>NC_138348.1:89057747-90389831 GCF_046562875.1 Panthera onca | reverse complement strand
TCATCTGTATGTCTTCTTTGGAAAAATGTCTATTTAATATCTTATGCCCATTTGTCAATTGGATTATTCATTTTTTGGGTGTTAAGTTGTATAAGTTCTTTATATATTTTGGATATGTCATTTGCAAACATCTCCCATTCCACAGGCTGCCTTTCCATTTTGTTGATTGTTTGATGAAGCCTGAATAGTTTATTTTTGCGTTTGTTCTCCTTGCCTCAGGAGACATACCTAGAAATAAGTTGCTACAGCTGATGTCAAAGGAGTTAATGCCTGTGTTCTCATCTAGAATTTTTATCATTTCAGGTCTCATATTTTGGTCTATCAATTGTGAATTCATGTTGTGTATGGTGTAAAAAAGTAGTCCAGTTTAATTCTTCTGCATATTGCCGTCCTGTTTTCCCAACACCATTTGTTTGAGACTGTTTTTTTTTCCCATTGGGTATTCTTTCCTGCTTTGTCAAAGATTAAGCATTATTGACCATATAGTTGTGGATTCATTTCTGGGCTTTGTATTCTATTCTATTCACCTGTGTGTCTATTTTTGTGCCAGTACCGTACTATTTTGATCACTACAGCCTTGTAAAATATACCTTGAAATCTGGAATTGTGGTGCCTCAACTTTGCTTTTCTTTTTCAAGGTTGCTTTGCCTATTTGGGGTCTTTTGTGGTTCCATAAAAATTTTAGGGTTGTTTGTTCTAGCTCTGTGAAAAATGCTGTTGTCGTTTTGATAGGGATTGAATTAAATATGTAGATTGCTTTGGGTAGTATAGACATTTTAACAATATTTGTTTTTCTAATCCATGAGCATAGATTTCTTTGCATTTCTTTGTGTTACCTTCAGTTTCTTTCATCACTGTTTTATAGTTTCCAGAGTATAGGTCTTTCAACTTTTTGGTTAGATTTATTCCCAGTTATCTTATTGTTTTACATTACACTAATTCAAAATTGCGTACTTTTAACTTATGATCAATGCTAGCACACTGAATATCATACAGAATAATTTCAGCATCAATTAACAGAATACTGATGTTATGGACTGAATGTTTGTGTCCCTCCAAAGTCCATATGTGGAAGCCCTAACCTCCAATGTGATATTATTAGGAGGGGAGGCCTTTTGGAGGTGATTAAGGTTCTCATGGTGGGATTAGTGCCCTTATAAGAAGAGACCACTAATCCCACCATGAGAGGTTCAGTTGGCTGAGTGTCTGGCTTTGGCTTGGGTCTTGATCTCGGGGTTCATGAGTTCAAGTCCCACATCGGGCTCTGTGCTGTCAGCCTGTCACTGCAGAGCTCACTTCAGATCCTCTGTCCTCTTCTTTCTGCCCCTCCCCCACTTGTGCTTTCCCCAAAATAAATAAATATTAAAAAAATAGAAGAGACCACAGAGCTTGCTTTCTTTTTCTGACGTGGCAAGACACAGCAAGAAAACAGACATCTGGAAGCTAGGAAGAGACTAGTACCAGGAAGCTAATCTGCTGGTACCTTGATCATGTTCTTCCCAGCCTTCAGAACTGTAAGAAATACATGCCTATTGTTCAAGCCACTCATTCTATGACTTTCTGTTATAGAAGCCAGAGTTGACTCTGACAAATGGTCTATTATTTAAAAGATAAAAACATTTATCTTACATGATGACATATCTTGAGGTTAATTTTGCCACAGATGGTGTTCAGAAGCTCCAAGATTAAGCATTGTTTTCATCCTTCTGCTCCTCTGTCCACAGAATGGTGGCTTCCAGTTGTCTGACTTCTTCTGTGGTGGCAAGATGGCTTCCACAGGTCAAAGCCTCATGTCCAAAAATCGTCATATCCAAAAATAGGTCCATTTTTCTACCTCCTACCATTTTGTCTCTCATGAAAGAAAATCTTTCCTAAAATCTTATAGACTTTCCCTCAGGTCCTCTGGCCAGGGTTGGATGACATTCTTACTAAAAAGGAGGCTGGGAAATCAGAATTGTGGCACTGCTGGTCTCTACTGTAAGAGACCAGCCTATAGTAAGGACAAAGGGTCAGGGAAAGCTTGCTGGGTAGGCAGCATTGGAGACTTCATGCCAGATGCTTGATATGGACCTGTTGGGAGTTAATGCGTTCAGAACCCTTAGAAAAACTGCGTATCATGGCAATGTGGCCTTGTGACCTATCACTTGGAGCCAACTCGCCCTCCTTCTTAGCCCTCTTCTAGGTCACTGACTACCCCCCCAAAGCTTTCATTGGGTACCCCAGGTGGGTTGGCCTTTCTGAAGTGACCCACATGCTAAAATTGCCCATTCCTCTAGCAGAGCCTTCTCAATCAAAATTTACATTGCTGGAGGTGTTTGGTCAAATGAAATAACTAACTCATGCTTAAAAATACAAAAGACAAAGCCTTAACTCTCTTCCCGGGAGAAGTTTCCATTTAAAAGAGAATTTCCTTCATGTAAATTATTGTATAATTAAACACACAAAATCAATCAATCCATCAATCAATGTGTAATTAGGGAAAGTTTGGAGGAACAATTTTGAATGTGGAGCATTGTAAAGCCAAGGGTATGTCGAAAATATTTTTCTCCCCTTCGGGCCTAATTGCCTTACCCCCGTTCTCTGAGAATTTGAGTGGAAAGGAGAAATGTCCCTATGTGTTTCCCTTCTCTCTGCTCTTTACCAGTAGGGAACTCAGGTATACCTCCTATATGGCACATAATCACAGACACACAAGGTATATCTCATCAGCCAGTGCCTCCAATGAAGGAGGATAGAGCCATAGCATGTTTTTAAAAAAAATTTTTAATGTTTATTTATTTTGAGAGAGAGGTGTCGGCGGGGGCAAAGAGAGAGGAGAGAGAGAATCCCAAACAGGCTCTGTGCCATCAGCACAAAACCCTATGCAGGGTCAAGTCCCACAAACCATGAGATCATGACCTGAACGGAATCCAGGAGTTGGATGCCTAACTAACAGAGCTTCCCAGGCACCCCTGGTTTTTAAGACTCTATTCTCCAATGCAATGCATGTGTCTTATATACACATAACAAGTAGCTGAACTTATTAGGGACCTAGAAGGTATTGGGACAAAGTTATGCAATGAGGCTGAAAATACATTGGGCCCTTCAGAGAGAAGGTGTGCGCCTATATCATGATCATACATGCATTTCCATCAACTCATATCTGCTTCCTTAAAGAATAATTTCCTAATTTCCTAATTTGTCTAGAA
Organism: Panthera onca; assembly: GCF_046562875.1. NCBI lineage: Eukaryota > Metazoa > Chordata > Mammalia > Carnivora > Felidae > Panthera > Panthera onca. The sequence continues at coordinate 90,386,643 of NC_138348.1, read as the reverse complement.
TAGCCTTACTATCATCATTACTTTTACTAAATACTCCATATATCTCTGTTTTTAAAAGGCCCATCTTCCAATATATTGTATTTGATTTTTCCTTAAGACAAAGAACAGAATTGTGCTAGGCATTAAAGGGCCAAAGTATTGATGCAAGAAGATAGTAATGAATTGCATGCACTCTAGTAACTACCGTCTTGCCCACAAACTCCTTGAGAGAACAGCAAATAAGTCATTTTTTCTGGGTGTATGGTCAAAATTTCCTTACTATATATATATATTTTTCTAAATACTTCCTATCCCTTTCACAATAGCTTCCGGAAATTCAGTTTTGAAAGCAATATGTATTAGAGCTGAAATCAAATACTCCCCATTTAATCTCACCCACTGGGTGTTGCATTCTGTCAAGCTCACCAACTAATTTTAAGTCTTGACAATATAGAAACCATATTTTACATAGCTTAGGTCCTAAGACCCTGCACTCAGCAAAGTACCCTGACTACGGTGGGTGCTTGCCCAGACCATTGTTATTTCAAATTGAAGATTCCAATAGTAATGATACCCCATCCACATTCCTGGAGACAAACTTGGACCCGGTGCTGCAGCTCTGAGTATCACCTTCCCAACCACCCACTGCTATGCTTCCAGATGCCCCCCCACAGCCGACCAGGGATACAGTATTTAGATCTGAATGCAGGATGTGAAGATCTTATCCTCAGATTAAGAAGCAATTGCCTTTCAGTATCTACAATTGTGGAATCTAGAGGTGCATTTTGAGAAAATTCTTACATGTTCTTTTTAACCGATGCCTTTACTTTACCCGGGATGCATAAGGATCTACTTGGCATTGTGATTCAGTAAGGGAGAAATTAGAAGCTCCGCCAGAAATACATGAATTCTCTCCCAGGTATATAGTGGTTTAAAGAAAACTGCTGTGATTGTAGATGGGTCCCTGTATTAGTTCCTTATGGCTGCTGTAACAAGATACCGTGAACTGTATGGCTTAAACAACAGAAATTTACTGGTTCCCAATTCTGTAGGCTAGAAGTCCAAGATCAAGGTGTAGGCAGTTTTAGGGCACCTGGGTGGCTCTGTTGGTTCAGCATCCATCTCTTGATTTTTGACTCAGGTCATGATCTCGCAGTTCGTGAGATCGAGCCCCACGACAGGTCCTACTCTGACAGCATAGAACCTGCTTGGGGTTCTCCCTCTTCCTCTCTCTCTGCCCCTCTGCTGCTAGGTGTATGCTCTCGCTAAGTAAATAAAGAAACTTTAAAAAGGAAAACAAATATGTAAGCATTTTTACAAAGGTGTAGGCAGTCTTATTTATTTGTTTGTTTGTTTATTTTTGAGGGCTGTGAGGGAGAATCTCTTCCATGCTTTTCCCTTAACTTCTGGTGGTTTGCTAGCCGTCTTTGGCATTCCTTTGCTTGGAGATGTATCACCCTGATTTCCACCTTCAGCTTTACTTTGCATTCTCTGTGTGTATGTCTGTTTCTGCGTCCAAATTTCCCATTTTTCTAAGGATACCAGTCATGTTTGATTAAGGTGATCCTAATGACTTCATCTGATCTTGATTAAATTCTGGAAAGGCCCTATCTCCAAATAAGGTCATTTCAGAGGTACAGGGGATTAGGACTCCAAGCATACCTTTTTTGGGGGAGAGGTGATGCAATTCAACCCACGGCCATCTCGGCCTAGTGTGTCCCATGCACGTGGTTATTTTAATATTAATAATATATATACACGGTTTTATTTATTTCCACTGTAAAACAACATTCTCATTACATGATCAGCCCAGGTAAATGAAATACTGCTGCTTGAAAAGAGGGCCTCTGAGGGGTGCCTGGGTGATTTACTCAGTTGAGCATCTGACTCTTGATTTCAGCTCAGGTCATGATCCCAGGGCTGTGGGATCGAGACCTTTGCCAGGCTCTCTGCTGAGCTTGGAGCTTGCTTGAGATTCTCTCTCTCCCTCTGCCCCTCTCCCTCACTCCCTCTTTCTACCTAAAAAGGAAAAGAAAAAAAAAAGAGAGGTTTTTGGCTCTGGAGCAAAGGATCATCAGAATGGGGAAGGAAATGTTTGACCGATAGCAGGAAGTCCTGCACACTTGCAGAGAGGATACATGGTGGGTTGGTGGGCAGGGCTTCTTCAGGCAATGAGGAGCCGAAGAAGTTGGAAGGGTGGGCAGACTCCGTATTGCTTGTTTCTGAAAAGCTAAATGGAATCTGGCAGCCAAAGTTACAGTTTGAGTGTCTAGTGCTCACCTAACAGGGTCACCATCTGGAGGGGCTGTTGGCTATAACCAACCCGACGGAATTTCTGAGCCTTTGTTTCTTGACAATAATAGCTACCATGTCCTGGGATCTTACTGTATCCCAGGTAGCATGTTGAGCACTGCCTTACTGTATTGAATCCTCCATTCCTGAGCATCCTGTACTCAAGCTTGGCCATGAGAAAGCCCGCACAGATGAGAGAATGAGGTTCAGAGTGGCCGGCTACCTTTCCCAGCACTGTTATTGGAGAGTTTGAACCCTCCTTATTGGAGTTCAGAGTTTCAATCTTTGACACGTCGTTGCCCTTAGAATCAATGCCTTTCCTCTTCCTAGTTCATGCTAGTGATGCCGTGCGGTGAGAATGCACCACTAGACTGCAGTCAACACCCACCCCGCAACTGGCAAGCATGATGCACGAGGAACATCTCAGGGGCCCGAGATCTGCGGCCAGCTGATGAGCCCATTCTGTTGTTGCTTTTCTAAGAGTCAGAACTGGGCGGCATACACACACATCAGAGGAACGTGTGTGAACTCTTACCCCGCAGGAAAGACACCTCTGGTTCTTTTCTCACCTTCTCACCTGCGGTAGGCTAAATGTTTGTGCCCTACCCCTCCAATTCGTATGTTGAGACTTAGTCCCCAGTACGATGATATTTGGAGGTGTGGCCCTTGGGAGGTTTGTAGGTCTTGAGGGTGGAGCCCTTAAAAATGGAATCAGTACCCTCAAAAGAGACCCCAGAGAGCTCCCTTGCCCTTTCTGCCATCTAAGGACACAGTGAGAAGACAGCCCTTCGTCTCCAAACCAGGAAGTGGGCTCTTGCCCGACACTGCATCTGCCTGCACCTTGATCTTGGATTTGCCAGCCTCCAGAACCGTGACGAATGTATGTTTGTTGTTTAAACCCCCTGGTTTGTGGCATTCTGTGATACAACAGCCTAAATGACTAAGACATCACCCTCACCCGAAATCCCCCTAGTACTTATATCCTATCCCTGCTCTAGTAACCCCAGTGTGTAACTTTGGAGATGATGGCCTCTGTGTGATTTTCTCTCCTCTCTTCCTTCAACTTCCAAGTCTCTTTTTGCTTTTTTTTCCTTTTCTTTTCTCTTACAAAGTAGAAGACAGCCAGACTTCATTTGACTGTGCTTTACAGCAGAAGGATCGTTGATTATATAAGTGCAATTTAGGGGATAAGAATTGTTAGTTAACTTCTGTTTTTCATAACTGCTTTGGTGACAGAGCTTTCAACAGTTTTCAAAAAGCTGTAGGGAAATGTGTGTGAATAGAAGCGTTCGTGCACGTGAGTGTGCGCGTGTGTGAGAATCTATATATTCAAAATGTATAGTTTCATTAACAGAGATAAAAGTTACTGTATTATTTTCTAGAGTGACCACCTGCCAACTCCATTATAACAACTTCACCTTAGAGACAGTCCTGTCATTCCTGTAACAAAAATAAATAAATAAACCAGTAGGTACACTTACCTCCCCACCATAGACACATAGTGCTTCTCATTTTGTAGGAAAATGTGATATTATTAAGAAAACTAAGTTTTTCTGTGACTTACTTATAAATATGAAGTTAGCATTCATATTAACTAAGGTGATTATATTCTCCAGTCATATGTCACTTGGGTGTATGGAGAAGGAAGTGGGGGGGGGGGGCTGGTTAGATAGGGTTAGAAGCTGGCCAACATAGTTCAAGTCATGTGTAGGTAACCTTTTTCATCTTTCTTTAAAATAAAGCAACTTGAGGGGCAGCTGGGTGACTCGGTCAGTTAATCATCCCACTCTTGGTTTCAGCTCAGGTCACGATCTCACGGGTTTGAGACCCGCATTGGGCTCTGTGCTGACAGTTGGGACCCTGCTTTGGATTCTCTCCCTCCCTCTCTCTCTGCCCCTCGCCACTCTCTCTATTTCAGAATAAATAAATAAACTTAAAAATAGAATAAAATAGGGGCGCCTGGGTGGCTCAGTCAGTTGGACGTCCGACTTCGGTTCAGATCATGATCTCGCGGTCCGTGAGTTTGAGCCCCGCATCAGGCTCTGTGCTGACAGCTCAGAGCCTGGAGCCTGTTTCGGATTCTGTGTCTCCCTCTCTCTCTGCCCCTCCCCTGCTCATGCTCTGTCTCTCTCTGTCTCAAAAATAAATAAATGTTTAAAAAAAATTTTTAAAAATAGAATAAAATAAAATAAAATAAAATAAAATAAAATAAAATAAAGCAAACTTAAGGGAAGGAGAGCAAGGCTAGAGCATACTTTTCACAAAAGTTAGACTGTTGAGAATAGGAACCTAAGACACTGCCGCAGGAATCTGAAATTCCTGAATGTGTTGGGTTTGAAATTCAAAAGTCTTATTTCAAGCATTTTCTATTAGATAGTTTACCCTAAGACTAACTCGAATACCATGACTGACTGACAAAATACAACCAGGGCTTTTTTTGGCATTTCACTGAATATATATATATATACATATACTGAATATATATATATAACTCATATATATATATATATATATGAGTTATATATATATATATATATATATATATATATATATATATATGAGTGTTCCTACCACAAACATCAGCTTGTGAATTTTTCCAAAAGGACACATGTGTGTACAGCACCTAGATTGAGAAACAAAGTATTACCTGTGCCTGGAAATTCCCTCAGTCTCCTTTCCAGTTCTTCTCTTCCCCTCTCCACACTATTCTGAGAATCAGGCTTTAAAAAAATGTCTTTTGATTGTGCCTACACACCTCTATTTACCTGGAGACAAACCACAGAAATAGCCTATGAGCATTTGAGGGAAAAGACATTGTACGGTCTGTCCTGGAGCTTGACTGTGAGGACCGCCACCTGCAGGGGGCTCCCGTGGTGAGAGGTTGACCTGTCTAGGTACTACTCATCATGAGATTTCAGCATGGAATCAGCCTGCAGAGGTCCTCACCTTGCAAACTACTAGCTCTCCTTTCTCTGCAGAACATGAATTAAACAAGCATTTGAAATGGTCACTGCGAACGTACAAGGTCGGTCTCAGCTGGTGAATCCTTAATTGGGGTAGATGCCTGTGCTCTCCACCTTTCTTTAGGCACATCCCACCCATCTTCCCTGTTCTCTGGGCTTCTTTGTCTTAAGACATGGTATTTCCCTAATATTACAGATCATGATCTCTCTGGGCATGATTTCAGCCACAGACTGAAACATGGTTAATATTTCTAGATACTGTCCTTCTCTGTCAATGTCTCAGGCAGCTTGTGAAGGTGAACTTATACTACTCTCTACGTTGCCTGTAAGACATATCTTAGCTATATTTTTTGAGTAATATTAATATTTTTTTTACTTTATAATTTTTACTCACAGGACTCCACATGGGTAAAAACATCTTTTTCAAAACATTTGTTAATCAGGGGTGGAATCCACATAAAGTGCTGTGGTCAGAAAAAGATGAGTACTGACGGTGAAGAAGTTTCCCCCAATTCCTTATCTCCTACACTAAGAAATCATAGCCCTCAGGGATGGTGCGGCACAAGTGGAGTCTGTCTGTCCTCACCCCATGTGAAAAACATGAATGAATGAATGAATGAATGAACTGCTTATTTTGTACCTTTAGCAAACTACAGCAAACAAAACTTTATCCTTGAGTCCATATTAGATTTTGAGCAGACAAAATTCAATACTAATTCAAGTTTAATTGAAGAATGAATTCAGCACATACTAGATAAAATTGACAAGTTATCTAGCACCTAGTGGTCTCAGTTTTATCCCTGTAAAACGTGTTTTCAGCCTTCCCTTTTAGCATGAGGACTGATGGAGGTCTGTGAGTCCATTGTCACAGGGAAGTGTTATACAAAAATAAATTGCTAGGTCTCTCTTCATGTTGCCCAGAGGCCAAGAGAGGGGCACTCTCTTTGAGTTGTTATTTTGCCTCAAGAAATCTGTTGGGTTACCACATGGGGAGATGTAGTTTCTTTCTAGAATTACAAGCTATCTTTGTAAATAAAAAGATCACCACCAACCCATCCTCTACACTACAGGAACTCTCCCCAGTTTTGACATAATGTTGATCCCTTGTTCCTTATAACAATAGGCCATTTTCAGGCTGGTGGCTAGAAAGGGTGCTTTCTGTGGCAATGGAAACACACACAGACATACACACACACACGCACACGCACACACACGCAAACGCACACTTGCACACACACACACAATTTACTGGCCCATCAATGGATCATGCCCTGAACTCTGGAATCACTACCATGATTTTAAAACTAACTGAATTAGACAGGCATTCTGGAACATATGCTCTATTTCTATGGAACATGCAAGGGTTTCATTCCATCTGAATATCTAATTAGCTTTTCTTAACTACGTTAGCAGAATGCCTATTACAAAGCTATTTTTTAGGATGAAGGGGGGGAAAAACATAGTTATCTGCAAGCAAACAGAATTCTGATGTCTCTGTGAAACCTGAATCTATCTTCTTGAAAACCATCATATTCTCTAATCCTCATTAGATGTGAATTGCGCAAAGGGAGATTGTATGCCATTGTCATAAATAGCACACGTTTTGCAATCAGACATCCTGACTCTGGTGTTTTCTAGCCATGTGATCTTAGGAGTGTAAATCACTGGGTCTGTGTACTAATTTCCTCCCTTGTAAATAATAATATCTTCCTTGGAGTGCTCTCATGAGGATTAAATGAGCTAATGCACATTCAAAGCTTAGAACAGTGTCTAGCACTTAGTAGGTACTCATTCAACTGAAGTTTTTTATTATTATTCACATCGTGTCCACTTGTGGAGACATAAAGGAGTGAATTGATTCATTTCCATTATCCAGCACTAATATTTCTTCTGGTCTTCTAGCAACACTGCCTTCTCAGGCATGCTCTTTATATTCTAAATTGTGGGGGGGAGAAAAATCCACATGATCCAAATTATTTCGTGCCATTAAAGCACTTATGTTCTAAATGATGGGCAATCAAATCTCACGCTTCAGAGACTAGGTTGATCGTTAAAAAGTCTCCATTCTTTCTAAATGTGGGTGCTCCATAGCAGATGGTGCTGTCGGTGATATAGTGTCCTTCCTACAATGAGCAAGGATGGTTTAATAGGGCCTTACCTTTGCAAAGCAATTTCCTTGCTAGTTAAGAGTGTGTGCTCAGAAGTCAAATTATGCAGGTTATAGTCCCGCTCCTTCATTTACTTATTGTTTAACCTTGGATAAGTTATTAAATTTCTCTTATCCTTAGCTTCTCTAGCGGTGAAATGGAAATAGTAACAGTAATTACCTCAACACGTTGTCATGAGTGTTTGATGCGGTAACGAGACGATGCATGTAAAGCTTCCAGCCATGCCTGGCATGTAGTTTTACTACTAATTTTATTATCCGTTATAATGTTATTTTTACCAGTGTCTACTTGTTTGTGCTCTACTCATGGCATAAAAGGATGCTGAATCGTGATAGTTTATATCACAAGAGGGTAATAACCCCATTGTTGTGTTTTTTAAATGTTTATTTATTTATTTTGAGAGAGAGAGAGAGAGAGAGAGAGCAGGGGAGGGGCAGAGAGAGAGGGAGAGATAGGATCTCAAGCAGGCTCCGAACTGTCAGTGCAGAGCCCGGTGTGGGGCTTGAACTCATGATCCAAACCATGAGATCATGACCTGAGCCAAAATCAAGAGTCAAAGGCTCAAACGACTGAGCCACCCAGGCTCCCCAACACCATTGTCGTTTTTAGGAAAACTGGAATAACCCCAGTTACAAACTTAGCATTTCATTATAAACCGTAGAGGAAAGAGTGAATGAATCTCTGTGATAACCAGCAAATAACTCTAGGTCCATTTCATGGCAAAACAGAGGTTTCTTTTGTTAATTAAATGATTAAGTGGTAACTGCAGAAGGACTCTGGCAGTCTGAACCTGGTTTTATATTGTCCCCTCATTGATATCAGAATATTGCTATTGGGTGCTCTTGCTTCCAGTTTCTCTAAGCGGACAGGGCAAGGAAATTTTTGTGTGCGTACCAACCCGTGTTCCAGAGACACATGTCTGTCTGTGGCCATCTGTGTGTGTTGAGCTAGAGATGTGTTAATAGTGATGTCATTCCCACCTTGATCATCCTAGCCTCCTACCCTTTCTTGTGGATACATAACCTCCCGCTGCAACATTGAGCAACCTGGCTCCCACCATCTGCCATCATGTTAGTTGCTCCGTTCAAATACAAGCATGTGACAGCAGCAGAACTGTTAATCTCTACTCCAGTGGGGACGTCTTTATCAGCTGGAACAGTGCCTACGGGCAACCTGTGTTGCCTTTAGTCTTACAGAATCATTGCAGTCTTACAGTTCCATAGATCAGCACCCTTGCCCCTCAGCTCCTTCAGTGAGGTGTTCCATAGATTTGTAATGCAGTCAGATCGTTTTGCCAGTGTCTGCATTCCATACCGGAATCCTGTGACCTTTTAAATGAATTTCTAGGGCCGTCTGGGTGGCTCAGTCGGTTACGCGTCGGACTCTTGATTTTGGTTCAGGTCATGATCTCAGGGTTCGTGGGTTCTAGCCCCGTATCAGGCTCTACACCACGGGTGTGGAGCCTGCTTGAGATTCTCTTTCTCTCCCTATCTCTCTGCCCCTTAACTGCTCGCTCTCTCTCAAAATAAATACATAAACTTAAAAAAATTGTAAAAACTAAATTTACACACATTAAGGTTCACTCCTTAATAATGTAAAGTTCTATGCTGTAAAGTTTTCTGGATTTTGACAAGTGCATGGTGTCATATATTCACCATGACAGTGCCATACATAAGAGTCTCATCTCCCTAAAAAGTTCTCTGGGCTTCATCTATTCAACGCTGCACTCCCCAGTGCCCCTAGCAACCATTGATTTTTTACTGTCTCTTCAGTTTTGCCTTCTTTAAAATGTCATATAATTTAAATCACAGAGTAGGTAGCCGTTTTGAGCCTGGCTTCTTTCACTTAGAAATATATATTTAAGGCTCACCCTTGTCTTTTCACAGCTCAGTTCGCTTCCCCACCCTCCACCTCCTGGTTCCTGGAAACTACCACTTTAGTCTCTGTTTCTATGAATATGGCTTTTTTTTTTTTTAGATGCCATAGATAAGTGATGTCATACAGTGTTTGTTTTTCTCTGTCTGACTTATTTCACTTAGCATAACACTTTCAAGGTCCATCTATACAGGTCTTAAAATCAGTTGTATAAATAACTAGGAGTGCCTTTGCTGGATCTTGTGACAAGACTATGTTTACCTCTGTAAGAAACTGCTATTCTAGGCTCCAGGGTGGCTATGGATTTGCATTTTTATCAGCAATGAAGGAGATTTCTTGTTCCTTCACATCCTTGCCAGCAATTGGTTTTGTCAGTTCGGGGGGGATTTTTAGCCATTTTAATAGATGTGTATTAGTATCTCATTGTATTAATTTTTAATTTAATTCTCTAATGACAGATGATGTTGAGAAACCCTTTATATGTGTATTTTCTATCAGCATATTTTCTTTGTTGAGGTATCTGTCAGAACTTTCCCCCAACTAGGTTGTTTGTTTTTCCACCGTTGAGTTCTAAACATTCTTTGTATATTTTTACTATGAGTCTTTTATCATATACGTGTTTTGTGAATATTTTCTCCCAGTCTTTGGCTTTCTTTCTATTCTCTTAATGGTGTTTTCCTCACAGTAGGAGTGTTTGATTTTGATAAAGTCCACCTTACCCCTTTTATTCTTTCATGGCTCATTGTCCTTGTCTGTTTTCTCTAAAACCTCAAACTCAAGGGCAAATAAATTTTGTCTTATTATTATTTTTCAGAGATTTTACAGCTTCCATTTTAGATTAAAGTCTAAGATATTTTGAGTTTATTTTTGCGAAATGTGTAAAGTCTGTGCCTGTGTTCATGTTTTGTTTGTTTGTTTGTTGCATCTGGTTGCCCAATTGTTTCAGCTGAAAGACATACTTTTTCCATTGAATTGTCTTTGTGCCTTTACCAAAGATCAGTTGACTATATTTTGCAAGTCTTTTTCTGGGCCCTGTCTTCCATCCCATTAATCTACATGTCTATTTTCTCTGAATATCATGCTATCTTGATTACACTACCATCACAGTAAAGTCTTGAAAATGGATAATCTGACTCTTTCCTCCTTGTACTTCTTCCCCAGCACAATGTTAGCTATTTTAGATCTTGTGACTTTCCACATAAACTTTAGAATCAGTCTGTCAACACCTACAAAATAGATTCCTGAGGTCTTAATTGGAATTTTGTTGAATGTAAGGATCAAGTTGGAAAGAATTGACATCCTAATGACAGGAAGTCTCCCAATCTATGAACATGGAATATCTTTCCTCTTACTTAGATGTTTGATTTCTTTCATCAGAGTTTTGTAATTTTTTGCATATAGACATGGCATATATTTTGTTAAATTTATGCATATTTCATGGCTTTAGTTTTATTGTAACTATCATGTTTTGTTTGTATTCAAATTCTAACTGTTAATTGCAAGTATATAGGAAATAAATTTATTTATTTAAATAACTTAATTATCAATTAATTAACTTAATTAATAATGTAATAATTTTAATTAATTATTGATTGATTTCATTATTTAAATAAACTTGCATTCTGCAGACTTACCATGCATGCATGTTAATTTGTTCTGGGAGTGGTTGTTTTTTGTCGCTACTTATGTCAGTTTTATTTCCTCCTTTCCAATTTTATAGCTTACATTCCTTTTTATATGTGTCTGATTGCACTAACTAGCAATCCAGAATGATGATGAACATGAGTGGTGATGGACACCCTTGCCTTGATCTTGGTCATAGGGAAAAAAGTTTCCAAAGTATTTGGTATTATGATTTTTCTTCTTAAATTAGTTGATATCATGGATTATACTGATTAATTTTCAGATGCTAAACAAGACTTGTATACTTGGATTACATTCAACTTCTGATGGTCTATAATTCTTTTTACACATTGTTGAATTTAATTTGCTACTATTTTGTTGAGGATTTGTGCATCTATATCCATAAATGATTTTGATCTATGGTTTTCCTTTCTTGTAATATATATTTTGGTATTAGTGTAATGCTGGCCTCATAAAATAAATTAGGAAGTGTTCCCTCTGTGTCTATATTCTGGCAAAGAGTGTTGAGAATTGATATCATTTCTTGCTTAAATGTCTGGTGGAATTCATTAGTGCTTTCTTTTTGGGAGGAGTTCTTTGCTTTCTATTTTGTAAAGTTTCTAGTTATTGGCTCAATTTCTTTAGCAGCTATAGACCTATTAGGATTATGTCTCCTTTTGTGAATTTTGATTGTGTCTTACAAGGAATTGGTCCATTTTACCTTTGTTATCAAATTTGTTTGCCAATAGGTTGTTTATAATATTACCTTATTATCATTATACTAACCATGGGATTAATAGTAATTCCCTATTTTTTATTAAGATATTAGAAATTTGTGCCTAAGTAAAGGTGCATCAATTTCATCGATAATTTGGAAGAACCAAATTTTGGTTTCACTGATTTTCTCTATTGATTGCCTGTGTTCAATGCCATTGATTTTTACTCATCTTTTCGTCTGTTTGCTTAAGCTTAAATTGCTCTTCCTTTTCTAGTTTCATAAGATGGAAATTTGAGTTATTAACTTTGGATTTCTTCTTTTCTGATGTGCATATTAATAGTATGTATTTCTCTCTAAATACTGCTTTTGCTACATCCTCCTGATTTTGATAAGTTGTGCTTTCCTTTTCATTAGTTCAAAATTCCTTACAACCTCTCTTGTGACATCTTTGTTGCATGTGAAATTGAGAAGTGTGTTGTTTGATTTCTAAAAATTAGAAATTTTTCTAGCTATCTCAGCTATCTAGATAGCTAGATTTTCTAACTATCTTTTTGTTATTGATTTCTAGTTTAATTCCATTGTGGTCTAAGAGCCAACTTTTATGGTTTCTATTATTTAAAAGTTTTTAAGGTGTGTTTTATGATCTGATCCAGAATATGGTCTACATCATCAGTAAATGGTTCATGTAAGCTCGAGAAGAGTAAGTTGTCTATTGTGTGTGGAGAATTCTATAAATGTCAAATAGATCAAGTTGATAGGTACTGTTTAGCACAACTTGATTCTTACTGATTTTCTGCCTTCTTAGCCTATCAATTACTGAAAAGGGGGTGCTCGAGTCTCCAACTACAGTAGTCGATTTGTCAGTTCTGTCAGTTTCTTGTCTCACATATTTTGATGCCACATTATTAGTTACATACAGTAGATTTTGTTTGCTTGTTTTTACAACTTAATTGTTTTACTTTTACTTATTCTTTCTCTGATGACCTTTCTGTTTGCTTGTAAACCTGAGTTTTCATTCTGAGTTTCATTTTCATTTTCCCTGAAGGCTATTTTTTTTTTTAATAATTTCTTTCAGGGCAGGTATGCTGGCAATAAATTACCTCATTTTTTTTTTCGAAAATCTTTATTTCTTCTTTGTTTGTGAAGGAGCATTTCACTGGATATAGAATTCTAGGTTGGATTTTTTTCCTTTCTTTCTATACTTTATTCCAGCACGGTTTCTGCCCAGAAACCTACTATGTAAGGTGGCTTTATTCCTCCCTCTGGCTTTCTTCAAAATTTCTTTCTGCCTTTGAGTTTTGTCTTAGATTTTCCATTGCTAGGAATATGATATCCTTACTTGAGTTTTTTTGGTATTTAGCCCACTTAGTATCCCTTGAGCATCTTGGATCTGTGGTTTAGCATTTGTAATTAAGTTTATAAAGTTTTCAGATATTGTCACTTTACATATTCTTTTCTGCTCCATTCTTCCTTCTCCTTCTATTATACTAATTAACTGTATGTTCCATCTTTTGAAATTATTCCCAAAGTTCTTTATTTAAAAAAAAATTAATTATGCCTCATGCAATATTGGAGACATACTCCTATATATTTTTTAAGTATTTATGTATGTATATATGTATTTTTAGTAATCTCTACAACCAATGTGGGGCTCAAACTTATGACCCAGAGATCAAGAGTTGCATGCTTTTCTGACCAAGACAACCAGGTGCCCCATCCCATAGTTCTTTGATATTTGTTCCTTATTTTTTCTCTTTGCATTTCAGTTTGGGAAGTTCTGTTGACTTATGTTCAAGCTCACTGATTCTTTCCTCAGCTCTCTCCAGTCCACTGATGAGACCATCAAAGACACTGTTCTTTTCTGTTACTGTGTTTTTCATTTCCAGCATTTCCTTTTGATTATTTCTTAGCGTTTCCATGTCTCTGCTTATATTACTCATCTGTCTGGGCCGTGTTTAATGTTTGCTCATGCCAGATGCTTCGAATTCTTCTAGTGTCCTAGTTTTTGTCTTTCCTCTAGACATCTGGCTTCCCTAAGAAATTTTCCTCAGAGACCGTCTGTATAAAGGATTCACTGCAAAATCCATTTTCACTTAAAATGTGACTTTTTAGGAACCTGGATTTTAAAAAGGTGATCTAGTGGCAAAAGTGCATGAATTACAAGCAACGCAACCGGACAGATTACCTGGTTCTGAAAGTCGAAATCCTTCTTTTTTCAATATAAAACTATAAGAAAAAGGCAATTCTAGATGCTTCAGAAAAACTGCTACTCTTAAATGAATGAAAAACCAACCTGATCAGGGTGAAGAAAGAATAATACAAAGATATACAATAATAGAATTGTTTTAAAATCCACCTGACTGTGAACAATAAAAAGAAAAATTTCACAATGTTTATATCTTTCTTTAGGTAGGATATTCCAAATGCATTTCCTCACCAACCAGAAGACAGTGGGAGCTTATGATGCACTGTACTAGACAGAAACAGTGAACTACGGACCAGACTCCTTCATTCATATGCCTAGTCATTTGACAAACATTTACCTAGTGTTTTCTATTTGCCAGGCATTGTGAGATGGTCTTACAAACTCATTCTGGGAAATTATGCAAATCATTTTTATCTCTTTGAGTTAAGATAGTGAGTATGGGTGTCCTTTGAAACGCATATAACAGCATATAGTTTTATTTATTTGTAGTTTACTTTAAATATAGTTTACACGCATTCTAAACAAACGTGTAAGCACGTTCGTTTACATGTACTGTGTTTATATATAAAAGAGGATATTTGAACTACATTTCAGAAGTTCAGCAGGGATTACGCTTTTTCATTAGTTTTACGTATCTGACTCCTTATTTCCATAGTACCGCTCCCCAGGTTTCCTTACATGTGCTTTTCTCCCGGGATGAAAGCTCAGTTTTGCTGGCTCAGTTTTGGGATCCATCATCCTAGAACTTTGGCTTTGATTTTACAAAGGTAGAGGATTTGTTAGCAGTGTCTCACATTTTAGGTAGAATTTGTCATGGTTTCGTGGTGCAGGTGGAAAAGTTGTGCCAAAGAACGTGCCTGAGTGAGTCAAGGCAGGGTTTAGAGGAAGCGACACTAAGCTTCAGTCTATAGGCATTATATAGAGTGATTTATCGGTATCTACTTCCCTCACATGGAAAGAGCTCTCTAGCCAGAAGTGAGTCTAATTTCCACCCATTATGCTTACTGGAGCAGTACGCCATGCTGTCCAGAGTAGATAAAAACTGGAGACTCTTTCTGTATGATACTCGTTGAATGACTTAGAAATAAATTAAGTTCTAAGCATGGCGAATGAATAGCTTCAAGGCACGTGCGTTTATCCTAATATGCCAACTCTGTCCTTCCTCCAGAACCTCAGTCGTTATGCCCAGCAAGTTTCCTCAGTGGGAGTTGGGCGGAACATGGCACAGGACATCTAAACTTTAAGAAAAAGCATTTGCTTCACCTCCTGGAGGTTATTAACATATCCTGCTGTCTTCTCACTCCAGCTTCTCCCCTTGCACTAGATCTCCCCAATGACATGTGTTTAAATGTCATTCAAAAATTAAGAACACCCAACCCAGGGGGGTGAAAAGGCAGGAAAGTGAAGAAAGAAAAAAAAAATATGGAACAAACAAACCTTTCCCAGAAGCAGAAAAAGTAACCACCATTTAAATTTCAAAAAATAAGAACACTCTAAACTAAGGCCATTGGACAACAACATTGTATATGAGTTCGTGTGTAAAATAATGGAATCTTAGGGAAAACAAATAAGAAATGGATGACAGAGATAAATTGTATTTTTCACGAAACACGAAGCAAAGGTCAGAAATACCCTTCCTTTCATTTTTATTCATCCTTCATATTCTGTTGAAGCTATAGAAAAACAAGCTGAGTTACAGTCTTTTCTATGTTACTGTTAAGATTGGGGCCCTCTTGCCGTTGACTTAAATAGTAGACCATTTGTGGAAAAATAGACACCAATCAATAAGGTAATCAGTAGAATGATTTATTGTAATAAAATTATGAAGTAATATATGGTAAATTTTTCCAAGCATGGCATTCCAGAGAAAATGAGGTGTAACATCCTTGAGAGAGAAAAGATAATACCTCGCTGATGAGTCTAAAATAAGACCCTTAAAAATGACGGAGTCTAAACAAAATCATAGCTTAGGCTATTGAAAAGGTGTGTTATAAACTCTAAAATCCATCTGTCTTAGCTGTGTTCACGCTAACTCTATGAGATCCATACCAATGGAGGATTTTTCTCTCCATTTTGCGTATAGAGACACTGAGACCCATCTTAGAATCGGGGCTGCTTTAAAGATTAGAATCTAGCTCGTCTGATTATCAGACTAGAGCTTTATCCAAAATATGATTGTCCTTATTTTACAACAAGCACACACACACACACACACACACACACACCCCAAATGAACCTTTATTATTTGATGTGATGATTCACGTTTATCTGCAGATGATAGGGTCCCATTAACTGATGACCTTTAAAAAGCCTGTCCATAATTCAGGATGCACAATTACCAGTTTGGACTAAATAGATGAAAAATCGTTAATAAGAGTAGGAGTTACAAAGTAATAGCAGCCACAAGAACTAACCATTGTGGGGTGTTCACTGGGATAGACATTTTATGTGCGTCATGTCAGTCCATTTTCACAAGGTCCCTGTAAAGTAGTATTATTATTCCCGTTGTACAGATGAAGAAAGTGATACACAGAGAAATTAAATAGCACTTCAGTGTAGCATAGTTATTAAGTTGCTGAACTGGGGTTTGTACCTATTTAGTTTTATGTGGATTCTGGTCCTTCAAACCCCTACACTGCCTGGGTCAGGCCTGAGCTATCTTGCTTGAGCATTTTGAATGCTTCCAGAATACATTTTTTTTTTGCATTAAAATGAGCCTCCATGTGGGAGTTTGGCCCTTAGAAAGAGTAATGTGTTTCTAAGAAATATTCTTCTATATAAAGTGTGATACAAAGATTTCAAAGTATAGTTTTGCTCTAAGGGTCAGTTCCTTTGTATCTTTCACTTAGAAATTATATATTTGCCTTTAAAGAACTTTTAACTGGACAGAAGCAGACAGAGTGGTAGGACACCATTAGGGTTAAGGATTTAACTATGGATGCTAGATCAACAGGAGCTAGGCAGGAGCTGTTCAAAAGGGAGTAGCATGGGAGCTGGCTTTCATCACCAACTGATATGAAAATCTTCATTCTACAGAAAAAGCCAATAGTGTGACTCCAACCACAATTCTTTGACTCCGGCTGTAAATCCTTTGAATAAATCTTCCTTTGGAGCAAATAACACCGATGCAATTAAAGAAACAGTATTACCTCGAGGAAAAGAGAAAGGAGAGAAAGGTGGTGTATTTGAGTTTCTTCCCTAGGAGTCACTGAAATGGCCATCTCAAAGACCCTAAGAATACTTTTATGACCTGGACTTTTGCATTTCAATGAGGAGGAAGGCATCAGGCAGCAATGTTCCTCCGTCTCTCAAGATACCCACCAACACCATTGCTTCATGAGTATTTGGTCTACCTTGATAGAAGTTACCCGAATAGAAGAGGTATGGCTCACCTTCTAAAGCTAAGCCCTAAAGAGCTTTGACATGTTTCACTCCCTATCTTGGTAAGCAACGTCCTGATACTGAAAAAAAAACTCTAAAAATACTTTTGGTTTGTATAAAAGTAAAATCCAAAATGGAAAAGAGCTTTCAATGGAAATTCTCCAGTTTTATCCCCAAGTTTATCCATACAGCCTTTCAGCAGATGTTTACTGCGCAACTACTTTAAACCTTTTAACTATAATTCTCCTTGTGCTTATTATAAGCATCAGGGTTACCTGTTGCCACCAGCATGCCCAGTCAGTCTCCTTTTAAGGTCTGGAACTGCACTTCCATAGGTGAGGGAACTTCTCTTCGAGATCTGTTCTGGCTTTGAAACTGTCTCTGAGATTTCAGCCATATAGCTGATGATGGATTGGTAAGATCTACTAAGATAAGGCAAACAGGGAGACGATGTGACCAGATCTAGCTATGTAGATTTAAAAGGGGTGTAAACACTGGAAAAAAAGATAGGTCCAGTTCCCGATAATAAAATATCCAGTGACTTAAACAAAATTCAATATCAAGAGGGTGTAAACAGCATGAGGATCTAACAGCAAAGAGATTCCCAAGGAACAAGTAAATCTACCTTAGTTTGCAGGATCCAAGTTCTTAGACTTGGTTCAAAAGAATGACTCTATTTTCAGTTCAAGGGCTAGGTAATTCCCCTGGCATTTCACCAACTGAGTTGCTTCCTGTATGGAGTACATAAAATATTTGTCTAATCCCCTGTTGGGAATTCTATAAAATGACAGAATGCACTGCCCTCGCCTAAGGATAATCTCTCCGGCAAGTCAGGGTCCCATAAACAGTACAGAGACAAGCCCCTGGGCATTCCACTCGATGAAGCCTCCTGTTTGTGTTGATATTCCATCCTTCTAATGGTTCCCACATGCATGGGTGCTGAGCAGCCTGAAACTGACAGTGATGATCCCTGAGCAGTACAGAGTAAGGGGAAGCCAAGGAGAAAGATAAGTGGGCCCAGGCTGACCCCGATGAGAATGACACAGAGGTGAGTGGTGGCTAAGGACTAGAAGGGAGAAGCAGGAAGAGGCACTTGGTCATCTCTTTCATTTAAACTCCCCAAAGCAATCACCATTTGATGTGGCCTGTGTCTACCTGGACAAATTTTATTTGCTCATCTGACATTGTTCTTGTTTCCACCTGTACCTTACTTTGCTTGGGCTGCCATGACAAAATACCATAGCTTGGGTGGCTTAAACAAAGGAATTTATTTTCTTACAGTTCTGGAGGAGGGAAGTGCAAGATCAGGGCAGGATGCTACTTGGTTGTGTTCTAGCAAAAACCCTCTTGCTGGCTTGTAGATGGCCACCTTTTTCACATTGTCTTTCCTCAGTGCATGTGTGGAGAGAGAGAGAGAGAGAGAGATCTCACTTCCTTTTCTTACCAGGTCTTCCATTCTATTGGATTAAGACCCTACTTTCATGACTTTATTTAATCTTAATTACCTCCTTAAAGCCCTACCTACAAATATAATCATATGGAGGGTTAGGGCTTCGACATATGAATTTGAGGGGACACAGTTCCATCCATAGCACCCTCCCTGGTTAAAACATCTTAGGGAGTTGCTTCTGCTGAATTACCTCTTATCTAATTACTTCTGATAATTCCAAGTGCCTCTTCCCTAGCCTCTAAATCCCAAATACTCCCCTATGGACTCTTACAACCCAGAAAACCTTGAAATAGTCTCAACCTTCTCTATATGGTCCCACAAGTTATTAAGACAGAGTGACCTTGTTTGGATGACATGTGACAGCATTCCACACTTCGCATTAGGATTTTTTTGCATATTATCTATAGATTTCACAGAGTTCAGCCTGCTTCTCCACCATAAATTGGTCTGCATGTTTCTCTCTCATTACCATCCACTTTAGTCCAATCCATGACTGGATTTAAATTTTTTTTTTCAACGTTTTTTATTTATTTTTGGGACAGAGAGAGACAGAGCATGAACGGGGGAGGGGCAGAGAGAGAGGGAGACACAGAATCGGAAACAGGCTCCAGGCTCCGAGCCATCGGCCCAGAGCCTGACGCGGGGCTCGAACTCACGGACCGCGAGATCGTGACCTGGCTGAAGTCGGAGGCTTAACCGACTGCGCCACCCAGGCGCCCCTCCATGACTGGATTTAGACACAGTCCATTCTTATGCCTTCCCATCCAAGGTAGCTAATTCTCCATGGCACAAGGTATGGTAGCTGAGGCTGAGTTCACACTTGCCTTCCCGTTTATGAGCACTTTCTATGGACTGACTCAGAGTCCACTTTTACAAGTTAATCTCCAGGGTATTGACAGAAAATCTCCTTTATTTTTCCTGTTTTGTCCTCCTGCCTACATAGTGCCATCTTCTACCATTTTCCTCTCACGTGATCCTAAGAATACCAATCTTTGTTTTCACAGACAACATACTCAATATCATCCCACTGACAGATTTTCTTACAAATGGAGCTTATGTAAAAAAGAATAAAAATGTTTTTGTGAGGCACATTGTCTAATTTTCCTGGCCCCTTATCTGAGTTTTTTTTTTAACCCTAGGCCTGAATATTATGGCTTACTTCTATGTTGACCAAGTCCTGGCAAGGTCACTGCCTTTGTGGAGCTTGATGTCTAGTTGGGAAATAGACATCAATCAGATTATTAATTAAAATAAAGGAAGTAATGCAATAAAAAAAAAAGTGTGCTCTTCTCTAAAGAAGTACTTGATGTCAGTGTTTAACAAAGACCAGATTTCGTTTGGGGAAATGGGAAAGGCTTATCTGAGGAAGTGTTTGAGCTGAGAACTGAAGGCTAAATAAGAATTATTTAGAAGGAAAAGGGAGTGTCTTGGAAAGAGACAAGTCCATATCCTAGAGCAGGGAGGGCATAACACATTTGCTACTGAACCTTTAAGAGTGGATTCTAAAGCAAAGGGAGGAAAAGAGGATATGAGATGAGGCTCACCAAATATTGTTTCTTCATGTACTTCTTTTCCTTTATTATTCTTTCTTAATTAAAATCATTGAATGATTTTAAGCAAGGGGATAACAGAATCAGATTTGTATCTTCTAAGGGATATGGAGATAAGAGGGATGAGGGTGACAGATGTATTGAGGATGGTTACTCCTAAATTTCTGTGTTAGCACGTGAATGAATGATGATACAAGGAACACTGTAAGAAGACCAGCATCCAGGGGGAAATCACCAGGTTGGATTGGACCCACTCTGGAAAGCCTTTATGTCTTCCAAGTGTATGCATCAAATAGAGAATTAGATGGTCAGTTCTGGAACGTAGAAGAAGTCAGGGCTAGAAGTAAATATAAAAATTTGTGAGTCATCAGCATATAAGTAAAGATGGGGGTATAAGGGAGAGTATGCTGTGAAGTCCAATCCGGACCAAATCCAAGAGTAGGAATCAGTATAATTCTGTGATAAAAAGTTCCATACAAATGAAAGTGAAAAGAAAGCTGGCATAGCAATACTTGTATCAGACAAAATAGATTTTAAACAAAGACTGTGGGCCACCTGTGGGGCTCGGTTGGTTAAGTGTCTGACTCTTGGTTTTGGCTCAGGTCTTGATCTCATGGTTTGTGAGTTCAAGCCCCATGTGGGGCCCTGCACTGACAATGTGGAGCCTGTTTGGGATTCTCCTTCTCCTTTTCTCAAAATAAATAAATAAACTTAAAAAAAGAATAAACAAATGAGTAAAGACTGTAACGAGAGACAAAGAAGGACAAGGTATAAAGATGAAGGGAGCAATCCAACAAGAAGATATAACAGTTGAAAATATTATGTGCTCAATATGGAAACACCTAAATACATAAGTTCACTATTAACAGATATAAAGGAAGAAACTGACAGTAATACGATTAGGGGACTTTAACACCCTACTTACCTCAATGGATAGATCATCCAGATAGAAAATCAACAAGGAAACAGTGACTTCGAGTGGCACATTGAACCATTTGGACCTAATAGATACATTCAGAACATTCCATACAAAAACAGAGAAATGCACATTCTTTCAAGTGCACATGAACATTCTTCAGAATAGATCATGTTTTAGGCTACAAAACAAGCCTCAAGAAACTCAATAAGATTGCAATCCTATCATATATCTTTTTTTTTACTGTTTTTATGTATCTTTGAGAAAGAGAGAGAGCAAGCAGAGGAAGGGCAGAGAGAGGGGGAGGACAGAGAATCGGAAGCAGGCTCTGTGCTGACAGCAGAAAGCACGATACGAAGCTTATACTCAAAAACTGTGAGATCATGACTTGAGCCGATATCAGACATTGAACCAACTAAGCCACCCAGGTGCCCTTATCATGTATCTTTTCTGACTGCAATGGTATGAAACTAGAAATAAATTCCAAGAAAAAATATGGGAAGAGCACAAATGCCTAGAGGCTAAAGAGCATGCTACTAAACGAGGAGTGGATCAACCAAGAAATTAAAGAGAAAAAAAAAAAGACATAGAAACATGAAAATGAAAGCACAATTGTCCAAAATCTATGGGGGGCAGCAAAAGCGGTTCTAAGAGGGAAGTTTACAGCAATTCAGGCCAACATCAAGAAAAAAGGAAGATCTCAAACAACCTAATCTTATAGCTAAAGAAGCTAGAAAAAGAAAAATAAACAAAGCCAATATCCAGTAGAAGGAAGGAGATAATAAAGATTAGAATAGAAATAAATGAAATAGAAACTTTAAAAAACAACAGAACAGATCATTGAAACCAGCAGCTTTTTCTTTGAAAACAAACCAAATTGGATAAACCTTTAGCCAAGTTCATCAAGGAAAAAAAGGAGAAGACTTAGATAAATAAAATCAGAAATGAAGGAGGAAAGATAACAACAGACACCACGAAAAGTACAAAAAATTATAAGAGAATATTATGCAAAATTATATGCCAACAAATTAGACAACCTAGAAGAAACATATAAATTCCTAGAGATATACAACCTTACAAAACTTAATCAGAAAGAAATAGAAAATTCGAACAGACTGATTACTAGCAATGAAATTGAATCAATAATCAAAAACTCCCAACAAACAAAAGTGTAGGACCAGATATCTTCACAGATGATTCTTACCCTTTAAATTACACCATTTAAAGAAGAGTGAATGCCCATTCTTCTCCAACTATGCCAAAAAATAGAAGAAGGAAAGCTTCCAAATTTATTCTGGGGCCAGCAGCATTACGCTGATAACAACATCAACAACAACAAAAGAGTTGAGGTTCTGAAGCCAGGTTGCCTTTGTCTAAATTCTGGTTCCTTCATATACTAGCTGTGTGGCCTCAAGCAATTCACTTAACCTCTTAGTACCTCTGTTCACTCATCTGTAAAAATAGAGTGAATAATACTGATTCCCTAGGGCTTTGTGAAGATTAAATGAAATAACACATGTAAAGTTTTAAGAACACTGTCTGGCACGTTGATAAGATTACCAAATGTTAGTTGTTTCTTTTTTCTGGTTCTTGTTCATTATCATCATTATTATTTTTATCATCATAATTATTGATATTAGGCAAAAGAAGGTGAGTCTGCAAAAGAGACACAGTTAATATAAACATGGTTAACATGCAGATGGAAATGATCAACTTGAGAAACAGAACTACAAGGAAAAGAACGAGAAGGAATGATGTCTTCTAAGATGAAAAGAATGACTAGGCTCCAAAGCTCAGGTCAAGACATTGACCCTGGGTAGGAGGCCAACACCTCTGCTATTGAAACAAGAGGGAAAGAGGAGAGGAAGGATGCAGACAACTCCTTATGTGGAGTTTAGGGAGTTCCCATCTGATAGCTTCTAGGCTTCTGTTCTTTAAAAGAAAAAGTGAGATGCTCTTCTGAGAGAGGGGGTTGTCAATGCGCATGTGTCCGGGTGTCGGGGGGGCAGGATCAAGGAGAAGGAGATGGACAGGAAGTGGCTGAGCATTTTAGGAATGAGAGAATTTGAAGAGTCTATCGTGGGTGGGAGAATGAGTTGACTTGGTGAAATGTAACATGAACCTTGGCAGTTCTGTGGGACCCTTTGAGGTCGGCGAGAATAAATTGCAAGTAGAGCCAATAGCTTTTTTTTATAACTTCTTCCATCGCATGTTGGTTTCATGATGTAATCAACAGGCATAGGGAACGTTTGTACTTAACATATAGAGGTGATACTTAGAAGGCAAAGGGGTCTATAGTACTATTGAAATGAAGGATGGTAGAGTGCAAGCTGGATAAGCAAATGGGTGCAAGCAAAGCAAAGGGTCCTAACGAAGTCTGGCGATGACATGACGAGGGCCTGGCAGAGAGCTGGAGGGGTCCGAGCCGTGGAGGGAAGCTACCATACACAGGCTCCCCCTGAGCATTAACCTCCTCTGCAGTCTCCTGCCCCACCCTCCCACTCACACTGAGGACATCTCTATCCCAGTGGCCAAACCAAATGGAAGGCCTATTTGCAACCACTGAGCTCATCTAGATGATGAGCATATTACTGGTCACTGTCAATCAATGAATCAAATAGACTGCTCTCATCTCTCTTTCCTTTCTCTGCCTCAAGCATCTTATTTCTGTCTCTCACCCTGAAGAAATTCCATTCTCCACCCTTCAGTGCTGCCCGTGTTCTCTCTTCTACAAAATCCAGTGATATTACCCATTAATCATCTTCCTTGAAGAAAAGAGAAGACTTTGAGAATCAAAGAAGCGGAGAGGGAATTTTAGGAGGAAGCATGGTGTACGTAGGCAGAACTTGCAAAGGATTATTCAAAGCCCAAAGCAAAGCCTCTGGGGAATAAGGGATTCTGGAGACACAGAACATAAAATTGGACAAGTAGGACAGGGGTGAGCACAGTCCTCTTTTGCATACCAGGTCCCCCTGAGAAGACTTGATTCTATGAGCAATAAGGGATACTATGAATTGTTGTTAGCAGAAAAGTGGGATGAAGACAGTGCTGTTTTAGGAAGATTAATCTGTTCAACTTCAGAATGAATTAGATATGGCTAACGGCTATGGATTTACTTAGGACGATTAAATTCCATTCAACAAGCTTTCCTAGGGACACGTGCTGTCCGTTGTCCTCTGACGTTGTCTTAAGGACAAACAGGTATAACACAAAGTAAATATAATATGACACGTGTTCCTTAGGACATTATAACTCCGATAGTGGGAGCAGTGGTGAGGAACTTCAGACAACCAGCCCTAATTTCAGGCGGAGGAGGTATTTCAAGCCAGAAATAGTCACTAAATTCTTATATGTAAGTTTCAAGGAGAAATCAATGAATACCAACCTAAGTGCGGGGTTAGAAGTTCTCACAGAGTTGACATGAGTGAGGTCTTGAAGGAGGACAGAATATCTTTTGGTGGAAGTGATTACAAGTTCACAAACTTGGGGGGTTTGCCACTTTGCTCTATATTTTCTACAGACTTGGCTGGCTCTACAACTCTGAGCCCCAAAGGGTGAGTTGGCCTGGAGTGTCAGGTCAATTGTAAGGAGAACTCAGACATGAGCTGTTTTCCATCTTCTAAATGTTCTGACTTGATGGAAATCAGAACGAGGCTGCTGGAATGATCTGATTCCTGCAGTAATGAGATATTGTTGACTATTGATCTACCAGAAGGCTGCATTGATATTCTGTCCTGTTGGTGACTTGGGAGCAATGAGGAGAGAATGGTGGCCTCAGAGAGAGGAGGTAATGAATGACTCGGGCCTCGCGTCCATTTCAAGAGACTCTGATTCTGCTTTCTTTGGGTTCAGGGTTTGGGGGTAACAGGTTAGCACCTCAATACGAGAAGCAGTGAGGACTGCCAGTGAGAACAGAGGAATGATCGGCTACCTCATTGACTTGTTCTATATTCCCAGTCCAATAGTCTTTCCTCGACTCACTGTCCCTACCTGTAAATTGAGGATAATAATCCGTGGCCCTTTGTTATCACACTAAGTGGAAAATGAGATCCTGTAGGTGAAGGACTCTGAAGTCACAAAGACAAAAGAGCTCTGACATAAAATTTCCAGAGAGTAGTGTCAGCACCAACTAACATTTATGAGCTCTTGCTCTGCACCATGTACCATTTCGTGTCATGTACCCTGAATTAACTAAAACTACACATTGTCCCTGTCTCTGGAAAGTTCGTCCTTCAAA
Organism: Panthera onca; assembly: GCF_046562875.1. NCBI lineage: Eukaryota > Metazoa > Chordata > Mammalia > Carnivora > Felidae > Panthera > Panthera onca. The sequence continues at coordinate 90,361,285 of NC_138348.1, read as the reverse complement.
AATGGTTAGCTGTAGAGGGGACATACATAGATGCATAGGGGAGAGAAAGTTTTGAAGGAGGAAAATATGTTTTAACACCCAAATCTCCATGTTCGGCCGACTTGAGGATTTTGATTGTTTCTTACCACGTATGTGTCTTGTGCCTACACCCCGGGAGCAAGCAGGACCCACTGAGGAGTCTGATCCTGCCAACTTTGCAGTCAGCTGGCAACCAGAAGCAGGCGGGAAGCGGAGGAAGGCCACTGACAGACATCAACAGCAGGTACTAAGCATGGAATCTGCCCTGGCTTCGGAGAATGGAAGCCAGCCGAGGAAGGAAACTGGCCTCGGATGCCGTCGGGCCAGGAGCAGCCTTTGATCCTGCTGTGGGCTGGAGGCATGTGTGTGGTGACGGCAAAAGGGAATTTCTCTACATCTGGGGGCTGGAAAATGTTGGGCGCCTCACACCGCAGGTCTTAGTGCCTCAGGAGCCTTTTATCTGATGTGTGACTGCCACTATTTTCCCAAGAAAATTGAAGTGACTTAGTCAGTTAACCTGAAATTCCCAGTAGGGCTCTGGTGGTGGATGGGAAGTTTTCTCACCAGACGCCGCCGCCGGAAGCTGAGCTGGCAGAAAGCACTCAGCTGGTCAGAGGTGGGCTTCCAGTACCACCTAGTGGGCGGCAAAGGGGCTGCCTCCCCGTCCTTCCTCATTCCAGAGAAAGTCAAGGTGACTGGGAAGGAAGTGGCCAAGAGAGAAGTGAATTTCAAGGCCGTACTTAAGGTTAGAGAGTCTCAGAGGATGATTAGTGCTCCTGTCTCCCGGTTGAGGAACTCCACCTCTGACCACTCCGTTGAACCAACCTGCTGTTCTGCCTGAGGGTTCGGCCCCCGTGACCCACAATCCTGAGATTCACCCAGCCTGCTTCAGGGTAGCCAGCTGACCAGAAAAAGGCACCAGGCCTCACCAGACAGAACCTATTTTCATATTTGAGGGCAGGGAGCTTAGTCATCTGCTACCCATCCATTCACTAGAGTCAAACACCGTAGTTGGGTAATTTCTGTGTCCCTTACTGTCTTCCACCTTATATACTGAACATGTCACTCTGGGAACACATTTTTGATGGCCGATGCCGTGCTCACAATTTTATGTGTTAAAAGAAGTGGTGTTCGTTAACGTATGGTCGCAATGACCCTAAAGCTTGGGGTCACTGCTTACAAGCACTCATATTTTAGAGGCGCTGGTAGGCAAATAAACAAGTAAAATTTGAGAAAAGCCTGTGATGGTGAATTGCATATGTTAATTTGGCTAGGCACCCAGTTTCGAGTCAAACAGCAGTCTAGATGTTGCTGGGAAGGTAATTTTTTGGATGAGATTAACATTGACAACCAGTAGACTTTGAGGAAAGCCGATTATCCTCCATAATCTGGGTGGGCCTCATCTAACTAGTGGCAGGCCTCAAGAGAAAAAAAGACTGTGGCCCCTAGTGAGGAAGGAATTCTGCCTCCAGATATCCTTGGAAATGGAGCTTCAACATCAAGTCTTTCCTGGATTTCCAGCCTGCCAGTTTTAGACTTCCCAGATGCCACAATTGCATGCATCAATTCCTTAACATAAATCTCTATCTATCTATCATCTATCTATCTATCTATCTATCTATCTATCCAGAGCTCCTGTTGAGTTTGTTTTTCTGGAGAACCCTAGCACAGAGTTGTAACAGACAGCTGTTCAAAGCATTCCAGTGTCATAGAGAAGAAATGTATTCTGCCTGGGGCATCAGGATGGATTTACATCAGAGGGAAAACTTGGGTTATTTTTTTCAAGGAAAGACATATTGAAGTTCTCTAGATGATAAAAGGGAAACAAATTTTCAGACAAAGGAAAGAACCGGAAATGACCTGATCAGAGACATTTGCTGTGCCAGTTGAGTGGTCCTAAATGATTCTAGTATACGGTGCTCAAGATGGGAAGAGCCTGGAGACGAGATAGAATGGAACAGGTTACCTAGGACCAGTTGTGAAGGGCCTTGATTGCTAAGGGTTTGGTCTTTATCAGAGACATTGAGGTATTGACTTCATGGGTGTCAGTATATAGTGTGAAGTGAAGGTGAGAAGTAGGATTTTGAGTTGCATCTAAGATTGCTAGGGCTAGACAAACTCTAGGAGGCCTATTACATGTTTTAGTTCACATTCTAATAAGAATAATCTGTAGGTATGAACACTCAGCAATGGGCCAAAAAGAATCCCAGAGAAGCAGAAATGAAATCAATCTTCTCTCTGTTTTTCTCTAATGTCTTTACGAAGGAAAGCAGAGTAAGAGGGTTAAGAGGTGTGGGCTTGCCATCTGACTGCGCTACGTCAGGATCTCCCTTCCTCTGCTTAAGTAATCTTGACCAAATTACTCTCTATGCCTCAATTTCTTCATTTATAAGCAGGATGATAATAGCACCTGCCTCCCAGGGCTGTTGAGAGGATTAAATGGGATTATGCATGCAGGTTCTTACCCCAGCACTGGGGGCCCTGCAAAAGCTCACTAAACATTATTTATTATTGGGATAAGGCTCCTAAAGGAAGTCTTCAGCACTGCTTCTTATAAAGGTTGGCATTAAAAAAAGTTTCTGGTACCACTCCAGCCCTTTTTTCAAGTAGTTACTCTGGCATATTAATGAGAACCATAGAGATTTGTCTTTGTCTTTGAAGATGGTCCATTAGGGCTACAACCGTGTCTTTACAAGGGAAAGAAGAAAGACGCCTCTTCTGATTGTTTCAGTCAATAAGCGTGGGGACAGGTAAGTTCAGACAACGTATCACTTACACACCGGCATTGACCTTGTCATCAGACCCTTAGGGCTCCCGATGGGCCATTGGGGAGTTGGCGTAAGGGCAGTCAAAGTGCGTTGTTCTAATGTCACGTTTTAAAGGAAAATGCTTCCCGGAGAATCTTCACCATCTCAAGCTTCCTGCACTTTTGCTGTGAGCTCTAAATCTCTGCTCTGGGGGCCGTGGCTGGGAGGTGGAATGGTCAGATGGCTAAATGATTGAGAAGTAGCCTCATGGAGAGCCTGCGGCAGCCCAGGCCTCATTAATACATCCTGCTCAGGCCCCTGGGGCAAGAATGACAACTGGACAGTGTGCACTTGTCATCTGCCTAGAAGTTGGTATCGCTAAAATATTTTCTCCTACAGGGTTAATGCTTGTTGAATATTCCTGGGGCACCTATAGATGGGGACTGCACAGAACATATGATCATCTGAGACATTTTAAGCCACCACAAATTTGCACAGCTATAAATATGGCTATTCAGACATGCACACACAGTACCCACACAGACACACAGACACCCCTCCCCCCAACTAAGTGTCAGATGAAACTTAAGGCTTCACTGTGTGCCGTGTGCCAGAGAAGTCCCCAGATAAACTTATGCCAGGTGGGACTTTTCCTAAGTTCGGGATTTAGGTCTCTCTGACAGCCTGGTCTTCTCCTTAAAGAAGAAGCGTTAAGACGACTGCTAAAACCCTGAGTCCTATATGGCTACCAGAAAGTTCAGGGTTAAGTTTTGTGTTCCACAGCAGCCGCTATTTTGAGATTAGGAGTGAGACCATATTTACTTCCCCTTCCCCAGGCACACACTCCTTTTGACTTCCCAGTTCTCATCTTTTATTTTTGTGCTAATGATTTTATAATATTTCATGGTTACACTTACGTATTGAAATGCTATCTTTTTTTGAGGCAAGTGTTTATAGACACAAACTTGCCTCAAATCTTGCATAATAAGAATTCTGATACTAACATCCCGACATCTCCATTTTCATGCTGCTTTTCAGGGAAATACACATTATACTGTAACTCATACCATATCTAATTTATAACCATGAAAGTTCTCTCTAAAGGCCTTCATGGTTATAAATTTTATGAATCCTATTTCTATAAATCCCAGAGTCAGAGTAGATTCTATGTCTTCTATGGCATCTCTAGTCCCTACATGTCTAGTGAGGTGAAGGCTGGAGTTTGAAACGTACCAGTATTCCAGTGAAGGGCGTGGGGGTTATTTCTCTTATTGGTACGTGGGTGAGCCTGTGACTCAGATGTGGCTCACCTGGCGGTTAGGGCAGGAAGAACTAGGAAAAAAAAAAAAGGAACATAGAAGGGGAATATAAAGACCTTGGCCATCATCCTAGCCTTGACATGATTACTTTGGAGCTCCAGGAGCTACTCAACCCTCCAAGGCTCCATTTCCCCGTCTCGTATAGGCCTGAATTAGCTGAATTAAATCAGAAACTTTCAAAGATATTTAAAGGTGAAAAATTTTTCAAACAAAATCTTGTGATGAGGCCAATAATGATAATAATAAAAATATTTTAAGCATTACTAAATCAGATGGATGCAATAACGTGACGCACAGTTTCTCCCTTCAGAAAGGACTTTTGGGGCGCCTGGGTGGCTCTGTTGGTTAAGCGTTTGACTCTTGATTTTGGCTCAGGACAGGATCTCATAGTTCGTGAGTTCAAGCCCCACATCAGGCTCTGTGCTGAGAGCGCAGAGCTTGCTTGGTATTTTCTCTCTCCCTGTCTCTTTGCCCCTCCCCCACATGTGCCCCAGCGCGTGCACATGCACACGCTCTCTCTCTCTCTCTCTCAAAATAAATAAATACACTTTAAAAAAATTAATGAAGGACGTTTCCCTCAGCTGCCAATAGCAGACAACCTCAGCTGTCAGACCTCTCTGCTGCCTCATCCCAGACCCCACCTCCTTCAAGGGCAGCTTTCATCCAATGACTGATCAATACAGGGTATAAAGGCTGGCTCCCTTACTTCAACTTATGACAATTCTAAAGGGCCATTCCAACTCCAAAGCTACCCATGGGATTGGCCGGACTTGCCTGGGGCTTCATTGTAGCTGAACTTGTCCCTCTGTCTGATCTCCCTTTCCCTCTTTCCCTACCTCATGTATTGATCCAAAAGCACTCCATAATAAATTCCCTGCTCTCTGACTCAGAGCCCACTCCTGGGGATCCAGTTATGATATCTGTTAACATTACACCGTCATAATGCTCCAGGACCTGTGACAGGGTTTCTCCATCATCATCTCATTAAACCCCTGCTACCGTCTTGCCCAGGAAGGCTGGATACCACAGAGGATAATATTACAGTCATTAATACGTGTTCACCAGGCTCAGTTCTATCATATGATAGTATAGAACTTTGGACAAAACTTTACCCTTCTCAGTTCCATTTTCTCACCGGTAAAATGAGCCTAATATCTATATTTATGGGAAATACTAAATAAGATATATTTTCAAGGAGTAGCATCCCAATGGCATTTAGTTTTACACAAATTCAACTACAAGTCTTGCAAAACTTCCATTGTACCACTTCTTCAGTGGAAACGACTGAGCTTAGAATAATCAGCACAGCATAGCAGTGAGGGAAGGGGTTCTAAGGGCCTGCCTACTTGGGTTCACGTCTGGTGACATATTATGTAATCCTCGTTTCCCCATCTGTAAAATGAAGATAGTAGTAACTACCATAGCATGTTCTGAAGACTGAGTGACTTAATATATGTGAACTGCTCAGAGTAGAACCTAGTAAACTCAGTAGTAAATAGTAAATAAATAGTAAACTCAAAAATGTCAGCTACTAAAAAGTCATTGCATGTTGGATAAAGAATGAATGGATTTTCAAGGTTTCTGACCATTGAGACCACCAATTTTCAGACCATCAAATGTCAGATGGCCAGGTGAGTGAGTCAAAATTGCTTTCCCAGCACACTGAAGGAGAAAATTGAATCATTAATTGAGGCTCATTAACAATCACCGACTTGCAAAGAGGAAAACTCATACAAGCCTAGATTCACAAAACCCTGCAAAAAGTTATTAGATTCTGTGAGAACTTGAAGGACTTTGCAGGGGTCACTCCGAACATATGTATTTTCTTTACTCATGACCTGACTCTAGAACTTAACACTTTGGTAAGCAGGATTTCTGCTCTAAAGCCGTACTTCTCACGTTAAATGTAAAAAATCGGATGATTAATAGTAAGTAAATATAAAGTGCTTACAATGATGCCAAGCACCCGATAAATGTTATATAAAATTTAGTTATTATTATCATCATCCCTATTTTACAAACAGAAGCATATAGATGTTGAATAGCACTCAAGATCAGTCCCAGCCATCTGACTTAATACTCTGCGCTCCTACCCACTTTGCTATATTTGAAAGTGTGGAATCAATAAAAGGAGAGCTGTCTAGTTGGAGGGGGTGAGTGGTTTGGGAGACTCTGCCCCATTGCCCGACCTCCATCCCTGCGACTCCTGAGTGGACTCTGGTCCCACAGTATTCTGGGGAGCACAGTTGGAAATCCCCCAGAGCATGATCCTTCTAGTTCCCCAATCCCATGATCACCAATAAGATTTGAGTCAATCCAGTCATACTTCCTAGCCAGAGGGCCACTTTCAAGGTGGCTTCTCCTGATCCAGATCTGCAGCCTGCCATCTGACAGCAAAATTCATTTCTATAAGCTAGACAGTTTTGATCCACATCCTTAGAACAAATAAAGGTAACAGGTGGCATTTCAACCTCACACTCCCTCTAGACCAAATAGCGGAAAGGAAGGATGTGGTTAACACAGGCTCAAATGCATAGATATTGAGAGCAAAGAAGAAATAATCAAGTTTTTCGATGCTTCTAGGAGTTGGCCCTTGGAAGGGTGTATAGCCTCTCCCAGATTAGAAGTTCTTGCCATCTGTTCCCATTTGAATTTTTTTTTCTTGCTATCAGCCACAGGTTTTCTGACCTCAGCTCTCCAAGAAGGATTTAACCCCATACCCCGAGAGCCACTGTAAGAATTACTGTTGAGCTTTGCCCATCTGGCAGCAGCTGAACCAAAGCCCTTGCCAGCTGGAACCACTGAAGCATTATTTTGTAGCTTTTACCACTGGGTCAGGGGCAGCCTGGCTTCCCAGTAGACAGTGACCCTGCCATATAGAAGGAGGAGAAAGGAGTGTTCATGAGGCATGGCCATGGGTGCCTGGGCTTGGTTTCCCCCAGGAGGAATATCCTCCTGTTTGAAAGAATTACAGGAAGTTAATTTAGTAGGATGACACAGCATCCAAAAGCATGGGAATTAGACTGTACAGGAACAACCGCGTGCTAAGTATCTAAACTCTCCATGGGTCTCAGTCTGGAGTTACAGGAGTCCTGCTCAGAACACAGAGGACACCCAGTGCTTCCAGGGAAAAAGATGAAGCAAATGAGCAATCCCATCCAAGGTTCTGTCCATGGGGCCTGGGATTCGGGGTGAAAAATTACAAGGCACAGGATGGGAACTGAGACAGGGCTTGGAACAGGGCTTGAGGGAGGCAAGCCCCGTAGGGAGTGCCTGAGGGGCTCCACGGGACTTCAGTGGCTTTGTACTGTGAAAGAAGATTCCAACGTGAAGTTAGCATGGCTGAGAGAGTCGGGAGGATACAGAAGAAGCTGGTCCCATGCACCTCTCCTGTCTCAGCTTTTGAAATACCAAGATTTTTTTTTTTTTTTTTTTTTTTTACTTTTGTCCATTGCAACTTGTCAGTTACAACTTCACTATAGCAACCAGACCACCTTCTGGAACACAGTCTTTTCCTGTGATGGGAAATGGAGATAATGGAACACCTGTTAGCCAAATAGCCGATCCTGCTTTGGGTTGTCAGTGTAACCGCCGGCACCAATCATGATTCTTACAAAACAACTTATGTAACCTTGTGGGTTTTTTTGCCTTTTTAAGTTGGCGCTCCCCACTCGCGATTCCCAGTCTGGGCGCCCACTTTCTGTCGCTCCAGTTGCAATGCCTCAAACATCAACAAAATTCTTGCGGTTGCTTTACGGCCTTGTGGTCTCCCTGGTCGACGGTACAGAGAGGCTGGGGATGGCAGGAGTCCTTCAGGGTCATTGAGCTGACAGAGGCACTTAGGGCCTACGGAGAGGTGGATCTGAGGAAGGAGGCAGAGCCTGTGTCCCTTCCGGTGTTTGATCTCTGTGTGAACGTTCCCAGGGCAGCGAGGATGAAAACTTGTAATGGTTTTGCTGCACAGAGCTATTTGTGTCCACTCCCAGCATCAGGGAGTGAGTTCATGAGGAAGAAAAGAATCGATACCAAGGAGCAGCGAGGAAGGAATGGGGGCGAGGGTCAAGGCTGTTATTTTCTGGTCTGGTTGAATGTCTGTGGCCTAAGGGTTTCAGAAAATGATTTACAAAACTAACCCAGTTTGACTCTGCAGGCTATTATCAAGACTTATTTAAGGGAAAATATGCTTTTTGTTCCCCTAATGGCTTCTAGCTTTTTAATTTTTTTTCCTCTCCCAAAACTCATGTATATTTTTGATAGAAAACTATCTAAGATGGGGCTCCTGGGTGGCTCAAGTGCTTAAGTGTATGACTTTGGCTCAGGTCACGACCTCGCAATTTGTGGGTTGCAGCCCCGCATCCAGCTCCATGGTTGTGGAACATGCTTGGGATTCTCTCTCTTTCTGCCCCTCCTCTGTGCTCCCGCTGTCTTTCAAAATAAAGAAATGAACATTAAAAAAAAAAAAAAACTAAGACGAAGTGGGGACCTGCGCGTTGTATCCGTCAGGAACGCTGCAGGTGCATGTTTGAGAGACACTGCCAGGGGTAGCTCAAAGGAACGAAAGAGCCACTTTTCTTCTGTCTGAGCTGCCCTGGGGTGCCTGCTGCTGTGTGTTCACTGGCTCTGACAAATCAGCCCCAGATATCACAAGTCTCATTTCATTATTGCAAGGAGGTGGCAGGGCAAGGAAAAGCCAGCACTTATATCAGGAGAACAAGGCTCCCCCAGAACCCCACCTCTGCACCCTCGGGTCTCCTAGACCAGACTAGCGAGGCCGGAGCCAGACAGCCTGGTGGGGCGCAGGCAGGTCAACAGATCCTGCCCCAGAGGCTATACACACAGGGTAAGAGAAGAGAGGAAGAGTGGAAGGAAAGATGGAAGAAAGAGAGGAAGGGAGGAGGGGAGGGAGACAAGAAAAGAATACAGGAGGAGGGGAAGGAGCGGGCGAGGGAGGGAGGGAGGGATGGGAGGGCAGGCAAGCTTCAGCTTGAATTAAGAATAAATGAACTGGGGCACCTGGGTGGCTCAGTGGGTTAAGCATCCGACGTCCCCTCAGGTCATAATCTCACGGTTCATGAGTTCGAACCTCATGTCGGGCTCTGTGGTGACAGCTCAGAACCTGGAGCCTGCTTCAGATTCTGTGCCCCCCTCTCTCTGCCCCTCCCCCACTCATGCCCTGTCTCTCTCTGTCTCAAAAATAAATAAAAACATTAAAATTTTTTTTAAAAAATTAAAAAAGAAGAAATGAACTTATATGTAAGCCTCATTGCTTACTATAGAGACTTGATAAAGTCAAATTCTTTGATCTTCTTACAAAATTGGGATATAAAGATTGAATATTTGGAGTATGTAAAAAATTTTATACACAGTCCTGTCGTGTTAATCACTTAAAAAAAAAATACTCCAACATGAGAACATACTGGTCACAGGCATTTGGCACCACAGGTTAATTCCCAGGGGTCATTGTAATATGGCTGCTTGAAACGCCTGTGCCCTTTATATGTGACACAAAAATGGAATGGATACCATAACCGTGGATGATGTTTTCAGGTACTGATTTTACCTGGACAGACGGAAATCGCGGGTCTTAATGAGGGTCATAGTGTAGCGCGTCCACTAGATGGCAGCAGAGGTCTTCCCATGTTATTCAGATTTCCTAGGGACGCTAATTAGAGCAAACTAAATGCTTTTAAAAAATACGCATGCCACACCTACACTATACATATTTCTCTTTGCAGACATCTCACAACTTGTTTTGTTGGCTTTCTCTGGAATTGGAAGTCAGCCATCTCAGTAGAGATGTAGAGAGAGGCTCAGAGGGATTTGTCATACCAGGCATGAGACCTTGGCCACCATACTGATAAATGTCAGTTGCATTGTGTGGAAAATGGGAATCAGAAGCATACCTATGTCTTGGAGGATTTGTGAGTTTTAAATAAAATTGTTTCTGCAAAGCACTTTGCAGCCTCAGGAGCAGTGGAAAAATATTATAGCTTAGACCCAAAATCTGGTTGTAGTGATTTCTGTCTTCTTAAGGAGGGGCACCTGCATGTCTGGGATAGAAAGGGTGATGGTCTTTGATGAGGCTTCTGTTGCAGGGAGGGGGCCAGACTGGGTGCCATGGCATGGATGAAGGTGAGGCCGAAGGTGAGTGGCACATTGGGGGTCAGGAGCAAGTGTGTGAAAGGGAACGTGACTCAGAAAGAGTCTGGCTGATGAGGGGCTGAAGAACAGAGCCAGAAGGAACTACCTCCTGGACTCAGGTGGCCAGGAAATGATAAGGGCAGGAGTATCGTACAAGTAGTTTTGAGTTGTTGGTTATGCTATGATATGACCCCCTTTTCGATCTCCAAGCCCTCGGTAAAGGTCTCCTGCTCACCCTCCTGTGTTACTGGTGCCGTGGGTGCCCTCCACACGGGGCAGAGGGAAACGGCAGCCCCACATCCCAAAGACACCAAGAGTTTATAAGAGATCTAGGCAGTGGCACTAATGGATGGATGGTCCCGGAGGGCTGAAGAGATGCTGGGGAGAAAACCGTCCCTAACGTGTGGCTGTGCATTTAAAACAAATAAAATGTTTTCTTTGGAAATGATTTCAAGGCTACAGAACACGGAAGACTAAAAATAGGGAAGAACACCCATATACCTTTTGCCCAGATTCACCTCGTGTTAACATTTAACCCTGTTTGCTCTATCATTTGTTCTATCTATACATGCTCAAAAAGATTTTTCGTTTCCTTTTGCTGAAATATTCGAGGGGAAATTATATTCATCATGTCTCTTTACCCTTAAACACGAACGTGTGCATTTCCAAAGAATAGGGACAGTCCTTTCCAGAAGTCACAGTGTGGTTTCCAACATCAGTACATTTAACATTGGTGTAGAACTTGAGTTGGCCATCCGCATTCCTACTCTGTCAAGTGTCTCGGGGATGTCTTGAATGGCACTTTTTCTGTTCTAATATGGGATGCAGTTTAGGTAAGTTATTACATTTACTATTTATGTCCTTTTAGCCTTGCTCAATCTGGAACATCTCCACATCTTTGTTTTTGAATCATGGTGATCATTCTGGAGAATACCACCTTACCAAATAAAATCCTCCTCATTTTGGGTTGGTCTCATACTGCCTTCTGTATACCTTCAGATTATGCATTTTCAGCCAGCATGCAACATTGGTATTATTATATCCTTCTTGGGATATCACACCTGAGATGTATGATATCTAGCTGTCCCTTACAGGGGATGGTAATTTTGATCGCTGGTTCAGGTGATTTTTTCCCCTGTCCGCTTTCCTCCTTCTCTGCTTCCAACAATATGCAAGCTCTAGGCAGATACTTAAAATCATGCCGGTATCCTGCTTTTCCTCAAAACTCCCCGCCCCCCCCCCACCCCGAGAGCTAGCCCCCATTTATAATTCTTGCCTAATCCAATCTTTGCTGCGATGGTTGCAAACAATTTTCTGTCTCCAGCCTTCCTCCCTATTTACTAGCCAACACCCCTTGTCTGGCTGTAACCAGAAGCCCCCCTTGTCCCCATTCATTTAATATCTGTTTGGACTTACGAATCTCTATTTTTTTTCAAGCACTTATAGTTCATTACTGTACTTAATCATTGTGATGCTTGAAGTGTCCCAGGTTTGGCCAATGGAGCCCTTTAAGCACTTCCTTACTTTTGGACACAAGATATTCTAGGCTCATCTTGAACCTACCCTATCAGCCATTCCTCTGAGGATTCTTATTTCTTTTAGTATTAGAGACCAAGACTTAGGCATGAGGCACATTCACTGCTCCTGGGATGTCTTTACCACTGAACCCTTATAATAGGGAATATTTGCATCTACACATACACACAAAGGGACATATGTGCGTATACATTCATACATATACACATACACACATGATCATGCATACATACACATACATACAGTTCACTATTTTTTTAATATAACTTATTGTCAAATGTCTTGCATACAACAACCAGTTGTATGGAACCCATCCCAACAAGTGCCCTCCTCAATGCCCATCACCCACTTTCCCCTCTCCCCAACCCCCCATCAACCCTAAGTTTGTTCTCTGTATTTAAGAGTCTCTTACCTACATACAGTTTAGAAGTCATGAATTCCCATTGGTACCTCTAATGCCCATCCATTCCCATAGGAATTTTTTCTTGCCTTCCTGAGAAGAAGTACATTTGCTTTTAATTCAGAGATTAAAGCAAAGGTCGACTCCAGCAAAGTACAGGATTCGTGACCGATTTGGCAACAAACAATAGAGTTAGAAGAGCTGAGGGAGAAAGCCACAAAAACTGGGTAGAACTGGAGTAAATAAGTGGCAAATCACCATCATTATCTTTCCGTTTATTTATGTACTCATTTACAAAACACGTTTCAGTGCCTGCTAAGTGTTGAGCACTATTTCAGGTGTGGAAGATACAGTGGCGAGCAAAAACTTAAAAGTCTGCCACTGAAAGGAACAGTCAAACAGTGTAAGGCACATAACATAAAGTTAATATGAAATACATAACAGATGCGCATGGTGCAACTGCTATGCAAAACCACAAAGCAAAGAAAGGGGTGTAGGGGCGCTTGAATTGGGGAATAGGAGTGGCCACCATTTTGTAGAGGATTTGTGGGACGGGTCTTTCTGAGAAGCTCATATTTGCGCCAAGACATGAAGGAAGTACACAAGCGGCCCTGAAGGTACCTGAGACAAGAGTTCTAGGCAAAGAGTAGATAAAATGGCTCCTGGTAGGATGTGATGGAAAAACAGTCAGGGGGCTGCTGTAACCAGAGCACTGTGAGTGAGGGGAGAGTGGTGGGAGCTGAGTTGAGAAGGCTGTGCAGGGTCAGATCCTGTGGGGCCTCACGTGCCTGTGTCAGGATTTGGCTTTTATTCTGTGTAAGGTGCAAAGCTGTTGGAGGGTTTTGAGCAGAACGATGGCATGATCTCGCTTCTGTTTGAAAATAGTCACTACATGGGACAGCTGGGTGGCTCGGTCAGTTAGACATCCAACTCTTGATATCAGCTCAGGTCATGATATCATCGTTCTTGGGATCGAGCCTTGCATCAGGCTCTGCACTGACAGTGCAGAGACTTCTTGGGATTCTCTGTCTCTGTCTCTCTCTCTTTCTCGCTTTCTCAAAAATAAGTAAACATTAAAAAAATAGTCTCTACAGCCACTCTACAAGGAATATACTCTTGGGTGGATTGAAAGGAAACAGGGAAGTCCATTTAGGTGGGGGAAATGATGGAAACCAGACATGAGCTTGAAATTACTGCAGGAATCCAGAGATGATGAGGTTTGTACCAATGTTGCAATAAACGTGTGCCCTTTGAAGGTGGAAACTGGCATCCACGTAGCAAGCATTTGTTGACTGTCACTCTGTGCCACGCACTAAGAAAAGTTCTAAAAATACAAAGGTGAGCAACATACAGTCACAACGCTCAAGGCATTCGCAGTCTTCGGAGAAAACGGTCCATGAGCTAGACATGTACACAGATACTAAGAGTCAACGTGGTAAGTCCAGCAGCAGAGGCAAGGGTGATCTGAACCAAGTATTGTGGTCCCACCGGAATCCATGTCTGCCGACTCCAGGAAAAGCTTTAGAGAGGCGATTTCGAAGAAGAGAGAAGAAGTCACTGGGGCCGTTGGCTGAAGGACAGAGGGCATCCTCGGCTCCTGAATTTCCAGCTCCAGTCGTGACCTTCAAACTGAGCGTTCTTTTCTGAACAGACAGCCTTTGAGGAGTTGTAGTTCAAGCAGTGGTTAATCAACAGATTAACTAATCAAATAAATGATGGTCCATAATGCCATGGACAGTTGCATGGATCCCTCAAATGGTAGGTCACCGACTAGGATTGTTTTCAACCTGGAACCAGGACAAAGTATGAATAAGAATATATTTTCTCAACACGAAAATAACAGAAAGTAAATTCTGCACACACACACACACACACACACACACACACACACACTATCTTGCAGAGCTTAGTTGAAAAAGCCCCGGTGCATCCTCATGTTAGTTATCTTTGCTGTCTTCTTGGGGTAGGCTCTCTTTTCTGTCTTCTTGGGGTAGGTTGCTTTTCCAAGGATTCTAAGGGTGTCTGTTGGTGCTGTTGTTACAAAGTATCGAATGCTTCCCTCATGTGTTCCAGCTTCCAGGATCTCCAGTCTGTCCAAGTCACTCAGTTGATGACCCTCTGAGCCTTCCCTCTTGGCTCTTCTCTGACTAGGGAGACGCTGGCTTGTTATCTGCTGGCATCCCAATTAGTCATCACATCTTTCTGGGTCTCAATTTTTTCTTCCAGGTGTAGATGGGGGACACTGTCCTACTCACCCTTAAATACCAGCTCAAATATTTCCTCCTCCCCTTGGGCCATTCTGTCTCCCTTATGCCTCAGAGCCAGGTTCTGCCTCTAGGAGTTGCATCTATGCTCCCAGTGCACCTGGGCACCCCTAGCTGTTTCTGTACTTCCCACGCTGCATTGCAACAACTTGTTGACTTTCTCCATGTTCAGTGAGTTCCTTGAGGCCAGGAACCACATCTCACATATCTTAGGATTCCAAGTATCTGCTCGAGTGTCTGGGCCCAGACAGTGCCCTACAAACATGTGATGAATTGAACTTAAGTTGGTCCCAAGGGTCACCAATGTACTTACGAATCCTAATACCTTGGATTTTCTAATTTTTACTGCACGAAAAGTCAGATTTATGTCTCTTTCTCGGTTGTGTGATTGAGTAGAATTTAGTGGAAATTTTCTTCTATATCTTATCTTTTTTTTGTTTCTCTTGGTTTATTTTGTTTATTACACAAAAGTTCTATGAGAATGTGGTAAGAGAGTGTCCTTTTTTGTATGGAGGGGAAAAATTGAAAAGGCAGCCAGGGAATTCGGCTAGGAATGAACTCTCGTCTTTCTCAGTGTTGGACCCCAGGGTGAGCAGAGACTTTGTAAATACAAAACAGTGAGCTAATGAATGATGTGGCCAGATCTGTGGTTTACAGTGGAGGTGTGGTATATATGATTTATGTGTGGAAAACTTGTAATATCTCAGACTGTGCTGCTCAGAGAAGCCCTTTAAAGGCCAATTACAAGTACACACAGAGCTTCAAAATCTGTGGTCAGTAGAAATGATGTTAAATGTCCTCTGGCCAAAGGAGGGCGTATACACTGTGTGTGATCTGGGGGTGGGGGGTGCCAAGATAATCTCCATGTGTAATAATGTCATTTTTCATGAACTTTTTAAAAGTCCCGTGGGGAAAACAGCCTTGTAACCAGCATCCATCACTTCTAAAGTGAGCAGCAAAGCCATCTTTGGCAAGACTTCTGCTCTCTCTCTAAGCCAAACCACCAACAACTGCTCTTTCACACAAGGCTTCCTGGCCTGACCTACACCCTGCTAACCATGCAGGCAACGCCTCTCATTATTGAGATGCATGGAGACCATCTCAGGGGTGAGTGGGTAGCAGGGGAGAGAGGGCATATGAAACCAATTTCAAAGTGCAGACAAAAATTTGGAGAGAGTTGAGCGTGGAATGTGACAGAGGGGTGATGAAGGGCTTATGAGTCAAAAATGGACAGTCTTTGTAAGGACAAGTGGGGAAAATGTGATAGGCTTTTCTGAGGGTGATTTTGAAACAATGCAGTACGGACGTATCTCTTTCATACCAGAAATTGTTGAATCCGGCCCTTCTCCCTCCACATCCCTGTAGTATTTTATTTGTACATTTCCAGAGTATTTGTGGCAGTTGATCATATATTAATTAGTAATGTGTATGTCAGTTTTCCCCGGCAGACTTAGGAGGGCAGGCATTTGTTCTCATTGATCTGCGTCTCCTCCACAGCGTCTGCAATAGTTACTGATGCATTTTCTTTGCTTAGGTAATGTTTGATTTATTTATTTAACTTTATTATTGTAATAAAAGTAAAGCAAAAGTCATCGGTGACACCCATTATGGGGAGTCAATGAGTGCACCTAATAAAATCCAGTGGTTAAAGAATACATCCTGAGTCTTGAAAGTATGTCATACTCCGAGTAGGGTGTTATTTATGTTAAGACAGTCACCTCCTTACCACCTGAGGAAAAAAAGGAAAAATTGTGGTCGTTTGTGTCATGGGACAAACATGCTCTGGATGATAGTTGAGATTTTATGTAAGTCAGTGGAGTTAGAACTTGCATATGGATTTTCATTTTTTTTAAATTATTGAAGTGTACTTGACCTACCACGTTGTGTTAGCTTCACGTGTACAACATACCGATTCAACAGGTCGGTACATTATGCTGTGCTCACCACCCCCGATACGCGTAGTCATCGTCTGTCACCATCCGGACACCATTACAGTAGTATTGCCTGTCTTTCCCACACTGTACTTTTCACCTCCTTGACTTATTTATTTTATACCTGGAAGTTTGTGCCTCTCCATTCCCTTTATCTGTGTGGATTTTCATTTTAATGATTGTCAACCTTTTTTTTCTAAAATAGTAATGGTGTGAGGAAAGAAAGAAAGGTAATGAAACCACAAACAGCAAGACTAACCTGCATCGCACCCAACTAGGAGAACCAGTGCTCAGATGCCAGGACCCACTTTGCGTCCATCACAGTCAGACCAAAATTAGAGTCTTTCCCTTCAGAATGGATGGAAATGTAAATCTTCAGACAACATGCAAAGGAAGGTTTGCCGGTGACATGGGTTGAGACTGCAGGAATGTTGAAAGAAAAAAAAAAAAAAGGTCCTTGAAGCAAGGAGTGTTGAAATAATATGTTGTTTTAAGAGTCTTCACTGGGAGACTAATATTTCAACACATTTGAATGACTTCCTTGCCGTAAAATGTTTAGACTTAGAAAGTGAAGCTGGATAAGTAATAGGAGCTTCCAAGAGAAAAATCACTCAGCTTAGATCATTTCATGGCAGAGGAATCAGGGACTGTGTAGTCAGACACGTTCCCAGCGGGCCTGCCTCAATGTAGCGTCTTCCACTAAGCATTGTTTTGAGTTGGAGCCACTTCTGAAATTAAAATTTTAGATTCGTGAGAGATAAACTTGATATTCCCCATTTCCCACGAGGGAATTACTGAGAAAATTGATGCTTAAGTGACAAAATTTGATTTTCGGACAATAAGGTAAATTAAGATAAATATTTCCATCCAACCTCTATCCAAATCCATATAATATTGACTCCCCAGTAATTTAATGAGTACCTGCACGAAAGAAAATCCTGTGCTAGTGTCTCATCTACTGAATTCAGGTGATGACTCCATTGTGTAAGATTAGAGCTCCCCCCATTTGAGTAGAGAGAATATGGTCCTGAAATATCTGGGGGCACCTGAGTTGGTTAAGCATATGACTTTGGCTCAGGTCATGAACTCATGGTTCATGAGTTCCAGCCCCGTGTCAGGCTCTCTGCCATCAGTGTGGACCTGCCTCTCTCTCTCTCTCTGCCCTTCCCCACTCCTCTCTTTCAAAAATAAATAAACACTTAAAAAAATAAAATGAAATTATCTGGGTCACAAAAACTACACCCATTAGACTAATGGTGGTAAACTGGAACACTGTGTCTTTTCCCAATATTGATTCATTCCTTAACTAACATGAGCTTTGCATTTTTTTTTAAGCTTTAAATTTTTACTCTTTTGGTTGTCATTTACACACTCTTTGGTTTCCAATTCATCAAAAGAAATTGCATTATTATTATTTTTATTTGTATTGTAAACGCACATGAAAACAGTGGAGATTTTACAAGATAACCAGCTTGAAGAGACTTTTGTGAGCATCTCTAGGTCTCTAATAAATAGCAAGAATGGGTCTACTGAACAGGATTTGTGAGAGAACAAGGCTATGAGCAGTGTGTTCTTGGCTTCTTATATTTATACCTAAAACCAATGTCTTGCATGAAATAAGTGTGATTGTTTGTGCTTCATGGTCCCTGTTAGAAATGAAGATACATAGGTTTAGGCGGGTTTGTTTGAAATGGTTATTAGAATCTGGCTCCCAGGAATGTCTGAATCTTGCCTTGCAAACTATCTAATCCCCTCCCCTGCCATAGGGTTCCCAAGTGGTAGATGTAAAAGGATCAGCCAAAAAAGAAGTAAAGAATCACTTTAAGGTAAACAAGGTAAAGGCTCAAACATCAACACGAGGATCTCTGAAAACACTGGCTTCCACACCTGCCTTGAGCTAATGTCCAAAGTGGGCTAAGTCGTGAGTCTGGCATTCACCTGCCCCAAAGTCAAAATCCATACCTTAGACTTTCCTCCTTCCGATCGGCTTCGTGAAAGAAGGAAATCAAGAGATGTGGCAAACAGATTGGTAGGGGGTATGTGTGTTGGGAGGGAGAGAGAAAGCAACAGAGCTCTAAACTGGCTCTAAATAATCAGGCCCTCCCTTTGCTCATGTCTCTTTCCTCACCCAGAAGAGATTGAAGAGATAGGGTGCCTGTCACATACATGATTAATGGACCCAGTCAATGCCCACAGGCAAATTCCATTGGCAGTTTCCCTCTTCTGGCAAGGGGAGCCAGGATGGAGTGGATGTGAGGCAAGCATCTCTCCCTATTGCCATGGCAGATGTGGAGCTCAGCCAGCTCAGCTGTGTGCCTCCACTAACATGAGCAGCCAGAAAAGAAAAAGTCACAACCTTCAGTGACCTTTTCTCCATGGCTCCCGATCTGAGGACTGATAACGAATGTTTCAAGTTGTGTGACATTCCTTCCTCCCGAGTCTGTCCACCTTAATCTTAGAAATTCTCAGGCCGAGATATCAAAGACTCACTTTTGTGCTCAGAGGAAACAACAGCTCTCTCACTTTTCCCCAGCTCTGTTCCTGCTCCAGAATCTTCTTGGATATATTGGGACACACATTGTGAAACTATTTATATTTTTAACCTTTAAACAATGTTGTTATATCAGTAATAAACTGTCAGTAGTTTCTAATGTGAGAGAATTCTAAAACTCTTAAAATCAGAGAGTCTCTTGCAAGTACTTTTTTTTTTTAATTTTAATATCATGTATTAACAACTTCCCTTTGGAGATAAGGATTTAGCTTTTCCACACCACTCTCATCCCAGATTCACCCACTCCCAGCTTTCTAACATAGTTATATCACAACTTTTTGTTAAATCAGGAGTAGTCTTACATTCTTATGACCATCCAAGCATCATTCTCTGTTGTACCACCCCTTTCTTATACACCCTCTGTTGTTGTTGTCTCTGGAGTTCATTGTTTCCACAATTTTTCATCTGTCTAGTGTTCTAGGAACAAAACTCTTGATATTGTTCCAATATCTTCAATCTCTCTGCTATAAGCCTATCAATATCATTTTCTATATTCTCAAATATATCTTTACATTTCTGGTGAACTCCCAGAGACATCTATTCCCATGCTTCTGTTCTAGTATGTACTGTTGTTTTGTTTTGTTTTGTTTTGTTTTGTTTCTAGGTCTCCTACCTATCTATCATCCTGGATATTCCTTTTGGTCACATGTGTTGGATGACCTTTGTGCTGGATGCAATTTCCTCTTTCTGACTCCCTTTTTACTTTAATTCTTGGTCAAAAACAAATCCTCATCTCATCCTGAAGACAGGTGGTATTAAGTTAATTTTTCAGTCTCAACATATCTGGAATAGTCTATCACCACATCTGTTAATTTGTCTGGGTAAAGAATTTTATGTTGAAAATCTTTTCTGTCAGAAGTCAAAAATAAGCTCTCTTGGCTCATAACTTCCAATCTTATTGTTTAGAATCTTGTGGCTGAACTGACTCCCAAGACTCTGGGAGGTGATAGTCTGGAGTAGTTAAGAGTGGAACTACCTGGGTTCAAATCCCTACTCCACCCTCTTGGCTAAGTAACATTGGCAAAGTTACCAGAAGAACTCCCTGTGCTTTCTTTTCCTTCTCTGTAAAGTAGGGTGTGATAAGAGTCTATTTAGGATAAGTTCTACGTCTTAGGTATTATTGTCTTTAGATGGGTTTCATTGAGATGAAGGAGAAAGTATTTGGGGCAAAATTCACCTTTGTGGGACTTAATTTTGTCATGGGCAAACACAATTTTCAGCTGATAGTCTGTCCTGGGAATTTGCAGTAAAACGGCAACATATAATCACAGGGGCACCCTACACAAACGAACACACAAAGTTACGGTACATCAAATTCTGGAAAAAAAAATAGCATGCATTGGGATAACATTTAAGTTGTAGCCTTTAAATTATTATTGTATTTTTTAAATTTTTTTTTAACGTTTATTTATTTTTGAGACAGAGAGAGACCGAGCATGAACGGGGGAGGGTCAGAGAGAGGGAGACACAGAATCTGAAACAGGCTCCAGGCTCTGAGCTGTCAGCACAGAGCCCGACACAGGGCTGGAACTCATGGACCGTGAAATCATGACCTGAGCCGAAGTCGGCCGCTTAACCGACTGAGCCACCCAGGCGCCCCATTATTATTGTATTTTAAATATCCAAAGTAAAAAAAAAAATAGTCCAAAAGTGTTCTTTGCTGGAACTCTTTCCAACTTTAAGCTCCTCAGTCACAGGATCACACGTAGTTAGAAGAAGGTCACTGTGAAACAGTGCACCTGAGGCCGGTAAAACTGTCGTGTTTGGAAGTGGGGGAGGAGGAATACAGAATCTAGTAGCTATGGCCCCGGGGAACATCCCTTTCTGAAGAAAAGAAAACATGTTGTAAGTAAGTTAAAGAGAGAAATGCATTTAAACAGATTTTGCTCACGGTCTCGCCCGGTGAAAGGTCTTCTGAAAACCTTTGGAATGCTAACGCGGACTGGACACCTAAAGAGATTCACGATGCATTTTTTTAACATTGATTTAAGTACGGATTTCATCGACTTTTGCTTTTGCATTCATATCGTCCCAAAGACGTAAACAAGGTGGAGAAAGCCCTCAATCATATTTTATTTCCAATCAGTTCATTTACAGATCCAACTACGGGGATCTGCCAGTAGGTTTTGAACATCCCACACAAAAAGAGGAACAGTCATGCAAGCCTGCGGAAAGAACCAATCAATTAATTCAACGGAAGGATATGAAGAGGAAGGGCAAGGATACAAGGTGTATCATTTCATGCTACCAAGAAGCCCATACCAAACTGGAAGCGGACATAGAAGGGACTTATTGGCTTAAGGCCTTTGAAGAGTCCCACCTGCCAGTAGAATGGGTTGGCCTTAGTACCCAGTTAGTACCTCAGTCACTGGCTGAGAATAAGTACGTGTCAACAAGGTGGGAGGTCCAGAAGATCAACAGATGGAGGGGTGGGTCAATTATGCTCCCCCACAGCGGGAGATCTGAACTTCACTGCATCCTGGGCAACCGCACGAGCAAAACTGTAGTCAATTAAGATGCAAATGTTACAAATTTATTAATTTGGTAATGATTAATTGTTTGTTGCTATCCAAGCGCAAGAATTTATTGTTCTGAAGTGGATTTCTTTGAGTTTATTGTGGTAATTAGAGCTGGTAATGTGCTTCACACTCACAGATGGGAGACCGAATTTTCGAAACAAGGATTTGGAGATGGAAAATGTTGGCTGTTCGTTCCAGGTCCTTGAGTAATTCACTTAACCTCTTCTCAGTTTCCCTGTCTGTAAATTGCTGCAGCTATCCTATTAGAGCATTCTCAAGGCTAAAATAATTTGTGTGAAAATTCTAGGTAAGTACTGTGAAAATTACTGTTAGCGGGGACTGAGCCTGCGGCAATATTTTCATGTAATAGAAGCTCTTATAAAAGCAGAGTCCCTTCCTTCATTTAATGCATGGTTATCTTTTAGAGCAGAAATAAATAAGTGCCTGGTTAATGTCACTTCTATTAGAAATTCCATGTCGCAAACATTAAACAAGTCTTTTAGCCTAAGAAAAAAATTTAGCATATACTCAGCTAGCTCATGTTTTTTGTGTATGTTTTTCTGCGCCCAGATAGCTAGATCAGAAGCCTGTGAAATATTGTCAGTAGGCATTTTTGGTTCCATACATCTCACCCTTATTTTGTTGCAGCTATGTATGTGTTTGCACAGATTTCTTTTACTAAAGATAATAATGATATTAAAAGACATTTATTGGTAATTTACAACAAACCAGGAACTGCATTAGCAGAACATCTAGCTCCATTGGTTGTCTTCCATAGCCTGAGAGCATAATGACATTCTTGAAACAACATTAATTTTGTAGTCACTGTTACATTTTATTTGAAAAACAAAATGACAAATGAACATAACTCCTTTAGGGAGGGGCATATCACGAAATAAATAAACAGCCAGGTGTTAAAGGACCACGAATCTTGGGAACTGTTAAGCTAGAGGAAAACATGTTTTATTCTCCACTTCCCTTTACTAGAACTTAGTGCTGTACAAGATTAAAATAATGGTGATGTGATAATGAAACAGAGAAAAGGTCAAATGATTGAAAATCCAATATAAGCAGGACAGGACGGCTAATAAGCAGTGTTTGCTGTGGAAACACACAGAGGAACAGATAAGTCTTTCATTTTCTGATTTAATTTTTTCCTACTTTGCTTGGTAACTTTCATAGATGAAATACATTAAATACTAGGATTTGACAGGCTCTGCGGGGAGAAAGGTCACCTCCAGTGTGGTGGTTGAGACCATCACCAGATGTAGATGGAGTTTTCCTATTCACTTAATAACTGGGTGACTTTATATAAATTGCTTCAACTCCCTATGGGTCAGTTCTTTTTTTTTTTTTGTAAAATGAAACTAAGAATACTTAAGACGGTAATTATGAGGATTATATGAGGATACATATTTAAAGCCGTTTTTACTGTGCCTTATTCAAGTAAGCATATAATAATTATTAGCTTTATTATAACCTACATGCTATATGTTCGCTCACTGTTGTAATATTAGTTTTGTGAACATTTCTTTATTTTACTGAAATTTTTCAACAGCCCTCATAAATTAAGGAATCCCTAACTTGGCAAGTTCTCCATCGGTCTTTGTAAACACAAAGACTCAGGTCCATGGTTTCTAGAAGCATGACTGTCTAGTACTCAGTTAGCTCTTGCCATGGCCATTCTAATAATAGGCACTACATACATGATTTCTCCTAAAACTCAATTCCAGTGTTGGGAATATGCTATCAACTTCTCCATTAATTCCACTCGACACTTTACTCCTAAGTCAGAGAAACAAAAGCCAAATTTAAAAGTACATTTTGGGGGCGCCTGGGTGGCTCAGCCGGTTAGGCATCCGACTTCCGCTCAGGTCATGATCTTACGCTCTGCGAGTTCGAGCCCCGTGTCGGGCTCTGTGCTGACAGCTCGGAGCCTGGAGCCTGCTACAGATTCTGTGTCCCCCTCTCTCTCTGCTTCTCCCCTGCTCGTGCTCTGTCTCTCTATGTCTCAAAAATAAATAAAACAGAAAAAAAAGAAACATAAAAAAAAAAAGATTCTCTCATTTAAAATAAATAAATAAATAAATAGTACATTTTGTTCGTAGAAAACAGGTTCTGTTAATAATCGAGTGCTCCTCAGAGGAACACAAAAGAGTTACACAGTTTATCCCATCATGCACAAATGATAAAATTGCTACATTAAATAGAGAATGATTTGAAGGGCACCTGGGTAACTCGGTTGGTTTAGTGTCTGACCCTTAATTTTGGCTCAGGTCATGATCTCACAGTTTGAGGAATGAAGCCCCATGTCGGGCCCTGTGCTGATGATACGGAGCCTGCTTGGGATTCTCTCTCCCCCTCACTCTGCCCCTCCCCCACTCGCACTGTCGTTCTCAAAATCAGTCAGTAACTTTTTAAAAAAATTAAAACCTAATGGAAAGGCATGATTTGAGTAGCTCTGTGAGTGCAAACCACTCTCCAGCTTTGGGGAACCTCGGAGCCTCTCCTATGTCATTCTCTATCGAGAGATGCTTCACATCCACAGGTACCCTGACCTCAACCGTCTATGAAGGCTTCAGGGAGAAATTAAATAATACACTAATTAAAGCAACTCGATTCTCAGTAACAGAAAACAAAACAAACGAGAACACAAAGCCATTCAATGAACACTGAATGCTTTCTCCAGGAACACACTAAATCTTGGCTGTATTTGCTGAGAATGGTAATTTAATGAATTCAATATCATGGGATTGAATTGGAATCCATAGAGGTCTTCAGATGCATTGGTCATATGTATACTACTTGGTCATATGTATACTATTGACCATATGCTATGGTCAATAGCATACTACTATTTCTATGACTACAAATACTAGTATTACTAATAATGATTCTGAAATAAACACAGCCAAGTATTACAATCGGATCAATTATGCTTATTATTTTCTCCATAACTCAGTGTGCTTAAAATATTCCATGATTTTGAATGGCAAAAAAGTCAAGGTAAAAAGTTACTTATGTAGCAGAGTGGAAATTGGGAGACACATATCTGAATTCTGGCTCTGCTGCGGAAGAGGTCACTATTTGTCAACCCTTAGTTTCTGTATCTAAAAAACCTCTATCTTTGAAAAAAAAAACTCTGTAAAATTGTTCTGCTACTGTTTTACCTGCCTCCAAAGATATAAAACAAGTTATTATGAGGGGCACCAGGGTGGCTCAGACGGTGAAGCGTCCGACTTCGGCTCAGGTCATGATCCCGTGGTTCTTGAGTTCGAGCCCCACGTCGGGCTTTGTGCTGACCGCTCAGAGCCTGGAGCCTGTTTCAGATTTTGTGTCTCCCTCTCTCTCTCTCTGCCCCTCCCCCCCTCGCACTCCATGTCTCTTTCTAAAAAAATTAGCATTAAAGATATAAAAAAGTTAACATGAGATAATAGAATAGTGACTAATGCAGTAAATCCTCATTAACTATTACTTTTACCTGAAAAATAGTATTTATAAGAGTTATATATTATAACATTGTTAGATTTATAATAAATTGTTATATTAATAATAAATCCCACACAGCAAGAAGAATGATATCAACAGTGGCTTTCTAACATAGCTGCTGAGAATCAGCTACTTGTGAAAATGGCCTAACGGTGACCAAAAAAAGAGAAGACACACTAGTAGATTGGATTTGTGGCCAGAGTGGTGGTGTTTGAGGACTGTTAATACGATAGCAGTACCTATTTTACTCTTGCTTCAGGAAAGGCTAAGTTGGATTTCTCAGGTGCAGACAAAGTGACAGGGGTGCCTGGAAGGTGAACAATTTCCTGTTTACACAAGAACAAATTTAAACTCTAAGAGAAATGAGGAATGCCACTTCCAAAAATTTCAGAGAATAAGAAAGAAAGAGAGGAGAAGAGGAAGAAGGAAGGAAGGAAGGAAGGAAGGAAGGAAGGAAGGAAGGAAAGAAAGAGAAGGAAAGAAAGAAAGAAAGAAAGAAAGAAAGAGAAGAAAGAAAAGGAATAAGAGAGGAAGGGGAAAAGGAAAGGGAAGAGGATGGGGGAGGGGAGGAGAGGAGGGAGGAGAGGAGAGGAAAGGAGAGGAGAGGAGAGAAGAGAAGAGAAGAGAAAAAGAAAAGGAAAGAAAAAGGAAAGAAAAGAAAAAGAAAAGAGAAGAAAAGAAAGGCTTTTAAGAGAAAGTACAAAGCCACCAGCTTTAAAGAAGTAAATAGATATTTCTAGCTGTGGAATCATTTAATAGAATTCTTGGATAGAAAATAAAAAAGGTGAAAGAATTTGAGCAGAAATAGCAAAAATCAAGGACCAAAGGAAGAGTTTTGCAAAGACAGGATCAAAGCGATGAGTGAAGAAGAAGGTTTAAGCAAGAATCAAAGCTCCCAGTCCAGCCCTCTCAGAGTGAGCAAAAAAGAAGGCGGGAGCGATGGGCTTTGGCAACATGATTGCCAGGGTAAGCAGTGCCAAAGGAGACATGACACAGAGCGTTTGTGTAGAACTCCTTTAAGAGAAGAAGAAAAAAAAAATCAAGGTAAGGCACGACTGAACAGAATGTGGTTATTAATCAAAGCGGGAAGCATAAAATAATGGAGCAGCAGACGTTACTATTTTTAACAGCTTAAAAAAAATAGGTGGCAAGGAGAGATGCATGGAGGAAAGAAGCGGTCTGGGAGGCCAGGCCTCACTGCGGGGCCTGTGCTATGACAAGGGAGACCAGTTTACCTCTGGTAGCAGATAGCAAGTGGAAGAAAGTTGGAAACAATTAGTATAAAGGAGGCATTAGTCACAGTTTTTGAAAGACACAGGAAGACAATACTGTCAAGGGCAGATCGATAAACTCTCTAAGTTCCAGTTAGAAAGCTGGGCCAGGATACGTACCCTGAAACCTGGCAAGAACGGTAGAGAGTGCAGCCAGGGCCCTCAGGGGCCAAGAGAAGGGTTTTTTTGGTGGAGATGTCTATTGATGGTTTGTTTTTCTGAACTTCACAGAAAGTGTGGAATATCCCCAAAGCAGGAAGTCAGGGGTTGCTTATACAAAAAGATGTGATCGATCACACAAATATTTTCCCTCTAAGACAGTGCAAAAATGTGTGTCGTAGAAAGCATTATAAAACCAGTAGAATTCTATGAGCAAAACTTAAGTTAAAAATATCAGCTGAGCTGATGAGCAAAATTGCACAGATAGCTATTTTTATATTGTTGCGAGAGCTTTTCTATTAGAATGTTCCCGTCAGATTCTGAAGAACAGGAAAGAGGAGAAGGAAAAGAAATGTACAAGCTAACCACAGGCAGGTCTATCGAAGGTAACATTACATTTGCAGCAATAGAAGCAATGCTCTAGTCATGCAAGTAAGGAAAAATATCCCAGACGCGAAGGCATGAATCAACAAAATAAAATGCAAACCATCAAAGCGCAAGTTGAAAGAAATTCCAATTGTGCTGAAGATGCGGTTATTGAAAATGGACCAACAACCATCCTTGGTGCAGGCTTTAGAGTGAAGTTAAAAATAAAATCGTGAGAACAAAGTAATAAAAATGGCAATAAAAAAATGAACGGCAGGTGACTTTATAAAGTACCTGCTCTTAGGCACTGTTCCAACAGCATCACAAACATGAACCAGTAACAGAATCACAACAACCATCTAAGGCAAGTGCCATTATTATGAAGAAATAGGCGACATAGAAAAATTAGCTGATAACTTGCCCAAGGTCAAACAACTATTAAGTAGCAAAACCTGGGTACAGACTGACATTTTGCCTACAGACTCTGTATTTGCCCACTGTGATATGTTGCCACTGTAAACTTAAATGTGGGCCTTTAAAAAGCATTATTAATAAGCATCATGCCTGCATAGGACCTTAGAGTTTATGAAGTATCTGTCTCACGACCCCATTCTTTCTTATATCACTGTGAAAAAGACAGCATAGAAAATAGCAGATTCTTTCCACTGATAAACAGACAGATGCCCAGGGAGGACTAGGGGTCTTATCCAAGGTCCCACAGTTGGGGACATGTGTTTTGACTTAAGTCTTTTTGTCTTCACTCCAAGTTATATTTACTTTTCACAATGTAGCAATTGTCTCAACTAGAAAGCAAGATAAGAATGCTTAAACTCCTGGGGTGCCTGGGTGGCTCGGTTGGTTAGGCATCTGATTCTTGGTTTTGGCTCTGGTTATGATCTCATGGTTCATGAGTTTGAGCCCCATGTTGGGCTCCGCACTGACAGTATGTAGCCTGCTTGGTACTATCTCTCTCTCTCTCTCTCTCTCTTCCCCTCCCCTGCTCATTCTCTCTCTCTCTCTCAAAATAAATAAATAAACTTTACAAAAAAGAATGATCAAACTTATAATGTCAGTGTCTTAAATAGTGCATACAAATATTTTTCACCAACCCGTAGGGACCGATGCTATGTGCCTGTAGCACAGTAAGATGAACTTACAAGGGTTTGCTCACACATTCATGCACACGCGTGTGTGGAGGTGTGCAGGAGTGGTGGGAGTAACCATGACAAAAAGAAGAGAAAAAGAGAGTATTCTTACTTTCCTAAGAATAATGTGTGAGGAGAAACAGAAAGCACCACATGTATTTTCTGACTGTATGAATGCATCACGATACCAGACTTGTGATCGGTTAGCCGCAAGATTGTTTTTGTTGTTGTTGTTGTTGTTGTTGTTTGTTTTTATGAGGGAGCTGTGGGGCAGGGTTCGTGGTGATAAGGGACATAAAACAGGACAACTGTACTTACAAAGAGAATTATGGGATCTTGCAAAATGGAAGTGGAAAGAGGAAAAGAGAATCACCTTAGTGGGAATCATGAATTCCAAAAACCACAGAAAAGAACTGAAATAAGCAGAGCATACTTTGGAGAAGAGAAGGATTAGATCCATAGAGGGTCTCAAGTTTATAAGAACTTTCTGCTTCCTTTTGGAAATTTTAAGGGGCTTTGATGATGTTGAGGTAAGAGTTGTACTTAATTTAAAGGTACTTTAAAGTACAAACTTAAATGGTGGCTAAATGAGATTTCTGTGAAAATACTCTAAAAATTATTAAATGCTGGGGTGTCTGGGTGGCTCCATCGGCTAAGTGTTTGAGTCTTGGTTTTGGCTTGGGTCATGATCTCACAGGTTCATGAGTTTGAGCTCCGTGTGGAGCTCTGCACTGACAGTGGGGAGCCTGCCTGGGATTCTCTCTCTCCCCTCTCTCTCTGTCCTTACCCCACTTGTGTTCTCTCCTTCTCAAAATAAATAAACTTAATTTTTTTTTTTAATTACTGAATGCTGTTGTGGTGTCAGGTGCTATTATAGCTATGCTGTTGTCATCATCACTGATGATATTTCCTGCACTGCAGGCCCTGACTGGCCGACTCCGTGATTTACCAAGCTCCATCATGTTTAGGGGCTGTGGTTCCCTTTCGTAGACAATGGACTGCCTGTCCACCCCTCTGGAGACAGTAGAATGGAGATCATCCGCCGATGCCAACTATACATCCTCTCTAAAAGAGACAGTGGAGGGGTGCCTGGGTGGCTCAATCTGTTGAGCCTCTGACTTCCACTCAGGTCATGATCTCGCGGTTCTAGAGTTCGAGCCCCGCGTCCGGCTCTGTGCTGACGGCTCGGAGCCTGGAGCCTGCTTCGGATCCTGTGTCTGACGCTCCTTCACTTGTTCTCTCTCTCTCTCTCTCTCAGAAGTAAATAAACATTTAAAAAAAGAGAGGGAGATGGTGGAGTGGGCTGGCTCTTTTCTACTTTCACCCAATATGAGATATGAGGAGATGGTCATAAATTACAGCAAGAGAAATGTAAGCTGGAATAATGAAACAAATAATTCCTCGCTGTTTAACCTGTTTAAACAGGCTACTGAGGGAAATTGAGCTGTCTGTTTCCTAGAGATGACCAGAAATAGTTTCTTGCTTGCCTTCAGATGCTTAGAAGGAGCCTCTTAGGGTGGAGTGAAGGCTGCACAAGGGGGTGATTTCCAGGGACCTGTTCAACCCCCCCAGACTCTATTATTATAACCTGTCATCTGTTTATCGAGTCAAGATGTGCTATTAATCTAAACTTTCACAGTCCCGCCTCAATACCATGAATCCTCAAGTAGCTTTAAACAGTTAATGCAATTTTGAGATTATTTTCAGCTCTTGAAATTGTTGATTATGCTGGGAAGGAAAACCTTGAAAACTCTTAACTATTTCAGGTAATAAAGAAATCAATACGGGCTTTCCCTGTTTTGAATTGTTCTTTCATTTGTTTCCCCACCCAAACCATTATTTGCCCAGGCTGAGGCAAATTAGTTTTCTTTATTCACCCCAAATATAGGATTTGATGTTTCCTTCCTTATACAACTTCCTACTCAAATCCCCGATCTTCCCAAAGCCTGTGAAGGCGTTCTTTGCTTCCTTATCCTTTCAACCAGTCCCAAAAATTTGTTTCCCCTTTCGTTAAGAGGTATAAAAATGTCAGTGCCACTGAAAATACAATATCTTTATTCTCATCGTCTGGGAGACAGGATGTGGTGAGGGTGTTAAGTGTCAGCCATGTCAGATTTCACTTCCTGCTTCATAATCAATCCAATATGGGTCTACCAGGGTCCCGTTCTGTCCCAGCCTTTCCAAGATCTTGCTGCTAATCTGACCTGGGCTGCTCTCACTTCAACTACCCAGGGAAAAAGTTAACAATACCTGGCAATATCCCTCTCCTTCATCCACCTCCTGGCCCCTCTTCCATCTTCAGGGTTATAAAAATGAAGGAAATTTGTTACGACTGATTCACATGGCTTGGGAGTTGCTTGCTGAATGATTTCATAGTCTAGCTATTAGCTGTGAAGAAATATAATGTCATCCTTACGTATCTGGTTTTAGTTGGGAGGAAAAGGCTGAAATGAAAGCCTCAGGAGAGCAGAGGGGGAATGGAGAGAGAGTTAACAGTCTGGGGACTCGGTCCGATGATTTAGTGGGGTGATTAGATGATGTATTTATGGTGCTAATGTTGGAGTTCGATGCTCTGGCTTTTTCACTGGTAGTTTGTGTGCCAGGGTAGAAAGTGATCCTGGGGGATTACCATGTTAGTCAAGGTGGAGGGAGCTTGTTGGGAGGGACCGCACAGCCTTTTGACTAGTTGATTTCCCCTGGTGGAGGGTCTAATGATGATGCTGGCAACCAAGAAGGCAGTGCTCTTGGGTTCAAGCTGCGGTCCCATTACCACATTGATGGGTGGTCTTGAAGCCAAATACTGTCATAATTAGGAGGTGGGGCTCTGGGATCAGACTGATGAAGGCTCACGCTTGTGACCTTGTGAAAATTAACCCCACATCTCTGTTCCTCAGTTTCCTTAACCATGAGATGCGGATAGATGGTAATTGTATATAAATGTATGGATTTAAATGTATATGTAATGTATGGATTATGCTAAGCATAGTGTGTGACACACGAAAATGGCTCAAAATGAAAAAAAAAAAAGACAGACGATAGGGGGAAAAAAAAAAGAGAAGTGACTAGAAGAATTCCTTGATTCAACAAATGTTTACTGGCCACCTGTCATGAATCACTACGTGCCCGTAGTATTTGGAAAGAGAGAAAGGCATCCTGGCCATGGCTCCTGCACAGGGTACTTGCATTCCCAATGGAAAGACAAGATACAACTCTCACATATTAAGCTATTTAAATAATGAAAGCGTAGGCATTCAGGAAAGGGAGTAATTATTGTAAATTAGAATAGAGAATCTCACGAAACAGTAGAATCAGAAGAAATTTAGTCTTATTTTAAGACATTTTTAGAAACAGCAGTTATGGAGTAAAAGAGAACATGGACCAGAAGATACGGACCCAAATCCAGGGGTTTGTCACCTTTTTATGTGTGATCCTTGGCAATCATT
Source organism: Panthera onca (assembly GCF_046562875.1). Classification (NCBI taxonomy): domain Eukaryota; kingdom Metazoa; phylum Chordata; class Mammalia; order Carnivora; family Felidae; genus Panthera; species Panthera onca. Next base: position 90,329,986 of record NC_138348.1, on the reverse strand, counting down.
TCACCTCTCTTCGTGTGAGTTGCCACATCTGGAAAATCGGTACAAGATACAGCTCATGGGTCTTGTGAGCAGAGAGCAAGATAGCACGTATTGAAGTGCCTGGATTTGGTTCTGCACTAGGGAGTATTTCGAGAGGTAAACAGGAAAATAAGGCAAAGTCAATGATCCCATCCGCCAGCTTTCCCACAGAGCTAACAGCCCCTCTCATTGGATCCTTCAGTTCCTATGCTCTTCTTGTGGCCAGGAACAGATTGGTCTGGTTAAAAAGCAATTATAAGCCCACCATGATGATTCAACGGACAACAGGTTACTCTGTTTCTCCTCAACGTTTAGCTCCCCCCTACGTGCTCCCAGACCAGAGCTTCAGTCAGGGATGGCCCAAGTGATGGAGCCCAAGCAGTCAGATGGTCTGACCTCCATTCTGGATTCTGTAAGAGTTTCGCTAGGTGACCCTGGGTAACTCTCCCTCCACTTCTGGCCTCAGTCTCCCGTCACAGGGAGGCTAGGAAGCTAAGTTAGCTAATGCCAGAAGATGGAAGTTGGAGAATCTTCTAGAGGAAAAGCCCTATTTCAGTTTTACATGATTCCTTGGTACTGTGGTATCCTTCACTTCACTGGGTAACCAGCTGTAAAAAGCCTCTAAGTAGTATGATAAGGAGACCCAATGTTTTCCCTCCAGGCCCCTCTAGGCTGCTTTTTTTGGTCTCCTTAATGTCACAACTCACTCTGCTCTCCTAGTACAGTATTGTTCTAGAAATAAAAATATTTCGACAAAACCTACGATCACAATATTTGATGAGGAAATTCCTTGAACAAACTAAAGTGCACAGAAAAAGTGCTTTCTTAAAATGTACTTTGAAATTGCAGTTTCTTTTTTTTTTTCATCCTATTTTCTTGTTATTTTTTTTTTTAAAGGAATTGTCCATGTTTGTATTTGTAACACAGATGGCCCCTTTCTTCTATGGGCAATTTTGATATTCCATGGTTATTATTTATTTATTTTATTTTATTAATGATTTTTTTTATTTATCATTTAGATAAGAGATAAGATTAAGGGAGAGGCAGAGCATGAGCAGGGGAGGGTCAGAGAGAAAGGGAGACACAGAATCCGAAGCAGGGTCCAGGCTCTGAGCTGTCAGCACAGAGCCCGATGCAGGGCTCAAACTCACAAACCACGAGACCATGACCTGAGTTGAAGTCAGACGCTTAACCAACTGAGCCACCCAGGTGCCCCATCCCATGGTTATTTTTAAAAAAAAATTTTTTTAACGTTTATTTACTTTTGAGACAGAGAGAGACAGAGCATGAACGGGGGAGGGTCAGAGAGAGAGGGAGACACAGAATCTGCAACAGGCTCCAGGCTGTAAGCAGTCAGCACAGAGCCCGACGCGGGACTCAAACTCATGGACCGCGAGATCATGACCTGAGCTGAAGTCGGCCGCTTAACCGACTGAGCCACCCAGGTGCCCCATCCCATGGTTATTTTTTAAAGTGCACTATATACAGGCATCAGGGAGGCTCAGACAGTTAAACATCCCACTCTTGATCTCAGCTCAGGTTTTGATCTAGGGTCATGAGCTCAAGCCCTTTGTGGGCTCCACACTGGAGAAAGGTGTGTGTGTGTGTGTGTGTGTGTGTGTGTGTGTGTGTACTGCAGGTGTGGGGGACCTATCCACATTGTGCTTAAATGACAGATTAAAAATCTATTATTTTTAGTAACAGCTTTCCTGATATATCACCTACATACCGTATAATCACTCATTTAAAGTGTATAATTCAGTGGTTTCCATATATTCACAGAGTTATGCAACCATAACCGCAATGAATTTTAAAACAAATCCCATACCATGAGCCATCGCTCCCGTCTCTCTCCAGCCCAGCCTTAGGCAACCACTAATCCATTTTTCCCTTCTTTTGATTTACCTATTCTGGACATTTCATTTCAATTATTACCTGCAACATGTGCTCCTTTTGACTGGCTTCTTTTATTTCACATGGTGTTTCACTGTTTATTCACGTTGTAGCATGTATCAGTACATAAATTCTTTGTATTGTTAAATAGTATTCCACATACTATTTATTACGGATTTTATGGAAATCCATATGGAATTTATGTATGCATGTTCCACTTTGGGGGCCAAGGGCAGGTCACCCAAAATGTAGCATGTGGCGTGCTAATGATTTTGATTGAAGCTACTTGGGGAACAGCCAGTTCAAGGACATTCAGCCCCTCCTCTGTCCCCCTGGAGGCAGGAAATATGAAATACAAAATATGAAAGGCACCCTCCCTGTACTAAGAAGTAGAAGGACATCCTTACTGCCTGCAATGGGAACTTTAAAACCAAGAACACTGTAGAAATGAACCTTGTTACTTTTTACTAATCTACTACCTGAGCCCAGATCCCACTTAGAATTCCTTACTAATTAAAGCTCCCCAACATGTGTTATTTATCCTGTCAATTTTCCCAAATTTGTTTGTTTAGAATGTATGAGAACCTGCCTTGGGAAATTTATGTAGATCTCCACTTCATAATTGGTCCTCAGTGTGCACGTTATGAAACTTTTCTTTTCTGTTCATCTGTCTCGCTTAAATTTAATCCTTAGTCCAGCTAGAAGAACCTGGGACACAGGAAAATTTTTTCCTCCCCTTCACATGTATCCATGCATCAGTTGACAGACATTTGAGGGATATCCACTCTTTGTCTATTATAAATAATGCTGCTGTGAGCATTCATGTGTGTTTTTGACAGACATGTGTTTACATTTCTCTTAGGTATCTATCTGGAAGTGGGATTGCTGAGTCATATGGTCATTCTCTGTTTAATCTTTTGAGGAACTTTCTGATTTTCCAAAGAGGCCGCACTGTTTTACTTCCTCACTAGCAGTGTATGAGTATTCTAATTGCTATACTCTCACCAACGCGTATCTTTATCTGTCTTTGTGATTGAAGCCATCCTACTGGATGTGGAACCTTCTATTACTTTACTGTTTCCTTTTGATCCTTTGACTATATCCTTCATGATTGTCATTAAAATTTAATTTGTGCAGGGGCGCCCGGGTGGCTCAGTGGGTTAAGTGATCGAGTTCGGCTCAGGTCACGATCTTGTGGTTTGTGAGGTTGAGCCCCGCATCGGGCTCTGGGCTGACAGCTCAGATCCTGGAGCCTGCTTCGGATTCTGTGTCTCCCCTTCTCTCTACCCCTCCCCTGCTCACTCTCTGTGTCTCTCTGTCTCTCAATAATAAATAAAAACGTTAAAAAAATTAATTTGTGCTTATCTCTTCTCTAAAAGCAAAATGATGGCCAGTCCTAAATATATGCCAGGTGGGAGCATTTCAACTCCGAAAAATGTGGTAAGAGGAGAAAATGTCTACCACAGAAAAGGGTTGATGATTTTAACAGCAGAAAGCACAGTCCAGTCACTCTCTCTAAGCTTTTCTTTTCTCCATCTCTATCAGCATTTTCCCCAATGGAATCAAGGAAAAACAATGAGAGGAAATGAAACCATGTGAAGCAAAAGAACAATGCCACTGAACAAAAGATACTAGTAAAGGGGACCCACTACTCCGCATACATAAAAGCCAAGGAGGGGAGACTAACATGAAGGCATCTTCCAATGACAACATGACACTTCTGGAGGGGGGTGGTGGGGGGAGACTAGAACTCCTTGACAGCCTATGGGGTATTTTTTCCTCTATTTTCCTCACAGAGCATAGCATGTCATACACATGATAGCTGATAATGTTGAGGACAGTGGGTTGAGATTATTAATGGTAACATTAACGAGTACTTAATATATGGCAGACATCGGAATGGGTATTTTATGTATACTATGTGTATCAACAACTTGATAAAGTGTGTGTGTGTGTGTATGTGTGTGTGTGTGTGTGTGTGTGTGTGTGTGTGTGTTATTCCCATTTTACTCATGAGGAAACTGAGGCACAGATAGTTTAAGAAACATGTCTATGGCCACCCAACTAGTAAATAGCAAAAACAGAATGCAAGCCCATATCTGCCTTCTGTGGAATCCTCTAAATTACCCATTTTATCTCACAGACTCTGAAAAGATTTTACTGAACAAATAGATAAATATTTTCAAATCCCAATTTTAAAACATCTAGGAAAGGAAAAATGATACTTTTCAAAAAATAAAACATAAGTAAACAAAAAGATTTATAAATGAGGGAGAAAACTAACCTACCCTTATCTATCTATTGATAGATTAAAGTATAAATGCATCTATATCAAATAATTTAGTGTACATTTCCACAGGTTTCCAAGCTGTGATTGCTGTGAGTAAAGATCCAATAGCCTAGAATCAATGCAATGGCTTCACAAATACCATTTCCAAATTGCTCCTACAAAACTTTTGAAAACCTTCAACATCCAAGCCAGTTGTTCTTTGGAGCGTTATCTGTCCTTCCACAGGTTATCTCACCTGTCCTTCTTCATGGAGGCTCCTTTCCCACATGAAACTTAACCCATTCAGCAAGCTGTCATAGAGCTACTTGCCTCACTCGTTTGCCGGTCAAACCCAGACATATCTGAGTCCCAACAGCGGGTATAGCTCAGGCTCAAGCCAAGACCACTTCCGTATTATTTTTTAAACACATTATTTGAAAAATTTGATCATATATTTTTGAATAGTTCAGTACCGAGAGAGGGGAAACATGTTACACTCTGCCAAATATAATTTGAGAATTGCAGCTCAAATATTTTTCCATCCCCAAATGCACCCAATCAAATAAGATTAGGCTGATGGTTATGAGGCAGCTTGTTAAAACATGAACATACCAGCCTCATAGAGATGGAATGTGTTTCATAGTTAAACAAACAAAACTGTGTGTGTCTATGACTAACAGAATGTGAAACTGAAGAGGTGAAATTTAAGAAAAAGCAACAGATTAGTGATTAACAAATAAACCCAATGACAGAGACATACAAATCAAAACATAGATTAAGAGAGCATCATTATTTTTATTTTTTGAGAAACTAAGATATATTGATTTCTTCCTATATCCAAGGTAACAGGGATACCAAGAAAAATATAGCATGTCATGTAAATTAATAATTCAATTCAGGAAAATGTATTTTATAGTAAAGAAAAGAAAAATTATTATATTTGAAGCCCCTGAAAAAAATGATTGAATCCTCCCAGGGTTGTCAGTGATAGATGCATTCAAGATGAATCTTGAGCTGGCCCTCATTCGGAGTTTGGCAGTTTTACAAGGTAGATCAAAAGACAGAAAGGTACTAATGCCAGTAAATTACAAAGTCTGGCTAATAAGCATGAACCATGATAGGGGGCACCTTCTGCAATGGGCAATTGTGAGATGAGTTGGTTTGGCTGGATGATACCTCCCACCTTCCCAGACTGACTTAACTCTTTGCCCCAAAGCCCTCCACTTAGAGACTTAGCTCTACCCAGTATCTGAGCCAATAATCAATAGAGAATGGAATACTCTCCAATCTACCACCTGGTGGATCTAGGGGTAGCTTTATTGCTGAAGGCCCACTATCTGTGTATACAATCAACGCCTAACTTTCTGGACTTGGGCCCAGCCTCCACCTTCATTTTGGTGTATTGTCCATCTGTTGGGTTTCCTGCTGAGCCCAGAGTCTTAACTCAAACCAACCTACTTGTCTAGGCAAGTTAGGGGTCTGAGTCGTGGGTCTACTTGCCACTTGATTCTTCATTCGTCATCAGAACCTTAATTCTATCTCCCAGTCCAAATTAAATACCTTTTACTTTCTGAAAACTCGTGCTATTGGGGCTTGCCCATCAGATGGGCAGCCATTACCATCAGTGCCATTTAGGCTTAAGCTTGCTTTGCCCTCTTCCCTTACACATTGTGGAAGTGGATTGCTGACTTTCCCCTTCAGGGACTTTCCCAAAGCCCCTGTTCCATCTTTCCCTATTCTCCATGTACCTATGCAACTCACACCTCTCTTTGAGCTCCAGATTTATCCAGTAGCTTCACATATGTCTCCGTTCCTACAAGTTACAGTATTCACAAACTCAATATACTCATTTGAAAAAAAAACTCAGTGATGCCTCCCCACCACCCCAATAAACGCCAGCTCCTCCCTCCTTTTTAAAATGTTTATTTATTTATTTTGAGAGAAAGAAAGAGTGCATGAGTGGGGGAGAGGGGCAGACCAAGAGGGAGAGAGAGAATCCCAAGCAGGTTCCATGTTCACTGCAGAAATTGATGTGGGGCTCAATTTCATGACCGTGAGATCATGGTCTGAGCTGAAATCAACAGTCAGATGTTTAACCTACTGAGCTACCTATGTGCACCCCCCCACCAGCTCCTTTCTTAAATTGCATTCTATGGATTCTGCTCAATTGCCCAAGTCAGAACGTAGGGACTTTTCTCAATTATTTTCTCTCAATAGTTATTAGTTCGTTGTTAGTTCCTGCTGAGTCTGTCTACTAAATTCCTCAAAGTTTCACTCCCTTTCTCCATCCTAAATCTTACTGCCATGGTCATGTCCCCAGTATTGTTTCCCCATCTGCCTTTTCTTCCCATACACGAGTCTACATGGTGGACTGCAATGTTCCTGAAAAGCACCTCTGAACCTGTCATTTTGCTAGCTGAAACCGCGTCATGAATCTGTACTGTCTGTAACATGAAGGGGAAAACTCCATTAGGAACCCAATGGAACTGGAAGTCTTTGTAATCTGTTCTCCAGCAGCCCAAATTATGGAGAGTTTCCCCAAAAAGACTGTGCCTTATCCCCATTATTTCCATTGTCCTAGTTATTCTGGCACTGCAGGAAAATTCTATTAAGCTTCGAGGAATCAGTTCTACAGTTGCATCCCCTGTGAATCCTTCTTGGACAATCTCCTCTACAAGCACACCCACTTCCAGTGTTTCTCCCTTGTGCCATCCAGTTTTAGTTGAAGAACTTAACTTCAAGTACTATTGTCACCTTTTTTTATTGTTTAGTCCCTCTCCACTACACAATGAACAGTTTGTGACATCTCTGATTATTCTACATCTGCTTAAGGGTTCCACAGTGATGACACTATTGACATTTTGGACCAGTAATTCTTTGGTTTCGGTGGGATGTTCTGCTCATGGTAGAATATTTTGCAGTTCCCTGGCCCCCACCCACTACATACCAATAGAATACTATCCCCTGACCTTTCTATTGGTGACAACTAAAAATTTCCAGATATTTCCAGATGGTCTTCCCGGTAGGGCAGGGCATGACAGAATTGACCCTTCATGAGAACCACTGATCTAGTTCAAAGCTGCAGTCTAACTTACTACTTTGAGGGAGGAAAGAATAAGGAAAGGAGGAGAAGAGGGAGGGAGGGAGGAAGGAAACAGATGAATAAATATGTGAAGGGTGGGATAGAAACACATCCAACAATATGGTTATTTATAAAGAAAGCCCCAAATCACACTCAGTTAAGGCTCTGTTGGTCTGTAAGTCCAACACTAAACTATGTCTATTGATATCGTAGTAGTAGTAAGGCACAAGCAGGGAAAGTACAAAGAAATATGTCAGAAATAGAACAGCAAGAAGAAGACTGGAGCAAGACAGCAGAAATGAAGAGCTGCACTGGCTGTAGAAAATCAAGCATCCTCGATAGCAACTAAGCTTCATCACAGGCATCAGTGATGTGCTGTGTGGTTAGGAGAGCCGGCTGTGGCACCAGGTGTCCTGGGATCATACCTGGCTCCACACTTACTACCCAACTTCAGATTCCTCATCAGTAAAACGGAGACGATCGGACTGCCTAATCTAGAGCTTTTGTGCAGGATAGACGAGATCCTCTATACAAAGATCTAGAAGAGTCCCTGGCACATTTTAAGTGCTTCATAATGGTGACAACACATCATCTCTTCTGCATTTATTTCTTCTGTGTAGTGTAATGAGCCCAGATTTGGACCACGAAGGTGTGTGCTCCCAAATTGACAACGGTATCGGAAAATGACAGATCCGGGATAGCGTTGTAAAGTCACCAGAATATAAACATTCCTTGGCAGGCACGGCGTCCACTATTTTCCTTCAGTGTCCGGCCACTCGTTTGTGTTTTCCGCCCACGTAATCCGTGCAATTTTATGATCTCTACGTAATGTGTAATTTGGAGGCAAGTTTCAAGTCCAGCCTTGAATCTTTTGATTCTCTCTGCCCCTCGGGCGCACCTGGCTTCTCACAGAGGCCATTAACCAAGGAACACTCTGGTACAGAGCTTAGTGGAACTGGTCTAGGGCCGGGTCTGGGAGAAGCTAAGTGTTCACTGCCATTGACCTAGTCGTAAACGCCTCCACGCCAGGAGCCTCAGGCAACAGGGACAGGGTGCACGAGGATGGGATAACGAGGGTGAAGGTGTTCCGAAAAGGAGCAGGTAACACAGGAAGGTGAGAAGCGGAGCCTGGCCTAACCGTTGCCACATGTGCTCCAGGAGGGCACCACAGGCCTACTGGGGTTGCAGCACCAGCTTCGGGCTCCAGCGGGGAGGAGAGCTCGTCCCTAAATGAAAGCATGGTCTTTCCTCTTCTCGAGAGGCTTCTGAGCTGCTGCACCACAGGAGTCAGGTTGTTGCAGGAAAGTCCCCGTGGCGTTTGAGAAAACAGCAGCTGCTTATTTCCTTTACCATTGCCATTCCTTTTGGCTGAAAGAGGCTCAGGTGGGCTGGGCCAGCACAGTTGAGCGCGCCGAGTACTTTTCAGGAATCTAGTCCTAGTTTGCTAGTATGGGTCTTTTCCAAACTGTCACTTTGCCTCCCTCAACTTCTGTTTTCCTTCAGCAAAGGGAGATCGTTGGACTTTCTCATTTCTAAAATCCTTGAATTTCTGGGAAGCGAACTGGGAGTAAGGCGACAGAGAATTAATTGTTCCATAACCTGTGGTGGTTTTCTCGGCGCTTTGGATTCCTACCTAGCTTGCCTGCAGTGACCATCTCGGGAACAGGGTGGGGGAGGGGGAGAAGAATGTTCACCCCTGTCTTTGCCCCATCATTGTATATAAACCAGAGCTTAGGGGCGCCTGGGTGGCTCAGTCGGTTGGGCGTCTGACTTCGGCCCAGGTCGTGATCTCGCTGTCTGTGAGTTTGAGCCCCGCGTCGGGCTCTGTGCTGACAGCTCGGAGCCTGGAGCCTGCTTCGGATTCTGTGTCTCCCTCTCTCTCTGCCCCTCCCCCGCTCATGCTCTGTCTCTCTCTCTGTCAAAAATAAATAAACATTAAAATTTTTTTTAAAAAATGAAATAAAATAAACCAGAGCTTAATTGTATAGAATAAGCCAAAGAATTACCCTGAGCTATCGAATACTCTCCTTTTTAAACATGCATCATGGAAACATTTCTCTTCTTCCATTGAATTTACTCTACCTGAATCGTCCCAATGTACAGGTGCTAGATTTTTAAATCCCTTAGTGTACGCATATGTGTGCATGCATACGTGTGCATAGTGGAGGCAGAGCAGCAGGAACAGAGGAGGGTAAAGCACTGGTGTTATGAGTGCCTAGAGGATGAGGACACAAAGAAACTAAAGAACCAAAGAAGCCTCGCTCTCTGAGCTTCCTCTTATTTGTGTGTTTGACCTTCTCTCTACCCTCCACATTACCCACACACTTGCAAGTTTTCTTTTTGGTTCTAGAGCAATGTAATTTTCACGTTTCACTCAGAGGAGGTGAACAGAGTTAGGCTAAACCAACTATTTCCTGGAACTTTACCAATGATCCCTTTGGATTAAACCTTATTCTTGGTGGTACATTCTTCTTTAGTAAAGTGTATATAATGTAAGAGATGTTGTTCTAAGTACTTTACATTCTAGGTACTTTACATGACAACTCTACGAAGTAAAAACTATCATCATCTCCACTTTAAGATTTACAAATGTGGCACACAGAGATGTTAAAAAACATTCCTTGAGACACAAAGATGGTTAGTGGTGGATCCAGGACTTAAAGCCAGACAGATTGGCTCAGGAGGTCATGCTGTTTCCCAGTCTACAATTCCATCTGGAAGTCGAGATGATCCCCCAAAAGCAGCATTAAACACTTCCTCATGAATAGGTGTAAGACACACTTACAGACCCCTGAGATCTGGGGTACGAAAGAAATTAAAGTGGTAAGGTAAGAAAAAGCTTGAAGCATTCAATACAAAATCTGTCTATTACATATTTTTTTAAAAGGACAGTGAGAGCAGTTAACCATTTCTTTATCAGTGGTTATGTGTATACTGCAAAATTTTAACAATGAAATACTCTAATCAACTGGCTTCAGTCTACTTTTTCTGCCCACATACACATCCACGTTCATCAGCTGCCTATGAAGCTTCAAAATGAAAGCAAAACAAAACAACCTCCAACGCAAAAATTTGCACACGCTGCCAGTAGACATGCAAAATGGGGCAGATAATTTGGAAAACAACTCGGTAGTTTTGAAAACAGTTAAACATATATACTTAACTTATAACCCAGCAACTATACTCTAGGTATTTATAAATAGAAATAAAATCTTGTGTCTACACGAGAACACTGTGTTCACAACAGCATTATTCACAATAGCTAAAGCCTGGAAACAGTCCCAATGTCCATCAACTGGTAAGTGGATAAACAATTAGCAGTATATCCACACAGACTACTACTCAGCAATAAAAAGAAGGGAGATCCTGATGCATGCAACAATGTGGGTGAATCTGGAAAAAATCCTTGTAAATGAAAGAAACAAGACACGATTACTGTATGTGATTTCACTTTTATGAAATCTGTAGAAAAAGCAAAACTAGATAGGCAGAAAGTGTGAAAGCGTTTGTCTGAGCCAGGAGAGAAACAAATAATTAACTGTAAGTGTATAAAAGGTAATATTTTTTAGGTGATAGAAATATTTTAAAATTTCTAATTGCTTTCTTAAAATGGGTGAATTTTTTGGCATGTAAATAATAACCGAATAAAGCTGCTTTAAAAATATTTCAGTCTTTCTCTGAACTTGCTAAACCAGAGTTCCCTGGTACTATTTTTTTTTAATTGTGGGAAAATACACATGACATAAAACTGACCATTTGGGGCCACCTGGGTGGCTCAGTCACTTAAGCGTTTGCCTCTTGATTTTGGCTGAGATCATGATCTCGCAGTGAATTCGAGCCCCACATTGGGCTCTGCACCAACAGCGTGGAGCCTGCTTGGGATTCTCTCTCTCCCTCTCTCTCTCTCTCTCTCTGTCTCAAAAACAAATAAACAAAAAATTACCATTTTAACCATTTTTGAGTATACAGTTCAGGGGCAGCAAGTACATTTGCCTTGTGTGCAATCATCACCATCATCCATCTACAGGACATTTTCATCATCTCACACTGAAACTCTGTACCCATTAAACCATACATCCTGATCCACAACCCCCCCTCCCCCCCAATTCCTGGAAACCACCATTCCACTTTAGCCTCCATGAATTTGCCTACTCTAGTCCTTGAAATAAGTGGTATCCTATAACACGTGTTTGTTGGTGTCCAGCTTATTTCACCACATTGTGGTTTCAAGGTTCGTTTATGCTGCAGTATGTGTGAGAATTTCATTCCTTTGAAGGAGTGAAGTTTTACTCCATTGCCTGTACATATGACATGTTGTTTATCCGCTCATCTGTCAGTGAACATTTGGCTCTTTCCTATTTTTTGGCTATTGTGAGTAATGCTGCTAAGAACATCCGTGTACCCTGGTACTGTTTTTAAAATATGGAATTTGTCTTCCGGGAGAAAGGAATCCATGGCTTTAATTATATTTTCAAAGGAGTTTGTGATCCAAATTCTAGCCATGTGGCTTGACTACAGAACACACAAATAAATAAAGGCTTCATGACTTTGTGTTTTTCTGCGTGGGGGATGAGTCTAGCAATTGAGAACGGATACTATACTTATTAGAATTCAGGGACAGCACAGAGACATTGACCATCTTATTAACCCTTTGTTATGTACCAGGCTCTGCACCAGACACTTTTTATTCATACAGTAGTTAGCTCCTAGAACACACTTATTATCCATATTTGTGAAGCAATGGGAAACAAGTAATTTATGCAAGGTCAGTAGAGAATTTTCTTCCAAACTCAACTTTTTCTGGTCCAAAGGCCATGTCTGCAACTATTCGACAGCGCAACCACCGAAGAAAAACTTTTTTGACTCCCTTGAGTAGTTTGAAAATGGCAAGAAGTTGGCAGCGCGTTTTAGGAAAGCCTGATGTTTTAATTCAACAAACAAAGCAAATATCTCACACTTTGGGGTATAATTAGCAGAATCTGGCAACTGGAAGGAAGACTTACATCTCAAGCAGTGATTATGTTTTAGATATGATTTGGGACTTTCTTATGCAAAAATCAAGCCATTTGGACTCAATCCAGTTCTATTTAAACTAAATCATCTTCAACTGCTTTGTATTTTCGTCTCCACATCTGGAGCAGAGAGGAAAGGCCACTTACCATAGCAACAAGGCCTACAAAGATCTTTGGCCAAGACATCCTTTTCTGGAATTCTCTACGTGAATCCTAGGCAGGTGTCAGAAAAGCAGAGACAAGAAGCTGTGTGTGTTTCTACCCCTAATTCAAAGTGGTCCTTCCCACCAAAATGTTCACATTGGCCTGGAAGCAAGTCAGGCGGCTCTTTTACAGATTTCTCAGAGATTGCATTCAGATGCAAATGAAAGTCTTCTAGGGATACATTGGTTTTCCTAGCTCTGACAGCTGCATCCTCACCTGGGTTTTCAAATAACTCCCTTGGCTGCAGCTAAGTGAGTCTCCTGTTAAAATGTAGACATCTGTCTATTCCTTTCCGGGGCTTTGTTTTCTGAACCTCGGTTTGCATTAATAGAGAATTGGGGGATGAATACCAAGAAGGGAAGAAACGACTCAAGTATGAGGCTATTTTGTAGCCCACAAATCTGATCAAAGGTGTCAGTCCAGGGAGCAGAGCAGAACAGAGGATGAATACATATGTGATTTTATGAAAGCAACGTGGCCCACGTGGGCCGGGTTCGACCGGTCAGTATTTGCATGCCGTTCGTTATACGAAGGCATGCCTGCTGTGTTTCAAGCTTGTGACACCCCATCTAGAGCCTAAGTGTCCCACAAGGGTAAGGGGCGTGTTCCCATCACCTCTGTACCCCCTTCCCATCCATCCTCGACTACCAAACTTTATTCTGACAATAATGCTTCAGAGGTGTTTCTGCCTACTTTTTTCTAATCATCAGGAATAACATAATATTTAGTTTACCCACTTTAAGAGATGTTAAGAGTGATAAGTAGTAGCTTTTTTTTTCTCCCTCCTGCTATGGACTGATGATATACATAGAAAAGTATCTCAAAATACTGAGATGATGCTTTGTGTCACTGAGGTCTCTGCTTCCCACAAATCCATGGGGCAGTTAACAGGCTGTTTTTGCTTTAGTTCCAATCTATTAAAAGTATTTGATGGATGTTCCCAAAAGGGAGAAAGAGATGCAAATTTGTTCTATTAGAGGAAGGGAGGATTTGTTAGAGGTGGTTTCCTGCTCACTGGGAAAGGACAGGTTATGGGGTGTAAGGTAGCATATACCTGTTACTTCCTTACACACTGCCTATTGGTGTCAGGGTCAAGGTCAGGCTCTCTGGAGCTCATGAAGGCTGGGGACTAAGCCTCATGTTTTTGAGACTTGTGGTAAGGATCTGCATAACACATAATGACCTTGCACTATGACCAGTGTCTCTGTATGCCCATTGACCTTGAAGAGCCCTCACCTACTTGACTGTGACATTGTGTGGCAGAGATGAGCATAGATCAATAATCATGGGCCTCCTTGCTGATCCCCACTTGACTGCACAATCTCCATCTTTGCACCACCAAGGGAGGAAGAGGGAGTCACCCAAACCATTTGTCTTGCACAACTTAAGGAGTTTGGTGAATGAGGCTTTGGAGCCAGATTTGGTTTGGACTTAGCGAGGGTATGATGATCATAGCAAACACTTCATAATGCTTCCTATGTGCCAGGAATTGTCCTCAGCACTTACATTTCCCAACACAATGAATCCTTCCATTTTACATGTGAGGAAACTGAGGTACAGAGAAGTTAAGCAACTCGTCCTAGGCGGCACAGCTAGGAGGTACAGAGCCAGGACGTGGAGCTCGAGCAGACTGTTCCAGAAGCTGTGCCTCTCATTTCAATGAGGCATGATTTACGTCCATTAGAGACTTAAGAAAAAAAGTTGTTGAATGAGACTGCCCCTCCCCCACCTCCACACAAAGCTTTCTTTCAGGAAATATGCCTATGATTCTCTTGATTTGCGCATGGGTCATCTTAGGGATAATGTTCGGTTTGACAAATAGGTATTGCATGGGACTGAGGGGCACCGGAAGCCACTGTTGCATCAGTCATCCTTGAAAGGAGCAACTTGGATACAGAAGAATAAAGTCTTTCTTATGTCTCCTCCCTCTCCCCCAGCTCTGTGTTCTTCTTCCCGAGGCCCTCATCGACCCACTGCGAGTCAAGACAGCAATGACTGGATACTCAACACCTATTTAACCTAGTGGATTCTGGACGTGTGTTTTGCAGATGGAGTTTGACACAGAGGGGTAGATCCAGTCAGGTTCTCAGTCCTGTTTCTTCTTCCAGGCAGTACCTGTACGTTTCTCCTGCTTTTCCTTGCCTTCTTTCTTCCGAAATTTCCTGAGTAGGAGCCAGTTCAGCCTCCAAACTGCAACTCAGCCATTTCAAGTACCCTCCTGCCCTCTCGCAAACAGCTTCACACTCAAGCAGACAGCACAGCCTGGGAGGTTTGTGGTGCTTGTGGATCACCACTGGACCCTGTCCAAACCCTGTCGGTCTGTGCCCAAGCGATGCCTAATGGGACACAGTGTCACATTGCATAGGATTTATTACACCTGAGCCTTTCAAGAGCAAGAGAGGCATTCCATTTTCCTTCTCTCTCACCCAGTGATTTCCACCCCATCACTCAGGTCAGTTCATGTGGCCTAACCAAAAGAAGAGTTGATGAAAATGGAGTGTTTTTCTCTCAAGAGCCCTCAGTTCCCCTTTTATCTTTTCACCCTCATCCATCTTGCTACCTGAACCCCTCTTCTCCTTCCATCTCATTTTGTTGTGGTGTTTTGTTTTTTTTTTACTCCCATCTTGCTTTTCCTTTCTTTCTGTCTCAGTGCCTTCTCTTTGGACGAACATTGCATGGTGAAGCCGATAGCTTGTTTGTAAATCTTTCAGATTCTTCTTGGTTTTAATGGTTATCTCATAAACACAAATACGATTTTCCTCGAAAACTGTTAGTTCAGTTTTCGAAGTTGTTGTAATAGGAACCGACGTGGGCAGTGTCAGAGGTGGACCAGGAGATGAGTTCCGAAGCTACCACTCCAATCCAAGCAAGATGGCGGTGGCTTGGAGAGTGAGGACAGAGGAGCCCACACACATTAAGGCAGGAGAGTGAGGCAAGAAATGCTGAATGGGGGAAACTCTTGCTTAAGAAAGCACCTACAAGTGAAAATTCAGGTTTGGTCCATGTCTAAAATAAAAACAATCCTTCTTATTCAGTAGCAAAGAGCAATGATAGTGACATTTTTTTGTGTGCAGCTGCCTTCTGGAGGGATAGGAAAAAAACAAATGCACCACACATGAATAATGAGGCAAAGTATTTATCCTAGTGGCCAAATAAATTTATAATTTTAAAAACATGCTCAAGGGAGAAATAGGCTTCATACTATAGGCTTATAATTTGTTGTCAGGGAAAAAAATAAAGTTTTTTTTTTAGGTATTTATTTCACAAGTGAATAATAAAAGGAATCAGGCAACTGGGCTCTCACTGGTAGTGAGGCTGAGCTTCAATTATAACTCACATAGGACCTAAGGTCAAAGGAAGACTTCCCAATGCCAAACCTCAAAACAGAAGGAAACAAGGCACTGTGAGTGACAGCAAAATGAATAAGCAGTATAATTTTACCTCTAAGAGCTTCATACATTAGAATATTAAAGTGCAAAATATGAGTGTTAAATAGGTTAAATAATTAAATTGGGAATTTAAAACATAAATAAGGAATGATAGAAGATTTGAAAATAGCCCTAAGGGAAATTAATTATCGAAATGAAAACTTTTTCATTGACATTTTATAAAATTTCGTTGACATTTTATAAAATCAATAGAGACTTTAAATAGCAGATTAGACAGTACTTCAGAGAGAGTTGGTGACCTGAAAAGTGAATCTAGGGAGCTTCTCAAGATTCCGCACAGAGACCAAGAGACATGAAACATGGAGGTAAGGAGATGGAGAAAAACAAAATCAAATACCTGATTGAAAGTCAAGAAAGAATGGAAGACAAGCAGTATTTGATGAGATCAAGACTGAAAATGTCCAGAAAAGATGGGAGAAAAAAAAATAAACAAAAGCCTTTTTTTTTTATTGTAGAAGCCCAATGAATGCTAAGAAGGGTAAAAAAAAATAATAATAGCAAATCCAGTAAAACTGCAAAGCACAAAAAACAAAGAGATGATATTAAAGACTCCCAGGAAGAGAAAACAGATTGCCTATGAAGGAATGACCACCTTAGAGCTGACTCTTCAGTAACTATTGTGGAAGGGAAGAGACAGTGAGATAATGGTTTCAGACTTCTGAAGGAAACCCAGATAAATTACTGTCAAGAAAGAGAGTGGAGCAAAGTCGTTTTTATTAAAACAAAAGCCGAAAGAGTTGACTCAGGTGACTCTGATATAAATAATTTCTGAAATAAATACTTCAGTAAAAGAAAATAATCTTGAAGTTTTCAGATGTAAGAGAAATAATAAATTGGCTTACAAAACAATAATAACAATAATGTCTAATTGGGGAGGTAAAACATAGCACTAAAATATCGTAAAAGACAAAATGCTAAGACGGAGTAATGGAATTGAAATTAATATCATATGGGGCGCCTGGGTCCCCAGTCGGTTGGGCGTCCTACTTCGGCTCAGGTCATGATCTCACAGTCTGTGGGTTCAAGCCCTGTGTCGGGCTCTGTGCTGACAGCTCAGAGCCTGGAGCCTGCTTCCCATTCTGTCTCCCTCTCTCTCTGCCACTCCCCAGCTCACACTCTGTCTCTCTTTCAAAAGTAAAATATAATAAATTAAAAAAAAGAAATTAATATTGTATATTAACTACAATTCCACTACTATTAACTTATTGTTCAGAGACACTGACCTCAGATTTTTAGTGAAATATGCATGTATCTAGAAACTACTGGTATATATATGATGATGTATGATATATATGATGATATATATATGATGATATATATATGATGATATATATATATAAACTAATCTGTGATGAGATATACATATATATGTATATACATATATATATGTATGTATATATGTATATCTCATCACAGATTAGTTTTACCTATGATGGTATCGTATATATACTTTGGCTTATATCACTTTACACTATGATTTTTAGATTCAACCATGTTGTAGCATATCCTGGTTATTGTCAAGTAATATTACATTATGTGATAATTCCACAATGTGTTTACTGTATTTGATGGGCATTTGGATGTCTATCAATTTCTGTCATTATAAATAAGATCTCTACGAACATTCTTAAAAAAGTCTTTTTTTCCGCACATCTGTTCTATTTCATGAGTCCAGGGAAGCTGGGTCAGAGGGTAGACAGCTGTTAATTTTACAAGAAACTTCCCAAAGAGCTTTCCAAACGTGTATTACTCTCATCAGCAAAAGACAAGCTTGGCAGCCTTTGATATTGTCAGTCTTACTGAATTCAGCTACCACCTGAGTATGAAATCCTATCACCTCGTGGTTATAGTTTGCATTTCCATATTAACTTGTAATACTGAGCAAGTACTCATCTGTTTATTAACCATTCTGTGTCTTTTTTTGAGAGGTATCTACTTGAGTCTTTTGTTTTATATTGGGTTACTTATGTGGTTTTTTAAAATTTTTCGTTTGTAATTTCCCCCCTTATGTTTTCCCCTTATATCCTGCATGAAGATAATTTGACATATATGGCTGTAAATATAGTCTCCTTATCTTTTGCTTGCCTATCCATTTTTTATGACATCTTTTGATTAGCAGCATATTGGACTTTTCGTAAATCCAATGTATCAAGTATTTTCCTTCATGAGTAATGTTCTTTATGTCATCTATGGACCTAGCATTAACATTTAGCTCTTTAAAGTTTAAAGAAGATATATAGTTTGAGCAATACTTTGACCTAAATTCATGGCAGAACTAGAAATAAAAATGACATAACTACCGATTTATCCCTGCTCTTTTTGGTAAGCGATGTATTCTTGATTTTTTGATGTGCATGTGTGTCACAGGGGTTATTCATTAGTTCAGTAAACCATTATTTAGTGTTTGGTGTGCTAGGAACATAATTACGTCTGGGAGTAATTGTAGACAATAATATGCCCTACCAATTGTGATCTGTGTTTCCCAAATACTTGTCTAGATTTCAGAAATTTATTTTTGTTACTGAATGCATGCTATCAGACAAAAAAAAAAAAAAAGTAAGGCAAATTAGGTTTTAAAGTTTTTGTAGAAAAGATAAACTTTTTCATGGTTCTCCTTTACCTCTCCCTTAGGAAGACTCACTGTATACCTCTTACAGATTTCCTCCAGAAGTGGAAACATTACAAAAAAAGATCGCTCTAGGAAACCTCCTACAGGAAAGTCCATTTGGAAGTGGTCCTATTTCAAATTAAGCAAATGGGGATCACTAAGGAGAAAGGCTTCCACCCACCACCCAAGACGAAACTCATTGTGGTGCAATTTCCAGCAACGTATTGTGAGTAGATGGCCCTTAGCTTTTGCCTTCTTCTCATCCTACTTCCTTCCTTACTCCTTAATATTTAAGGCAGAGCAAACTCTGCACACACTTCAACAGAGGAAGGCATTCATTTGTTCTCTTTGAAAATGATGAGTTTCAGTAGTGTGACTTAAACATCAAAAATAATAAAGATTTTTGCCTTACAGTGAGGTATGACTTGCATACTGGTGCTATCAATAGCCTCTGAACTTCTACAATTATTTTCTTTTTGAGGACCCTTAACACTTCTTTTCCAATCACTGTCGCATTCAGAGGAAGGGAGATAGGAATGTAGTTTAGTTTAGATTTGTTTTGGCTTTTTTAATTTATTTTTTTAATCAGTGGGCCAGGTGTTTGCGGTGAAAAAGGTCTGCATTTGTTGAGTCTCCTAAAATATCAAGTCATATTTTTCAGGGCACAATTTAACCTCTGAGCTATTTGGTTTAAGCCATTTGTTTATCAGTGGTTAGCACTGGAGTTTGGTTTCCAGTGGCTTTGGGGGACATGCTCTGACCTTTACTCTTGATAAATTTACCTTCAAATCCAAACCTGAGGATGATTTATTAGAATAGTTGGCCAGCTTCTCAAATCAGCTTTGTTTCAGTCCTTTCCAAGGAGTGAGGAAGGGGAGAAAGATGTTTCACTGCACATAAAAATAAATCTTTCATTGGGTTGGAAAATATTTGTCCTGGGGAGAGTTAAGACCCAGCTGATTTCACTCCATTTTCCTGTCCAAGGATGAAGTCAGAGGTTAATATCTTGGCCAGTTTCTATCTGAGTCGCGGTAAGAGGAAAGAAACCGTTCTCCCCAGAGCAGAGGACTCTGAATCTCACATGACTTAAAGATCCAAATGGTCACTTGGGAGTTATCAGGAGTCTGTAATGTCTTTTGAGAAGAAATTGTATTATTTTAATTGCATGGTGTACATTATTCTTGGGGTTTATGTACTAAAGAAGACAGTAGTCTATTAAAGGATTATAATAGGAGATGGTGATACATGCTGATCCCATACACATATATGCAAAGCAAGGGAAGGATGTACAAAGTCAGGACAAAGCAAGGTCATGGAGAAGAGTAGCAGAAAGCTTCAGGAGAGGAGGCGATGCTGTGTGTTAAATAAGGTCAAGAAAGGGCTCTAGAGGAAATCCTGAAAGAGAACCCTTTCAGAGATGAATGTAGCCATGCAATAATTTGGGTTTAATATACTAACTAGGCAGACAGGGCAGCAAGTGTCAAGGTTACAAAATGGGCATAAACTTGGCATATTCAGGAAAGAGCCAAAGACTAATACAGCCAGAACGTAGTGGAGACAGGAAGAAGTGGCAGGAAATAGAAGCGAGGGACAGATCATACAATGTCTTCCAGGCCACAGTCAGAAATTTGTATTTAAGGTATAAAAGGAAGTCATTGAAGTGTTTTACGAAGGAAAAGAGACATATATGATACTCACTTTAAAAAGATAATTACGGGAACTCCTGGGTGGCTCAGTTGGTTGAGCGTCTGACTTCAGCTCAGGTCATGATCCCAGTTTGTGGAACCCCGTGTCAGGCTCTGTGCTCACAGCTCAGAGCCTGGAGCCTACTTCAGATTCTGTGTCTCCCTCTGTCTCTGCCCCTTCCCAACTTGTGTGCACTTTCTCTATTTCTCTCTCTCAAAAAAAATAAACATTAGAAAAATAAAAGATAATTGTGGCTGCTGTATGTAGAAAGGTCTATAGGGAGTCATGAGCAGGGTCAGGTCAACCAAAAAGGACCAGGTGAGGCAGCAGCAGGTACCAAGAGACCAAGTACAAAACAGTGGAAGCCTGGACTCAAGATACCGCGGTGGAGATGCTAAGGTGTCAGAGGCAGAAGCTGCCCTGAAGAAAGAGCTAGCAGCTTTTGCCCATGGATTGGATTTACAGAATAAAGGAAAGTGTTTGGCCTGCATCATGGGAAGAATGAAGGTAATATTTATTGATTTGGAAACAAGAAAGACGACAGTGTAGGAGGGAAAAACAAAAGTTTTCTTTTTGTGAGATTTGTTCAATATGCCTATTTGAAGGCCAAGTGGAAATGTGAAGGAGGGGCAAATAAATTTCCAAGTCTGAATTCATCAGAGAGGTTAGGGCCAAAGGTGTAATTGTAGGAGCCATCACCATAGAGATGGTATTTATAATCAGGCTTTTGAGTGAAGGAGAAAACGCATGTAAAGAGCAATAGACTAGGGGACGATCTCAGAGCAGTCCAGCATTTGGAAGTCAGGAAGAGAAGGGGAGTTAGCAAAGAAAAATGGGAAGAGACAGACAGACAGCCAGGAGAAACACTGGGAAAGTGGGATGTTACCGAAGGACCAGGTGAAGTAAAGATAGTTCTTTTTTTTCTTTGTTTCTTTTTTTCTTTTTTATATTTATTTACTTTTGAGAGAAAGAGGGGTGGGAAAGGGCAGAGAGAGACGAAGACACAGAATCCAAAGCAGTCTCCAGGTTCTGAGCTGTCAGTACAGAGCTCCACACGGGGCTCAAACTCATGAACTGTGAGATCACAACCTGAGCTGAAGTCAGATGCTTAACCGACTGAGCCACCCAGGCGCCCCCAAACAAAGATAGTTCTTTAAGGACTGGCTGTCGCCTATCAAATGCTGTATGAAAATTGAGCAGGATGAAGAAAGAGAATGGATGACAGGATTTAGTGAGATGAATGTCATTAGTGACCTTGACAGAAACACTGTCAACATGGTGATGGGAGGAGATCTTGCTGAGAATGGGTTCATGGGTAGATACATTTTAAGGAAGTGATGGCAGTAAATATGAGTTATTTGAAGATCTTTGATGTGAAGTGGGGAGACAAATTAGGCAGGACTTGGGGTCTGTAGGGTTTGCCGAGAGTTTTAAGATGGAAACTCTCACAGCTAGCTTGTGTGCTGATGGAATGAACAATCCCAGAGGAGAGGGAAAAGGAGCCTGCTAATTTGGGGAGGAAATTTCCTCAGAGGCCAAGAATGGCTGATGTCCTGTGCGTTAAGTGGAGAGAGTGGCAGAGAAGGACTGATTCCAGAAGCAGAGCCAGGGAATAAAAGCCCACAGAAAGCATTTCATATGAGGAGTAGAGGTATGGGCGGGGGGGGGGGGGGGGGGGTTGCTCAGCCATAAGCGCCTAACTTTCTAATATACTGAAAAGATAAACAGATTCCAGAAACTAGAGCAAAATGGAAATTAAAAGGATAATCTTCATGTTTGTTAGGGGT
Organism: Panthera onca; assembly: GCF_046562875.1. NCBI lineage: Eukaryota > Metazoa > Chordata > Mammalia > Carnivora > Felidae > Panthera > Panthera onca. The sequence goes on along the minus strand of NC_138348.1, from coordinate 90,307,978 downwards.
AGGTGATGTGGAGAAGGGGAGAAGGACAAAAACTTTTCTCTCTCTCTCCTCCTTCTCCAACTGGCTCTACAAATTAGAGTGACAAAAGACAGATTAACAAGGGAAGAACAAACAGAAAGGTACACACACACACACACACACACACACACACACACACACTGGAATATTACTCGGCGATGAAAAAGAATGAAGTCTTGCCATTTGCAACAACGTGAATGGAACTAGAATGTACTATGCTAAGTGAAATAAGTCAGAGAGAGATAAATGTCATACAATTTCATTCATATGTGGAATTTAAGAGCTAAAACAGATGAGCATACAGAGGGAAACAAACCATAGAAGACTCTTAAATGCAGAGAACAAACTGAGGGTTGCTGGTGGGGTTTTGGGTGGGGAGATGGGCTAAATGGGTTATGGGCATTAAGAAGGACACTTGTCGGGATGAAGTCTGGGTGTTATATGTAAGTGAGGAATCACTAAATTCTACTCCTGAAATCATTATTACACTATATGTTGATCAACTTGTATTTAAATTAAAAACATAAAAAATAATAAAATTAAAAACTAAAAACATAAGTATGCCAGTTAGCGATGATAAACCAGCTGGAGATCAGAAACCTCATAAGTCATCCTAAGGAGGATAAGCACAATGAGAATAAAAACTGGCTGGATGTGTAGTTTTTATAAAAAAAAAAAAGTTACAAAAGTTTTTTCAAAATAATGAAAGCTATTAAATATTTTAAAACTTTAACAGCTTATTCATTCTTTTCATTTTTTAATTTGAGAAATAGAAAGTAATACAGAAATGTGAATAAAACATGTGTATATTGTTTAACAGGTGATCATCAGTGACTACCTTTATAATTCCAAAAAAGATTAGGAACAACATTAGCAAAACAACCCCCTCCCCCTGCCCAGTAATCCATTCTACTTCCTGTCTAGAAATAGATGCTATTCTGACTTGAGTGATAATCATTTACACGCTTTTCTTTGTAGTTAATCATATCTAGAGACATTCCCAATGCCTTCTCTCTCTCTCTCTCTCTCTCTCTCTCACACACACACACACACACACACGCACACACACACACACACCCTCCAAGGTACTTCTGTGTCCTTCAATTTTTCTTTTTTTTTTTTGTCCTCATTGCCCCCCATGGACATGGCTGCCTACATTTATGTCTTGAAATAGGAATTTGCAGGGGCACCTGGGTGGCTCAGTCAATTAAGCATCCAACTTTGGCTCAGGTCATGATCTAGCGGTCTGCTGTCCATGGGTTCGAGCCTCATGTCAGGCTCTGTGCTGACAGCTCAGAGCCTGGAGTCTGCTTCAGATTCTGTGTCTCCCTCTCTCTGCCCGTCTCCTGCTCACCCTCTGCCTCTCTTTCTCTCTCAAGATGATAAATAAATATTTAAAAATTGAAAAAAAAAGAAATAGGAATTTGCAGCAACTCCTTCTAAGGATTATGGACTATGTTCTTCTAAGGAAGAGCAGTAAGGACCATAAGGCAATATCATCCAGGTACTTGTTGAGATGTGAACCTGACCTCTATCACATTATTCAACTTCACACTTGAAGAAAAGTCATCAAAGTACTGTTTTTGTATGAACATACTTCCCCAGGAACCTTAGACCTTCAGCAATTTGTTTTCCTAGACTAGCCCTGGAGAAATTATGGAACTGGTAAAATTAACCTTTCTGTGGCACTCACATTTCTAGTCCCTCGTTTTGACAGCTGGTCCTAAGTGTTGTTGGACTCCTCAGCAGGTGACCACTCTTCCTTCAAAGTTTTTGAATTTAACTTTCCAAATCCTATTTCCTTTCCAAATGTACCTATACTGTTTCCCATTCCTAAACCGCCTGGTCGTCAGACATAATAACCACGTGGCCAAACTTTTGCAAGAGTTTTACTGGATTTTGAAGTAAGTTGCTAGGTGTTTTGCACCTTTATATGCATTATATATCATTTGATCTTGGCATTAATCATACAAGAGACACCCACTATTATCCTCATTTTACACATGAGAAAAACTGAAGCCCACGATAACGTACCTAGTAAATGTCAGGAAGAATTTTGACTCTGGTCTGGCCTATTGGAATATGCAATGTTCTCCCAAATTATAGATACTCACGGCTTTTCGTTAGCTAATTCAAGCTCAAGTGTGCAGATATTGTACCAATAATGTAATTTGAGTGCAGTAAGTAGGCTAGTGTCTACTGAAACAACTAAACATACAAAAAGGTTTTTAGAGTTAATCTATGTCAAGTGGCAGTTGTACATACTATAATGAGTAGAAATTGTTGGTTTTACGCCCAAGGATTTATTGCCTCCAGTTGTCTTGGATCAATGCCTCACCAAAGGTCAATTTCTTTTTTTTTTTTTTTTTTTTTTCAACATTTTTTATTTATTTTTGGGACAGAGAGAGACAGAGCATGAACGGGGGAGGGGCAGAGAGAGAGGGAGACACAAAATCGGAAACAGGCTCCAGGCTCCGAGCCATCAGCCCAGAGCCTGACGCGGGGCTCGAACTCACGGACCGCGAGATCGTGACCTGGCTGAAGTCGGACGCTTAACCGACTGCGCCACCCAGGCGCCCCATCCAAAGGTCAATTTCAAAGGAGAGACAACAGGGGCGCCTGGGTGGCTCAGTCAGTTCATCGGCCGACTCCGGCTCAGGTCACAATCTCGCAGTCCGTGAGTTCGAGCCCCGCGTCGGGCTCTGTGCTGACAGCTCGGAACCCAGAGCCTGTTTCAGATTCTGTGTCTCCCTCTCTCTCTGACCCTCCCCCGTTCATGCTCTGTCTCTCTCTGTCTCAAAAATAAATAAATGTTAAAAAAAATTTATAAAAAAAATAAAAGGACAGAAAACATTATATAAAATGAAAATGTATCAAATAATAGTTCATTAAGACAAAAAATGATAAGATTAGGAAAGCTGGACATTTTATACAAGGGTAGAATAGTACAAACTTTTCCGTTAATATATACAGGTTAGAAACCCTATGGATCTTCCTACAACAAAACCGGATCTAGATAAACTGTAATAAATTTAGAAAAACGTGTACTCTCAAACAAGTAAGGAAAGTGTACAGATTCAACAAAAGAAAACAGAAACCAGCCACTGCAAACATCAACAACAAACACAGAAACCAACAACAAATGCAAAATTAGGAAGTGACCTACAGATAAATGCCAATGCTCTCTCACCGAGGGTAGACAATAGGAACATGAGACTCCCACATTCCTTATGCACCCAGAGAGCGAGCAAAAGCAACCCTGAACACATACTATCACCCAGCTCCTGGGTCCATGAAATGCCAACTGTTACAGAGTAACCCATTCAAGATTTTAGCTCTCAGAACACCAAATTTTGAGTTAAGACTCACCAGTTCTCAAGCATCCAAAGAAACAAAGCAATAGGCAAAGCAACAGGAATAGTTGGTAGAAACAAACATAACATCAATTTAGACACCCCCAAACCTAAGATATTGAATTATCAGATACAAGGTATAAAATGTAAGAAATGTTTTAAAGAAATAAAACAAAATAGTAAAACAATAATCAAGTTAAAACATATATCATCCTTGGGGCTCCTGGGTGGCTCAGTGGGTTAAACATCCCACTTTGGCTCAGGTCATGATCTCGCAGTTCATGAGTTCGAGTCCCGAATGGGGCTCTGTGCGGACAGCTCGGAGCCTGAAGCCTGCTTCAGATTCTGTGTCTCCCTCTCTCTGCTCCTCCCCCGCTCATGTTCACTCGCATGCTCTCTCTTTCTCTCTCTCTCAGAAATAAAGAAACATTAAAAAAAAATTTAAACATTAAAAAAAACAAAAACATTATCATCCTTAAATTAAAAAACAACCAAATACAAAAAACTTTTATATTTATGTTAAATTTTTGTTCCCATTAGTGTTCTACTTATATAATAATGTAATGTAATGTATAGTAAATTTATATTATCTTAAAAACAAAATAGAAGGAGGGACGCCTGGGTGGCTCAGTCGACTAAGTGTCTCACTTTAGCTCAGGTCATGATCTCATGGTTCATGGGTTCGGGCCCAAATCGGGCTCTCTGCTGTCAGCGTGGAGCCTGCGTTGGGAGTCTCTCTGCCCTTCTCCCGCTGGTGTTTCTCTCTCTTTCTCTCAAAATAAATAAATAAACTTAAAAAAAGGAGAAAGGTTAAATAAAAGAGACAGTTGAAAAAAAGAGTACACCAGAAGATGGATCCAGATAAATGACCACAAAAGAACACAGAAAAGCAAAGAGAGAAAATAGAAAAGGGAGATAAATCGACCTAGAGATTAAAATAAGGAAGCTTAAAGATATCTCAGCTATGTCCCAGAATGAGAACATGGAAAGAAATTGAGAAAAGGCATTATTTGAAGAGATAATGGCTAGGAATTTTCCAGATATGTATAAAGAAATACAAGAATTAAATATTCAATAAATTTTAAGAAGAGAGTTATCCACTCCAAGGCATATTTTAGTGAATTGGCAGACCAATGACGGCAAATGGAAAATCTTGAATACATTAAAGAAAGAGGGAGAGAGAGGGATGATTTGCAATTAAATGACAACTGACTAGACAGTAGACTTTTTAAGAATGGAAGTCAGAAGGGGAATCATATCTTCAAAAGAGAATTGAGAGAAAATAACTTTTAAATTAATACTGCACTCCTAGAAAACCTGTGTTCGAAGAATGAGAGGGATAGAGACATTTTCAAAAAAATAAACTGAGTGAGCATACGGCACATAGACTCTCACTAAAGGAATTTCTAAAAGATTTGTTGAGGAAGAAGAAAATGATCTTACAGATATGCTGTAAAAGGTAAAATATAATAAGGAGAGGTGAAACTGTACACGTGAAAGTAAAAACAAAACTCCATGCTTTAAAAAAGAAGTAAAAGTAATTGGTGGGGATAAAAAAGGACAGAAATACAGTACTAGTTATGAATAGTATATGAGATACCTTCATCCTTCCATATGTATATTATGTAAGGCCTGGTAAGATGTTGAGCTACCTTCTTTTTTTAGTTGTTTTTAATATTTTTTTAACATTTATTTACTTTTGAGAGACAGAGAGAGACAGAGCATGAGCAGGGGAGGGGCAGAGAGAGAGGGAGACACAGAATCCGAAGCAGGCTCCAGGCTCTGAGCTGTCAGCACACGGCCTGACGTGGGGCTGGAACTCACTGAAGGCGAGATCATGACCTGAGCGGAAGCTGGACACTTAACCGACTGAGCCACCCAGACGCACCGAGCTATGTTCTTAAATTGAGCCTCCTAATTAAAACAACTGAAATTCTTAGATAAAATCCAAAACAAATGGTCCTTGCGGCTCCCGGCTGACTCAGTCAGTTGAGCCTCCAACTCTGGATTTCGGCTCAGGTCATGATCTTAGGGGTTGTGGGATCGAGCCCTGCTTCAAGCTCTGCACTGAGTGTGGATTCTGCTTAAGATTTTCTCTCTCCTTCTGCCCCTCTCCCCTGCTCTGCTTGCTGGCTCTCTGTCTCTAAAATTAAAATAATATAAAATAAAATAAAATGAAATGAAATAAAATAAATTAAAATAAAGTAAAGTAAAATTAAAATAAAATAAAAATAAATAAAATAAAATGAAATAAAATAAAATAAATTAAAATAAAGTAAAGTAAAATTAAAATAAAATAAAATAAAATAAATAAAATAAAATAAATAAAATAAAATAAAATAAAATAAAATAAAATAAAATAAAATAGAAGGTCCTTCAGGCATCAATATGCTGGTGCACAATTTAGGAATTCTTAGACCAGAAGCTAACTCTAGATCTAAACACAGAAAGGAAATAAAGCATTAAAGCCAGATTTTACCTGAAGAGGGCAGTTGGTAAAGGAGGTGATATTAGTTCAGTTTTTACAGACTGAAGTGGCATAGAATACAGATCAAACCTCAGCAAACCTCAGGCCCAACCAGGTGGGAATACAATAACAGATCAACTTTTTTAAAGCTGCCACAAAAGGTCTTAGTGTGGGGGAAACAAGAAATGCCCCCCCCTCCCCATCCCTGTACCAAAGCAGAGGGAAAAGGGGTGGGGGAAGGCAATGAGTGGAAGGAGGAGAAATATTTCTTCTAGTAATTTGAAAAAAACTAGCCTCATCTGCTTTGTAGCCCATCTGTACATTCCCAGTAATACATAGAATCTTAAACCCAACAATTTTTAGTGACTTGAGACTGATAGTGTCTACAGGTACCCAACGGAAGTACATGAAATCCCCATAGACATTCCGTGTGTCAAATCATTCATAGTAAAACAAATATTTGGGGGGAAATAAAACATTCATGGTTAAAAATAACTAAACACACAAGCGAGATATATTTGCATGAGAGTAGCAAAAACAACAAATGGCTGAAATAGACTAGTAAGAGTTTCATATAATCAAATTGTCAGATACACACTCCAAGGCTGGGGCGGGGGAGGGGGCCGGGGGGGAGAGAGAGAGAGAGAGAGAGAGAGAGAGAGAGAGAGAGAAGGATACAGGGAGGGAGAGAGGGAATATATTTAACATGTTCAACAAAATAAAAATCCAAGTGTGATAATACATGTAAAGAAGAAGAAATATAAAAATAAGTTCTACTGGAATTTTAGAAATAAAAAGGTGAGTATTTATATTAAAAATACCACAAATTAGTTAAACTAAAGATTAAGCACATCTTCATAAAATGTAATAAAGCGAATAAAATCTGAGAGTTGGCCACCAACAGACCTTGCAAAAGGAAATCCTACAAGATACCCTTTAGGCAGAAGTGACATGATCTGAGCTGGACAGTGTCAGGTGTAAGAAGTAATCTGTGACACAAAAAGTGATAGATACACGGATAATACAAGGACAAATGGATTAGAAAATAATGTCTTGTGGATTCTTAATAATATAATTAAAATACAATAGGATCTAAATCAAGGGAAGGTGGATGAAGCTTAAAATGAACTGAAGAGCAGGGCGGGGGCAGAATTTAGGAAATGGCAGAATAAAGAGCACAATGGACCCTCTCCGCAACAAAATATTCAACTTGTAAAATGGTTTTAAAAAGTAATTTGATGTATCTGGAAATTGTCCTATGGACATAATAGTAAATAGAGGAATGTTCATTGCAGAAAATCTACCAAGTGTTGGTAGGAACAATCAGTCAATGGCATTTGAGCCATGTGCTGTTCTCTTAGCCCTCCCGCCCCATTTCTGTATTATAGAGGCTTTACCTTGGACACTCTGCTCTGGGCACGTGAGACCAATAAGACAGGAGCTTCTTCTCTCTGCAGATTACCATCTGGGGCCAACAGGTGCATCCCAGGAAGGACAGGCTACTGGCATTTCTCATTTCCTCCGGTCCCACATTGCAGAGGCCTATTTCAGGCAGTCATGGCTGACAGGATGGGGTCCCCTGCCCCTGACTTCTGCTCCTTTACTCGTGGGATGAAAATTCCACACCAGGAGCAAGCTGAAAAGTGCCTACTCAAGGAGAAGATTGCCTTCCTGGAAAAGCAGGTCCCCTCCCTTAGCTCCAGGGTAGTAAGCAAAGAGTTTTGCCCAGAGGGAGAGCAAGCCATAGTAATAAAGAGCTCCACAGCTCTCCCTGAGGAAACAGGCGTTACTTTTGACAGATAGTGGAGAACTCCAGAACTCAGTATCTGAGGGCATTGTTGAAAACAGTGGATAATACCCTCCAGTTCCATCCACTTTTTGCAAATTTCATTCCTTTTTTTATCACCGAGTTGTAGTTCATGGTATGTATAAACCACAACTTCTTGATCCATTCATCAGTTGATGGACATCTGGAGGGTATTATGCTAAGTGAAATAAGTCAGAGAAAGACAGGTATCACATGATTTCACTCATATGTGGAATTTGAAAAACGTAACACATGATCATAGGGGAAGGGAAGGAAAAATAAGATAAAATCAGAGAGGGAGGCAAACCATAAAAGCCTCAAATACAGAGAACAAACTGAGGGTTGATGGGAATGGGGAAAATGGGTGATGGGCATTAAGGAGGGCACTTGTTGAGATGAACAATGGGTGTTATATGTCAGCGAGGAATCAGTAGATTCTACTCCTGAAGCCAAAGCCACACGGTATGTTAACGAACTTGAGAATAAAAAGAAAAGGAAAGGAAAGGAAAGGAAAGGAAAGAAACCAGTGGAAATCTTGATGCAGAGCAATTACAAGGAGGTCTCTAGCAACCTGATGCACACAAAACAGTGGAGCAGTTGTAAGTTTAATAGAGATGTCCAGGGAAGATCCCTCCTGGAATCACAGGTAACGTTGAGGTCAGGAAGGCTGAATGGGTGCCGGAAGCTGCTTCCACACGGGAGTAACCAGAGCAGGGCATGTTTGAAAGCATGCCCCAAGCTGCACACACCCATCAACACAGGGTGGAAGCTTCGTTAAGAGAGGGAGCTTACACACAACCTCCATCCAAAGGCTGACCGACAGGAAGCCCGGCTTAAAAATAAAATCACGCTCATCCCTAGTGGTCTGTAAAATCGTGTGCCTGCCGTGTCCCTCAGGAGCAATCTGAAAGGAAACCTCTGAGCCAGTAGTCCCTGAGTAAATTGGGGGAAAGAAAATGCAAACTCTCTGAATAATGGTCTCAAAGCCCCACATATATCCAGTGGTAGGGTGTGAAGTCCTTACTAGCTAAGGACTTAAGCAGAATATTTGAGCAATAAATGGTGGAGGGAAGGAAAGTAATTTTACTTCTACCCTTCTGACTTCCTAGCTAAGACCACTGTAATAAAATACAGATTAACAAGTGGAAAACAGATAAGTTTATTAACATGCATAATTCCTGTATACGTGGGAGATTACTTGGAAAAATTAGAAACCCTCCAAGGTGGTTTAGAATTCAGGATTCAGTGCCTTGTAAATAGAGAAAGGAATGGGGAAGGGACATAGGTCTCTTAGGCAAGAATAAATGACTTTTAGGAAAGATGAATAGACCCTTATAATAATTGAGGTATGATAGTTTGTGACAAGGTTTGTCTGGATGTGATGTGAACTTCCACTCTCCTCTCCTATGATAAGAGGTAATCCAACCTGATAGTTAAAACTGGGGAGGGGATTTATAACAACTGAGTTCCTTCGGGACGATCTGTCAGACAGAAAAAGGCTCGCCCTGCATTTGCTATGTTTCAAATGCTTCCAGCTCAAAACAATCAAGATATCAAAGAGCTATATTTTGCGGTAGTGTCTCATAAACTCCTTTAGTGATATTTTGGAGCTTATACCATTCTAGGAGCTACCAGTAGGTAGCCAGAATAAAAGAGAGAAAAAGAGAAAAAAAAAAAAATGAACAGGGGTATCCGAGGTTCCACACAATGGAGGAAATCGACTTTACAACGTTATTTCAGCCAAGTCACCAAACAATAAACAATAAACATAAACAAGCATAGGACAACAAAAGAACCAGTCCTGAGTGAGAAGGGAAATCAAAACACAGAGTCACGTCAATATAGCATTTAAAATAGCCAATTGTCAGGGCACCTGGGTGGCTCAGATTATGATCTCACAGCTCCTGGGTTCGAGCCCCACATCTGGCAGGCTCTCTACTCTCAGTGCAGAGAGTGCTTTGTATTCTCTCTCTCTCTCTCTCTCTCTCTCTCTCTCTCTCTCTCTCTCTCCCCTCCTCCTCCTCCCTCCCTCATTCTTTCTCTCTCTCTCAAAAATAAATAAACATTTTTAAAAAGTCAAAAAGTAGCCAATTTTCAACAAAAAAATTACGAGAATTTTTTGAAAGAGGAAAGTGTGACCTATTCCCTGGGGGAAAAAGCAGGCAATAGAATCTGCCTTGGAATGGTCCCTGAGAGAGGATTTAATGGACAAAAAACCCAAGCAGCCATTGTTAAAATATTCAAAGAACTAAAGAAAGCCATGCTTTAAAAGTTAAAGACAGGTCCGATGACAATGTCTCATCAAGTGGAGAATATCAATAAAGGTATAGAAATTATTTTTTTAACTGGAAGGCAGTGGAGTTGAAAAGTACAATAACCAAATGAAAAGTCCACTGGAGGCTCACAGTGGAGTTGAGCTGGCAGAAAAAAGAATCAGCAAAATTTCAGATAGATCAATAGGTAGATCAATGCAAGCTGAAAAATGGAGAGAAAATAGTTGAAAAGAAATAAACAGAGCTTTGAGGAGAATATTTGGAGAGATAATCACTGAAGGGATCCCACATTTGAGGAAATATCTAAGAAGGTTAACAAACTCCAAGTAGGATAAACACAAAGTGATCCATATGTAGAGACATCACAGCAAAAATGATAAAAGAAAATCAAAGCAAAAAAATAAAAGACTCATGTAAGGAGAACCCGTTAATATTAATATTTGACTTCTCATCAGAAACAACTGAGGTCATAAAACAGTGGGATGATGTATTCAAAACACTGAATTGCTTTTCAAAAGCTGTCAACCAAGAATCTTATATACAGCAAAACTATCCTCCAAAAAGGAAGATACATGAATTATATCTCAGTGAAGTTATAAAAGAGAACAAGAAGGAAACCGAAGATCCTTCTTGATGAGGGTAAGGATACTTACTGTTCAAATCAGGCTTTGATTAGTTGTGTGTACATGTTGTAGTTCCTAGAATAACCACTAAAAATAAATAAAACTCAGACTTTCCAAACTGGTGTAGGTGAAAACAGAATCAGGAAAACGTACTTAATTAATAATAAGAAGACAAGAAATGAGAGGAAAAAACAGAAAGGTGGGACAAATAGTAGGCACTTAATAAGGGCTGTATAAAAATATGCTAATCTATATGGAATTATAATTAACATAAATGATTAAGTGCTTCAGGCAAAAGACAAAACTTGTTTTATTTGATTTTAAAAATTCCAGCTTTGAGGCACCTGGGTGGCTCAGTTGGTTAAGTGTCCAACTTTGGCTCAGGTCATGATCTCACAGTTTGTGGGTTTGAGCCGTGGTTCAGGTTCTGTGCCAACAGCACAAAGCCTGAAGCCTGCTTTGGATTTTGTGCCTCCCCCTCTCTCTCTCTGCCTCTCCCCTGATCATGCTCTGTCTTTTTCTCTCTCTCAAAAATAAATAAACATTAAAACTTTTTTTTAAAAAATTCCAGCTTTATTTTTACAGCATATGCGTCTAAAACACAAAAGTACAGAAAGGTTAAAATATATATGTATATATGTATACATATGTGTGTATATATATATATGTGTGTGTGTGTGTGTGTGTGTGTATAACCCAAATATCTAGGCATATTTCAACCAAAATAAAGATGGTGTAATTATATTAATATTAGAGAAGATATACCTTAAGGGAAAACAAACTTGCTAAAAAAAGAAAAAGCACAGTTTATAAGCAAGGGGAAATTGTTAAGGGAAAAAAGCATAAATAAATAGAAAACAAATATGATTAACAAATCTAAAATTTGAGTACATGAAACAATTACAATACTTTTTAATGTTTATTTATTTTTGAGAGAGACCAAGACAGAGTGCGAGCAGGAGAGGGGCAAAGAGAGAGGGAAACACAGAATCCAAAGCAGGTTCCAAGCTCTGAGCTGTCAGCACAGAGCCTGACACAGGACTCGAACTGATTAACCACGATCATGACCTGAGCCAAAGTCAGATGCCTAACTGACTGAGCCATCCAGACACCCCTAAACATTAATTATAATTTTTTAACCAAATCTGTGGTGAGACTGAGCAAGACAAAAATAAAAGACACAAGTAATCATCATTAGAAATGAAAATGTGCCATAATGCAAATATTACAGACTTTCACAGGATAATAAGATGATATTATGAGCAACATGATGCCAATAAATTTGGAAAGTTAAATGGACGTATCTCTAGAAAAATAGAACTTAACAAAACAACGCAAAAATTAAATATCTGAGGGGCGCCTGGGTGGCGCAGTCGGTTAAGCGTCCGACTTCAGCCAGGTCACGATCTCGCGGTCCGTGAGTTCGAGCCCCGCGTCGGGCTCTGGGCTGATGGCTCGGAGCCTGGAGCCTGTTTCAGATTCTGTGTCTCCCTCTCTCTCTGCCCCTCCCCCGTTCATGCTCTGTCTCTCTCTGTCGCAAAAATAAATAAAAAACGTTGAAAAAAAAAAAAAATTAAAAAAAAAATTAAATATCTGAATTTCCTTATTTCTATTCAAGTAATAAACTGTAACCTTGTACCTTCTCACAGGAAAATTTACATGCCTAGCTGATTTCACAAGGGAGTGCTACCAAATATTCAAGGAACAAACAACTTTCGTTGCATACAAACTACAGAATTATAAAGAATAGTTTCTCCCCAGCTCCTTTTATGAGACAGCAAAGTCTAAGAGGATAGTAGGAGAAAGGAAATCTTTAAGCCTTAAAGCCCTTAACATGCACGACTAATTAAGAAGGAGGTGGTAGTGATACCTAAATTAAAGCATTAGGAATGCGAAGTGGGACAGAACTATAGATATTATAGACATTAAAAATAATCGGAGATACAATAAACAACTTTCTGCCAATAAATCTGACAATTTGGATGATTAGAAAAATTCCTTTAAGAAAATACAACTTATCAAAGCTGACAAGGAAGGAATAGAAATGGACGATTTCACTAGTGAATTCTTCCAAATATTCCAATCTTACACGATCTACTAAAGAGTGGAAAAGCATATCCCAATTTCTTATAGAAGGGTTCAATTCTAAAACACGACAAAGCCATAGCAAGTATAGACAATTATAGATCAAGCTTTCTCATAAAGATGGAAAAATCCTTTAAAAATTAGCAAATTAGGGGTGCCTGGGTGGTTCAGTCAGTTAAGTGTCCAACTTTGGCTCAGGTCATGATCTCAGGGTTCATGAGTTGGAACCCCGTGTTGGGCTCTGTGCTGACGGCTCAGAGCCTGGAGCCTACTTCTGATTCTGTGTCTCCCTCTCTCTCTGCCCCTTCCCCACTCTCTCTCTCTCTCTCTCTCTCTCTCTCTCAAAAATAAATAAACATTAAAAAAAGGTTTTTTTTAGCAAATTTAACTAACAATATATAAAAGATAATACAGTCCAACAAACTGAGGCTGATCTCAGGAATACAGGTGGCTTAACATTTGAAAATCAGTTAATGTAATTCTCCAAACTGAAAGGAAAAAAAAAAAAAACATATTACAATGCTGATAGGTTAAATGAAGCAAGCTCATTTGACAAAATTCTATACCCTGTCATGATAAAATGCATTACAAACTAAGAATAGGCCTTATTTCAGCTGAGAATCTATATGTTTTAAATTCTATGATTTCATGTTGTAGTTTATGTTTTCTCTCTAAACTCAGTAATGAGAGCAGATTTATACTAACACCACTTTCACTCAAAATTATATCAGAGATTTGAGCCAATACAATGAAAAAAAAAGGTCTAATTATGGGAAAGGAAGTAAAGTATTATTTATAGACAACATGATTGTATGTGCAAAAAGAAATCAAATGGAATACAAAAACTATTAGGATTAATAAATGAATTCAGCAATATACTATGTACAAAGTCGATATGCAATACCAACTACATTTCTATAAACTGGCAACAAATAGAAAACGAAATTTAAAATTATTCCATTTATGCTCGCATTAAAAACCATCAAATACTCAGGAGTAAATATGAAGAAATATGTGTAGTGTATCTACCCTAGAAACAACAAAATCCTATTGAGATAAATTAAATGAGATCTAAATAAATGGAAGTATGTAGTGTGCTCATGGATCAGGAGACACAAGGTAGGAAAAATGTCAGTTCTTCACAAACTATCTCTAGATTCAGTGGCATCCCAATTAATATCCAAGCAGGTGTATGTGTGTGTATGCAAATTGACAAGCTGATGTCTGCAAAACACTGAAAATATAAAGGGCCAAGAATAATGAAAAATAAAGGCGAGGGAATTACTAAAGATACTAAGGCCTATTACAAAGTTCTCATAATTAACACAGTGTAGAATTAGTGCACAGATGGACAAATAGAAAAGAATAGGAAGTATAGAAATAGACTCTTGTATACTCAGCACCTGTTTGATCATAAATGTAACACGCCAGTAGGCAGAGAAGAAGGATATCTCCAGTCAGTGGTGATGGGGCAATTGCACAACTAAATGAACAAACATGAGTTGTGATCTCCACTGTGCCAGCATACACAAATATCAATCCATATAGATGGAAGGTAAGAATAGAAGACACCTAATAATAAAGTTCTAGAAGTAAACACAGAAGAACATCAGACCATGAATAGGGTAAAGATCTCTTTCTTTTTTTTTTTTAATTTTTTAAAATGTTTATTTATGGGGCACCTGGGTGGCTCAGACAGTTAAGCATCCGACTTTGCATCATGGTTCTCGTGAGTTCGAGCCCCGTGTCGGGGTCTGTGCTGACAGCTCAGAGCCTGGAGCCTGCTTCTGATTCTGTGTCTCCATCTCTCTCTGCCCCTCCTCTGCTCATGCTCATGCTCTGTCTCTCTCTCTCTCTCTCTCTCTCAAAATTTTTTTTAATGTTTATTTATTTGTGTGAGAGAGAGAGAGAGCGAGAGAGCAGGGGAGGGGAAGAGAGAGAGTCCCAAGCAGGCTGCATGCTCAACACAGAGCCCGACACAGGGCTCCATCCCATGAACCGTGGGATCATGACCTGGGCCAAAATCAAGAGTTGAACTCTTAACCACCTAAGCCAGCCAAGCCCCACATCAGGGTAAAGATTTCTTAAATAGGCCACAAAATATGAACCATAAATGAATAGAAACTGATAAATTGTGCGATAATTAATGTAAGTTCTATTTATCAAAACCACCACGATGGTGGTGGTGACAAAGTCAAACATAGAGTACAATGACATACACCGATTCAATGAGGGAATAATATCGAGAATATATAAAGAATTCTCACAAAGCGGTAAGAAAAAGATGCACTAGCATGTTCATAACCACACTGCTTATAATGGTTTCAAAAAGGAAACCACCAGCTGCTCATCACCATAGAATTTAGAAACAAATCATGGTACATTCATACGATAGAATATATACAACGATCGGAATAAATGATCTTCAACAAGACACCTATATAAATGAAGATCACAAATACAGAATGGAGAGAAGTAACACACACAAAAATACATGCTGTGTGATTCTACCAACATAAAGTCCAAAAGCAGGCAGAACTCATTTATGCTGTTAGAAGTCAGGATAGCTAGCCGCCATCATTTTGCAAGGGATGTAACGAATGGGGACTGGGGGTGGGGAGGGGGGGCTACTGGGACACTGCTCTTCATGCTCGGTTGCTTGAAATGGGTGCCAATCACGTGTGTGTTCACGTGCTCAGATTGTGAAATTCATCAGGTTGTAAATGCATGGTGAGTGTACTTTTCTGTATACTGTACTTCAATGAAATGTTTTCAAATGTGTTAAAAAGCACATCCACTTGGAGCTGTGATACAGATCTCAGGATGTCACCACCCCTAAGATGGCTTTGGACACCCAAGCAGTTAGTAACTGCAGCGCTATTATAGAAAGAAAAAAATCAAAACAAAAGCAAAACCTTCACAATGTTGCCTCCCTACCACGAGTAGTATCAGAAACAACAGCACGCTGTCCTCGCCTCTCTCCCACCTTCCAAATATTGTGCAGATTCTTCTAATGGTTGGGACATAATCCGTCCCTGGGAAAACACTGCATATGGGTCCCAGCCTCTGAAGCACTGAAAAGCACACTGAATAGATGTCAGAATAGATGCTGAGTGCCAAAATCCATCATAGTCACCACAGAGCGAGGTGCTGCACAACACGTGGACATTTCCCAAGGAAGTTAGACATCAATCTTGAGCTCAGAATAGAGGTCATGTCTGGACCTATACATACCCTTAGGGGCATCAGCAAATGGGAGAGGGAGAGAAATATCAGAACTGATTATCTCACCCAAGGCAAGTAGGAGAACGGGAGAGAAATGGCCCAAGAGTGAGATCTTGGACAACACCAACACTTCGAGGAATCCAGAAAAAAATGAACCAGCAAAGGGGGTTGAAGAAGAGCTTTCGGAAAAATGAGAAAGAAACCCAGGAAAGAAAAGAGCCAAAGAAGCCAAAAAAAAAAAAAAAAAAGGAAAAATAAGAAGCTCAAATATGGAAAAGAGCCGCTGGAATTTGCCAGCGGCCAAGTAGAAGAGTATATTCAGAAGACACCTTCTAATTAATATCTCCAGTCCCTTCACCGTAATGATCAGGAAACTAAGTCCCAGGAGAGTTTCAGGCATAAGCACAAGTGTGTGATGGGTTTGCAAGGATTCGAAGGATTTTGAAATCAATTGACAAGCTGAGTGAAATTGGACCAACTCTTTCACTTCTCTTGGTGTCTATTTATTCAACTATAAAAACCAACAGTTTGCCGGGAGGTTGGAATATGTACCGTCGGTCACCTAGCACAGAGCTGTCACATTATGCCCTTGAGGGGTTGTTTCTTAATTCCTTCTTTATAAGTTCCTGAAGGGCAGGGACCACTTTATTCCCTTTTGCGTCGCAACCCCCCCACCATTAGCACACTGCCGGACACATATAGGCGCCCCATAAATATTTCTTGACTATATGAAGGAAATCCTGATAGCATAGCTGTTTCACCGGAGAATTAACGGTACAATTTAGAAACAAATCACGGTACATGAATAAGGTTTCCCTTCTTCCAGCTACTTTTTTTGAGGCTATGTGCGTTACTAGAGGCCGCGGGGACAGAACAGCCTCTGCTCCCCCAGGCTGAGATGGCTGTAGCCGAGTGGAACTCTGTCACCTTTTCATCTCCTAAGGCCATAGGAGGGGCCCCATAAAAGCGCAGTTTCGTATATTAGCTGCCCGTCTATTCAGACCACAGTGTTATTCTTCGTGCATCTGTTTGCAATCACTCAGGCCACCATTCCTTTCAAGCAAGCAGAGGCTAACTGAACAAAAGGCTGCAGGGTGCTATGTGGTGTAAATTCCTGAACTCCTTGTGCTTTTCATTCGACGAAGCATAATTCAGGCCTTTAAAACAAGGCAATTTCCTGATGCTCCGTCAGCATCGGCAGAGGCTGTGTGGAACCACCTAATCAGTGCCGCTCCCCTGACCCTCGAAAACAACAAAACAAGTGTCTCGATTCCAGATGGCTCGTGTGCGTGACAATTTCCTTTGTGTTCGTTGTTCTTTTTGTGTTTACGGTGAGCAGACACCAACGGGACGTAGCCCCCCGGACAGATCTAGTCTTCAGGGCTCCACCTGATTGACCTGTCAGGAACCCTGCTCGCACCGTATAAGCTGAAATGTTACATGAACAGGCTGCCTCGTGGCTCAGAGAGCCACGGACGTTCGTAGTTAGAAAGGGCAGGAGAGATTCTCTAGCACAGCCTCCTGGCCCTGTTGAGTAAAAGCGAAAAACAAGTGAGGTGAACGATTTGCCCACGGTCTTTCGAGGCTGAACAAAATTTAGCAACTCTTTCATCTCATGCTTCTTCCTTTCCCTTAAAATGGTGTGGGTTTTAAGAGAAATATAATCCACATGCTTCTGATTGAGTTACATTCGCTGCGTCCAAAAGTCATTATGTTCGAGGCTGTCAGTGCTCCAGCCACCCTCTGAGCCTCTTTGCAAGCATTTAAGACTTTTGGAAATGTGGCTAGGGCTGAACTAGGGCTTTTGGTACAGAGAGAGAGAGAGAGAGAGAGAGAGAGAGAAGATGGAGAAGCACTAGCTAAGGAAAAAAAGAGCCAAAGGGAGAAAATAAGAATGGGCACCTAAACATTATCTGTTTGTAAGTTGAAACTATGTTTTCTCATTCCCATTGCCCCCCGGTGAAGTCTAGGATGAGCCACTGTGCCGTCCAGCTTCGTGTGAAGAAAGGACAGCCTTAGATTTGGAACTCCTATTCCCAGAGACACCTGATCAAGTCCAGGTCATTGACCATTTGATCAGCAGAATCTGTTGACGTTGCCACAACCACTTGTGGAATCTTCCCCCTTAAGACCCGGGCTCACTTCTTCCCTCTGACTTTCCCTCTTATGACAACAAACCCTGAATGGGCTCCGGGGAGAAGCAGTTTCCTCTCTCTGTCATTCTGGAACTCAGAGACCATCAACGCAGCTGAAATGGATTTGCTCTGTTAGAAATAAAACTGGTAATCAGGCCCCTCACAGGAATGTAGAGGTGGGAGCAGAGATTGACTGTGAATCCCATTTGGTAAACTGAAGGCCATTCAGTGGGGACTGATGGCCACAGAAGGTGGGGCATATGAGGAGACGTGCCAGGAGATAAAGTGAACCAGGTGCAAAGGGACATCATGGTGACACGATCACTATGCTAGCTCCCTCCTTCCCACCTGCTGAACTACCTGATCCAATGTCACCCCAAATGAAAATCTGTTTGCTATCACTGAGCTATCTAAGGATGTCTGGGGTTGAGAGACCCGTTTGCTGAATGGTATGTGGCCTTAAGACAAAGTGATTGGATTTCTCCCTTTTCCATCCACACACCCCACAGAGACTGTCAGCCTGGGGCTTCTTTTCCTCTTTATGTTTTTAAAGTTGATTTTTATTTATCTTGAGAGAGAGACAAAGAGTGAGTGGGGAGGGGCAGAGAGAGAGGGAGACAGTCTCCCAAGCAGTTTCCACGATGTCAGCGCAGAGCTGGACGCGGGGCTCAAACTCACAAATCATGAGATCAGGACCTGAGCCGAAACCAAGAGCTGGACGCTCAACTGACTGAGCCACCCAGGCGCCCCTTCTTTTCCTCTTTAAAGTCCTCCTCATCTTACCCAGACACACATCTCAGTGTGGGAAAGAAGCCGGTGATGTAGTAAGTGACCAGAACCCCCGCTAGAGTGGTCCTTCTCGGAGGTGGTTCTGTTCAGAAGGGGAACTATGGTTCTCAGAGTTGGATGAAAGAATAAGAACCACCGTCCAGTGAGGGAGCCCATCCGGTAGTGTTCCCATCCCTTCTGCTCTAATTCCAAGGAGACGAAATCATTACTGGAAAGGTTGCTTCTAATGGGGCTTTGGCCTCCAGTTTCAAAAGAGGGCTCAGAGGAGTTGCTAAGAGCACTTTATAGAAGAGGGTTCATGGGGGCACCTGGGTGGCTCAGTCGGTTAAGCATCTGACCCTTGATTTTGTCTCAGGTCATGATCTCAGGATTCCTGGTTCAAGACCGGTATCTGGCTCTGCACTAGGGGTGAAGAGTCTGCTTGGGATTCAATCTCTCTCTCCTTCCCTCTCTCTGTGCCCCTCCCCAGCTCCCTCTCTCTCTCTTTTTCTGTCTCAAAATTAATTAATTAATTAAAAGAGAGAGAGAGAGAGAGTTCCATAGGGGCAGCTGGGAAGGGGATGCCATCCCCCACTTCTTTACTTGAAGCTGGTTTGTCATTTGGTCCCTGGCCGAGCAGTTTTCTCCATCTGGGCACTATGGACACTTTGGGCCACATAATTGTACATTGTAGGGGGCTGTCCTGTGCACCGTAGGGAATTTAGAGGCATCCTGTCCCTGCAGTAGATGCCAGTGGCCATCCCTTCATCGCTGATGACCAAAATGTCTCCAGATACTGCCCAAATGTCCCCTAGCGAATAAAATTGCCCAGCAGAGAACCAGTGGCCTAAGGAGTTCAGGTGCGTTTTACAGGGCCCCCACAAGACCCACAGCTTAGGACCAAAACCATTTCTCACCCCTTCCCATCATGCTGTTCGAAGGTCACCCCAGAGCCCAGGCACACTCATGCCAGAGCACTGACTCCACCCTCCCTTCTCTCTTCCCCATGCCCACACCAAGAGGTTCTCCTCTGCCTGACCTTGGACTCCTCAGCCTCCTTGAAGATTCTGAGAAGGAACCAAATAGAGAAGGGGAGAAATGAACAAGAAAGAAAGCATAGTATTTAAAAGTCAACAGAATCTGGGGAAACATGATTCCTTTCTTTCTCTCTCTCTCTCTCTCTCTCTCTCTCTCTCTCTCTTTCTCTCCCTCTCTTTCTCTCTCTCTCCCTCTCTGTTCCCTACTGCCTGCCTTTCTGTCTGTGTGCTCTCTGTCTCTCTCGGTCTTTAAATAAAAGTCCTGGGCTTTCTCAAGGCGGCCTGCATCTGAATCTGGTTTTCATTTGCACGCCCCACAGCCCTGAGCCTCGCTTCTTCTCAATGATAATTTGACTTGATTACTTTCTGAAAGGGCAAACAGAGCCCGAGTAGCCCTGTACTCATTTACTTGTCACTCTCCACACTGCCTTAATTTGGGTTGAGCCGCACCTCCCCCTGCCCCCCCAGGAATGGTTCTGAGACCGGACTCCAACTCCCCAGGGGAAGAGCTGTAAGAAGACGGGAGGTCCTCCGGCCTTGCATGTAGAAAGCCTGACACTGTTTGACAGAAAGGGAATATGGTAGTTTAACAAAAGACTGAAGCAGCACATTCCCCACCAGGATCGATTTGGGCTTTTTCCCTTGACATCAGCACCAGCTAAGATATAAAATAAAAGTCAGGGATAATTATAAATCAAATTGTCAATTTTGTGTGAACAGAAGAACTCTGGGTTGTACTATATATATATATATATATATATATATATAATCTCAAACATCTGGCCCAGCAGTGAGCACATAGAGGGGTTTGATCAGTATTTGTTAATTCATTGTCCTATTAGATAGAACCTGTTACCTGTTCTAGTGAGACAGAATTGTGGGTGGTGTTACATTTTCCCAAAGTATTATCGTATACATTGAGATTATTTGTATTTTCTTGAACTGGAACTTGGAAGATATTCCAAGACGAGATACCTTTAAAATAAATGGTCCGTGGTCATTTCCCTGTACTTCTGTTTATTTCCACTTTACCATTTTAAAGAGCTCATCTCAAGATTCTACATTTCTGTGCAGTTTTTTTTAAGTTTATTTATTTTGAGAGAGAGAGAGAGAGAGAAAGTGCGAGTGGGGGGACGAGCAGAGAGAAAGAGAGGGAGAGAATAGAGAGAATCCCAAGCAGGCTCCACCCTGTCGGTGAAGAACCTGACACGGGCCTCAATCTCAGGAACCCTGAGATCCTGAGCTGAGGCGAAATCAAGAGTCAGACCCTTAAGCACTCAAACCACTCAGGTGCCCCTCTATGCAGCTTTCTGAAAACCGCAGTCTTCAGTTAACTTTCCCTTTTCCAATTACTAGTGAATCTGTTTTCTAAGCTAGGGTTGAAACCTGGAAACACGTATTTTTGGGCCCACAGATTGGTTTACGTTTTTACTTGTCTGTTTTATGCGAATGCCTTTTGTCAAGGCCTAGCGCCCCCAGTTCCTTCCTTGTTCAGATATTTCAAAGCTTTCTTTCTGTCTAATGCTTCACAGACTTACAGTCCCTGCCTCACTATTTAAGATATCCTGAGCGGGGCGCCTGGGGGTTCCGTTGGTTAAGTGTCCTACTTGGGCTCAGGTCATGATCTCGCAGTGTGTGAGTTCGAGCCCCGCATCGGGCTCTGTGCTGACAGCTCAGAGCCCGGAACCTGCTTCGGATTCTGTGTCTCCCTCTCTCTCTGCCCCTCCCCTGTTCACGCTCTGTCTCTTAATAATAAACAAACGTTAAAAAAGATTAAAAAAAAAAGATATCCTGCTTTGTGCCAAGCCTATAATACTTTGGGTATATAAATCGATTAATTAAAGTGTCATTTCTGTGGTTAAAAATGGCAATATACTGTTCATTCCTGCTTAGAGATTAGGAATGGAACTGCTCTGGCTTCAAAACCAGGAAGGGGTCAAGTCAAGATTCACAGGAGGTACATCAAAGTCTTTTAGTTGTTTGAAATTTTAAGTTGGGGCTTGTGTGTGAGAATGAGCGGAAGACAGGGGCCAAATCTGGGGGTTTAGGATCAGAAACACTTTGATTTGAAAACCAGTTCAAGCACCGTGTGTCCTTGGGCAGGTAATTCAGTCTCCTCACACTTTAGTTTCTTCATAGGTACGGTTCAAGTAATAACAACATCGACCTGACAGCATTTATGGGAGGGGTGTTGTCCCTAAAGGGCTTAACACAAAGCCTTGCACAGAAGAGTGCTTGTTAGATGCCAGCTGTTATTACCATCATCATAAATATTACTGTTAATAGTTAATTATGAAATAAGAGAAATACAGACGCATAATGGAAACAACAGTCTGTCTCCTGAAAAACTCCAAAGAGACTACCAATATTAATTAAGCCTCTCTAATGCCTTCTTTTTCAACAGGGGTGTATATATGTGCGTGGACACGTGTGTCTGTGCGTCTAACTGTAAGCGCGCATGCGCGTGTGTTTTGTGTTGACAGCATGTGTATGGGCGTGGTTTTTTGCCTTCAGGCTTTAGTTTTACCTGTGACCTCACTTTGACGACTGAAAAGAAGCAGGGGGGTTAAGTATTAGTGGGAGAAGAAACGCACGGCTGAGAAATAGGCAGTCTTTGTCACATTCTGTTGACTCAAGGTTGTGAAAATTAAGTATAGGAATGTTGCTTTCTTTTTTCTTCTGGCAAATGGAAAGGCCAAAGCTCAGAACTGTTGGAAGTGACAACCCAATTAATCAGGCTCTGTGCTTCAAGCTAGGTGTTGAGACTGCCCAGGACCGTGAAATTTTAAAATGACCCCTTTGTCTTCAGTAATGCCAAAGTGAAATTCTTGTGGGATCACTTGCTCTTTGGCACCTGGTATCTGACCAGCAAGAATGTTGGACAGAAAGTTCTTTAGCGAGAGGCCAAACTGTGCATTCGTTTCCTCTGCAAGAAATTGCAAAAGATGCGCTTTCACAGAAGACAGCAGTTCATCAAACTCCACTACTGTATATGCCTCTGGCAAGTGTCTCTCTTCAAATATCTGAATCCGAGTAGACATGAACGTTGACTCCGTCACTTACAATGGCAACAGAAAAGGGAAGTTATAATACTCACAGACTCTTGGAATGGAGAGCAGTGGGAAATCTTTGCGTTTGATTGCAGAATCTCCATCGCTTCTAGTCCCCCAATTTTCTACCAGATGATAAAATGGAGAGCAAAGAGGTCGTATTGCCTGTCTAGGATAACACAGGCAGACACAGTTAAAGCCAGAAACATGGTCTCCTACCCCCCGTGCAGGTTCCCTGCATCCTGATGAAGACCTTGGATTCTCCTCCTCCATTTGCTGTTTATGTCGACTCAGAGGGATATATCCTACCTCACAAAGCCCACATAGTATGTCTACTTTATCTCCATTTTTCCTGACTCTCTTACTGGGAATTAGATTGGACAGGTATCACTGACCTTCTACACATGCAGAAACAGAGACTTGGAGAGGTTAAGGGGCTTGGTCTAAAATCAAAGGGATCTGGCCTCTAAATGGCCTTCTAGAGTCTTACTGGAAGAGTGGCAGATTTGAGCCCTGGAAGAGATATTACAAAGACCCAAATCCAGAGGTTCCATACCTGGTTTTGGCGCTCTTGGACCCTTTAGCTGTCTGATGAAGACTCAGACCCCTTCTCAGAATAGTGGGTTTCTAACAGATGAACATAGAGGAAGGGAAGGAAAAATAAGATATAAACAGAGAGGGAGGCAAACCATAAGAGACTCTTAAATACAGAGAACAAACAGGGTCACTGGAAGAGGGTGGTGGGTGGGGGGATGGGTTAAACGGGGGATGGGCACTGGGTGTCATATGTAAAAGATCCATCACTGGGTTCTACTCCTGATGCCAAGACTACACTGCATGTTAACTAACTTGATTTTTAAATTAAAAATAAAAATAAAATTAAAAAATACATGCCTTTAAGACATAAACTTACAAAGAAAACCAAAGATACTGAAAAATAATTGTCAAAATATTTATGTTTTTAAATTTTTCTAAATATTTATTTATTTTGAGACAGAGAGAGAGAGAGTGAGCACGAGAGCGGGAGGGGCAGAGAGAGAGGGAGAGAGAGAATCCCAAGCAGGCTCCCCCCTGTCAGCACAGACTCCAACTCGGGGCTCAGGCTCACAAACTATGAGATCATGACCTGAGCCAAGACCAAGAGTTGGATACTTAACCGACTGAGGCACCTAGATGCCTCCAAAGTATTAAAAAAAAATTACAAATTTGTATACAGAAACACTGGACTTCTGTATTAATACATTAAATCGGAAGATCCAGCAATAGTTCTAATAGGTGAAAAATCAATCAATCAATCAATCAATCATGGAGAGCTAAGCCTCCTACCCAAATCTCTGAACCCCAAAACTCTGTATTAGGGTGGGATGGAATTCTTTAAAACGATACATGACAGAAAACAGAGAAATTAAGTAATGTATCTGAAGTTATACAGCCATCTCCGATTAAATAACTAACTCCCTGCAACACAAATGCCTGATAATCAAGGCCTTTTACCACCTTTTAAAGAAAGTGTCAGGGGGCGCCTGGGTGGCTCAGTCGGTTGAGCGTCCGACTTCGGCTCAGGTCACGATCTCACAGTCCATGAGTTCGAGCCCCGCGTCAGGCTCTGGGCTGATGGCTCAGAGCCTGGAGCCTGCTTCCAATTCTGTGTCTCCCTCTCTCTCTGCCCCTCCCCCGTTCATGCTCTGTCTCTCTCTGTCTCAAAAATAAATAAATGTTAAAGAAAGTGTCAGCCTTGATAACCTGTAACTTGAATACCAAGGTAGCAAAATATGCCTCACCTGCTCAGTGAATGTTTTTTGTTTTTTGTTTTTTTTTTTTGTCACTTACTATATCCTTGAGAACTTTGCTGGACACTTTTTGTATATTTAAGATGTACCTCATTTGAGCTCTCTGAGTTGAAATATTACTAATACAATTTTCCCGATGAGGAATCAGGGCATTGAGAGAACAGTAAACCACCCGAATCACATTGCTAACGAGTCGAGGTAGAGCATTGTGCCAGTGATTTGGGACCTTGTAGATATTTATGGCTTGACTCAAGAACTGGCTGGGAATCAGGCAGAATTAAAACCCACAAGTGTCCTACTCGAAAGTCCATACCTTTCTTCTGTCCCATCCTTCCACAGTGTGGATTACTTCTAACCTAACGCTTCTTTGAATACGAATCACAAATACTATTTTCCAAGCCTTTCAAGATCTCCCAGATAATACATATTCCTAAAAGAATAGTTGTAGCTCTCTTGAAGACACATGGTCTGATGACTGCTACAGTCTTGACTGATTCATTTAACCTCCCTATCAACTCTGCATAATTTGTTTTATCTCCCACATGAGTATTACAGTGTTCGAGTAAGTAGAAGTGAAAAACAGCACAATCCTCCATAGTATAGTGAATTGGACCATCATAGCCCAATTTAGAAAGTAATTTTCCCAAGACATGCTTTCTTTAAAAGCAAAGAAAAATCTTCCAGCGGGAATGTTTTCAGTGGCAAAAGGCAACTTCTAATCCCAATGAGATAACCCAGGGGCAGCTTGCTTTCCTGAGACTCCGATTAGCTGGTTTCCTCTATATCTTCCCTGCAATGGTCACGACCAGGTCTAGAGGGCGGTCAGCGCCTGCTTTCCCTCGGTTCTCTGGTTCTTTTGGACTCATGCGTGGTTCACCACTTCTTTCTCTCACTCTCTCCAGGGAAGCAACCCCTAGTCTTCTTTCCTACCCAGATTATTCTCCCAGTAAGTCTCAAAAGCCCGATGGTGAGCACTGGGAGGTACCCTGTTCTATGCCCGACAAAATCATGTTGGTATCTCTCCACAGCTCTCTCTGAGCTTGTCTTTACAGGATGTTTGAATTCCCACTCCCATATCCCTGGGAACATGAGCAAAGCAGCATTTCAAGTAGGTATTGGGGAGCATCTCCTGAAATATACACTTTGGAATACCAGCCCCTTCCGTGGTGACCCTCTCGATCAGTATTTGAGAAACGCTGCACACTCTACGTCCTGTCTCAGAGATTCACACTGCGTACCCGCATGTTGAACTCTATGAGAAGTTCTGCAACAGAGCAACCAGTTTGATCATATTCAACCCAGTCAATAATTAATGTATTTGACCATTGAAATGTGTCTTCCAGTCAACACTAGTTAACATCGTCTAGCACTATCTGTTCATGGAACATACTTTCCAGAAATGCCAGAGGAGGGAGTTCTTTGTTTTATAGGAGTTCTCCCTGTTCCCAAGTTTCAAGTGTATGGCAAAATTGAAGGTAGTCTCAGAGGCAATCAACCCCCAAATTTATCCCTTTACTCTGAACCCTCAGTCAAACCTCCCACATCCTCACATTCTCTTTGACAGTGCTATCTCCATTACTACCACTAAAATGTCATTCAGGTCTTGGCTCAAATGTTTAAATCCACAGAGAGATCTTGACTGAGATCCCTGGCTTAAGTCCTGTTATTAGGTGAACAAAAAATGCTAGAAGGATGTAATAATATACGCTGAAACGGGAACAGATATTACCTTGGAGTTTAGGATTAAGTGGGATTTATATTTCCCTCTTTATTCTTTTCTGTATTTTCAAGATTTTCTGTAACTATTTTAAAATAGAAAAAAAATTCTTTAAAAAGAATAAAATAATCTTCCAAAAAAAACTTGCTGATCTCTTTGAAGTGCTCATTTTTACCTTCTACAGTGTCTCTCTATATATCTTACTTGTCCCTTTTCAAAGCCAAACCATAAACTTTGTAAGTTTTATTGTATTTTTTAGATTCAACTTGATTTTCATTCACTATAGAAAAATCTGCAGATGTTTTAGTTTTACATACTTATTCATGCCATCTGGTGTTCTAAAACTTCACCAAAGTGATATCTCCTGACCCATGGGATGATTGTCCAATAATGAAGCCAGCATTGCCCTCAACATGAGTCTTGCCTCAACTAAAGGCACAGTCTGGCTTCTGCCTATGTCTTAGTTGTTGTAGTGTATGCCCGACCTTCATCTGTTGAAAACATAGCTATGTGATTTGACTTCAGGGGAAATTTTTTTTTTTATTCAATTCATTTCAGCATATTTATTTAAGTGGAATAGCCCTCTGCCAGGTCCTGGGTTAAAATAGAATGCTCCAGACCATTCACTTAGTAATCAAACACCCGCATGACCCTAATACTGAGAAGTCTACAAGTCTAATAGATTCAAGTTCAAGACTCCCAATCTCATCCCTCATAATGTACTCAGGGTTTCTATCATGCTTATAGATATTTTGGAATTTCAATCAGAATCAATTCTCTTTTCATGACCTTTTCGCAGCAGCAAGCAGAACACTGGCTCCTCAGCAGAAAGTGGCCATAACACTGGTTATGTCTTTGTATCCCCTATAAGACCGGTGCTACCTCACTGCCATCTTGCAGTTCTCAATCCTCAGGGATGATCTACTCTCTCTCCACTTGATGAAGTGCTTAAAGAGCACCTGGGAGGCTCAGTGGGATATGCGTCTGACTTCAGCTCAGGTCATGATCTCAGGATTTCTGAATTCAAGCCCAGGGTTGCGTTGTATGCTGACAGCTCAGAGCCTGGAGCCTGCTTCGGATTCTGTGTCTCCCTCTCTCTCTCTGCCCCTTTCCTGCTCACGCTCTGTCTCTCTCTCTCTCTCTCTTTCTCTCTCTCAAAAATAAAGAAACATTTAAAAATGTAAAACAAACCAAAGTGCTTTGGGTAAATGGTTATGCTCTGAACCTAGAGTTATTTAAATTTCCATGCCTTCAGTAAAGGGAGTTCTCAGATTTGGCCAGGGTGTTTCTGGATGAGCTTTGGCAAAGTGCTGCCCGCCCCCCAAATTGGAGATACAGACAGATACAGATAATTATGGGATACCAGAGCAGCATCCCAGGAACAGAAGCCCGCCTCTGCAGCCAGTACCATGGAAGAACTTAAACTAATTGTTGAGTTTCTGGAGGCTCATTGTAGACAAGCTTAAGAGTTAAAAACTCCAGGGGCTGCCAATCTTAAGGAAATACCCACACTTCCATGAGTTTTGCCTCTGGGAACCCTACCAGGTTCTTAGGGTGAAGATCAGAGAAATATTTCCTCATCCTTCCTTCGGGGGAAGGGAAAAGTAACCATTTTTGAAATATGCCCAGAGCATTCTGTTCTCTTTAACAAAAACCTGCCTTTAAAGGAAATTGTTGCATCATAGCCCAACCAACTTGGGTTTCATAAGAACCTGACCAACCTAGTGGGAGGGAATTAGCTAACTCCAGCCTGCTGTAGCCTTCCATGTGGAGGAAAGGACATACCCAGCTCCATTCCTCTCTAGCTTTCCTGTGTCACTGAAAGGAGAGAGGGACCGAGAAGCACCGTGACCATCAGCATAGGGTCACAGGCTCACTAAAAGACTGAAGCCTAGTCAAAGGACTAAGAAAACTCCTCCCCCACTCTTATGACTACATCAACAGGGTTCCCATAGAGTAACAGGTGTTATAATTAAAAGAAGTGCAAGTCTCAGAATTGTTTCTGGGAAACCCAAAAGCAACAGAGAAGACAAAGACAAGGACACCACGGGAAATTTTAGCCTAATTTTTAGCCACAAAACTATAAAACCTCACAATAAAGGCTTATTTGCCTCAGTTCCTTTTACCCAATGCATCATATCCAGCACTCAACGAAAAAAACACAAGGCTCACTAAAAAGCAAAAGCCAGTTTGAAGGGGTAGGACAAGTATCAGAACCAGACACAGATACGGCAGAGAGTTTGCAATGATCAGATAGAGAATTTAAAATAACTAGAATTAACACGGTAGGGACTCTAAAGAAAAAGTGAGTAATATGTTAGAGCAGATGAATAATGCAAGAAGACAGAGGGACAAGCTAAGGAAGTATTAAAAGGAAATATTAGAAGTCGCTGTGACAAAAATGAGCAATGCCTTTGATAAGTTCATGAGTAGACTGGACATGGCCTTGGAAACAATCAGTGGGCTTGAAGATGTGCCAGTAGAAACTTAACTGAAAATCAGTAAGGAAAAAAAGAAAAAGGATGATGAATGAGAAGGAGGAGGAGGAGAAGAAGAAGACAGTGATGATGACAATATGTAAGAACACTGGGACAATTTAAAATATGTGTAAGGGAAATACCAAAAGGAGAAAAAAAGAGAATTGAGAAACCATTTGATGTTATGACGACTTAGAATTTTCCCAAATTGATGATAAGCCCCCAAATCACAGATGCAGGAAACTCAGAGACACCCCCCCAAGCCAGATAATACCAAAAATACATCTAGACATACCATATCCAAATTGTAAGAACCCAAAACAAAGAGAAATCTTCAAAGAAGCCAGAAATGGTGGCGAGGATACTTTCCCTAAAAAAGAAGAAGGATAAACATTGTATTGGACTTCTTGTCAGAAACCGTGCTAGCAAGAAGACAGTGGCGCGAAATATTTGAACTGTTGAAAGAAAATAGGAAGTCAACCTAGGAGTCTTTAAAGTGAAATTATCCTTCCAAAGTGAATGAAGAACACAAACTTTCCAAGGCAAACAAAAACTTAGGGAAAATGTTGTCGGTAGACCTGCTTTGCAGGAACGATTAAAAGAAGTTCTTCAGATGGAAGGAAAATGAAATAGGTCAGAAATTTAGAATTTGCATAAAGGCAAAGAATTATAGGAATGTAAAGGTAAAATAAAAGTCTTCTATTTAACTTATTCTCACTGATCTAATAAAGGCTTATTCAAATTAATAATAACAATGTATTGGGTGATTCTAACATGTTATAATTGATTATAAACTTATTCGACTTGAATAAGAGACAGCAGTGTTCAAAGGACAAGAAGAAAGAGTAGGAGGGGCACCTAGGTGGCTCCATTGGTTAAGCCTCTGACTCTTGGTTTCAGATCAGGTAATGATCTCACAATCATGATCTGAGTTTGAGCGTTCAAGCCCCGTATGGGGCTCTGTGCTGACATGTCAGTGTGGAGCCTGCTTGGGATCCTCTCTCTCCCTCTTTTTCTGCCCCTCCTTCACTCTCTCTCTCTCTCAAATAAATAAACTTAAATTTAAAAAAAAATAAGAAGAAAGAGCAGAGATACTTATTTTAAGTAGGAAAATTATAAATATTTAATTATACCTGCACTACAAATGAAGTGGAACAGTGGACTGAAAATGAACTCGGATTGGAGTACCTGGGTGGCTCAATCCATTAAGTGATCGACTCAGGTCATGCTTTCATGGTTTGTGGGTTCAAGCCCCTCATGGGGGAGCTGTGCTGACAGCTCATGGCCTGGAGCCTGCTTCAGATTCTGTGTCTCCCTCTCTCTGCCCCTCCCCCACTCGTTCACTCTCTCTCTCTCTCTCTCTCTCTCTCTCTCTCTCGCACTCTCTCTCAAAAATAAATAAGCATTAAAAAAAACTTTAAGAGGCACCTGGGTGGCTCAGTTGGTTAAGCGTCTTACTTCAGCTCAGATCATGATCTCATGGTTTCTGAGTTCCAGCCCTGCATCGGGCTCTGTGCTGAACAGAGCCTGGAGCCTGATTTGGATTCTGTGTCTCCCTCTCTCTGTGTGCCCCTTCCCCTGCTTGTGCTGTCTCTCTCAAAAGTAAGTAATAAACATAAAAAAAAATTGTTAATTAAAAAAAAGAAAACGGACTCTGATTATTTATACATGTTTATTAAAAAGTTTAGGGTAGTTTAGATTTATTTTTTTAATATATATAGTTGATATGCTAAGAGAAGACAGAAAGTAGAATAATAAACCAAATGCTCAAATAAAATCAAAGAAGTCAGCAAAAGAGGAAAGTTAAAAAAATAAACAGAGAATAAGTATAACAAAGTGAAAAAATAGTAAGAAATATGACAGATTTTAATCCAACTCTATTATAATCACTTTTTATGTAGGTGTTTTAAATATGCCAGTGACAAAAACACAGACACAGAACGGTATGAAATCAAGACCAGGTTACATGATGTTTATAAGAAACCCACTGTAACTATTAAGACACAGGTAGCTAACAGTAAAAGGATAGATAGAAAAAGATGTACCATGACACGAGTCAAAAGAAACCTGGAGGTAACTATATTAATTTCAGACAAAGCAGACATCAAAACAAGAAAAACTGTCAGAAGGAAGAGTGGGTATCACATAAGGAGCAAGAGATAGATTCTTTAAGAAGACAATAATCTTTAGCTTGCATTCACCTAACGACATAATATCAAACTACATGAGGCAAAACTGATAAAACTGATTGAAGAAAGGCCAGGCCCACTATTAGAGTTGAAGACTTCAACACACCTCTGTCAGTAGTTGACAGATCCATAAGCAGAAAATCAAAAAGGCGATAGATGAACTGAAAAATATCATCAATCCATGGGATCTAATTGGCAGTTACAGAATATTTCATCCAGAAATAGCAGAATACACTTTCTTCTCAAGCTCACGTGGAACATACGGCAAGACAGACCGCATTCTGGACATAAAACACACTTTTATGAATTGAAAACAGCAGAAGTCATGCAAAGTATGCTTTCCAGAATGAAACCTGAAATGAACGATAGAAAGATAGAAGATTCCAAAATATTTGGAGATCAAAAACACACTTCTGCAAAATACATGGGTCAAAGAGGTCTCAAGAAAAATTTTTAAATATTTTAACTAAGTTAAAATTAAAATACAATTTAATATCTGTGGGAGGCAGCAAAAGCAGTTCTTAGAAGGAAATTTATGACACTGAATGCATGTATTGAAGAAATAAATACCCTAATTTCCTGCCTTTGTAAATTAGAAAAAAAAGACAAACAAATTAAATTCGAAGGAAATGGAAGAAACAACTATGAAAATGCAAGGTTAATTCAATTTAAAACATAAAATCAAGGAGAAAGTCAGCAAAACTGGAAGCTAGTTTTTTGAAAATGTAAATGCAGCTGATAAACTCCTACACTGGTCAATAAAGAAAAAAAGAGAAAAGACATATTACTAACATCAAATGAAAACTCACAGATATTAAAAAGATTATAAAGGAGTATCAAGCACAACACTATGCCTAGAACTTTGGTAGCATAGATGAAATACATCAATTTCTTGGAGGACAGAATCTACCAAATCATACATAAGGAGAAATAGGTAATTTGAATAGATTTATATTTATTAAAGTAATTGAAACAATAATAATAACTTTCCAAGGAGAAAGCACCAGACCCCAGTGAATTTGTTGGCGAATTCTGCCAAACATTTAAGGGAAAAAAATTATAGCGATTCTCTACAACCTCTTCTAGAAAATAGAAGCAGAGGAAGCACTTCTTACCCCATTTTCTAAGTCCAACATTATCCTATTATCAGAAGCAAAGGTGTGATAGGAAATGAAAATAAAAATATCTCCCTTGACCCATATATGGGTCATGGAAAAATCCTCAACAAAATATCAGCAAATTGAGTACAGCAATATACGAAAAGAATGACACACCATGCCCCACTGGGATTTATTCCAGGTGTGCAAGTTGGGTCCATATTTAAAAAATCAATTCAATCCATCTGAGAAACAAAATAACCAAGAAAAAAACCCATATGATCATATTAATATATGCAGAAAAAGCATTTGACATCTACCCTGCAAAGAAAAGGAAACTTCCTTAACTTTATAAAGAACATCTACAAAATAGCATCATACTTTAAGGTGAGGATATATACATATACATATATATATATATATATATATATATATATATATATATGCATTTCTGCTAAGATCAAGAATAAGACAAAGATATGCCCTTTCACTATTTCTATTCAACATGCTACTTGAAGTCCCAGCTAATAAAATAAGACAAGAAAATGCTACAATAATCAAGACAGTGTGATCTTGGTGAAAGAAAAGAAACAGATTAATAAAACAGATTAGAGATCCCAGAAATAGACCCCCACAAAGACAGCCAACTGATGGTTGACAAAAGAGCAAAAGCATTTCAGTAGTCTTTTTGAAAAGATAGACTTTTCAACAAGGGTATTGGAACAACTGGATATCCACATGAAGAAGAAGAAGAAGAAGAAGAAGAAGAAGAAGAAGAAGAAGGAGGAGGAGGAGGAGGAGGAGGAGGAGGAGGAGGAGAAGGAGAAGGAGGATCTCGACACAGACCTTATACTTTCACAAAAACTAACTCAAAGTAGAACATAGGCATATATGTAAAATGAAAAAGGATAATATTCTTGGGAGATAACATAAGATAAAATCTAGGTGATTTGGGGTTTGGCAGTGACTTGACAGATTTAACACCAGACGGTCTATGAAAGAAATAATTAAAAGTTGAACTTCACTAAAATTAAAAAGTTCTGCTCTGTTAAAGCTACTATTAAGAGTATATACCTGCAAAACACACATCTGATGATAGGCTCGTATCCCAAATATACAAAAAACTCTTAAAAATCAACAATAACAAGAAAACATGGATGTATGAGGGAATCGCTAATGAAAACAACAGTGGGATATTACTATGCATCCATTGGAATGGCCAAAATCCAAAACACTGACATCAGATGCTAGCCAGGATGAGACAACAAGAACTCTCATTCATTGCTGGTGGAATTCAAAATGGTATAGCCACTTTGGCAGTTCCCTATCAACCTAAATATAGTTCCACCATACAATTTAGGAATCACACTTCTTGATATTTATTAAATGAGTCAAAACCTTACGTCCACACAAAAATCTGCACACAGATGATCATACCAACTTTCTTCATAACTGTCAAAACTTGGAAGCAACTAAGACCTATTCAATAGGGGACTGGATAGTAAACTTGTACATCTATGCAATGGAACATTATTCAGATACAAAATGACTGATCATATACAAAAGAACCACAATAAATGTCAAAGCTGACTTTTCTATGAAAGCAGTGGAGGCGAGAAGACAAAATAATGACATGTTTAAAGTACTCAAAGAAAAACGCCAGACAAGACTTCTATATCTTACAAAACTCCCTTTCAAAAGTAAAGGTAAACAAATATACTACCGGATAAACAAAAGTAGAGAATTTGTTGATACTAAATCCTTTGCAAGAAATAAGAAATGCAAAAGGGGGGCGCCTGGGTGGCTTGGTCAGTTAAGCGTCCGACTTCGGCTCAGGTCATGATCTCACGGTCCGTGAGTTCGAGCCCCGCGTCGGGCTGTGTGCTGACAGCTCAGAGCCTGGAGCCTGTTTCGGATTCTGTGTCTCCCTCTCTCTCTGTTCCTCCCCTGTTCATGCTCTGTCTCTCTCTGTCTCAAAAATAAATAAACGTTAAAAAAAATTAAAAAAAAAAGAAATACAAAAGGAAGTGCTTCAAATCAAAGGGAAATGAAGCCATTAAAAGAAAGAGTACTGGTAACAGCAATTACATAGATAGGTAAAAATAGAAAACGGTATAAATATACGTTTTTCTCCATTCTTGATTTGTTTAAGACAATTGCAGAAAACAATAATTAGAAAACTTGGGGCGCCTGGGTGGCTCAGTCGGTTAAGCGTCTGACTTCGGCTCAGGTCATGATCTCACAGTCCATGAGTTCAAGCCCTGCAACCGGCTCTGTGCTGACAGCTCAGAGCCTGGAGCCTGGAGCCTGTTTCAGATTCTGTGTCTCCCTCTCTCTCTGACCCTCCCCCATTCATGCTCTGTCTCTCTCGGTCTCAAAAATAAATAAACATTAAAAAAATTTTTTTAAAGAAAATTGTACTGTTTTATATATA
Organism: Panthera onca; assembly: GCF_046562875.1. Lineage (NCBI taxonomy): Eukaryota > Metazoa > Chordata > Mammalia > Carnivora > Felidae > Panthera > Panthera onca. The sequence goes on along the minus strand of NC_138348.1, from coordinate 90,273,433 downwards.
AGATATAATGATGTAGTAGATACCACATAATCACTAGCATAATAGTAGCCAAAAGGAGGAATGAAGGAAAGAAGTTATTTTGAGATAAGGAAATGGTAACTTAAAGGATTATCAGATGATAGCTTGACTTTAAATAGATAAAGATCTCCAGACTTAATAAATGTGTGGGTTAATATAAAAGACTCTACAATTGTATTTTTCTCTTGTATGGTCACAATTATTTTGGAAGACATGATTATATAAATAGATAATTATAATACTATATTGTTGGCTTTATAATGCATAAAGATGTAATATGCATGGCAATAATAACATAGAGGAAGGAGGAAAACAGAAATACTATAGAGAAAATCAATGAAACCAAAAAGAGGTCCTTTTAAAATAGCAGCAAAATAGGGGTACTTAGGTGGTTCAGTCGGTTAACTGTCTGAGTCTTGATTTTGGCTCAGGTCATGATTTCATAGTTCGTGAGATCGAGTCCCACGTCAGGCTCTGGGCTGACAGTGTGGAGCCTGCTTGAGATTCTGTCTCTCCCTCTCTCTCTGCCCCTCCCCATGGTCATGCACTCTCTCTCTCACTCTGACTCTCTCTCTCAAAATAAATAAACTTCAAAAAATAAAATAAAATATCAGCAAAACAGACATCTTCAGCAACTAAGACACAAAGAAAGGAGACAAATTGTCAAAATCAGATACAAAATAGAGACTATCACAACAGATCATAAAGAAATGAGGGGCGCCCGGATGGCTCAGTGGGTGAAGCATCCAGCTTCAGCTCAGGTCATGATCTCGTGGTTGACAAGTTCAAGCCCCACGTTGGGCTCTATGCTGACAGCTCAGAGCCTGGAGCCTGCTTCAGATTCTGTGCCTCCCTCTCTCTCTGCCCTTCCCACACTCATGCTCTCTCTTTTTCTCTCTCTCAAAAATAAATAAACATTAAAAGAATTTTTTAAGAAAGAAATGAAAAAGATTATACAGTAATATTATAAATAACTTGATGTCTACCATTTAGACAATGTAGATTAAATGGACGAATTATTAGAAAACACAAAATACCAAACTGTCTTAAAAGATATGGAAAATTTGAAGACACATATCAAGTAAAGAAGTCAAGTTAGTAGTTTAAAATTTTCTCACAGATAAAAGTTCAGGTCTTATTGGGGCGCCTGGGTGGCGCAGTCGGTTAGGCGTCCGACTTCAGCTCAGGTCACGATCTCGCGGTCCGTGAGTTCGAGCCCCGCGTCGGGCTCTGGGCTGATGGCTCAGAGCCTGGAGCCTGCTTCCGATTCTGTGTCTCCCCCTCTCTCTGCCCCTCCCCCGTTCATGCTCTGTCTCTATCTCAAAAATAAATAAACGTTAAAAAAAAATGGTGAATCTTTAAAAAAAAAAAAAGTTCAGGTCTTATGGATGGTGAATTTCATAGGAAATTAACAAAAAATAATAGAATATTTCAGAAATTATTGCAGAAAATTGAGGAGAAGGAGTCCCTTTCCAACTCATTCTTTGAGGCTGGTATTCCTCTGATACCAAAGCCACGAAAACATACCACGAAGAAAAAAACCTACAAACCATAATCTTCATGAATATAGACACAAGAATTTCAAGAAAAGGGGTGCCTGGGTGGCTCAGTCTGTTAAGCATCTGACTGCAGCTCAGGTCATGGTCTCACAGTTTGTTGGTTTGAGCCCCACATTCTGCTCTGTTCTGAAAGCTCCAAGCCTGGAGCCTGCTTCCGATTTGGTGTCTCCCTCTCTCTCTGCTCCTTCCCTGCCTCATACTCTTTCTCGCTCTCTTTCAAAACTAAATATTTTTTAATTAAAAAAATAAATAAAATAATTTCAAGAAAATATTAGCCAATCAACTCCAATAACACATAAAAAGAATTATGCAACATGACCCTGGATAGCATTAAAAAGTCAATTAATGTAATACAGTGTATCAATAGAATAATAACAATAGAATAACCAATAGCATACTAATGTGGTGTAGCATATAAATAGATAAAAACACATGATCATAATATCTTTTGTAAAAAACTTTAAAAAAATCTAATATGCATTTATGATTAAAAAAATCTCTCTCCTAAGATGGAAGAGGACTTCCTCAACCTATAGCTAACATCACAATTAATTGTAGAAAACAAAATGTTTTCCCCCCTTATATCAGGGGGAATTATATCTACTCTCACCCCCTTATATCTACTCTCAACCTTTAAATTCAACATTGTGCTAGACATTGACTAGACAAGTCAAGAGGTAAGAAAAATAAAGACATCCATATTAAAAAGGCAGAAGTAAACCTGTATTTATTTCCAGTGATCTTGTGTGTAGAAAAACCTAAAGAACGCATACACACACACACGCACACACCCCTAGAACTTACAAATAAATCCAGCAAGGTCTCAGCATGCAAGATCAATACATAAAACTCAGTTGTAGTTTTATATACTAGCAGTGGACAAATGAAAAATAAAATAAAGGAACAATTCTATTCACAATAGAGTAAAATGAATGAAATACTGAGGAACGAATTTAACAAAAGAAGAGATTTGCGCATTGACCACTACAAAACATTGCTGAGAGAAATTTAAAAATAAAAATTAACTGAATGGCATTCCTTATTCATGGGCTGGAAATTTCGATATTAAGATGGCAATCCCCCATCTTGGTCTATAGGTTCAGTGAGAACCGTATGCCAGCAATTACGTTATAGAAACTGACCATCAAAGAACTCTTGAAAAAGAATAAAGTAGAGGAACCTGTAATTTTCAATTGCAACGCTTACTCTAAAATCACTGCAATTAAGACAGTGATATGGGTGTAAAGACATGGTTATATCAATGATACAGATATACCACCAATGGAACAGAATTAAGGGTCCATAATCAAACCCTCATATTTAGAGTCAGCTGATTTTTTAAAAGTTTTTTTAAATGTTTATTTATTTTGAGAGAGAGAGCTCAAGTGCTCACTCATGCCCACGTGAGGTGGAGAGGAAAGAGAGAGAGAATATCCCAAGCAGGCTCTGCCCTGTCAGCATAGATGCCCAGGTTTGATCTACAAAGTGATACCATGACCTGAGCCGAAATCAAGAGTTGGATGCTTAACCTACTGAGCCACCCAGGTGCCCCTAGCTAGCTGATTTTTGACAAGGGTCCTGAAGCCATTCAATGGGAAAGAATAGTCTTTTTAACAAATGATGTTGGGACAAGTGGATATCCACAGACTAAAGGATGAGCTTCGATCCTTACATGGTACCCTACACAAAAATTAACTATGTTATCAGACTTAAATGTGAGCTTTAAAAGTTAAAACTTTTACAAGAAAACAGAGGGAAAAAACTCTTTGTGACCTTAGGTTGGGCAACGACACCAAGCAAGACCCCTTTTTCAAAAAGTTAGAATTCATCAAAATTAATTGTATTCTAGTCATGGGAAGGGAAGAAGAATGGAGGGAGATCCCCTTACCTTGAAGGTTACATTTCTGCTAAGATTACATGAGTAAAACTTAAATGCCCACACCTAGCTGCAAATGTGATTTAGAAATACTACAGTGTTTGGCATGGCAGTCATATCCGGAAGTAAAACTCAAGGGTCTATGAACTGCTGAAAGAAAGGGAGAATGAATCTTAGTTGGGAAACATTGCACTTATTTGTTCCAAATACTCACTGTCCCTCTCTTCTGGACTCAACCCTATAGAATTTATCCCTGCACCACTTATGGCTGATTTGACATATGTTTTCTCTGAGCAGATGCTCTAAGATACTGAAGCATGTGCTGTGATCTAAGATGTTTCCCTGACTTGTGGCGTCTCTGATCTCTATGGAGACTGCTTTTTCAGTGTGGGTCCTGAAGTAAAGACATAGTACAGAGGCAATGACACCAGAGCTGATGTGCATGTGACTAAGAAATTAATCATTTTACTATATGAACCACAGAGATGTGGTCATTTGTTTCTGAAGCAAAGTTAGACTAGTTGCATTATGCTTAGACTCATACATTGACAACTAGTAATCTCCGCCATATTCCCCAAAAGATAAACTTTAATTTTGTCTGTAATTAGCAAACATTTATCAAGCATGAACTATGTGACGGGTATTTTTTTGGGGGGGGCACAGGAAACTATACATGTAATAGGTATGTAGTTAATAAACAAACATAAAGAGCGCTTACAAACCATTAAGAGTAAGGTCAATATTCCAATACCAAAAAGGACATTATACATGAAAAGGCAAATAAAAGTAAACAAGTAAAGGAATAATGTAAATGGATAAAAGCCAATGGTCTCTAAGCTTATGATGCATGTTTAGCCATTAAAAGGTACAAACTGTCGCAACAACATAAGTATTTTTTTCAATCAAATGAGTGCAATTTGCAGAGCCATACATTAGATAAAAAATGTTTGTGATTCTTTAGCTCTCATGGGTTGAACTAGAACCCTTTAAAGGCCTCTCAGCAAAACGCAGATGACAAAATGGTGTCAGTATCTGTAACCCTAGAAGCCTCCGCTTACTCCTACTTCTGCTTTGTTCCAATCTGCCACTGTCTTGAAGTCATTTTCTCAGCTTCTTTAACCATATTTTTTAAGTTTATTTATTTTGAGAGAGTGAGAGAGACAGAGATAGCACATGAATGAGGTAGGGGCAGAGAGAGAGGGGGAGGGAATTCCAAGCAGGCTCCTCTCTGACACAGTGCATAGCCCGTCACAGGGCTTGAACCCACAAACCATGAGATCATGACCTGAGCCAAATTTAAGAGTTGGATTCTTAACTGATAGAGCCACCCAGGCACCCCTCACCAGTTTTTTTTTTTTTTAAAGAGTCAGTAGCTTCCAGTGAAAATGCTTAGTTTCAGTTAAAATTTCATATTTCTCCACATTCTCTCTGGTCGGGAACATCATTAATTCCTTTGCCAGTGTGTCAGGAGCAAGTGTAAAGACTTGGTGAGATAGACCTGGACCTCAGTACACCGTATGGGAAAGAATTTTATAGACAGTGTGATTTTATCCTGGTAAGTGGAGCCCGATGACAAGGGGAAGTGATGCCATTCGCGGCAATGGTTCTTCAGCCTCCATAAGAACTCTGGGAATGGGGTGCCTGCGTGGCTCAGTTGGGTAAACATCCGACTCTTGATTTTGGCTTGGGTCATGATCTCACGGTTCCTGGGATCAAGCCCCACTTTGGGCTCTGTGCTGACAGCAAAGCCTGCTTGGGATTCTCTCTCCCTCTCTCTCTCTGCCCCTCTCCACTTCTCAAAAATAAATACATAAACTTAAAATATAAAAGAACTCTGGGAAGCTATCTATGCCCCTCATTGCAGAGTTCAGTAACCAGAATACTCAGATTTGGAGCTGGAGGAAGTTCAGAGGCAATATCCACAGATACCTGAGACTTTGGGTCAAAGGTCAATCACTGGGATTATCCTGTAATATTATACCTCAAATAAAATATCCATCAGCTCTATGCAGCTCTCATTCCCCTAGCTCATCCTTTACCAGCTGAATAGTTATTAAACAGATACTGGAATGCTAAGCTATAAACTCTTCAGAAACATCATTTATTTTCACCAAAATGGAAACGATTCATAAACTAGACGTATAAGTTTTTAGGCAAACAAATCACCTTCTAGGATGCTTTCGAGTACTTACAGTTATTTTATGACTCTTACATGGCAGAGGTGGGGCGCTGCACAATGATTCGAGGAATCTGGGGAAATCAAGAGAAAAGGGAATTACAAAATTATTTGGAATTCACAACAGTGGAATTCAAGATTACTCTCAAATGTTTCAAGCCCCCTGTTTGCAGTTTGGTGAGGTCTGTATTGCAAAGAGAGTCAGTATAGTTTTGAGGAACTGATTTGCAACCCTGGGAAAGAACTTCCTAGCCTTCCAACCAGGCATTACAACATCCATGGTTAACTGACCAGCTATATCTCTGTGGTTTTTAAGACAGATACATTCAACATGTGTATTTCTCTTGGGTATTATCCCTGGATGTTCCATGTCCAGGGTCCTATGCCTCTAGTTTTGCTCTCATCCATCTGTCCATCCATCATTCAATAGACAGTATAGCATAATGGGTAAGCTTTTGGACTCTGACATCAGATTCCTTGGGTTCAAATTTTGGCTCCAGAATTTATAAGCTCTGTAACCTTGTACTAATTACTTAAGCTCTTTGTACCTTCATTTACTCATTTAGAAAACTGTTGATAAATTTTTCTACCTCATAGAATTATTCTGTGCATTCAATTAATTAATAACATAATTAATTAATAACATAAAGCACTTAGAATAGTACCTGGCCTACATTAGTTACCACATAAATGTTAATATCACTGTGAATACGAACTCTGGGAAATGCCCCATTGAAGAAGATTGGAAAGGCACATAAGCAAGATCATTGATCTTGCTCTTAGGGGCAGAAGAGGAGAGAAGACATGAACACAAACAAACGTAACTTAGGCTTCTCACAGGCACAGAATGTTCTCTCCCTTGCTCTTCACCAGGCCAACTATAATTCACTTCAAACATCTCAGCTTGAACTTCACTGCCTCCTGGAATCCATCCCTTCCCGGACTTAGGAGCTCCTGTGGAATATTCCTGGAGCACCGTGAACTTTTCCTCCCCTAACACGTCTCTTTGTTGTGAGGAATTATTTAATGGCCACTCCTCTCCATTCAAATGTTAGCTACTCACGGGTCACAACCATGGCTATTGTTCATTCCCTCCTCAGTGCCCAGTTAAATATTTGTTGAATAAATCCATAATGAATAAGGGCAAGACAAAATAATCTAATAACATTCAATTGTTCAACCTTTTATCCTAGCTGCCTCTTAAGATTGTTGAGTGATTAGGCAGTGAAGTTGGCCTATGTCAGGGGTTGGGGTGGGGTGCGTGGGACCTACACTATGCTAATTATAATATTCCCCATGCCTGTTTCTATCAGAATTCCGCCTAGTAATTTTCTAAGTGGTACTGCTGGAGAAACTTTCTTATCTGATTATAGATCTTTAAGAATGTAATCCCAGAGCTGAAAAAAGAGTATATCTATGAGCGAGAGAAAAGGAAAAATAAAGAGAGAGAGAATGAAGAGAGAGAGAGAGAGAGAGAGATTGGAGAGGGGAGGCAGGGAAGGAAGATGGTTTGGATTCCAGTTTTTAAGACCCCTGAAAGCTGTGTTTTGGTTTTCAGTTCATCTCTAGCATCCTTTTTACTCAAGCTGCTTTTTGTTAAGCTTTTGTAAAATGTGTCTGAAAGAACCCTGACTAAACACATTCCGCATGAATTTGTGCTGTGCAAAGATAGATACATGTCAACCATTTGGGAGGCTACGAGGTCAAATGCATAGTGAGGAGAAGAGAACCTTTAAAAACAAATAACATTTTGTTTGGTCAAATCTTTTTTCGAACTGTTTTTTCTCCCCAACTACGTCTAATTGTCTCAAAGGGAACTCCAAATACTGGCTCGCATCTAGAGGCTAGCAGTCATACTGATGTCACAGCGGCCTGAGACATGCAGGTGGTTCTGAGTGGCCCAGCCAGGTACAGACTCCATACCAGACCAGAGATATGGGGGATAAAAACAAATTCTACCAAATTCCTTTAGTTTATACTTTTTATTAAAATGTTATAAGATAGAATTCTCGAACTTTCTTGGAGCAGCAATGCTGGCATGGCTTCCAACCAGGTGCACTAAGAAACTCAAAGAAATGTGAGACCCCCTACCCTACAGAGACCCCCACAATTTAGTGGGAGAAGAAGCCATAAACATGGGGGACATTAAATAACTATAAAATGAAAATACTAGTTCATAATGCAATTGAAGAGAATAAGCCATAAATATGGGGGATATTAAATAGCTATAAAATGAAAATACAATTAAAGGGAAAGGACAGTGCATCCTACTGCCAAGAGAATAGGCAGGTTACGCGAGAGGCATTCAAGAGAGGGCACAGTCACTCCAGGCTGCACTGACCAGGAAAAGAAGCTGGGCTTAAAGTCAAGGGTAGCTTGGCTTGAGGAGCTCTAGGCCTTCCCGAGTCTCAAGGACTAGGAGGTAGTGGTGATCGTTGGTTTCTGGGAGGAACCGGAAGTAGTGATAACAACCAAAACAAGGATTAATAATAACTAACATCTTCTGAATGCTCAAAAGGTGCACTATGCTAATTGTTGGACGTGCATCCTTAACTTATCCTATCTTATCTCACAATAACTAGGTAAGGTATATGGAGAGACCATCCTCATTTTACAGATGTGAAAACGGAGTGTTTCTGGGCTACTCAGCCTATGAGTGGTGGGTCTGCATAACTCGGGAACACAAGCCCATGTACCGCTCAACTGCCGAGAGCACAGGCTTTGAAGTCAGGTAGATAGATCCCAGTGTGGATGTAGATCCACCGTCTGTAAGATTGAGTGGTAATCCTGGGCGAGCTGCTTGATGTAATGAGCCTTCTTTTCTTCCCATAGAGGTGGGTGTGTCCATACCTGCCTCCCAGGGAAGCCAGGTGAAGGAGAGCCCTAGCCCCATGGTTAGGAAGGTGCCTGGCACGCGATAGGTGCGTGATCCACACAGGGTTTCTTCTTCTTTATAAACATTTGCCTGTTGCCAGGTCTCCCGCTGATCCTCTTTTAGGTAAATAGACAATATTTTAAAATTTGACCTCCATCCAGGAGGCTAGCCCAAGTTGTCTGGTTCCTCTTTCCAGCATGCCGGGGTTCAGACTTTGCCTGGTGATCTGTGTTGGGGAGTAAGCAAACCTCAGAAGGCTCATTTCTGGGCCAGCGAGGCTCACCCAGGGGATCCTTTGGTGGCATATTTTGGAAATGCTTACACCCCTTTCCCCTCTCTCCTTCCCATCAACATGCCAACACACCCTTTAAAATGCCCTCAGATCCCGCTTCCACCAGACAGCATAACAGTCAAGTTAATTAATGGTCTGTCTGCCCCTTCACAGTCTAAGTGCGCACTCCCAGTGGTTTAAAAGAATGGGGGAGTAAGGAGCAGGGGGGTGGACTTATGGCTTCTGGGACTTGACCCCAAAGCTGTCTGAACTTCAAGAGTCAAAGCAAATCCAGGGGAAAATGGCAGGTTCTGTTCCAACATCAGCCTCCAATCAACATGGTACAATTTCATAGCTCATTATTCCTGTGTGTGCCAAAGCAAAATTGGGGAGGGGGTGGGGACAGTGATGGAGGCTGGGAGGAGGGACAAGGGGAGAATCATATGGAAGCAATTAGTGGAGCCTTCATTCAAAAAAGCATTAAGGTGCTTGTAGCACTGAAGCTCAAGTGACCCCTAGGCTGAGACCATAATTCACCAACACTTAATACCATTTACCCCGCAGATGTGCATTTTATACAGAAATATCAGCTTACCACTTTGAAAAATTAACCTATTGAAGGCTGTCAAATTCTGACGCCCTCGTGGGGGTATTATATATTGTCTGCACAGCTCTTTGTTTCGCCTTTCACCCCCAGAATCAGGGATGCCTAGGTTAATTGGGAAATGAGGTGGTTAACAAGGGGGTGGAGTAGGGTAAGAAAATGAAGACACAAATAGAAATGCGGATTTTCCTAAAGTGAAAATATTCCTTTCATTAGTTCCAAAACACAAAGGGTTTGGGGAAAGAACCCCTCCCCACCACTACACACACACACACACACACACACACACACACACACACGCACGCACAGTATCTGGGAGTTCTAAGTCAGAAAGTCCAGGATTCGTAAAGAAGGAGGCTATTAGAAGGAAGAGAAAATGTGGCTAAGTGTGTTAGTAAGTATGAATTATGATTTAAGCCAACATTTTCCATTACAATGGTAATAGAGAATTGATAAACCTGTAGAAATCCTACTTGGTTAAATAAACACACACACACACACACACACACACACACACACACACATATATATATATATACACACACATATTTTTTATTTTCTAGTAAGATGTGATGCCAATAAAAAATTTCAATGGGTGGGCGTCTGGGTGGCTCAATCAGTTGAGAGTCCCACTCTTGATTTTGGTTCAGGTCATGATCCCAAGGTCGTGGGATCAAGCCCTGCACTGGGCACCCTGCTGAGTGTGGAGCCATCTTAGGATCCTTTCTCTCTCTCCCTCTGCCCCTCTCTCCTGCTGTCATTCTTTCTAAAATAAAGAACAAATTTTCCATGGGCACTATTTTTACCTATCAAATTGGTATTTATTTATTTTTTATTTTTTTTAATGTTTTTATTTATTTTTGAGACAGAAAGAGACAGAGCATGAGCAGGGGAGAGGGGCAGAGAGAGAGGGAGACACAGAATCCAAAGCAGGCTGCAGGCTCTGAGCTGTCAGCACAGAGCCTGACACGGGGCTTGAAGTCACGGACTGTGAGATCATGACCCGAGCTGAAGTTGGACGCTTAACCGACTGAGCCACCTAGGCGCCCCTCAAATTGGTATTTAAAAGCATTAATATCCAGTGTGTTTTTGAGATTGGCATAAATGGGGACCCTTTGACAATGGAGGCTGAAAACTAGTTTAACAAAATAAAACTTTTTTGGAGACACTTTTGTGAGTTCTTTGCTAGGCCTAGGAATATGAGTTTTATTCATGAAGCCAAACTTCACCTCTTGTGCCTTTTTGCTTGGGATAAAGGAGTTTTTCTTTAGAAACGGTGATAAGAATGACAAGACATAAAAAACCACTTTAAGGAAAATGCATAATAGGCAGTAATCAGTATAAGTATCACATTCTTTTCTAGTTCCTTGTGTGTTCTCCAACATTTATTGTGAAGACAAAGGTATTTTGGACTGAGAAATATATGAAATCTACATAGTCTTAATTCATAAAAAATACAGAAAATTCCTGAACCTTAAAAAAACATCAGAGATTCAACAAATTTATGGAGAGTTACTGTTGGGGGCTAATGAGAATGAAATATTTTTTTTAATGTTTATTTATTTATTTTGGAGAGAGAGAGCGAGCATGCATGCGGGCAGAGGAGGGGCAGACAGAGAAGGAGACATAATCCCAAGCAGGCTCTATGATGCCAGCGCAGAGCTTGACGAGGGGCTCAGACGCACAAGCTGTGAGATCATGACCTGAGCAGAAACCAAGAGTCAGATGCTTAACCAGCTGAGCCACCCAGGCGCCCCAGAAATGAATAATTTTTAGTAGTTTCTCAAGTCAGAGAAAGCTAAATCTGAGAGCAGCGCCCCCTGCAGAAGCAAGCCAGTCTGGCTGCATGCCACTCCAGGAATATGCACAGCCTGGAACAGATCAGTCCATGGGGCGGCTCAGTGATGTAGCGTGCTGTGAACCAGCAATTTAGTAAGAGGTGTCAAAGACCTTAAAAATATGTGTATCCCAGACCCAACAACTCAATTTGTAGGAATTTTACATGAAAAATGAGTAAAGATGCAGGATTTGATAGAATCTTTATTATCAGTCCTACAATAGGTTTATTTATTTATTTATTTTTAAATGTTTATTTATTTTTGAGAGAGAGACAGAGCGTGAGCGGGGGAGGAGCAGAGACAGAGGGAGACACAGAATCCAAAGCAGGATCCAGGCTCTGAGCTGTCAGCACAGAGCTCGATGCGGGGCTCGAACTCACAAACTGTGAGATCATGACCTGAGCTGAAATTGGACGCTCACCGACTGAGCCACCCAGGCACCCCCTACAATAGGTTTAAATCTGGCACACACATACAGCGTAATAAAATGCACTTGTTAAAAATCATATTTTAGAAAAATCTGCATCAACAGATAAGAAATGTTCAGGTTGGACTACTAATAGAAAACAACAAGCAGCATGTCAGTCCTTGCTGCATGTTTCCAGATTTTGCAAATCCATGTTGCCTGTAAGATCGATTGGCCCTTAGACAACACAGGTTTGGACCATACTAACCCACTTATACACAAAATTTTTTTAGACAAATACAGTACATTCCTGAAAATGTACTTTCTCTTTCCTACGAGTTTCTTAACATTTTCTGCAGCTTATTTTATCATCTGAATACAATATGTAAGAGATATACAAAATATCTGTTAAATACTGTCTACTGTTTATGTTATTGGTAAGTCTCCCAGTCAAGAGTAGGTTAGTAGTAGCTAAGTTCTTTTGGGGCGGGGCGGGGGGGTGTCAAAAGTTACACGTGAATTTTCAACTGCCTGGGGGTCAATAACCTTGGCCCCCGGAGTTATTTAGGGGTCAACTATATATATGCATAAATTACTACATCATGTTAATAATGACTTTGGCTAATGAGAATCAAGTTTTCGAAGTTGGTATCATTGTTTTCTGAACCATCTTGGCCTCACTCTCCAGCCTCTTTAAACACTTCCTTTGTTCAAAAACAGTTGCAGCCTCAGTATGTGCCCCCCCGCTTAGCTCCCTGCTGCTGCCGTTTCCCCTCCTGATGTGTCCTTTGGACAGAAATCTCTGGCACTCAGTGATGTGCTGGGCCAGACTTAGGTAGGAATCCAGCTTTAGGACCTTTGGCAAACTACTTTCCCTCTCTGCATCTTACTGCCCTCCCCCCCATTAAATAGAAACCTAATGTCTGTCTCATACAATTACTGCGATTAAATTAAGAAGAAAATGTATACAATGAACTTGATCATATGACAGATCAATATTAATTGATTATTAGCTATCCTTAATTAATGACTATCAGGTTAATACCCACCCCTTCCATTTTAGCCAGTATCATCCCACTGACTGCAGATGGTGAGACATTCATGCAGAGTTTCCTCATGCCCTACCTTCTCTGACTGCATGGACCTTCCGATACCCATGACAAGTCCAACCCAGTGACCCCTGGCACTTCACGGTTACAGTGTCCTGCTATACTGTTCTTTTAGCTAGAAATGTCTTCAGCCTACAGGCATGAGACGGGCACCTGAAGTCAGTGTCTGACTTCCAGCATCCATCGGGAAATGCCTTTCTGATGTCTTTAAAGCACAGGAATAAGCCCATGAAGCCTAGGGCCCTTGTTAAGAAAAGGGAAAGGATGAAAGGAGCAAAGGAAGGAATATTTCGGTGCAGTGCATTCTTAGTGTCCTTCCAATCATGTTGTTTGATCCACAGAAGCAGAGGCCTAGCCGTCTCATTGCCAGAAGGCTGCACTCTGATTCGGGACTCAGTGTCTCGAGAAGATTAGAGGTATGAATGAGCCACCATAGCTACTTGCTCTGGTATCTGCATTCCCCTCTATCGTCAGTAGTTCTCAAGTTTGGTTACACATTGCAATCACCTAGGGAACTTTAAAAAAAAAAAAAAGTACTGATGTCTGGATCCTGTCCTCAGACATTTTGCAATACTTGATCTAGGGAAATATTTCTCAAAATGAGATCCCCAGACAAGCTGCTTCAACCTCATCCAGGAACATGTTAGAACTGAAAATCCCAGTTTCCACCATAGACCTACTGAATCAGAAACTCTGTGAGACGGACCCAGCAATCTGTTTCAACAAGCCCAGCAAATGTTTCTGGTGAACGTTCTAGTTGGGGAAGCATTGGTTGGTCTAGGCTGGGGCTTGGGCATCCAAATGTTTCACGAGCTCCTCAGATGATTCTAATATGCATCCAGGTTTGAGAATGACTTGTCTTTTCTCTCCCCAAAGGTTCCTGGGTGTTTGAGTGCCCAGCCTTATTTTTATATGAATTCAATGGCTTTTCCCTACATACTTAGCGCTTCGGTGGAAACAGTTTTCTATTATTTCCAGGTGGGGTGGCAAGGTTTGCCATCGCACTAACGGATGTCAAATTCTCTGAGCCACTGATAAATGGACCAAAGCCAATTGCTGTACAGCCACAACTTCTGGTAAGCTCGTGTGCCAAGTGGCTCAGTCAGGGCCAAGAGAGGTATAAATCAGCAGAGCCAAAAGAAACAGGAAGATAGGCCAGAAGATAGTCAGCTCGGCAGATCAGCAACAGCCTTGAAGTTCAAAAGGCTGTAAATTTAAACCCAAGCCCCTTTCTTTCATGCTAGGGAGCCCACAGTAGGTCCAAGGTCTATTTGGTTTAGATCCCACATGAGTTTAAAGGACAATCACAATCATCATGTTCCTGGTAGAAGAAACTATGTGTTTGACTGGTAAGGACCCAGCCCAGGTATCTAAAGTCTGGGCTAAATTTGAGTGCTGGCTTTACTGTTATAAGAGGCACCAACTTGAATAATTCTCTTGTCTGTCCTGGGCTTCCGTTTTGCCATCTATAAAATAATCTCGGAGGTTCATTTTTCATTTGGTAAAGCTTGACCAGAGTTCCACAGTATTTTTAAACAAAGCGTCAGTGAGTCCTGACTGGGAGCTGAATTTGAGGATGAAGAGGATGCCGGAATGTTCTAAAACCGTTAACAGGGCCTGTTTCATACAACTCACCTGAAGTCACAATTTACATGTCTAGGTAATCAAAGTAGCTTAGGTTTATATTTCCCACTTACAAAGTATGGTTGACATGGTATTTCACCCACCCTCCTAAGAGGCCCGAGGTAGATTAATGGCTCTATTTCACAAACGAGGAAGCTAAGTAGATCTGAACTGGCGAACCATATGTTCGCAGCTGAGCACAGTAGCAAAGTTAACATTGGAACTCGCGTCTTCTGACTCTTTTCTCCTTTACAGCTGAACTATCAACTCTAGCTTGTAAAATCCAATTTCTTTCCCTGTAGCCAAAACAAAACTGCATTTGGAAACCAGAATCAGAAGCTGGGTGATAGTTTGTCAAGTGTTTCATAAGTGATTAAAGGAGAAATCAGGGCTCCCCACCCACACCCCCCTGGGCCCTCCTGTTCCTCCTTCAGATCCCTGAACACTTAGTATAAATTATCTGGCATTAGGATAGAGATCTTTTCATTAGTGTGCCTTTGAAAAACATTAATGTACAGGAAAGAAAAATTTCTCTTCATAGGGACAAATGTAATCTTATCAGAAAGGAGCAGGACAATAACAGGAAGAGGGAGGGGATTCTGGAATGTAGAAGAGGGTGGGGCTGTAGGGAAAGAAGACAGGCTACAAGTGAAGGCCCCAGGGAGGCCTTTAATCAGGGACTGGAAGCCATGATATTATTGTCTGCTGGAAACACGGGCAGGGAGCCATCTTTCCCAGAGCTGGGGCAAGGAGGAATGCACATCTCCAAAGAGTTGCCTTGTTGTCACTGTTAACTGGGTCATAGGACTGTACCAAGACAAAGACATTTGTGCGAGCTCATTTTCCTCACTAATGGACTCTATGGGAACCACAAGGCCACTAAAATGATGAAGGCAGAATCCCAGTCCTGAAGCAAGAGAGGAGTGACTTCCTAGGACATGAGTTCCCTCCCATCCTGTGCTGGAATCTCCTATAGCATCTGTCCTTTTCTGTCACAAACCCAGAGAGAGCCGTTCCACTGTTGACTGACCCAACTGTTAGAAGCTCTACCCTGTCCCTCTCTTCTAACTCTCACACAAGCCTGGGGGTTCCCGACCACACCACACCTTACCCTTCCCACACCAGAACACACTGTTAACAAAGAGGAACTCCTGCTTTTTTCGACCACCAGGATCTCAAACCTTCTGTGGCCCAAGAGTGCTTTCTCATGTCTCACCTAGCCTCTTCCTACAGATTAAGCTCATTTACTTTATTTGCCCTCAGTGGAGATATGGAACCACTGGCCAACCTCGTGGGCATAATAACGCTTTAGACACTTGACAGAAACAATGGAGCCGACAGAAAGGACCACCCAGACATATGGATCTGTCTCACAAGAAAAGTGGAGGGCAGAGCAAATATTCCAGGACGTGGCACCATTCTGCTTCTCTAATTATGCCCTATGCAAAACTATAAAAACACTCGATTCAGAAACTTGACTTCTGTCTTGAATATCCTATTGAACATGGTGTACTTGTCCATAAACAGAGCCACACACACATCTGTTCCTAGAATTCTTGCAGAGTAACTTGCTTCCCTTGCCACTTCACTTTCTCTTTAATTGTCGTCATGAATATGGCCTTTCCTAGGTCTTCCCATAATGCTCTTCTCCATTTTTAAAAGCCTTTAATCTTCTTCCCCTCCTTAGACTTTCTGAAGTGAAATGATAAAATGGATCGGGATGTCAGCCCAAAAAGCCCAGTGCTCTGAAAATCTCAGACATACTGCCTGGGAGATGGGTCTTTGGGGGTAATTAAAAGATAATGTCAGTAGAGCTGGACAATGTGACAAGCTAATGGTCTCCTTCTGCCAAAGAAGAGGCCTCAGAGAAACTGAGACGTTATTTTCAAAGCCGGAGACCATTATCCTGTCACAGCACCGTCCGTCCATGACTTAGCTGCTATTATGCCCAGTGATTAGAACAATAAATAAAAAAGAGGCAGTAAGGAATAAGCGAAGATTCCTGCAGCTAACCAGCAACGTGACTGATCTTACTGACTTAGGCTGGGGGTGAATTGTACAATGCAAGCAGACTGTAAATGCCTACACAACAGAGACTCTATCTCATACATATTTATATGTCTTAAAATATCAATATGTGCTCTTAATAAATATCTCTGAGATCGCTGACCTTCTGTGCATATTTCTCTCTGTCTTAGCTATTGCTGGGAAGGTATTGTCTATGTTGGGGCATGATGTCTGTCTCCTTCAGCAGGTGAGGAGGAGGAAATGAATATTGTCCAGCATGAGATCACTAGAATGTGAGACGGGGAGAGAGTGAAACAATCCATTGCAGTCAGCTGGCTCGGGTCCCATTCTTGTGTCAAAGGGACAGAATATTCGACATTCTATCCCTTTCTGAGGCGGTATGACCCTCTCAAAGTTCTTGGACCTTGGTATTCCAGGTTATTTCTAACTGACCAGTTGATTTCTGACCTAGCACTGCAATTTGTTTTTCTACAAATTGAAGAAAAAAGAATGGTGTCTCCTGATATTGCCTCCCCATAGAATTCTCTGTGCCAAGTCATTTTGCCTTTAACCTTCTGGGCCTTCCCTTTTTAATTTGTATGTTTAATTTGTTAGTTAGCTAGCTAGTTAGTTAAAAAAAATCTTGGTCACACTTCACAAAGATAAGCATCTACAGAAAGCTGGGGTAGAATTTGTTAGTGTATGTTCATTTCTCTCTCTACACTTTAAACTGATTCTGATTTTCTTCCAACATTTTCAATTACCTAAAACGGTTGGATTCTTTACTATCAAAAAAGACTCTATTATAGGACAGAGTTTTCCCCTATGGCCAGTAGATTAAGAATCGGAATACTTGAAGTACATTGAACTATACCTCTAATTTGCCATATCACCTAATTTTAGGATGTTTTTGCTCATGTTCTTACTCTCCAGGACCTAAAAGGATACACAGTCTATATCACATACTTGCTTGTGAGCATTTGACAAAGAAGGCATTTTTTTATTTTTTGCAAGCGATTGATCAAGTTACAATTATCGTCCCTCAAACGTAGAGACACCGAAGCAGAGAAATGGAACAACTGTCCACGGTTACTTAAAAGTATGGACAAAGCCAGGCTCCATACTTTAATCTTGTGTGTCTTCGGGTTTTGCTCACTAATGGTCACTATCAGTGAGTCATAAGGTTGTATGCAGGCCTCTAGTAATCAGGCCAGCAGCTCTCAATTCAGTGTTACTTACCTTCGTGTCTTTTCATCACCCTCAAGCATTTCAAGAAGATGGTTTAGTCCTTAAGTCATGTGACATAAAATACAAATGAATTATTCCTCTATTAGTTTCATCTTTGTCCTCAACTGCCAGCAGCACGAACACCCTCATGGACATCTGTCCCTAGTACTTAGATGGGCCACCAAATGGCTTCTGTGAGCCATAAGCTGCTGGGATTCCTGGCCCAAGGAAAGATACAGAAACCTATGCATGGTAGGTTGAATCTTCATGGATGTCTCCAGACCCTGAAATGGGTTGCAGGTGTTTGTCTCAAAGATGAGAACAGATAATGAATAAAACATGCCCGGAGCTTTGTGTCCAGAGAATGTGACAAGCTTGAATCTGATGACTTCAGGAATAAGATGAAATATGTGTTTGAGCTCATCTGCAAAGCTCTTAACGAATCCAAGATGCTGTAGCTGGTATTGCTGCTTATGGACTACAGTTTGCCTGAGGTTTATGGAAGGACAGGGAGAACGATGGGGGTGGAAAGATCTGGAAGGGAAAAGAAGGGGGAAAAAAGACAAAAGAAGCACAAACCGAGTTCTGGCTGGGGTGGCATGTGGAGTTTCAAAACGAGAGCCCTCCTTGGCAATCTTATCGAAGACTACACTTGACCTTTATTTTTGAGCCAGAAGAAATACAGATTACTTTGCAGATCAGCACAGTTTATTAAAAAAAAAAAAACAAAAAAAAACCAAAAAAAAACAAAACTCAGATTTATAGATGTTGGTATTGTTGAATTTCTATACTATCAATGATTCCGCTTTTACTTTGGGTGGTAAAATAGAGACATTCCTTACCGCATTTTAGTCTAAGATGAAACATTTAATGTCATCTCTCTGCTCCATAAAAAGCTAACCTTAAATGTATGGGAAGGGAGATAACCTTTTGTGGCGATATTTTCCGTGGGAGGTTATCTTACTTCCCACGTGTGTAAGTGCACATCATTTGAAGAGAAAGATGAATTGGCCTTAAATTTTTAAATTTTCTTAGATTGTCGTATTCTTATTGAAACTTCAGTTGTGGTTTAAGGAAGGCCCAGTAGGGGGAACTGTAACACCACGCAATCCAACATAGCTCTCTTAACCAGCAAGATAGTCTGGAGCCAATGCAGACTCCAGGCTGCTTTGTGAACTCTGTTCTCTCTCAACTCTGAGTGAAAGACTCTGTCTCTTTCAGAGCTGTTCCTAACTTAAAAAACAAAACAAAACAAAAACCTAGTACGTTGGAACTTTAATTCAATTTCTCCTATTTTGGGACCTCCAGGGAAAAATATAATCAAGTTACTAGTTAGCACAATTCCCAGGAACAGCACTTTGGTGATAGCCCCCTGCTGATTTAAACTGGTACATGCAGCTTCATAAAATGCCACCCGCTCCTTCATTAGGACGCTTACCCTTCCGCACCTACAAGCTGAGACACCACGGTGACTGTCAATGTGACTTTTCACTTCCATATACTGAAAAGTATAAATCTTGAAGGAATCCAAGAAAGTGTCTAATACAGAAAGACAAACTTGCTACCGTCAGTGGGTGAGCTCCAAGCTGCACCGTTTATGAATTTTATAATCTCAGGAAATTCATTTTGATTCCCTGAGCTTCAGTTCTTTAAGCTTTCCAAAGTGAAATGATAATTGCACCTGTTTCAAAAGCTTGTGGTGCGGGGAAACAATACGATATCCATGGCAGCGTTTGCTAGTGTGTTTCATAGCAATCTTATTTTTTTTTCTTAGCAATGAGGATATTATCATTGATGAGGAATGGCCTCCCACCTTCTGTCTACGGCTCATCTCAGTGGATCAACGTATAAAATGAGGGACCTCCCTTCTCCGCTCTGCTTGTGAACTTCATTTCATTCTGTACCTGTATCTATGTGGTTCTGTCAGTCTGTATGTTCATAACTGATTTTTCTTGCCAGTCGTAACTGTGAACTGTCATGGTCAAGAACTCTGAGATACTCCTCTGGCTTGCCAAAACATCTGGCATAATATTTAGCGCACTGGAGTGGCTGCATGAATGTTTATGAAATAAATATTGTTGAGTAAAACACAATACCGCGTTCCTAAGAGACTGTTTTCATTCCATGTATCCATTTATTCCTAGGAGTCATCAAACCAGATAACAGGGTGACATTCAGGCACTTTGAGGTGGTTTGTCATCCCTGCAATTCTTAGCTACTTTCCTAATTTAGTGCAAACCAGTCAAGACACATTGAGGCTCCTTGGTGGCTCAGTCAGTTAAGTGTCTTACTCTAGATTTCGGCTCAGGTCATAATCTCACGGTTGTGGGATCGAGCCCCACCTTGGGCCGTGCTGAGAATGGAGTCTGCTTGGGATTCTCCCTTTCTCTCTCTCTACCCCTCCTCCACTTGCATTCGGTATCTCTCAAAATAAATAAATAAACTTTAAAAAAGACACATTAAATGACAACAAAATATGTTCCAGGTGGTATATTATTGAGTCATCCTAGAGAATTTTAATGACTGAAATGAGAAGCATCGCAGAGAAAGAGATTTTATATACAAGAAATGTTTGAAAAAGACAGCTAACCATAAACTAAAATTCAAATCCTCACTTCTGCAGTTTAGAGTTGTGTTCAGAAGGGGTCATCCAGCCACGAACGACATATTCTCTCTCATCACATTTGCAGGTGAAGGCATGTGACTAGTTCTTTTCCAATGGGATAAAAGAAAAATACAAGTTTGTTACTTCCAGATCGAGGTGATATGGGTCTGGTCTGTTGGATGGATACAGAAGACTCTAAGGGCTTGAGGCACATTATAGGAGAGCATGATGGAAGGTTCCTGGATCACCATTTACAGGAAAGACCCCAATTGGCTAGAAATCTGCACTAGGTCATAAACCAGAAATAAGCATCTATTGGGTTAGGCCATTGACGGTTTGGCACTTACTTGTTAAAAAACTAGCATTATCCTAACAAGGCACTGTATGATTTTCAGATGAAAAGGTTTATTACCAAATACTTTGGATTCAGAGGAGGAAAGAATCACTGGGATTAACTAGGCTAAAGGCTTCCTTGAAGAGATGAATTGAGCCTTTTGGAGGAGGGACCATACCCATCCCACGTGGGAAGGTCTGCACAAGCAAAGAAGCCAGACAGGAGACTGAACACACACAGAAAAGACAGTGGGCAGATAGTTGTTCCAGAATACTAAGGCCATTCTGACTCCAAAGGCCATTACTAAGCATTGGACTACCCATTCAACTCTAGCTTGCTACTGTCTTCAATGTATTTTGAGCTGCAGGCAATGAGATCCACATCAGGTAGGTCTCTTATTACAATAATCAGACATTTCATTCTCCCAGAAAAGCCTGCTTTGGATCTGAAAGTGTCAGGTCTTGCCAGCTGCATAGTGTGCAAAGCACTTGTTTAAAGTGTATTTTTCATTTGCAATTTCTGATATTACTGAAGTCATAACCAGACCTCGGTATGAGAATTCAGAATCGTTTAGCAGAGCTGGGATGGAACAGGCACTTTCTGCTCTAGCTTTCTTTAGAACTGATGGGCTGGGGTTCTTTAGAACTCAAGAGTGGATGGGCTGGGGCGCCCGGGTGGCTCAGACGGTTGAGCGTCTGACTTTGGCTCAGGTCATGGTCCCTGCATCAGGCTCTCTGCTGTCAGTGCAGAAACAGCTTTGGATCCTCTGTTCCCCTCTCTTTCTGCCTCCTCTTTCAAAAATAAATTAACAACAACAAAAAAAGAGCTGATGGACTTTATGTGTGGATGTCTTACCACTATTCTATGAGGACAGAGATGATATATTATTGTTTTTATATTTTCCTCTAACCACAACCAAAACCTTGGCCTTAAGAGAAACAGAATTATAAATAGAAAGTTAGAACAGGATGGGATGACAGAGTTCATATAATCCAGCATACTGATTTTGTGGAGGACACTTATTTTCCTTATTGAGAACCAAAGATTTATAAGTGATACGCATATATAAAGATGGTAACAAATTGGAGACAAAACTCCCATAAAATGTTAAATTATTTAGCCTTCCCTTTGTTCTAAGTGACAAACTAGTTTAAGAAAAGAAAGAATGAATAACAAGGACACTAGAATTTCACCTAAAATTCAGGGAGAGGAGTAAAGTTAGGCTTCAAGAATCAGCTAGGATTTGGGGCTAGCTGGGTTGCTCAGTCAGTTAAGTGTCTGACTTCAGCTCAGGTCATGATCTCTTGCAGTTCGTGAGTTCGAGCCCCGCATTGGGCTCTGGGCTGACACCTCAGAGCCTGGAATCCTCTCTTTCTGCCCCTTTCCTAGTTTCTCTCTCTCTCTCTTTCTCAAAAATAAATAAGCATTAAGATTTTTTTAAATCATCTGAGTTTTTTTTTTTTTTGTCTTAGTCTATTTATCTACTTTATTTTTCTGTTTTGTTCAGAATAGTTTTCTCAACTTTCTTGTACACATGATAGGAAATGGCTGCTGCCTGGAGATCTCATGTCTGAATTCAAGAGAATAGACAGATTGTTTTGACTTGAAATCTTTTAGTCTCTATTCCAAACATAAGGGAAAGAATTTGATTGGGGTAATGAGTTTGGCCAAGGCAGGAGAGGGCAGACTCATTGTTTGAGTGGAGCTGGAGAAATACATGGAACAGAGGGAGAGGGTGAGGCTTATTAGATAGACAAACAAATGCTAGGTGCCTTATGCAAGGAAACACATAAGCAGTTAACATAGAAAAGAGGACAGAATAGCCAAGAGGTCAAATGCCTTACCCCAGGAAATAGAGTCAGTTCATAGAAGAGAAAGGATTGAAGTCAGCATCTTAATCCAGTGCCGGTGGTTGATTATTAAATGTTTCTTTCTCATCATTGAATCCTCAAGGGAGATTCTTGGTCCCTGAAACCATTCAAGACAGGAAGTTGTCTCAAATGTTCAATTTTGGCATATGGTCTCCCCTGAGATTCTAAATACCAACCTCCAGGGGCACTTCAGACAATAACTTCTTCCTAGGCACTGTTCCTTCCCTTTCCATTTCATGCGGACACTGTGTATATTGCTCAACACAGATGGTCTCCTGTCAAAATGATTGCTTGTTAGAGTTGTCAAGGCAGATGCCAAGTTGTCCAGTTTGGTACAGATGATGCTTTGGAAGGGGAAAGACACATTCATCATAGGGTTGAATTCACACTGCCTGAATTCGCTAAAAGCACAACAACAACAAAAATGAATGAATCCCAAGTGTTGGCCATAGTTTACCACCTTCTGGAATTTGGATTTCCCAGGTTAATTGAAAAGTAGATGAAAGAGCAACAATTACTTAGCAAAGCTGACATTTCTGTCTCAGCCTCAACCTCAGCTGTGATGAGACACCTTAAAGGGTCTGCACCCAACAGCTCACATGGTTACCTAATCTTTAAAATATCTTCTCAAGAGGATTGTTTGAATATAATCTCTATAACATATGGATATCTATAACATATGTATATAAGTGATGTTAAAATGATCCCTTTAAAACTGCAGGCCAGGGTTATCCATGGTGTTGCTGGAGACAATTTGGATCAGAGAGTTGTTGGCTCTGAGAAGCCACTTTCCACCACCTCCAAGAAAGACCAATGTTAACTAGTAGCATAATAACATGGTTGCCTCTCCAAAATCCAATTGTCTCACATGACTGGAATTTGAATTGTTGCCAAAGGGTTGACTTTGATCCTAAAGTAATATCCTTCCCGATCAAATTTCTTGATAAATATAGTGTACTATTACTCAGTAATTATAAATGGAGTTAATCGAGAGAAAATATCTCCTACATATTTAATTTAGAGGTTAATATTGAACACTTTATTAGCCATTTTCTCTTTGGGATGAATATTTTTGTTCATGTTCTTTTTTATTTTGGTTGTTAGTTTTATTTTGGTTTTTGTATCTATAACAGAACTAGTACAGTTAGGTATAAGAACACTGAGGTCAGTTGAAGGCTAACTTTATCAATACTTTGCAGTTTGAAATTCGTATATTCTTTTAAAAATATATTCTTTTACAGAAAAAAAATCTTTTGTGGTTGTGAAGAAATATGTTCTTCTTAGAAAATCCTGAAGATAAAGAAAAAGTAAAACTAAGAAAATTAGTTACCTGGAATCCCCAAACCTAAGAATAACCACTGATATTATTTTGAGTTTTATCTCTTCAGTCAATCATTTGTGTGTGTGTGTGTGTGTGTGTGTGTGTGTGTGTATCTGTCTGTCCATCTAGAATGTTTCTTCCCCTTCTTTATTTTCCCCTACACCTCCTACCCAGTGTGAAGGTGTTTTGACTATGATAGCTAGAGGTTGTCGATATTTTGGCAAAAATAAGTGCTTAGTTGCCTGTGGATAATTTATTCTTTAAAAAAATAATAAAAAATAAAAGCCAAGATGGTCAAGCAATGCAATGCTACCCCTTCAGGATGAGCCTGTTATCACATCCAGAAAAATCAAGAATGACGTGCCTTTCCTCCAGGATGAAGCAGGACTTTGGTGAGAGAAGAGAGAGATATAAAGACAAAGGGATTGTCCAATATGAAGGAAATATGAGATTCCCTCCGAAGTAGACTCAGTATAATTTGAAAGGTGAACTTTATATTAAAGAAAATAAATGGCTTGCATCATCTTGTGAGGGATCTGGGCACCTGTGTACATGGGTAAACGTAAATTTGTTTTGTCTGGTCACAGACTAGACCTGAAGTTAGTCTCTCAGCTGTTATTAGCATAACTAAAATATATGTCACACTTGTTATAAAATTAGAATTATATTCAAAAGACCTTCCCATCCAGCTTTTTAAAACTTAGGACTGTATTATGAGCATTGTCACATCATTAAACATTTTGAAATACTATTCTTTCAATGATTGCATATTATTCCATTGAGAAATGGACCATAGCTTATTTCATTAGTCCTTTTATGTTGATTGTTTTAATTTCAATATTTGTTATTCAATTATAAATATATATACAAAATGTGCCAAATTTGGGGGTCTGTTCATGATTGTCATTTTTTACAGTAACTTCCTGGAAGAAGAATTTTTCATCAAAGGTTAAGGACATCTTTAAAAGTTCTTGATGAAGACTATTAAATTTATTTCCAGAAAAGTATAAGAGTTCCCATCTTCATTCTCATATATGTTTATTAGTTTGAAAGATGATTTAGATTAAATCTTTGAAAAGGTTACCTGTATGTGCGCTGAATTCAACAGACTCAAATTCTCAATGTATCTTAGCTCTAATAACTTTAAAAGTGCAAACCATTGTGATTTCTAATTATAATCCGAAATTCACTATCCCTGAATACATTTACTCAAATGCAGAACCCTTCCGAAAGCTGCTATGTAGGATGTTGCCTCTGGGCCAACCTGAAGGTCTTCCCATAGTAGATTCAGCTAATGTTTGTACAGGGCTCTTATGTGTGAAGCCTGAAAAAGAACATGTTCCATATTTGCACTGCATTTCCACTTAATCAAGCTGGTTATCATTCACAATCCCTTTGTGTTCCCCCAGGAAACACATACTAAAATAGAAGTCTTTGTCCACTTACGGTTATCGTACATAGCCAGAGAGATAAAATAATTTTTCAGAGAGTTCTGAGGGTATAATTGGGAATAGGTAAACAAAACAAAGGAAAAGACTTTAGACTTCAATGTCAGAATATACTTCCTTGCATGCACAAAGAGTTACTAATGAAACTAGTTCCCCAAACAGAGCAAAGGAAATCTTACTGCTTAGGACAATTGAAACTAGATTGTAGGAATGATTCCTTACTGTCAGAGGCCGAGACTTAGGGGGTGAGTACTGGATTTCTCCCTCTTTCACAAAAGAAAGCTCCCCAGGGAAACTAGTCTAAGGAATCTGCTTCTCATTTTGAACCCTAAAGTTGCATTTGGGTGCATTAAGTGTCCTGTTCTAAGATTCTGCATGCACACATACACACACCCCTTCATCAGTCACATGGCCAGGCAAACGTGAGAAACATTCCCACATACTAACTGACCCAGTGACTTACATAAGTTCCTTAAAAACTGCCTTCCTTTAGAAGCAGCTGTGCGTGTGTGTGTGTGTGTGTGTGTGTGTGTGTGTGGTTCTTAGCAATAGTACAATCACTAATAGAAAGGTAAAGGATTTGAAGGAGGAAATAAAGCAAAGGAAAAATGCCTTTCCCTTCATCTTGATTTACTATGGCCTGGCTTTTATTTACACCGCTAGCTTTTTATATATGGCTTTTCATGAAAATGGCATTATTTACAATTGCAAATTATTAAGTTCATCATTTCATAAATTGGGACTGGGAACTGAAGGCTCTTCCATCATATTTGTTAATAATTCAGATGTTCAATGTATTTTTGAATATTTTATTTTACTTTTAATGATACATTCATCAAAATAAATTTGCATTTCTCTAGCTGAACTAAATTTCCAAGAGGCCAAAAGGAAAAAAAAATAAAAAATTGCACTATTGAAAATTGTTTACAACTGGCTTCTTTATTTATAAGTCTCTTTAAATGTTTTTATTTATATTTGAGAGAGAAAGAGAGAGACAGATTACAATCAGGGGAGGGGCAGGGAGAGAGAGAGACACAGAATTCAAAACAGGCTCCAGGCTCTGAGCTGTCAGCCCAGAGCCTGACGCAGGGCTTAAACTCACCAGCAGTGAGATCATGACCTGAGCCAAAGTTGGATGCCTACCTGACCAAGCCACCCAGGCGTCCCTACAACTGGCTTCTTAATGCCTGAAGAGGTAAAGCCAGTATAGCTTTTCTGCCTTCTGTGCAGGCTGGTTTCCCACAAGGCTTCGATTTTCTTCTCTGCATTTCTCTTTGCTCCCTTTCTCTCCTTTCCTTGACTCATCCTAGGCTTTCCCCCTTCTCTCTTTTCCGTGAGGCTTCTCTCCATTTCCTTTCTCTTTGCCTTCCCCCTCCTTTATTTATGTGACTCTTTTTTGGGCTCCATAGGCAAATCCATGGTTGGGAATCCCAGTTCAAGTTCAGAGTCTGAACAGGTCTTGGTAAGCACTGTTTCCACCACCCAATTCCTAGTCTGTGATTCCCCTCCATACCTTTTTGTATATCCTTGTTCTTCTCCTCAACTCTTTCTGTTTGATGCCTGCATCCATAATTGTGTAAAAACATTCTGGAATCTTCTTTCCCAAATGTCTTTGGATCAAATAAATAGAACAAAAAAGATTCAAGGGAAAAAAAGCAGATGCTTTTCACACTTTCATGATTTGCTATCTTGCCAACACCAGCTATTTGGGGCCAAGGTTAAAAAAAGGAAAGAATCACCAAGTAAACTTTTTGGTTTACTTTTCTTTTATCATACTGGAGAACACCATACCAGTAATTCCTTCTGAGTTGCTGTGACATCTCTTTAAAATTACCTGGAAAAGATGTTGAAAATCAGGCCTATGCTATTGGAGGTACAGTATGAAATTGTGAGCAATTTGATACTGATTTTTAATTACAGTGTTTGGAACCTCACAGAGTAGTAATATCTTAACAGTTATATAAGGTCCTTTGACTTTTTTATTTTCCTAAATTTAGCTTCAGAAATTATTAAAAGTTGTTTCTTTCTTTCACATGAGGTTCTGTTAAAAAGGTAGACTTCTGAGCACAACATGACTTGGCAATGTGTCCCCCTACTACTCATGACAGCTTCGTTCTTGGACAGCATTGTTCCTACTAGGTATCCCTTGCACTCATTCTCGATGAGCCAGCACCAGCACCTTAGGCTTATAAAAGGTAAATTAACAAGGAGGGAAGGAAGGAAGGAAGGAAGGAAGGAAGGAAGGAAGGAAGGAAGGGAGAAAGGGAAAGATCTTCGTTCAGGCACTCTCCTACCCATTTCCTTCCTTTCTTCTTTCTTTCCTTCCTTCCTTCCTTCCCTCCCTGCTTCCTGCCTTCCTTTTTTCCTTCATTGTGAGTCGAGCATCAAGCATCTTCTTTCCTTCCCTTGCAGAAGATAAGAAAATAGATCTCAACCTTGGCAGAAAAGTTTTAGGTTATGACCCCCCACTTTAGTACTGGATTGTTGCTCCTTCCCCTCTGGCCTGTTGACTTTTTCATGAGACAATATTTCATGTTTTTCTTTGAATTTGCCACACACTACCTTCTATTTGCTCCCGCAGAGCCATTCCTGCACACATGCTAACCTTGTCTGTGCTCCTCAAAGCTGACCCAAGTGTATGACACCCAGAGCCTCCAGATTGCTGGTGGAGCTCTGCCCAGGCAGGAGGAGAGTGCAGTTGGGACAGTTATTTCCCTAATTTAATTTCTGGCAGGTTATATTCAGTTAGCTCCATCTTTCCAGAAAAGGTGAAGTTGCTGTCAGGAGGCTTTCTCTGTTCTCTTCTTCTGGCTTCAGGTCATTGCTTCTTGAGCCTTCAGGAGTAGGGGTAATGGCCCCCCACTCTTACCAGCACCAGGATCCCTCCTTATTGCTTTTCCTAAATACTGCTCACATCCTTGTAAATTATCTCTTTATTCAACTTTACTCAACTGAATTTTAGTGTGCTGTTTCCTTTTGGGATTTTAACTGTCAATCTTGAGTGATTATTAGGTTCTATCTATCTATTTGTCTATCTATCTATCTATCTATTAAATATATGTGTATACATATATACATGTATGATGGCCTCACTCTGATAAAAAGAGTGAAAAAAAAGAGAATGTGAAAAAGCCTTATGTATATTTAGGTTATGTCCATATATTTCCAGTTTCCTTTATAAACCAAAAGGTTTTATACATTGTTAAGAGGAATATCTAGATCTGTATTAGCTATTTGTTTTCTGTTTCCCTAATGTTCATATATAATAATAGGAACGTGTGGTTGGCTAGCCAATTAACAAATATTGATTGAAGTTTTAGATATGTGAACCATGTCCTAAGAGTGTGGAACACAACAATAAGACAGGAGGAATCTCCACCTGCAAGGAGTTTGCATTAGAGCGAAGATCATCAGGTAACATCTACGTAAATAAGCCAACAAATAAGATAGTTAAGGTGGTGATTATTGCCATGAAGAAGATAAAAGAGGGTAATTTTGACAGAGAGTGACTATAGCAGAAGAGGTTGTTGTATGGAGGGGCATGAGAGAAGTTGTCCATGAGGAAAAGACCTGAATGGAGACCCAACTGATAGGGAAAGCCTTCAATGTACAATGAACCCTAAACACAAATGGGTATGTTTAAAACACCAAAAATAAGGGCCACGGAGGGGGCAAAGTAAAACCAGAGGAGGAAGGGAAGAAGATTAGGCCATTGTAAGAAGATCTGGCCATTGTAAGGCCAGATAATGTTGCAATGAGTAGGCCATGGGAAGAAGTTTGGATTTTATTCAAAGTGTATTTGGAAGCCACCAGCTCTTTTATGTAGAGGAATATGATGATCCAATTTATGCTGTAGAAAGATCACTCTGGCTGCTAACTTTAGAAGGGACTCTAGTAAGAAAGCAAATGTGGAGGCTGCAAAACTACTTCAGAGGTTATTTGCAGTATTCTGCAAATCTGCAGTAAGAGATCATGGTGCCTTGGGAAAAAGTCATTATGGTGGAAACGGTGGGAGCTGGTTGGATTCAGAATATATTTTAAAGCTGTAGGTGATTGATGGATTGGATGATGGGATTGAGGGAAGGAGAAGAATCTACAGTGACTTCTAAGTTTTTGTCCTAAGTAACTAAGTGAACACGATGGCATTTGCTTAAATAAGTAACATGTGGAGAAGTGAATGCTGGGCGTGTGGGTCAATCAGGAGTCCTGTTTATGCCACACTAAATTTCATACACCTTTTTGACATCATTAGATATTGAATAGAAAGTTGAATGTGCAGGGGACCACAGTCTTCTGTTTCTCAGATTTCTTGTCCCGTTTAAATTGAAGCATAGTATAAAAGCAAGCATAAAGTATGATATAACTGGAAGCTTGAGCCTTAGCTAACTGCCTTGTGGATCATTTCCCACCCCCACCCCAGCCCTGGTCAAAATGCCTAAGAAAATGCTCTGGATTAAATTATATGAAAAGTATGTGTGAATTTTACTTTTTGTGGAATTCAATCTGACACTGAATATGGGTGGTTTATAGAAGAATTAAGTCACTTGTTCATATGTTAGCATGATACATCTCTTTATTCTCCAATGTCCACTACTTAACCTTAAATACATAGAAATAGACAATATGTCCAATATTTTAGTTTCTCTAAACTGGCCAGGAGCTCAAGATTAGAATCCATTCTTTTCCGGAAATTCCAGTCTTTTTATTACTAACTTGGTATTTGCCCTCAATACATCTTAAGCTAACAAATTTGAGAGTTTTCAGAACTAATCAATTGAAACCTATTGAATTTTGAATTTAGAATATAGAATTTAGAATTTCTGGATAAACTTTACTCAGGAGCTCAGACTTCATGGGTCCTGTATCAGAAGGGACCTTTGAGGTCACCTAATTTGAAATGCTCATTATGCATGTTAGTAATATGACACCATTAAAGCTAAATTGCCAGAGATTTCACAGTAGAAAGTAATAGCTGAGTCTAGAACCCAGGACTACCAATTCCTAGTCCAGTGTTATTATCATTACCCCTCAGGATTATTGATTTATTCGTTCATCATATATTTATGGAAACTCACGACATATTATACAGTTGGCTAGCTGCTTAAAGACCTAAATAAGTCAACATTGTCACTATCCTCGAGTCACTTAAACCTAGTAAGTAATTTATTTTTATTTTATTTTTTTTAAACCTAGTAAGTAATTTAATAGTAGGTAGGAAATTTGTGATACAAGACACAGCAGATGTTATCATGAAATCATGAACAAAATTATGTAAAATCCCAGAGGAAACTGAGACTTACTTTGCCCTGGAGATTTGAAAATTCCTAAACAGAGTTTGAAAACTTTTATATAAAATCTTGAATAATGAAGAAAATTTGTCCAGGCAAGAAAGTGAAGGAAAGATACTTCAGAAACGGGTAACTAGAGAAATTCAGAGTAAGTAGACCAGAGAATTTACTAGAGAAATTACTAGAAATTACTAGAGAAATTCATAGGAAGTAGACCAAAGTCTGAAGGGAGTGGATTGGCGAAGAATGAGGTTATGAAGGTGAATTTGTAACAGACCTTACAAGTATCGTAGATTCATCCAAGGAGTTTGGAGTCTATCCAGGAGGCCAGAAAGAGACATGGGGCTTTGGGGCCCCTGGGTGGCTCAGTTGACTAAGCATCCGACTCTTGATTTTGGCTCAGGTCATGATCTCACAGTCTGTGAGTTGGAGATCTATGTAGGGCTCTTTGCAGACAGTACAGACAGTCTGCTTGGGATTCTCTCTCTACTTCTCTTTATGCCCCTCCCCTGCTTGCATGCACATGCACTATCTCTCTCTCTCTCTCTCAAAATAAAATAAACTTAAAAACAAACAAACAAAGAGGTATGGGGCTCTAAAGAAGGCGAATAACATGCTCAGATTTTTTTTTTTTTTTTTAGTTTTTTTTCTTGCAGCAGAATTTGCATAGAAGAAAGCTAAGGATGGGTCGTGGCTATTATATTCACAGAGATGTTTGTATCCTATTGAGTGATGTTATTGCCTTTTGGAAGTGTCCTTGTGCTTCCACCACATGTACCTTCACAATTGTATTCAAAATCACTTAGTGAGGGCTTAGTGGTAACAAGGCACCAATGTCAGTAAAGATATGGTCTGGGACCTCTTAGGGATTTTCCATATTTATGGCACAGCACATTGTTATGCAGTAAAAGAGTGAAAGAGATTCAGAGTAGAGAGAGGAATTAGAATGACTTTTTGGAATAAATAAGATGTGGCCTGGAATGTGATGGATAGGTAGGACTTTCATAAGCGGAGGACCAAATGTCCTCCCCGTGTTGTCAACTGAAATGCAGACTCGGTGCAGAGACCAGAGTTTCTAACATCTGTGCACTATTTCCTTCTTGGAACTCAGAATAAACAAGTGCTCTACAATGTTACCAGTCCACACTAAGTCTCTAACAAGCCAACATCTCTTGTTGAAAACTAAAGAAGGAAAAATTCAGCTGTTTTTGTTGGGTACATGATAGCAAGGCAAGTCATGTTTTCGTTGAATTGACTAGCTGTTGGGGCAGTGTAGAATGCCAGCCAAATGGTTGACTTGGAATTCTAAGGCCTTGGCATGCACTAACCCTAATTGCAGAGAATTTAGCCAGCTCTTTCCCTCAGGGTTTCCAACTAGAAGCCATTAGCATAAAACACAATCTCAGTGTCTCTGGCCGTTTTGAAGTTCCCTCCCACAGATTGGCCTAGATAGATTTATTATATTTTTAACCGAACTCTAATTTCAGTTAATGCCACAAGGCCAATCCAAATTGTAAGAATGAATGAATGAATGAATGAATGAATAAATAAATAAATAAATAAATAAATGAAAGGAAGTCTGCCCCCAACTATAAAGAATTCATTTCAGCCCACTCTGTACTGTAGGTCATTATTCCAGGGAAGCAGTCTTGAAAAGAACATACGATGCTTCTGCCATTGCTTTTTTTTTTTGTTTTACTTCTCTGAAAGACATTGTTGTCACCTGTTATATATGGCCATAAGCAAGCTCCCAACAACATAACTGGAAGGCCGAAGAAAGAAATTACCTGAGCCTTTCTGCGAAAGTCAGGAAGGTGCTGAGAGATACCAGCAAAGCCAAAGCAGTTAGGAGTAGACAAGGACAAGGGGGCCTTCTCTTTGGGTTACGAATGCATCTGGCCTGTGTCCATGGCTAGATCATATATCTGACAATATCCTCCCTTTTAATGCTTTGCAGATCCAAGGTATATTATCATACCCTAAGCTTGAACTCTCCAGGGAAATTATGTCAAGCCATAACCAAGGAAGTCGGATTGTAAAATTCACAGGGGGAACCAGCTGTCTGGAATTCACCCTTAGGAAACAGGAGACCATGTACCAACAGGGGGCACTGGGAGACTGTGGAATGATGCAGGATCCCTGCAATCTCAAGTGTTTGTAAGAATTGTGCTCAGCGTTTAGCCCTAGGGGGGAAAAATAAGAGAGTAGAAGTCAGTTTTATTTTTAGAACTTATCTCTGTGCACTCAGGGTGGACCTACAATTCTCACAAACTAATCTTCCCGTTTATTATGCATACACAACACATTCCTGATGTGGGCAGGAAACAAACTAATTTTTGTAAAATCTCTGTGTCAAACATATTCATTATTTGGATGTGCTGACCTGTGTGACAGTGCTATTTTAGAAAAAAAAATGGATCAAATCGAGATGA
Source organism: Panthera onca (assembly GCF_046562875.1). Lineage (NCBI taxonomy): Eukaryota > Metazoa > Chordata > Mammalia > Carnivora > Felidae > Panthera > Panthera onca. The sequence continues at coordinate 90,240,545 of NC_138348.1, read as the reverse complement.
CTTATTCTTTAAACAAGGTAAGTTTTCTACAAAGTACTGAGAAATGGTTTAGCAGGCAGTTAGAAATATAATCTGGGTAATACAGACATAAAATTGAAAGAGTCATATAACTTCCACCTGGAATGTTTGAGACTGTATCTTTTAAAAAAGTAAGATCCCATTGCTATGAGTTGCTTAAAATGCAAGTAGGCATTCTTTGTCTACAGCGAATCTCACAAACACATCTTAGAAGTTTTGCAGAGAACTGAAAAACATTGTTTTTTCTTGATTAAATTCCTTCCTTCCTTCCTTCCTCCCTCCCTTCTTCCCTCCCTCCCTGTCTCCCTCCCTCCATCCACTTTCCTTCCTTCCTCCCTTCCTTCCTCCCTTCTTCTCTTCCTCCTTCCCTCCCTTTCTCCCTCCCTCCCTCCATCCACTTCCTTCCTTCCTTCCTTCCTTCCTTCCTTCCTTCCTTCCTTCCACATTTGTATATACTACAAAATGATCACCACCAAAATCTAGTTACCATCCATCACCATCCAGCTGAACTCCTTCACCCATTTTGCCCACAGGCCAACCCCAGTTTTCCACTCTGGAAACCATCAATCTGTTTTTGTATTTTTTTTTTGTTCATTTGTTTGTTTGTTTGTTTTTTATATTTTACCCATGTGTGGAATCATATGGTATCTCACCTTCTCTGTCTGACTTACTTCACTTAGCATTATACCTTCTAGGTCCATCTATGTTGTCACAAAAGGCAAGATCTCATCCTTTTCTATGGCTGAGTAATAGTCCATTGTATATCTATGCCACATCCTCTTTAACCATTCACCCTTTGAAGGACATTTACGTTGCTTCCATATCTTGGCTGTTGTAAATAATGCTATAATGAACATAAGAATAAATATATCTTTTAGAATAAGTGTTTTTGTATCCTTTAGATAAAAACCCAAAAGTGGAATAGCTGTGTCACATAATAGATCTATTTTTAATTTTTTGAGGAACCTCCATATGGTTTTCCATAGTGGCTGCACCAACTTGGATTCCTACCAACAGTGTACAAGGGTTCCTTTCTCCACATCCTTTCCAACACTAATTATTTCTTGTCTTTTTGATAATAGCCATTCTAGCAGGTGTGAAGTGATAGCCGATTGTGGTTTTGATTTGCATTTTCCCAATAATTAGTGGTATTGAACATCTTTTCATGAGCCTGTTGGCCATCTGTAGGTCTTCTTTGGAAAAATGTCTATTCAGATCTTCTGCCCATTTTTAAATCAAGCTGTGTGGGTTTTTTATTGTTTAGTTGTGTAAGTTCTTGATATATTTTGGGTATTAAACCCTTATCAGATATATGATTTGAAAATATTTTCCACCACTGGGTAGGTTGCCTTTTCATTTTGATGATTTCCTTCACTGTGCAGAAGCTTTTTAGCTTAATGTAGTCCCATGTGTTTATATGTTTGTTTCTCTTGGCTTTGGAGTCAGATCCACAAACACATAGCTAAGACTGATGTCCACCAGCATACTGCCTGTATTTTCTAATAGGAATTTTATAGTTTCAGGTCTTATATTCAAATTTTTGATCCATTTTGAGTTAATTTTTGTGTGTGATGTAAGATAGTGGTCTAGCTTCATTCTTTTGCATGGCTGTTTAGTTTTTCCAACACCATTTTTTTAAGTTTATTTATTTTGAGAGAGACAGAGAGAGCAAGTAGGGGTGGGGCAGAGAGAGAGACGGGGACAGAGGATCCAAAGTAGGCTCTGCACTGACAGTGGAGAGCCCAATGCAGGCCTCAAACTCGTGAACTGTGAGACCATGACCTGAGCCAAAGTCAGATGCTCAACCGACTGAGTGACCCAGGCACCCCTCCAACATCATTTATTGAAGAAACCTTCCTTTCTTCATTTTATGTTCTTGGCTTCTTTTTCATAAATCAATTGTTCATGTATGTTGAATTTATTTTCTTATTTCTAGCCAGGGGTTTTATGGAATAAATGTCAAAGTCCCTGTTCTCATGTATGGCAAAGAAGATCATAGTTCCCATGAAACATTATTTCCTCAGCATCAAATACGTACTTAATGTTGTGCCTGTAAGAAAGGCAGAAAAGAAAAGTAGAACCCAAATTCATTTTCCTTGAGTCAGTTCCAAAAGAGTACACCAAAGGACTCTATGATACCTTTTCAATTTTTATCTTGGTAGAATCTGAACTATTTCCTGGTCCCTTTAAATCCCCATAGTTAGTTTTTCTGGCTGAAGTTGATGAAAGTATATGATCTCAGAACTTGAAGGGACTTGAGAAGTAGCTAACATTTCACTGATATATTGTGTATATAGTGTAGACATAAAGTGCTATGTGCTTTATATGCATTCTCTTTTTAATCTTTATAGCAACTCATCAGGCTCGTCCCCATTTTATAAATAGAGAAAAAGAGGCTTGGAAAAATTCAGCAATTTACCCAAAGTTAACAAAAGTCAAAGTTGTGAGTTTTACTCCAAATCCGAATGATTCTAGAACCTGTGCTATGCTATACCCATTTTCGAGACCTGAGAAACGATCATGAGATCAACACCAAACACTGAATAAACATGTTCTTCCAAATACTCATCACCTCTCTGACATGCCCACCACGTGCTCACTCAGTCTTCCAAACACAAGGGACTCAACTCCCCACCGGGGCAATTTATTTAATCTTTGAACAGTTTCCACTATTATAAAACTCAGAGAGTCAATTTTCTGAGAAAGGTAAAAATCTTGAAGTAGGAGTCCAGACACATCAGGAGTTCCAGCTCCCACCGTCTTCCACCCACGTTCACTTGAATGTGTTAGCTCGTCCAGGTGAATGAAGCTTTGAACTTGCAACGGATAGCAGTGTGGAAGATATTCCTTCCCAAACTCTCTGGCGTTCTGCTAGAAATCCTGCGGGGGGGGGGGGGGGGGGGCGGTGATCCTTGGGGGGTGGACCGAGTTGGAAGAACAGTATGCAATAGACTGTACAAAGTAGGTGTCCCTCAGTTGCTTTGCAAATACCTGGTTTTTCACAGGTGGTGACGGGGGTCACAAAACCAAAAGTGGCTTGAGACTAGGAATATAATCCTAGCGATCTCCTAGGGAGACTTCAGACCTTCCCATTGCCAGATATCTATGATAAAATGCAGTATATTGTACACTTACAACATTCTCTTCTTTTCTCCCCTCTTCTTTTCTTTCATCTTTGTGTGCCTTCAAAATCAGGAATATCAGATTGTATCCCATATAGGGTTGCCAAATAAACCACAGGGTGACCATTTAAATTTGAATCGCTGATAGATAACAAAGGCTGTCCCATTCTTACGCAGAAGGATTATGTGCTACCTATCAGCAATTCGAATTTAACTCCTTATTCTGTATTTTTATTTCCTAAACCTAGGGACCTTAACCTACACAACAGCAAACCCATATTTGTCCGCGGTATAAATGAGCACAAGATTGCATCTAAGTGAGTTTTGAAAATAAAAAGCTGCATTAAACTACTTTTGAGTCAAGCAAATCAAACTATATTCAAAACACCTTTTAAAAGCTTTCTATAAAGCAAAGGATACCTTAGTAAGTAACCAAACTACATTGCCCCCAGATTTACACGGATTCAGGTTTCCAACCCTCAGATCTGTCTGAGTGAAGCGCTCCCAGATTGCATTCAGTTAGTGATGAGAGTGGCCTCACTGGTGACGCTGGCAAATGCCTTTACTTCAGTCTCTAATATTTGTTTCCCAGAAGAAAGCTTTGCCACTGATTTTAAGTGGGTGGTTTATCCTTCATCCAGCATCAGTGGGTGCTGTCTCACTGTTAACTCATTCTGCTCTGTGTGACCAAGGAGGTTCCACAGAGCCTAAAGGTGTGGACTTTGGACATGACTTAGCGGCTGGTGAAATGGAGAGTGTTTTGGGAAGATCCCTGGTCTGAAATCAGAAGCTGCCAAAAGTAAAACTATTTTTCCCTCCTTCAGAATTTTCAACTTTAGGGGCACCTGGGTGGCTCAGTTGGCTAAGCCTCCGACTTTGTCTTGGGCCATGATCTCACAGTTCGTGAGTTCGAGCCCTGCCCTAAGCTGTCAGCATAGAGCCTGGAGCCTGCTTTGGATTCTGTGTCTCCCTCTCTTTCCCTGCCCCTCCCCGCCCTCACAAATAAACATTAAAATTTTTTTTTAAAAATTTGCACTCTCTAAGAAAATAATAACTTTCAACTTTATCCTCGGGATGAAGTTGCCAGATTTAGCAAATAAAAATACAGGGCTCCCAGTCAAACCTGAATTTCACATAAACAACAAATAATGTCACAGTGTAAATATGTCTCCTGGATTGCATGGGGCACGTTTATACTTAAACATTCTTCCTTGTTCATCTGAAACTGAAATTTCAGTGGCACTCCGGATTTTTTGTGGCAACCCTACATGGAAACACCGTGAGATGCCTGCACTCGTCAACAGCGAAATGCAGTAAATCTCGAAGGACTGAAACAAAACAAACAAAACAAAACAACAAAGCACAAACAATAACAGCATAGAAACTTTGTAAGGACACTAAGAACAGTTTCCAAATGCTCTTTCCAGGCTGGGCTCTTGCTTCACTTTGCCTCCTCACCCATAGCTCTGTTGTATCTGCCTGAAATGCTTCCCCCACTTTCTAGAAGTCATGAAGTTTTGTCTAACCTTCCCTGAGGCCTAATTTCCCTAAACTCAGGGGATGATCCATTTTTTTTGTGGGCCCTGTAACTTACACAGTGTCGGGAAGATGCTCTTTAAGGAAAAAAATATATATATACAAAATGAAAAAATACAAAATACAATGTAAAATTAGTTTCCAAAGTAAATAAGTCCTTAGAGTAAGAAGTATTTATTTAGAAATTTTTCTTCAAGTTGACAAATACCACAAGCATTGTACTAATACACCAAATGTATTAGTAAACTGCCTGACACAATTCTATAATACATTTTTCGGTTCTATCCTTTTTGATCACCTTTTCAGGGGACAACAATTTTGTACTATCATTTTCTATACACAGACTAGAAAGAAACCCCAGTCTTTCCTCCAGCATGAGGAATTGACTTTGAAAAAAAAAAAAATTGGTAGCTGAGGCTGCTGTCCAATTTGGAGAAACATCTATCAGATTTTTTTTTTCATATTTTACCTCTAAGATTCCAAGGAATTTTAATATTTCTTATGGAGTGACTAGTTATACATAGTCTTTTAAGTGTATTTATTTTGAGAGAGAGAGAGTTGCGCACGAGTTGGTCAGGGCAGAGAAAGAGGGAGAGAGAGAAGGAGAAAGAGAGAGAGAATCCCAAGCAGGCTCCTCACTGTCAGCGGAGAGCCTAGTGCGGGGCTCAAACCCACCAACCATGAGATTATGATCCGAGCCCAAATCAAGAGTCGGATGCTTAACCAACTAAGCCACCCAGGCGCCCCCATAATCTTTGAATGGAGATGCTCATTAACAAGTACTTACACGCATGCTTCTCATGACAGGTGCCGCAGGGACCGGTCATGCGAGAAAACCTCTAGCCCAGAGCTGCTGTGTGTGACCTGATGCTGGTGAGCTTGGAGAGGAGGCAACACAAGTCGTCCAAGAAGTCACTCACATACCAAGACTGCTCACTGTGTTTTAACAACACATAGGAGTCCGTGTGAGATGTCTAAATGTATCCCACTAAACCCTACTCAAATCCCCCGAGCCAGAATTCCAAAACGTCCAGGACCACTCCTGCACCAAAGGCCAGGAGGAGAAAAGTAATGCGGTTGAAGTCAAAGCAGAAGGAGACCAGTAAAATACCTTACAATTAAAATGTCTCACTTTCCGGGCTCCTGGGTGGCCCAGTGGGTTGAACATCGGACTTTGGCTCAGGTCATGATCTCCTGGTTCATAGGCTGACAGCTCAGAGCCTGGAGCCTGCTTAGGATTCTGTGTTTCCTGCTCTCTGTCTGCCCTTCCCCCACTCTCACTTTCTCTCTCAAAACTAAACGTTAAAAAAAAAATTTACGGTCTTACTTTTTTGCACACTGTACAAAAATATATAACATCGTGAACACGTTCACAGAGTTTGTCCTGGAACCTATATGTACGAGTGAAGGGCCCTGACACTGAGCTTCGTGAGATACATTGAATCCACTTCCATCTGACCTTCAGCAGCGAATAGGATCCATAGCACTCACTTGGCACCCTTGCTCCCAGTCCTCTGACCATGATAAAAACATGTGACATCTTCGCATGAGATTGTAGGCTCTTGTGAGGGAAACAATCACGATAGCTTCTACCTTATTTTTCTTTCTGTACTTGGTGTAGAGTCAATCATCCTAAAAATGCATGGAGATATGTACATGCAGTAAAACCTTGGATTGTGGGTAACTTGTTCTGCGAGCGTTCTGCAAGACGAGAAAGCGTTTCTAATAGATTTTAACTTGATAAACGAGCGATGTATACGATGTATACATACATACGTATACATACATATGTACACATCGATAAACGAGCGATGTATACGAGTAGTCCGTGATGCCAAATGTCACGTGATCACAGCTGAGTCGATGGTTCTTAACATTCGATTTGGATTACATGCTTTGGATTATAAGCATGTTTCCGGAATGAATTATGCTTGCAAACGAAGGTTTTACTGTATACGAGATATGTGTATAATAATGAATACAATAAACACGTACATATTCATGCATTAAGGTATATGGGCCAAATGCCCCCTTTTACATATGTCTTCATCTCAAAAATCAGTATGACGGTCAGCTTCTCATAAAAATATATACTTGGAGAGAAAACATCTGACTTGAAGTCCCCACTTTATCATGTAATGGCTGTGCATTTAAGCTCTCTGACTCAGTTTCCTGATCTGGAAATGGAGTTCATGGAGGTGCTAACAGTCTCCCCACATTCATCCTAGGATAACATGAAGAGTTTTGCAAATCGAGCGCTCCTACGCACGTAAACAATTATGCTACATTTATTTTTCAGGCCTGGTTTTCTCTGCTCAGAGAAAAAAAAATGAGCTCTTTGACACTTCCTGGCACTATTAGTGAACCGAAAATATGTTCTTTTTGTGTCCCATCTTTTCAAGACAATGAGGGGAAAAGGGAACGGGGTTGTGTAGCTCTTTATTGGAATTATCAGGCATCATTATGGTAGAAACTAAAACCAAGAGTTAACTGAAGGGAGTGGTCCCCCGACTGAGTGATCAGCAGAATCACCATGAACTTTATAGGACACGAATTCCAGACTTTACAGAACACACTAGCCATGTGCTTGCTGGATTAGAATAGTGATGGGTATAGATGTCGTTCTTAGGATCAGCCAGGCTTGAGAATGGCTGGTCTAGATGGAGGATAAATATGGACCGTCCTGGTAGGTATTCAAGTCTCAGCCGGTAGATGCATGCAGTAATTATTCCTCCAGCGTGTTCTGCATGCCTTCTTCTCCTAGCAAGCCTTCTTCTCCCCAGCTGCATCACTGCTCAGTGCCTTCGTTCCTACCATGCTATCTTCTGACCAGCCAGAGGAGTAGGAAAATGAAAAAAAAAAAAAAGCTTAAGCAGCAAAGTCTCCATTCTCCCACCCACTTAGCTCTCCTGTGTACTCTTCAGTATTTAGCAAGCTGGTGCCCCCCCCCACCCCCACAACATCTCAGCTGTCAAATCTGGCATTGAGTTTAGGTCTTTGAAAACATGCCATGTAACCACCAAAACTGGTCTTTTACAGGTCACTAATGACTTCCATGTTCCTGAACCCCATAGGCATTTTCGGTTCTCATGGTTTCTACTAATTCAGCTGCATTCAGCAAAGCCAGTAACCCATACATTTCTTCTTCTGAGGCTCCTGGGATACCACGTTCTCATGGTTTATCTCTCATCTCTCCAGATACACTCCTCCTTCTTCCTTCTGGGGTCTTCCTCCAATTTGGCCTCTAAAGTTGGAATGTGGCAAGCCTCAGTCTTGAGCCCTCTTTTCCTCCTGGTCTACTCTTGCCCTCAGAATGATTTATTCCACCCTCTTGTTTTAAATTCCATCTCTATGATAAGGATTCGGAATTAATATCTCCCACTCTGCCCTTTCCCAGCTCAGTAAATGTCATCCACACACAGTTGCTCAAGAGAGAAAGCAGGACAGTCTTCTTTGATTTTCTCTCTCTCTCCATGTTCAATCTCCCATCACATCTTACTGATTTTGCCTCCTGGATATCTCTCTAAACCATGCAACTCCCTCCATTGCCACCACGTTCGCCCATGCCCAAGCTGCAGACCTTAGTCAACCTGGTTTCCAACCTCATTCTTTTCTTCCTCTCCTTACACTCCCAATCTTGTCTCCACTCTCCGTGGAGCAGACAGAAGAAATGTTTAAAATTTTAAATCATATTATCCCTTCTATTCAAAGGCTTAATTTTATGGGGTTTTTTGATACTTAAAAATATAAATCTTTTTCCAGCTTTATTGATGCTTAATTGCTCAATAAAATTGTAAGGTGTTTAAGGCATCCGTAGGAGTGATTCGATATTTTGTGAAAAGATTCTTCCTACATCCGTCACCTCACATACTCATATACAGGAGAACATTTAAGTTCTGTTCTCTTAGCAAATTCCAATTACGCAACGCAGTGTTATCAACTAGTCACATGTTATACATTGGATCCTCAGACTTTATTCATCTTATAGCCGACAGCGTGTATCATTCTATCAATCTCTCCCTATTCCCTCTGGCAAGCACTTTTCTACTGTTTCTGAGTTTCCTTTTTTTTTTTTTTTATGTTAGATTCTGCATATATAATTCTTTAATTTTTTTTTAAATTTTCTTTTTATTTTTAAGAGGGAAAGCACAGGCAGGGGAGAGGCAGAGAGAAAGGGAGACAGAGAATCCACAGCAGGCTCTGCATTGTCAGCCCAAAGCCCAACGTGGGGCTCAAACCCACAAATGGTGAGATCATGACACGAGCAGAAGTCGGACACTCAACCAACTGAGCCACCCAGGCGCCCCTCAAGTATACAATTCTTAAAAGAGGGGTGCCTGGATGGCTTAGTCGGTTGAGAATCCAACTCTTGATTTGGGGGTCAGGTCGTAATCCCAGGGTCCTGGCCTCCAGCCCCACATGGGTCTCTGTGCTGAGCATGAAGCCTGCTGAAGATTCTCTCTCTCTCTCCCTCTCCCCCTCTCCCCCTCTCCCCTGCTCACACTCTCTAAAAATAAATAAATAAATAAATAAATAAATAAATAAATAAAATTCTTAAACCTTAAAGCCAAATGTTGTCTGTTTCCTTCGTAACATGTCTCGACTTACCTATACTACGTCCCACATCTCGCTACGCCGTAGCCTTACCAGCCTTCCTACACTTCCTGGAATTCGCCAAGATATTTAATCTGCTGTTCCCTCTGCCTGGAACTCCTTTCCTCCCTCTGGAGCTAATCTTCAGGCAATTCTTCGGTCTCCGATTTAGCAGCTCTTACGCAGAGAAAACTCCGGTGACTCAGAACACCGTACTTCCCTCTTAACACGTATCACTTCCCCATTCACCTTCTCGTTCATGTGATTATTTATTTTGGATGTGTCTCCTCCACCTGACTATGGGCTCCAGAAAAGCATACAAGGTATCTGTGTGTTTACCACTGGATAATGGAAGAAATCCCCTAAGCATTCGATGAATATTTGTTATGTGAATGAACTAATGTGTGATTGAGTGCAGGAGAAAAGAACATTCCACGTGGGGTTTTTTGAACCCTTTCTCACAGTATTGTGTGCTTGGCTTGCATTTTGAGACTGTGCTGTGTTTTCTTTCCATCTGGGGTAGTTCTCCCAGGCCCAATTATACCTGAGCTCCCCCCCCACCCCAGCTTCTTTTGAAGCTCTGGCTGAGTCACTAGGTTTCCCTGAATGTTAACCAAGCCATCTGGAAAATAGGGCATGAAACCGTACGTCCCTGACTAGTAGCAGATGCGGCCAGTGAGCTGAACTGCAATTCCTCTTCAGTAACTAATTGCACACACGGTACAATATGGAGAAAAGCATTATAAATCAATTAGGCCATTACAGCAACACTGTGCTCTGTAAATAGAGAAGTAGGCTTTTTGTTGGGAGGTGGGGGACAGGAACACCTGATTCGCCTTGCAGTGGCCTTGAGTAATTACTGACATCTTTACCCTTCGTTTGTGTCACCACCCGTCCAGGTTTCCAGGAAGATCGCTTTACCGATAGTCATGTCAAGGGTTTTAATTTCCTGGTGCTGGAGGGGCTGGTGGTTAAAAAGTCTTACTGACATAAAACAATCCTGTAAGTGTTTGATGTTCATGCTTTTGTCAATATTCAGGGCCAGAGCTCATGGTTGGTCTGGCCCAGGGTGACAGGAGCAAGAGGAGGTGAAGTGACAGGTATCTGGGGAATTGACAATGTCGCCAAGTGCCCAAGGCTGGGGAGACGCTAATGTGGGCATAATAGGAATCAAGGGAGCTTGGGATGGGGGATTAAGAGGAAAAGAGAAGTGGGGAAGGTTGTACCAGACAACTGTATTTGTCCCTTCCTCCTTCCTTCTCTCCTTATTTTGGTTTCCATGGAAATTACGCTTACAATGAAAATATCTGCATGTGTTTCTGGAGATGAAGGTCTCGAGTTTTTTCTAGCCCACAGAGGAAGGGGGTGGACAAGGGAAAGAGACCAGGACTTTTACTAGGGAGAAGGGAGAGTTTTTAAAAGTAGGTAAATATGGATTTCAGACGAAGCTTCTAGACGCCATTGTTAAATGATCAATGATTTAGTAGGAATTTGCAAAGCTCATCTGAATAATTTAGATGAGAATATTGCCATCAGGACTGAGGTTGTTTGGAAGTTGTCTCAGAAATTTAGTGATCAGGGCACCTGGATGGCACAGCTGATTAAACATCCAACTCTTGATTTCAGCTCACAGTTCGTGGGATCGAGCCCTGTGTGGGGTTCTACTCTGACAGTGCGGAGTCTGTTTGGGATTCTCTCTCTCCCTCTCCTGCTGCCCTTCCCCTGCTCTCTCTCTTGTCTCTCTCTGCCTCTCACCTACTCGCACTCTCTCTTTCTCTTCCAAAATAAGTAAGTTAATAAACATAAAAAAAAGAAAGTAAGTGATAAACTTTCTCTAATTATCCTTGTATTAATTTTGTTTGGTCAAACACTTGTCCTCAATCCTAGCGATGCCTTAGAACAACACAGGAAGCTTTTAAAACTTAGCAATGTCCCCTGATCTCTGGAAATAGGGCCCAGGCATTGGCACTTTTTTAAAAGTTTCCCAGGTAATTCTATTATGCAGCAGAGTTAAGAGCTGAGATCTATAACAAAGCTTTGAAAGGCAGGAACTGTGTCTTCCATTTAAATATGTACACATATTATACTACTGAACCCCTGGGGGTTAATATACATTATCTCAGTTTATTTTTCACAATTTGTCTCCTCCACAAGGTCGAACAGCTGTTTGAGGTTGCTCAGAGAGTGAGAACTGGAAGTTGAACTGGGGCAGGCTAATTCTGGCCTAGAGGCTCACGTGCAAAGCATCGTCTCCTGTCTGCCACGGCCCCAGCCCGGTGCTCACCCTGGGGAAGACATTCAGGAGGTGCCAGGCTGCTGATTAAATAATTGAGGGAATGAACGAGAATTTGATCACTTCCGTGCTCAAATTCCACACGGAATCCTGTCTCGCTCACTTGCTTAGGTAAATACAACCGCAGGCAGAGATGGAAACCCAGAAATCTTAAGTCACCGTCCACACTCACGACACATGCACCTTACTTCCTTCGAATATATTGTCCTTTATGGCGTGTTTATCTCGGGTGTCCGGACCACAGCTGCTGTCTCTACAGACCCAGGCCTGGGTCACAGGGCGGGAAGAAAACAATGACTGTTTTGCTTGTCTGGTGATAGATATCCTGTGCCACTTTGTGCGGCTTGTTGCAAATGCAGCCCCGTATCCTGTGAACTGTCCCTCCGGGCTGGAATCTCCAGCACCATGCAGGGGCTTCAGGGACGCCTGAAAACAATCTGTGCTCTGACCTTGGCGTCACGGGGTCCATAAATCACCTAAGGTGGCTCACACTTCAAGCAGTGGCCCAGGGACATGATAGGATCAGGGAGCAGAGAATAGAGGAGGGTGGGGGGTGAGGGCCAGGGGCAGGGAGAGGAAGGCTATGCTGAGGAACAATGAGAAACAGAGGCAGCTTTTCATTCTCTAAAGAAACGAGCTGTTTCCTAGACGTCACAATCCTATTAGTGAGGTGGAGATAGGAGGAGGCTGCTTTGGGGTGGGGGGCAGGGAGGAGAGTCAAGTAAATCTTTTATCTTGAGTGATGTGCCTCGCAGGCATCATAACTGTAAACAACTTGTGCTGGGGTGGGAGATCCTCTCCAGGCAACAAATGAACCAGCCATCCCTTGTGACATGGGAGAGGCTCAAGTGATGATGCCTGGTACTTCAGTGATCCTTGATGAAGCACTCCGATCCGCGATCATCCATCATTCCCTCGGTCAACAGAGGGGTTGCCTTGCTGCATCTCTGGGCCAGGCCTTGGGCTCACTGTTGGAGACGGAGCAGACCCAAGAAGACTGACATCCCCGGCCCCCTGAGCTCACTGTCTAGTGAGGAACGGAGGCATTGAACAAAAAGTAGAGCCTGGGGAATATCGTGTGAGAAAGAAAGTACGGGAACATGTTCTTAGCGTGTCAATTATGATGTTACCCTGTCGGTATTATCGCACTCATTTTAAAAATTGTTTCTTTAATGTTTCTTTATTTCTGAAGGAGAGAGAGACAGAGGGCAAGCCGGGAAGGGACAGAGACAGAGGGAGACAGAGAATCCGAAGCAGGCTCCAGGCTCTGAGCTGTCAGCACAGAGCCCGACGCGGGGCTCACGGACTGCGAGATCATGACCTGAGCCAAAGTCGGGACGCTTAACGGACTGAGCCTCCCAGGCGCCCCTATCTTGCTTATTTTTAAGTACATCTTTATTATTATTATTATTATTAAGCTCATTATAAACTTTCTTATTAACTCCATGTCATATTGAAAATCAGAGGGGTTAGGTGGTCACACAACAGTTAAATGATGGGGCCAGGACTTCAATGTGTGGGTTCTGGAGTTCTTTTTGCCCTTTTAACCCTGTAATCATTGCTTCAAAACCCCATCAGCCTAGCTGCTCCCACGCCTCTGGCCGAAGGCCTGAGCCAGCTTCCATCAGACTACACGCTCTTCTGCTGTGTTTCAGCCTTCTGGCCTGGAACAAGCGATACGCCCAGCAGCGGAGTGGCCCTTGGCTTTTATGTCCAACACCTACGGTGACCCAAACCCAATCAACGGCTGCAATTTGTGTCATGAAAACAGCTACCCACAGAGAAAACCAGAACCATGAAAGTGGGTCAGGCCCACACCATCTTTACACCATGTGGTTCACTGAAACCCCAAACTCTCCCTCCAGGACACACACGTCTTTTTTTCTTTTTTTTTCTTTTCCGGTCATTTTTAACCGTTTGTTTTACTGTGACAAAATACACGTTACAAAATTTACCATCTAACCCATCCTAAGCGTCTAGGACAATAGTGTCAACCGTGTGTGTATTGTTAGATGGCATTTCCAGTACTTCTCATCTTGCAAAACTGAAACCGTGTATCCGTTGGACAACTGCCCTTCTCTCTCTCCACTGGCCCCCGGCAACCACCATTCTACTTTCTGTTTCTAAAGTTCAACTGTTTTAGACACCTCCTCTAAATGGGATCATGCAGTATTCATCCTTTTGTGACTGGTTTATGCCACTTAGCACAACGTCCTCCAGGTTCATCCATGTCATAGCATATGACAGGATGTTTGTCTTCTTTAAGGCTGAGCCATCTTCCTATGTATGGACATACCACATTTTCTTTATCCATTCATGCATCAGTGGACATTGAGTCAGCTCCTACCTCTTGGTTGTTGTGAATAATGTTGCATTACACATGGGTGTGTAAATATCCCTTTGAAATCGGGCTTGCCCTTATTTTGGATATATGCCCAGAAGTGGCATTGGTAGATCAATTAATAATTCTATTTCTCAGGGCTCCTGGGTGGCTCAGTCGCTTAAGCATCTGACTCTTGATTTTAGCTCAGGTCGTGACCTCATGGTTTGTGAGATCAAGCCCTGTGTCGGGTTCCACACTTGCCGGCACGGAGCCTGCTTGGGGTTCTCTCTCTCCTCTCTCTCTCTCTCTCTCCCCTCCCCTTCTTGCGTTTTCTCTCTCTCTCTCTCTCTCTCTCTCTCTCTCTAAATAAATTAACGTTAAAAAAATAATCCTATCTTTAACTTTTTTAAAGAACCTTCATACTGTTTTCTATTAGTGGCTACCCCGTCTAATGTTCTTTCCAACAGTACAAGAGAGTTCCGGTTCCTCCACATCTTCACCAACACTTGTTATTGATTGATTGATTTTCTGATAGTGGCCACCCTAATGAGTGTGAGGTGATATCTCATTATGGTCTTCCTAATGAAGAGTGATGTTGAGCATCTTTTCATATGTTTGTTGGCCATTTGTAGATCCCCTTTGGGGAAATGTATATTGAATTGCCTTGACCATTTTTTTAACGTTTATTATTTATTTTGAGACACACAGAGAAAGAGAGAGAGAGAGAGAGAGAGAGAGAGAGAGCAAGGGAGGGGCAGAGACAGAGGGACACAGAGAATCCCAAGCAGAACCTGATGCAGGGCTCAGTCCCACAAACTGTGGGATCATGACCTGAGCCAAAATCAAGAGTCAGACACTTCACTGACTGAGCCACCCAGGTGTCCCGCCCCCCGCCCCCACTTGCCCACTTTTTAATTGCCTTGTTTGTTTGTTTGTTGTTGAGATGTATGATTTCTTTATGTATTCTGAATATTGGTCCCTTATCAGGTACATGGCTTGTAAGTGTTTTCTCCCATTCTGTGGATTGCCTTTTCACTCTGTTGCTTCACTTTCTGTGCTGAAGTTTTTAAGCAAGGCGTGGTCCCCTTTATCTATTTTTGCTTTTGCTGCCTGTGCTTTTGGTGCCATCTCTAAGAAATCACTGCCCGATTCAATGTCATGAAGCTTTTCCCCCATGTTTACACATACCTTTGAAATGGGAAACTGTTCATTCTTAGACACACACAGTCTTGGCAAGTTTGAATGAAGCCTGAGTCATTGAAATTTTGCACACTTACTTAACAAAGGGAACCGAATGCATTTTAAAAGTTATTACTTTGCTAATTGTCACACAAAGAGTGTCCCTTCCATGTCCTCACCAGTGTAGATGAATACGAGTCACCGTCCCTGTTTCAGGCGGGATTGTGTGATATCTACACTTAGATACTTAACCAAACTTTATGTTGAAAAGAACTAATGGGGCGCCTGGGTGACTCAGTCAGTTAAGTGTCCGACTTCAGCTCAGGTCATAATCTCGTAGTTTGTGGGTTTGAGCCCTTCGTCAGGCTCAGTGCTGAGCTCAGAGCCTGGAGCCTGCTTCAGATTCTGTGTCTCCCTCTCTCTCTGCCCCTCCCCTGCTCATGCTCTGTCTCTCTCTGTCTCTCAAGAATAAATAAACATTAAAAAAAGAAGAAGAAGAACTTTCTTTTTTTTCCCTTACAAAAGCCATGATGTGTGTCTTTTCTAATGCCTAGACTCAATGATATGAAACAGGCATTTCTGGGCAAAAGTGACCCAACATTAGTGTGTGATTGTGGCTTTCAAATTTCTTAAAAGCCACGCAATGTTTCTTTTTTTTTTCCAAAAGAGATCTTACGATCTTGCACAGCCATCTCCATACACTGAAATCAAGCACATCAAAGGAGAGAATCTCTGGCTGAGATAGAAGTTAAGGTACCCGTAGCTACATCTCTGCCCTCACCACCATGCAGTTCCGGGAACCCGCCCCCCATGCTTTGTAAACTCCTACTCCAAAAGAGGACCAAGGCAGCACAACTTGAACTTGGAGGGCAGAAGCGTGAATCTGGAATCAGAGATATCTGTGTTTTAGTCTGAGATCTAACTGTGGGTCTTCGCTAAGTGGTTTGGGCGATCTGAATCTAACTTCTCTCATCTGGATCTGTGTCATAAAGTTATTATAGAAATTAAATTATGTAACATGTGCCACACATGTATGTACTGAGCGCTTGGTGCACGGTGGGCATTAGATTCGTTCTGGGTTCCTTACTTCTCATCTTTATAACCCTGCCCAAATCTGCTAGCCCCGTATCCAATCATGTCGTGTGTATCCCTGGGGGGATTTGCACGCACACGCACAGACGGAATCCTACCCTTCCACTGACAATTACCTTTGCAGATGTGACCTCCTTTCATTTCGCGTATTCTTCAGCTGGCAGTGAGCCATGAGACGCCCACCTTTATAGCCTTTCTATACCTTTTTGGTCCAGTGTCAAATGCCCTCCTAAACAGGTCTGAAAGAATCCTTTCGTAATTTGATAATGCAGATTTTCCTAAAACACAACACAACGGCTTAATGTAAAAATTGAATACTTTTATTGTTTTCTTTCAGGACAGCAAGCGGTAGGTACTTGAATGATTTAAATTGTGCTTCAAGCAGACAAAATAACGTACATTGTACACACACCTGTCCAGTATTGACGACTTAACCTACTTACCACATGGAAATGAATGCCTGGACAGACCTTAAGATGGAGGTAAAATTGAGAGAAGGACTGAATTACTTGAGCCCTTGGTTACTTATCGACAGAAATACATTCAAATTCGATGAAAAGAGGAGGTGGGAAAGGGTGTCTCACAAAAACCAGGGCCAGTGCAGCACCTGAACTTTGGGAGTGAAATTATTGGCTTAAATGCAGTCAGGAGTGTATTTCTTTTACTTGATTGTTTTCCTTTTTCTGTTCTTTCCTCCTCCTTCTTTTTCCCTTCCCCCCTTTCTCTCCCTCTCTGTTTCCCTTTCCCTTATCTCTATCCATCTATCTATCATCTATCTATCTATCTATCAATGTATTTATCACCTCTATCTCCATCTGAATCTTTCTCTCTCCCTCTCCTCCCACCCTGTACTCCTCTCCTGGTTTCCTCTGATTCCTCAACCTAAATGTTGAACACATGACCTCTCCCAAAAGTACATGTTAAAGATGTACAATCCTGGAACAACACCAACACCACCAACAACAACAATGGAGCCTCTCCAGTTCTTAACTTCAGCTGCCAAGATAGAAAATATCACTTGGATCAGTGTGGCCACAACTGCCACCTCCTGGATCAGAAAACAGTGGCCAGAGGAACATGGTCACAGTGCACGTACATGGCTCCCAGGAGCCCAGTGTTAATGGCAAATATGGATGGGAAGTGAGAGTACACTAAAATATTTCCCATTGTGGCAGGCAAAACATAGAGACATATTCATGGAGAAGCATTCTCAAATACTTCCCCAGTCTGAATTACTCATTCTCCTCTTGGGTCTTTGGGTGTGCTGACTAGAGTAATGGGTGCAGATTGAGAACTGTGGAAAAGGAATTATAGGTTTATATTTTGGAGGTAGAGAATGGCATTTCAGGAATGAAATTATGCCTAAGAAAATAACTGGTGGCCATGTGGAGGATTAGTTGGATAAATGACCAATGGTCTGGATGATCAGTGGGTAACCAGAAAGAAAGGATGGCTAAGAAAGAAAGTTTGGAGCAAACCTGGCAAGCTGGGGCTCATGGGTGGCTCAGTTGGTTAAGCATCCGACTTTGGCTCAGGTCTTGATTTCATAGCTCATGAGTTCAAGCCCTGTGTCAGACTCTGTGCTAATATCTCAGAGCCTGGAGCCTGCCTCGGATTCTGGGTGCCCCTCTCTCTTCCCTCCCCCCCTTGCACACACACACACACACACACACTCTCTCTCTCTCTCTCTCAAAAATAAATACACAAAAAAAATTTTTTTAGCTTGGCAAGCTATGGTAGCCAATTTAATTCATGAAATCAAGGACAGAGAAAACAAAAAAGATATTTGTTTGATATTCTTTGATATTCTGATCATGATAACTAAAAATTGTCATTGTTAACGGTATTTCTCATTCTTTTATAACTCCTGTTTAATGCTATATTGAAATATGATTCTTATTATTTAAAGATTTTTTTAAATGTTTATTTACTTAAAAACATTTTTTTAATGTTTATTTATTTTTGAGAGAGAAAGAGAGACAGGGCGTGAGCAGGGGAGGGACAGAGAGAGAGAGAGACACAGAATCCGAAGCAAGTTCCAGGCTTTGAGCTGTCAGCACAGAGCCCGATGTAGGGCTCGAACCCACAAACTGTGAAATCATGACCTGAGTTGAAGTCGGACAAGTCAGATGCTTAACTGACTGAGCCACCCAGGCGCCCCCAGTGTTTATTTACTTTAGAAACAGAGAGTGGAAGTGGGAGACGGGCAGAGAGAGAGAGGGAAACAGAGGATCTGAAGCAGGCTCTGTGCTGACAGCAGAGAGCCGGATGTGGGACTTGAACTCACAAACCAAGAGATCATGACCTGAGCCAACGTCAGACGCTGAACCAACTGAGCCACCCAGGTGCCTTTTTCTTATTTTTTAAACCTGCCTTATATTTTTCTGACTCTGTTCCTTAGCTCAGTCAATTCTTTCTTTCTTAGTGGCCCTTACTACTGAATTAAATCAATGCTCACAGGCTCATTCTGACCTTGTTTCTAGAATCCTCAAACTCACCAAGCATACTTCTGCCTCAGGACATTCGCACTTGCTCTTTGCTCTATATTAAAATGTTCTTTCCTCAGATACCAGTATGATTCTTACCCTTATTTGTTTGAGACTCCCTCATTGAATATCCTTTCTCTGACCAGTTTGTCTTATCATCAAACTAACTCTCTCTGCCCTTCCCTGGCTTTATTGCTTTCATTGCCTGACATTTTATTACCAGGGACTAAATATAAATTTCAACAATACAAACACAAATAAGTGAAATAAGTTCAGTGTATTTGTGTATTGCCTGTGTGTGCATACTAAAATGTAAGCTCGATGAGGACAGGGTTACCTCTTGTTCATGGTAGCACTTTACCTCTTGGAATACTGCTAGGCTCATGGCAGATACTCAATAAATACTTGTAGAATGAAAGTTGGATATAAATTTCGGCTAGAGTCAGGAGTGTCCATCTTAGTTTGAAATAAAACTTTAGTTAAGAATAAATCAGCAAAAGAAAAAAAATGCAATAATGGGTAATAACTTTCCCCACTTGATGTGACTTTAATTTGGTTTGGTTATTTTTGTGAGTGAACAGATTTCTTTGCAGAATACTGTTCTCTCTCACCGTCTCTACGTAGAATAGGAAATAATGAAAAAGGCAGATTAAGGCAAAAGATCAGAATCAAGCAAATGTAGTTTCAGAGCAATATAATATCATAACATTTGCGATCTTCTCTGTGCCTCGGTGTCTTTTTACCTTAAACGGCTTTATGGGGCGCCTGGATGGCTCAGTCGGTTAAGCGTCCGACTTCAGCTCAGGTCATGATCTCACAGTCCGGGAGTTCGAGCCCCGGGTAGGCTCTGTGCTGACAGCTCAGAGCCTGGAGCCTGCTTCAGATTCTGTGTCTCCCTCTCTCTCTGACCCTCCCCCGTTCATGCTCTGTCTCTCTCTCTCTCTCAAAAATAAATAAACATTAAAAAAAATTAATAAAAAATAAAAAAAAGGCTTTAAATCATTTACCACATGTTATGGATTGAATTGTGCTCTTGAAAAAGATGTTGAGGTCCTCACCCCCAGTGTCGGTGAATGTGACCTTATTTGAAAACAGTCTTTGCAGATGATCAAGTTGAGATGAGGTCTTTGGATTAGCCTGAATCCCTTAAGACTATGTCCTTATAAAAAGGGAAAATCTGGACACAGAAACAGACACATAGCCAGGGAAAATGATATGAAGAAAAAGAGAAGACAGCGTCTTCGAAAAAGGCGTCTACGAACAAACGCCTGAAACTACCAGACACTGGGAGAGAAGCATGGAACGAACATATTCTCTCCTCCACAGTCCTCAGAAGGAGTCAACCCTGGGCACACCTTCATCTTGGACTTGCAGGCTCTCCAGCAGTCAGCTGATAAATTTCTGTTCAACCACTCAGTTGTGGTACTTTGTGACAGCAGCCCTAACAAACTGATACAGTGTCATGCACACACACACACACACTCACTCTGTGCTCTACACATACAGTGTTATTAGCGATGCCCATCTGCCCTTCTTTTCTCCCTTTCTTTCCTTCCAGTGAGGAGAAGGATTTGGTCAGTTTAAGGGATGCAGTCAGGGTTAGTGAGATCACTGCCATTTTCTCAGGGCTTATAAGAGAGTAGCAGGAAACACGTTTTTGTGAATGAGAAGCTGGCCATGGAGCCTTTACAACATCTGCTGGAGTCTCCCAATTACTCAGGGCCAGATGCTAATGGTGTGTGCATTTGCACATGGAGGGAGGTTTCACTGCCACTAATGAGGCATTCATTGTCCCGCATTCCAGGGTTCCTCCCACACAGGCCTGTTTTCAGATGTTCTACATTAAGTGAAACGCGGCACCCCGTTTCCATAGGAACTGGAGACAAGGGCTCCCAGAAGACTTCACATTCTAACGTAGACCAGAGCTCTGGAAGACCTGCTGGGTGTTGATTCATCTGATAGTGAACGCGCATTACTGAAGGTCTACCATTGCCAGACCCCGGGCTAGGTTTTAGAAACAGCCCAAAGAGACCCGCAGAGGGAAAAAATTCAGAGGCTGATACAGACGAGCAAGAAATACACAGGGTGAGACGCTGTTGTCGAGTAAATGTGCACGGCCGTCCGAGTTCATAGGATGGCATCCAATTAAGCTTGAGTCATGAGAAAGCACTGTCTAACGTAGGTGATCTTTGAGGCTTCAAGGGCAAGGAGGCCAGCCAGGCGGGGTGGCTGGAGGAGGGCAGCTGTTCCAGACGGAAGGAAGATTGTGCCCCATCTCTAGGACTGTGAATGAAGGAAACCTGACTTAAGATGTCCAACTTCAAAACTCAGCTGCACTGTTGGCTACGTTCTGTGATTTGAGACTTGCACAAATCCCAGAGCTCCACCGGCCAGGATGTCCCAACATGTTACGAAACCTCACCCTCCCTTCAGAGCAGCTCTAGCTGTGGATTAAACTTCCAGCTCTGGAGAAAACGAGAGTGTGTGGTGTAACGTGATCCCTGTCGTTCGGCAGCCACATCTGTCATTTTCTTGCCCTGAACGTCATGTCACACATTCCTGACTCCTTGAACCATCCTAAAACATGTGTGTTATCAAGGATTGATGTTCCCTATCTTTGAACCCGGCCTCGTCTCCTTCATATATTATTAGGGACAGGCGTAAAGCCCAGGTCCTGCTGGGAAAGTCATTCTGGTTTGTCTGCATGGTCCATTTTCCCAGCAGGGCCACTCGGGTTTGTATAGAAAACGAGGGCCAGGGAACAGACTTGCAAGCAATTGTTGAATAGTATTTGACTAATATATTTCACTTGACTTTCACAACTTCCATTGTTCATGCCTCAATTTCTAAGTGACAGACCCATCTCAACTGATACCCTGAAGAATGCCTGGATATGGTAGGTACTAAATACGTATATGTATATATAGTTATATATAAATGTGTATGGATAAAATGTGGTATATGTTATAATTCCATGTGATATATGACTACATACATAAAAGCTGAATTGATCTTCCTCTTCTTCAAACTCTCCTGTGCATAGCAGACTGCCTTTACACATAGTATGGTCTTTATAAACATTTGCTAGCTGGCTAACAGTCTGACTGGTGGGCAAAAAGAAGCAATAGAGGGGCACCTGGGTGGCTCAGTCAGTTAAGCATCTGACTTCGGCTCAGGTCATGATCTCATGGTTCTTGAGTTCGAGCCCCGTGTCGGGCTCTGTGCTGACAGCTCAGAGCCTGGAGCCTGCTTCAGATTCTGTCTCCCTCTCTCTCTGCCCCTCTCCCACTTGTAGTCTGTCTCTTTCTCTCTCTCAAATATAAATAAACATAAAAAAAGGAAGCAATAGATTCTCCTATAACAAAGTCAAAAGTATATAAGAAAATAATTTGAATTTGAAGTAAATTCACCCAAAGTTCTCTTTGAAACAAACAAACGAGCAAAATCTAGAACTAAATATTAGGGCAAAAGAAAGAAAAAACACAATATCTTTTAGGGTCTAGATCTTTTTTTTTTTTAATTTTTTTTCTGACATTTCCTTATTTATTTGCTTCACTGTAAGCCTGTAGATTGGAACTTGTTTGTATGACTCGTTAGGAATCATAAAACATATTAGGACATATTGGGAAAATATGCACAAAGACTAAACTAGTATTTGAACCTCTGCCTTTCTGACATAATGGGTGTTAATAGGGGTTTTACTTCCAACTTGAAAAATGGGCTGTACAGTAATGAGAAGTGAGGCAAGGGAGGTCCAAGATTTGGGATAATGTTTTAGGACTGCACTGGGGTAATTAGAGCAGAACCTCATAACCCATATTTGGAGGTACACAAGATGTCTGCCAAAAAGTGTTTTTTGTTGTTGCTGTTGTCATTCATTGTTTTCACTGGAGAATTCTTTTGTTTCCCCAAGTATAATTAACATACAGTGTTCTATTAGTTTCAGGTGTGCAATGTAATAGTTCAACAATTGTTTTTGTCTTAAAGTTAGTTTCCTACAATTGTCTTACACACACACCTGCACACACACACACACACACACACACACACACACACCTAAAACGCTCGCTCTTTGTTTTGGAAAACTCAGGAAATCACACTATGAAAGCATTTTCCCATCTTGCAAAAAGAAGAGATCATGACCATATTAAAGGACATTACAATGGGGCCCATCCGTAGAGGCTTCTGAGAAAAGGCAAGCTGTGGTTTTCTCACTAGCATAAAGCAGGTGAGGACACAGGCTCTGAACCACACTCCCTCCCACCACCCACCACAGTCAAAGGGCAAGCACAGTGCTTAGCCGGGTCCTAGGTGAGGAGGCTCCAGCCACTCCACACAACTGGTAGACTACCAAGTGACGGAGTCCAGGCCATCTAAAGATGTAAAGGAACTACAAAAACCCTCTGGACTCTTTCTCATCTCAAACATGTTCCAAGCCCTGCAGCTGGGATGAATGAAAACCTCTGTATCCTGATTCAATCTCTCCTCAGTTTCGCACCTCAAAGAGTCACAGTGGAAAGAACTCTAAGCCTGTGTTCCTCACTTGGCTTTGAACCAGTGGCATAGATATCATTAGGATTTTCCCCACAGGTCAGCTCCTTGTCCTGACTCTTACCACCCACAGGTAGCAGAGTTTGTTCTCTCAGATGCCAATGCCTTGCCTCTTTGGTAGTCCGTACTTCCCACCTAATTTTCTCTGGAGTAAATGTATTTTACCTTGGTCTTTCACAACGTGTAGAAAAATCCTGGACTCCATTTCTTGGTTCAAATGCGATCATTAAATTATGCCGGAAGTTTAGTTATCTGTGCTCTCCTGGCTAGAAGCGACGTATTTCAGTTTGAAATGTTGGCAAATAATTCTAAGTAGCTTTTCTTCAAGGCACACGTCCCTGAGCTCCTGCGGCAACTAACTCCCCGCCTTTTCTTCCCCTTGCTCTCAGGTGGGCCAGATGACAGTTCTGGAGTGGAACAAGGGTGAAATTTATATATACCGGTTGCTGGCCTGGCCTCTAGAATTGTCAGCATGATTCTCTACCCTCTCTTTTTGCCCTTCAGTTAGGAAGTTAGAATGGATCCAGTATAGAATTTCAACACCCTGGAGTCTAAAGAGCCAGCAGGTAGAGGAATCTTGGGCCCTGAATGACTAAGTGTAGGACAGTGGACAGAGCAGTCCCTGCTACCACCATAGACCCCATTGTCTATTAATATGAGCAAGAAGTAGACCTTTCCTCCACTAAGCTTTGAAATATTGGCATTGTGTGTTACAGCAGTTGGCATCTGTTGAATAATCCCTGTCCCTTTATAGAATGTTCCCTCCCCAAAGCTGATCCTCTGAACAGACTGCACAATTTTGTTTGTCCCTAAGGCAATTTCTCACTTTGTGGTCCTGACCTTCCCCCGCCTCGCTCAGCTATTGCCTGAGCCCAAGTTTTGACAAGTAATTATCTCCAATGTCTTTATAAACAGCCTGGGCTAAAGGAAGGGCTGTGGGAAAATGGGAAATCCTTTTTCCATAACAGTCCTTTCCCTTCTATTACACCCCCTTCAAACACACACATTTTCTAGGTCTGAAAGCACTGTATCTCTCAACACAGAAACCTGATCATTTGTTCAATTACTTTGTAGTAGTCTTTTTCCTTCATGAAAATTTGAGTGGATCCACGGAGTCAGTCAACTGCATTAACTACATTAAGAATTCATTATCTGCTAGTCAGGTACTATATTTTTATAGTATGCTATATTTTTATATCCTGTTCGAGTGCTATGTTTTTAATATACTTTTTAAAAATTATACACTTGAGACACACATGCACAAACTTTTTTTTTTTTTCTTGAGAAAGGTGAAGAAATCTGGGCAAAAGAAGTGGGAGAAGGTTTGTTCACAACATATATACAATATGACCTGATGAGCTTGTGGGGGGTAGGTGCTATAATACATTTAATACTATAATACATTTAATACTATAATACATTTGTTTCTTAAAAACAATGCAACTCAAAATCACAATGTTTCTGTGTATTTTTGATATTATGGTTTTGCAGGTATTAGAGTCCCCTTTAAATATGTTTCCCTATCCTGAATGAATCTTAAAAAAATTTTTAAATTACCGGTGACTAAGCCCCAATCAAATCCTTAAATCAGAATCCCTAAGGATAAGCAGTTTAATGTAAAAGCTCTTGGTGGTTTTTAAGTGTATTGGGGGTCGAGAATCACTGTTTTCCTAGGTGTCTGCAGTTACTATACCAACTGCCAAAAAAAAAAAAAAACAACCCAAAAACAAAACTCAAATGTATTGATATTCTATTAATTAAAAGTTATTTCAAAACGACTAAATATATTCAAGTCAAATATGGGCCCCACATGGGTATTAGATCAACTGACATAAAAATGCCACGAATTCTTCTTTTTTAATGTTTATTTATTTATCGTTGAGAGAGAGAGAGAGAGAGAGAGGGAGAGAGAGAGAACATACATGTGTGTGAGCAAGGGAGGGGCACAAAGAGAGGGAGAGAGACAGAATCCCAAGCAGACTCAACACTGTCAGCACAGAGCCCCACTCAAGGTTCAAACTCATGAACCATGAGATCGTGACCTGAGCCGAAATCAAGAGTCAGACATTTAAGCAACTGAGCCACCCAGGTGCCCCCGAAATCCCATGAATTCTTAACTAAAAATTATAAAAAGGACATAATGATGATAGCCGCCACATAGATAGTGAACATTAATTAGATAATGGGTATAAATATCAAAGCATTCCAATAAATGTCTATTGTTATGATTAAGAGTCATTATTAGCTATTAAGCATTAATTAACCATTTTTTGACCTCTGCTCTGCTACAGAGAGCACATTTGAGAACAGCAGCCAGAGTGATCCTTTTAAAATGTAAATTAGATAATGTCATTATGATACTCAGAACTCTCTAATAGCTTTTCATCTCCCTCAAAACAAAAATCAGAGTTTTTCCAAGGGCTTACAAGAGCAGGAAGACCTTTCCCAATCAGTCTCTGGCAGCATGATCTATTCACCTTGATCTTCTGTTTCTCTGAACACACTCGATAGATGTACCCAGCCTCAGAGCCTTTGCAATGGATTGCCTACCATGTCTGTCCCACGGACATCCACCTGTATCCCTCTCTTACCTTCTTTAAGTCTTGCTCTAAATGGCACCTCCAAAGAGATTTCCCTTATCCTTCCAGTCCCATCTAATCTCCTTCCTTGCTTTATCTTTCTCCTTTACACATAAAATTGTCTGATGAACTATACATTTCTAAATTTCTCTACTTAAATCTGTGAGAACTGTGGCAAGTTCATGAACCCTCCAACCCTATTTTCTCATTTTGCAATGATGATAAATCTATCTTTGGGGGATATGAGAATTAAGTGAGGTGGGTTTAATTTCCAGAATTCCTGACCTGTGATTGTTGTCTAGTAAATCTGAGTTTTGTGATGGATGTTGTTCTGCCAGGATAAGAAAGAACTGAATGGTAGCTCAAGCTCTAGGAAGAAGTGAATTATGCCTCTGCATCTGAAAATTTGCTTAATCTATTTTGTGGAGTTCACCTTGCCTTATCTATGTATATCTCTTGCTGGCGATGCCTGAATTATGACTTGAGAAGAATACTGGAGAAGCTTCTAATAGTATAAGGAGAACTGGTCCGGATCATGTTTAAGGAAGATTCCTTCTTATCCTTAGAGTCTATGGCTCTTTCATTCACAAACTAGGCTTTTCATTGATGAGAACATTGGTGGACATCTCAGTTGATAGAAACATTTGAAACTGAAAAATAAATGTAAATATAAAAGGTGAATTTCCTTTTAGCATATCCCTGTGGCCCAAGACTAGGATTCTTGATTTATGAGTAGAACTTAAAACCATCCAGTAACGCACAACTTAATAACTCTTTTGTGTTCTCTTGGTCACTGGATGGAGAAAGAGGGTTACATGACAACCATCTTCTAGTACTTGAAGGCTATAAAATCCAAGGTATAAAAATGAGGCATAGTGAAATTGTGTAAATAATGGGACGACATTTAGGAAAAGAGGAACTTGGGGAACAATAACTGGAAAAACTTCCTTATGTCTAAGATCAGCTGGATGATGGAATAGTCTCTGAGGGAAATGGTGGGAGCCTTCAAGCTTGAAATATTTTGAAATTTGATTGGACTGAGCCCCAGAGGCCAGTACTATAGGATCATGTGTAGGGTTTTTTTTCTTCCTTCTTTTTCTTCTTCTTCTTTTTTATGAGAGGACAAAAACATGAGTTAATGGGTCTTTCCACCCTAACACCAATTCACCGAATCAGAACTTGAGACTGTGTTTCTTATTTAGATAACATATTCATTTTGGAACAAATGACAATACCCCAGGGGTGGTTCAGGCAGGCACATATGGTAATTATTTTTGGAAGATTTCTCCATAAGTAATTATTGTCAACAAACAGTGATATTGATGCTGTTTCCTTCCTTCGTTCCTTCCTTCCATCCTTCCTCCTTTCCTTTTTCTTCTCTTCCTTCTTCTCATCCTTCATTTCTCTCTTTTTTTCCTTCCTTCTTTCCTTTTCTTCCTTTCCTCTCCATCTTCCCCGCCCCCCACCACCCCGGATGTGCATGAAAGCTTGGACAAACATCTTTTCCCCCTTCTACCATTAATTTTTAAAGAATGAGTCCGGTCTTAGAGCCCAAATCTTAAATGACTACATTCAAGAGTGCTTGAGAGTGAGAGAATACACAAAAAGTAGGAAGATATTGCCAAATAGCTAATAGAAATCGGACATAAATCCAATGAGTTGATGATAGTCTTTACTATCAGATAATAATTTTAAAATATAAGAGATGTATAAAAAAAAAAAACAACCTTGAATTCAATAGGAGTGAGATCAGAGTCTGTTATGTAAGTGAATTGTCTTCCTTAGTCCAGAATTGTCCAAACTACCTCTCAACGTATTTCAAATTTATTATGTATTCTCTTAATTTTCCACTTGGCTTTGCTGTACATCAACTCACAAAGCCATGTCTTCCTGCTTCTATTATACTTCTTTACACTGAAATACATTCGGGAACAACTGAACCACAACGGTTCCTCCAGTTAAGAAGTAAGCAAGGCAAGTGTGATATTAGGCAACAGTTACATCGGAAACAGCTGGGGGAAATGAGAGCGTGGTATAGCTCATACCAGCCCCAGGAAAGATATACCCGGGCATCAATCATGTTCAGAAAATGACAGTGTTTAAGGGGATGGAGAGGGAGGGAGGGAGGGAGAGCGAGCAGAGATAGAAAGAGAGAGAGAGGGGTGGAGAATGGGTGAGTGTTTGCCCTTGCTGTTAGAGACACATATACACTGGGTTTATTGTGAATTTAGATGAATAATCCCTGCATCCTCAGCAGGAATGTGTTCTGGAAAGGGAAGTTTGCGTGTGTGTTTACATGCCTGCCCTGACTCTCACAGTGTGGAAACAGACAAATGTTTGGTGGCTAGTTTAAAGTTTACATTGGAAACCATTTCATCAACAAAGTGCATACATTCAGCCACGCCAAAGTACAATTTTGATATTTCCCTGGACTTTTCATCTCCAGTGGTATCCTTTAGAGAAATGTACAGAAATATATAGACCTGATACACAAATATTACATATTTTATATGTTTATATATATAATATATATATTATAATGTTTACTCATTATTATTTTATACATTTTATATATGTATATATTTTTGATTGCCATCTCCTAATTCTTGACTTCTTTCACTGGCTTAGAGGGATACCCACGCAATACTGGACATGATTCACATTTCATTGCATATGACGCTGCAGGAAATTGACACAGATAAGGTGTCCTCACTGTCTTAACCAGAAGTCACAGGGAGAAAAAAAGATAGAAGACCTTTCACATAAGAGAAGAAGTTTGAGCAACGATAACAGATTCGTATTTTTGTTTTCCTTTCGGAAGTTTTAGTGAAACTATCGTAGCCCAGTTGTAAGAGCAAACTCTTTGGAATATATGTTTAGCTTTTTACTTTTATAGATGAAGAACATTTAATTAGGTCTGAGATTTTTTTTTTTCATTAAAATCTCTTGATTGTCTTCATTTTTATTACTTTGGGAAAAAAAGAAATCCAGCCTTTTCTGGGTCGCAGTCTAAGCTCATTTTCTCAGGCCATGATAAAGAGACTCCCATTCTGAAA
Source organism: Panthera onca (assembly GCF_046562875.1). Classification (NCBI taxonomy): domain Eukaryota; kingdom Metazoa; phylum Chordata; class Mammalia; order Carnivora; family Felidae; genus Panthera; species Panthera onca. The sequence goes on along the minus strand of NC_138348.1, from coordinate 90,211,717 downwards.
TCCATTCTCTGACATCTGCAAAACCTGTCTTTTCCTGGAAGAAGAATGGTATGGTTGCAGCGTTCAGTAATGGGAAATGAGCTATGTCTTAGCATTGTGCACATTTTATTAATTAGGAAGTGGTAAATAGTGTGCCTCTGCCCTCTATTTATAGTATAATTGAATGTATTTCACGACACTGGCTGTACATCTGGTCAAACTGCAAAGCACATTTGCAATCACCTTTCCTTTTTGAAATCCTAATGTATTACAGACTCCAGAAAGATTCTGCAGATAACACAAACAAAAGGCAGTGGAAAATGTCATGAAGGACACTTCCACAGAAGTGGATTTCAAAGCAAGTGTCAATCTGTGGGAAACTGGTAGATGCAGAGACCTTCTTGGATTGAACAACACAGCAAATGACTTTAATGGCAATGTAAATAAAAAATGCAATGTTAAAGCCTTTGGGACCTTGGTGACCAGCGCCAATTAAATGGTGTTGGCAATGGTTTGTACTTCTTTGCCTGACTATACATTCACATACATCTGTATGTAAACTCCTGAGTTCCCACATGTGGATTCACAATTTGTAGAAGACTGTTTCTCATTAGTCTGGGAAGGAATTTGTTCCACATTTTTTTAGGATTTGAAATCTTTATAAGAAGAGAGTGAAAACAAGGATTCTATCTGAATATTGGATTTGAAATATTTAAGAACCAAACAGAGCTCTACAGTCCAGAGAAATAACTAATCACAAACTATATTGTCTACTGGTTTTAAGAAATAAGATAAGATGTAATCATGACCACTTTCTCCCAAGATACGAGTTTTCTGGACAGTATTTACCAAATGGGGTTATAGTACTAATAGAAATAGCAGAATTCTTTTTCATTTAATTTTTAATGTTTATTTTATTTTTTAGAGAGAGAGACAGAGACAGAGACAGAGACAGAGAATGAGCATGGGAGGGGCAGAGAGAGAGGGAGACACAGAATCTGAAGCAGGCTCCAGGCTCTGAGCTGTCAGCACAGAGACCGACACAGGGCTGGAACCCACAAACCATGAGATCATGACCTGTGCTGAAGTCAGACGCTTAACTGATTGAGCCACCCAGGCGCCTAGAAATAGTACAATTCTTACCTTTCTACTAAATATTTAGTTAGCTATTGGCAGCCTCATGGTGTTTGTATTTACTAGTCAATGCTGATGGTTCCCAGAAAAAAATTTCTCAGGGTTAATTTGATAAAATCTGTATTTTAGGAAACCTTGTATCTCCATATTCTCCCTGGTTCCCCTGACGTTCTTTACAGGTCAAAGTTTGACATTCTCAAACTTTAACACGCCAAATGCCTAAGTGGTTGTTAAATGTATAGACCCAAGCCACACTCAAATATTGGGTCCAGATCTAGGATAGAGCTACTGAATTTTTAACAAAAACCATACAGATAATTCAGATGTAGATGGTCTATGGAATGCACTTTTACAAACTCTATTATAGACATATTTCTCTATTTAATCTTCTCTTTTTTCTCAACACAAGCATTTTTTGATGGGGAGGGGCTTCAGAAAGTATGCTTAGTCTTGATTACTGAATAGTGAGTCATTGCTACAATACTTTCTATGGCACCCTCCTGTTTAGGATCCTTCAAGAATGAGTTGTCCTCCAGTGAAACTCAAACTACACCTAAACAATTACTCTACATCAAGGATGGCTTGGATGAGTAGAATTTATCTTCTTCTAATATGAATATCAGATGGGAAAGGAGAATTACCAGGGAAATAGGTAACCTACTATAATCAGGTCATTACTGAAGTAGATACAATAACATATTTACGTTATTATATGACAATAGTGTGATATAATATTAATACGTCAAATTTTGGGGGTTTTTAAGTTTATTTTGAGAGACAGAGAGAACAGGGGAGGGGCAGAGAGAGAAGGAAAGAGAGAATCCCAAGCAGGCTCCATGCTGTCAGTGCAGAGCCCGATGTGGGGCTCAAATGTTATATTCTTATACTAATATGGTATTCCTGTATTGTTACATCAATAACTATCTGATAAAAATTACGAGTTATGTATCTTCTATCACTTAGCAAAAGTTTCACTATCAATAATTTGTGCAACTGAGAAATTTTATTGGAAACGACAGCAAAAATATTGTGTGTTGTCTACACGTTAAAAACAGATTTGATTTTATTATGCCATTTTAGCTCCGATTAACAGAACATTTTGAGTAAATTTAGTTTTTGTCCTAATAATCTAATAATCACCTCATTTCTATATTTTTTTCTGGATCTTATTATTCTGTTCCATCTGTGTCCATAACCATCTATCTCACTCCCAAGCCCACTTGTCTTCAATAAGTGCAATCACCAACAGAAGAAGAAAAAAACCTTAATGTAACGGGAAAAAAAATACGACAAGAAAGGATCTAGGGTCCTGCAGATGTTTCCAGCTGAAATACCAGCTGGCATTGTCGTTGTTTGTATGGAGTAGAATCCCATAAGCCAATGAAAGGAGACAATCAGTTTTAGCTGACTCAAATTTTTTTATTTCCATTTTCCTAACACAGATGAATCTGATGCAAATTGTTTGAAAATAAGAGCCTGACGGCTAAGTACATTACCATACTCTAATGTAGAAAACTAAATTTCCTGGTGACGTGATAAACGTCTGGAAATACTGCCTTCTAAAGGTGGTTAAAATCCTGGTCAGAATCCCAGTTAGTTATTTTAACCGTTGATACTCTTGTTGGTGCTGCAAATAACTCGAATATCCCAGCTGTATAATATACCCTTTCTAAGGGATTCAAAGGCCTTTACAAATAAAAGAGCAATTAAAGAAAGCTCCCCGCACAGCTTTCCTCATGCTCAGCAATGGTTACAAGGGATAGTTGGTAAAATAGTATGGTAGCCGTCTATAACATCAATCTCAACATGATACAGACATGTGTCCTACATTTGAGGAGTAATATAATGGTAGTAATAATATTAATAATAGCTAATATTTACTCAGTGTTTATTACATATCAGTCATCTTACGGGCATTATCTAATTGTCACCAAACTCTATGATTTTGGTAATAATATGAAATTCATTTTACAGACAAGGAAACTGGGAACACAGAAATTGGAAATAAACTGCCTAAGGTTGCATAGTCTGTGCTCTATGTAGGAATCACAACAGAACTAATTCCAGAACCTCTGTGCTCTTAGCCACTTTAAGGTATTAACTCATTTGATCCCAGTGTTTAATTGGGACATGTCCAGGAGATATTGGAAATAGTAAGAAAGTTAAAATAGCAGAATACTGGGGTCCTTCCATCGACCAGGGTTGATGTCAACATTTAGTAAGCCAACAAGTGCTGCTAAGCATTTTCTAAGTGTTAATTGTTCTTTTGGAAGCTGAGGGTACTGATATGAGTAAATAAGGTGTTCAGAACATAATGTGAGAGACAAATGTGTGTTAGTACACAGTTACTGATAGAACAGAAATAGACTGAGAGGCAAGTTGCTAAGGAAGCCTAGCTAGAAAGGGCTAACTCCATATGGGATTGGAAGACTCGATAAGGTCAAGAACTGGTCTCTAAGTGGAATAGGCCAATCTATGTGGAGAATCTCATCTCTATCCTGTGGTCCCAGATGACCCTACTGAAGAGAAACTCATGATGAACATTTGGGAAATTCTCACTGAGGGCTTCTAAATTCTCTACCCCCTTAAAAGTGATTTGAAGGAAGTGGAGTGGAAGTCATTTTGCAGGGTGATTTTTTTTTTCTCTCTTGCTTTGTTACTACCTATTCCTATGTGAATTTCTTTTAAATTAAGTACCAAAATCCAGGCAATTTTGCTGCAGCCTTGAACGCATATATTGTGCTGAGGCCCCACCAGAATGGAATTAGCCAAAGTCATCAACAGCCTTTCCTTAGTAATAGAAGGGAGAGGTGGTTCAATGTACTTGGGAAAGCCCAGGAGCCCTGCCCGAACTACTCTTGTTTCTACAACACCTCCTTCACTGGGCAGTCACTGGGGTGAAAACCTGCCTTTTAGCCTTCAGACAATGTTCCTAGCATTGAAAAGCAATCAGATATGTATCTGCCAACACCTAAGAAGGGGTCTATCTTCCTCACAGATGTTGTTGATCGATGGTACACAGTTAACATCTATGGACAAGGTAGGGCTTTCCAATACATCTCCCATTGGCTAGAACTGCTCTGAAACCCAGCACATGAAGAGCTGGGATTCCTGTCACCACGTTGTCTACTCATGAAGTTATTAATGATGACCTTCTGTGGTTGGTGTTTGGCAGGGAGATACTGTTTTACATGTGGCCAGCATATATTTGGCCAGGAGAGTCACAGTTCATTCTGCAGATAGATGAGCAATCCCAATTATGGGCTGTGCAAAACACATCTAAAAGCCTCCACCCTAGCCCAGGATTAGTTGATCTATTGACAAGGAGTTTTATTAGAGAAAAAAATTGATATCAAATCTGGGAAAGTTTCAAACTAAGGTCATAAACAGCAAAGCTTTCTGTGAGAGTACAGTTCTGCCTGATGCAGGATAATTTAACAAGTTTGGGCAAAGGTTTTGTTAGGTTTCCAAGATTTATGAACTGAATGATTAGCTTTCACTGTGACATTTGGTCTTCAAACTCTGTCAACATTTCTCTATCTTGTTAAAATCTCTATTCAGGGCCCATCTTGAAAACCCAATGAAGAAACAAACTAAATGTTTCTATTTCTTCCAAATATGTTAGAAAGCAGCCATATGAGCACAGCATATAAAGGACTTGTCTTTCAGCCATTTTTAAAGTTACAGAGTCTGTTCATTCCACCGGACCACTTACCACACCATAAAATCACCTCTCCATACCTGGCTGTGTTTTACCTGGCAAGATAAATTGGCTTAAACCTCTCAGAAGCCCTCCACCACTATCATGAGGTTTCCAAAATACTTTCCTAGATTCAATTCATGTGAAAAGTTGTGGAAATAGTTACCTATAATATTCATAATAAATCAATTAAAATGAGTGATCACCTGTAAAAAAAAAATTACACACTATGATTGATAAGGGGCAGTATTAAGCTCTTTTCCTCACCCCACCACACATCCATTCCCTTGAGTCTGAAGCTCAAGCATTCATTGCAGCTAAATTCCCTAGAATGTGATTTCTTTCTTCTTTCCTCAGTTCAAGTAGCTGACCGTCATTCTTTGTACGATATAGTTAAGAATATCTGGAATAAAGCTTGAAGGTCCCACTAAATTTAGCAAATGTAAGGCAAATTATTTCTCACCATCCTCGAAGAACACTGTGAAAAGGCCTTTCATTTAATTAGTTCATCTATCATTTTGGGAGAAGTCAGAAGACAGACATGACACAGTAATTTAAACAGTGAAGGGTTAACATAAAAATTATTAACTACTTATAGAGGATTTTTTGTTTAAAAAGGATGATACAGAATTGTAAGAAAAACTCTAGGACTGAGGCAGAGTACTTGAGGAAGGAATAGATTAGGAAGAAGGGTCCCCTCTTGAAGACTGGGATTCAGAGCCCCCCCCCTTTTTTTTTTAACATCCAAGTTAACACATAGTGTAATGATGACTTCAGGAATAGAATTTAATGATTAATCTTTTACATATAACACCCAGTGCTCACCCCAACAAGTGTCCTCCTTAATGCTCCTTGCCCATTTAGCCCATCCTTCCCACCCAAACCCCTTCCAGCAACTCTCAGTTTTTTCTCTGTATTTAAGAGTCTGTTATGGTTTGTCTCCCTCCCAGTTTTTATATTATGTTTGCTTCCCTTCCTTTATGTTCATATGTTTTGTATCTTAAATTCCATACCTGGGTGAAGTCATATGATATTTGTCTTTCTCTGACTGACTTATTTCACTTAGCATAGTACCCTCTAGTTCCATCCATGTTGTTGTCAGAGCTGGATAATAGAAAAATTTATTGAGTGCCCCACGCTGGAGCTGGTCTACAGCTGCCAGGATAAAGAAGGCAGGTAGGGGACCACAAGTAGGAACCCCTTGTACAGGTGGCAGCAGGCTAACTCTGGTGGGCAAGGAACCATGGGCCTGGGTCTGGCCAGGGAAGAGATGAGTTCATTTTAATAAAAAAGAGGCTGGGTCTTCTGGAAAGCAAAGTATACCATCCCCAACAACACTTCTCACAATTAGAGTTTAGGGAGACCTGTCATAATAAATGTGAAGGGCTCTGACTGAAGAAGTCCCGTGGGGAAGGGCAAGACATTGAAGCTTGAGAGTTAAATTTATATTGATTAAAAAGTTGAAACTTGTTCCCAGTACCCTATGTGTTCCAGGGGATAAGTTTTCTTAAGTATGTGGCTAATACTAGAAAGTATGTTATTCTCAGACTCACTGTCCCAGTGAACTCATTTTAAGGAACAGAGGCTGAGCCTGGTGAGTGTGAGCTAAACAGGGTTGTGACCCCTGAGCACAAGTTTGAACACCACTAATGCCCTGTCACATATGGAGGTCAATGAGTACATGCTACGTGAGTACCATACCTTCAAGGCAGACCCAGGCAGCCATAGGAAGCTCCAGCAGTAGAGGATTAAACAGACTTGACTCTTCCCTCCACCTTTGCCACAGGAAGCAGACAAAACTCCCACCTATCCCCACCCAACAGCGGGTACACGCACCCACATACATACACCAGCCTCAAGGAAGCCTCTGAGATACTCGGGAGAGGGGAAATCTTAACAGGGAGGTAGTGACATATTTTTAATGAAACAAAATTTTGATATAAACATTGCTCTAATAAGAAATACATTTGCAAAGGGGCACCTGGGTGGCTCAGTTAAGCAGCCAACTTGGGCTCAGGTCACGATCTCACAGCTCATGAATTTGAGCCCCATGTTGGACTCTGTGGTGACAGCTCCGAGCCTGGAGCCTGCTTTGGATTCTGTCTTCCTCTCTCTCTCTGTCCTTTCCCCACTCATGCGCTCTCCTTCAAAAATAAATAAACGTTTAGAAAGAAAGAAAGAAAGAAAGAAAGAAAGAAAGAAAGAAGTCCATTTGCAGAGAAAAATTCAAATATTTCAAAAGAATTTATTAAAAAAGGTCTCACTTCCGGTCTTACCCCAAACCACACAGAGATAACCATATCAATTTTGAGACCTTTGGTTGTGTTCAAGAGATATGCTATACATTATTATTAATTATATATGTATAATTATATGCATATTCATATAAATGTGCATATATTCATTTTGTATGTTCATATATTCATCCTATCCTGTTTTTATACAAATAATAGCACATTCTACATACTATTCTATATTTTGCTACCTTTTGTTTTGTTTTATTTTGTGGTTTTTTTTGTTTTTTTTTTTTTGTTTTTTTTTACTTTTCAGGTAATACTTTCACCAGTAGTGCAATAGTGGGCCTGTTTCCACATGCCTTATCACTTTGCTGGGCTGATGAGTGAAATATGTAATCTCTTTGTCTGCTTTTTAATTTAGTTTCTCAAAGTGAGATTTAGCACTTTTTGTTAGGTTTAAAATTGATTTAAATATTTTTTTCTATGACTTTATTCAAGTCACTTTCCATTTTCCTATTGGGTTGTTCATTGATTATGGAAGTTTTCTTCCTCTGTGTTAGGAGCACCAAATACTTTTTCTTATTTTTTTTAGCTGAGCTGCAACTTTGTGTATGTGTGTGGTTTTTGTCACACAGTGACTTTTTTAATATATTTAAATGTATCAGTATTTTAATACCAAAGAGGCCTTTGCATCCATTAGATTTCCATCGGTTTTCTAGTTCTTTTAGTATCTCATATTTAAATATTTAATCCGGTTATTTATTTGGAATTTATTTTGATGTAATGAATGAGATAATAACCCAAATTTATTTTTTCTTACATGAATAATATTTTATTTAGTGGTCAATCATTTTTCCTTCAAGTCAAGTTTAGTGATATATAAATATCACTATGTATATGATATATCATATCATATATAAATATATGATATATAAATATCACTATATATCATATGTATATCAATGTTGCCAATTCTTCAGGGGAGGGGGAAATGTGATTTTTAAAACTCCTATTTCTAAAAAGTTTTTAGAATTCATCTTGAAAGTCTTTTTTTGAAGACTCTCAATTATGCATATGTTAAATCTCTTTTTCTTATTTCTATAAATGTCTTTTTAAAAATCAATAATTTTAGGGTGCCTGGGTGGCTTGGTCGGTTAAGCGTCTGACTTCAGCTCAGGTCATGATCTCACACTCCGTGAGTTCGAGCCCCGCGTCAGGCTCTGTGCTGACAGCTCAGAGCCTGGAGCCTTTTTCAAATTCTGTGTCTCCCTCTCTCTCTGCCCTTCCCCTGTTTATGCTCTGTCTCTCTCCATCTCAAAAATAAATAAACGTTAAAAATCAATAATTTTAACAATATATTACCTTCATTTTACTTTGCTTACACCTACCATTCTTGTCTTCTGTTTCCTTAGAAGTACCCTTTCTACTTTGAGTTCCTTCTTCTTTCACCCCCAATTCTGTGATTTTTTTAAAAAATCCTTTTCATTTTTTCCTGAATTTTGATACTCACATTTCATTTCTTTCTAGTGTATTGCCATTTCTTCCCTGAGGTCTTGTATCTTTACTGTGTGTTTTTGTTTTATAGAATCATGTTTCATTATTTTTATTTTTTAATTTATAGCAAATATTTCTATTGAATGATACAAATTTGTTCAGTGTACCAAATTTCCTTTATTTTATATTGTAATTTTAGAGAAAGAATATTAGTTTTTCTTTTTTTATGTTTATTTATTTTTGAGATCGAGAGAGACAGAGTGTGGGTGGGGGATGGGCAGAGAGAGAGGTAGACACAGAATCTGAAACAGGTTCCAAGCTCTGAGCTGTCAGCACAGAGCCTGACCTGGGGCTCAAACCCATGGACCATGAAATCATGACCTGAGCCAAAGTCGGACACTTAACCGACTGAGCCACCCAGGTGCTCCCTAGTTTTTCTTAATTACTCATCTCTGAATGATAATATGTTTTTTCTGCATCAGTTGTTTGCAGGAAGATTTTGTAGGTGTGAGCAAGCACCATTCCCAAACTAGCAAGAACTTAAAAAAAATTTTTTTTAACATTTATTTTTGAGAGGCAGAGAGAGACAGACCATGAACATAAGCAAGCACCATTCCCAAACTAGCAAGACTTTTTTTTTTAATTTTTTTCAATGTTCGTTTATTTTTGAGAGTCAGAGAGAGACAGACCTTGAGTGGGAGAGGGGCAGAGAGAGAAGGAGGCACAGAATCCAAAGCAGGCTCCAGGCTCTGAGCTGTCAGCACAGAGCTTCATGTGGGCTTGAACTCATGAACCATGAGATTATGCCCTGAGCTGAAGTCAGACGGCCACCCAGGCACCCCATGAACTAGCAAGAATTTTTATCATGACCATGCTAGTGTGTGTGAGTTCTTCATCCTTAGTTCTCTTCAGCCAGTAAAGATATCCAGCCACAGGACTAATTACAATAAGTATCTCATTTACCCTTGTCCCACAGACAAAATCAATTTCATCTTTCAGACGGAATATCCCCTAGTGGTTTCTTAAAGAATTGATTGGAAATAAGTAAAATAAATATAGTTGTAGTATATCCTGAGTATATAAACCAGATCATAACTGACATATATAGTTTGAAAAGAAAAGCTTATATATGTACAGGCTAACCAGCATAGTCACATTATCTCTTTTAGACCATAAAATGAAGACATTGTGCTACACTATTTAAGGGTTTCTTTCTTCCTTTATAAAATAATAATTCTTAAACTATTCTAATTGTATCATACAATAGAAATCACCAGCCCTCAGTTACCCATCCAGTCTTTCAGGGCAAAAAAAAAAAAAAAAGTCTGTTTTCTTTTCATTGTTAGGAGATATTTTTACATCAATAATCATTGAACCCATGAGTTAATGAAAGCCAAGAGAGACACTGGCTTGAATAATGAAAAGTGGGTCCTTTTTATGCTTAATTCACAACCAAATATTATACATAATAGTCAAAGTCTGTGTCAAATAAATTGGAATATCCAGCGTTAATTGGTTTCCAGATGATGCTAAATTAGACCTTTGCCTATATCCTTAATTACTACCATCTTTAGTCACTGTCTTTATCATTACTAACTCTACCATCTTCTATCCCTCATCACTCTATTTTCAGTCGTATTAATTAATTAATTAATTAATTAATTTCAATCTTATTAATTAAAATAAAAGAGACCTCAGGGGTCAGTTAAGCATCCCACATTGGCTCAGGTCATGATCTCGTGGTTCACCGGTTCAGGTCCCACATCCGGCGCTGTGCTGACAGCTCAGAGCCTGGAACCTGCCTCAGACTCTGTGTCTTCCTGTCTCTCTGCCCCCCCCCAATCGTGCTCTCTCTTTCAAGAGTACATTTTTAAAAAGCTTTAGAAAAAAGAAGAGAGTCCTAAAACATCAACGATTTATGTCCAAAATACATAATATATATATAAATTTCTTTAAATATATATTTCATTGGACTTTTGTGAGAGAGTGTTGGCACTTGAAGTAATGACTTCTCCCAATGAAGAGACAGTAGACATGTAAGATAGGTTTTCTTTCTTAGGGGTGGGGGTAGAAAGGGCCATAGGAGTCGTTCCCACAGAACAAGAGAGAGAGAGATGCCAGCAAAAGAAATCTTTAAACTTCAAACCAACTTATATTCTCAAATTCCTCACTCACACCACATTAAGCTAGCTAATGCCAGAATGGAAAGGCAAGAAAACTTTGTGTAATTCATAATATGTACCTATAAGGCTCCCAGAAAATGTAGCATAGTGCCTGGAGGCATGCTCTCTTTAGTATGATTATCCCAACACCATCTTATTTGTGGACTTAAACTCAAAGGAAGGGCTATGCTGGTATAAAAGGGTAGCATGAAAGGTAACTTTGTAATGATGGAAGAGTTCTGTGCCTTGATTATGGTAGTGATTACCTGAATCTATGTATGGGATAAAATTACACACAACTACACACACACACACACACACACACACACACGAGTGCATTTTAAAAGGATGAAAATAAAATAAGCTATGTGGTCTAGCCAACAGTGATGTGCCAATGTCAATTTCCTCCCTTTTATATTATGCCATAGTTACAGGAAGATGTCACTCATTTGGGAAGCTGGGTGAATGATGCTGTGGATCCTGTATACTCGTTTTGGTTTTTGTTTTTTGCAACATTCTGTTAGTCTGTAATTATTATAAAATAAAAAGGTTAAAACATTGTAGTATTGCTACTTATTCAATAATCAACATCAACATTCATTTTTGACTCCTGACCTAGATGACTATGGGAATGAAGCAGCTTGGCCATGCCAAAACCTTGTTTGGGAGTATCCTAGTACCCCCACCCTTAAGCTCAATAGAACTTCAAATCTCCTCCAAGTAAATACACCCACCTCCTTGAGAAAACCCAAGGACGCTTTTAAAGATCTTTTTTTCAGCCCCTGCCCCCTCATAGTTACATTGCTACCCCACCCTGAACACTTCTGGAAACATCATTGTGTTGAGGACATTTGGAGGAAACATTCTTAATCTCAATCCTATTTTTTTTTTAAGAATGGAAAATCTGATCACATCACGATCCTGTTTTTATTTATTTAACAAAGACTTATTGAGTGACTTCCTCAAATCAGATACACCTGAAACTTGATGCAAAACCAATTCTTGGTTACCTAATACCTGCATGATAAATTCCTCATGAGCTCCTTTCACGTAAGGTCCTTAACCGTCTTTGCTAACGTATCATTCCCGACTCATTTCTGTTACTCCCTCACTGTTATTCCCCCTCTGGTGACTCACTATCTCTGATAGCTGATACATTCTGTATTCATCCATATACATGTACATGTAGCTTCACAAAGATTACACCATCCTTTGTTCTTGTTAATCACCGAGTTTGGAATGCTTTATTTGCCTTTCTGGAATACCTTCTGCCCCAACACGCACGCGCGCGCGCACACACACACACACACACACACACACACACACACACTTCTGCATAGAAAGTGCATATGAATATTTTAAGACCCAGCTCCAAAGTACTTCCTTTGACATGTTCCCTACCTAATTAATCCCTGTGGTACTTTAAAATGGCTACAACTGTTTTTCAGCTCCTCCCATCATGGGGTGGGGACTATTTCCCCTATTCTTGGTTCTGGAATGACCCAGTTACTTTCTCCCATAAAATGCAGTAGTTCTGATATTGCACCTCTTCCCAGCCTTAGCTTAAGAGCTGTTGCAGGTTTTTTTTTCTCACTCCCTTGGAAACTTGCTGCCAGTATTTTAAACACCTGGGCTAATGCTGGAAGGTCCGCTTGGAGGAGAAACAAATTGCCCAGGTAGGAATCCCACCTAATGGCCATGTATGTGAATAAAGCTTTCTTGGACTGTCTGACCCTAGCCAAACTAACATGAGTAATCCCTGGAGATACTAAGTCCAGACCCCAGAACGGAATCATGAGCAAATAAATGCCAATTGTTTAAAGCCACTCCATTCCGGAATGGTGTTATATAGCAGCAAATGAGTAGCACAATCCTATCCCAATCCCAGCCTCAGATAATTAGACATTCCAAATCCTGAAATACAATGGCATCCTGTGTCTACTTCCATTATAAGATTCACATTTTGCCATGATTTTTAATGCATTTCTCCACACTACTGAACTCTGAGTTCTCTACAAACAGAAATACCCCTGGGACCTCACAACAAGCCTGAATACATAGCAGGCACTAAAGAAGTAACAGTTAACAAAAACCTGAAGGACCATTCTTCATCAGAACAGACTTCATCATGTTGATCTTGCTTGAGTGTGTTAACCAAACCATTGGCAGAAGGAACTTTCACTTCCTATACTGGGAAGAATGGTGAACCTCATGCCCTAATGGTGTGGCTCACATGAGGTTAAATTTAGCAGTAGTCATAGATTGGATCTTTTCAGAGTGCTAAGATTAAATAGCCTCAGATGAGCAGTATTTCACTAGCTTTGCCAGTCTAACAGCCAAGGGAACGCTTCCCCTGCAAATAACAGAATGTAATTCCAAGCAAAATTCTGTCAGTCTTGGCTATGGCTCAAAATGCATTATAAAAATAAAAACATTTGTTTTATCCAGTTCCTCTCAAGAGTTTTGTCCAGCATTATCCAGAACAAGTCAAATTCTTCTCTATAGCCTACAGTCACTGGTATATTACCAGTAACATAGCTGGAAAAAGACACGATGATCTAACTAATCATCTTCAGATCATAATTCCTCCAGGTTAGGATATTATTGTTGGGTATACTTTAGCTGAATGAATCCCTTTCTTGACTCATTAAGTAATCCATTTCTAAGTATAGAGGCAAAGTTACTTTTTCATGTTTCATTAAGGTTGCATTAGCACATGTATACTAGTAATATTTCCATCATATATATCATTATTAATACCGTATGTCATTGGTAAAGTCACCACTGGTATGAAGATGGAAGGCAAAAAAAGGTTGAGGATTCAGAAGAAGGTATTTTCTTTTTTTTTTTTTAATTTTTTTTAACATTTATTCATTTTTTTGAGCGACAGAGAGAGACTGAGCATGAACAGGGGAGGGACAGAGAGAGAGAGGGAGTCACAGAATCCAAAGCAGGCTCCAGGCTCTGAGCTGTCAGCACAGAGCCCGACACGGGGCTCGAACTCACTCAGGAGTGTTGAGATCGTGACCTGAGTTGAAGTTGGATGCTTAACTGAGCCACCCAGGCGCCCCAGAAGAAGGCAGTTTCAATTCTTCACTTTGTCAATGACTTTTTGTCTTGTTGCTGCTTAAATATTCACCCTTTTTTTTTTAATGGTAATTCTTTTCTTTGAGAAATGAACTTTTATTTTTTTATTTTTAAAAAAAATTTTTAATGTTTATTTATTTTTGAGACAGAGAGAGACAGAGCATGAACAGGGAAGGGGTAGAGGGAGAGGGAGACACAGAATGTGAAGCAGGCTCCAAGCTCTGAGCTGTCAGCACAGAGCCCGACGTGGGGCTCGAACTCATGAACTGTGAGATCATGACCTGAGCCGAAGTCAGACGCTTAACCGACTGAGCCACCCAGGCGCCCCGAGAAATGAACTTTTAAAAAAGATAAATTATGGCTGAAAGTTTTTATAGGAATTATATATGCATTCAAACAAATAGTTTCAGCTAAATAACGTGATCCTAGTTCCATCATTAGGTTTTTCTGTGTGTTATTTTACAATTATTTTCATTAAAAATAAAACATGATTGGGGCACTGGTGTGGCTCAGTTGGTTAAGCATCTGACCTTAGCTCAGGTCATGATCTCATGGTTTGTGGGTTCAAGCCCCACATTGGACTCTGTGCTGAGAACTCAGAGCCTGGAGCCTGCTTCAGATTCTGTGTCTCCTTCTCTCTCTCTGCCCCTCCCCCACTTGTGCTCTGTCTCTCTCTCTCTCTCAAAAAATAAATAAACGCTAAAAAAAATTAAAGTGCTTTAAAGACAACAAAAATAAAACATGAATGGGGCACCTGGAGGGCTCAGTCGAATGAGCATTCGACTCTTGATTTAGGCTCAGGTCATGATCCCAGGGTTGTGGGATCAAGCCCCATGTCAGGCTCTGTGCTGAGCATGGAACCTTCTTAAGATTCTCTCTTCCTCTGCCCCTCTTCCCCACTTATGTGGTCTTGCTCACTCTCACTCTCATTCTCTCAAAATAAATAAATAAATAAATAAAACATGATTAATATCATGCTCTTTATTTTTTCCCAATTTTATTGAAATGTAATTAACATACAGCACTGCATAAGTTAAAATTTTTTTTTAACGTTTATTATTGAAAGACAGAAAGAGTCAGAGTGTGAGCAGGGGAAGGACAGAGGGAGAGGGAGATACAGAATCCGAAGCAGACTGTAGACTCTGAGCTGTCAGCACAGAGCCTGACGCAGGGCTGGAACTCACAAACCGCGAGATCATGACCTGAGCCGAAATCAGAGGCTGAACCGACTGAGCCACCCAGGCATCCCTGAACTGCATAAGTTTAACGTGTAAAGCATAATGACTAAACTTACACATGTTGCGAAATAATTCCCACAATAAGTTCAGTTAACATCCCTAAGGATATTTCCCTGAGGAAATATTTTTTCCTTATGATGAGAACTCTTAGGTTATATTCTCTCAACAACTTTCAAATGCGCCAAACAGCAATGTTAACTATAGTCATCATGTTGTACATGACATCCCAAGTACTTATGTATCTCAGAACTGGAAGTTTGTACCTTTTGACCATCTTCCTCCAATTCCCTCTTCCCCTACCCACCGCCTCTGATAACTACAAATCTGATCTCTTTTTCAGTGACTTTATTTTTTATTTTTATTTTTTAAACTCAACATGAAAGTGAGATCATACAGTGTTTGTTTTTCTCTGACTTGTTTCACTTAGCATAACGCCATCAAGTTCTGTCCATGTCATCACAAATGGAAAGATACTTTTCTTTTTTATGGCTGAATAATATTCCATTGTATATATGTATACCACAATTTGTTTAACCGTTTTTGCACTGATGGACATTTAGGTTGTATCCATGTCTTAGCTATTGCAAATAATGCAGCTATGAACAGAGATGCAGGTATCTCTTCTGCATATTGTTTTTGTTGCCTTTAGATCTATTCCCAGAAGTGGAATTGCTGGACCGTATGCTAGTTATATTGTAATGTTTTGAGAAACCTCCACACTGCTTTCCCTAGTGACTGTATCAGTTCACATACCCATCAAGGGTGTGTGAGAGTTCTCTTTTCTCCACACCTTTAGCAGCATTTGTTATCTCTTTTTGTTGATGATGACCTTTCTAACCAGTGTGAGGTGCTACCTCCTTTTGGATTTGATTTCTATTTCCCTGATAATAATTTTGAGCACCTTTTATTGTACCTGTTGGCAGCAATTTTTTATCAACCAAATTGTATTTGTTGAGACCAGTTTTAAAAATCACAGCATTTGCCAATTTTTAGCCATAATCAAAGTCAGTAACTGGTCAGATTTTTAAAAATATTTCAGAATGCCCCGTCAAGATGTACTGAAACATTTTTTTCTTTCTGATCCATTTTACTTTCAACTCTGGAATGGTATAGATCCATCTCATTCGAGAAAGACGACACATGCTTCCTAAGTTGCTATAGTTTTGACAAAATGCAAACTCAGCTCTTCATTAGTGAGCCCTTATTTATTTGCAAGGAAACTTCATCCATATGATGTTGATCCATCTACACTTACAGTAGTACAAGTGAGTAGTGTTTCCTAACTGCTACTTGATTTCCAAGAAGACTTAGAGCCATTTTTTTTCCTGTGATTTTTTTTTTTTTTTCCTTAAGAGAAGGAAGCTTATTTTCACAGTTCGGAAAAGAATAAAGGGCTCAAATTTGAGAAAAAACATGGACCCTCATCATGATAGAGGATATAAAACAAATTTCTTTGGGACCAGTTATAGCATAAGTGCAAGGGGGTGTCCTGACTAACAGGCTATACTTTCTGAGTAAAGATTAACCTTCCCGCCAACATAAGCCAACAGTGATAAGCAGCCGACATGCCTTCCCAACACTGTCCTTCAGAAGTCCTGGGTAGATGACGAATGACTAACTTAGAAATACAATTCAAACTATTGTGTATTGGAAGCTTGCTGATTCTGTTGCATTCATGTAGGGAGGTGAGCTAGGGGATTAATCAGTGTTGCGTTTTCTGTTGACCTGGGTGCCGGATAGACTGCATCTACACACTGGCTGGTACTCAAGCTTCACACCAGAGCAATGAATCACCTTCAAAGCTAACTCAGGGAACAATTTGGCTCCAAAGCCCATTCACCCTGGGAACTCCCCAGCTGAGAGGTGGGACTGGGGAGATTTAGCACTGCTGACTGAGAGCTGTGAGTCATGGGTGAGTGCCAGCACACCAGCGCAAATCATGTAAGCACTTGAATTTTGTAGTCGCTATTCATAATACTGGGTCAAGAGCCCAACATTTATGGTAGACATTCATTCCAAGGATATAAAAATAAAACATTATTCGAATTCTTTAGACCTTGAAAATTAAAATTCAGGACAGCTAATCTTTCCTGAACCACAAATAGCAAGGAAAAGGTGCTGTTTAACCTAATATTTTGTTTTCGCACTCATGTGGCCAAAACTCTATAGTGGAAAGACATGAAATTTTGAATCAGAAAATTTAGAGTGAGACCCATGTCTGCTGAATTCTAGTCATTTGGTATTGGGAAATGACAAAACTCTTTACTGCTGTCTTTACTGCCTTCCATCTCCCAGTTGCTGTCCAACCTGCTTCATAGATGTGACGGTGAAGTCCACTGAGGTGCTGGGCCTGTAAAACTTTTATAGACATAGAATGCTCTACACGTTTATTCTAAGAATTGTGGGTGGAAAATTTGCAGTAAAAGACTTAGGCATGAAACCTGGTGTGATTAAAACTCAAGAATACACGAATATTTTTTATCTTTGTAAGAAAAGTTGGTAAGATCTGTAGTACTGCATTTCAATCTGTTTTTAAGCACTAAGAATAAGTATTTATATTCGCTTCATGATCCAAATTCACTACCCCAATACAAAGTACCCACTCCCCACCCCCCCACCCCCACCGCCACAACACAAAGGTATCCAGTGGCAGCTAAAAGAATACAACTATGCATAATGAAGGATCACATTTTCCAGAAGAAAGCCGATGGCCCAATTTAGCACCAAGTCTGAAACATCATGTTTCGCTTTCTTTCCCTTGCACCAAGTCTCAGAATCTGTCCATTAATCTCTATGGGCTTGATTTCGAAAATAAAACTACGTTTAGAGGGGAAATGATTCTACTGGTCCTTGTTGGAAACAAATTTGTTTCTGTTCCTTGAATGCTTAGTGTGTGTGTGTGTGTGTGTGTGTGTGTGTGGGTGGGTGGGTGTTTTGAACAGAGAAAGTTGCATATTTGAACCATATGTGAATTCAATTGGAACATGTTAGTTTGATTGTGCCAGAGTTCCTCAAGGCCTGCAGAAATCAGAGGATGTGGCTGGTCACCCTAGCTTTGGAAGACCTGGATGCCTTTGTGCACGGTAGGGTTCCAGAACAAAATGTAACAACTTCCTTTCTCCATGGTTGCTTCCATAATCATCCATCTTCATCCCGAGAGCTAGTTTGGCTTACCCCATGGTAGCTGAATTCAGACAATTTTCAAGGGCTGAGGCAGGGAGGAGACTATTGGCATTAAGAACCAATAACAGAGTGGAATGGTATAGTAGTCTTGAGAAAACATGACTGCCTAGCCCAGTTTTAACATTAACAATCATTTTACTATTTATCTTCCTTATCTATTAATTTATCTATTAATTTAATTTCTTAAATTAAGAAATTTGGATTAGATGATTTCTAAGATCTTGTCTACGTCTGACATTTACTGAATCTATGAAACTCTTGAATTAGGCCATCTGGAGTAATTACAGTCATGTGGCCCATGGGAAGACAAATGAACATGAAATGCTTAAATATATAACAGTTTGGCACACAAAAAAAATATAAGCAGGAGAGGGCTACGCCTGCACTCTACACTATTTAAGGCAATAGTGAATTTTTTTAAAAAAAAGCTTATTTATTTATTTTGAAAGGGAGAGAGTGTGCACAGTGGGGAGGGACAGAAAGAGAATCTCAAGCAGGCTCCCCACTGTCAGCACGGAGCCCAGATACGGGCCTCAATCCCACAAAATGTCAGCTCAGGTGAATGAGGTACTCAGATGCCCTAGGCGATAGTGAATTTGACCTAAACTTGGTTCTGGAAAGTGATCAGTCAAATTAGCAACATCTACTCCTTAAAGGCAGGCATTTCAGTAGTGGATATAAGAAAACTACATATCAGTCAGCATTCTCCAGAGAAGCAGTACCAAGAGCGCACACACACACACACACGCACACCCACACACACATGCAGAGGCACACACACCCTTATCTGTCTGTCTATTTAAGCAGTTGGCTCATCACACAGTTGTGGAGGCTGGCAAGACTGAAATTTGTAGGTCAGGCTGGAAGCCTAGAAAAGCATGTAGGATTTGATGCTGTGGCCTTGAGGCAAAATTCCTTCCCTGAGAAACCTCAGTTTTTGTACTTAAGGCTTCCAATTGATTGGATAAGACCCATCCATATTATCAAGGTTAATCTTTACTAGAGGTTGACTGATTGTAGATGTTAACCATATTTACAAAATTTCTTCACAGCAACACCCAGATTAGTGTTTGATTAAATAGCTGGGTATATCTTCTAGCCACGTTAACACATATGACTAACCTCATCATAAGTAGTATAAAGAAATGGGTGTTCAGTTAAATAATATTCCCTTTGGGGCACCTGGGTGGCTCAGTCGGTTAAGGGTCTGACTTTGGCTCAGGTCATGATCTCATGGTCTGTGAGTTCGAGCCCTGCATCGAGCTCTGTGTTGACAGCTCAGAGCCTGGAGCCTGCTTCAGATTCTGTGTCTCCCTCTCTCTCTGACCCTCCCCTGCTCACATTTTCCCTTTCTCTCTCTCAAAAAATAAACATTAAAAAAATTTTTTTAATAATATTCCCTTTACAATAAAACTACATTAGGGACTTAAAAAAAAGGAGTTAACTCTAAAATTTGGCAGAATTAAAAACAGATTTCACAATCCAGCCTATCAGTGTAGGTGTTTCTTTCTTTTTTGTGTTCTTGGGTTTTTTTTTTTTGGGGGGGGGGGTAGTTAAAAATTTTTTAATTGCTATCAATTCAAAAAAAAAGGTTGCATAAAATCTAATCCATTTTAGAAATATACATGGTCTTCCAGTACACAACATTTCAAATATCAATGTGTATGGTAAAAATACAAATAAGGAGAAGGTAACGTACCTCCTACGTCGGGGACAGCATTGTACTTTATGAGTGCAACTGGCAGCTGGGGCCCAATGTAGTCCATACATGTTGTATTACTTGAGCAATTCAGCTGCAGCTTAACAAATAATTTAGTAATGTGGTCCCCAGACACCCAGATCAAATGAAATGTATTTCGGCAAAATAATTTCCTTTCCCCACACTTTTTGTTTTTAATTAAAACTTTCATCTCCCCCTTCACACCTACCCCATCGATTTCCCCTTAACCCCCACCCCAGAAGGAAAGTTTCAAAATGTACATTAGTGCTATAAATAAAAATGCTACCTATGAAGCATCAGATGAAGCTTCATCTGTTCTCCTTTTGTTTAGCAATCTGTGAGGCCTCTGAGTCAAGACCAGATATTTAAGTTCTTCTTCTGTATACCGGTGTTACTTCACGCAACAACAACAACAACAACAAACATCTATCACTTCTGTTGTATACTGAGGAGTGAAAAAACAAAACAGACCATAATCCCTTAACCTATGATTATGGAAGGGTTCAGTGGTAGCTGTCCATTGCTGTTGAATTCAGCTGGCCAAAAGCTACACCCCATCTTCCAGATAACCTGAATGAATTTTAGGAGGTCAAAAATTACCTAGAAGAATTTATAGCATAGATTGGCTTAAAAAGACAAAACAACAACAAAAAAATCGTAAACAGCAGCATTAAGCTTAGTGACGCCACACTGATATGATTAATACCGTCTTAACAGAATTCAGTCTTCCACATTGTAATCAAGCATGGTGGCGAACTGTTAACTAAGTGACTTTGCTGCCAGAGGCAGGTTTGGTAACAAACCTGACTTTTGTAGAAAGGAAGAGCTTCTACTCAGATTGCTATAAACCACACACATTTTAGACACCGCGTTGTGGGGGCCCACTTCCCGGGAGCTAAGTAATTACGTCCCTATTATTTGGTCCAACGTTACTGCCAAGTGAGTAGAATTCTCTTCCGCGTCAGCATCAAAATGCATCCCTATCACCAAGGCATATGGGCCCTGGGATTACATTTGTAAATTCCTAGTTGTTGGCACAGGTTGGGTGGGAAGAAAAAAAGTAGAAGGACTTTTTTTTTTTTTTAATTTTACAATCAAGAAACCTTGGGGGCACCTGGGTGGCTCAGTCAGTTAAGAATCTGACTGTTGACTTCGGCTCAGGGCATCACCACATGGTTCACGAGTTCGAGCCCCACATCAGGCTCTGTGCTGCCAGTGCAGAGCCTGATTGGGATTCTTTCTCTCTCTCCCTCTCTCTCTTTCTCTCTCTCTGTCAAAGTAAATAAATAAACCTAGAACTAAAAAAAAGAAGCCTTGGAAGAAGCAATTCAGAGCAACTCTGGATGGTCTTCCTAAAACTTCAGAGAGCTCAAGAACTTAAACTAAAAGTCTTCCTAGATTAGAAGTTGGTTTGTTTGTTTGTTTTCATTAACAGAGTAACAGGGATCCTTTGCACTAGACATGAAGCCAGAAAAGAGGTTATATTGCATGGAACCTAGCAAAAGTATCAGTTGCCAACTTGCAACAATGACGGGAATGACAGGACATCCAACTTCTAGAAACAAGAAAGGACACAGCCCTGTCTTGTGAGCACAAAAGTGTTTATAATGCTTGTTCAGTCAATCCTTATTGGTCTGAAAGAAATCGATTGCCTTTATAAATCACTTACTAATAGGAAGGAACAAAATTAACCTCAGTGAGTTTGGCTATATTTTCACTAGTCTTCAAGGAATGTCTCATCTTAAGACACTGAAATGTACAGGATTGTTTAGGACATGCTACTCAAAAAAAGTCAATAGATATTTCCTCTCCTTTTTAAAGGTTTCTACAAAGGTATCTTCCATAATCCTGTCCACCTTATATTAAAATAAATTTTACATTTCACAGAAATTTTAGAGTGTTTCTGATTGGTGCCTTTTGGAACAGGATGGACTTCTTATGGCAAAGACACACAACTTGGGTCTTGGTAAAGGCTTGCTCTTTTACTTTATGAGTAAATTTTAATAAGTCCCTTAACCTCTATGACCCTCAGTGTAACCATCTACCAAATCATATAGTGATATATTTCCTGCTTATTTTCTAAAGGGCTGTTTTGAAGGTTGATCAGTTTCTATGTATAAAAATTATCATCACTTGCTGTTTTGCATTGGTGTCCTACTTCTGGTTTCCTGTCCACTTCCCCAGATTAAATCACAAATTCCGCTTTCATCATAAAGTCAAAGAATAATTACTTTGGTCAGGACAGTAGAAAACATGTGATGCTCAGAACTTTGTCAGTTAACAGAAGAAGCCCAGTTTCTCAGAACTATACATGTTCATCAGAGAAAAGAAAGTTGTCACTCTGTATTCAGAGCACTCTTTAATGTAGCCTCTATCCACCTCTCCCATCTTAATTCTCATTTCTTACCTCTTCTCAACATGAGAGCTGTGGACTCCACTTGAACCCCATCATACTTGGTATCTTTAGCCCATGGTAAATAAGGTGGCCTTTTGCACCTGCACGTTCATATTTTATCCATACTCGTGGGCATCTTGTGGTAGAATTCACATGGTAATGTTGCACCATTGACTTGGGATGTAATATCGTTCATCTTTTTCCCCTCTTTTATTTTGTCTCCTTGAAGAAAGAGACAATGTGCTATGGTTGGCTATGGTTAAATTTTTTTTTTTTAATTTTTCACAACATAAAGAACAGTGCTATGCACAGACTAGATGATCAATATGTGCCCTTTTTAAAAAGCCATATTTATTTTATTTTGAAAGAGAGAGGGGGTAGAGAGGGAGAGAAAAAGAAAGGATCCCAAGCAAGCTCTGCACTGTCAACACAGAGCCTGATTCAGGGCTCGAACTCACAAACTGTGAGATCATGTCCTGAGCTGAAACCAAAAGTCAGAGGCTTTTTTTTTTCAGTTTATTTATTTATTTTGAGAAAGACAGAAACAGTGCAAGTGGGAGAGGGGTAGAACGAGAGGGAGACCAAGAATCCCAAGCAGAGTCTGCACTGTCAGCATGGAGCCCCATGTGGAGCTTGAACTCATGAAACCACAAGATCATTACCTGAGCGGAAGCCAAGAGTCAGACACTCAACCGACTAAGACACCCGGGCACCCCTGCCAAGAGTCAGAGGCTTAACCGACTGCACCACCGAGGCACCCCAATAAATGCCCTTTTAAAAATAATGAATGAATGAATTAATGAGTGAGTGAATGAATGAATGAAATGCTATTTCTACAAATCATATAAATACAGAACCTGTTATTTGGCCTCCATCTTTTAGGAACGTGAATGGGGAGAGAGATCTCCCTTCTTTCTCTGTTCCAGAAGCTTATTGAGGAAGCATGTGGCTCAGAAGAACCAAGAATGCTGAGAGAGAGCAGCCTCTATTCCAAATGAAAAATTTAAAGTCTTATCCCTCAGGCCTTAGTAATAAACCCCTCAAGTCTTGCATTCTCTTTGATTATAAACAAGAAGTCATTCCCTTAATATTTGAAAATTCTTCAGATATCAGTAGGTCATGGGAAGCCATGCAAACGCTGTTCAGTACAGGAATCTGACTCTGGATGTTTCCCTGAGAAACTCCCCCTTGAGCTCAAGGCGAAGCTCATTTCTGATTTTTTTTTTTCAAATAGCCACAAAGAAACCCTAAGTCAGGAGATTTAACCTCTCCTGTGCGCCTCTGCAACTGGAATTCAGAGTATGTTTACTTCAGGATTCAGCACACATTTAAGAGGAGACTGGATTGACTTGCCCTGGAAGATGATGCCACAGGGGGATCTGAATGGAGAGAGGAGTTTCTACCCTCTCCAGTACTCAACATTCACAAGAAAAACCACAGCAAAAAGTAACAAATCACATGATTCTCTCTGTTTACCTTGTAGGTATCAACGGCGCCATCATTTTCTTGGTTGTCCAAGTTTGAAGACTTGGAATCTTCTTTTTTTACATTTGGTTTTACCTCCTTTGTCTTTTCGTTAGTTCACCAAATCAGAATGACTTCTTTGTAAATGCCTATTGAATGTGTCACTTCTTCACCACCCTATTCCCATGGCTACCAAGCTATCGATTATCTGGACATAGAACACTGCAATTCATTCCTAGTAAGTTTTTGTTTTTCCTCGTAACACTTCTCTTAAGATCCTCACTGCAGAGAATCTTCATACTGATATTTCTAAAACATCTCTTCCACCATACTTCTTCATGTTCAAAAGTCTTGGGAGCTCCATTAACCTTATTAGTGATTCTTAAACATTTCTTTCCAAATATCTCAAATAGTGGTACAATAAACTCTTATCTCAGGTGCATCCAATACATCTTTGAATTCTCTCAATTTATTTTATTTTATTTTATTTTATTTTATTTTATTTTATTTTATTTTAATGTTTATTCATTTTTGAAAGAGAGAGACACAATGAGTGGGGAGGGGCAGAGAGAGAGGGAGACACAGAATCTGAAACAGGCTCCAGGCTCTGAACTATCAGCACAGAGCCTGATGCAGGGCTCAAACCCACAAACCACAAGATCATGACCTCAGCTGAAGTCAGACACTTAACCTACTGAGCCACTCAGGAGCCCCTGAATTCTCTCGTTTTAAACAGAAAGAAAGACTCTTTTTAAAAAATGTTCATTTATTTATTTTGAGGGGGGTAGGATCTGAGAGAAAGGGAGTGAAAGAATCTCAAGCAGACCCTGCACTGAGTGTGGAGCCCGACAGGGGACACAATCTCACAACCATGAGATCATGATCTAAGCTGAAATCAAGAGCCAGACGCTTAACCAACCGAGCCACCAGGCACCCCTGAAGTATCTCATTTTAGATTTAAAATGCATGCTGATTTTACAGTGTATTCTATCATTCATTTTCGGGTGTTTTTAAATACAAACAATGATTTAGATTACTTACTAGTTAAAGCACCTATATTTCCCCTCAAAAACGTACCCCATTTTTCCCACAATCCCTTTCGCCATTTCCACTGCCTTCTTCCTGCTAATGTGCTCACAGGAAGGAGCAAGATCCAGCTGTGTAGCTAGGGCTACACAGCCACCCAGCTCAGAGCCAACTGGCGCCTCCCAGCCCCTTTCCTACCCCTTCCTTCAATTTGCTTCTACTCTGGCCAACACCATGCTCTTCCTTTCCCTTCGGTGGGCCTCAATAAGATGGCATTTTGTTCTTACACCCGATTTAATTGTGACATCCACCTCCCTACCAACCTTGCACCCCATTGTGAGTCTTCCCTGAGCTGGCCCTGAGATTGCTTCCAGAGCATTTCCTCCCATGTAGTGTCCAACAGGGGTTTCCCTTTCTTTCACTTGGGCTTCCACATCTGGACACTGTGGCTGCTTTGGACAACCCCCCTTCTCAGGTGGTACCTACTGATGCCTCCACTGTGGCTTGAAAAAATTCTGGTTTCTGCTTGCTTGTTCCTTCTAAATTCTCCTCAGCACAAGTGAAAACCAGCTGTGGCTCCTGTCCAGGCCTCACTGAAAACCTAGAGATCACTCATCACCACGTAGAGGGTGTCTTAAAGCAGCTCCCAGAAATGGCTCCTCTCAGAGCCAGGCCTCCCTTCAGATTCCTTATCGCTCCACCCTGGTTTCTACCTGAACTTCAGATGTCCGGGTTTGCTCTGTCCCAGGAACACATATTCCCAAAGAACAGACAATAATTTTCAGAGACAGGACCTTTTCATGAAGATTTAGAAAAGCAAAAGTCAGACTTAGTCAAGGTATTTTGATTCCCATGGTACAAGTAAAAAAATGAATCAAGAGTCATAATTGGCTAGTAAAGTAAAACCTTTCACAACTGAGACATCATATAAACAAAAAAACAAAAGCAAAAAAAAAAAAAAAGCATAGGGGCGCCTGGGTAGCTCAGTCGTTTGAGCGTCCGACTTCGGCTCAGGTCATGATCTCATGGTTCATGAGTTTGAGCCCCACGTTGGGCTCTGTGCTGACAGCTCAGAGCCTGGAGCCTGCTTCAGATTCTGTCTCCATCTCTCTTTGCCCCTACTCCACTCATGCTCTGTCTGTCTTTCAAAAATAAACATAAAAAAAATTTTTTTTAAACATGTATATTAAATACTACTTCAGAATCATGGTCAATAAAGAGAACCTTTTTTAAAAAAATACTAGACGTTATCAGTAGAAAATGCAGTGAATAGTGGCAAAACCTCCATACAATAAAATTTCTTGTAAGTCAAACACTGATGAAAAACTTAACTTCATTGCTAAAAATGAAAACAAAAAACAACTTCATAGAAATAACTGTATACAGACCAAATATAACTAAATTTATATAGTGTTGAAAGATTAAATTATCTTCACAAATTTAAATCTGAAATTTTTGCACAGGAAATTTTGGACTTTGTAAAAATTAGGGCCACAAAAGGGAGCTCACATTCGCTTATTAATAAAATGTGTACTTTTTACATTCCAAAATTACATTTTACATTCACAAATTAATTCTGAAATTAATTAAAAATCTAACAATTCTGAAAATTTAGCAATTAAGACATGACTAAGTGAAAATGTAACCCACAGAGTGGGAGAAAGTATTTATAAGAAGTATATATAATATTTTTTAAAAGATTCACATTTAGAATGTATAAAAAACTACAAAAAAATCAATAAAAATGACAAATTACCTAATAGGAAGCTGGGCAAAAGACTTGAGTAGACATTTCACAAGATGTCAAAATCAGCAATAATCATGTGAAAAAATTATTCAACTTCATTAATCATTGTTAAATACTAATTAAAACCATAATGTGATACCAAAATACAGAGGTCACAAGAACTATAATGAAAAACACAAAAATACCAAATTTGACAATAGGGTAAAATAATAAGAATATTCATATATTCCTGGTGGGAGATTAGTACAACCACATTGGAAAACTGTGCAGTTGTATCTACTGAAACTGAACATATACATAACCTACCATTCAGCAATACCACTGTTAGCTATATTCCCAAAGAAAAATGCAAACATATGGTCACCAAAAAACATGTACTAGAATTTTCATAGTGGCATTATTCATAATAGCCAAAGCTGGAAATTATCCATGTGCCCACCAATACTAGAATGGATAAATAATCTATGGCATGTTTTATACTATGGAATACTATGCAGCAATGTGAATTAATGATCGAGAACCTCATGCAATATGCCTGAATGTCATAAACATAATATTGAGCAAAAGATAACTTACCTTAACACATGGTTGTGATTCCATGTAGAAGGTCCAAAATAAGAACAAAATTAACATGCTAGAAGTCATAAATTATCCAAAGGGTTATGGGTATTTACTAGAAAAGGACATAAAGAGGAGCTTCTGGGTTGCAAAAAATATTCTGTTCTTTGACCTAGGTGATAGATGCACAGATACGGTTGGTAAGTAATTATCAAGCTGTATACTTGGGATGTTTGTTTACATTTTTGCATATTGTAGTTCAATAAAACTATTTACAAGTATTAGAATAAATTTAAGCCAGAAAAAATGAAGTCCTTTACTTAGGTGCAAAAGTTAATTGCAGACTAGAGGGATGTCAGCGTGGTGGTAACATGTAGAAAAGATCTATGGGTTTTAATTGACCACAGCCTCAATCCAGGTCAAGAGTGGGATGTGGGTGCCAAATTACTATAATATGGTTCTCTAATACTAGAATTAAATATATCCAAAACGTAAAAGGTTCTCAGGAACTTGAAATGAACAACCTTTTCATTTCACATCTGGGAGAATCCAAACTCAAGGAGGCTTGAGCTCAATCAAATTAAAATGGGTGTTAAGAGAAAGAGACGGAACGTTATGTTTTCTGACTCTTTTGCCTAGAGCACATTCCTTTAGATCTGTGGCTCCTGAACCTCACGGAGCCTAACAATTACCCGGAAAATTCAGGGAAGAAAAATCCGAAGCTCCAGATCATTCTGGTACAAGGAGTCGGGAACCACTGTGCTGGTCTTTTCCGGACTGCTGTACCAGAAAATGAAATCTGATGGCTTTGCTTTATTCATCCCTTCATTCATTGTGATTGTCTAATCAGATTTAGTTTCTATTTCATGCAGAGCAGTTTGGTAATAGCTAAACAAATTAAAATATACGCCATATCAAATTTGTGGTCAGAGCATACCTTCTCCTCTGGATAATTAATATTTTAAATGATATTCTAAATGAAAAAAAAAAAACATAAAACCATTTTCAAAAAATGAGACAAATCTCACTGCAAGCCAGAAAGGAACTAAAATGTATAGCGGTAAGTTCAACTCTTGTGGGATCTTGGTGTTCGAAATATCCCACGCAGTGGATGAGAGAAAACCCAATTTCACTGGTACGGGGCTCAGTGCACCTGTGCCTGGACACACAGCTGACACAAAGCTGCATCACTCGAGCTCTGGTGGGCTGGCGCAGTGACTGGCTCCTGCTGTCCTTGTCACAAGGCAGAATAGGAGACAGATGACAGACCCGGTTCTGCCCTGCTGGGAGTGTGAAAGGAGCTGGATGCGTATAAAAGGTCAGAAATGTACACAGAAAGAGAGACCTACACCGGATGGGCGTGCAAATAACAGTTCCAGACTACGTGAAGAAAATTACTCGGAAAAGACAAACAACAAACTATTTCAGACAGCATTTCACTTTTAAAACATAAGGAAATGGAAACACGGAAAATGTCCTTAAAATCTTTAGGATTCTTTTTGTAAGAATAGGGAGGAAATTTTTCATGCGGTAGAAACAATATTGTATAACAAAACAAAAATAGGTGATGTGAAGACCAACCAATTCCACATCTTAAAAGTGAAAATGTAGTCACTAAAATGAAATCTCAATAGAGGGAGTAAAATCTAAATAGGACACAGATGAAGAATTAGTGAACTAAAAAATGGATTATCTGATATAATGGCACCGGAGGAGCTGGTTGTGCATACATATAGTATATATTACATATATAAAATCTATATAAATCATTGATAGGTAGAGATTCTTAGTTCATGTTATAAATAAAACAAATTAAAACTTAAATGTAAAAATAAACTGTAGAGCAACTGGGAGAAAAATAAGCCTATATCCTTAAGATTTCAGAGTTGTAAAAGATTTATTAAACCAGATATACAGGGGTGCCTGGGTGGCTCAGTTGGTTAAGCATCTGACTCGATTTTGGCTCAGGTCATGATCTCATGGTTCCTGAGCCCAAGCCCCATGTTGGGCTACACACTGACAGCATAGAGCTTGCTTGGGATTCTCTCTCCCTCTCTCTCTGCCCCAACATACAAAGTCAAAATGATAATGAAATAGCCTGGGAAACCTGACCACTTTGCACTTAAGACGTTTGCATGAAGAAAGGTACATACACAAAAGTAGAATGCCACTTAGAGGAGCTATGGTCAGCATACGGAATTCTATATCCAGCATATAAAGAGAAATATGAGGGGCGCCTGGGTGGCTCAGTCAGTTAAGCCTCCGACTTCAACTCAGGTCACGATCTCGCGGTCTGTGAGTTCGAGCCCCGCGTCGGGCTCTGGGCTGATGGCTCAGAGCCTGGAGCCTGCTTCCGATTCTGTGTCTCCCTCTCTCTCTGCCCCTACTCCGTTCATGCTCTGTCTCTCTTTGTCTCAAAAATAAATAAACGTTAAAAAAAATTAAAAAAATAAAATAAAATAAAATAAAGAGAAATATGAATCAGTAAGGATAAATATCAAAGAACCCAATGGAAAAATGGGCAAAGTGCTTTTATGTACCACTTACAGGAAATAAAAGCTGAATTCGCAAAATACATATGAAAACATACTCGGCTGTGCAAGTCATCAGGGAAAACTGAAAAAGTGAGATACTATTTCAAACCTACCAGACTCAGAAAAATAGTAATGTCTGGCCAAGCATGTGGGGATTACTGATTACATTTAATACGGATTTACATTTAATAAATACTGATTACGGTATAACTTAGGGAGACATCATGAAAAGCAATGACAATACCCGCAAACTTACATAATCTGTGACCTATCATCCAAGCTAAGAATGTATGTGTGTGCACATATGTGTGTGTGCACACGTGTGTTTACCCTGGATGAACTGTACATACTTATTCACAAAGAGTAATGTATAATGATATACAAGGGTGTCTGGTACAGCATTGTTGTGGCAAAAAAAAAAATTGGAAATAAAACAAATGTCAAGAAGCAGTGGAGAGAGAAAGAGAAAGGGACGATGGACTGATAGTGGTATATTCATATAATAACTTCAGTTGAAAAGTAATAACCTAGGGGCGCCTGGGTGGCTCAGTCAGTTAAGCGTCCGACTTCGGCTCAGGTCATGATCTCACGGTCCGTGAGTTCGAGCCCAACGTCGGGCTCTGTGCTGACAGCTCAGAGACTGGAGTCAGCTTCAGATTCTCTGTCTCCCTCTCTCTCTCTGCCTCTCCCCTGCTCATGCTCAGTGTCTCTCTCTGTCTCTCTCTCAAGAAAAAACATTAAAAAAATTTTTTAATAGTGCCACAAACGAAGTATATAGCTTTGTTAATATATATATGTGATATTTACTATATGTGTAGTAAATATATAGCATTGAATGCATATCAAATTCATCTTACTGGCTAGCCCTAGAAAAGAAAGGAATGCAATTAAGGAGGAGATCATGGAGACCACAACTTTATCTGTATGGTTCTTTTGCCTTCAGTTGAATCTGGAGAAAATATAAAGAATACTAACAGTTATTCCATTTTGGTGATGAATAAATGTGTATTTATTAATTAATGTCTATTCTCTTTCAATTAAGAAAAAATGCCTACAGGCACCTGGGAGGCTCAGCCATTAAGCATCCGTCTCTTGATCTCAGCTCAGGTCTTGATTGCAGGGTCATGAGGTCAAGCCTGGCATTGGGCTCTGTGCTGGGGGTGACTCCTACTTAAAAAAAAAATAAAGAAAAGGAAGAGAAAAAGGAATAATGCTTAAGTTCAAGGGGACTAGTGAGTGTTATGGGTTTTTCTGACCTAGAAAATTGAAGAGGGACTTTAAGAGACAGCATATATACAAGCAGAACACCCCAGATATGTCTTGCTGGGAACAAGTGAAAGAACAAGGGAGAACAAAGATAGTGAGTCAACATAAATTCCTTGGAAAACCAAAAGCACTATCACTGGCTTGTTCTCTTTTGCTTCAGGGGTTCTAACTGAAATGCACAAATGGAAGTTAGAGGAATGCATATTAAGCTGCAATTTAGGCAGAAATTTCTAACGATTACCACTTTTGAAAAATTACTTGGCTGTCTCAGGAGGCAGTAAGACTTTATCAAGATCAAGTCTAGGGTGGATAAAACTTGTAATGAATATGGCTTTGGGAACTTACCAGTAGGTACCATAGATGAAGCTTGTTTATGGAAGCAATGACAATAATGGCGATACCAATGACTTTAGTAATGAGCCCCCTCATTTAACCCTTAAACTAACCCTAGAGGTGAATATTATTTCATTGTCCCCATTTTACAAATGAAGGCTAGTATCATTTAATCGGTAAGTATTTGAATCCAGACTATTCTAACTCTAAGGCTTGAACACTTCATCAAGTTCCTTGCTATTACAACATCAAGGTTTGTGAAATCAAAGAAATGGATTTCTAGTTGTGGAATTGAAGACAGGGTAAGGATAGCTGATTTTTTTAAATGTTTATTTACTTTTGAGGGACAGAGACAGAGACAGAGTGTAAGCAGGGGAGGGGCAGAGAAAGCGGGAGACACAGAATCTGAAGCAGGCTCCAGGCTCTGAGCTGTCAGCACACAGCCTGACCTGGGGCTTGAACTCACGAACTGCAAGATCCTGACCTGAGCCGAAGTCGGATGCTTAACCGACTGAGCCTCCCAGGCGCCCCCACTCATATTTTTGTTAAAGTTTTATTTATTTATTTATTTTGAGAGAGACACAGAGAGAGAGTGGGGGAGGGGCAAAGAGAGAAGGAGAGAGAGAATCCCAAGCAGGCTCCTTGCTATTGGTGCAGAGCCTGATGCGGGGCTCGAACCTACAAACTGTGAGATCATGACCTGAGCCAAAATCGAGAGTCAGAAGCTTAACTGACTGAGCCCACCCAGGCGCCCCTGGATAGCTGATTTGAAGATGTTTCAAGCTAGTCAAAGTTCTTGAAAGCAAACCACTCACAAGTGTGTTTCAAATAGTACTATTTGGTTTCCTGCAGTCTAGTTTTAATGCTGTTAACGCAAGTAACTACGGCGTAATATGAAGTTGGACAAAAAACTGACAAAATGATGGAAGGCTTTTGCAAAAGAAAAAAAAATAAGTGGAAAGCCTGCCTTTTAAGACTCTCAGTGTGTGTGTGTGTGTGTGTGTGTGTGTGTGTGTGTGTGTGTCTGTCTGTTACACCAACCAGTGACTCAATGACCATAAGCAGTCCAAATTGTCAAAGTGTCCCCCGTTTTAGTCCTGTTGTTTGCTCATTCCTTATCGCTTGCAAAATCTGTTCTATCGTCTAGCCTCAACCAAACCCCTTCCCACACAGCAAACTGCCAAGCATTCACTTTATCTATATCTGAAGAGGAGAGAAGCAGATGAGTCAAAAATGCCAGAGTTTTAATGGGTGGTGTGAAAGATGTGTGGGCGTTTGCAAAGCTGAGTTTTACTAACTCCCCCAGGCTGGGGGACCTTTTGGGGTGACATGCAATTTGCTCACTTGGTTTCAGTGTCTATGTTGGTTAAGAGGGACACTTCCCCAAAGACACCGTGTTAAAGCAGAGGAGACAAATTGCAAGGGAATTAAGCCCAGACCAGAAAGTGTCTGTCGTTGGATTCTGTTGGCTAAGCTGATTCCTCAAAAAGAACAAACATGGTGGATTAAATGGGTCTGGCTCAGGGTTGGGGGTCAAGGGTCATACCCACAACTAAATCCCAAGTGTTTTGGGGGGAAAGAGATAAAATGGTGGGAAGAAAGGAATGAAAGGTTGTTGACATGTGTGCTGTCTTGTCTCAACCACATTCAGAGGGAGAGCCCACCATTAGTTTTCTGGGAGAGTCTGAAGAAGGACAAGATGGGGAGCAAACACAACTCTCTCAAGCTCTCCTGATGTGCTTAACCTTCCTCCAGACAGGAAGCTCCATTTAACACTGCGCTCCATGCCTTCTTTCCTTCTCTCTCACATATCCATCAGGATCAAGATAGTGAGAGTTCCCAAGATGTTTTAACAAATGACTTCTCTAATAAAGCCTTCACCAACTCTACGTATTTTGTCAGGGCTAAGTTATGGACAAATGCATACAGGATATGCATTGGATCCCAAGGTTTCGGTCTCAAAGGTGTTTCCAGATATCCATCCAAAGAGGCCACTTGACCGGAACCCAGAGAGGTTGCCATGAAGAGTGCTTAGGGAAATCTGCACATTTGTGCTGATTTGTGCCAGAATCAGGCTCTGCCGCTCTAATGTTTTGAAAAGGTCAGTCAGCAGGGATTTCTGCTGAGCAGAGAAAGGGACCAGGGTGGTGGGACAGAGAAAACTTTATGTATCTGAACAGGAGAGACTAAGAAAAAATTTCTGGAGCTTCAATTTCTGAGCCTGCAAAGGGTTCTTCTCGAATTTACGAAAACTAGAGAACTGTGCATCAAAAGTTCAATGAATTTTTGGCCCCAGGCCTTTAATACAGCTCAGCTCTTGAAGTCAGTGCACTAGTAAGTTCCACCTGAAACCAGCAACAAGGTATTTGCATACAGAAGGAAAGTTCTAAAGCTGAGTGAATACTTGTGGTTACCTGGAAAGAATTTAGCAAAAGTTGTGTAAAGTCCCGTTAGGACAGCTCTGATAGTAGAAGACTCATCCTATTCACAGCCTGTACACTTGAACCATGAGGGAAGGAGAATATTGAGGCCGGGGGAAGCATTTACAGACGCTTGCAGACACGTGTATGTTTCTCAGCGAGTCAAGTTCTGACTCGATTTTCTCGTGTAAAACTGAAAAGTAGTACCTATGCTATCAACTCAGTAAGGTGATGGATGGTCAGAATCAAATAAGATAATTGTCTTAGTCTGCTCAGGCTGCTGTAACAAAATACCACAGAGCCAGTGGCTTAAACAATAGACATTTATTTCTCACAGTTCTAGAGGCTGGAAGGCCAAGGCCAAGGTGCCTGGTGAGAACTGTCTTCCTGGATCGCCAATGGCTGTTTTCTTACCATATCTTCACATAGGGGAGAGAGAGACAGAGGGGGGCAGGGGAGGAGGGAGAGGAAAGGAAGGTGGGAGAGGTGGAAGAGTAAGAGAGAGAGAGAGAGAGAACAAGAGGGGGAGAGAGAAAGAGAGAGAGAGAACACTATGGTCTCTTCCTCTTGTTACAAGGACACTGATCCCATCATGGGGCTCTACCTTCATAACTTTATCTAAACCTAATTACTTCCCAAGGGCCCCTCTCAAATACCATCACATTGAGGATTAGGGCTTAAACATGAATTTTGGATGATACAAACCTTTCTTTCATGGCAGTAATAAAACAAAAGAGTTTTTAAAAATTAGAAATAAATTGTATAAACCCATTATGGCATCATTATCATCACTACGAATGTAGACTTCATATAAGTGGTTAGCACCTTCTATCATATCCTGTCTTGTTCTCTTAGGGATCAAGGGGTTATAAAGAAACTTAAAACTGTGCCCTGCAACACCAGGCCCCACCTCTGCTCTTCATATGAGGAAGTGAGCTCATGTCATGTCCAAGGTTATGGAGTAATGGTTAAAGCAGAATGGGTCTGTGGATAAGAGCTTTGGAAACAGATAAACCTGGCAATAAATTTTATTTTTGCTATTTTTAAATGTTTATTATTTTTATTATTATTTTGAGAGAGAGAGAGAGAGAGAGAGATAGAGCATGAGCAGGGGGAGGGGCAGAGAGAGAGAAGGAGACACAGAATCGGAAGCAGGCTCCAGGCCCTCAGCTGTCAGCAGAGAGCTCGACATGGGGCTTGAACCCACAAACCATGAGATCATGACCTGAGCCGAAGTCAGATGCCCAACTGACTGAGCCATGCCAGTGGCCCTATTTTTACTCTTTTAATAAGTAGTGTCTTCGGGCAAGTTATCTGACCTTTCTAAGGTTCAATTTCCTCATTTGCAAAGGAGGGGTGATAATAATAATAACAATGCAATTTTATCAGAGTAGTGACACAGTTTAAATCAGATAACACATGAAACATGCACATATTGTTCCATATTAACGCGGAATAAGAGCTTGATAGATATTGTTAGTGTTAATTTCTCATGAATGCTAAGTGCTTCTGTTATATTTATTATTGTTAGCATCATTATTCATCACAGAGTTGGAATAAGCACCCAAATCTCCTGGTGTTTGGTGCTCTTCACAGAAAGAGAGCATTCAGATCCAGCAAAGCCAATTAGGGGCAAGAACAATTTCTTTCTTAAGGATAAATTTATTAGCTTACCCAGCTGTTTGCTGCATCTCAACAGTAAAGCTGAGCGCAAGAGAAAACTAGTTCCTGGAAACAATCATCAGAGGCCAATAAGTAGAATAGGACCCAGATTAAAAGCGCAGTTGGTTTTAGTGGAGCTTTGCTGCTAAGGCACCTGTTTTTCCTGAAAACCAAGAACCATATACAGTCTAGTTGCAGGGCACTGGGTGGCTCAGTGGGTTAAGCCTCTGACTTCGGCTCAGGTCATGATCCGGCAGTTTGTGAGTTCCAGCCCCGTGTCAGGCTCTGTGCTGACAGCCCAGAGCCTGGAGCCTGCTTTGGATTCTACATCTCCCTCTCTCTCTCTCTCAAAAACAAATAAACGTTGAAAAAAAAATTGAAGTCTAGTTGGAGGCACAGGTAAAAGTTGCCTGGGTTGAAACATCACTGGGTTCACTCTTGCAGATAGCTTGTCTGGGAAGGGAAACTCTTTGTTTGTTTTTTGCTTTTTCCCAGTACTGTCAATTTCTTCACATTTAGAATTGCTACTTTACTTTCGTAAATCTAGAACAACAACAACAACAACAACAAACAAAGCAAACAAAACACGAGGGTCCAGTCAGAACTGGTAGGGTTACTCCGTGTTCAAGGACCAAGTTCTCTGCCAGAGAGAGGCTGGATGTTTGCCTCACAGCCAAGCTCTCGGCTTAAGCAGAAAAAAGTTAATGGATTAGCCCTGACAGATGACTGATGCTCTCAGCAAGCACGGGCTCCAAGCCAGGAATCAGCCCTCTGTACAGACGGCAGCCATGTCTGGGGGTGCCGGATGGGGCTGATAACAGGACAGGAAACCCATCAGAGACACCCACCCCCTTACCTCTGGGCCTCATCAAAATTACCTGCCAAAGAGACACTGCTCCAGACCAGCACCTTGTCAGACTATTTGGTAATAGAAAACAGCTGCTCCTGTTGGGAGGCAGAGGTGGGAGGAGTGGAAAGAATAGGGGGAAGAACCATTCATAACTTTTCTGCTGGTGCAGAACCATAAGTTGCAATCACAAGGCAAGGAAGGACGGGAAATTCTAAGGATCCTGTGGGAATGATATTATCCTCCTCTAAAGGGACTGAAAGGAAATCAAAGCTACTGAATTTAAATCACAGATGACAGTTAATCCTTAGCAATGGGCTTACCACAGGGTCTTGATGCTGCTTAGCGCATCCTAGGGACAGCAGAGGAAATGAGGTATGGAGCTTGATCAGGCAGTTCAGGCAAGGGGAGAACCTCTATTGTTACCTCCTATGCACTGCCTTACACCGGAGCCTAGGACGGTGCCTGTCTCATGATGTATGCTTGGTAAACACTTGTCGAATCCCTGATTCACAAAGTTCATGGTAGGCATTTTCTAAGGCTGGATGGAAGGAACTTTGAGCAGGTCAGAGTTTGACTCCATGTTCTATGACTTCTATTACTTACTAGCTGTGCTATCTCAGCAAAGTATCTTCATGGTTTGTCTATAAAATGGGATTTGCTCATCCATATCACATGATTTTAGAGATCACTGAATTAAATGTGATCGTGTTCTTAAGTTTCTGACATGAACTAGGAGCTCAGTAAATGATAGAAGTTATCAGGGATGAGGTGGCCACTAAATTACAGAGTAATTATTAATGTGTATAAATGCCCTCCAGATTTAATAGGAAAGAATGAGCAACAATAGTACAATACTGAGGAATGCCTATATTAAGCAGACTGTTCTCTTGCTAAGAGTAGCCAGTGGGAAGAACCCTCATATGCTTGGGGGCTATCTCAGTCATACACACACACACACACACACACACACACACACGCACACGCACACACACACACGCACACCATGCCTGTTACACAGCAGAGCTCACGAAGGAACAGGGGCTAAAGAGACCCTTTAGTCAATTAGACCCTTACAAGAGACCCTTTGTAGTCAATTAGAACAAACAAACAAAAAATCATTTGAAAAAGCAGACACCAGATATGAGAGGTAGGAGCAGTTACGACTGCCATCAACATCACCGTTCCTTGCATTCATATAGAGGCAATTTAATTTTTAAACTAGATCTGGTTTTCTTTCTTTGAATAAGGAAATACTCTGTACGAACCCATAAATGCATATACACGTGCAGGTACCCATATACGCACAGAGGAAGAAAAAGGATATTAACTCAAGAACTTAATATTATTCAAATCATTGTCCTCAAAATCCAAGTAGATGCATTGCAATTATAGCAGGAATAGGAATGTGTATAGGGAACAATCAGAAAATTAGAAAAAGGTCTTGGAAATTGCAAACATGATTGCTGTATACCTCTAATCTCTCTCTCCTTCTCTCTTTCTTTCTCCCTCTCTTTCATGCATGTGCACACTCACAAACATAAACTACCATTTCCAAACATCCTGCACAAACATTTTTTATGCAAGACATGTAATTCCAGATGACGTACACTATCAAATTAGGAAAGGGCTCCTGGTGGCCTTGAGCAATGAAGCTCTGAGCAAACGCTCCCATGTTGAGAGATTCATCCTGGGCCCAATGAAAATCCACTTTCTGTTGTGAGAAGGGACACTCAGAAGTGAATCAGCGCTTGGCGCCTTGAGGCTTTATGTTTGCGAAGGAGGAAGGAGAATGGAGCTGTCCTTACTGTGTGGTCTTCTGAACCCCCTTCGAAATAATAACACGCTCAGTTCTACCTTCCTCTCAGAGCACTGGAAGCTCTCCTATCACCTGGGAATGTTAGATTGTACAGTTTGAAAACACTCCTCTAGGTGGTTCTGACTGACAGCATCTCCACCCGGGCGGTGCTTGGTTGAGAACTACAGGTCAAAAGGCACAGCAAACAGTGAACAGAGACTCTCTCACTTCACAGACCTTCTAGAAAAGCAAATCTGGAAATGAATGAGTCCAGGATGAGAATTTATGTCAAACATTTTTCTTTTCTTTTTTACAAATATGTATTTATTTTGAGAGAGAGAAAGAGAGAGAGCGTGCATGTGCGAGCAGGGGAGGGGCAGAAAGAAAGGAAACAGAGAATCCCAAGCAGGCTCCGTGCTGTCAGTACAGAGCCCGATGAGGGGCTCAAACTTACGAACTGTGAGATCATGACCTGAGCTGAAATCAAGAGTCAGATTATTAAGCAACCGACTGAGCCATCTAGGCACCCCTATGTCAAATCTTTTTCATCAGGGGCAGCTGGGTGGCTCAGTCAGTTAAGCGTGTGACTCTTGATTTCGGCTCAGGTCAAGATCTCAAGGCTTCGTGGGTTTGAGCCCCACATCGGGCTCTGGGAAGGCACCGCAGAGCCTGCTTGGGATTCTCTCTCTCTCTGTCTCTAGTGGCCCTTCCCCCACTCGTGCTATCTCTGACTCTCTCAAAAATAAATAAGCTTAAAAATTTTTTTAAAAATGTAAAATCTTTTTCATCTACGACTCTTTCCTCAGCCAATGGTAAGATGTGTGTATCTTTTCAGTTGTCACCTGGGAATTTACAGGCATTACCACCTCCCTAACATTTCAGTATGTTGTGGCTTTACCAAACATGGGGCAACAGAGAGATTCTTTTATTCGTCTTTTATTCTTACCATCTCCGAGGCTCCTGTTCTATAACTGCAGAGGAAGTAATACTGTCAACCCACAGTTCTGTTATGAAGATTAATTTAGTTGTATTACATAAGGTATCGAAAACAGTAGGGCTCATTACTATATGTTACCATCATTATCATTAACTTCTCTTTGAATGTAGTCTCATGCCTACATTGAATGGGCAAAACTTTTTTTAAGTTTATTTATTTATTTTGAGAGAGAGAGGGTGCCTGCGAGCAGGAGAGGGGCAGAGAGAGAGAGAGAGAGGGAGAGAGAGAATCCCAAGCAGGCTCCCGTGGTCAGCACAGAGCCTGACTCAGGGCTCAATCTCACGACCCATGAGATCATGACCTAAACTGAAATGATGAGTCGGACGCTGAACTGACTGAGCCACCAGGACCCCTTTGAATGGGCAACATTGTATAATCCTTATTGCCTAGTCAGAGGCATGTTCTCATGTTCACATACATTTCTAGTAGTCTAGGAAGCATTCTGTAGTTTTCTTTAATATTGGCATGATTCTTGCTTGGGTTGGCTTAAGAAGGGTTTAGAACAGACTCATACTGTATTCAGTCTTTTTTCCCCCTCCTGTTCAAACTTGTCCGTTGTCTTCTCCTTAGAGTGAATCTGATTGCCAGGAAATGGTTGTGAAATATGTCTCAATATTACATTCACTTGTGGGATACTCAGCTTTACCCCGGGATCTGGCATTGCTCGCTCTGATGAGGTCAGTGTATTGCCAAACTTGAGTCACTGGCTCCCTCCCTTCTTCCACAGAAAACAGAAGTGCAATTCCAAAGAAGCTTTCTTGTTGTTGTTTTTAGTTTCCCAGTGTCCAGTTTCCTTTCTATCATAAATAGCATCAATTATCTGATGTGTAACTGAGAGGGCAGTTAGTTTGCCTTCAATGCATCATTTAGTTCAGCTGATTCAGCAAAAACACTTGAGCGTGAATGTGCCCCCATGTGTGCGTGCAAACTTCGATGCCTGAGTTTTCATGTTAGCTGGAAAAGGCTGTCTGTCTCTAGATTTATGATAAACAAAGTTGAGAACACAGTTTCTAAGTTTTGTTTCATTTGGGGCTTCTCAAGCTGCCTTTAGCAGATGCTAACCTATGATGACCTTTGGACAATTCACAAGTTTTCCAGGGGTCAGGATAGCAGTTAGCTCTTATTTTAAAAACAGGTGCTGAAGAAGATAAGGTCATAGAAAAATAGGAAATCAGGACTTTGCACAGTAACTGACATATGGTAAAGGAATAAAAAAAGAATGAATGGATGGCACGCTTTTCTGTTTATGATATCATCAAAGGGAATGAAACGCCTTATGTTAAAAATCTTCACTATGCTAGCATTTTAGCATCATCAGAAATACTACTCTTGATCTTTTCAACTTTCTTGGATCTGCCTAAATTCAACATCTGTCCTATAAAATCGATCAAGTCATGCAAGTTTTTTTCAGGAAAATGAATAAAAGTGACATGCTTAATTAGAACAAATTTAAGCTGTTTGATTGGGATTGGAATTTTTTAAATGTTTACTTGTTTATTTTGAGAGAGAGAGAAAAAGAGAGCATGTGAGAATGTGAGTGAGCAGGGAGGGACAGAGAGAGAGAGAGAGAGAGAGAGAGAGAGAGAGAGAATCCCAAGCAGGCTCCACACTGTCAGCACAGAGCATGAGGAGGGGCTCAATCTGAAGAACCATGAGATCTTGACCTGAGCCAAAATCAAGAGTCAGACACTTAACCAACTGAGCCGCCCAGATGTCCCTTGGATGGTTTTTCTGATGTAAATATTAGTTAACAAGAAAAAGAACTCATTAAAACTTTTCCATACTTTTATTTTTATGTTTTTTAATGTTTATTTATTTTTGAGACAGAGAAAGACAGAGCATGAGTGAGGGAGGGGCAGAGAGAAAGGGAGACATAGAATCCAAAGCAGGCTCCAGGCTCTGAGCTGTCATCACAGAACCCAATGCAGGGCTCGAACACATAAACCATGAGATCATGACCTGAGCTGAAGTCAGATACTCAACCAACTGAGCCACCCAGGCGCCCCAAAACTTTTCCATACTTTTATTGTCTTTTTATGGTTTTCTAGAAAAAAAATTATAATTGATAAAATAAGGAAAAAAAGAGCTAATCCATGATATTATAGATATTACACTGTGATACATAAATATTCTTTCCTAACTCAATACCAAATGTAAGGGAAAAGAGACGGTAAAATCAATATGCAAAACCCCCCTCATTGTGATTGTCAGTGTTTATGTTCTGATGTCAATTACAAGAGTTCCTAAGCAAAGATTTAAAATACTTTATATAGCCATGAATTGAGAAAGCACAGAACTACAATTGCTGCTTATGTGTTTATACAAATTTTCTATTTATTTATTTAATTTAATTTAATTTAATTTAATTTAAGAGAGATAGTGAGAGGGAGAGAGGAGAGTCCCAAGCAGGTTCCAAGCTCAGCACAGAGCCCAATGCGGGGCTCCATCCATGACTATGGGATCATGACCTGAACTGAAATCAAGAGCTGGATGCTCAACCGACTGAGCCACCCAGGCGCCCCACAAATTTTATTCTTAATATAGCAATTTCTGGTTTCCCTATGCAATGAAATCCTATACTAAAAAATTAAATCCAGTAACTCAAAATTATGTATCTTAGCTGGCCAAGTGTTTCATCATTTTAAAATAAAATATAGTGTTGCAAAAATTTTTGTAGTATTTTGGCAATTGTGCTTTGGTAGTCGTAGTATGTTAGCATCAACAGATATTGGACAGGTTTCAGCACAGCTCTTTCAAACATTTAAGAACACAATAACAAGCTATAGTATTTTGTCTTGTATCAGCATCAAAAGGCTACACGTTCATAAGTACCATGTATTTATTGATTTGAATATTTACCTTGTGCCA
Source organism: Panthera onca (assembly GCF_046562875.1). Classification (NCBI taxonomy): domain Eukaryota; kingdom Metazoa; phylum Chordata; class Mammalia; order Carnivora; family Felidae; genus Panthera; species Panthera onca. The sequence goes on along the minus strand of NC_138348.1, from coordinate 90,169,868 downwards.
ATCTATTTATGTCTCTGTCTTGCAATCTTGGAACATTCCTATGGAGTAGGTAGATTACTTTTATTTTCATTTATAGATGAAGAAGTTGAGGTTTGGAGAAGTTAGATTAATGTACCCAAGATTAAAAAAAAAAAGAAAAAAAAAGAAAAGCTAACAAGTAGAGGTGCTGGAGATTAAGCATCTCTACTATCTTGACCTATCCAAGTTGAAAAAAAGAAAAAGCCAAAGAGATAATATGTAAATAAGATGGACACACAGACCACACATAGAGCCTGATGAGGGGCTTAAACTCACGAAACCATGAGATCATGACATGAGCCGAAACTGAGAGTCGGATGCTTATCTAACTGAGCCACGCAGGCATCCCAGGAAAGGTATTATTTGAAGAGGACAAGATTTTGCAAATCCCATCCATTGCTCCAATATCTTGTATTATGAGGGACATGTGCTGAACCATACTTCTGGAGTCAGGGACATAAGATACATACTTACATCATGTATCCTAAGGAAGCTGTGTCGATCTATTCATCATTTTATGGGTGATATGGAATTCCTGAAGATGAACATGATCTCAGCGATGTTGAAGTGTAGACATGTAGATTAAGATCAAATGTTCTTAGAATTGTCTATCTCTGTCCTTTTTTTTTTTTTTTTTTTTTTTTTTTGAGTTTTAAAACAGTTCAAAGCAGAAGCTAAAAAGAAATCATTGAAGATTGCATCCAGGATAAACCCAGTGGCATCACCAACACATTAAAATGCCTCAGTCATATGTAACAGTTGAGAATTATTTTCTGTCAAGCTTTCTATCTTCATGTATTTCAGAGGGAAGCATTTCTGGGTCATTCATATTTATTTCAACAAAGTGCTACCGAGTAATTCTCTTAGGCTCTATAATTTACTTCAGTAAGTTTGATTTTAAGCCAAGATGCTACAAATGAAGTGGTCTTATACAAATGCAGCTTTCCAAAGATGTCAACCTTACTGCATATGTTAAAAGTCACAGGGAGTATCCTCAATAATATTTTACTTTGCAAAAGATATTCAACTGAAACATGACAAAGACTGGCCAGACACGGACAACTTAATAGCATTGGGGGGCTAAAGGAGGCTCCTGGCAACTAAATGAGCTGTGGATTTGCGCTCCAAACATGACTCCACAACTCCCCCTGTACGAGACAGCGGATCATCCTTTACTCGGGAGATCAGCCTTTAAAGACAAAAGCAAGATCAATCTGAGATGTATAAAATGAGGTAATATATGTAAGATCATAAGGATCGATAAAAGCTACAATTATTACCAACTAGCATCATAGATCATTGGAAAATGTGATAGCAAAACATACAAATTAGAGTATACCACATGAGAACTTAGCTGACCCATTAGATAGTTTTGAGTGTATTGCTCAGGAAACAGCCCTGCGGGGAAGACTCACCACCCACAGAAACCAACAATTGCAATTTGGAGGAAGTGGACTCCACCCTCACCACTCCAACAGACTGGGGACGCTCCTACGCTGGGAGGCATCTACTCACAGGTGGAGATATTTCTTTTAATGTCTAGTTCATGTCTGCCACATTGGATCCTACAATGGAAATGGATATTCTAGTAAATAAGAGTATATATTTTAGATCCATGCTGTCAGGATTCAAATCATGACTCTGCCATTCAGAGCCAGCCCCACATTTTGCAGGGCCAAGCTCAAAATGGAAATGCAGGGTCCGAAAAGCAGGGAGAAAGTGCCATTAAAAATATTAAAATAGGGGCGCCTGGGTGGCTCAGTCAGTTAAGCTTCTGACTTCGGCTGAGGTCACGATCTCATGGTTTGTGAGTTCAAGCCCCGCGTCGGGCTCTGTGCTGACAGCTCAGAGTCTGGAGCCTGCTTCTGATTCTGTGTCTGCCTCTCTCTCTGCCCCTCCCCTGCTCATACTCTGTCTCTCTCTCAGAAATGAATAAACGTTAAAAAATTTTTTCTTAAAAAAAAAAGATACTAAAATAAGAGCGCCTGGGTGGCTCATTTGGTTGAGTGTCCAACTCTTGACTTCAGCTCAGGTCACAATCCCAGGGTCATGGGATCGAGCCCCACACTGGGCTGCTCGCTAAGTGTGGAGCTGGTTTAAGATTCTCGCTCTCTCCCTCTGTCCCTCTCCCCCACTTACACTTGCTCTCTCTAGAATAAAAATTTTTTAAAGATACTAAAATACATAGCTTTTTTCTTTCTTCCACAGTCTCTTTCTCCTGCTGTGATGTTTCATTTGCTAGTTGCATCAGTCTATGTAAAGAAAAATTAAAATTTTAAATTATTAGCTCAAATGTTCCCATTCATCTTTATATTATGTAATGCCAATTTAAATGCAAATATGAGAGCATTTATATTGAAAATCTTAAAAAAAAAAAAAAAAAAAAACAAGGAGGGGGGACCCTGGCTGGCTCAGTCAGAAGAGCATGAAACTCTTGATCTCGGGGTTGTGAGTTCAAGCCCTACACTGGGGGTAGAGATTGCTCTAAAAAGTAAAATTTTTTAATTGTATGTGGAATCACTGAAATGACACAGTTCATATTCCATAGCTCACGTGAGCATATGTATTTTGTTCTTGCCAAAACAGTGGAAATGTGGCACAAATCTATTTTAATTGCACGTTTTGATACGTGAACATTAGATAACCCCCTCTCCGGTTATGGCAACCCAAAAATTACTTTGGACATTGCCAACGTCTCCTAAGGGTCAAAATCTCTGTCCCTCTCCCGATCCTCCCACTGAAAGCCACGGCTTTATGATTATACGGTATGCATCAGAACATTTAAAGCTATCTTCCCAAATAAGTGCACCAAGGGCCAAATAACCCCTCCAGCATATAGTGCTGGCTCAGCACCCTCACAGCCCAACAGATCAACCCCAAAATGGCACCCTACTTAGACTCACTACAGCCCTCTTGCTATCTACATCTTCCTCTTGCTTACAGAGGAGGGAGGACCAGCTGTTTAAAAAGAAAAGTGGAAAAATGTTCATTCAAATCTGAGACCTGTCAACTCTCTGATAAGCTGGTCCAAGAAAACAGAAGTGAATTAACTCTGGTTCCCAGGATGGAAAGACTCAGGAGGTATTATTGTCCAGATTATGCTTCCTCCTCCCCCCTGCAGACACTCCTTGACATGCCTCGGCTCAGACAAAGCCCTTATGGAAAGTAACATGAGGACTGTGTTGACTCCAGTGAGTTTGATTTATCAGGACTACTGGCATTTGCAAAAGCAAGTGGTCTGTTTGGATGAGATGTTTCCCAGGCAAAAAGAAAAAAAAAAAAAAACCTGGCCTGAATATCCCTGCTCTTGGAACTTCATGTCATTGGTTCTTCTCAGCAGGGAAAAAGCAGTGGGAACTCGGCCTGCAGGAGGCCATAGGTGTTCTAGGCATGTCTCACCCCCGGCGCCCACCACCTCCTCAAGCGCTTGTGTTTCCCTACACAGGGAATGTTAATAACCCCCCCCCCCAACCCTTTTCTAAGTCTGCATACATTCTGACCTTCTTCACCACACTCTCCCCATCAGGCCGCCTTCTAGTTCCCCTCCCCCACCTCAAGGTCCGTTCCCATCTGTTTTCTGTTAGGAGTTCATTTTCAGAGTGCAGGCTGGTGGAATTTGGAGTTCAGACCCCCTCGAGTGATGAGAGTCCTGGGGCTGCCGAAGGTCCCTTCGCGCGGTCCCTGCCACCTCCCCCTCCTTCCCCGCCCTATGCCCCATTCGCCCTTGTGCAATAACACGCTGGAGCCCACATCTGTTTTCAATTCCATGTTCATTTGAACTGCTCTGGGAAAATGGAAGCTCTCACTAAAGTCTGGGGTCTTAAAGCAACAGCATGAATCCAAACAACTTTATTTGACCAATTTATACACACACACACACACACACACACACACACACACACACATTACCTATATACACACACACATATTACCTATACACACACACATATATATACATGTAATACATACGTATATATATGTGTGTGTGTGTGTACGTGTGCGTGCGTGTGTGTGTGTGTGTGTGTGTGTGTGTGTGTGTAGGGAGAGAGAGAGATTTTTCCATTAGCCAAGCTGGAGCTATTTCATTGAAGATCTCTCTACTCTGGTTCTTGGATGAAGCAATATATAATCAGGGATTCTTAATTCCTTCATTCTTGGTTCTAATGGTCATCTCTTGCCCCATTTCCAATCTGGGAATGTTGCCTGAATTTTTCAGTCTGAATCAACAGACTAGATGTTCCCAGACTTCTCTCTTAGTCTTCAGTGTATTGTCTGATTAAACAATGGGAGTTTTTTTTTTTTTTCTCATTCAAAAAATAATAATGTAGGGGATTTTGTTGTCATTTATTATCTCTCATTTTCTTCCCCAGGTACAAGTTGAGTCATATGTTTGTCTTTTGGCAGGGAAGGCTAGTAGCATGTTCACCCTTCAGGCAAGGCAAGCAAATGATCTTTTGTAAAAGGTGATGCTATGTCATCAGCCAATATTCTGATTCTTTTTGAGAAAAGTGTGTTTGGCCATTATGAAGCCTTTGCCCATGGCTTGCGTGTCACTGGTAAGTCATAGGAAGAATGAATTGAAAAGCTTTGGAGGCCAGAAGATCCTAGAAACACAAGTTTTGCTTTGTCATCATAAAACAAGAAACCCAGGGCACCTGGGTAGCTTAGTTGGCTAAGTGTCCAACTTCAGCTCAGGTCATGATCTCATGGTTCATGGGTTCGAGCCCCATGTCTGGCTCTGTGCTGATGGCTCAGAGCCTGGAGCCTGCTTCCCATTCTGTGTCTCCCACTCATGCTCTATCTCTCTCTCTCAAAAATAAATAAACATTAAAAAATTAAAAAATAAAATTAAATAAAACCAGAAACGCTAGTGATAGAAAATTACCATAGCGAAGAGCATTTGCTCTTTTGGGAACTGGGGAACCAGAAGTAGTAATTGAGGGTGCAAATATTTCTACTTCCTCACTTCTTTGTGAATAACCTAAAGACAGAGGCCCCTGTGTCATTTGATTGACACCAGAGGTACAGGCACAGGCTAAGCAGAAGATTCTGTGTTCATTCATTCATTCATTCATTCACTAAAGAAATATTAGCATTAATTTCATGCTCATGCTTTATAAGTTATATATAAAGAATGTGCTATAAGTTATATATCAAGTAACTTTATAGGTTATATATCAAGTAATATTCATTTGTTGGATACATTATCTATAACAATATGTATACTATATTAGCCAGAAAATATTTGTGGAATAATTTTGTAGTCAGTACCATATATGGGATATATTTATGTATGCATACGTGTATGTGCATTTATTCAGTAAATATTAACAGAATATGATATATTAGCAACCTTAAAATAAGATAGCATATAGATTTTATATGCATAATATAAATCTATACAAGCATACTGAGTTATTGCACATAGGACATATCTGTATGTAATACATTAATGGACTGTAGAAATTCATTCAACAACCAATTATTGAGGTAGTTTAGCTTGGTAGTTTAAAGTTTGGACTCTGGCGTCAGACATTCCAAGTTCAAATCTTGTTCAAATCCACTTAGTAGCTCTGTGTCCTTGCAAGTTGCCATATTGCAAGACTAATATGGGTCTTGATTTCTTCACATGTAAAATGGATACAATGATATTAGATGCTCCATGGGGGTCTTAAGATTTTTCAATGCATTACTTTTTTTTTAAATGCTTAGAAGAAGAATAAAATCATGTGGTTAGAGTTTGATAAATGTTAGCTATTATGCACCCCACCTGGGCAGTACTGGAGTCATAATCTAGAGAGGCAGATGAACAATAAAAGGAGGCTTCAAGAAGGTAAAATGAGGGGTCAGGAGTAGGTTCCAAGGGTGAAGGAAAGAGATGCTATGCCTTCACTCTAGTCCTGGACTCTTTTATAAAAGAGTCTAATCAAGGATACTCATTAGCTAAAAAAAGTGGAGCTACCCCTGGTTTGACAACCATAACCATTGCTATTATCAACTTCCTTTATTTTTCATTTGGTTTCACATCAATCTTAGGATTATGACTGGTTTGTTTCTCACTCAAAGTTAGTGGGTTTTGAAAGAGGAGAGATTTTGGCATGTAAAACATTACCCAATAAATTTACTAATTCCACAACAAACCTTATATGCTACAAAAAGAATTTCATGTACTCTCAACTCTGAAGCCAGTGCCCTAATTTTAGGTTAATTCCAAATTTGAATCCTAAGTATTGTTGCAACCTTCTAAAACCATAATCCAGCCCTTGGTTGGGTCTTCGGTTGGAGTAAGAAAGTCTCTTTCTTTCTAATTAGAAGCCGGTAGGAAGGCTTTCTATAAGTAATCCCACCTCATCCCTTAACTTTCTCAGCTAACTCAGATATAACTGTTGATATAACCTGACTTTTTAATAATCTCAACGCTTCTCCCAGATCCAGCTCACTTTAACCTATAATTGATCAGGAGTGTAAAGAGTACAAAGGTTTTCAGATGAGAAACAAAATATTTGTCCAGTTTTAGGGCCTGTTGGAGCTTCAGTGATTTCATCCTGCAGCTCAAACATATCCCAGACTTAATAAAAATCCAGTCCTTAATGATAAAGCCCATAAAAAGTTGAAATCCCAGAGGACTTTGGAAGAGTCTCTTAACTAAGGACAAAATGGCTTGAAAGAAATAGTTTTTAAATGAGCTCTTCAAAGAAAAAATATTGCAATCTTTTTTTTTTAAATAAAAGGGGGCAGGTAAAAAAAAAGGCAATTGCTACATTAATGAAAACAGTAAAATATTGGGGGGAAAGACTGTTAATATAGTTAATACTCTGCCCAGTAAGCTAAGAAAATTAGGTCTTTTTTTTTTTTTTTTTTAAGGGGGAATGTAATGTGCTCAGATCTATAGCTATTGACTGTGATTAGATTGGAGAAGATGAGATAAAAAGATTGGGATCCATCAATTGTTGACCCAACTAATAAGAACCAATATAAATTGGAAAGAGTGTGTGCTTTAGAAAAGAGACCTGAGTTCAGATATCAGATCTATCACTTTCTAGTTATGCGGCCATGAGTAATTTGCTTAATAAAATGAACTTTAGCCTCCCTATCTGATCTGTGCCTACGTGCGTGGTTCCTTATGAGTGGTAATTGTGCTCATTAACCTCTTTGCACCATACCCAGTGTGTGAGTCATGAAATGCATGCTACCTGCACTCATAGGAAATAGCTCGTCACAGTAGAAAGACTATGGCATTGGAATAAGGTAAGTGGCATTTCAGAGGCATGCCAGGCCCTGACCTGCTGTGTAATCTTGGGTCCTGTTGTCTCATTCTAAAGAAGGGTTAATGATAGTCGGAAGGCATTACATTAATATGGATTAAATCCATTAATTCATCCATATTAAATAACAGTCTCTGACCCTTAGTGTGCACTCAGTAGAGGTGGATATTTTTATTTATATATTTTTATGTCCAGACACCCTATTATTTGAAATAGCTGTGGGCCCGAGGCTCCAGGAAAATCGGGCCACTCTCCTTCTCTACAGCTCATGGTAGACAGATGGCTGCTATGGACAGAGGAGCAAGGGAAATGTGGTTGTCTTCCAAGGAATACTTATAAAATAATTGGTGAGGGTATCCTAGGGTTACTTTGAATGTATAAACTGTTTATTTTTGCAGTACGGATTGAAAAGTCATGGAGAAGGCTAACGCACTTGGGTTCAGTGTTTACTGCTCCTAAGAGGCTGAACCCCAGGTTCGTGACTGTGCAGTCATCCTCTTTCTGGAATAGATATTATTCCCCAACACATCCCCAATGGCACAGGGCCATACTATCTCACACTATTTCCTCTCTTTCAAACTTGGTGGGTACAAGTGGTAACTAACCATCATTCTTGAAGCCCGTGCCTGGAAAGTAATGTAGGGGAGGCCTCACATGCGGGTAACGCAAATGAATCTCTTGTACTCATTCCCACTAATTGGTTGGGGGAGGGAGCCACTGTTTTCAATCAACTTTGCATTACATTGAACTTGTCCCTGGGTCTAGATTTAATGAGGAAGATTTTCTTTTCTGAAAAAAAAAAAAAATTATCAAAACTAATTAATAGTAGTGACTATAAAAATCTGTTCCTGTTTGTAAAGTGTAAAAGCAATGCAAAATCTGTCAAATAATGTTCATATCAACAGTTAACACTTAATAAATGCTTATTAGGTGGTTAGGCCTTGTTCTGAGTGCTTTTAAGGATGATCTTATTCATTCTCACAATGATTATTCTATGTGACTAAACATTAGTATTCCTATTTACAGATAAAGTAACAGAAGCCCAGAGGTTAAATATCTTGGACAAGATGCTTAAATGGTGAAACTGGTAAACAGCTGAAGCTGCAATTTTGAATACAGGCAAATCTGAGTCAGAATCTGTTTTTGGACCCTGCTGTAGGAGGCCATCTTTTAATTTTTACCATGGAAATTTAGAAATGCTATAAGTACTGAAAACCGATGTGGTCTAGATCTCAGCAGTGGGAGGAAGGCCCCTCTCCAGATTCCATCCTTCCTTGGGGGCTCTATCTCAACCCTGGAGGTAATGGCTGTTCCCCACAGCGACAATATCGGTGTTCATGAGAGTTCTCTTCTCCTCGCTAGCACTCCAATCTCCCATTATAAGGAGCATTTCTTTATATTAAACTTTCCTTGTTTAAGTCATGGTGTTTTCTGTCTCTCCTTTTGCTTATTCTGCTTCAGTCACTCTTGGCTCTTTGCCATTCCTCAAATATTATATCTATGTCCCCAGCTCACAGTCTAGCACTTGCTTCTCCCTCAGCCTGGAAAGCTCTTCCCCCAGATACGCATGAAGCTTCCTCTCCTACATCCTGAGAGTCATGAAACACATGCTACCTGCTCCTGAAGCTGTTGCTCAAATGTCACAATCTCACTGATGACTCTTTTGACCCCCTATTTGATCACCGTCCCCTTCCTAGCCTCTGTCCCCTCTTAATTTTTTCTCTATAGCCCTTTTCATCATCTGGCACATTATGTGCGTTACTCACTTTTGTTATTTATTACCTACTTTACTTCCTCCACTAGAATATAAGCTTCCTAGGGGATTTTTTTTTTTTTTTTACTATTTTGTTCCCTGCTGCATTCTCAGAACATAGCACAACAGCCAACACATAGGAAGCACTAGGCAGTAATTTTTTGATAAATGAAACCAGAAATAAATGAAATCAGTTATGTGGATAATGCACAGCAAGTTTTTAACAGAGAAAAAATTCTCCTGAACCTATAGGCTCTCACAAAGAATATACTTTGTTATTTATTGAACAATGTCTTTAACAATGTTTCAGCAAGCACATCAAAGAATTTCATGACATATTCTAATAACATCTCTTAAAATAAATTGACATCTACAAAAGTGTTATCCAGTAAACACTACAGAGAATCTCACACTCAATGTTTTAAAGGCCCTTATTTTATAATATATTAATTTTTAATAATCTCCTTTAAAGCTTTTCAAGAACTTTTTCTGTGCAAATTAAATATGATGTGTGTGAATTTATTTTACTTTGTTTCAGTAGCATGCATAATAAAATAATACTTTTTATCTCTTCTTTCATCGAAATGTATTGTGGTTTTCTGATTTTATTATGTAAACTGTTACCTCTTGTGTCTCCAAGTTTTCCCATAATCCTAGGCCACTTTGTCACTTACATTCAGAGGTACTTCTCAAATCCCCTCCCGGAGGCATAAAGTACGGTACCATACTTTTGATGCTCAATTTTTACTTTCTACAGCCTCCCTTAGCTATCCCAGAGATACACTTTAAAACATACCCCATCTCTCAAATGATTGCCAGCAACATGATTCGGGTTTGTCTTTACACAGACTAAAATATTTCACAGAAAATATAGAAAAGTAAATTTCTGTATCCTGGCACATCATATAAGGGTAATTTGCGCTATAGTAAGAATGAGCATATTTACTATAGATACAAAAAGATTTTTAGATCACACAGAAATTATTCTGATGCAGAAATATAAGAAAGCTTCTTGGAGGAGATTATGGACTATTTAACATTTTTTAACACCAACACATCCCAAGTTTTACATCAACATTCTTCTCACTTCCAAGATAAGAATGTCTCCAAAAAGCCCAGAGATAGCTCTTCTGGTTCATATAGATCCCAGTGTGAAAGACCAAACTCTGTGCTCGACTGGAAAATAAATGGACAATTTATAAATGGGTGAAGAAGTGACTAAAATAGCATTATCTTTTGATGAAAGCAGATACCCCATGGTACAGGTTTTGTAGAAAGTCAAATAGTGACCGATAGAATCATGGAACTTTCTCGCTGAAATAATTTTCTTTCCCAATCTAGAGACACTGCCTGTGTCTGATAGAAATGTCGGATCACTTCACATTTTCCTTGTTTAAGAGATCCCTGTGAGCCCAATGTCCCCTTCTGTGAGTTTCATTAATCACGCGATGATCTAGTAAGTTTGGTATGTTCCCAAGCACGTATGATTTCCATAGTAAACTTCGCTGGGAGCATAACTCACTCCCACTAGCCTGCTGATACACAGAGACACAGAAGACAAAGTGATGCTACAGAGAAAGAGCACAGACTACGAGATCTGAAGCCAACCCAAGTGAGCACATTTCCATAGTGTATCCGAGCTGCACAGACACCGTGTTATGTCATGAAACAGGCACTGTGCCATTCACCTTTTTTCATACTTTCTATGCTGCCAGGCAGTTTAAAATTTAGGAAGAGTGTTGATTTCACACGGTAAACTTTAAAAAAAATCATGTCTCCCTTAGGACACTTTGGGTTTTTTTTTTGGTTTTTTTTTTAATTTTTTTTTTTTAACGTTTTATTTATTTTTGAGACAGGGAGAGACAGAGCATGAACGGGGGAGGGTCAGAGAGAGGGAGACACAGAATCTGAAACAGGCTCCAGGCTCTGAGCTGTCAGCACAGAACCTGACGCGGGGCTCGAACTCACTGACCGCGAGATCACGACCTGAGCTGAAGTCCGCCGCTTAACCGACTGAGCCACCCAGGCGCCCCTTAGGACACTTTGTTTAAGGGATTGTCCAGTAAGACTTACCTGGTGGCAAGGGGGCATATATCTATATGAAGAATTGTTTGGACTTCCCATGCAGAAATAGGGGCTTCACTTTTCCTAGAAAAAAAGATGGCCAATCTAGAAGGAAAGGGAATTTCAAGTCAGTCAATAATATTGGAAATAAGTTTCACGACGAGAGTATATATAATTAAAACTACATATAACAGAGTTATAGATACAGACCACAAAACTGTATTTAGTAAGACTATATATAACTGAGAGATTATTACTCAAATGATATGAGAAGAATAACTTTAAATCTGGGAGAAAAATGTCAAGCGTAGGAAAATAATCCCACCAACTTTATTATCAGTGTAAGCTCTGGCAAGAGGTCGAGAGGAAAAAAGCTATTCCTTTTAATATCATTTTTTGTGGTTGACTGGATTAGTGGCCACTGTATTAAATCACATGGATTTTAATACATATCCTTTACCATGTAACTTAGTGGTAATCATCCACTAATAGCAAAGCAGTTTTCTTTATTTTTTTAATTTTATTTTTTATGAATATAATTCATTGTCAAATTGGTTTCCATACAACACCCGCTGCTCATCCCAACAAGTGCCCTTCTCACTGCCCATCACCCACTTTCCCCTCTCCCCCACCCCCTCATCAACCCTCAGTTTGTTTTCAGTATTTAAGAGTCCCTTGTGGTTTGCCTCCCTCCCTCCCTCTCTGTTTGTAACTATTTTTCCCCTTCCCCTCCCCCATGGCCCTCTGTTAAGTTTCTCAAGATCCACATATGAGTGAAAACATATGATATCTGTGCTTCTCTGACTGACTTATTTCACTCAGCATAATACCTTCCAGCTCCATCCACGATGTTGTAAATGGCATGATTTCATTCTTTCTCATTGCCAATTAGTATTCCACTGTGTATATAAACCACAACTTCTTTATCAATTCATCAGTTGATGGACATTTAAGCTCCCCCCATAATTTGGCTATTGTTGAAAGTGCTGCTGCTGCAAACATTGGGGTACAAGTGCCCCTATGCGTCAGCACTCCTGTATCCCTTGGGTAAATTCCTAGTAGTGTTATTGCTGGGTCGTAGGGTAATTCTATTTTTAATTTGTTGAGGAACCTCCACACTTTTTCAGAGCGGCTGCACCAGTTTGCATTCCCATCAACAGTGCAAGAGGGTTCCCGTTTCTCCACATGCTCACCAGCATCTGTAGTTTCCTGAGTTGTCCATTTTAGCCACTCTGACTGGTGTGAGATGGTACCTCAGTGCGGCTTTGATTTGTATTTCCCTGATGATGAGTGACGTTGAGCATATTTTCATGTGTCTGTTGGCCATCTGGATGTCTTCTTTGGAAAAGTGTCTGTTCATGTCTTCTGCCCATTTCTTCACTGGATTGTTTGTTTTTCGGGTGTGGAGTTTGGTGATTTCTTTATAGATTTTGGATACTAGCCCTTTATCCGTATGTCATTTGCAAATATCTTTTCCCATTCTGCCAGCTGCCTTTTAGTTTTGTTGGTTGTTTCCTTTGTAGTGCAGAAGCTTTTTATCTCGATGAGGTCCCAGTAGTTCATTTTTGTTTTTAATTCCCTTGCCGTTGGAGATGTGTCAAGTAAGAAATTGCTGCGGCTGAGGTCAAAGAGGTTTTTTCCTGCTTTCTCCTCTAGGGTTGTGATGGTTTCCTGTCTCATATTTAGGTCTTTCATCCATTTTGAGTTTATTTTTGTGTATGGTGTAAGAAAGTGGTCTAGTTTCATTCTTCTGCGTAGACCAATGGAACAGAATACAGAACCCAGAATTGGACCCGCAAATGTATGGCCAACTAATCTTTGACAAAGCAGGAAAGAGAATCCAGTGGGAAAAAGACAGTCTCTTTAGCAAATGGTACTGGGAGAACTGGACAGCAAAGCAGTTTTCTTCTTACTAAACTGGCCAGGGGAGTTGCTGGCAGGTGAGTTGGCCAGGGGACTTGCTGTAATCAATGAAATATTAGTGTACGTGACACTAGAGGATGCCTTAAATGTACTTCTATAGTTTGGGCTTTGAAGCCCCTGAAATACCTTTAGAAAACCACACCCAAAGTAACCACTGCCAGGGATCCAGCCAGGGGCCAGGGAACCAAAATAAGACACAAAGTAGACGTGAACCTATATTTAAGCTTGTAGTATGAAACAGGCATTACCTATTTATTACATATCCATAAGCAAGAAACAAACAAATTTGTTGTTGTTGTTTTTGTGGGGTTTTTTTGTTTGTTTTTGGTTTTTTTGTCAGCCACTAAGTTTTTCACTGAGTAAATAAAATCCCAAACCTGGCTATGATTTCTTGGCCCAATTTCCTAGTCCCTAAACTCCTATCAAAAAGAAGTAGATCATTAAAGCAATAAGGCTGCATGTTTGCTAATGTCCCTTTCAATTGTGGCCAAGTGAATATTGGATAAGAGAGGTCCTCCCAGAGATCAGAACTGGGGCAATGTGATTAGCTGATCAAGGAGCTCCTTACCATGAAAGGGTAAGGAACCCTTACTAAGGAACCCTAGCTAAACAGAAACAAAAATAAAAACGCCTTATTATTTTAGCAAAGATTTGAGTCATATGTGTATGTTACTTGCAATGGAAATCATCTTAACATGATAAATGATCTCATATATTAATATATATTTGTGAACAGTGGTAATTGCAATAAAGGAGAAATATAATATAATAAGAAGACATATTTAAAGCATCACTGGAACTTCTACTATGTTGAAGTAGATATGGACAAAGCAATTCATAGATCAGAGGCCCAAATAAAAGACAGGGTGGCCTTGAAAATGGGAAGTAACATTTGTGGAGGGGGAATAAAGTAAGACCAGAGGTGTAGGCTGGAGCAAAAAATGTCATTTATTCTGAAAGCAAAGGCATATCGGGAGTAAATTGTATAGTCAGAATTCTTTAAAGGCAAATAAACAGTTAATTGATAATGACTCAACTCACACGATGAAATAATCACATCTAATTTCACAAATAATTAACTTATGCAAAATAACATGAACAATTTTTAAAGTTTAGACAGTAAGTCTAAGGGGCACTTGGGTGGCTCAGTTAAGTGTCTGACTCTTGGCTTCCACTCAAGTCACAATCTCACAGTTCATGGGATCGACCCTTGCATCAGGCTCCAACTGACAGCATGGAAGCTGCTCGGGATTCTCTCCCTCCCTCTCCCTTTCCTGCCCCTGACTCACTCATGCAATCTCTCTCTCTCTCTTTCTCTCTCTCTCAAAATAAATATGTAAGCTTAAAAAATTAAAAGTAAATTTAAAAAGTAAAGTTTAGACAGTAGCAGCCATTTCTGCTTTGGTCACCTCCATTTCCTTTTAGATATGGAAAAAGCCTAGCAGACAATTGCAATAGCAGAGGGACTCACACTGTTGACAAATGAGAAAATGAGCAAATGAATGAATATACAGTATGACAAGATAATTGCATTCAATCCCATCATATTTAAGACCTATGGCTAAATAGAACTTTCCTTTTGCTAGTAGTTTCTGAATCCTCTTTTGCTTCCTGTGGCCTAGAATGCTTGTTCCTTTCCACTAAAATTTTTAGTACCAACTCCATCTTTTCATGTTTCTATAAGTAGGCATTCAAAATTCAAGACTTAAAAATAACTTCAATTAACATGTTTATGACTCTAGATTAAAAACCTCTCAATTAATTACAAATAATTTAATTCTTTTTAAAAACATGCTCTGTAAGCGATGGAGGGAGTTGCTGGCAACTTGTTTGTACTGTGTTGCTGCTGTTTATATTTTTGAGTATTAAAGAGTAGAATTTTGTATCTTTAGGGGGAAAGACCAAAGGACTGAATTTTAAAATAAAACTGAGAGTTCTTAAATCTTTAGGGTGGAGAGCAACTCTGGGGGCATTATGAATCATCCTTAGTCCTATTTCCTATACTATGTTGACCCCAAATAGATGGTGTCTCATCCTATCTCTCTATTCTCATTTCTGCCTGTCAGAAGCAAATGTAAAACCATGATGTGGGAATACATAAAATCCCTGGCCGCAAAACATTACTAGTTTTTTAAAAAGCAAATCTTATTTAATATAAAATAATAACAAAAACTGTATTAATCTAATTATGAGGTTTAGCCTTAAAGACATAAGGTCTGAAAAAGTACAAGAAAATACTAACAAAACTGTTTTTTGAAAAAAACAAAACAAAACCTGGCAGGTACAACAAAGAATAAACTGTAAGTTCTAGAAATTAAGAAGTGTCATTGAAAAATATTCAAGTGGCCAAAAAAGCAGATTAAACTAAAGGAATATAGAAATAATAAATTACATGATAAATATGTAAAAATTACTCATAGTAGAGTAACAAGAGACAAAGAGAAGAGAAACATGAAAGAAGTTGAGAAAAAGGATAAAAAACAGGAAATGTTGGTAAGAAGTACTTAGATATATCCTCTAGTAATACCAGGAGAAAATAGAAAGGGGGAGAGGAAAGATTCATATAGATAATGACAGTGAAATGTTTACAAATGATGAAATATCTGAATAATCAGATTCAGGAAGTATAATACACCTGAATACTGAAACAGAAGACTTATTCACAGTGAAAAACTGCAATACTCAATCTAGATTTTTATGCCCAGGTATACTGTCATTCAAGACTGAGAGTAAAGAAAATTTTAAAAAGAAATAACTCATTGAAAGTGTGTGTGTTTGTGTTTGTATGGATGAATTTCAAGAAAATAATTGAACACAGAACAAAATAGTGTGGGGAAAAAAAAGAGCAATGGTGATAAGGTAAAAATAGGAGTAAAGATTGGGGGCACCTGGGTGGCTCAGTTGGTTAAGCGTCCAACTTTGGCTCTGGTCATGATCTCATGGTTCATGAGTTTGAGCCCTGTGTCAGGCTCTGTGCTGACAGCTCAGAGGCTGCCTTGGATTCTGTGTCTCCCTCTCTCTCTGCTCCTCCCCTGCTCATGCTGTGTCTCTCTCTTTTTCTCAAAAATAAATAAAAACATTAAAAACATTTTTTAAAAAGTAAAGATTGACTAATGATTAAAAATGATAAAAAATAATAGCAATTGCCAAATGAAATATGTAACACAATGTGAGCAAGGGACTGAGGATAGATAGAGTGAAGGTGTGCTAAGATTTAGGAGGAGGGTACTTTTAGAAGGAGGGCATCGATATCAATTAACTTTAGAGTGTCCAGTGTGTGCTAACCATTTAAAAATAATGACCAAACAAGTAGAAATGGGTGTGTTACTTTCAAAGTTATGGAGGAAATTAAGAAAAAAGGAAAACTGAGAGGGGAAAGTGGGTGATGGACATTGAGGAGGGCACCTGCCGGGATGAGCCCTGGGTGTTGTATGTAAGCAATGAATCATGGGAATCTACCCCCAAAACCAAGAGGACACTGTACATATCGTATGTTAGCCAATCGGACAATAAATTACATTACAAAAAAGGAAAACTAACAAAATAAAAGAAAAATAAAAGTATACAGAGAGTGTGAAATAATGCGACAATAAATATATCATTTTTTAAAATAGATTGGTTAAATTTCTAGTCTAAGACAAAGATTCTCAGACAATTTTTTTAGTAATCATATTATACATTCTGTTTCTGTTCTGGCCAAACAGATCTACCATCTTGTCTATAAGAGCTTAAAACTGAGAAAAACACCAAAAACAACTTCCTAAAGAAAAATTTGAAAGGCACCCAAAAGTTGGGAGAAGAGACCAGGATGGGGTGGATTTACTATTTGCATTGCTTAAGTATGAGGGTAGCTGTAACCTACACAACATCTTAGGAAACTGAGAGAGCTATATAAAAATCTGCTGTATTTCTAAACTGAAGGAAAAGAAAACAGATTTATGTGCAACCAGCACCACTGTAAAGGGTGTTTATAGAAAAGAAAGAGTCAGATAGATGAACCCCCAAACTCTTTGTGTTAACTCTGCCATGACTCTGGATTACTCCTTAAACATGCAAATTCAGGGCAGAAAACAAGCAATTCAGCTAATGATAACATCACTGAACTGCTCTTTGAGCTGACTACCAAGAGACAAATTTGACGTTTTAGGTCCACCAAGTTAACTGTCTGATAAATAAAAATTTTTAAACTTTTCAAGGTGTATATCATAATCCAGAGACTCTACAATGTAACATTCATAATATTCAAGACATAATAAAAATTATGCAGCATAACAAATCAGGAAAATGAGATCCACTCTAAACAGGTTATTAGAAACCAATCCCAAGATGACACAGATGTTTGAGTTAGTAGACAAAGATTTAAAGCAGCTATACAAGCATGTTCTGAGGAATAAAGGAAAATATGCTTATAATGAATTTTTAAAAACACCACCACCAAATCTCTGGAGTAGTAGAACTAAATGGGAATTTTAGAATTAAATAATATAATATTGAGTTCCACATGTAAAGAGGTTGGAGTCACCACTATGTTAGAATTAGGGGGAAAAAAACTGAATAAACTAAAAAAGAAACATAAAAGAGGGGAGAACACAGAGCAAACTGCTGCCCCTAAGACTGGACAATCGGGCAGGTACAGGGAGCCACAGCTTACCACAGCAAAGGCTCAAAAATGTAAACTGCCAAGGGAAGCATTGTTGGTGTAGGAAAATCTAAACTGTAACTGACAAATTGCTGGAGACTTCATGTGGACAACTCTGAGACTTAAAAACTCCAGGAAGGGAGCCCATGGGAAGTCAGTTAAGCCTCGGATTTCTTTGGCTCAGGTCATGATCTCCTGGCTTTTGAGTTCGAGCCCCACCTCAGGCTTTGTGCTGACAGCTCAGAGCCTGGAGCCTGCTTCTGATTCTGTGTCTCAGGCTCTCTCTCTTCCCCTGCCCACTCACAATCTCTCACTCTCTCTCTCTCTCTCTCTCTCTCTCTCTCAAAAATAAACAAAAAAAATTAAAAAAAAAAAAAAAACAACAACAACTCCAAGAAAACACAATCATGGGTTGGGGGGAGCTCAATAAGGTTCCCACAGTAAATAATGGAGAGAATTCCCTCATGTTTCTGGCAAGGGGAGGGGAAAAGGTACCATTTTGAAATATACCAGAGTACTCTGCTTTTCTTAACAAAGTCTGCCCTCAAGGGAAATGCGCTAATCAGAACCTAACCCGATGAGGTATTATTAGAGCTTAGCTGACCTGGGCATAGGGATATATCTTATTCCAGCTGGCTCTAGCCATCTTGTCTCACCTAACGGGGAGAAGAAAAAACCTGACAAACATTTGTGAAGTTTATGATCCTGAGGAATAAGCTCACTAAAAGACTTGAGAAACCATAGGACTACCCCAACACCTTACTATCACATTACTAAAGGCCTTCTTATTGCCATTCCTTTTACCCAGTATATTATGCCCAGTATCAAAAAAAAATTATAATACATACTAAATAAAAGGCAAAACATACAATATGAAGAGACAGAGCAAGCATCAGATGTTGGAATTATCAGGCTGAGGATTTAAAACAGCTATGATTAATGTGCCAAGGACTCTAATTAAAAAGTAGACAGCATGCAAAAGCATATGGGCAAAGGAAGCATAGAGAAATGCTACGAAAGAACCAAAAAGAAATTCTAGAGATAAAAAGCACTATAACAGAAATAAAGAATGCCTTCATACACTTAGTAGACTAGGCACAGCTGAGGAAAGTATCTCTGAGCCAGAAGATATATGAGTAGAATCCTTGAAAAGTGAAAAGAAAAGGGAAGAGACTGAAACAACATATCCAAGACTAGTGGGACAATTATGAAAGGTGTAACATACATAATGAAAATACCAGAGGGAGAAGAAAGAAAGGAGAGGAAAAAAAAATATTTGAAACAATAATGGCTGAAAATTTCTCCCAAATTAATGTCAAACACCAATTACATTTTCAGGAAGGTTAGAGAACTGTGAGCAGGAAAAATATCATCCAAACTAAACCTAGCCAAATAATTTTTAAACTAGAGAAAATCAACTATAAAGGAAAATTCCTGAAAGAAGCCAGAGGGCAAGAAAAACAGATTTATTATAGAGGAACAAAGATAGTAATTAAATCCAACTTAGCCTCAGAAGCCATGCAAGAAGAGAGTGCAGAAATACTTAATGTGTTAAAAGAAAAATAAATCCACTAACCTAGAATTCTGTCCCTGCAAAATTATTTTTCTGAAAGAGAAAGAGAAATAAAGACTTTCTCAGACCGAAATAAAATTAAGGGCATTTGTTACCAGTTAACGTGATTTTAAAAAAATGTTGGAAGAATTTCTCCAGAGAGAATTAAATAATGTAATTCAGAATGCCAGATCTACATAAAGAAAGAGCATTAAAGAAGGAGTAACTGAAGGTAAAATAGAATCATTTATTTTTTATTGTCAATTGATCTAACAAGTAACAGTCTGTTCAAAAAAATAATAATACCAACAATATTTTCTTATGTATATAGGTATGTATACATATTATGTATATGTAAATGTATATGTATTATGTATATGTATATATATTCTTATATATGTATGCTTATGTATTTACCACACACACACACACACACACACACACACACACACATATACTTATGTATGTTTATATATAACTGAAATGAATGATAGCAGTGATACAACGGATGGGAGGGAGAAATTAGTATTATTTTGTTATTATAAAGTATCCATACTACCCCTAACATGGTATAGTGTTATTTGAAAGTGGACTTGGATTAACTGTAAATTTATATTGTAAATTCTAGGACAACCATGAAAAGAAGTTTTAAGGGGTGCTTGAGTGGCTCAGTCTATTAAGCATCTGACTTCGGCTCAGGTCATGATCTCATAGCTCGTGAGTTTGAGCCCCGCGTCGGGCTCTGTGCTGACGGCTCAGAACCCTGAGCCTGCTTTGGGTTCTGTGTCTCCTTCTCCCTCTGCCTCTCCTCCACTCACGCGCTCTCTCTCCCTCAAAAATAAATAAACATTCAAAAAAAGTTTTAAAAAAGTATAACTGATATGCTAAGAAAGGAGAGAAAATTAATTCAACTGTAGAACAAGGACTACAGATAGAAAACAACAATGCACATGGGAGATATTAATCCACTGTATCATTAATCACTTTGAATATAAATGTTCTAAATGTACCAGTTAAAAGAGATTATTGGAGTGAATCAGAAAATTGAGACCCAACTATATGCTGTCTATGAGAAACCCACTTGTGACATAAAGATTTAAAGTAAATGGATGGAGAAGAATACATCATGCTATCACTAAATAAAAGAAAACAGGAGTAGCTATATTAATTTCAGACAGAACAGACTTCAAAACAAAAAAGTAATTAGGGGTAAAAAAGAGAATTACATAGTGATAAAGTGGTTAATTCTCCAAGACATAATAATCCTTAACATGTATGTACCTAACAACAAAGGGAAACAATATGAGGCAAAAACAAGATTTGTCCACAAATTTGATAACTTCAGTAAAATAGATCAAATCCTTGGAAAGCACAATCTGCCAAAATCACACACACACACAAAAGAAATAGACAATCTGAATAGGTCTACATCTATTAAAGAAATTGAATCAATAATTAATAAACTTAAAAAACAGAAAGCACCAGGCTAGATGGGGTAAGTAGTGAATTCTACCAAATATTTAAGGAAGAAATTATGCTAATTACCTACAATTTCTTTTGGAGGATAGAAGCAGAGGGAATACTTCCTAATTCATGCTATGAAGCAAGCATTACTTTCATACCGAATTGGACAAAGACACTACAAAAAAAGAAAACTACAGACTAATATCTCTCATGAACATAGATGCAAAAATTCTCAACAAAGCATTATGGGAGTTTCTTCAAAAAATTAAAAATAGAACTAGCCTATGATCTGGCAATTCCCTTACTGGATATATATTCAAAGAAAATGAAATCAGCATCTTGAAGTGATCCCTGCACTCCGTGTTCACTGCAGCATCATTCACAGAAGCTAAGACATGGGAACAACACAAGTGCACAGATAAAGAAAATGGGGAAAAAAATCACATAGAACAGGGTATCATTCAGGCTTTCAAAAAAGAACAAAATCCTGTTGTTTGTGAAAACGTGGATGAACCTAGAGAACATCAAGTGCGATAAGCCAGGCACAGAAAGAGAAATACTGTATCATCTCACGTACATGTGGGATCTTTAAAAAAGTTAAACTCGTATATAGTGACCAAGTAGAATGGTGGTTACCAGGATTAGGGTTAGAACACAACAAAAGATGATGACCCTTCACACAGATTTAGGAAAAAGATGAGGTAAGGCCTAAAATCTCCCACCCAACTTTTTTGAGTGTCCAAGTATAAGTCAGGGATGGGAGACACCAAAACTTGTAATTCAACTGCTCAAAACCAGTGGTAAAGAGAAAGCGTTAAAAGTAGCCCAAGGAAAAAGAAACATTACCCAAAACAGGTAAGGATGATGGCAGATATCTTGTCTGAAATAGTGAAAGCATGAAGACAATGTAGCAACATCTTTTAAATGCTGAAAGAAAAATATTCTCTAAGTCTTGAATACTTAATATTCTTCAAAAATGGCATACAAAACATTGGATAAAGCATCAATGGAACCCCGAAACTAGAAGAAATGTTGAAGGAATTCTTTAAGGCATATGAAAATGGTATCATATGGATATATAAATATACCCAAAAGATGAATATTACTCATCTTAATTATATAGGCATATATAATATATATAGGCATATATATAAGCATATATATATACATAGGCATATATATATATAGGCATATATATACATAGGCATATCATATATATGATATTTTATTACTTAAGTATCTTCAAAAGATAACAAAGTGTTTAAAAGAAGAATAAAAATGTAATATAAGGTTATAGCAATATATATAAACATGTATACAGTAAAACTTTGGTTTGCCACCATAATTCATTCTGGAAACATGCTAATAATCCAAAGCACTTGTATATCAGTGAATTTCCACATGAGGAATAATGGAAACTCAGATAATCCATTCCACAATCCAAAAATATTCATATAAAAATGATTACAATACTGTAATATAATACAAAATAATAAAGAAAAGGCGCCTGGATGGCTTAGTCAGTTGAGTGACCAACTTCGGCTCAGGTCATGATCTCACGGCTTGTGAGTTCAAGCCCCGTGTCGGGCTCTGTGCTGACAGCTCAGAGCCTGGAGCCTGCTTCCGATTCTGTGTCTCCCTCTCTCTCTGCCCCTCCCCCACTCATGCTCTGTCTCTCTCTGTCTCAGAAATAAATAAACATTAAAAAAAACAAACAAAAAAACAAAATAATAAAGCAAATACAAACTATAAAGAAAAATAAATAAATGAACCTGCACTTACCTTTGAAAACCTTCGTGGATGATGTGAGGGAGACAAGAGAGAGGAGGGTTTTTGTGTAGGATGACTTTATCACTAATGGAATCACTACTATCTACTGGCTCAATGGAATCTTTCTGCATGGGGGACATTGGATACACCCGCAGGGATGTTGACTACACCACAGTTTTAATAAACTCTCGTCATATGCTGTATAAAATGTAACTGGCAATAAGGCAGAAGCGGAAAGAGTCTATATCTGACCTAGAATGAAGCAAAGCATTCCTAAGCTTACTCTTGTCTGGAAAAGCAGAGGACTGTCCCAGGTGCTTCAAAGTGACAAAAAATACACTACTGCCAGTTGTGGGCTCCTTCCAAAGTTCTGAAAAATCGCTGATTTCTGCCAAATACCGTGGTCTGACACGAAGCATCCGAGCATTTACTCGCAATCCAAGGTTTCATTGTACTTGTATAAATGCATAAAACATATAACAATAGCATAAAGACAGGAAGGGAGAAGCATAAGTATTTTACTATAAGTTTCTTGTACTATATGTGAAGTATATAACGTCACTTGGAAGTAAACTGTGATAAAGTAAAGATGTATACTAAAATGACCTAATAAATATAGTTACTAAACCAACAAAGGAGATCAAATGCAATACTAAAAAAATTACTTAATCCAAAAGGAGTCACGAAAAGGAGATAAGGGAACAAAAACCAGATGGAACAAATAAAAAGCATATGGTAAGATGGTAGACTGAAATACAACCTTATCAATAATCATATTAAATGCAAATTGTCTAATGACCCTAATTTTAAAAATCAAGATTGTCAGATTGGATAAAAAGTAAGATTCAATTTTATGCCAGCCACAAGAAACACACTTTGAATATAAATTCACAAATAGATTAAAAGTAAAATGTTGACATAATAAAAATAATGCTGACCTTAATCAAAAGAAAGCTGGAGTAGGTATATTAATAACAGACAAAATATTTTACAGAACAAATTATATTACCAAGAGCCAAACAACAACCACATCATTGTATAATGAAAAAAGGGTCAATTCATCAAAAAGGCATAATAATCCTAAATGTTTATACACATAACAGAATTTCAGAATACAAAGAGCAGAAGCTGGTAGAACTGAGGGAAGAAATCAACAAATCTATAATTAGGTAGATTAACATTCCTATCTCAATAATGAGTAGAACAAAAAGACGTGAGGTCAATAAAAATACAGAAGACTTAAACAATCGAACCTTAAGAAACTAGAGAAAAAGACCAAATTAAATACAAAGTAAGCAGAAGAAAGGAAATAGTAAAGATCAAACCAGAAACTGATGGAACAGAAGGCAGAAAAACAATAGGGAAAATTAATAAAACCAAAATCTGGAGCTTTGAGAAGTTTAATAAAATCGATCTACCTATAGCCTATAAATCATGCCTTTTTATATTCTCTGTGTCTGATGCTTTGACTCTGAGGCTTTCCTGGTCCTGGCGAGATTGCCCCTCCTGGGGCTATCCAGCTCCTGGGGATAGTGAACAATTTATCTAAGAGCACACCTTTCACATGCAAACCAACCAATCCAGAACCCAAAAACCCCAAACCCCTCTTTCATAGGCCTCTCAAAGGACTCACATTTTGGCCATTGTTCCCGTGTCCTAATCAGCCCAGGACCAGATATCAGACAAGTAGAGATGGCCCCTAACTCCAGAGGCTGTTCAAATTATTCAAATTATCCAATCCTCAATTTATGTACATGGCCTTGTCTATTTTTTCTTGCAGAGCCACAAGAAAGGCTCTCACCCACATTTCTACCTTGCTCACTCTGCCTCCTGACCCACACCGGTGCTTTTATATGTAGCCCTTTATGTGCTATTCTCACTCCTCTTGGGAATTGTAAATGACAAAGTATCTTTTCTTTTTTTTTTTTTAATTTTTGTTAACATTTATTTATGTTTGAGACACAGAGAGAGAGTGTGAGTGGGGGAGGGGCAGAGAGAGAGGGAGACATAAAATCCCAAGCAGGCTCCAGGCTCTGAGTTGTCAGCACAGAACTCCAAGCGGGGGCTCAAACTCATGAACCTTGACAGCATGACCTGAGCTGAAGTTGGACGCTTAACCCACTGAGCCACCCAGGCGCCCCCAAAGTATCTTTTCAATTGTAATCATCTTTTGATCTGTTGGCCTTATCATGTCTAAATAATGGTAAAACCTATACTTTAAAATACCAATCTGATTAGGAAAAAAGAGAAAGATACAAACTAATATTGGTAATAGAATAGATAATATCACTATAGCTTCTACCAATATTAAAAGCATAAGAAAATATGAACAATTTTATGTTCACAAATTTGAAAATTTTAGTAATATGGATAAATTCCCTTGAAAGAAACAAAGTATCAAAGACACTCAAGAAATATATAGCATGAGTAGCCTGTATCTATTGAAGAAATTTAATCTGTAGTTAAAAATCAGCTTACAAAAAATTTTCAGCCATGAATCAAAGCTTTTTCAGAAATAACAATAGCAATTCTACACTAACTTTTCCATAAAACTGAGTAGGAGTGAATACTTTCCAATTTATTCCATGAGGTCAACATTACCCGGATACCAATACCAGACACAGACATTATAAGAAGAGAAAACTAGGGGCAGCTGGGTGGCTCAGTCAGTTAAACATCAGACTCTCCGTTTCTGCTCAGGTCACGATCTCTCAGTTTCGTGAGCTCGAGCCCCGCATCAGCCTCTGTGCCGACAGTGCGGAGTCTGCTTGGGATTCTCTCTCTCTCCCTCTCTCTCTGCCCCTCCCCTGTTCACACTCTCTCTGTCTCTCTCAAAATAAATAATTAAACTTAAAAAAAATTTTTTTAAATAATGAGAAAACTATAGGCTATTTCTCACAAACATAAACACAAAATTCTAAACAGAATTTTAACAAATCGAATTCAACAATAAAAACAGGATGATACATTATGACTAAGCAGGGTTTCTACCAAGAATACAACGTTGATTTAACGTTAAAAAAGTAATCAGCATTATTTCCATATTTACAGTCTACATAAGATAACACAATCATCTCAAAATATGCTGAGAAAGCATTTTACAAAATCCAGCATCCTTTTATCTCAACGAGGAAAATTCTCAGCTAACCAGAAATAGAAGGAAACTCCCATAAAATGAAAAAGGGCCTCTGTGAAAAATTGACAACTAACATCACACTTAATGGTGAAATATTGTATGCTTTCCTCAATAACAAGATCACGAACAACTCAAGAATCTCCATTCTCATCACCTCTCAGTAACAGTATGCTGAAGGTTCTAGCCAGCATAATAATGTAAGAAACAAAACATCCAGATTGGAAAGGAGGAGATAAAATTATTTTTATTCTCAGATGATATAATTCCCACCTATTAAATTTGAGAGGATCTATGAAAAAGCTATTAGAGCTACAACATCAGTTTAACAAGTTTGTAGATTTGCAGCAAGTGTGTAGGATGCAAAAGATCAATAGACAAAAATCAATTACATTTTTATGTACTGACCACAAATCATCAGTAATTGAAATTTAAAAAGAAATACTCTTCATAACAGCATCAAATATATTAAATATTTATGGACAACTTGACCCAAAATGCAAGACTTGCACACATAAAACTAAACAGAAAACCACAAATCATTGCTGACAGAAGGTAAAGGATTCCTAAATAAATAGACAGTTGTAGCTTGGTTATGGGCCAAGAGATTCAATATTCTTAAGATGCCAGGTCTCCCCTAAATTGACCTATAAAGGCATTGCTATCTCATTCAAAACCCCAGTGGGATTTTTCGGTAAAAATTGCCAAGCTGATTGTAGAATTCATATGGAAATAAAAAAAGATCGGGGGCGCCTGGGTGGCGCAGTCGGTTAAGCGTCCGGCTTCAGCCAGGTCACGATCTCGCGGTCTGTGAGTTCGAGCCCCACGTCGGGCTCTGGGCTGATGGCTCGGACCCTGGAGCCTGTTTCCGATTCCGTGTCTCCCTCTCTCTCTGCCCCTCCCCCGTTCATGCTCTGTCTCTCTCTGTCCCAAAAATAAATAAAAAACGTTGATAAAAAAAATTAAAAAAAAAAAAAAGATCTAGAATAGCCAAAACAACTTTGAAAAAGAAAAACAAAGCTGGAGAAATGAATATGATCTGATTTAAAGACTTACAAAGTTATGGTGAAGTATTAAGTACTATACTACAAAATATAGTGCAGGTATTAGATGATGTAGTATCATCATCAAGACAGACAAATAGACCAGTGAAACAGAATAGAGAGTCTAGAAACAGAATCACACAAATGTGAATGACTGTGTCTCAACAACGGTGTAAACAGAACTCAGTGGGAAAAGAATAATCAGTTTAAGAAATAATTCCAGGGGCGCCTGGGTGCCTGAGGTGGTTAAGCATCTGACTGTTGGTTTTGTTTGGTACAGGTCATGATCTCACAGTTCGTGAGTTTTGAGCCCCACATCGGGCTCTGGGCTAACAGTGTGGAGACTGCTTGGGATTCTCTGCCTCTCTCTCTGCCCTTCCCCTGTTCCCTCTTTCTCTCTCTCTCTCTCAAAAATAAATAAAAAGAAACGTTTCAAAAAAGTATTCTGAAATGATTGAATATTAATGTGGAAAGAAAGAAAAAGAAAGGAGGAGGTGGGAGGAGGAGGGAAGCAGAGAGGGAGAAAGGAAGGAGACAAGGAAAGGCTTTCATGTATACCTCATGGCTGATAGAAAAATTAAGTCAAGTGAAAGATATACTAAATGTAAAACCTATAACTGTACAGTTTCTACAAATAAACATAGGAGAAAACCTTTGTGACCATGAGTTAGAGATTTCTGACTTACAACATTCAAAGCACGATTCACGAAGTAACAGACTGGTAAATTGGACTTCATTAAAATTTAAAACTTCTACTTCTGTGTTTGTTGAAATGTACTTGACGTATAGTATTATACTGCAGGTATACAACATAGCGATTCAACATTTAAATACTTTAGGAAGCGATCGCCATGCTATGTCTAGCTACCACCTATCATCATACAAGTTATGACATATTAGTTAACTGTATTCTCTATGTATCACTGTATCACCATGCCTTGTTTATTTTGTAACTGCAAATTTGTGTCTTTTAATCCCTTTCCCCTATTGCACCTAAAAAGTTGTACTTTTTCGAAGTCACCATTAAGAGAATTAACAGATAACACCCAGATGCATGGAAATATTTGCAAATTATGTATCTGATAATGTACTTGCACTCAGAATATATAAAGAGCTTCCAAACTCAATAGTAATAAAACAAAAAATAGTAATGAAAAATGAGAAGGTTTGAACAGACACTTCACTAAATAGGAGAATACAAATGGTCAAATAAGCACATAGAAAGACATTCAATAGTATGAGTCATTAGGGAAATACAAATGAAAGTCGCTGAGAGTTATCACTACAGGCCCATTAGGATGGCAAAAATTAAAATCCTAACTATACTGAGTGTTGGCAACAAGTGGAAAAACTAGAATTTTTAAACACTGTTGGTAAGAAGGCGATAGGGTACAACTACTGTGGAAAACAGTTTGACAATTTCTTAAAAATCGAACATACATACAACCATTCCATTCTGAGGTGTTTACTCAAAATAACAAAGCATATGTTCTTACAAAGATTTGTCCACGCGTGTTTATGGCAGCTTAATCTTTAGCCCCAAACTAACTGGAATCAACCCACATCTTGATTGGATAGCAGATAAATGCGTAAACAAACTGTTGTTGGTATAATAGAATACAGTTCTGCAATTAAAAAAGCATCCACTACTGATGCATTTAACAACATAGATGAATATTAAAATAATTATGTTCATTTAAAGAATCCAGATGGTAGGGGTGCCTGGGTGGCTCAGTCAGTTGAGTGTCCAACTTCGGCTCAGGTCATGATCTCACAGTTTGTGAGATAGGGCCCCTATGTTGGGTTCTGTGCTGACAGCTCAGAGCCTGAAGCCTGCTTCAGATTTTCTGTCCCCACTTCTCTCTGCCTCCTCACTACACATGCTCTCTCTCTCTCTCCCAAAAAATAAACATTAAAAAAAAACTTTTTTAAAGAATCCAGATAGTAAAGAGTATATACTGTTTTATTCCACTCGTATTAAAAGTCTAGGAAACGCAAACCATGATGATGGTTTGTCTAGGACCCAGGCTGGGCTAAATGTGTGGAGGAATCAGAAAGAGGGATTGCAAAGGGATAAGAGCAATTTTGGGATATTATGGATACTTTCACTATCTCGATCGTCGTGATAGCTTCATGGGTATACGCACAAATGTCAAAACTTACCAAATTGTACATTTAAAAATAATAGTCTACCAGCAAAGTCACGGTGCTCAGGCTTTATAGCAAGTTCAATTAAACTATCAAATAATAAATACTGTCCGTTTTACAAATTGTTTCAGGAAATAGAAACAGAAAGAACAATCCTCGAGTCACTTAACGAGGCTAATATTACCTTGAAACAATACTAGAATGGACTACTATGAGAAAGCATAAAGATAGGTTATCCTGAGCTTTAAGGCAGATGGATACCTTAGCTGTGGGTCTTCTGCTGAGAAAAGGACCAAAAGAACATTCAGCAGCACCTCCCATGCAGTTAGATTTACAAGGGTCACTGAATGCCCTCTGGCCCCAGGGCGAGGGGCAGATCTCAGCTCCCCCCACCACATATGCTCCAGCTGTTGGACTCTTGAGGTTTACCAAGCAGCCAACTGTTTAGAGACAATTTAACTGTAACGAGACCTCATAGCTAAGTGGTCTTTTATTAGCCCAAATGGAGTTCCATGCATCAGGGGGGGCCACCTGCCCCCCCAGTCCCTCCCAGTCCTTCCCTATTAAAGTGAAATATGGCTTTAATATAGTCACACCTGGGGGAAGTGCTCTCTTAGCAGCCCTGGATGCTTACCCTCCCCCATTTAGGGTTGCCTCTTATTTCTTTATTCCTCAGGGCTTGGTTTGGCAGATTTTCGAATGATCAGATTAATTGTGAAGTCAGTAGAAATGTCACATGTGAAGAGCAAAATCACTGGCACTTACGTGCTCAGGAGCTAACTTTCGTCGTAATTTAAGTAAAAAGGGGAGAGGAGAAGAAGCAGATTTCATAGCCCGTGAAAACACATTTTAGAATTTCTTTATTCAGTATGTGTTTGGGGAAATTGCAGGATAAATGACTCCATGAAATCCAGGTTTTAAGGTCTCTTGGGTTCCTGAAGCCGGGAAAAGGCTACAATGAGCCAGACCATGTTGGTCTTAATGTCTGTGGGAACTGCATGGGATAGGGGTTGGAAGGACTGTACATAAAGAGAAAAGTCCAAGTCTCAGCTCTGATTCCAGAGGTACAATGTAAGTTACCAAAAGTAGAAAACAAAACTCATTCAGGGCACATATCTCCGATGAAAATGTTTTGCCAGTTCTCCAAAATCACTTCTCAAGACTCTCAGACTTGGACATACCTAGCTACCTGTGAACACACAAGCTGCACTGGGAACTAAACAATGTATCAAATCCAATATAGGACGGCCTCCATTCGCAGTCATGTTAAGGGAAGGCTCAGAGCAGTTCATAACTTTGAGAAGGATCCCAGCCCTCAGATTTTTCACTGCAAAGTCGGTGCATCTCATGTTTAAGCTAGGTGGTCAGTGGATGAGGACACATCTCTCTCTCTCTCTCTCTCTCTCTCTCTCTCTCTCTCTCTTTTATTAAATTTCACAAGTCCTTAAACTGAAGCTGTTTTTGCTATTTCTAGCATCCTCCTATTTTGGAAAGAAGTCAACAGTATGGCCAGAATGACTCACTTAGTAGCTCCCCAAGTCCACATTTTGCATGATCAAGTATCCTTTGCATATTTGTGATATTTATATTCCTGAGGAAGTTTGTATCCACTGACCCATATCTTGAGTCCATCATAACTTTCATGGTTGTGAAATTTAAACTATCACCCACTCCCTCTTTAAAATCCCACTGGCCTTTGCAGAGATTCAAGGTCTAGAGGGACCAGCAAGAATATTTTAGCTATGCCTTGGGGGAATTTCTCTAGTTGACTTTTCCTCTTTAAATAGCTTGAGAGTTCTTGCTACAGAGAAAGCCTACAAAGAAAATATAAAGGGGGAAAAACACTGTGAAATTCAAGTATCCTAATTCCAACAGGAGAGAGAGAGACAGGCAGAGAGAGACAGAGAGACAGAGAGAGAGGGGTCAGGAGAGAGTCAAGAGAAATTCTTTTGATTCACTATCTGAAACTTCAGGCCAAACTCCACACTCCTTTTTCTCTTTTTATTGCAAAATAACTATTTGTTTTCTTTTTTTCCCCTAGCTTTAGGAAGGTATAATTGACAAGTAGAAATTGTATCTATATTAGATGTACAATGTGGTGCTTCGATATATGTATACTTTGTGAAATGATCACCACCATAAAGCTAATTGAGAAGTTTATCATCTAACAGTTACCTTTTTCTCCCCCAGTGCAGTGAGAGCACTTAAAGTCTACTCTTTTACCTAATTTTAAGTGCTATACATTATTATTTTTTTGTTGTTGTTGTTGTTTTAGTGTGCAATACATTATTAACCACAGTCACCATGGTATACATTACGTCCCTAGAACTTATTCATCTTATAACTGAAAGTTTGTGTCTTTTGGCCAAATTCTTCCCATTGTGCCCACCTCTCACCTCGGTTCCTGGTAACCACTGTTTTACTCTCTGTTTATGAGTTTGAAGTTTTTAGATTCTGTATGTAAAGGAGATCATGTAGCGTGTGTCTTTCTTTGGCTAATTTCATTTAGCATAATGAACCTGGAGGCAGGTCCATCCATGTTATTGCAAGTGACAGGGTTCATTCCCCACTTTTCTGTGGGTGAGTAGTATCTCATTGCACATATGTGCCACATTTTCCTTATCTATTCATCCATTGATGTGCACCTAGGCTGTTTCCATACCTTGGCTATTGTCAATAATGCTGAAAAGGATATAGGGAATGCAGATATCACTTTGATATTCTAATTTCATTTCCTTTGGATATATATAGCAAACAGTGGGATTGCTGAGTCATCTGGCAGTTCCATTTTTAACTTCTTGAGGAAACTCCATACTAGTCTTCATAATAGCTACACCAGTTTACATTCCACCAACAGTGTACAAGGGTTCTCTTTTCTTCACACCCTAACACTTGTTATATTTTGGCTTTTTGAAAATAGCCATCCTAATAGGTGTAAAGTGCTACCTTGTGATTTTGATTTGCGTTCCCTTGATGATTAGTAATGTTGAGCACCTTTTCATACATCAGTTGTCCATTTGTATGTCTTCTTTCAAAAAATGCCCATGAGATCCATTTTTTTAAATTTTTAGTGGGAGGTTGCTATTGAGTTGTATGAGTTTCTTTTACATCGTCAATATGAACTCCTTATTGGATTTATCACAAGCTCTGCGGTCATCAGAGCTAGATGATTAAAGAGGTGCCCTCTGGGTGGCAGTCACAAAAGCTGGAATGCCAAGTGTGTCTACAAATTTCTTCCAGGTAGATGTTGGTGAGTTGGGGCAGGTTACGGGGAGAATGTGGAGATGGTGTCTAGGTTCTCCTGTCCCCAGAGAGGAGAGCAGTTGATCACTAGATGAGTCAAAAATAGAAGCCTGACCCTCAGGATGCAGCTTTTAAGATATCTAAATAGATCTTTGCAGGGAAATACTGGGAGATGGGTGTTTTTGTCTGTTCTTTCTGCACTGAGCCCTAAGGTTATAGCCAAGGCAGGTCTTCAGGAGTGCGTTAGCAACTTTTTCTTTGTTTGATATAGTCTTGCCGGTCTTGAGAACACAAGTCCTGTTGGCTTTCAAACTCATGTGTTTTGGGAACCAAGCCTCAGACACAAGGTATTACTGCTTTCAACCCTACCTCCTTAAGAAACATTTCACATTTCTGTGTCTATTAATTACAACATACTACTTCTGTTGCTTAGTGTCCTTTTGGTTGTAAATAATAGAAAATCTCTCCCAAACTGGCTTATGTATCAAGCAAATTTATGGGGCGCCTGGGTGGCTCAGTCTGTTGAGAGACAAACTTTGACTCAGGTCATGATCTCACGGTTCATGAATTCGAGCCCCGCATCCGGCTCTGTGCTGACAGCTCAGAGCCTGGAGCCTGCTTTGGATTCTGTCTCCCTCTCTCTGGCCCTTCCCCACTCACACTCTGTCTCTTTCTCTCTCTCAAAAATAAATAAACATTAACAATTTTTTTTAATAAAGCAAATTTATTGCTCAATGAGTACAATCCAAAAATAGCACTGGATTCGATTATACAAAGGTAACACAAATTGACAGTCTTTTACTTCTACCTTAGGGTTTTTGCTCTTAGAACACTCTTCTTGGAGTTATCCAAATATCTTACTTCTTCATTTTCTACCTTTTTTTGAAGGTTGCTGTTTCAGTGAGAACTTACTTAAGCACAAACATTTCCTATCATCTTTTAATAGTTTTATTGATACAATCCATATATCATAGATTTGCCCTTTTAAAGGTACAATTAAATAATTTTTATTATATGCACAAGTAAATGCAACCATCACCACAGTCTATTTTGAATATTTCACTACCTCAAAAAGAAATCCTGTACTCTGTAAATATCACTCTCTTAGCTGCCTTTCCCCCACTCCAACACTTAGCAACTGTGAATTTACTTTCTGTCTCTACAGATTACTGTGTTCTGGACTTACATAAGAATGAGATCCTACAGTACATGGTCCTTTGTGACTGTTTTTTTTTTTTTCACTTAGCATAATGTATTCAAGTTTCATTTTTATTCTAGCCATCCTGGTGTCTGTAAAGTGGTAACTCCTTGTGGTTTTGATTTGCATTTTCCTCATAACTAATGATGCTGAGCATCTTTTTATGTGCTTATTGCCTATGCTTATTGGTCAGCTTAGGAGAAATGACTATTCAGATTCTTCACCCATTTCTTATTTTGGTCACTTGTCTTTTTATTATTTAATTGTTAGAGATTTTTATGTATTTTAGATACAAGTCCCTAATCCGACATATGATCTGCAAATATTTTCTCCCATCCTATGTGTTGTGTTCCTTTTTTTCTTGGTGGTGCCTTTTGAAGTCTAAGTCTTGTTTTGATCAAGTCTAACTTACCTATTTTTGTTGTTCTTGTTACTTATGCTTTTGGTGTCATACTTAAGAATTTCTTGCAAATTCAAGATCATGAAGATTTATCCCTATGTTTTCCTCTAGGACTTTTATAGTTTTTGCTCTTACACTTATAATGTGAATAACACATAACATATGATTTTTTAAATATAATATTGTATATATTGTAAATAAGGGTCCAACTTTTGCTTATGCCTATTCAGTTGTCCCAACACCATTTGTTCAAAACACTATTCATTCAATATTGAATAGTATTGCTATCCTTGTTGAAAATCAGTTGACCGTAGACATGTGATTTTTGTCTCTGTACTTTAAATTCTATTTATAGAATCTATAGAATATATATATGTATATACATATATATATACATATGTGTATATATATATTCATATATGTGTATATATATATTCATATATATATATATATACATATATATATATACATACATACACATACATACACACACAAACACATCCTCGGCCCAGTACTGTACTGTCTTCATTACTGTTGATCTGTATGAGTTTGAAATCAGGAAATATGAGTCCTCCCAATTATTCTTTTTCATAATCATTTTCGCTTTTTTGCATCCTTGTAATTCAGTATAGATTTTAGAATCAGCTTATCAATTTCCATAAAGAAGTGAGCTGGGTTTATACTAATTGTATTGAATCTGTAAATCAGTTTGAGGAGTACTGGCATGATAGCAATGTTAAATCTTCCAGCCTATGAACATGAAATGTTTTTCTATTTATTTAGATCCTTTATTTATTTATTTATTTATTTATTTATTTATTTATTTATTATAAGTTTATGTATTTATTTTGAGAAAGGCAAAGACAGCGTAAGTTGGGAAGGGGAAGAGAGAGACAGAGGGAGAGAGACAAAATCCCAAGCCCGATGCGGGGTTGAACCCATGATGCCACGAGATCATGACCTGAGCTGATACCAAGAGTCAGACGCTTAACTGACTGAGCCACCCAGGCCCTCCTTCTTTAACTTCTTTAAACAATGTTATAGCTTTTCAGAATATAAGTTTAGTACTTTTTTGTTAAATTTGTTCCTAAGTGTTTTATTCATTTTGATACTAATTTTAATGAAATTGATTTCTTCATTCATTTCATCTTATTTATTTTTCAAAGAAAGTACATAAAAATACAAATGATTTTTGTATATTGGCCTTATATCCTGCAACCCCACTGAACTCATTCATTAGTTCTAATAATATCTAGTGGATTCCTTAAGATTTTCTGTACAAAATGTCAGGCCGTCTGTGAATAGAAATAGTTTTACTTCTTTTTTAAAAAAATTGTATGCCTTGTTTATTTTTCTTGCCTAATTTTTTTGGCTAGAACTTGTCTTATTCCCAATATTAAGGGTAAATCACCCAGTCTTTCACCATTAAACATGATGTTTGCTGTGGATTTTTCACTGATGCTTTTTAGCAGGTATTCTTATTTTCTTACTGTTTTTATCATGTAAGAGTTATAGATTCAGTCAAATATTTTTTTTTTGCATTTCATATTATCATCTTAGATGATAATATAATTTCTGTTTTTGTTCTATTAATAAGAAATATTACATAAATATATTTTTTCAGATGAAAAAACAACCTACACCACCAAGAGAAATTCCACTCGATCATAGTGAATAGTTCTTTTTTACATGATGCTGGATTAAGTTTTCTTAATTTTGTTTGGAATGTTTGCCTCCATATTCATAAGAGATATTGTTCTGTAATTTTATTTTCTTGTGATATCTTTGAATGGTTTGGTATGAGGGTAACAGAATGAATTAGAACATCTTTCCATGTCTTTTATTTTTTGGAAGTGTTTGTAAAGAATTGGAATTAATCCTTCTTTTAAAGTTTGGTAGATGCAGTGGCAAAACTATCTGTGCCAGGACTTAATTTGTGGGCAGTGTTTGCTTTGTTTTGTTCCTAATACTTCAGTCTCTTCCCTTGTTATATGTGCAGACTGTCTTTTTTTTTCTTGGTTCAGTTTTGGTAGTTTGTATCTTTATAAGAAGTTGTCTATTTCATTCAATATATATAATATATTGGTATATAATCATGTATAGTATTTTTTGTAATCCTTTTTATTTTTCTTGGGTCAGTAGTTCTGTCTCATTTCTGATTTTAGTAATTTGAATCTTTTCTCTTTTTTCAATTAGATACAATTTTGTCAATTTTGTTGAGCTTTTCAAAAAAAAAAGCTTTGGTTTTATTGATTTCCCTATTGTTAATCTGTTCTTTTTAAAAATTAATTTTTGCATTAGTCTTTATTTTTCCTTCTTTCTCTCACTTTGTATTATTTAGTCCGCTATTCTATGTGAAAGGTTAGATTATTGATTTGAGATCTTGCTTCATTTTCAATATAATCATTCACTGGTATAACTTCCCCTCTAAGCACTGTGTTAGTTGCATCTCATACATTGTGTCTTAATTTGCAAATCTCACAAAGTATTTTATAATTTTCATTTTTATTTCTTCTTTGACCCATTAGTTATTCAGGAATATATTATTCAATTTCCACATGTTTATGAGTTACCCAAATTTTTCTGTTATTGGTTTCTACTATCATTTCATTGTTGTCAGAGATTTGTATTATTCTATATTCTTTTAAATGCATCAGGGCTTAGTTTATGGTGTAATATATGGTCTATCCTGTAATATCATCCATGTACACTTAAGAAAGTACTCTCTATTGTTGTTTGGTAGAGTGTTCTATAGATATGTCTGTTAGGTCAAAGTTGGTTTATTGAGTTGTTCAAGTCATCTCTTTGCTAGTTGTTCTATCTGTTCTTGAAAGCGGTGTATTGCAGTTTCTATTATTGTTTAATTACCCATTTTTCTTTTCATTCCTGTAAGTTTTTGCTTCGTGTATTTTGGTGCTGTTATTAGGTACATATGCGTTTATAATTGTTATAGCTCGCTAATGAATTGACACCTTTTTATCATAAAATATTCCTCCTTTCCTCTGATAACATTTTTCTTCCTTCCTTCCTTTCCTTCTTTCTTTCTTTCTTTTTACTAGTTTCAGGTGTAGAATGTAGTGATTCAACACTTACATACAACACCTGCTGCTCATCACAAGTACCCTCCTTGATCCCCATATTCTGGTAACATTTTTTGTTTTAAAGTCTATTTATCTGATATCAGTATGGCCAGTCTAGCTTTTCTGTAATTGCTGTATGCATGATGTATGTTTTCCCATCATTTTATATTAAATCTCTTGTGGTGTCTTTGAATCTACAGTGTGTGTGTCCTGGAGACAACATATAGTTAGATCACGTGTTTTGATTCATTTTAAATATCTCTGCCACTTTATTGCACTATTTAATTTATTTGTATTTGTTATTATTGATACATTTGGATTTACATCAGCCATGTTATGTTTGGTTTCCTATATGCTACATGCTTTTTCAAATTTCTCTGTACCTATTCTGCTGTTTATTTTGCATTTAGTAAATATTTTCTAATGTAGCATTTTAATTCAATTAATGATTTCTTTCAATATTTTTGGATTGTTTTTGTGTTTTCTCTAGAGACTACTATATACATCTTAAATTATGAAAATCTGTTAAAATTTATACCAGCTTAATTCCAGTAATATGTTGGTGTGTTACACCAATATATCTCTATTGCCTCTTGCTCCTTTTTGTTGTATTATACATATTACATCTATTAATGTTACAAATCCAACGATTGTTATACACTGTTATAATCACTACCATCTGTCATAGTTTCTTTAGTCAAATTACAACATTTCTCCCACCCACTTCCTTCGTATCATTATTGGCAAACATATTGCACGTATATTACAATTCCGTAATTTGTAAGCCTAAGAATACATTATATACATGTAAGTTGTACAACTGCATTTCCAATCAGTTTAGAGAAAAAGGAGAAATATAATGTCCTTTATAATTACACAAATGCCTTCACCTCTTGTTTATTCCTGTGTATTTGAATTACCATAGGGGTCACTTGCTTTCAGCCTAAAGAACATAACCTGTAGTATCTTTTGTAAGGGAGATCTGTTAGCATCAAGTTCTCCCAGTCTGAAAACTTATCTGGAAAGTTTTTATTTCTCCTTCACGTTTAACAATAGCTTTGCTGCATATAGAATTCTTTGTTCATAGCTTTTTCTTTGCGCACTTTGAATATCCTGTCCCACTGTCTTCTGTCCTCCATTGTTTCAGCGGAGAAGTTAGCTATTAATCTTGAGATTTCCTCATGAATGATGTTGGTTTTTTTCCTTGCTAACTTTCAAAATATTCTCCTTATCTTTGGCTCCAATTTTTTTTACTGTACTATTTTATGGGTCTCAATTTCATTCTGCTTCCTGGCTGTAATATAACTGTTTTTCAATAAATGTAGGGTGTTTACAGCCATTATTTTTCTAAGTTTGTTTTTTCTTTTTTTCTTTCTCTTTCTGCTTTCCTTCTGGGATTCCCTTTGTGCGTATGTTGTGGCACTTCATGGTGTCCCACATTTCTTTGAGGTTTTGAGGCTCATTTTTCCTCATTCCTTTGTTTCTCATTGTTCTTTGGCTTTCATAATCTCTATCAATCTATCTCAAGTTTGCTAATTCTTTCTTCTGCCAGTTTAAATGTACCATTTAGCCCCTCTAATAATTTTTTTCAGTTCAGTTATAATTTTAAACTCCAGAATTTCTGTTTCCTTCCTTTTTAGTTTTTTTTTTTTAATATTTTTATTTATTTTTAAGAGAGAGAGAGAGACAGACAGAGTGTGAGCAGGAGAGGGGCAGAGAGAGAGAGGGAGACACAGAATCCAAAGTAGGCTCCAGGCTCTGAGCTGTCAGCACAGAGCCTGATGTGGGGCTCGAACCCACGAACTGTGAGATCATGACCTGAGCAGAAGTCGGATGCTCAACTGACTGAGCCACCCAGGCATCCTTGTTTGCTTACTTTTTAAATAATTTCTATTTCTTAATTAATATTCTTTATTTGATGTGGCATTGTCTTTTACCTCCTTTAAATTCTTTTTTTTTAATTTTTTTTAATGTTTATTCATTTTTTTGGGGGAGAGAGAGATGTTATGCCCAGAATTCGCGATCCCCAAAGACCACCAGGGAGCCGAGTCCCATGCAAAAGCAAAGAGCCTTTATTCGAGCTAGCTGGAGCTCAATCCCCTACCTACACCTAGGCAGCGGTGAGATGCCGGAGAGAGCCAGCAAGTTTCAAAAGCACAAAGATTTTATAGTGGTCTAGGGGCAGTTGGTGAGGTAATGGCTGTGGCCTTAGCCGATTGGCTGGGGAAGGGTTGTGGCCTCAGCTGATTGGCTGGGGAAGGGTTGGAGTCCTGTTATGCAGGTTGCCTGGCGTGTTTTGATCGGGAAGTTTGAACGGGTGAGCGGGAGGTTACTCAAGGGGAGGAGGCGTGGTCTGAGGTTTCTGCGATTTTCCCGGAAAGGGGCCATGTTGGGGACATAGTCACTCAAGGTGGAGGACACAGAACAGGATGGAGTTGGCCGGCGTAGGTCCGCTCTTTCAAGAGAGACAGAGTGTGAGTGGGGTAGGGGCAGAGAAAGAGGGAAACACAGAATCTGAAGCAGGCTCCAGCTGTCAGCACAGAGCCTGATGTGGGGCTTAAACCTGCAACCACGAGATCATGACCTGAGCTGAAGTCAGACACTCAACCGACTGAGCCACCCAGGTAGCCCCTCCTTTAAATTCTTTAATGTTGCTTTCCCTTAGTTCTG
This sequence comes from Panthera onca, assembly GCF_046562875.1. Taxonomy (NCBI): domain Eukaryota; kingdom Metazoa; phylum Chordata; class Mammalia; order Carnivora; family Felidae; genus Panthera; species Panthera onca. The sequence goes on along the minus strand of NC_138348.1, from coordinate 90,130,505 downwards.
TGAACACATTTGTAATTGCTACTTTAAAGTTTTTCCTGTTAAATCTAATAGCTGATCACTTTCATGAGTTTTTGTTGCCTGCTTTTTTGTGATGTTGGGGTCATACTTCCCTGTTTCTTTGCATGCCTCATGATTTGTTGTTAGAAAACATTTTAGATAATCTATGCAGCAACTTTGAATGCTCCCTTCCTCAAGCTTATTTGTGTTTAGTTCTTGGCTGAATTATGTTCCCACGTTAAGGCTATGATACTGTTCCTCAGCAAGGTTCATCTTTGAATATGCTGAAAGTCACTCTAGGATGACCAGAGTACCGGTAGTGTTCTCAAAATTTTTCCCTGCCCACACCCTGCCATCAAACATCACTAATTGCCAGCCAATTTCTCCATTGTTTCCCACAATGCCCTGGGGTATATATTGCTCTCTAACTTAATCCAATCAAATTGTGCCTCCTTGGAAAGAATAGTTTCTGAGGTGAGTGATATTTGTTCTGACCCCAGCTGTCTTATCCCTAGTTTCTCTCATATAAACTAGCCAGCCTACAGTCTAGGGTCTATCTTCATTAGACACACGGATCTCCTTCCAATTTTCTTTTGTTATAGTTGCTTCTGTTCTTTCTCTAGGCAAAATTTCTGAGCCAAAGTTCTGGACTTGGGGCTACAGAAGATGGCAATCATTTTTCTGGGTGACACTCTCACTCAAGGATCTGAACAATCAGTGAAGAGAGGTCGTTGGTCTTCTCATCTTGCCTCTCTTGGCATGCATCTACTGACCCAATAATGGCAAGGACTCTCAGGGCCCCAGTGTTATCATTCTGCCATGCCCAATGTAGAGCCTCCGTTCTCTGAGTGGGGATTAGGCAGAAGAATTAGAACACAGCCTTAACAACAGGCAGCTAGCAGCAGGATGAGAAATGCTGAATTGTACTTCTGGCTGGATGCAAAGACTCTGGCTGGGAGCTGGGTAAAGAAGGAGTTGTGTGTTCTTGGCCACAGCAGTCTGGAGTGGGGTCTGCTTTCCTGAGCAGGAAGGTAGGAGAGAAGGAACAGTCTTGGGTCAAATTAGCAGCTGCTTGCCTTTTTTTTACAGAATTTCCATAGCTTTTCTTAAATAAATGTTTTTTTCTTCATTTATTTTTTGCTTTTAGAATAAATAACAGAGGCTATAAATGATTGTTATTGTTAATTTTCACAATTTTCACTGGGTTATGGATGAGTGAAACTCCTGATGTTGTGAGGCTGGAAATCAATTTCCATTTTATCATCTTATTTCATTAATTTAACTATTAAACTAGCTGTGCTCATTACCTGTCTACCCCCCCCCACACACACACACACGAAAATATAAGCTCCATCAGCCTCAAATTAAAAATCTAGTCTCAGAAAATTTCCTGAGACTTGAGAGAAAGCTTGCATCCATGAAACAACAAAATACAATAAAACAAGAAATGTTAGAGGATAATAAAAAGCTCTTAAAAATTCAATATATAAAATCAAAAGTTAATATCTTGAAAACATAAATTTGAAAAGATATATATGTACTCCTATGTTTATTGCAGCACGATTTATAACAGCCAAGATATGGAAGCAACCTAAATGTTCATCAATAGAGGAATGGATAAAGAAGATGCCGTGTATGCATGATGGAATATTACTCAGCCATTAAAAAGAGTGAAATCTTGCCATTTGCAGCAACATTTGGATCTGGAGACTAGAAGGCCTAATAAAATAGTCGGTGAAAGAGTGAAAAACATATACCATATGGTTTCACTCGCATGTGGAATTTAAGAAACAAAACATATGAACAAAGGAAAAAGAGACAAACCAAAAACTAGGCTCCTAACTGCAGAGAACAAATGGATGGTTGGTAGAGGGGATGTGGGTGGGGAATGGGTGGCAAAGATAAAGGGGTTTAAGCGCATACTTATCTTGACGAACACTGAAGAATGTATAGAATTGTTGACTCACAATATAGCACTCCTGGAACTAATAGAACACTGAATGTTAACTTAGAGTATAAATCCACAATATCCTGTTGACAACCAATAGGATTTTCATAAACAAATGAAGAAATTAGCAATGAAATGTTATATTTTTTTCGTAATTAAAGACCATTTATTATTTTATTGGAAGGGGACATTCAATATTAAGCAAATCATTTTTAAGATATCCAAACTAATGCACATCATTATGAAATTTCAGTATATCAAGAATAAAGGGAAGTTCTAAAATCTTACAGAAAGAGTCCATAAGCGAAGAAAAAAGAGCCACAACCTTAGAATCACAAATGGAAATATCATCAGACTTCTCAATGACACTATTGGAAGATAAAAGTCATTAGAACAAGGTCTTCAAGATTTTGATTGAAACTGATTTTAGACTAAAAGTCTATAATCACTAACCTAATACATATAAGTGAAAAAGAACAATATGTTCACATACAAAAAAAAATCTAAAAACTAACTAAATAGATAAAAGCTGAACTTCCATTCCTACTTTTTTATAGAGGTTGCTGAAAATATGTTCCATCAAAACAAGAGACTATGTCAAGAAAGCGAGTGAATGTGTTCATCCAATATAAAAAAGAAGTAAGAGAGAGTCAAAAAATGGTACCGATCACATTTAAGGAATGCGTCAAGATGATAGCTGTGCACTAGGCCTGAGGAAAGGCCAGTCTAAATTGAAAAAGGAGGATTGTCATTACTATGAGGGAGGTCTCCAGGAGGAAATTGGAGCTGAAACATGATTAGATAGGATTGCCCATGTGGAATATTTTATAAAATTGGGATTAAAAAGAAAAGAAAGAGAAAATTTAAAACACTAAGTATGCACATCTGATGAAGAACTATTATCAAAAATATACAAAGAATTCTTGGAACTTGATAGTAAGGGAAAAATGATTACAAAGTGGGCTGAGATCTTAAAAGACACCTCAGAAAAGAAGATACACCGTTGGCCAAGAAGCATATGACAAGATTCTCTACAGTATAATTCAGACAAGTGCAAACTGAAACAATTAGATATCACTACACACCTATTTGAATGAGCAAAATTCAGGAAATTGACAACATCAAATGTTGTGGGCAAAGTAGAGCAGTAGGAATTCTCATTCATCGCTAGTGAAAATGCAAAATGGTGCAGCCACTTTGGAGAACACTTTGGAAGTTTGCTACAAAACTGAACACGTTCTTACCATGTGGTCCAGCAATTGCACTTCTTGATGTTTACCCAAAGGTGTGGAAAACTTAGGTCAAAACAAAAAGAAAAAAACCTGCGCGTGGATGTTTATAGCAGCTTTACTCATAATCGTCAAAACTTGGATGTCCTTGAGTAAGTGAGTAGATAAATACACTCTAGTACATAGAGACATTAGAATATTATTCAGAGCTAGGATTGAAATGAACTATGGAGCTATGAGGAGACAAGGAGGAAACTTAAATGCTTATTACTAAGTGAAGGAAGTAATCTGAGAAGGCTACATACTGTATGATTCCAACTCTATGACATTCTGGAAAAGGCAAAAAAACTAGGGACACAATACAAACATCAGCAGCTGTTCGAGCACCTGGGTGACTCAGTTGGTTGAACATCTGATGCTTGATTTTGGCTCAGGTCATGATCCCAGGGTTAAGGGATCAAGCCCTACATCAGGCTCTGTGCTGGGTGTGAAGCCTGCTTGGGGTTCTCTCTCTCTCTCTATCTCCCTCTCTCCTTTTGCCCCTCTCCTTGCTCTCTCTCTCTTCCTGAAATTAAAAAAAAATTTTTAATTAAAAATTAAAAAAATATGTCAGCCATTGCCAAAGGTTGAGGTGTCAGCCTCCATGCTGAGTGTAGAACCTGCTTGGGATTCTCTCTCTCCTTCTCTCTCTCTCTCTGTCCCTGTCCAGCTTTCTCTCTCTCTCTCTCTCTCTCTCTCTCTCTCATTCTCAAAATAAATGAATAAACATAAATAAATAAGTAAACAAACAAACAAATAAATAACGGATTTAGGATGATTATGATGTTTCAGTGTAGTTGGGGGGATGTTGATAATGGAAGAAGTTATTCATGATTTGGGGCAAGGATTACATGGAAAATCTTTGTACCTTCTAAGTTTTGATGTGAACCAAAAACTGCTCTTAAAACAATAACATCTTAATATCTGGTAATTATTAAATAAATAATAATAGACTTAATATTATTTTGGCCTTTCTAATGGTTCTAAAGACTTAATAATAAGAGAATCTTTTTAAAATATATTTTTAGGTTTGTTTATTTTGAGAGACAGAGAGAGCAGAGGAGGGGCAGAGAGAGAGAGAGAGAGAAAGAGTCCCAGGCAGGCTCCATGCTGTCAGCACAGAGTCTGATGTTGGACTTGAACTCACGACTGTGAGATCATGACCTGAGCTGAAACCAAGAGTTCTGACACTTAAACAACTGAGCCACCCAGGCACCCCAATAACAATAAAGTCTTAGAAATAGTCCAAATCTGAACGTAACTATTCTCTCTGGATTTGTGAATGCATTTTATTTTGTTTTTAAAAATTAAGTGAGATTGAAACTGATAGAAGTGTCCATTGTTTTAAAGACAAATGACTTACAGAACAGTCAATAACCTGGTCTACCTCCCTCTTCCACCCACTTCTCTAAGCTTTAGCTGTGCTTAACTTGCCTCCATTTCTTAAACATGTCATGTTCTCTTGTTCTTTGGACTTCACACACACCATTTAAATTTGTCTGTAGTGTCTTTGCCACTCATCCTCCATAGGTTCCCATCCTTTTTACTTGAATAACTCCTACTAATTCTTGAGATCTTGGCCTACCTTTCTCCTTGAGATGTTGTTTGTACACTTCCATAGTACACTGTCATGAATACTCATTCTTGGATAATTATTGTTTGATTTTCCATCCCCTCCAATAAAATCTCAGATTAATCCTGTACAGTCTTTCACACATTGCCTGGCACATAATAGGTGGTCATGAAGTAGTTACTAAGCATATGCCCAAGTCTATGAATGAGACATAGTGTATTTATTGTACTAAGAGGTTAGTTGATGAACTGGGGATCGGGTCAATAAACATTATAGACCAATAATTTGCAAAGCATGGCAACATAATGGATAAAAATAATTTTCAGAAGTTTTTCTTCTTTTCCTTCAAGAAGTTTTTATTATGGTGGGGAGTAGAGAACAGATATACTGTTAAAGATTTAAAAATTCAGGTATAATTTGATCAGGACCACCTATCTTCAAGGTTCTATATTGGCGTATGAATATTAGGGCGCATAAAGATCCCTCTAATGTTCTTTACCAGTTACCAGTATCAGCAGCCTCCTAAATATGAGACTCCCATACAGTTGTCTTAGATCAGGAGGGTAGGTCTACTCTGAAATTAATTCGTAAGTTTCTTTAGGGTAAATGACCTAGCGTCCATGCGTGCCATTAGAAGATTAAAAAGTCCACCCTAGTAAAAAGAATAAAAAAATATAAAGAGCCAACATCCTAGTAGAAATACCTAATGTTTCAATGTTCCTTAGATTTTGAGAGTAATAAGAAAGGGTTGAAGCACCCCAAAGCTGGCCTTCTGGTTAAGTTCCTTTAAAAAGATAAGCTGATACACACACACCTTTTTAATGTGTCTTTGTCACATTAAACTTCCTTCCTAGACAGATGGCAGATTACCAAATGTCATGTTAACTTTGGGGCAGATTAATTCAGATGGTGTCCACATAAATAGCTGTTGACTTGTGGAAAACCAAATAATTCCAAAACAAAACCCAAATATTTTCTTATAGTCAATTTTGCTTTCAGATCGTATTTCCTGTGTTATTTTTGCACTGTGTTGTTTTTTGTTATTACTACCAATATTTGCATAAACAGGATCTCTGTTGCTTAGCAATTCATTATTTCTGTTGTGTCTTCTAAGTTGAAATTGGTTTAGTTCTCTACTAGGGAAGAGACTGTTTGACTTCTCTCCCACGTATAAAATTTATCCCATTTTCGAATGCAAACGTAAGTCTGTTTCTGGACCAATTCAGTCAAATGTTCTTCAGACTTGTCTTTGTATTCCAATTCTCACTGGAAAGGAGTTGAGAAGATAACTGCATTTAGTCATTGTTACTTTCTGTGCCATTTTATTTGTGATTACTGTGTCTTCTCCTGTTTCTCGTTTTTTTCTCTACTGGATCCCCATCCAAAAGTGTTAGAAGTCAGATTTGATATGAATGCCTGAAATTGTGTTTAAAAAAAAAAGGTCAAGAATGTTAGTAAGCTCCCTTAATAAAATCACTAAGGTTAATTAAGGAGAAAGATACTAACAAATTCAATGTACCTATGCAAATCACTTTATAAGAAATTTAGTTACAAAAAAGCCTACACATCAACAATGAACTGAACAGAGGGGTGCAGAATCGTGGATGGCAGCATGTCAGAAACTGATAACAATAGAATCAGGAAGGTTAAGGCCCAAGAAAACAAAAAGGGCTTTTCAAGCTATATTTGGAACAGGAAGATAAATGTGGAAGGGAGCTAGTTGGGAGTCATAATGTTATCATAAGGCAGAAAAAAGGCAAAACGACATGAATAGCATTTTGCTTCCACAAGAATGGTGCTCATACTGAAAAAAGATACTTAGGCAATCATGATAAGAAATTTAAATCAGAGAGAAAAGAACTGAAGAGCATTTAGCCATTTTTAGTAGACTCGTGCCTAGAATAATTTCTTCCCAGAGAACAGAAAGAATTTGGAGTGGTGATGGTTTATAATGGAAATTGTAATCTTGTCAACGTGACGGAAAATTAGAAATTCCTAAAAGGTTAGGGATACGGATATACTTTATTTTCAAAAGAGAAAAAAAAATGGAATTCTTAAACCATAGACTTACCATCAATCTCACAACCAAAAAGCTACACAGGATACTATTATGATTGTAAATACCTATGGTGCTAAAGGCACTTTAAAAGAGAAGAATACCGCATCGCTAATAAACCGATCATCCTAACCAATTCAGTATTTCCATCTGTGTTCACTCTTTCCCAGCTCCTACTGACACATGTATGTTGTTGACTTTTTACACTTTGTTTTGTTTTGGTTTTTGCATTTGCGGGTAGTAGGCCTACATTTCTAAATGCTGTTCTTGGGGCGCCTGGGTGGCGCAGTCGGTTAAGCGTCCGACTTCAGCCAGGTCACGATCTCGCGGTCCGTGAGTTCGAGCCCCGCGTCAGGCTCTGGGCTGATGGCTCGGAGCCTGGAGCCTGTTTCCGATTCTGTGTCTCCCTCTCTCTCTGCCCCTCCCCCGTTCATGCTCTGTCTCTCTCTGTCCCAAAAATAAATAAAAAACGTTGAAAAAAAAAAAAAATTTTTAAATGCTGTTCTTTAATTTTTTGGTATATTAATATTATGTTTTTAAAAACGTTTTGAGATTTCACAAGCAGAATTTTACAGGAATATATAATATCCTGTCATAGCGATGAGGGCTACTGAAGTAGTCATTCATTTATTATTGAACCTTTTTTTTTTTTTTTGGTTACAAATCATTCTGAAATGAACATATAACATATATAATTTTTCTCTTTATTTCTTGGAAAAGCTTATTTGAACACATTCCCCAAAATAGGTTGAGAACATCAAAACTCATAAACACTTTATGGAGGTGGACAGAAGCTACCAAACTGCATTGCGATGTGATAATTTATTTCACATCAGCACTATTTTATAGTCATCTTGACAGGACTGTGAATTATGGCTGTGATTTAATTTTCTGGAAATTGTAATAGAGATGCAATGGAATTCAGAGGTGTTATGTGTACTTATATCGTTTTATGGAGGCTAAAATTGTCCAATTTTATTTTATTTATTTTTTCATTTTTATTTTTTTATTTATTTTTTATTTTTTTTAAACGTTTATTTTACTTTTGAGACAGAGACAGAGCATGAACGGGGGAGGGGCAGAGAGAGAGGGAGACACAGAATCGGAAGCAGGCTCCAGGCTCTGAGCCATCAGCCCAGAGCCCGAAGCGGGGCTCAAACTCACAGACCGTGAGATCGTGACCTGGGCTGAAGTCGGAAGCTTAACCGACTGCGCCACCCAGGCACCCCTATTTTTTTATTTTTAAAATTTTTTTACGTTTACTTATTTTGAGAGACAGGGAGAGACCGTGTGAGCGGGGCAGAGGCAGAGAGAGAAGGAGACACAGAATCCAAAGCAGGTTCCAGGCTCTAAGCTGTCAGCACAGAACCTGATGCGGGGCTTAAACCCATGAACCACGAGATCATGACCTAAACCAAGGTCGGAGGCTCAACTGACTGAGCCACCGAGGTGCCCCTAAAATTGTCCAATTCTAAAAGTGTTTAATATTCATTTATAAATTTTGTGCATTAATAGGATTCTTAAAGTTTCTTTTTCACATTGTTTTATATTTAACAATATAACAAGTTTTCCTATTTGTTGCAAATATAGCTTTTTTGCCTTTCCTTTGAGCTATTTTATAGGTTTCAACTTCTTTTTTTTTTTTAATGTTTATTTATTTTGAGAGAGAGCGCATGCGAGCAGGGTAAGGATGAGGAGAGAGGGAGACACAGACTCTGAAACAGGCTCCAGACTCTGAGCTGTCAGCATAAAGCCTGATGTGGGGCCCGAACTCACAAACTGTGAAACCATGACCTGGGCCAAAGTCTGACACTCAACCTACTGAGCCACCCAGGTGCCCCCATAGGTTTTAACTGCTAAGCAATAAAATAGGTTTGTTTCTTTGGAATTTCCGCAATTATTTCCAAAATTTTTTTTTTCCTTGAATAAAATGTTGCCAAACTAATGAGAAAGAAATCATACACGACAGCTTTGCACTTAGTAAGAATGCAGACGATGACAGCAAACCATCATTCCCAACATGCCCATTAAGTTTAAAAGATCAAAAGTGTTAGGACGGCAGAGAGCTTCAGGTAAACCAACTGGAACGGAACTAAATTCAGATACGGAAAAGCTCTTTTCCGGTAAAGATGACTGTCTTCTCAGGAAAGGTTTGTTACTGAAACAGTGCTAGACCACATACATAGTTAGCGTGAATGTTATATGGTTTGTCACAGAGCTCCATCCATGACCTTATACTCTTTCAACAATGTTGTCACTTAACACAAAAAGCACGGAAGGTGTGTATATGAACACTGCAGATTACACATACTTCTGAGGAATAACTAATATAGCAAATGTCACATACTTAACGATTTTGTTTTGTTTTTTAACGTTTATTGATTTTTGAGAGAGAGAGACAGAGCATGAGTGGGATGGGGCAGAGAGAGGAGACACAGAATCTGAAGCAGGCTCCAGGCTCCGCGCTGTCAGCACAGAGCTCGATGCAGGGCTCGAACTCACACACCGTGAGATCATGACCTGAGCGGAAAGCAGAAGCTTAACCGAATGAGCCACCGAGGCACCCACATACTTACAATTTTACAACACTATGATCACCTGGAAACTATGGATTTATTAGAGACAAATCACCCATTTTTAAATTTTTTTCATGTTTCTTTAATGTTGAGAGAGAGAGAGAAAGAGGGAACAGGGGAGGGACAGAGACAGAGGGAGACACAGAATCCAAAGCAGGCTCCAGGCTCTGAGCTGTCAGCACAGAGTCCCACACAGCACTTGAACCCATGAACCATGAGATCATGACCTGAGCAAAGTTGGACACTCAATCGACTGAGCCACCTGGGCTCCCCACAGATCACCCATTTTTAATAAAGAAACCACATTTAAAGAACATAATGCCAAAAGTCTTGGCACCAGGGAGAAGAGACCGGGGCTCTGGAGGGTCTCTTTAGCAAATGCTTCGTGGCCAATAGTGCTTTTTTGATGACAAATAAATGCATTTTTGTTGTTGTTGGCTGTTCAAATCTATCATCAGTCAAACAAGACTAAACAAATATTAGGATGTCCAATGTGACAAAAACCTTTGAAATCATTTAGAGGGTAAAAGGGCTGTTTTATATAGATTATACTATGTTAAGTCTGAAGCTCTCTATCTCACGTGGTGGGTGAAAAATCAAGCTACCTCCTTCTTGGAGTTTCCTCCCATCTCCTGCTCTATACTGAGGTTCTTAGATCTTCTTTAGGACCAGGGAGAATTTAAGACCTCCCTGCTCATTTATCCATAGACTTATTTCTGAGACCCCATTGCTTCTGTCTGCGTATTCTTTTTAGGTTTGTATGTTGTGACTTTGTGTCAAACTGGGACATTTGAATATTTATCTAAAAAGGAGCTTTTATATGTATGTTATTTGTGTGCATGAAAAGGACTTTATTCACCTCCTTTTTAGCAATATAATTTTTTTTTTTTACCAAGAAGAGAATTCTAGAATAGAAAACGTTCTCGTCTCTTTCAGTACTTTAAAGAGATCATTTCATTGTCTTCTGGATTTTCTTGTTCTTGGGACATTCTTGCCTTTGCTCTTTTGAAAGTAATGTATGTATTTGTGTTCTTGGCTTTTAACTTTTTCTCTTGGTTTTTATTTTAGAGAAATTTTAATATCACCTGCCTAAAATATTATGAGTGGAGTTGGCTAAATTTTTTGACTCTGTGCTTTGATTTGTTTTGTCAGTTTTGAGACTTCTCTGCCAAGGTTTCTTCAAATATATTTCTGTCTCATATTCTCTCCTCCTCTGCCTCTGGGACGCTGACTATGGGTATAACAGTCCTTCTTATCATACTCCATGGATCTCTGATGCTCTTTTATTTCTCTGCCCATCTTCTGGCTGGCATTCAAACCATATACTTTCTATTGTTCTGTCTTCCAGTTCACAAATCCTCTACTTTCTTGTTTAATTTTCTATTTTTTAAAGTTTATTTATTTATTTTTGAGAGAGAGAAAGAGGCAGAGAGAGAGGGAGAGAGAGAATCCCAAGCAGGATCTGTGCTGCCCACACCAAGACCGACACGGGGCTTGAACCCACGAACCCTAAGATCATGACCTGAGCCAAAATCAAGAGTTGGGCGCTTAAGCAACCGAGCCACCCAGGCACCCCTTCAATTTTCTATTAAACCCATGTATTGAATTGTTAATTTCAATTATTACATATTTCAGTTCTAGAATTTCCATCTGATTCTTACTCATGGATTCAAGTAAATTCTCTATTGATCCTCCATTTTCTTTAACATATTAATCATAGTTACTATATAGCCCTAGCCAGAAGGTGCTAATATCTGAATCACTGAGCCCGTTTCTACTTCTCTGAAGTGTGTTATCTCCTTCTAAGAGAATTTTTTTTTTCTGACAGGCAGATAGAGTCCATAGCAATCACCTTAACCTTTCTGTGAATGCTAGGCAAATAAACTATGAGGCGGGCTGCTCAGCTTAGCTAGAGATTGAGGTGATTTCAGAGTTGTTAAATCTGGTAAGGCTCAGTGGACCTTCATTTCACCTTTCTCCTGCTGTGTAGCCCTTCAGGGTTCAACTGAGAGGGAGTGTTTCCAACAGTTCTCTTCCCTCAGTCTTTGTCTCTTCATATGAGGAAAGGTGGAAAATTCTCTTCTTTGAAAGGTTGCTGACTTAGCTCTTTAGTCCCACCCCACATAGATTTAGAATTCAGCAAATACACCAAGGAGTCGACTAGGTGTGTTAAGTTCCGCATTTTGTTACTCCAGCTAAAAGCTCTGATGATTACTTTATCCCCAGCAAGACCTCTTTCCCCTGGGTCAAGCCTCGGGTTGCCAGGTACAATTCAGGAAACCCAGTTAAATTTGAATTTCAGAGAAACAATGAGTATATCTGCATTAGAATCAGGTAATATTTCCCAGAATACAGTTCTCTCTTCTCTGGAATCTTTTGCCCTCTCAGCTTTGCTACACCCACAACGACCTGATGCCTTTAAGCAATTTTTTTTTTTAATTTGGCTCTTCCAGTTGTAGTTTATTGGAAACATTGATTTGCCATAAATCACTGTGTTTTACCTGGAAGTGCAAACTTACTCTTACTTTTTTAACTTACCTACTCAGCCATACATTTTTTTCCTAGCAGTGTCTTATTTTTTGATATGCCTATTCTAATTCTCCCTTGAAAATAACAAAAATTAATGTGCTTTATATTTCCCTTCATCCACCACCTTCTTGTTGTCTAGCAGTTTGGGGTTGAAGTCCATGCAGCCCCTTGAAATCACTCTCAAGACACAGCTCTTATATTACCAGTTCATACACTCCATTCCATTATGAAATTGATGAAATTTCTAACCTAGTCAGTGAGGCAACGAAAAACTTGGCTCTGTGCCTGGTTCACAGATAGTGACCGCCATGCCCATCCTTATGCTTAAATTAAAAACACCAGATGGAGCTACTTTTATTCATTCTTCTTTCATGGGTTTGGCTCAAACATCTCAAGTCAAATTATAAACAAGGCTCTGGCACCCACAATGTACGGAGCAGTTATGATGTTCAATATGCCAAACGAGCTCAAAAAAGATGGGGAAAAATATTTCCTACCCCACCCGATGCTATTGGCCATAGCAACCCTAAGACTCCAGTCTTGCTTGCTGCTCATTGGTTTATGTTCTAATTAATTTTCAGCCCCAGTTTTAAAATGTTTAATATCCTTTCCTTCTTTTTTTATTATTTTAATTTAATCTACCATTGCTCAAAGTTAGCAGGAGCCTCCTCAGATTGTGAAGTTATGCTACATCTCGACTGTAAGTTCAGCAGAGTTTTCATGGTTTCTTTTTTTTTTCCTTCTACTGATTTGGAAGATACATGCTCCATTTCTATGCTCAAACCATTACTTTTTAGAGTCTATACTATTTTAGATTTATTAATATATTTTACCAATGTTTCTGCTTTCCTTTGTTGTAGTACTATTGCTCTACAGAGAGCAATTGTAGTAGTATTTTTGCAACTCATCTAGTGACTTTTCATTTCCAATAACAATATATTTCTCTTTTAATGTTTATTTATCTATTTGTTGAGAGAGAGATAGAGACACCACGAATTGAGGAGGGGTAGAGAAAGAGGATCCCAAGCAGGCTCCACACTGTAGGCACAGAGCCCAATGCAGGGCCCAAACTCACAAACCATGGGATCATGTGACCTGAGCTGAAATCAAGAGTCCGTGCTTAATCAACTGGGGCCATTCCAGGTGCCCCCTTTTTAAAAATCTTTTTAAAATTTTTTATTACTTTATTTTGAGTGGGGGAAGGGTTGGAGAGAGAGAGGGAGAGAGAGAATTCCAACCAGGATCCACACTGTCAGTGGAGAGCCGGACTAGGGGCTCTATCTCACGAACTTTGAGATCATGACCTGAGCTAAAATCAAGAGTCAGATGCTTAACTGACTGAGCCACCCAGGTATGCCAACAATATTTTTCAACTTTAATATCTTTTGTGGTTCTTTTCTATATCAGTTTATTCATTTTTATAATCGTGTGCTTTTGTTGTGCATTCTATTTCTTCCAGTATTTTTAAACCTCTTGTAAAATCTCATGTCTCTAGGTATTTGAATAGAATTCTGTTTATTGGATCAGGACACTGTATTTTTAAGTAGAGTCAGTCCTCATTTATTGCAGATTCTGCATTTGTGTATTCACTTATTTGCTAAAATTTATTTGTAACCCCTAAATCAATATTGAGGTAATTAGTTTGGCAGTCATTTGCAGGCATGCACATACAAAGAGCAGCAAAATATTTGAGCCTCAACATTCACATCCCCAGCAAAGGTTGAACAAGGTGATGTTCTGTCTTCTTGTTTTGGCTCTCATACTAAAAACATGGCCTTTTCATAGTATATTTAGTGACTTTTTTTTTTTTTTTGCTTTTTTTTGTTTGTGTGCTTCTTGGTAATGATTTCTCTGTTTAAAATGGTCCCAAGTGTGTGCTGAAGTACTGTCTAGTGCTCCTAAGTGCAAGAAGGTAATGATATGCCTGCCTTAAGGAGAAATACATGTGTTAGGAAAGCTTCATCAGGTATGAGTTATAGTGCTGTTGGCTATGAGCTCAATGTTAAAGAACGAACAATGGGGGCACCTGGGTGGCTCAGTCGGTTAAGCATCCGACTTCGGCTCAGGTCATGATTTCACAGTCCGTGAGTTTGAGCCCCGCGTCGGGGTCTGTGCTGACAGCTCGGAACCTGGAACCTGCTTCCGATTCTGTGTCTCCCTCTCTCTCTGACCCTCCCCCATTCATACTCTGTCTCTCTCTCTGTCTAAAAATAAATAAACATTAAAAAAATTTTTTAGAAAGAACTAACAATGTATATTAAACAAATTTTCTTTAAACAGAAACATACATAAAGCTGAGTTATGACTTGATCAGTCGGAACAAAAGTTGTGACCAGAGGCTTACAGGAACCCCTTCATTTCCCCTAAAGGCAATGATTCAGTATTCACTAAGTCAGTGTTTGTGGTAACTTTATAAAATGTAACTATGGTGAATAACGAGAGTCTACTATGTTAGATTTCTTTGTATGTGTTACCAATTTTTACCTGAGTGTTTATCTTCTTATGGGTGCTATCTTCCGTACGAGTCATGCAGATGGTGATGAATCTCTATGGGATAGTTTTTCCCCAATTTTATTGAGATATAATTCACATATATGTCAATTATATTTACACTGTATACCTTTAAGGTGTACACTTTAGTGATGTGACATGTATATTATTGTGAAATGATTACCACAATAAGATTAGTTAACACACCTCTCACCTTACATAGCTACGTGTGTGTGTGTGTGTGTGTGTGTGTGTGTGTGTGTGTGAACATTCAAGATCTACTCTCTTGATGACTTTAAAGTATATATAATACAGTACAGTTAGCTATGGTCATCATACTGTACATTAGATCCCCAGAATTTATCTAACTGGAAGTTTGTACCCTTTGCCTAACATCTGACCCCACTCTCATACTCTCCAGTCTCATTCTACATAGGTGTTTAGTCTCTTAAGAGTTTGCAATCAGTCTGGTTTATCCCACTGGCTGTATAGCACCAACTTCCTGTCATCACTATCAGAGTGGATTTGGTCTTCTTTTCTGATGCAAAAATTTCCATTTCTGGGCTCAAGTATGAATGTTATATATGTAAAACTTTCAGAATAGATCTAAAATTCCTATGGCCTTGGAACAGGTGTTCTGTATTAACACATGTCCTCCAAAGTATCATGCCAAAAACAAGTCATGCCCTTCCAGATAATGATAGCTAACATTTTTGAGGATTTAATATGTGTTAGACACTGTTCTAAGCTCTGTATATTCTCATTT
Source organism: Panthera onca (assembly GCF_046562875.1). Classification (NCBI taxonomy): domain Eukaryota; kingdom Metazoa; phylum Chordata; class Mammalia; order Carnivora; family Felidae; genus Panthera; species Panthera onca. Next base: position 90,115,302 of record NC_138348.1, on the reverse strand, counting down.
GTCTTTACAGTTATGCCAGGAAGTAGATTCTGTTCTTGTACTCCATTTTAAAGACGAGGGCACCGAGTCAGAGCTTGAAAACTTTCCTAAGGTTACATAGCTAATAAGGAGTAGTTGTAAAACAACGCACACTTTTTAAACCATTAAGCTATCCTGAGAATATATTTTTTAGCACGCTCTTGTCTCTACTTGGAATCAGTTACCTCTGCCTTTCTTCCTTGGTTCTCATTTATCTATTAAGATGGGGTGACTTCCCCCTTCTCAAATGTCATATCCATGTGCAATTTAAGGCAATTATTGACTCTCTTTTCTGGGTTCTATAGTTCTGTGTTCTGTATCATTATTATGTGGTTATTGGTTTGTTTTTTTTTTCCATTGAATTATAAACTCTTCCATGGTAGAGACTTTGTTTTACCACTTTTGGTTGACAGTAGTCATAAAAGTATATGTCATAGAGTGCATCTTTGGCAACTGTTTTTGGTTAAATAGAGAAGCCATTTTCATCATAATATTGATTTATTTTAACTGTTTAAATCCAATTTTGCATTGATTATCAGTATAATACTATTATATTGCAGCTTGATGTGCTGGGAAATATGTGAATATTTGGAATCAGTCTACTCTGCATTTATGTTCTTTTTTTTTCCTTTGGGTATCTTTCTTTAAGGCTTTATTTATTTATTTATTTTATTTTTTAGAGCAGTGTTAGCTTCACAGAGAAATTAAAGAGAAGGTACAGAAACTTCCCATTTACTCGCTGCCCCTACACATGCATAGCCTTCCTTATGATCAATATCCCCGATGAGAGTGGTACATTTGTTAGAATTGGCACATCATTATCATCCGAAGTCCATAATTTACATCAGGGATCACTTTCAGTGTTGTACATTCTATGGGTTTGGACACATGTATAATGACATGTACCCAACATTGTAGTATCATAAAGAATAGTTTCACTGCCCTAAAAATTCTCTATGGTCCATCCATTCATCCCTTCCTCCCCTCCAGCTCCTAGCAACCACTGATCTTTATATTGTTCCCAAAGTGTTGCCTCCTCTAAAATGTCATAAAGTTGGAATCATCTCCAATGTAGTCTTTTGAGGTGGACCTATATCACTTAGTATACATTTAAGTTCTTCCATGTGTTTTCATGGTTTGATAATTCATTTCTTTCTAATGCTGAATAATGTCCCATTGCCTGGATATACCAATTTATCCATTCATCTACTAAGATACCTTAGTTGCTTTTAAGTTTTGGAAATTGTGAATAAAGCCACCGTGGATGCCCATGGGCATGTTTTTGCATGGACATACATTTTCAACTCCTTTGGGGAAATACCAAGGAACATGATTGCTAGATCACATAGTAAGAGCATTTTGTTTTGTAAAAAAAACTGACAAGTCTTCCAAAGTGCTTGTGCCATTTTGCATTGCCACCTGCAATGAATGAGAATTCCTGTTGTTCCACAATTTCATCCACATTTGGTATTTTTGGTGTTCTGGACTTTGGCCTTTCTAACAGGAGTATAGATATCTACAGATATCTCCTTGTTGTTTTAATTTGCATTTCCTTAATGACATCGATGTTGAGCATCTCTTCATATGTTTTCATATGTATATCTTTTTTGGTTAAAGTTTTGGGCTTATTTTTTAATTGTGCTGTTTGTTTTCTTATTGTTGAGGTTTAAAGGTTTTTATGTACTTTAGATAACACTACTTTATCAGATGTGTTTTGCAAACTTTACATTCATGTTTGCTCCTTTTGTGAGAGGCAGGGATTTAGACAAATTAAAATTCTTACAGAATATTAGTCTTCCCATCTGAAACAGAAGGCTAATATGACTCACTGGGCATGATTGGCAATCTATAAGATGGTCCCCAATGGTCACTTTTTAGTATTCAAATTCTTGTATATTCTCTTTCCCTTCACTGTTAGGTGGAATCATTGATTTGTCTTTAATGAACAGAATACTGTAGCAGTGATGGGATGTCACTTCCAAGATTAGGTTACAAATAAACTGTGGTTTGTATCTTAGGTTCTGTCTCCCATCTCTCTTGGACCACTTACCCTTGGGAGAAGCTAACCACCATGCTGTAAGTCAGCTCTGTGAGAGCCCCACAACCCCTCAGGGAACTGAGGGCTGCTGACAGCCATGTGTGCAATTTTGGAAATGGGTCCCCCCTAAGTTGAGCCTTGAGATGCCTGCAGCCCCTGCCAAAATTGGGTTCCAGTCTTATTAAAGACCCTGTGTCGTAACCATGTGGCCACACACACACACACACACACTTCCAGATTCCTGATGCACAGAAAATAAGTGTTTGTTTTCACAGCTGGGTTTTGGGGTGACTTGTCACACAGCAATCAATAACCAACATAGTTTGTTAAAACCTATATGCTAAGCCTTTGAAAGAAATTTTTAAAAATATGAAGAAACAGGTCTTAAGAAACTTAAAAAAATGCAAAACGATACATATACAGATTGGTATCAATTTTGCAGCATCCTTATAATTTGCTTATGGTTCACTAGTTTAAAACCCCTGTGTGGGGGATTTTAAAGAAGAAGCGGCAGATGTTTCTATTAAGAATATTACCAGGGAAGTGCGTTAAGAAGACTGACTAGTCACACAGAGTTTGATGGCTATGCATTCATTGAAAGGACTGATAACCTCTAAGGGTTACCCAACAGGTCATCTGAGGTTCCTGTTGAATCTCTCTTAATTTTATTTCCACTTTTAAATTTGTATGAATAGTTCTGATGATAATTACCAAATGTTGATATGTATGGAAAATCAGCATTCCACAAATATCCAACTTGGGCAGCTTTCCTACACGTGTGGCTGCTTGAAATTCAGCAAATTTCATTAGAATCACATGTTTGCTTAGAGAAATGGTAGCCCAAAACTGTGCTGACAACACACACACACACACACACACACACACACACACACACACACGTAGATGCAGAAAAGAGGAAATCTTAAGGTGAACTTGTAAGAATTGCAATCTCAACGTTGAATCTTCTTAGATCCCTCGTTGCTACCACTACTAACATACCCTGGTTGTATCTCAATATCGTGCCTCAGTAGATTGCTATATTTAATGAGACAAAAATATTGTCATATATTACAGGTTTGCTCACTGCTTACATTCTAGTTATTCTCTTATACATTCTATGTTAATGAGCATCTTTGTCCAATTGCTAAAATATTATTGTAATTATTATCAAGTAGAATTATTTAGTCTCTATAAACTATGATTTTCAACTGCTTTACGTGTAAATATACATACATACATACATACATACATGTATATACACACACATCTATCTATCTATCTATCTATCATCTATCTATTTATCCAATCTATTTATCATTATTTCTAGATCCTTTTCTTCACTATCCACTAGCTTTTAGGATGTCGTCAAAAAAACTTGCCCTTATTCCTGGAATCTTCAGTCTCTTCTTCATGTTCTTTTTTTTTTTTTTTCAACTGATATTCTGCTCTCATCTGTAACAACCTCAAGGCTATTGAGCAAGGATGCTATTTGCAACCTGAGGTTTTTACTCTGAATATCCTTTGACCTTCAGAACCCGTATTGGCCTTTACTCATGATCTCTTCACACTTAGAACATTTCCACTTTCAGGACAGTGCATTTGATATCCTAAGCTTCATGTGGCAAAGAGAATTCTTGATGTTCTACCAATCCTTACCCTCTTCAAAACCTATTTCTCTGTAGGGGCACCTGGATGGCTCAGTCTACTAAGTGTCTGACTCTTGATTTTGGCTCAGGTCATGACCTCATGGTTCTTAAGGTTGAGTCCCTCCTCAGCGTCTGCACTGACAGCAGGGAGACTGCTTGGGATTTTCTCTCTCTCTCTTCTACACTCTCTCTTTCTTTTAAAAATAAGTATTTAAAACAAAACCCCTACTCCTCTGTTGTAAAAGGAGCCATCTCTTGTTTAATTCAAACATTTAGGAGTTATCCTTGATGCATCTCTTCCTTGTGTTCCCCACTCCATAAACATAAGCATGTCTCATGAACTCTTATCACGTGGCTACCTCCATCTTGGCTTAAATGTCTTTCCTCAGACAACTTCCTGTCCCACCCAGTGTATGGCAACCACAGCCACTTACAATCACAGGACTCTATTTAAAAATTGTCATTACCACCTGACGTTTTCCCCATTTTTGTGTTTATTTTCTGTCTTGTCCTGCCTTCTCCTCTCCTACTAGAATATAAATCCATGGGACGCCTCGGTGGCTAAGTCGGTTTAGCGTTCAACTTCAGCTCAGGTCATGATCTCACAGTTCCATGAGTTTGAGCACTGCATCAGGCTTGCAGCCTATAGCATGGAGCCTGCTTCAAATCCTCTGTCCCTCTCTCTCTCCATCCCTCCCCTGCCACATTCTCTCTCTCAAAAATAAATAAATATTAAAAAAAAGAATGTAAATCTGTGAAGGCAGGGACCTCACATGTCTTATTAACCATAAAGATTAGGCACACAGTTGAAGAGCAAGACATACTTATGAAATTAATTTTAATCTTAGACCTCCTCCTTTCTGACTACACTAAAGCCACAACAAGGCCCCTTATTGAAATCCTTTGAATATACTCTTTCCATCATTGTGACCTGTTGTCCCTCAAGGTATCCCTGATTTCCCACTGCTGGCCAGATGTGGCCCTGTCGTTGTTTCTCTCCCTAAAACTCGGGACATCTCAAATTCTTGACCTTTCTCCTTGCTTCTACTGTCAATTTCTGGCTTCTGCTTTCTCTTTTCCAACTCCTCAACAGCCAAGCATAGCTCAAGAAATGTTTAACAGGTTGCTGTTTGGGTCCATGATAAACACAAGCTATTTAAGGCCAGTCGACCGCTCAGTCCTTCTTGGTGATGCTTTTTCAGCTTAACTTGTTAATTCCTTCCCAAATTTCCGCAGAGCTGTAACAAAATGTTTTCATTCTTTGAAACCCTAGTCCTTCCTCAACTCTTATAGCAGATGGCTGAAGTTATCTATAAAGACTTCCTTCCCATCTTTTCTTGTCCCTAGTGACCGTACTATTATTGTTGTTCTGATATCTCAACATCTTCATCCATGAAATACTCCCTTCTCTAAGGAATAGAGTGATCCCTTTTACCTTCAAAATGTATTTATCCACATGTCCAACAAGGTTCTCTTGGCATTTTATTGCCATTTTATTACTTTTTCCTCGTGCATGGTGAATTTTCCCTTCCCTATAAATATGTCCAGAGGTTCACCATCCTAAAAACATACCTTCCCTTTATCTTACTAACATAGAAAACATCCTCAGCCCTTCCTTTTATATTTAAAAAGATGATGTCTACAGTTTTGGCCTCAATTTTCTTACGACCAGCTCTCTCTTTGGCACCTGACTGCTCTACTTTACTAATGCTCTTAACTCTTTGGGTTCCACCATTGTTTGAGTTCTGGCTAATTTCTGCCTAATGTTTCTCTCCAACATTCTGAGCTTAGTCCCCTCTCCTTCTTCCTTTCTCCCTTAGAGATTGTGCCCACCCCAATGACTTCAGTTATCTTCATGTGAATCATTACAAAACTCTGTATTTGGGAGTCCTAACTCTTAACCTTTACCTCAATACTATGTCTACAACTATTCACCAAACCTTTTATTAAGGATGCACCTCCAACATTTTAAACGTATCAGCTTTCCATTCAGACTTATTGCTCCTGATTCAAACTTACCTCCTCTTGTTCCTGAATTTTGTTCATGATTCCCTCAAATACAAGCACAAAAGCTTGGGGGCATCTTCTATGCCACGTTTTTCTTCAGCCTCAAAGCCCATCACATGTTCAGGTAAGCCTGAAACCCACAGTTTACAAAATGTTGTCTTAGGACCATGTTAGACCTGCAGAGTGGTTACAGGTCTGTGACGCAATGAGAAAAATGAAATTGTCCAGGTAGTTACACACAGAATTAAAATGTATCAACCTAGAAGATTGCCCTTCATCCTGAGACTGTGTCCCCTCTAGCTTTCCCTGTATTAAAGCAATCCTGTTTTCATAAAGTCAAGTTGACAGGAATGTTTAATTTGTTTTGAGATCGTTATATGGAGAAATCATACAGGTTTTATTTTTTAATCATCTGTTGAACCCCAAATCAAAGAAATTCTGCACTAAATTCCTCATTTGCAGTCCCTCTTTTCCATTCCCACTGCCACCACCTAGCTCAGGCTTCTGTTACCTTTTTTCTTGGTAATGACAACAACTCACTAACCAATTTATTGGTTTCTATGGTTTTTCTCTTTTCCAAATATCTGACATACAGACCACTGTCAGAGGAGACTTCAACAGCAGGGTCTGGGTGGTGTCATTCTCCTTTTCAACATCCCCTCATGCCACCACCACCATGGCAATTTCTCCCATCTGCTGAGATTCAAGATGGCGCTAAACACAAGATCTGGTATTCAGGGCTCTCCTTGTCTAGTCTCTCTCTTGCTCACTACCTTGTTTTATTTTCTTCATGATTTTTATTGCTATGAGAAACTCTCTGGTATATTTGTTTTGTGTTTACTATCTGTATCCTTCCCACGCAGTCATTGGACTATACGTTCTTTGAGGACAGGAATTTGATTCTTGTTCACCACTAATCCTTAAAATCTACTCCATAGTTTAAGTCTTCTGTAACTAGTTTTTGAAAAATATAAATGGGAAAAAATAGTGACTGACAAAAAGGGAAAAATGAAATCTCCCAATCTGAACATCTCTTCTTAGGTCAGTGGTTCTCAACTGGGGATGATTTTGCTCCCAGGGTCAGATGGGGTGTATCTCTTCCTTCCTGTGGCAACAAAGGGAAACTCAGAAGTGCATGCAGGAGAATCAGCACCAACATGCTCTTTGTGACTATCCGTTTCAGAGGACAAATATGCCACTTGGAACTCATGGGCCATAGGGAGATGGACTTGCTGGTCTCCCTAGCAGTAGTTGCTAGAAGTTACATAAGTTATGAGTAAAAATATACAAAGATGGCGACTGTGAATAGAGAGAGGACAGTCGAAGGAGAGGCTGTTCTTCTGGAACATCGGTCCACCCTTCAGCTAAAACCTCATCATGAATCAATTGTCAACTCAGCTGAACTATTTGTGAATGGAATGCTTTCTGTTGCATGAATGAATGTAGCTCCATCACTTACAAAAAGCGACTCAAAACGGGCTTAGATAGGAGCATGATTTGACTGATCAATTACTGTTTGACTGATCAGTTACTGCACATGTTTTCCCTTCTGTCAGCCACAGTCATTTTGGTTTTACTTTGTCACCCAGACGCTAGTGAGCCGCAGCCAAGTTGCAAGAGAAACCCAGTCATGTATAATGTAACTACATAATTGTCCACCAGCTCTTTCCACACTGATATGCATCTCTGATCTGAGGACAAAACTCTTCAGGCCAGTGGAGACCTTTTCACTTATGGCTTTCTCCCAGCCAGAAGCCTCTTACAGCACTGTGCTGTAGAATCTTAGAACTGAGAATCCTTTACTTCTCTTCTGTTGTCTCTTCGCAGGCTGTATCCAATTTATTAAGGGAAAAAAATGGTTGGAAGAAATATTATTAAAACTTCCCCAAAGGGAAAACCTTGGTGGCTTTAGGGAATTTGTCTCTGGCCCCCCGAGTCTTTGTTCTGGCCCCCCAAAGCTTTTTTGTTATTGCTTTGTTGTGTTTTCTTAACAGTGTTTGACTGATACATTCCCTGTTCCCCCTGCCCCCCAACTTGTTCTTTTTTTATGCTGTCCTTTATGGACCTAGCAGACCAACTGAACTTTACTCAGAAAAAAAAGGTGTTTAGTGTGGAATTTAGATTATCAGTTCCCTCTGTTATATCCATGTTCTGTTTAAGGAATAGATTTTGTTTAAAATTTTTTTAACGTTTCTTTATTTTTGAGAGAGAGAGAGAGAGAGAGAGCGAGCATGATCGAGGGAGGGACAGAGAGCAAGGGAGACACAGAATCTGAAGCAGGCTCCAGACTCTGAACTGTCAGCACAGAGCCCAACATGGGGCTCAAACCCACGAACCAACCGTGAGATCATGACCTGAGCCGAAGTCGGATGCTTAACCGCCTGAGCCACCCAGGTGCCCCAAGGAATAAATTTTGTTTAAATAAAAGTTCCCAGCAGTTTTACTCATTTTCAATAACCTCATTTTCAACATATAGTTTGATTTAGTGAGCAATCCTTCCAGAAATAAGGAAATAAGGACAATTTCCAAGAAATTGCCCTGATTTTCTCAACACATTCTATACCCATAAAATTAGGGTGCACTCTATTCTCACTCTTCAAACTTAGCAGCCTGGAGGTAAAATCAAGTTTGCCCCAAAATTCTGCCCTCAAGGAAGTCCTCCCAGTCTGGGTCAAGGGGAAGTCATGTCTTCTAAACTCTTGCCACTAGAGGGAGTAAAACCCAGCAATCTGCGAGCCATCGCCTCAGCAAGTTTGGCTGTTTCACCTTTCTCTTTAAACAAATGATCCTCAGCTCGGTTGCCCCAGAAAAACACCAGCATCTGGTGTGCTGTGTTTATTCTGAGGTGACTATTTCTAAAAATAGGTTTCTGAAAAATTGCCCTCACCGACTGAGAAGCACACAGGCGGAGTGGTTGCAAGTGGAAGCTACTTCTGCCCCAGAGGGTCCCTGGAGGCTGGGAGCGTGGGACAAAAATACACCAAAGAAAGCACAAAACTAGTTCACATGAGAGCGCTACAGGTGCCCAGGAGCACCGTGGCAGGCCAGGTTCGCCAGACCCTACGAAAGCAGAAGATTGGCTGGGAGCTACGGACATCCCCGCTGAGCGAATGCTGTGGATGCCCCCACACAGGGGACAGGGGACAGGCAGTTCTGGATGAGAGGTTTCTCTCCAGTCAGTTGGTGGCAGATGAATGAGGGCTTGCCAACCTCTGTCCGTCTTCCGGACCGCACGAGAGGAAACCTGTGTGGGTGTGTGTGTGTGTGTGTGTGTGTGTGAGATCACAAGCATGTGCTAGAAGGAGGAGGATGGAGACAGCCAAGATTTGGGGGGTTCTTTCTACTTCCTCCTACCAACGTTTGCCCCTCTCCAGTTTTCCAGTTCCTGGTAAGGGGTTAACCATTTTTATTTTCTATTTTTCTCTTTTAGAAGGCACCATTCTTAGAGTCATTTTTATTTTCTATGGATGTCATCCTAAAACCCCCTAGAGGTCTCAAGTAGAAAAAAAAAAAAAAAAAAACTTCAGTAGTGGGATTTCTGTCCCTCTGAAGGCTATCTGAGGCAATAGCCTGGACTTTGCCAGTAGGGAGCTGGGTCCTGTCCCTCCTCAGCATCCCAGCTTCTCTTTCCTGGCCGTGAACGCCACAGTGCCTTAGCACGAAACATGACCAATGCACAGTGGGCTGGGAGCAGGTTGCAGCAGTCACGTCCGGGGTGACACCACACACAGCACAAGGGAGGACCTGGCATGCACACCACACTCCACAGAGAACCCCACACCTCCCCCTCACGCAGACCCCGAGGCACGTAAGAAGCAGCTTCTCTGGGTGTCCTCCCCGGGGTAGGTCGCCAGAGGACGGGGCTTCCCTGTGTCACTCTGATGAACTCCCGGCACCTTCTTGTCTACTTGGATACTGGAGAAGGCTGCTATCTGTGCTTTCAGTGTTTTTGCTGAAATTTGTAGTTTCTCGGTCTTTGTGTGGAGGCAGAAAGCACACCACACTGGGTATCGAGAGACTTCTGGCTTCTGGTGCCTGTCCTGTTGGTTATCTACTTCTGATTTCAGACAGTCCATTGAGCTCCTCCGGGCCTTGGTTTCCTCATCCGTAAAATGGATATGTTAGACAGGACTTTCTGTTAGGATCCTTCTGATGCAAAAAGTCCGTGATTTCTGTCTGGTGAGTGTAGGTTCTTTGACCATTTCCATCCCACTGTCTCTACCTAAAAGTCAATAGAGAGCAGTCTGGGGTGAAGTACACTGACAAGCCCAGGGCATAGAGCCATGCTGTGGGGGAGGAAGCAAATTTAGAAGGAAACAAGTTCCATTTATTCTGCCTGATATGGTTATCTCTCTGAGGCTTGTGCCCATGCAAGCGAGGTGGGGGTGAGGAGGAAGGGAGGGGGACACACTGTCAAATGTCAAATGTTTAGCAAAGACTTTGAAGTCTGACAATTGAGACTTCCGGTAACTTTTGTCTCTGCTTTTGTAAAAGGGAGTGGGGGGTGGGGGGAGACTGGGGAAGGGGACCGAGAAAGACAGAGAGAGAGAAGACAAAAACGGATCCAAACAGGAAATGATAGTCATGCAGGTTTCGTGCAAAAATTAGCAAAATAATATCCAAGTTACTGGCGAGTAGTCTGGAACTCTCTGCTTTGGCTGCCTTTGTGAGAATCCCTGACTACAGCTCTGAACTAACCCTGAATTTCAAGCCGTGATGACATTGTCGTGTGGCCACCGCACGTGTGATGAGAAGCAGGAAGGTCCCAACCTGCTGAGAATCGGGCCAGCGTTCCTAAAGCCTCTGCCCTCGGGGCCATACCTTTATTCGAGGGAAATAAGAAACAGCCATGAACTAATGACCAACGATAAGACACAAGAGTACAAAGTCGGATCTGAGACAGTATTTTATATGGGTCCCATATACATAGAAAACACATCCGCAAGCTTCAGCAGTCTAGGAGGCGTTCACAACTGAGGCGGGAATTGAATTCTGAGGTGGATGTGAGTTTGTGTGCATACTAAGAGATCTATTTGGAAGCTGCAAAAAAAAAAAAGCCACATTTAGTTATCAACCTCCTTCTCACTATCTAGAAATTTAGCCAACCAAAGACATAAAATGAAGCACGCTGGTCCAAATCTCCACATAGTAACCAAAAGGCCAGGAGAAACATTATTCAGCTTAAATTCTGATAATTGAGTACAGAAAACTGATGAGATGGAAAATTCATTATACATGAAGGTCCCTCACTTTGCCTGTGAAACCTGGGTGTGCCCAGCTTCCAGTGACAAACGATTGATTGGGCAACCGTCATAACCTCGCGATGTGAATACGATTGCGTATAGGCAATTTCAGGGCCAACCCTCTCTGGGATTTTTTAAATATTTCAAACACACCATTGAGCTAGTTGGCATCTCCCCTAAGCAGACAACACCATGAGGTAAATGAAGTGTCAGCCCCAGGGAACGGGGTGGGGGTGCGGGGAGCCTGCAGGATTTCAGGAAGGGAGGGCCCCCGTGGAGACCACTGAGGGGCTGCCGACACTGTTCTTGTTCATGACACTTCAGTTCAAGGAAATCGACACTCCCAGAGTGCACGAGGGAGAAAAAGGTTCTTAGCTATTTCCTCTGGAAACCACCACGGAATGAATGCCAGATTGTTCTAGAATCTCCACTCACGGGTGCTTCTTGCCTGTTGGATGGGCCAGGGGTGAAGTACAGATGTGATGGGAGAAAATAGCAGAGATGATGGCTCTTCTTCTAAATCCTCCCCTCGTTGGCCAACCAGGAAATTCTCCTGTGTCCGGCCCCATAGGTCACAAGGATTTCTCACTTCACGCAGACCAGAAAGGAAGCCAGTGATGAAACACTAGAGAAGAGGGTTCCCAGTGTGACGTGATTTCAGGAACACCCTTTCGCCCCACCCGATGGTTCACAGACCCCAAACCCTGCCCCCAAGAGGCAAGGGTGGTCAGACAGGGAACGTCCTATTCCAGTTTTGCCCAGCTGCCTGTGGATTGAAAAACCCCTGGGACTTCAGATTCCCCTTCTTCCTCTCCAAATCCTGCCTTATTACCTCCCCAGCCCCCAAGAGAAAAAATAAATAAATAAATGTTCGCAAAGGATGGGGACGGGAGGTGTGGTGGATTGAGAGCAGGTTTGCTTGCTGAGAGGGAGATCTGCGGAGAGGGTCCCCGTGTCGAGGCTGGGAGCTGGCTGAGGGGGAGGGAGCATCCAGAGTCCACAGCACCGTCCAGAGAGGCCGGAGTGATCCAGGTACCAGGAGCAGGGGGCTTCCTCTCCAACTGCAGGGCTCACAGAAACCCCCAACTCCTGGCTGGGGACCTCCAGGCACTTCCATCGACTCCACGCCTGCCCCTTTGTCTCCTGCTCCCTTGCCAGACCCGTCTACTCCCTGCTCTGTCTTCATCCTGGGGAGCCAGCTGCAGCATGTAGGAGAAGCGGGCCCTGTCACGGCTGTCTCTAGTGTGTTATTGTTAGTGTTACATTACAAATCCAGTTTCCATGCCGGGGTCCCTCGGGGGTCATAACCAGGAGAGGCCATGACCCTGTCAATAAACAGAACCCCAATCCTTAATGTAACTACTTTGCATTCACTAAAGCCTGCTCCATGGGTGTATATATCAGATTCCTCTCCCAGGCAGGATCATTTCAGAAAGGCGCCCTTGGAAGGGCCAGGTATAGGGTAGGCAGATGGCACGCAGGTGCTGATCCTGCTAGCAGGTGAAAGTCAAGTGTGGGAGGCTTGGCCTGCGCTCCCTCACAGCCCCCCCACTTGCCGTAGCAGGGTGTGTGAGGCGTATTACCAGCGATCTGAACTTTCTCCTCCTGCTGACTTCCCACAAAGTCCTTGCTGAAGTTTTCCTTCTCTTAGAAGACCCTCTACAACAGACAGGCCTTCGCTGCTTTGTCAGATGCTGAAAAGGAGTGAGTGTAAGAACACCGAGCAAACAGGAAGCAGGACATGGAACAATCTGGCATGGAGACATGGTTGACTAAATTCAATCGTAGCCTACTCTCAATGTGTTTCCACAGAGTACTCTACCCAACATGGGGTGTATTCCTTCCCAAAGAAGAGCCAGCTGGTAAAGGGTGGGTAGAACCAAGTGAACAAAAAAGGACTAGACCAGAGTCTGCTCACTCACTCAACAAATATTCCTTGAGCATCCAGCATGTGCTAGGAACACAGGTCCCACCGCGTATGAGTGCCAAGCGAGCAAAAGTAATAAAGGACAGTGCGATGGCGGCTGCGGGTTGGGGAACATTGTGTTTGTTTGTTTGTTTTTCATCTAACTCCCAAGTGTCCCAGAAGCTCCTGATGCCATTCTTTTGGCCTCCCTGGCTATCGCTCTCCATGGATCCCTGGCCAGGCCTAAGGGGAGAAAGGTTCTTGAATGCCTGTTGAAAGATTGACATCTAGAGAGAGAAGTGGTACAGAACCCTGCTAACCAACATAGCTTCAAAGTTATGCTAACATTGCTTGGCTTGTTTCTAAGACACCACCGCATGTTTATTTGCGTATGTGGAGGGGGGGAGGATGAGGAGACAGTCGAGCTAAATGGGGTGGTGTTATTTCTGCTGAGTTAATTAGACTCAATTACAGAGCTGGAAGGGGCCTGGAGCTCTAGAGTCCCAGCCCCTCTTCTTGTAAATGAGGAAACTAAGCTCTGGAAAGAGACAGGCATTTGTCCACAGTCACAAACTCAGCTGCTGGTTTTGTGAAAACGTGTGGGGGCAGAGAAAGAAGCAAGCGGAAAAGGGTGAGAGGAGGTAAAGGAGAAGAACAGGTGGCTGAAAGCAAGCTTCCCTTTTTTTTATCCTGGGTCTTCCCGGGAATCCTAGTCCAAGAGACTAAGGGTCATCATGGAGAGACAAGTGACCTCTGAACTGTGACCTCAGAGGCACGCATTCCTCAGCAAGGCATGAGCCCTGACATACCCCGAGCATCTAGAACAGTCCTGCGACAGTAGGTACTCAGCAACCATTAGCTGAGTAAACAGAGCTGCCTTGCAGGTCCGTCCCGGCTGAAAATCAGGAGTTGGGGGAGAGAAAGAGGAACCCTTAAATTGGCCCCAACCCCTATCTATCCACAGCAGCTTCCGGATCCATCTTATTACCAAGTGGAATCTATAAAACAAAGGCACGAACACACAAACAAAACATACACACACAGCCATCTGGACCAGAGGCGCCGACTCTGAGAGCCTATAACTGCTGGGGCCGCAGCATCATTATATGACTTGCCAAACACTGTCTATTGCCTGAGAGGGTGCAAGAGGGTGCCGTGGGAAGCGAGTCGGGCAACCCAAAGGCCACATGAGTGGGTGCCATTTGCACCAAGGCCTTGTGGGTTGGTGATACTTGGACAGAGTTTAGTTGAGTGGGTGCCACTTTGACCGAGTCCCTGGAACAAGGCCATAATATCTCTCATACAAAACAAGCAGGACTGCTTCCCAAACACATGTAAATAGGGCTGAGATTCATTTCCGCCTTAAAAAAACATATAGAAACCTTTGTCATTGTATGTCAGTGAAGACTGTATGTACAAACACCAGCAGGTATTTTATTATTTTGTTGCTATTCAGAAAGAATCCCCTGCTCATCATGTTTGCAAATCACTGCTCTCATTTCACAGATAACATCTTACGGATTCTTCCAGAGAAGGAGAAGGACTGGTCCGAGGTCGCTCAGTCCTTTGGTAGCAGAGCCAGTTGTCAACACAGGTCCTCTCTGTGCTTTGCACAACACCGTATTCCCTCAGAGGTGGCATCTTCCCAAACATTTTGATCCCAAAGGACAGCCCAATGCAACTTAATTTATTTCTGAAACAGAAATGCCAATAGCACGGACTGTGTGCCAGGCACTACACTTTCCACCCGGTAGCCATTGTTCTCACGTCAGCTCGGTGAGGTAGACGCTATTATTATCCCCATTTTATGGATTAAAAAAAGACCCTGGGGCCTGGACGGGTTGCATGGTTTGCACGAGGCCATATGATTAGTGAGTTGCAGAGACAGATTCCAACGCTGAACTCCGAAATCCAGCTTCTCACCCATGCACGGTGCCATACACAACTTAAGAAATCGGCATTTATGGAGATCGCCGGTTATCAATTGAAACACAATTCCAGAAAGCCAATGCTCAGTAGCGCCAACCCTAGCCCCATGGCACCTGCCGTGGGCAAGGTGGGGCCGGAGGGCAAGGAGTTCTGGGAGAACCTGGTCCGGAGGGCCATTTCTCGGGCTGAGAGTGTGAACCCTCAAAACCAGAGCCACCTAAGTGTTTCCTAAAAATCCACTTCCTCCACCCCTTCTCCTCAGCAACTCAAAGAGGATCTCTGGTGTGGCCCTAGACAAAAACTTCAGTTACTACACACACCCCAGCTTCTTTTGAGCACGCCCAACTTTGGGAACCAGAGGCCTGAGACCCTCCTCCCCCCCCACCCAGAGAAGAGAGAAAAGAAAGGAGCCCTGAAAGCCAGGGTCAGCAGCTCCAGCCTCAAAGGAGCCTAGCTGAGCCCCAGAAAGCATGCCTGATATTTCACACACGGGCCACACCCCGCAGCCTGGCTTTCTGAAGTGGGGTGGGGGGGGCGAGGCGCCTTTCATGTCTCTGGATGTGCCGAAGGTTTGCGTGTGTTTGTTTAGAACACAGCCTATACTTCACTGGCACACGCGAAACAGATTTTATAAATAGATGTGAGCACGAATGGTTTTTATGATTAGCTTGTTTTCAGTCCCTATGCTCGACCGGTGTCTGTGTTCAACTAAGTAAATATTTCTATGGTGATAGTATACACAACACAATGGCCATTATTTAATGTTAATACAAGTACCATATGGGAGGTCTTATCATGCTACAGCCCCAAAGCATAATAAAAGCAGATAGGGACAGATAGGCATGGGTGGGTCTCGTGGTACAGTAGACTTGATAAAACACCTGCTTTTGCAAATGTTGGCCATGGCAGTGTTTATGCAGTGATGTTTCTCCCGGGGAATCTTTAGGACTAGACCAGATCGCTACGAGTTCCATGTTCTGCCTCTTACTCACTTGGTGATCTTGGATAAGTCTCTATGCTAACGGCTGAGACATCCATGCCTCGTTTTTTTAAATCTTAGGGTCCGCCTGCCCCTCCAGAGGATAATGAAGATTAACACCTGATGCAATCTTGAGGTCTTTATTTAGAAGAAAGACACAGAAGGGGGTGGGACCAAAATAATGCCATATTACTTTAAGCAGTCCAAAGTATAAGAAGAGAGAAAATATAGCACCTCTTTTCATCTGCAGTTGGAAACTTGAGAACAGTTGGGAGGTTTCTGAGATTAGTAAAGTGGCCTTGCAAATAACAGAGTCTCCTAGCAAATGTATGGGGTTGCAGACATTTGCCATCACACTTTTCTTTTTTATTTATGTATTTATTTTGAGAGAGAGAGAGCACGAGCAGGGGAGGGGCAGAGAGAGAGAGAGAGAGAGAGAGAGAGAGAATCCCAAGCAGGCTCCACACAGTCAGCACAGAGCCAGATGTGGGGCTTGAACCCAAGAACCATGAGATCATGGAGATCATGACCTGAGCCAAAACCAAGAGTCAGACACTTGACCGGCTGACTCTGCCAGCATACTTATCAGTCAGGAGGGACAACAGTGGTGCTAAAGGCCGCCACACTGGAATTATTCTCCACTGACAAAGGGCAAATGAGAATGGTAATGTTTTTAGTGCTGTGGAAAGGAGCACTTCATCTTTTCACACAAGTGTGAAGTCACCATCTGTCAACGTATGAAGTCATTACAATATTACCGACTTTATTACCCATATTGTACTTCTCATCCCTGTGATTTACTGATTTCATAACTAGAAGTTGGTACCTCTTAATCCCCTTTAACTATGTCACTCACCTCCCAACCCCCATTGCTTTGGCAACCACTAGTTTTGTTCTCGGTATTTAGGCGTCTGTTTTGCTGTTGTGGTGGTGGTGGTTTGTTTGTTCAGTTGTTTTGTTTTGTGTTTTTTTTTTCAGATTCCACAGATAAGTGAGATCATATGGTATTCGTGTTCTGCATCTATAGGTCCTAATGAAAAATCTCAGCAGAAAGCACTCTTCATATTTATTTTACCCTTTACATCTACACAATGGTTCACACCCATGATGTCACCTAATTCTCACAAACACAGGAGGTAGATATTTTCACCCCGATCTAAGGATGAGCAGACAATCTCAGGGGGTATGATCTGTCCAAGTGCATGGTTAAGCGAGTAGAGCTAGAATCCAAACCCCCAAGACGTCTGCTTTCTACGTCTAAATGCTTATGAAGACTATTCTCATCTGTAATTCAGAAATGGAATTGGGCCCATGGAAGAAGAGCAATCCTGAGTGGTCAGGCTTGCTCTGATGAACCCCAAGATTAGGCTCCAGGCCTAGTGCTCGTTTTCCTTGTGGACAAGCCAGCCCCAAGTCAATGTTGGCCTTTCACGAGTAGTCACTATCTCTCTGACTAAGTTGACAATGAGTCTGGCTAAAACTTGAGCATCGTTGGTCTCATTTTGCTACCAAAAAAGAAGCTAGACCTAGGCGAGAAGAGAAGCTTCCTGACAAATGCCCAAGGAAGGAGATTTGAATTCCCAACTGTGCAAAGGGACCCTTTCCAATCGGTTTACTGTAACCACCAGGTACAATATGTTCCTAAACGTATTTGGAATGGCCAAGAGAAATCGTTGGTCATTGTATTAACCTATGACACGTGGGATAAGAAGGCAATTGGACACACCCAGGGGGGAAGTTGAGTTAACTTGATGGAGTTAACCAACTCTTCTACTGTCCTGCCTTATGTGTGCTAGTATAAACTGAGGGAGGATGAGGAGGGCTCCAATATTCCAGGCGAGATCACACTCCGGTCCCTGCCCTGAAGCCAGCTCCTCTCAGACTTCCCTCCGGAGGCTGGCACCAGGAAAATCACCCCCTCTGATGTGAGGAAACAGCTCACTCTGGTTCAGGAACGGGGTCTCCTTTAAGTGTCTGTGGGAATTGTGTGTGCACATGTGTTCACATGCTTGTGGCCTGCTCATTTAGTCACAGAAGGAAAGGGGAGGGGGACAGTAACGTGAGGTATCACAGTACAGGCTGAAGAGCGTGGGCAGGGCTATTGCTGATTTCTGCCCTCCTCTGCTTTCTCGACCCGATTGCCATGCGTGTTTCTTATTAGTCTATGGATTTGTCTTGCACTGATGGATGGGAAAAAGGCTGGTGAGGCAACAATCATTTCAGTGAAAGCAATGACTCTCTGGTGCCCTCTACAAATTTCCCACAGTCTTTGCTAATGCCCTGGGGTCCTTCAGGGTTCAGGATTACCACTTTCAGTAAATATTCTTAAACTCACTCTGAACATGAGCTGCAGTGAAACGGCACCCGCTCTGCTCAGATAACCCTTCACAAAGTTGTGTGTCCAAACATTGATCAGAACTGAGGAATAAAAACAACAGCTAGCATTTATTGAGCACCTAACACATGGCAGGCACTGTTCCAATCACGCTACATCTATTCATGGGTTCAGGGCTCATACCAATACTGGCAGGTAAGTGCGATCATTGTCCACTTTGGATAAATGAGGAAACTGAGGCACAGAGATGTTAGGAGACTTGCCAAGATCACACAACTAGTAGATGGAGGAAGTAGGACTTAGACCTATGCAGTCAGACCTCAGCCTCTCTCAGCAATCTGTCTTTTCAGGCAGCCACGAATGGAAAAAAGGCAGAGCTAAGAGTGAGTATTTCACACGAACCCTGTCCTAAGGAAAGGAAACATTCATTAAATAAGAACAAGTACTCCCTCTTTTACCAATGGGAACGTTTTAAAGTAAGAATTGTGCTATGTTTCTGTCTCAATATTATTAACCTTAAAAATCAAACTGCCAGTATTTTTACCAGCAAAAATGTCTTTTCTTTTCTTTTCTTTTTTTTTTTTTTTTTGACAGTTTTTGGACAGATTTGCAACCTGGGACAGATAAGCTTTGGCAAAACCATAGGCAAGCCAGGAGAACAAAGGAGAGGGACACTTTTTTCTAGAAGAAAGTGGGACATTGGGAGGGTTGTAACAAACAAAAAGTCCATTGGCATAATCTGGAATTTCAAAGTATAGTGGCTTTTCATTGGCTGAGTTGTGATAGACTCTCATTAGCTGGGACTCTCATGTTGCTGGGGGGAGGAAAAATTTCCTTCCTCCTGCTGAGATAGTTAAGTAATATATCCACCTGTAAAATCTGTCCCTTCCCTCTGGGTTTCCAATTGAGTGGTAGGGCTCCCCCTGCTGGCCGCCTGACTCCATCCTAAACAAGATTCCTTTTTATGTTTTCACAATATGGCGGCCAGCCATAAGCCTACCCCATGGTGATTATCGTATTTCCAAGCACTTAGGTGAAAAACCTATGGAGAAGCTGTCAGGTGGAGAAAGCTGCTGTGTCTTGCACATCAGGATGACACTCGTGACCCAAAGTCCGTTGGGCTTCCAGGCTAAGCAGTTTCTAGTTGTGGTGACAAGTTGTCCTGAGCCATCCAACCTGTCTTTTCCTCCATTGACTAGGTGGGAGACAGATGACCTGGGTTTGCGGAGGAGTGTCTGATCTTCTTCTACTCAAAACCAGATAACCCAAAGGGAGCATCTTGGCTACACATGCTAATATTCTCACCAGCTGAAACATCATCCCAGCTGTCATCGGAGAAAAGGAAAAGTCAAAATTGGAGGTAGTAGCCATTAGAGTCTCTCAGGTATGGAACACAAGCAAGATGTTTATGGGACGCCTTTGGAGAAGGATAGCAGAGGTAAAAAAAACAAAAACAAAACAAAAAACAAAAAACAGATGGAAAGTACAAATAAAACGCATCGTCTGAAGACTGTCTTACATTTCAGTATTTTTACCCATATTTTCTCTGGTCACTTAAAAAATTAAAAAGACATAATTTTGAGAACTTTTTCTCATAAGTGATAATATTCAGTTAACTTTGGATGATGTAAAAATATATTGGAATAATACTATTCTAAACTGATTCTAAATCCTATGTTTAAGAAACTGTTGCAGTGTTAACGATCAACTTTAGGGACCTAATCAATGTAGACAGATGTGATGAATGAGTCACTTCCCCTAACTCCTTCTTAGTTTTCAATAGCAAGTGTTCTTAAATTATTAGAAAGATGTGTGTCACATCATTTTTAAGCTACGGTCACTCTTCCTCTTACGGTAGAAGATATAAGGCCCATCTACATGCTACCAACAAGAAAATAAACTGCATAAACTTGCCAGAAGACTGTATTAACAGAAGCCTTAACAAGAGGCACAACAAAGACAGAGACACGATGGAAAAAAACAAACAAACAAACAAACTTGGAGTCAACCTAAATGTCCATTAATACATAATATGGATGATACATAATTGTAATGAAATCATATGTAGCCATGAAAATAGAGAATATTTAAGTAACATGAAAACATGGTCTGCTCTCATGTCAAGTGAAATAGCAAGTTACAAAATAACATGTATAATGTTAGCTCAATTTTTAAAAAAACAACAAAAATGTAGGTGTATGTGTGTGTATGGTATATATTGTGATATTTATAGAGAAAGACAAAGGATAGACATGGAAAGAATACTCAAATAGCTATTTTATTTCTTGGTAGTAGCACTTGGTGGTATTTTGGTTTTGTCTCTGTGTGCATAAGTTTTTGGCAATAAAATATAAAATAAACACTGACTGGGTGATATTTAGAATTTCATTTTGATGTCTCTATTATACGCCTTGGTGTTGATATAAAGCTATACTTATCACCGTGATTAATTCTACATATTTGCCCCCCACTCATCTCTATTTAACTCTTCTTATCCTGCTCAGGCCTTTTAGTTAAGATGGCTGCTATCTGACCAGCTGGATCCAGGAATTTATTTCTTCTGTCACTGTTTATAATTAAGCTTCATTAACTATTGCTTGTGGTTAGCATTTATGATTCTATTTTTTCAAGGTTCATCAAATCATTCATTAGTCCATCTTTGCAGTATGGTTTCCCATTTCCTGAGACATAAGATTTCAGTTTATCTTCATTGCCTTCGAGCCATATCTCCTCAAGGCAACATAGTGATCCGATTCAACAGTTATTTCTTGAGTGCCACCGAGGTCCAGAACATGACACCAGGAAGAGTGGGACTGGCACCAAGGAACAAGACAGAACAGCACCAAGTGTGGGGATCAAGAAAACCCAGGCGTAAGTAACCGCAATGTGGTGATTCCAAAAGCAGCATCCAAGCACCCATTCCAACTCCGGGATCCATTCTGCATCTGCCGACCTCTTATGAAATGCTCCCTTGCGCCGTTCTTCTTAAAATAGCACAAGTTAGAAATGTCGCAAGATGGGAAAGTGTGCTATGGTAAATCTTTAATAGATATAAATGCTCAGAAAGCAGGGACATGGTTGTAAACTGGATGGTGGTTTTTTAAGTAAAATCCAGTCTACCCACTAGGGAGCCAAATTACATAAACCATCTCTTTGTGTCCAAGTTCACTGGCTTCCCACCAAGTGTACACCCTCGTGAATTCTAGCCACATAACCATTTTGCTTTATTTTGCAGGTGAGGAGATGGGAACACCTGACAAGAGGTACATCTTGTCTTCTTTCCCCAAAAGTCCTTGTTGAAGTCCACGTTAGGTGACAGGATTCCTGCTTCAGGGTTGGGGTCCAGATCCTTCAATATTTTCCCAACTGCAGGGTTCTGTCCACTGCCATGAGACCTTAGGGTCTGAGCCCGGATATGAGATGGGCTCCTGAGGCTGAGTTGTCTCTGACTGCTGCCACCCCATTGAGTAGATGAGAGAACAAGCCTTCTTTCTGCCTCTCTCTTGTGCGGCCTCTTTCTGCCTCTTTCTGCCTCTCTCTTGTGTGGCGATGATCGGTATCTGGTTGCCTTAGAGACTGTCAGACTTGGCATCTCTGTTTATCTGCAGAACTCTTGGTGGTTTCTCAAAACAGGTGTGGCCTGGTTGAGCATAGCGTAGCCACAAAAAATTTTTTTTTTTTCAAGTTGCTTTGACTCTGGTGGCTTTTACCAACTTTCCGAATGTCACTCAGTCTCCCTCAAACGCTGTTTGTCAAAGTTGCTGGCGAACTAGTCTCTTACCTGCTTTTCTTTCCCTCTATATTT
Organism: Panthera onca; assembly: GCF_046562875.1. Lineage (NCBI taxonomy): Eukaryota > Metazoa > Chordata > Mammalia > Carnivora > Felidae > Panthera > Panthera onca. The sequence continues at coordinate 90,093,396 of NC_138348.1, read as the reverse complement.
TAAGAGATGTGATACTAGATAGAAGAAAAGCTTAGTGAAGCAAAAATTGGCTCAAAGTGACAATTATGTGCGCGTTGTGGCCTGTACATGGACTACTGGTCCTGGCCTTCTCGCTGCTGGTGTGGCTTCTGAGGTAAATTACATGAAGAAAACCAGTTCTCAATTTGAAAACTCCAGTGGGTTACAGGGCTGAGGGGGCGATACTATCTCCAACCACCGTATATACAGCCCCAGTGCAATGGAGCTTATGACCAGTAAAGGTATTGAAAGTATGTCAATATTGGGTCAGACGAAGCAGGGAAAACGGATCCTATCCAGCTTCTCACATATCACTCAAAATGGAGGTGGGGAGTGTCCAAACAAGAAACCTTCCAGAGAGGGACCTGAAAATTAGCAAATATGGCAAAAGTGGGAGAAGCGGAGTAGATTTTGCTGGAGAGGAAATGTTTGGAGAAAGCCATGAGGGCTGACTTCACATATGGGGAAAATAGCATAAATGCATTGGTAACCATATTCACTAAGGCACTGGAGGGGAGAACTGGGTCAAAAATGTGGACTTGAAGTGTAAAAGGCGATAGAATTCAATTCCACGGAAGCAAGGCATTCTAACCACAAGATCCCATCTGGTAGTAGTGGATGGCTGCCTGGAGACACGTGAAGATCCCCGTCCCAGGAGCCAAGGCCTGATGACCGTTTGTCAGGCTTGCTGTGGAAGGATTCTTGCACCAGGAGTGAGATTGGATTAAACCTCTCAGGTCCTCTCCAAATGTAAGATGCTATCTGTCTAATTAATTGCCATAGTGTTAGGCATTTCCCTGGGCTCTCACCTCTGTGCCATTGAAATTTGGACTCACTTCTCCTTACCTGGTAGAGAATCAAGGGGATTCACATCTTTAAATCAGCAGTCAGCAGGAATAGTGATGGCGGACTGATGAATTCCTGAGCCCTCAGCCTGATTGATTAGTGCCCCAGAGCCTCGGTTTAGAAAGATCCAGAAGACCACGAGGCCAGTCAGAGGTGAGTGCTAATACCGTGTGAAACCGGCCAGGTACCCATCTCAATTTGCTTCCTCTGAGGAAAAGAGAATTTCCTTCTTTTCTGGGTGTTGGAGTTCGGGGATGTTTTGATCTCCAGTGGCGGTGGGGGGGGGGGAGATTTGGGGGGAGAGGGTTGTTTGCTTGATTTTGAGCCTGGCGTTCAGAAATACACCATAAGGAACACTTGGGTGGCCAATCCACTCTTTTGTCTCTCACTGGTGAGAGTGCAAAATATACAGCCTACCATGGTATGTGGTTACAGCTCAGTCCCTGGTGAGATGTGTGGCCTGGCATATGCTGCTTCCCCGTGTGGGACCTCCATTCTCTCACTTCTGCAACGGACTCAGCACAATTTTACAAGCGGAGAGGACGCCAAAGAGGAAATACACGTGAAAGTACTTACTTCAAAGGCTTTGAAGCACCTTTTTCAAAATTTAGCTGGAGTTACCCAAGTCGTCCTAACTGGATGCTGTAATCCGTATAGCATATAAAAAAAGCACATTTTTCTCACTCAGCCTGAGACATCAGAAGCAACGTGTCTTGATCCTCCAATAAGTGCTGCGGGGACACAAATGATTGATGAGCACCACTGCTTGCAGTCTGCTCTCGTAAGTGACACAGAGCGTGAGGTCAGCGGCAGGAAAATTATGTCTTCCTCAAATTCGCAACGCTGGGTTGGCATCGATGAGCAGAGAGGCAAGGAGCGGGAACTATCAGGTGTTACCAAGTAAGCCCAACACGTGAGGCAAGTAAACCTGGAAATTCACCGGGAATGCAATTCTAAGTGTCAAGTCCCGTGCTGTCAAATATTGGGGGGTGCTTATTACAAAGCCTTGCTGTTTCACCAGCATTTCTGCTCTAAGGGGAAAACGTTCGTAGAGAGTGCTTCCAGGGCAAACAGCAGAAGGAAAGTTCCCAGCAGAAGAGACAAATATTTCGCAGAGCGGGATTTAGCCGAGCTTCTCACATCTCTGTGGAAATAGGACGGTGTGACCACATCGGGCTCGTAATCTGTCGATAAATATTTTGTTGTGTGCCGCAGGTCTTTCCTGCATAACACCGAGTCTGAATTTTTCTTTTTGTGTTTGTTTGCTTTACGCACAGTCGCAGAAAATACGTAGCCACAAAGCTCCTCTCTATTTTCAAAAGTGCAGTCAGAATGTTACACTTCTAAATTGTGGCAACAGGGTAAGACACACCCCTGAAGACGGGGACCTTTACACCTTCGCAAGAAAACAGAGAAACCAAGATACTTTGTGAGAGCTTGTGCATAGCAAGAAAAACATGTACCCAGCCTTGAAAGGCCATCTTAGGTGGGTGAGCAGGACTGCCCCATCACAAAACCAAGGTGCTGCTTTGGCTTCATTCGCTCTCCCCCTTTTTACCCCATGGACACCTGAGATTCTGACCTTCTTCACACGGCACAGAGTTTCCACAGGGTTCTCCCAGCTCTACCTGCTTCCAGTAGCCTCAGGCTCAAATATGTCCCGACATCGGAGAATCTCCCTGTGGTCCCTTCTTCGAGGGCATGATTCTCTAGCGATGGGAACCAGCCCTGACAAGCCGTCCGTGTTCCTTAACCTTGATTATGGCAACTATTTTCGGTACCTGCTTTTTTCTAGAAGTGAACTTCTAGAGACACAGTCTTACGTGAGAGGAGTGATTTTAGTTGCAGAGATTATATGCCTAATGGCAAGCTGACAGAAGTAATAAATTGCGGACAAAACTCTGGGACCTATAAAATCAGACCATACAGAATGCTGCCCACCTTGTTCCAGCAAGGCTTTAGCCCTGGGGCAGCAGATACACTCTTGCACTCTTACAAGCTCCTGATTTGGCACTTTGCTAAGGAAAAGGGCGAGGCTTTTGTGTGGACGTTCACCCAGGTCCCCTGCTTATGAGTGCCAGGCTTTTAAACTGTGGGCCTTTATGAGTAAAAGTAGAAAATAATATCTTGGCACACAGCGCTCTCAGTTGGTTTCTCTCTCTGCCTCCATATCTATTAAACTGTTACTGATGTATAACCATGGCAACTGAAAACTGGGCTTCAGTTGATGCATTTGGGCATTCAATCATTCATTAATTAGTTTTAATTATTTAAGCATGTGTTCCCCAAATGTTTCTTGAGCATTTACCCTCGGTGAGGCAGTAGGCCAGTCGCTGGGGATTTAGAGGGAACAAGGCCCTATCTGCCTTCCAGAAGCTTGCAGACCACTGGATAGATACAAACGAACAGTAACTAACGTGCAGTTGTGGGGCGCCCGGGAGGCTCAGTCGGTTAAGCATCTGCCTCTTGGTTTCGGCTCATGGTCCGTGAGTTCTATCCCTGCATCGGGCTCGGTGCTGACAATGAAGAACCTGCTTGGGCTTCTTTTCCTCTCTCTCTCTCTGCCCCTCTCTCTGTTCGCTCTCTCTGTCTCTCTCAAAATAAATAAATAAACTTTTAAGGGGGAAAAAATTGCAGTTGCGTGAAGTTCAGAGCACAATGGAAACTTAGGCGGGGTACCCAGAACAGTGGTGCAAGGTCAGGAGAAGCTTCATAGGTGACACAGTATCTAAGTTGAGTCCTGAAAGATGCAGAAAGGGGCAGCCTGTGAAGACAGACCAAAGGGCTGCATTCTGTGCAATGAATTCAGCCTGAAGGTGGGAGACATCAGATTAGACAGGAATAGTGAGCTTTGTTAATATGACCAGACAGAGTGTAGGAGATGGAGAACTGAAGGAGATGAATTTGTAGCAAACAGTCATGCAGAAGATCACACTGGATCTTGCAGTCTTTTGGTTTCATTTATAGCCAAAGGCCTGGCTGGATAGAATGCCTCAGAAGGTGCCACTTGAATGACAAGGGCCATAGAATTATAATGTTGGAAGAAGTTTAGGGGTCATGTAATACAACACCTGCCCCCAGGGCCTACGTCCTCTGCATAATGTCTAGGGCACACCTCCAATGAGGAGGAGTCCGCTCCCTGATAAAGCAGCCCTCTCTCTCCAAGTCCAAGGGTCTGCACTGGTCTTTCCTCTTGCTTTAAAGAAAGATGATTTGATGGTCCCTGCCTTCAAAGGGGTTACATTTTAATGACTGTGTGAATGACGCATTAATTGCTGCATAGAATAATCTGGAAATAATCACACAGATAATAACATAGTAGACTAGGGTGAGCAGGTTTTATTTTTTCTTGTTTCTATGACTTAGGATACAAAAGAGGACAAGACACTGTCCTTGCCATTAAAGAATTTATGGTGTAGGGGCGCCTATGGGCTCAGTTGGCTAAGCGTCCAACTTCAGCTCAGGTCATGATCTCACAGTCCTTAAGTCTGAGCCCCGCATTGGGCTCTGTGCTGACAGCTCAGAGCCTGGAGCCTGCTTCAGATTCTGTGTCTCCTTCTCTCTGTGTCCCTCCCCTGCTCGCACTGTGTGTGTCTCTCTCTCTCAAAAATAAACATTAAAAAAATTTTTTAAATAATTTATGGTGTAAAGGCAAAAATACATAAGAAATCACTGCACACCTCTTAGAATGGCCAGAATCTAAAACACCGACAAGACCAAATATTGGAACAACAGGAACTCTCATGCGTTGCTGGTGGGAACATAAAATGGTACAGCCACTTTGCTATACAGTTCAGTAGTTTCTTACAAAATGAGACATATCCGGGGCGCCTGGGTGGTTCAGTCAGTTAAGCGGCCGACTTTGGCTCAGGTCATGATCTCGCGGTCCGTGAGTTCGAGCCCCGCGTCAGGCTCTGTGCTGACAGCTCAGAGCCTGGAGCCTGTTTCAGATTCCGTGTCTCCCTCTCTCGGACCCTCCCCCGTTCACGCTCTGTCTCTCTCTGTCTCAAAAGTAAATAAGCGTTAAAAAAAAAAATCAAAATGAGACATATCCTTACTGTATGATGTAGCCATCATGCTCCTTGGCATTTACTCAAAGGAGTTGAAACTTACGTTCACACAAAAACCTGTACACGGATGTTTATAGCAGTTTTATCCATCATTACCAACACTCGGAAGCAACCAAGATGTGTTTCGGTATATGAACAGGTAACATACCGTAGTACATTTAGACAATGAAACATTCTTCAGCACTAGAAAGAAATAAGGGATCAATAAGCCATGAAAAGACAGGGAGGAACCCCAAACACATATTACTAAGTGAAAGAAGTCAATTAGAAAAGGCAACATACTATATGATTGTAACCGTAAGACATTCTGTTAAAGGTGCCATGAAGACTAAAAACTCAGTGATTGCCAGGGTCCAGGAGAAGTGAGAGATGAACCACAGAAGCTTTTGAGGGCAGGGAAAATACTCTGTACAATGGATATGTGTTGGTACACGTTTGTCCAAGCCCGTGCATGTACAACACTCAGCGAACCCTAATGTAAACTATGAACTTTGGGCGATAGTGATGTGTCAACGTAGTTTCATTAATTATAACAAATGAACCACTCTGGTGGGGGATGCTGATAACAGGCCAGCCTGTGCCCATGTGGAGGCAGGGGTATCTGGGAAATCTCTGCACCTTCTGCTCAATTTTGCTGTGAAACGAAAACTGTTCTAAAAACTAAAGAAAAGAAACAATAAGGGAAAACATGTAAGTAAAGTTAGTTCAGGAATTCTGGACAATGCCTTTCAGGACTGCTTGAGGGGAGGCTGAGAGAAGAGAAGGGAAACTGAACTAAAAAAAAAGAGTAAATGTGAGCTAAGTAGAAACAGGGTCAATTAAACAAACCTGTTGACTCAGGAGTCTAGTTGCTACGTCTCTTTTTTTTTTAATGTTTATTTATTTATTTTGAGAGAGACAGAGAGAGTGTGAGTGGAGGAGGAAAAGAGAGAGAGAGAGGAAGAATCCCAAGCCGACTCCGTGCTGCCAGCGCAAAGCCCACGCGGGCTCGAACACACAAAACTGGGAGCTGATGACCTGAGCCGAAACCAAGAGTCAGACGCTTAACCGACTGAGCCACCCAGCCGCCACGTTGCATCTCTTTTGAGTGAGGGTCAGGGCCTTTCCACTGGGTTTGGGATGAATCATGTCCTGCCTGGAGTTTGTGTACTGGATATCACACCAATCAAATACCATTTTGGAGACCTAGGCATAGGAATCACGTGATACCTTTCATAAAGAAAATCACCCTCCATTATTTAACGCATGTCCATACACTTTGAAGCTGTTTCAACAGAGTACATTTTTCTAGTAGGGATATTCTGTAAATGATACCAAAACTATGGAGATCGGAGACAGTCCTTTAACCCAGATACCGTGATAGCCAGGAAAGGGAGATTTTGGGAGCAAATGAGACTGAAGAGCCTATCATAGCACGTCCCACAGAAAGCTGTTCATAGATCTCACTCTGTACCTCCTTTTTTTTTTTTTAATTTTCATTGTTTTTTTTTTTTTTAAATGTGAGTACAGATGGCACACATTACATTAGTTTCAGGTGTACAACATGGTGATTCGATAATTCTATATATTAGGCCATGTTCGCCACAACTGTAGCTCCTACCTGTACCCAGACAGCACTGTTATAATGCCACTGACTATATTCTCTATGCTCTACCCTTTGTCCCCATGACTTACTCATTTCACAACTGGAAGCCTGTGTCCCCCACTCCCCTTCACCCATTTGGCCCATCCCCTACACCCATTCCTCTGGCGACTACCCAGTTCATTCTGTTTTTATAGGTCTGATTCTGTGTACCTCCTTTTATTTTCATTTTGGGTATAAACTATTGCTCAGTCTCCCTCCCATACCCATAAGTCTTTTTGGGGTTTTTAGGATGAGGTATATGTGGTCACAATTAGCATAGGGTTTCAAGATCTTAACTCCGTTCTTCTGTCTCAAGAGTAATTTTTTTTCTACAGATGTTTAGAAAAATCAGCACCTCAATTTGTGCCTTGTATGGCAGGGATCCCTCCTCTTCTTGAAAAATCCAGCTCTTCTACTCTAGTATATGGCCTTTGGGGTTATGTATGTGTTTTGCCAGATCAGAACTCTGGTCTTGTTCCAGAGCTTTCTGGCTTCACTGGGTGCCGCTACCTTGGATTCATTTCCTAGCGCTTCTGTAACAAATCACTAAAAATTAGTGATTCAGGCAAAACTACTTTAATATCTTATGATAATGTGTCCCCACTGGAGGCTTTAGGGGAAAATCTGTTTCCTTTTCCAGATTCTAGAAGTTACTTGCATTCATTCTTTGGTTTGTGGCCTCTTATTTCATCTTCAAGGCCAACACTATAGCATCTTTGTCTTTCTCTTCCCTCCTCTGCCCCCTTTCTCTCTCATTTTTATAAGTAAATGTAAAAATGTGCAAGTCTATGCCCTTCAGCCAAAGTAAAATCATTCTAGAGGGCACGAAGTGACATCTGACCCTCATATTTAGCATCAGTCTGTGCCTCCGTAGCAGCCTTTTCTCCAACATCTGCTTCTCTGAGTAAGTCAGTAGGCGTTTGCAGAACTCAGGAAGCAGGTCCCAGAGTTCTTATATATGGCATCACATTCCTAAAGATTGGCCACACTACAAACTGTCTGCATCGTTACTTCTGTCCCAGCCAATCCATCGGTCCACTGGGAATTAGGAAATATGTAGTAAGTTCCCATTATACTTCCAGGTACTCTGCTGTATTGTGGTGAATAATACAGATGTTTGAGAATTACCAGTAGAAAGCAAGGAGCGAGGCACAGTTATTTATCAGGCATACCTGGAAGAACAGACTGCAAAATAACATAATGCAAAGGAGTGAAGGTGGGAGCCTGCCTGTAGCACTATATTCGCTGTGCTACATTAACCAGATTTGCTGCTCAAGAATAATAAATAAGAATTAAGACTTAGACCTGGCATTCAGAAAGTTTTCAGGGTAACTGGACAGACAGTGTTACGCATAAAATGACATGAGAAGAATTCGTCAATTACAAGCATAAGTCAAGAGCAGGAACAAAGGCACAGAAGGAAGAACCCTCTAACAGATCGGGAGAGTCATTGGGGAAAGAACTGGTCGGAGCAGTAATGGAAAGACGTGAGGCAATACGCAGTGGGAGCAAGGGAAGAGTTCCACACCGAGGAAAGAGCTTCCGATGTAAGGAAACAATGTCTGGTGCTTGGAGAAAACCATTCTGCCAAGTGCACCCGCAAGGGTGCTGACAAATCATTATGAAAGTTGGTGCATAAATGTCAAGTATAGTTACAAAACGTGTGCTTCTTAAGAGATGGGACTTTGTCTTATTTACCATTCCAGCAGTGGAACCCAAAGTAATGCCTGGCACAGGAGACGTAATTGGCACGTGTTTCTTGAATGAATAAGTAAAATAATGAATGACTACAAAGGGATCAGTAAGTGATGGAAGAAAAACTCCTTCCGTCCTTTGCCTCAGCAGGTCCCTCAATATATTGTGCTCAACTTTTCCGAGTTTGGTCCCTTAGAACTGGGAATCTCTTTTAACCGTTGTCACAATCAACTGGGGTTCTTAAGATGGGTTTTGTTCTGCGAATAAATTGAACCCCATGACACTGTTCCTCCATAGAACAATTTTCCATCTGTCAGGCAGGGAACCTCAAATGGGAAACAATGGCAGTGACAGAATTAGAAGAGTCTTTTCCCATTGTCTCTGCTGTTCCCCGAAAGTTTACACCAGAGCAACCCCACCTTTGTCCAGTGCTATATCCCTTTGTAATGAGAAACCAAGATGGCCCTTGACTCCATGGGGCAATTCCCCAGCAAGGGGCAAAGAAAGAAAATAGAAATGAAACGAAGGCTGGGACAAGAAGGGGCAGGAGGGTAGCAGTAACAATGTGAACATGAAACAAAACTGTGGCCTCCTGGGTCCCTCACCTCCAGAGTATATTCCCCAGCAGGCTAGGCAAGGGCAGTTGGACATGGCTTTGAGGGTGAGCCCCAGAATGTGTATCGCTGAGTGGAGTCTCAGGCTGTAGGGCCCTTTGTCTGAACAGAAGGAGTGCTGAGGAGACATGCTTATCATTAAAGGTGGCAAGAATCTAATATGGGAGACTAATCATGGAGGTCCATGAGGGAAAGTGAGCTGAGAAGGCTGGAGGGGATGGAAAGAGGAGATCATAAAGGGATCCTTCCAGGAGAAAGACCAGATTTCTGACAGACATTTACTTGATTTCCCTCTCTCTAGAGTGATGGATGAGTGGCTAACTAAATGACCCTGTTAAATATTGAATATTTAGGAAAAGGAGGTAGCAGGCCCAACACAAATGGACTCAGAGCTTGCACTTGGCTCTGGCCTTGGAACGGCTTTCATCTCTTGGGTGGACTCAAGTTAGAAGTTCGATCCATAATGGTGCTTGCATTTATTTATTTATTTATTACTGACTTGCTTACTTATTTATTTATTTATAGAGCAGGAGAGAAGGGCAGAGGGAGAGAGGGAATCCCAAGGAGGCTCCACACTCAGTGCAGAGCTTTGAGGCAGACCTCAATCCCACGACCCTGGGATCATGACCTGAGTCAAAACCAAAAGTAAGATACTCAACTGACTGAGCCACCTGGGTGACCCCATGACAGTGTTTTAAAGGGTCTATAACATTGCCTATCTTGGTTTTCTTACTTTTTTCCTATAACTTCTAAACATTTCTAAAAACATTTTTTTTGACGTTTATTTTTGAGAGTTGGAGAAAGACAAAGCACGAGCAGGGGAGGGGCAGAGAGAGAGGGAGACATAGAAACAGAAGCAGGCTCCAGGCTCCGAGCTGTCAGCACAGAGCTCGATGCAGGGCTCAAACCAATGAACCATGAGATCACGACCTGAGGCAAAGTTGGATGCTTAACCGACTGAGCCACCCAGGTGCCCCTAAACATTTTTAATAAAAATTCAATTATGTGGAATTATTTAATTAAACTCCTTCCCAAGGAAAAAAGAGGGAGGTCCAATGAAGTCTCAGCCAGTCTTGTGCATTTTGATGTGTAGTGAGTCTCTCTCTGCCCAAGTCTCTTTTTCCGTTAATTGTCCTGGTTGACTAAATTCAGTGTTTTCCTCCCAATCACCACATACTCATGTGACTTTCACAATGATTCTTCCTTTTTTTTTTTTTTTAACTAAAATGAGTATCATTGCCAGTCTAAATTTTCAAATAAAATAGCCTGGAATCATTTTAATTAGAAAATAGGTAGCCTGGAGGTACACTGTAAACATTTACGTTATGAAACCCAACAAGAGGATGAAACAAAAAGAGTTTAAGCCTCCCAGTGAGGAATGTTCTACATGAGATCTTTGTCTTTGCACCCTGAAGAAAGCTTGGGAGAGCTCAGGGAAGTGGCTGCAGCTCATCTGTTCCCCAAGTGTACTATTTGTACTGTATTACGTGAGGTTTGGGAATGGTGTCACCGAAAGGAGCCGATGAACAAGGGAATGCAGTGAGTTTGCTTGGTTCAGGGACAATCTAGAAAGCAGAGCTTCAAGGACACCCCAATACTCTTTCCGTGGCCACAGTTACACAGTGCATCTACTCAACACATTTTTAGTTCAAAAGACACACTCATTTGAGAGCCTCAGTGGGTTATAAGGGGGTAACTCCTGTCGTGCTTCCCAGGATAAAGGGAGAAAATAAGACTCTAGGAGTAAGGGAACACATGGGTTCCCAAAACACACTGACAAGGTTCATATCCCAGCTCTATTGAACAACCAACTCACATAAAAATTGAAGCAAATGATTTGAGGCATTACGTGATGTTCCTATTATCTTAGTTTGCCCCTTTATAAAATGGTAAAGATAACAATGCTTATGCTGTAAGTTTATTGTGAATATTACACATGAAAACACAGAGCTTAGATGTAATTAGCATTCAATAAAGCTTAGCTATCATTATTATTAATCACCCCAATGAGATTTCTTGTATAAGAGGTTTTGTGTTATCGAGTTACTTGGAACTCTATATCACCATTTTCTACTTATTTTCAGTCAACAGAAAGCTTTAAGAGAACTCTTTCAATATAAAAAGACTTCTAAATCCCTGTCCTCTGTCCCATTAGGCTGTAAGAAAAGAATTAGATGACCCCTTACCAAGTCTTTAGGATGGATTACATTATGCCACTGAAAGTGACGCATGCAAGCGTAATATAGAAACGGCATTGATCAAGGACAACTTTCCAAGGACCTTAATGGACTTACATCTTGGTCACATCTGGCCGAAAGATAGCATTTAAAAATGGGAAACCAGTTAACGGCTGCCTCTTATACTCTGCTCACTCTCATTAAAAAAAAAAAAAAAAAAAAAGGAAGCTATCATAAGCGGAATTGAAACTTGCAAAGCAAGTTAACTAATATGTAAGGCTAACACATGGGTTCTAAATTGTTCAACCTAATATGGACAGCCCATACTCCCATCGCATTCTCTCGAAACTATCCCTGATTAGGACTCTGTCCCATCTGTATCTTATTAACATTTCATTTCCAAATGGCCCTGTGTGGCGAAGTCACCTACCAGCCTTTTTTCTGAGGGCTTCCGTATTTAGATTGCTCCTCATCCACTTCACTTGAAGAGTCACAGTATCTAAGAGTCTGTTTATTCTCTCTTCACAAGGAATTGGTTGTCAGAGTTCACAAGATGTATATTCTGTTCCTGAACTGAGGACAGCTCCGGGTGCTACCTACTGGTCTCTGGCCAGCCCTCCAATCCATTCGCCATACTGCAGCCAGCAAGATTATGTAAAAATGAATTCTTACCACGTCACCTTCTGTAAAAGCTTAAATGTTTGAAAGAAACAAACTGTTGGATACATACGCCATTATCTTCTTTATCCATTCATCAACTGATAGACACTTGGACTACTTCCATATCTTGGCTACTGTAAATAATGCTGCTATAAACATAGGGGGGCATGTATCCCTTGGAATTAGTGTTCTGTAAATACCCAGTAGTGTGACAGCTGGATGGTAGGGTATGTCTATTTTTAACTTTTTGAGGAACCTCCATGCTGTTTTCCAGAGTGGCTATACCAGTTTGCATTCCCACCAACAGTGCACGAGGGCTCCTTTCTCTCCACGTCCTTGCCAACACTTGTTGTTTCTTGTGTTGTTGATTTTAGCCATTCTGACAGGTGTGAGGTGATATTCCATTGCAGTTTTGATTTGTATTTCCCTGATGATATATGTATATGTGTATGTATATACATGATATATGTATATGTGTATGTATGTACATATATATATACACATGTGTATGAATATAGAATGTAATTCCATAGAGAGAGAGAATATAGAGAGAGAACATATATGTATGCACATGTACATGTTCATATACATATGTGTGTATATACACATGTGTATATACATATATACACATGTGTATATACATATATACACACATATATACAAACAACATGTATATATATGTATATGGAATGACATTCCATATACATATATATACATTCTATATACATTAACATTCTATATACATACATGTACATGTATGTGTGTATATATGTACATATGTATATAGAATGTTATATTCATATATTCTACACATGCTATATTCATATATATGTATGTGTATGTATATGTAAATAGAATAATACTCATACATATATATGTATATAGGATATTATTAAGCCATAAAAAGAATGAAATCTTGCCATTTGCAACAACATGAATGGAGCTAGAGAGTATAATGCTAAGTGAAATAAGTCAGACAAAGACAGAAGATGATTTCATTCATATGTGAAATTTAAGAAACAAAAAAAAAAAAACCTAGCAAAGGGGAAAAAAAAGAGATAAACAAACCAAGAAACAGACTCTTAACAATTGGGAAAAACTAATGGTTACCAGAGGGGAGGTGGGTGGGGGATGGGTTAAATAGGTGATGGGGATTAAAAAGTGCACTTGTGATAACACTAGGTAATGTATGGAATTGTTGAATCACTATATTGCACACCTAAAATTAATATAACACTGTTAACAGCTGGAATTAAAATAAAAATAAAAAACAAACCATCTTAAGTGGCATCCCACCGCTCCTGATGAAAATAAAAGCCAAAATTTAACATGGGCAACAAGTCCCTAAGGATCCCAGTCTAAATTTCAGTTTCACTTTGGTAGACCTCTCCCCTCACTCCAGCCAGACAAGCTATATTTTTGTTTCTTACTACACCACCAAGAGCATTTGCATATGCTGCTCCTTTCTCCTAGAATGTTCTTTCCACTGTTTCCTTCATTTTGGGCTCAGGGAGTTCAGGCATCCATTGTCTAGCTCAGGTCTGGTTTGGGTCCTTTAGTTATATATGAATTCATAGTACAAACACCAATATTCAGTTATGTATTTATCACAAGTATTTAATTAATGAATTAATATTCTCTCTCTCTCTAGGATACAAACCCTGAGAGGGCAGAGACTATTTGTTTTACTCTTGGCCACATCTCCCAGGCTTAGCACATGGTCAGCCCTCACAAACAATTGAATGAAAGCATTTTTATTTTGATGCATTCATGCATATTTTTTTTAACTTAAGAAGTTACATCAGGGGTGCCTGGGTGGCCCAGTCAGTTAATCATCTGACTTCGGCTCAGGTCATGATCTCACTGTTCGTGGGTTCAAGCCCCACCTGGGGGTCTCTGCTGTTAGCACAAAGCCTGCTTGAGATCCTCTCTCCTTCTCTCTGCCCCTCCCCTGCTCTCACTCGTACTCTCTCTCCCTCTCCCCAAAATAAACATTTATAAATACATACATACACACATAAAGTAAAAAGCCAAATCAGATTAATTTGCACCTTTCATTATCAATCTTTTTTCCCAAAATTAAAATAAAAGTTATCCAAGACCATAATTTTCTTGGAATATTACTAATGTGAAGTCTTTCCCGAACATGACCTTCTCAGTGAGATCTTCCCTGGCAACTATTTGTAAAACCTAAATTCCTACCTCAACATTTAGTATACTTTTCAGCTCAGCACTACAAGACCCATTAATTCTGGTGCTAATATCTTCTCAACAAAACCTTATATGCCATAAGAAAACAGATTATATTATTATATAATTATATAGTGGATTTCAAACGATTAGTACAAAGAAAAGAATGCAATATATCTCAGGAATAATTTTATACTGATTACATGGTAAAGTGATAGTATTTTGGGGAAGCCTGATTGGCTCGGTCTGTTGAGTGTCTGATTCTTGATTTTGGCTCAGGTCGTGATCCCAGCGTTGTGGGATCCACACTAATCATGGAGTCTGCTTAAGATTCTCTCTAGGTGCCTGGGTGGCGCAGTCGGTTAAGCGTCCGACTTCAGCCAGGTCATGATCTCCCGGTCTGTGAGTTCGAGCCCCGCGTCAGGCTCTGGGCTGATGGCTCGGAGCCTGGAGCCTGTTTCCGATTCTGTGTCTCCCTCTCTCTCTGCCCCTCTCCTGTTCATGCTCTGTCTCTCTCTGTCCCAAAAATAAATAAAAAACGTTGAAAAAAAAAAATTTAAGATTCTCTCTCTCTCCCTCTGCCTTTCTCCCCTGCTCTCTCTCTCTCTCTAAAGTAAATTTTTAAAAATGAAAAAAAATGATAATATTTTGAAGATACTAAGTTAAGGAAAATATATTATTAAAATAAAGTTTACCTCTTTCTTTTTATTTTTTTTAAATTTTTTAATGTTAATCTTTTTTTGAGAAAAAGAGAGAGACAGGGAGAGAGAGAGAGAGAGAGAGAGAGAGAGAGAGAACTAGCGGGGGAGGGGCAGAGAGACAGGGAGACACAGAATCCCAAGCAGGTTCCAGGCTCTAGGCTGTCAGCCAGAGAGCCCCATGAGGAACTCAAACTCATGGACCATGAGATCATGACCTGAGCCAAAGTCGGACACTTAACCAACTGAGCCACCCAGGCGCCCCTCTTTTTATTTTTGAATTATGTTACTAGAGAATGTAAAATTACAAATATGGCTTACATTATGTTTCTATTGGAGAATGCTGTTCTGGAATATAATATTCCAATATCTAAAAACATTTTGGGGGACAAATGTCAGGATGCAAATCAAAGAGTAAAGAGTCCAATTTCTTAATTATCTTTGAAGGATTTCATATTATTTGCGTGTGAGGAATAAAGATTTTAAGAAATGAGTTCCTTTTCACATGGGTTGTGAATCTCTTTCTTTTCGAGGCATGAAACAAAGAAATTTGGTAGAACTCAGAGTGGTTTGGGGATCCTAAAATCAGGTGATGGTAGTAGAATTATTTATTTGTCCATTTCTGGTATATAATCATTATTCTGATTTTCTCAGATTTGGCAGAATTCACCAAAGAGACTGACCTGGGTTGTCTTAGGTTTGTATTATTCTAATTATGTTTCCAAATTATATTCCTTATGAAAAGACGCATGTAGGTTCTTTGGAGGTGGTATCTCCATTTTATAGTCTGGACTAAAAAGTTTATTTTCTCATGGGCCACTCATCTAAAAAGAATAGATTAAATCAAAGAAGGAAATACCTAGTCAAATTCATCTGTAGGCATGGCATGAATGAGTGCTCATGGAACTAGTCTAGACATATTCTCATCCCATTTGTGAAGTAATTTTTGTGCTGGTCAGCAGGTTTTTAAAGGAATATGTTAACCCTGTCTTTGAGTAGTGTATAGTTTAGTGAGGAAGATAATACACGAACAGTTAATTTCAACACCATGTGGTAGATTCTCTGATAAAGAGAAATGCTGGGTATAATAGGTACATAAAAGAGGGGGGGAGAGAAAGAGAGGGAGGAGGGAAAAGAAAAAGAAAGAAAGAAAGAAAGAAAGAAAGAAAGAAAGAAAGAAAGAAGAGAAAGGAAAAGAAAAAAGAAAAGAAAAGAGAGAGGAGAGAATGGGAGGGGGATAGGGGGAGGAAGGAAAAAAAGAACCAAGCTGGGCTTGCTAATGCCTGTGTGTGTGTGTGTGTGTGTGTGTGTGTGTGGTGGGTGGTTGGAGAGATAGGGAGGAACTAATACTATATCTCCAATTATAAATCAATGTTTTGATTACTTAATAGTTAGACCGTCCTTGTTTATCACCATCTCGTGCAGATATACTAGATTAGTTTGAAAGTGATCACTTCCTCCTTATCACGACTTTCACTATTAACTGTCCCAAATGGTTTGCTCTAACAAGGAGTGAGATCAAGGGGATAAGACAGCTGTTATGAAGATTGTCTGCATTTCTTTACTTTCGAAGAAACTATCCGCCATCAGAAAAGGAATGGTATCTTCCTTCCTTAACTCCGATGGCACGGTTTGCTATGGTTACTCAGCCAACCATCCCTGTGGGTCTGACAATCCACACAAGCACCCCTCGGAGCATTTGAGAAAATCCAAGACGGCTTCTTGAGAAAGTCCTGGTCTTGACGGCAAGATCCCCCCCAGAGTCCATCTTTGGAGTGGTTGGAAGGCCTTTTATCTAGGCGAAAGGAGAGGGTAGAGTCCTCAAGTGCCTAATACAATGTCCGAACTTTTGTCATCTGCAGATCCAGTATCAAAATCTTGTGGAAATTCCTTCACTCCGGAAGCAGCTCTGAATCCAGCTGTAGGCTTGAAATGTAAATTAGTGAATTTCAATTCCTGTCCTAATCAGAGATAAATGGATTAGTTTTCAAAGAGAAAGAGTTCAAAATATTCTAAATTTAATGATTTTTTTTTTTAATCAAATGGGGTGACTGGAAAGCAACAGGTCCTACTCCCCTTCCCCCAGTGCAAAATATCTTTTCCTAAGTTAAGTTTTCAGGTTATGTCCTTGGCTTGTACCAGCAAGTAATAATAATTATTATTACTCCACATTTTTCATTAAGCCATGGCTAAAGAGATGATTCTTTATGTAGTTCAATAATCTTCTTGCATCCAAAATTCATTTGAACTTAGAATATGAAACAAAAATAGATTTTATCTGATGAAAAAACTATAACTCATTATGTTTCTTTAATTGCCCTGTCTGTGAGAAAGCCCAAGCAGAACTAATGTTCAAACAAAGCAAGTACATGAGCCTAGGTCAGCATTTCCCAAAGGGTACTCTGTAGATCGCTACCGCAAGCTGCTTTTCAAAAAATGTGTTTAATGGCCACAAGTGTGAGAAATGAGATTTACAATGCCATTAGCATATTAACAATTCTAAGAGGTCCAACAATGAATGTTTGAACTTGTTTTATCCAGCCTTTCCTGAATTTATTTGCTTGTGCAATTCTGTCTTTTTCTAACACTTCTTACCATGAAACACAACGAATTTGGGAAAGTCTGGCCTAGGCATTGATTTTTTTCTCTCCCCCATCTAGAGATGTTTTTGGATCTACCTTTTACATATGCATTATAAGTCATAGATAGTAAATACCTTGTTAATGGGGGTATGTCTATGTGTATGTATATGTCTATATATTTATACACACACACACACACACACACACACACCACATCAACACAGGCAGAAAGGTCCAACTTCTACTTTGTTCCTTTGTTCCTAGCTGTACAGCTACTCTTTACTTATGTATTATGGTGTGTGTATTTATTACACAGAAGGTCTCAGTTTCATTTTGGCCTGCCTAGCAGATCTCCTGTCTGTTCCTGGAAGGATCTATAAGTGAACAAGAGCCTTCTAGGGAAAACCCAAAGCCCTCCAGGAAGTGGTCTGTGATGATGTGATGTAGTAGCTAGTGAGTTTCCTTCTGAGTCAGGGTTGCCACAAGGGGGTCCCCAGGAATTGACACCTCTCCCAAAAGATGTAAAGATGTTAGTGCTGAGGTCATGACCACCTCTACCTTTGTTAAGGGCCCTCTATGGCCCTTAACATTTCCCAAGTCACTGAGATGAATAGAATCCAAACCAGATTTCAGCCCAGGTCCTCCCCCTTCTCTGAATTCCCCTTGTTTCCCTGTTTTAATACTTCCTTGGAGTATCTTCGGTTGCCTGTTTTGGGTTTCACATGCTTCCACCATGAAATACACATCCCTGTGCTACATCTGAAGCAGCATCATAAAGACGTCCCCCTGGGTTCATTTTACATGTTCTCCCACATCTTTTCATGAAAAGACTGAGTTGAAAGCATGCTTGAAGAATACCATGTGCCTGGGCCAGCAGTAATAATTCTGGTCCACAAGTTTATAGACCTTTAAGCTCTTCTCCGCTGTATAATTCTTCCTCAACTTACGTTGAGAGTAGGTCCCAATAAACCCATCGCACGTTGAAAATGCCTTAAGTCAAAAAATGTATTTAATACACCTAACCTATCCAACATCATAGTTTAGCCTAGCCTACCTTATAGGTACTCTATAAGTGTACCTTACACTAGTCTACACTTGGGCAAAGTCACCTAACACAAAGCCTATTTTATAATAAGGTATTGGATATCTCACGTAATTTATTGACTACTGTATGGAAAGTGAACACCAGAATGGTTTTATGGGGGCACAATGGTTGTAAGCTTATCGGTTTACCTTGTGTTTATCCTGGTGATCACCTGGCGGACCAGGAGCTACAGTTTTCTGCCCCTGCCCAGCATCTGGAGAGAGAATCCTACCACATATCACTCACTAGCCCATGAAAAGATCCAAATTCAAAACTCGAAGTACAGTTTCTACTGAATGCATATTGCTTTCATACCACTGTAGTGTTGAAAAATTGTAAGTAGAACGATCGGAAGTCAGGGATCACCTCTACTTCTCAATGCTTGTCTTCCGAGGCTCACTTCTGTTAGGGCCACACTGAGTTGGGTCTTACACAAAAATACTCCCATGCTGCTTTGTAAGGACTCAATTCTACCGTATCAGGATTCTAGGATTCTTGACACTTAGTCAAAACCACACTTAATCCATGCAAAAATGATTTACAATTTAAAATAACCACTGCTCTGAATTGTACTTATATAGGGACATGTTTCTCCCCTCAGCCTGAATATGTTTTAAGGGTAGAGGTTCCCTGATTGATCGCCGCATCTTCATTGCCTAGCAGAGTTAGGGCACATAGTTAGTTCTTAATAAATATCTGTTGAGCAAATGAAGCAATAAAGCTAGTAGTAGTTACTTGGTAAATTACAAAAGATTCATTCACTTGGGAAAGCAAAACCAGGGCGCTAAAGATTTGGGTCACCCACTGTTATATCAGGAAGTGCTTTCTCAAGGGAAATCTATATCCCACCCATTACGGGCAAAGCGCATTTCTTCTGATTCTGTGCTCAGGGACCATGACAGATGCCACCTGTCTGGACCCTGTGTTCTGACAATGGCAGACAAATGAGATATAGGAAGTCTCCAGTAATATTTCTTCCAGAGCTTTTTTGCTGTTACTGAGTTTGTATCTACGATTCAGAAACACTGGCCTGTTATTCTTTTGATAGCTGCTGTCTGGGAAGCTATTACCTACAGAACAGTTTTAGATCCTAGAACTTCTTCCCTCTAGAACCCTCCAGATAATTCTCAAGCCATCTATGCTATCATTCTTCTTTGAATCTTGGAGAGTGAGGCCCAGTGAAAGGCCACGAAACACAATAGGCTGCCACTGAGACTGTTCTGGGTTCAGCATAAGCGCTGACTGTCCCTCCAATAGTCAGCACTATTTCCTGGACTAAATCCATCATAAAAAAATCAATGTTTCTAAAACCTTGGCTCAATAAACCAGAATCCCCTGAGGTGCTTATTAAAAGATTATATTTTAGCAGTGAAATCTGAATAAGATCTGTAGTTTAGTGAATAGTAATGTGCCATGGTTATGTGACAAATTAATATTAGGCTTCTGGGTATACACCCAAAGTAACCAAAAGCAGAGATTCAAACAGATATTTGTACACTGCATTCATAGCAGAACTGTTCACAATAGCCAGAAATGGAAGCAACACAAGTATTATCAAAGCAGTGTGTGTGTGTGTATGTGTATGCATACATATAATATATATATATATATTATATACACTGTATATAATATATATATTCTACCTTTTATATATATATATACTATATACATACATATCACAGATTATTTTTTCTTTTAAAATTTATTTAAATTCTAGTCAATTAACATACAGTGCCATATTGGTTTCAGGAGTAGAATTCAGTAACTCATCAATTACATACAACACCCAGTGTTCATCATAACAAGCAGCCTCCTTAGTATCCATCCCCCATCTAGCCCATCCCCCACCTACCTCCCTCCATCAACCCTCAGTTTGTTCTCTATCTTTAAGAGTCTCTCATACTTTGTTTCCCTTGCTCTTCCCCCCCATCCAAGTTCATCTGTTTTGTTTCTTAAATTCCACATAGGAGTGAAATCAGGAGTAGGTGTCTTTTTCTGCCTTATTTCACTTAGCATAATACACTCTAGCTCCATCCATGGCATGCAAATGGCAAGATTTCATTCATTTTGATCACCAAGTAATATTCCATTATATATATATATATATATATATATATATATATATATATATATATATATATCACATCTTTTTTATTCATTCCTCAGTCGATGGACTTTTGGGCTCTCTCCATAGCTTGGCTATTGTTTATAGCATCACAGATTATTATTCAGCCTTAAGAATGAAGAAAATTCTGACACAGACTGCAACATGGATGAACCTTGAAGACATTGTGCTCAGTGAAATAAGCCAGTCACAAAACAAATACTGTATGATCTCACTTATATCAGGTACCTAGAGTAGTCAAATTCATAGCAGCAGAAAGTAGAAGGGTGGTGTCCAGGGTGGGGAGGGAGAGAATGGGGAGTTAGTATCTAATGGGTACAGTGCTTCAGTTTGGGAAGATGAAAATGCTCAGGAGAATGAATGATGGTGATGATTGTACAACCAATGGATGTATTTATTTAACGCCACTGAACTACACGCTTAAAAATGGTTAGGCGGCAAATTTTATGTCATGTATATATTACGACGACTGTTTAAAAAATTTTTAATGTTTATTTATTTGAGAGAGCTAGGGAGAGTAGGAACAGGGGAGGGGCAGAGAGTGAGAGAGGGAGAGAGAATCCCAAGCAGGCTCCATGCTGCTAGTGCAGAGTCTGACACAGGGCTGGAACTCATGAACCTCCAGACCATGACCTGAGCCAAAATTAAGAGTCAGATGCTTAACCAACTGAGCCACCCAGGCGCTCCTACCACAACTTTTAAAAAAGAGAAATCAACACCAGGGAAAATGGCATGAAGGCTATACAGAATTCTCGATGCTATCTTTGCAACTTTTTCTTTGTAAATCTAAAATTGTTTCCCCAAGAAAAAGTTTATTTAAAGAAAAAAAAAAGTAAAAACACTACTGGATGATTGGACAAGCCCCACTACCAACAAGAAAAAGATATTCTTGGCCTCTGCACTAAACTACATAAGAATCTCTGGAGTTGGTGGGGGTGGGGGTAGTGTAAGAGGCCTCATTTTTAATAAGTTCTAAAATTTAGGAACAGCTATTTTTTAATACATTCTTAACAACGGTTTTAAAAATTGCCTTCTTTCTTCCTGCCTCTTTCAGTCTAAGTGCCGGAACCAAATCCGTCCTAGAATTCTTGAGCAACCAATTTTTATGTAGATCCTGTTTTCCCATTATGCTTTGGTTAGTCTGTGGGCCCAACATGGGCCCCGGGGATCGTGTGTGATCCTGGAACTAGGGGCGTTGCCAGCGTCTATCCCTTCCCTGGATCTTGTCTCCATGGCTCCTGCTTTTCCGCCATTTCTACCCTTCAACCTTGTGAAAGGCGCTCCATTCCTGAGAAACTTAGTAACCATGGACAGATTAGGTCATGACCAAGCTTATTTTTCCCTCTCTTTCCTTACCACTTCCAATGACCCCTTTCAACAAGGGTCACAGCCAGATTTGTAACTGAATACAAGAACAACAAGCAGAAAAAGGTGACAAGAGCATCAAGTCATGCCGGGCTGCTTTAAAGCCTTTATAACCTTGCTATGCTGGTGCATTCAAGAAAAAGAAAGAAGGGGGCTGCTGTGATGGTCATGAGCATATTAGGCAAAGAACTCCAAGGCCAGAGAGCACTCCATAAAAGCCACATCAACTTCACCTCTCAGTCCCTCAGTTTACCATTTGTAAAATAACAGACAAGAGAAACACTCGGGGTTCTCCAGTTTTGAGACTCTGTGATTGAACAAAACAAAATCATCCTGACCAGAAGTATTTGAATGGCCGCTATCCTCAGGGGTGAAACTTGGCATTTTTTGCAGCTCAAGATTTTTGAAGAGAGATTTGGCACCAAGGGTGACTCACATGAAGCTTCTAAAAGCATGAAGATCATATAACTTAGTCAACTTTTCCAAGTCCACTGGGAGTGGGGAGTGATGAGAGGAGAGAGGAAAGTGGCATCTGAGAGACCATCAGAAGTGACTCTGTTCTTAAATGCATGTGAATGGCTCCTGTCCTGTTGTTGATTATGTGTTGAAGGAAAGGAAACTGGAGACAAGAAGGTAGGTGTTCAAAGAAGATGCTGGGGTGGGGTGGGGGGACACTTGCTTATGTCCCCATGCTTGCTCCTTCTTTTCTCCTGCCCACAGATTTCTCATTCTTTTTTCAAGCAATACCCCCCACCCCCGGAGAATCTCAAGACTTTGGTTCAGCTGGTCTGATCTTTGGAATTTTGGAATCTGGCATCGTGAGATTTGGAGGCAGTAGGCTTCCTGGTCAAGGTCAGAAAGGTGAGTATTTAATAATGTTTAGGAGCTAGTGATCCAGCTGTGACAAACAGTGCCCCAAAGCCATTCTGAGTAGCACAGAGTTAGCACCTTTAGCTCAGCATAGAAAGAGGGAAACAGGTCAAAGGTGAAATGAGGCAGAGAGGCCAGAAGAGAGTGCAATGAGAGAGTAGTGCAGATTTCTCAGGATGAGGGGCTCCCTTGCCTGAAGTTGCCCTTCTCAGGCTGAACCCAATAACATCTAGATATACAGACGTCCTTAGGTATCCCCGAATTCTCCTTCCTGGGCTCTGGGGTACAGAAAGCTTATAAGCAGCACCACAAGCCTACCAAAATCTTGCTTACTGTTCTTCCTGTTGCTTTCATTCTCTTTCTAGAGTTGGAAGGTCATTCTGCCCAGGACATGGACTCTTGATTTCATTCTTTCTGCTGCAGAGGCAGCTGTGATGGTTGGTGGATTGCTTTGGGCCTTGGAGGATGGGCAGGCGATGCTTCCACAGTTGCTAACAGGGTCATCTTAGAAGAGCCTCATTTCTCTGACTCTAGGCACCAAAGCGGGGAGAAAATGCACAATGGGCCAACCATCTGTGGCTAAAGAGAGCAGCTGAGTCCGGGGAGAAGCAGGCAGCTGTGGCCAATGGATGAAAGGTGTCAGCACACCCCTTGCAGGAACTTCTGCAGATTCCCAACCTAAACAGACCCCAAGGAAAAAAGGCTCAGCTCACAGGCTGGGAACGGACAACCAGAAGCTCTATGAAAAGTTGTGAGCTCTCAATGGGCAGAGTTAGAGCCTTGTCTGCCTGCTTTGCACTTCAGACACGGGGCAACAGTGTGGGGGACCTGTCATGCACAGCCACTCCACTAACCGATTTGCCTAGTGACCTGGGGCAACTTGCTCAGCCTCTTGAAGCTTTAGATTCTCCATCTATGAAACAAAGTTCAAAATGCCCCATTCAGCGTTCAGGGACCTAGAACATTGCAGATGTCCATAAAGACATTACTCTAGTCTTCTAAGTGAGCCTTGAGAATTTGCGTCTTTCTGTAAGTAAGTAAATAAATAAACAAATAGTGAATAATTTCTTCTCATGATTCGTGGTTTTTTGCAAAGTTAGGGGGGAAAGAATTCCCTTGCCAGGGCACTTTTCTTGTGTTCCTGTTATGTCACTGACTCACTGGGTAGCTTTGATCCAGAGTCAGTCTTCTGATCCTTGCCTCAATTTCCTCATCTCTGAAAAAAATTCCCCTCCTCCTACACTCTCAGTTCAACTGAGAACCTCCTGAACCACCCCCACACAATCCAGCCCTGGGTCTCACGTCTTCTGAATACAAATGATTTCCATGAACTCCTCATGTCCGGGGTTATCAGATTCCTGAGACGGAGTGTTCCATGCTCTGGCAATGTCACAGTTTACGGAGCATGACATTTGTAAGAAAGATGAGCCCCGGATAATCCTGCCCACAACACAATTACTATCTAATCCTGCCCCCAATCAAGGGTTGCTCTTCCCCTTTGAGTCACAAGGTATCCTTGTAACATGAAAAATAAAAAATTTGAGAAGACTATCAGAAACACCAGCACACGTATCACCCACCTAACCAGGCTGCAGGGGTGGTGAGTTCTCGCTTTGGTTTAGATGCTGACGTCTGCGGGACTCCGCCCATCAGCTCAGAGGCAGAGATGCTTCTAGAGCAGGGAGGTGGCTCAGAGGGAATATTTATATGTTTATCTTTATAAACACTATATATTCATCTTTATAAACACGATGGGGCTCAGCATCAATGCTCACCACATAAGAAATTGTCTTGACTATTGTCATTAGTGGTAGACAAATAGCCAAGGGGGAAAATAAACAACCCAAGGGGAGAGATAAAGGGAGGAAACCTAAAGTCTTTCTAGCCCCATTTCTAGCCGAAAGGCACCCGTAACAGCCGTCTGGAAACTCAGCCGTGTCTCCCACCATCTCCTGGAAGCAGAGTGCTAGGTGAGCACTGGGAGCCCAAGCAAGCTCACACGGAGGAGTGTGGAGTGCTCCCCAACACCTCTGTGCAAAGCACACTGACATGCCAGACCGCCTGCAGCCTGTTGGTTGATCTTATCAGGCCTGTCAGGGAGGTGAAGTGAATGTGTCAAGGAGTTCGTGCCTGTTCATCATTGTGGTTGCCCCGAAGTGGAGCAGGCAAGGTAACACTTGAAGCCATTTTTGCAGAGAATTGCACAAACATCAGCGGCTGTCAAGAGTCAGTGGTTCCATTTCAGATCAAGAAAACACCCACAGAATGGCGAAGGCCGCTAACGAAACACCACAAACACAGAGCGACATGCACACGCACACACACAAAATCAAGCTTGAGCCCCGAGCCCCCGGAGCTAGAGGAAGTGCTCGTGTGCCAGCAAAGACGCGAAAGACTGGAAAGGAAAGATGGGTTTGGTGGCAGAAGAGTCTAGGGCCTGGGGTGGTGCTACAGATGTGTGGAAGCCACACGGCTTTCTTTGAGGGGACAGTTCTGAGAGGAAAAAAAAAAAAAACCAACCCTGACTGTTCTCAGAGTTTGAAACTGAACATTTCTACTTCAGAGAATTGGAAACAATTTCTTTCTGAAGGTGAGGGTAGATGGAGCAAGGAAAGTCTAAATTTGGGCCTTGAAAGAGGCAATGGACATTATTCAACCTGCTAAGCACTGCAGGGGGCAGGGACTGACAGTTGTTGATAATTTTACAATCATTCTTAGATAAATATGATTTTTGTATAATGATTTTGTATAAAGAAGTTTTCTTTTTTCTCCAAGCAGAAAGGTAAACCGTGACCTGAATAAGTTAGCATTTGAAACATCTAAATTGATGTCACGGTAACCGCTATGCATTTGTTGATTTGGCCAACATTATACAAAAGTGAATGAGACAAACTTTGTCTTGTTCTTGTATAGTTTTTTACCTAGTCAAGGGAGCAGGCATTAAAGAAACAGGCACTGAAATGTATAATTATAAATTATAATTAATGTTTTTTAATTTTTTTAATGTTTATTTATCTTTTTTTTTCCACCAGAAATAAGGAAATATTTAATTTTTTTCCAATATATGAAATTTATTGTCAAATTGGTTTCCATACAACACCCAGTGCTCATCCCAAAAGGTGCCCTCCTCAATACCCATCCCCCACCCTCCCCTCCCTCCCACCCCCCATCAACCCTCAGTTTGTTCTCAGTTTTTAATTGTTTATCTTTGAGAGAGAGAAAGAGAGAGAGAGAGCAAGAGCAGAGGAGGGGCAGAGAGAGACAGAGTCATAGAATCTGAAGCAGGCTCCAGGCTCTGAGCCATCAGCACAGAGCCCGATGCGGGGCTCGAACTCATGAGCTGTGAGATCATGACCTGAGCCAAAGTCGGACGCTTAACCAATTGAGCCACCCCAGGCATCCCAAATAGTAATCAGCGTTTTAAAGAGAGATTATGTGGTGTTAGGAGAGAGGATATTTTTTACCTAGAAGTTTTGAGTCTCTTCAATAAGCATTTTAAAGCAATGATTCTGTGTAAAATTTTAGTAATATATAGAAATGCCTGAAATATGACCCTTACTTGCCAGGAGTTCAAAACCTTTTAAGGAATTCAGGCATGTTGATAAATAAATAATAATATTTGAAAAGAGAAATAAGATTTTTCATTAAGTTACTTGAAAAACTACAGTTTATCTACAAAAGAGATGTGATTATGCTTTGTGCTACTCACTCACACACCACACACACACACACACACACACACACACACACAATTGTACCTTTTGGTTATGCAGGTCTGTGAGAGTCTTTATAATTAAGATTAGAAGACGTAAAAGATATTACCATTTACCTGGTATAAGCCATCTAACTCATGGGCAGAATGTCTTAGAGCAGAATTTCTTAAAGTTAAATCACTTGAAGATTTTGCCAAATACAAACTCTGACTCAGTTGGTCTGGAGTGAGCCCTGAGATTTAGCACTTTCTGTAGCAATTTTGCAGATGCTGAGGATACTGGTGACCTGTGGGCCACACTTTGAGTAGCAGGGTGTTGAAGGAAGGAATCAAATTCTACAATACTGTGTTCACCCAGCACTTTTTCATTCAACATATGCTTCCTGAGTATCAACTGAAGTTGGCTTATGTTAAGAGTCCACCAGCCCTTCTCTATATAAAAAAGGGGGTTCACAAACTAGAGATTGAACAGTATATGGTTTTTCCAATCCGGGTAGCCATTTTGTAGCTGGTGAAAATACTCAAAGAATCTGTGGAATGAACCAACGAAGATGTCAAAGACAGCATCAAGATTCTGAATCCCTCATTGGCTTTCTCACCAATGATGGCTACATTGTGATGGATGACATAAATTGACATGGACGTAAATTTTTACACCAGAGGTGGCTCTGGAGCTCAACATGGGTGTGTCTTAGGATCATGGACCTCTCCATTCCTCTCAGGTGAGCACAGAGCACCACCTGCCTTTTTCTCCAACCCCTCACATCTTCCCCTCAAGTCCTTTCACCCTGCCATTTTGCAGGCAGGCTTCCCAAGAGAGACCATGGGTCTGCTGCTGTCCTTTCCCACATGACATTTATCAACCAAATGAAACTTGGCATTAGAATTGTCATTTTAGTGAGAAGATGATAAAACCCATTTAACCTTCCCACTTGATAGGCTGATAACTCCCTCCAGCCTGATGAAGCTCGGCAGGGTTGGCCAGAAGAACAGAGTCAAGCGGCATAGGGCATGTCTTTCCTTTTCATGTTAGGATTTCATTTCTACCCGATCATTGTCAACCTTCACACAAATGGAATTTCCAGAGCCGGGTTTGAAGAAAGCGCCTTGATTGCCTCCCACTCACATCATGAAGAACATCAAAAGCCTTGATAAATGATGGAAGGAGGTAATATTTAGGCACAGATAAAGTCCTTCCTCCACTTGTTTCAGACTGTCAGGGATATAATTGATGTGCTTCCCAGAGCCCAACAGCCTCGCTCCACCACCTTTTTTCCTATTGGGAATTAACCCTGTCACTTTGTCTAATTCTCCACCAGTAAGAAGTATTCGCTGCCAGAGACTGACCTGTCATTGGCAGGTGTGATTACTTGAAGGCAATTGCAACATTTAATATTCTGCAAATGAGGGACAATCCTGAGAATAAAAGAAAGGATGACACATTAAAAAAAAAAAAAAAAAAAAAAGAACAGTTACTCTTCATTCTCTAACTCCAGGTGAATGGCTGTCTACATTATCTGAACTAACTGATCCAAATCCAAATCTTAGGAACAGGAAGAGCTAGCCAGAGATTCAAGGGAAACCACTTAGTAAAATGCTTCCAGGTATGCCATTGTTTCTTCATGTTACAAATAGTTTGTGAACATTTCCCATGGGAAGGCACTATTACAAACCCCACCCATTGTGTAGGGGGAGAATACTCAGAAAAGGGAAGAAGACCAGCTAAGAGAACATGTAGAAGATATGAAAGGCAAAGTGAGAATATGATAGAGTAAGAAAAGCCTTGGGCTAGGGGTGCTGAGCTCTAAGCCTGTCCGTACCCTTAGCTGGCTGTGAGAATTGGAGCTTGACTGAACTGGCTCCTAATTTCCTCACTTGTAATTAAGAGAACTGGGTCCTTGGTGAAGTTAATGTTTTATGGCCTCTTGTAATGAAAACCTTCCCATCTCCTAAGGAAATTGCATTATCTCCCAATCCTTTATCTTGCAGGTGATTGTTGGCTTGATACTAAGCTGCTCACCATGAGAGACCAGGAGATGTGATACAAACTTCATCACCCATTCCTTCGAAATAAGTCTGTCTGTCATTGCTTCACAAACCAAAGGATAATCTTACCCAATCAAAAAGGCATGTCTGGATATCACTGTAGGTATCTACAGAGGGCATGGTCCTTCAGTTTTAAGAAAGCCAAACTAACAAGGTGACCAAGGTCAAAATAAAATTAGTGTCTCCCACTAATTTCATTCTGAAATAAATTGGAATACTTGGGGTCAAGCAGCCTGACAAAAAACATCCTAATTTTACTCCGTGTCTTTTTTTGGCTTCTGAGTTTAACAGACTAGGTGTGGAAAGAACAGAGACACCATATAAAACTAAATTCAAATTTCAACTGCTCTATCTCATTTGACCTCCACGATAATTCGCTGATGGAAGTTATGCCCTCTGATTCATAGATAAAGAAACTGAGCATGGAAGGGTTAATTTATTTCCCAAGTACCCTGCTGCTTGTGGACAGCAAGACACAATTTGAACCCAGATGTAACTATTGATATTCAATCTTAGATATCTGCCTCAGCTTTCTTACCTGTGAAAATAGATCCGTAATATATCAGTAAATAGACTGATCAAAAATGGATCAACAAATCACAGTTTTGTAGACAGAGTTAAATGACATGATGGACACAAAATGTTTAACTCAGGGCCTGTGGCATAAGCGATACTCAAACTTTATTGCCTTTTCAAATATAAGAAGACACAGGTCTGTAGTATGGGCTTTAGAAATAAACATTCTTACTACAGAATGGGGAAGAAAAAGAAAACAGCATTGATGAAGCAGTTGGATGAACTCACCCTAGACCTTTCTCCAAGTAAGTTATCTTTCCAAGGTTCCTGTTATTACTTTCTCAAAGGCTTTGTGCTTATGAAGCAGATATGGACCCAGAAGGGTGGGCCAGGCCCTCTGGTCAGTCTCTCTCCAGCCTCGCTTGTGTTGGGTCAGCAAGCTAGTGCTCATGCCTCTGTAGAGGGTGAGCACCCTTTCTGGAATCTTGACGGGAAATGCATCCCCACCCGAACCCCCGCCACTCTCTCCAGGAGTCATGGGTGATGAAGATGTTTCCTGCCATTCTACACGGGACAGAGAGTCAGTTAACCCTGGTTTCATTATCAGCAGAGTGGCCGGCGATTGGACCTCTGCCCCTTGCAGTGAACAAGCAGCCAGGACTAGCCCTTTGGCATCACCCCATCTTGGTTGCAAGCAGGCAAACCTGTCACCTTCCTGTTTTATCTACACATGGTGTTTGCTTCCTTTGACGTGGATTCTTACACTCGGGGTGGGAGGGATTTCTCGAAAAACAACATTTGTTGTATGCCACTGATTCCCTGTCTCCCCACCCCTTTCTCTTTCCTTTTCAAGGCTCCAGGAATTGCTAAATGGCATGTCCTGAACACCCAACACTCTCAGCTAAAAATACCAACGCGTGTGTGCTTATCTACATCGGTGCTTCCTCTCTAGGGGCTCTACAGACATTATCTCATTTATCCTTAAAAACACCCTGTGGGGTAGGACGTGGTCAACGAACGCTATTCCAGAAAGGTGAGGAAGGCTTTCAGAGGAAAGGTCATTGTTTGAGGTTCTATTCCGAGGCCTGGTCTTTAACTTCTCAGTTTAAAATCCCCATCACTGTGTATTTTCCCCATGGAACCGTGGAAGTCCATTGAAAGCAAACCTATACGCAAGAATACTGGCCCACAGGGAGAAGCCAGGTGTAGATGGAATTGGAACCCCATCACTGCTGCTTCTGCCTTTAGTCTCATCACATCTCTAGAGACTGGTGACCCCCCCTATCCTGCCGCCCTTACTCATCTTCAAATCCCTCTACAAATATCCTCCGGATTTACCTCTTCTGCCGCCATGGTTGTGACTCTCCCTATATAAACCAGTGGTAACTACCAGCCTTCTGTATCTCTCACCCTCTCGCCTATATTAACTACATAGTAGACGTTTTATATGAATTTGTCACGTGTGCTTCAAAAATGTGTTCCTCAATGTTTCTTGATTCCTTATCTCAGGACCTAGAAGTAATGACCCCATCCCCAAATCTAGGACTCATGGCAGATTCCACCCCCTTTTCTTATTGCCACGTATAAATGGTTACTGAGCCAGACACCTCCTACATGCCCCTCCAGATCCACATCCCCTTCTGAAGCAAATGCCCAAGGAGACTGACTTATAGGACATAAACCATAGAGCTTCCTTGCTCTTTGGCCGTGAGCTGGGTTTGCCTTTGGTGAGCTTGGACAGGAGACGGATAGAGCAGGAGTGAGGATGCTTTATGTATTCGCTCCCTACAGGGTCACACCATGGTCTGGCTGTTTCTTAGACAAAAGGGCAGACCCGATGACACATCCCTTCCCACACAGCCCTCTCTAGGTGCTGGTAATCATCTCTTCCTGCTGCCCGTCAGGCTTGGAGGTGATAAAGGCTCCTACTTCTGGATGTTACCAACCCCAAGGCACTGCTCAATCCTCACTTCATTTCTTAAGCCTCACTCATGCACTCTGTATTAAACTTATTAATGCTAGAGTGGACCATTACCTTCCTGATAGGACCCCAACTATTATAGTCACTGATTTCTATCCTTTTCATCTGATTCAGATGACTATACTTTAAGCCATCAGTACGTCTTAGCTGATTGCTATGTTACTTCCAAATCTGTCTCCTTGTAGTCTCTTTGCCATTGTTCAGACTGTCAAAGTAACTTTTGTAAAATGTCCATGTAATTATACCAATCTTGCATAAGTCCATAGAAGGCTCTCAGTGCCCTTCAGCACACTTGTCGATCTGTCTTTCTAGAGTAAGTCTTTTATCTCTCCTGCCAGAGCATCCTGCCCTCAATGAATACTTATTGAATGAGTGAATATTGAATGGGACTTTAGGTCTTAAGGGAAATATAGCTATTTCCTTTTACAATATTATTTTTTATTATAGAGCAATTTCTTGTCCTCTTGAATGAGTCTCATGGTTATGGGAATACAAACACCTGGGAATAATGTCATGCCTTTCTATTGTCCAGAACTCTTATCAATGAGGGGTTATGCCATGAAAAAAAAAAAAAAAAAAAAAAAAAAAAAAAAGCAAAGGCTCTAAGCTACATTTCCTGGATTTAATTCCTGATTTCTCCTGTAGTTCTGTGACAGCAGACAAGTTACTTAACATCTTATGCCTCAATTTACAAATCTATAAAATGAGGATAGGTCTATCATCTCACTCACGGGTTTGCTGCAAGAATTAAGGGAATTAGCACATACCAAACACTAAGAACAGTGCCTGGCATAAGGTGAGTACACAATGTTTGCTCTTATTGCTTAGCTACCTTTGTCCATCACTGTCATCCTGTGGTGTCTCTGCTTATAGTTCAGCTCATTCTTTTACAAAAACAGACCTCTACTTAAAAACCTTCTAATATCAAAGACTATTCCAGGCACAACTATTCTAGCGGTTGTGCCCATGAGAACTTCATCTTCAGTTGGCATACAGCTGCCACTTTCCATAGCCTCTTCATAAATGATCTTCTCTTCCATTCAATGGCCTGTCAAGAAGGGGTTGGGGAAAGAGCACAGGTACTTACAATGTATTTGTATATTACAGCTATGGTTCCCTCATGATCTTTTCCAAAACCCAAAGAACATTGCCTCCAACAATATTGAGCCTCTGCCTCTCTTTCTCCTCTTTTCCTTTTTGAAGACACTCACACCTACATCTCCATTTCTTCCAGAGACTGACAGAGAAACATTACATTTGGAATTTTAAAGATAAACTTGCCAAAGCAAAGCTTTTTAAAACTTATTGTGGTATTTATGTCTATAATTAAAACAATTTTAGAAAAATCAAAAATATATACATATATATATCAAGAAGAAAAATATAAAACTACCATTCTAACATTCCTAATATCCAGAAACTATCACTATTAATATTTTACAACAATGCTTACAGACTTTTTTAGATTTATATGTGGTTTCTTTCATAGTTGGGAGTACATTCTACATATATATTTTGTATCCT
The DNA here is from genome assembly GCF_046562875.1 of Panthera onca. Lineage (NCBI taxonomy): Eukaryota > Metazoa > Chordata > Mammalia > Carnivora > Felidae > Panthera > Panthera onca. Next base: position 90,060,999 of record NC_138348.1, on the reverse strand, counting down.
CCATTTTCCCATTTTGTCAAATAATAGTCACTGATCCAAACTATATATAAAAGTAATTTTAACGATATCACTCATTTAATAATTTAATTCAATGTCCTCGTGATATTCTATTATTTTCAGCTATTTAATTAAATATCCCTATTATTAGAAAAGTTATTTCCTACTTTTAAAATTATTACCATAAAGCTATGGTAAACATCTTTGGTTATAAATTTTTGTTCATATTTACGAAAGATTCCTAGAAGAAAACTGTTGAGTTGAAGAATATAAATATCTTAAGGCTTCTGATATACCTTAATAAAAAACTGCTTGTCAGAAAGCATACGCCTATTTATACTTTTCAACAGCAGTATGTGAAGGTTAAGGTTAGAATTAGGATGCCCTTAGCAAGCTCTAAATTTATGTTTTGTTTAATCTCTTCTCACTGAAAGGCAAAGCCTATATTTCTTAAATGTGTGTTATAAACAATAAGTATTAAAATAGATATAAAGAGGCTTAATCCTCATTTGAATTTCACATACTTTATTTCACTCCAATTTAGACAATTTTAGTTAATTATGTATGCCATGAGGTATTTAAGGAAGAGCTCCTTTGCCATCAGAGACGCACCTGGCAGAGCAAACCATGTCACTCTGGAGGACACCCTGCAGACACGTTCCTGATGGAGCCATCTCTAGACATGGAGGATTGTGGGGAGGGTCTGGCAAGAAGCAAAGCCCTGCTCACAGATTGCAACTGGCTGCTCGTGGAGTCTGTATATAGAGAAGGAACCCATCAGCAAGAGAGCATTCTTTCCCCTAATCACCCAATAAATGAGAACTAAGAGCCAATTACGTGGGAGAACTATACTGAGCACCAGGAACACCACATTAACAGGAGAGACTTAGTACCTACCTTTGCAAAGCTTGCAATTTAAAGAAAGGGATGATATTCAACAATTGATTACCCAATTAGATTTTTAATCACATTTCCAATGAAATGTTAGAAAATGTATTAACAGACATATTGAACATTCCATCTGTTGAGTTTACATTTCTGTTTGAGGTATAGCCACATGTCACAACTATCTTGGTACATGGAAGTCATCCTGTGATTTGTAAACACACAGTAAGAATGAAAATGCCATCTGATGACCATTTCTTTCCTTTATTCTTTGAGTTTCAGAGTTTCGTGAAATCACACATGTTCCAAGAACAAACAGAACAGGTGCTGCTTCCCTAACACAGTGTACTTGTCAGAAGAAAAGTTGAACTTCCAATGCTCAATGAATAATGGCTGGACAAAGATGGGGGGAGGGGGGAATGGGTTTATCTAAAACCTTTCTTTCCATGAGTGCAGTGCCTTGGAGAGCCTCAATGGCACACCCCATGTGTTAAGGGAAAATTAAAGCCCAAAGAATTTAAATGATCTGTCCCATTTCCAGTTTATCATGGAAGGACTAGGAACTGTCCTATGAAAGAAATTATCTAGTTCTTTTAGATCACTTTACAAATAGTCATTCGCTCACCTGCTTGACCAGCAAGTAACAATTCGTGCTGGGTAAGTGACAAAGAATCCTACTTTGGATTATTTCCTTTCCCTTAGCCTTTCACATACTTGGTTTCATTATAGGTTATTATTCTGTAGATGCATCCTCTTACATGGCAAAGGAGGGGTGATATCCTAATCTATGCAACCCCATCCACACCATATAGATCTAGGGAGATCAGATCAAGGTGCAGATCCAGGAGAATTGCCTGTTGCCCTCTGTTCCTTCCACACCAGGCTTCTCAAGTTTCCTTTCGTGGTTATTTGTTTAAAAGGATGAATGCAAGGCAGAAAATGTGGCCAAATAGCCCACTCTCACCACTGGTGAGGAATGGCATCCTCTGAATGCCGAAGTAGCTTCCGGTTAAACGGAGCAAAACAGAGATCTTTGACATGTACAGGCCAGGGAGAAGTTCTTGAAGGAACAATGGGACATACTGCGGACTATTTACAGACTCCACCGCCCTGTGTTATGGCTACTGAGTTGCCTGGCGATTTGTATTGTTTGGTTCACAATCCCTAGGCCTCCCTCTGCACCCCCTGCCCCCACCAACTGCCTGCTCAGCTATTGTCATTGATGGCATCATCCTGGCCTTCCCCACCCCCCCACACCCACTGCCCTCCATCATCATTTCCCCTATTGTTTGCCGGGCCTGGCCCTGACCCCTGGGTATTTATAAAGGCCACTTCCCGCTGCATCATTGTGTGCTCCGTGGCCCTCAGCTCCCCACATTTCCTGACAATGAGGGGGGAGCTTGTTAACAGCCTGAGTCCAGCTCCCGACTTCCTCCATGTCCTGTTTACTGTGTTTTGCAAGCACCTCTCTGGCCACTCCTCAGAGCCCAGCAGTGCGGATTTATCCCAGCATGGGCTGCAATCATATTCCAGTCTAGCAATTTGCCTAGAATCAAACAGCCCAAAGGATGAAAGACTTCCGCATAACGGCCTGGAAACTTGAAAGGTGTTTCGGTCTTCGGATTAAGCTACTCAGGTGGTGTCCTAAGTCAAGATTAAAGATGATTACAAGATGAGTGTCTTACATCCTGTGTGTTGGCCAAGGGGAAAAAAAAAAGAGTACTTTTGTGCATCTGTGACTCTAATATTTCAAACTTTTGCTAGTTCATTTTCAAAATTAATTTAACAGGGAGCTCCTTCCGTTTCCTATATATAAGGTGAGAGAACCAAAGCCCAGGCAGTGCGAGTAAGAAACTTTCCCGAGGTCATGAGCTATATTGCAAAGCCCAGTGCCTACCGAAAAGCACTATGGTTGGTGGCTTTGGTCACGTACTCATTCTTGATGTCACCCCATCCTTTCTTTCCTCAGGGTTCCAGTGTCTGCCACCTCCCCATCTCCTGCCTTTATCACTCAGTTACTCTCCGGGCATGTGTTGGGAGACCTGACATAACGTCCATCAAAACTCAGGAACTCCTTTTAGAAGGATTCGTTGTGAAGCCCTCCGGACCCACAACTGCTAGAGAAGAACATTCTAGGCTCCATCTACTGGGATGAGCTCCTGGTTAAATCAGGCTCTAGCCCAGGCTGGCTTCTGTGATGTTTGATCTCCCCCAGTATGGATCCTGTCAGGAACTGAGACTTTGACTGCTCTTTGTTTGTTATTGCAGCCGTTGAATGGGAAGCGCAAAGGTGACTGGAGTCACCAACCCATCAGCCAAGCCTGCCCCCTCGTGCCTCGACTGTTTGGTTTGGCAAAGCCACGATGTCTTCCTAGTGTCTGGGTACCAAAAGCCAGACCCCTTTCTCCCAGGGGCCCATCTAGCCGTCCTCTTTGTCCCTGATCACGCTGTATCCACGTTTCCCTCGGCCACGCAAGCTGAGCGTGTGTGTTTGGTCTGGCCTACATCATCCCCCTCGTCTCGTGGCCTCCACCCTGTCGCCTCTCCCAGCAAGCATCCTGTTTCGTCCCTGGCTCTGCCGCTGCTCCAGACCGAGGAGCTCCCGGCAGGCAGTGGGCCAGTCTCGGGACTGGTGACAGGGTAAATAATGCACAGGCCAGCCAGGAGGTCAGAGGGCAGTTGCTCCTGGGATTGCATCTCCTTAGATGAGGAGGCCTGCTGGCTGTGATCATCCTGTGGAATTCGTTGCCAGAACTGATGGGCAAGATAAAGCACATTAGCAAAATGAGCCCTCTTTGATTTTATGCCACAGGGGGCGAGAGCTGGCCTGGAGGATTTGAACTCACCACTGACCCTCTCCTAAGGCTGCTGCTGCTAGGCTACAGGCTGATCATCCTTATCAGCACCATAGTCATTGTACAACACTAGAATGTTAAAACCAGAGTGGCTGGGGCAAAGCCTCCTTTAATAAATGAGGCACAGAGGTCCAGAGGGCTCAAGTGACCTGCTGTAACCTGCACCCCACTCCCTTGTCCATCCCAGCGACCTCTTCAGCTCTATTATGCCACCGCGTCCGGGAAGGGCCTCCCCAGGGTTATGGGGAGGAGGTTGGAAGTATGAGCTGCTGATAGGAGGATATCCCTATTTCTCAGATTAGCTTCAAAAGATGAAGAAGAATGAAATGCCGGGAATGAACTCCCCAGTCCAAGAGACACGTCCTTACTTGCAGGTAGGGGGAGATAGGAGAGACCACAGCCTCCAGCCCTGGGGACCAGTTTCCTCTCTACCCGTTCATTCTGACCTACTTCGTATAAAGCTGAAGTCACAGAGCCATAGCAATAAACACTAGAAAGAGAGAAAGAACACACACGAAAAGATAGCATCATCGCCCAATAATACTTGTTCAACCCATAGATATGTATAGACTTATGTGGTCATGCCAAACCCCCCTCAACTCAAACTAGATGGATATAGTCCCTGACATATAAGATTACTCATTCAGTCAGTCAGTGAGTCAGTCAGTCATTCCCTCATTCCTTCACTCAGCAAAGAGATACGTCAAGGTCTCTATCAATCTACATTTATCCATAGCATACTCTATGCTGAACTAGGTGGCAGGGTAATTCTTCTGAGGAATTGGAGACTACAGTTTGGTGGGGGTAATAGACACATTAAAAACAATATAGCCTGACATGAGAATATATATGCATAATACATATACATATACATATACATATACATATACATATACAATGTATATATGCACTGTTCACACACACAATAGAGATGTACACAAGGAGGCTGAAATTGCTTGGGATGGATGAGAACATCAAAAATATCTTCACAGAGAGACAATATTAGAGCTGAGTTTCAGACTGAGAATTGAGAGAGCATAGCAGACAGAGGCAACATCCTATCAAAGAGGCTGCTCAGAGAGCCACATAAAGTGCAGAACAAGTGGAACAGAGGATGACATGGCTCTTCGGGCAGGGCCTAGATCCCAGGAGGCCTTGAATGCCATGCCAAAGAACATGGGTTTTATCCTGAAGGTACTAGAGGTCCATTAAATAACGAATAAAGCAAATAAGAGGGTTCTGTTTTCCATAAAGAAAAGCATTGGTGCTCAAGTGAAAAATGAACTGAAGGCATGTGAGACAGGCAGCAAGAAGTCTCTGGAACAGTCTAGATGGGTGCTTCCATTTGTGTCATGCCTGGTCAGTGTCAGAAACTGAACTTAGCCCTTTACCCAGTCTAATAAGTCTCTGTCAGCGAATATTAATGAGAATCAACTCGGTTCCAGGCTCTGTGGACACAATGGTCAACTATACAGACGAGTCTTCCCGTCAGAGAGCTTCCTGAAAACTGGCATATATCAGATTAGCACGTGACCTCACAGGCAACGTGGCACTCTGTCTCAAAAGAAACCTCTATGTCTGTGATGGTTATTTTTCCCATTTTCAGAAGTTAAATGACTTGCCCAATTCACACAATTAGTAACTACTGTAAAATGGATTCAACCCCAGTTTAACACCTGGACTCACAGAGATAGTCACTATTCTATACTATTCTTCAATACTTGATCATTAAACAGATTTGTGTTTTAAGTCCCTCACAGAGCCTTGGGCACTTTTATTTTTGTAGACCTCGTCTTACATTTCGTATTAAAAAAACACTAAATCGTATATTGAATATTATACATATAGAACTGTATGAATTAAGTTGAAGTATACTAAGTTTAAATCATATAACACTTCATAGACATTTAATTAAGCATTTATAAACTATGATTGGGCACTAACCTCAGATGCAGGCTAATGTAATAGAAATCAGATATTATCCCAAGAAGTTTAAAAGTAACACACCTGATGCAAATTGGTGGAACTGGGGAATGCTTCTTCGGAGATACATCTGAATGGAGTTTGGAAGGATGGGGAAGAGTAAGTCAGACAAAAAGAGGCAGCAATCAGTCCAAGAAGAAGGAAGGAATGTTGTGATGTGTGAATAAAGAGAGAGGTATGAGATAGCACGGTGGATCTGGGAAGTTTCAGGAAGACATTTAGACTCTATGGAGATAACTGTCATTTCAAATAATATTTCCATGTAGAGAGAAATGTAGCTTATTTCTAATTTTTTTTAATTTTTTTTTTTTTGAGAGAGAGAGCGGGGGAGGGGCAGAGAGAGAGGGAGAGAAAGAATCCCAAGCAGGCTTTGTGCCCAGCACAGAATCCAATGCCAGACTCGATCCCAGGGCCATGAGAGCATGACCTGAGCCTAAATCAAGAGTGGGACATTCAAGCACGTGAGCCATCCAGGCGCCCCATAGAGATTTTTTTTACTTTTAAGTAATCTATACCCAACGTGGAGCTCAAACTTGCAACCCCAAGATCAAGAGTTGCATGTTCCACCGACTGAGTCAGCCAGGCGCTCCTATAAGGCATCATTTTAGAGTCTTGTATTGCAGAGAAATAGAACGTCATAGTGGTTAAGAACTAGGGATTTAATCCTAGTTTCAGTTCAGAATCTTTATGTGACCTGGGGTAAGTTCTTTACGTCTCACAGCTTTTATTTTTTTTCTCATTAATAAAGTAGGAACAAGAGTTATATTTACTTCACATGGGTTTTTTTTTTTAGTGGAAAAGTCATTTTGTATAGTACTTGGAATATAGAAAGCACTCAGCAAACTTTTGGTTGCAATTATTGTTCTTCTGTTGGCCCTAAATTGTCCTGCATTGTTGTTGTTGTTAGTATTCTTCGTGCTGGGATCCTCTAACCGAGACTTAGGCTGTCTCCAGAGATCACATTCACACGAGAAAGAATAAAAATGAACCACTAGTAAGGATATTTGGGAAAATGCGCTTCAGGTTTTGAGTAGGTTTCATACTTCTAAATGAGTAGGTGTCCTTTGTGATGGGAACACCACTGAACTCCGTACAGAATGTCTCTCAGAGTGGAGCCCTCTCACCTGGCTGACTTATTATGGCACTTTGGGTTCAAAGAACAAAACTCCATATAAAAAATAAGGTCTCTCTCTCTCTCTAAAATAATTTTTAAAAGTTTAAAAAAATAAAAATCTTTAAAAAATAAATAAATAAAAATAAAACGGTGCCTTATAACATAGACCTGCAGCAGGGCCGTTGCATAACCCTCCTACAACTTACACATTCTAACTGGTGGACGCCTACGTCACAATATATCAAACATATGATTCTGTACTTATATCTTACATAAATGTGGATTGTCTCTTTGTTGAATTGTTTGAGACTATTTTGTATAACAAATAGCTTTGTTAGTTTTCACTTATAGCTTTATTTTGAAATTGGCACTTTTCCTAGTCTCAAATATTATCTTAGGGTCTCAAAAGCTCTGTAGACTATGGGGGAACTATGGCTTTAATACCATCCTCTGTAGTTTTTCCCAAGGAGGCACCCGAGAAAGGTTTAGAATCCCTCAGTTGAAATAAGCACATGGCCTCCCCAAATGAATATTGTACTTTGAAAAACTTTTAGCCTCATTATTTCTAAGCCTCAATATGCAGATGCCTGACATTTCATACTCTGAGGAAATACAGCAGCACGTCCCTTGTGGTCATTTTCCTTGAGTGTCCTGGGCCTTGGCTCTGTCGCCTGAAGCCCAGTCCCATGTCTTCTTTCCGTTCATCTAAAAACCACTTGGAAAGCAGACAGAATCTCCTTATCACTCTGAATTATTCATGGGCAGAGGCTAGTGCACCCATCTCTCAAGTCACACTTTAGTTTTAAGACTTATACACTGTACCCCGTTATGTATTTTCAGGAGCAGGGCAAGCCTGTACCGCAGCCTCGTTTATTTTGCCTTTGAAAATGGAAAGAGATTTCCCTAAGCACTGGAAAGAATTTGAGATAGGAAAGAGAACACCAGAAGGGAAACAAAACTTCAGACAGAAGGGTGGAGGAAGGAAGTAGAAACAGAGACCAGATGAATTCTGCTTTCCTACTTTCAACCAAAGACTGTCTCCCAGAGCTGTGGGATCCCTAGGCTGGCAGGTCCCCCAGCCAGGATCAATGTGTGCATTTCCATATCAAAGGACAACACACTGGCTGCCTAGGTCTTCAGTGAGAGATCCAAAGTGAGAAGAAAGTGACGTTGGGCTCCTTGGCACACATTTAGAAATAACTTTAAGCTTGAGCAGCTCAGACCTCATTTTGCTCATCCCCAAAGACAAATCATGTATTAACCAACCCATCAAGTCATCCCAATCTCCCACTTTTATTCACCTCCTTCAAGAGATACAGTAAAGCTTCGGTCTGTGAGCCTAATTCGTTTCAGAAACACGATGGCAATCCAAAGCACTTGTGAATTTCACAAAGTGAATTACAAGAACCATTGGTTCAGTTGTGATCGTGTGACATACTACTCATATTGCAAGACATTATTCATTTATCAAGTGAAAATCTGTTGGAAAATTGGGGCGCCTAGGTGGCTCAGTTGGTTAAGGATCTGGCTTTGGCTCAGGTCATGATCTCACAGTTTGTGGGTTCGAGCCCCACGTTGGGCTCTGTGCTGACAGCTCAGAGCCTGGAGCCTGCTTCAGATTCTGTGTTTATCTCACTTTCTGCCCCCCCCCCCCCCGCCTTGCTCTCTCTCTCTCTCTCTTTCAAAAAAAAAAAACATTAAAAAAATTATTAGAAATGTTTGCTCGTCTTTCAGAACACTCGCAGGACAAGTTACTCAGAATCCAAGGTTTTACTGTATGTTTCTGGACTGCCTGCCATAGTGTATGAGCATAGCTAAAGTAAAACATCTCAGAAAGTGTAGACTGGTTCTACCTTTCAGGTATCAAAGGAGAACTAGTGGCCTCTGGGGCCACCAGGAGGAGAACACCTTCCCTCTGCTGTTCAAACACCCATAGGAAGTTGGAAACTGAGAAAGGATCTATTTCCTGAACATAGAAGTCTTCTGAGAAAAGATCTATTTCCTGAACATAGAAGTCTTCTGAAATCTTTCCTCACCTCCAACCTGAGCTGAACCCATTCCCAATAAGAGGGCACAAATTGGAAGAGAAGCAGGAAACAGGACAGATGCAGGAAATCAAACCATTGAGAGCACCACTCAAATAGCCTCATTTGGATGCAGCTCCCTTTGGGAGAATGCATTGATGGCATGAGGGGAGCACTGGCCCAGCCACCATGTGTTGAGGTGTAAAGTGAGTAAGCCATGCTTGGCCTCCAGGGAAAATCTGCATCCATCAAGTGGCTTTCCACCCTGGGAGTCACAAAAATGAACTTCAAAATAGCCGCTATAATCAAGTTGTATGGGTGGAGTATTCCCCGGCCAACTCCAGGAAGTTCCCTATCCAGAGCTATTCAATAGGCTGGGGCTGTGCAAATAATTAGTCTCCTACTTGCTCCACAACCCTGCTAGGCTGAGAGCCCAGCTGATGAGTCCAGGTGGGACCATTAGGCCACATTTGGGCAGGCGGCTCAGACATCACCATGGAAACAGGAGGCTTTATTAATTTGACTAAAAAGGACGAAACAACACATGCTGTCCTTTAGACAATAGGATCATGTCATCTGAGGCCTCCGTGCCCAGGTGACAAGCCTGGCCCCCAACTTCTGTCTGCTGGGCCTCCCCACGCACATTCTGGAGGAGGTGAGCCCAGCAGGCTGCTCTAGGCCAGGCGATCTGAGGCTGACAATGTGTCACTGCAAAGCCGCCCTTGCAGATGTTTCCTGGGCTGAGCCTGAACAAGGCTGAGAGCAGAGATTTTGGCAGCAGGAGGCAATGGGTGGCGGCCCTGAACTCTGAGTCTTGATAGCCCTCCTGAAAATTATAAGCCAGGTGCAGGGGAGATAAAAATGCCCTGCAGCAAAAGATCCTTAGAAAGTTCTTGTTATTTTAATTAATAAAAGGACTTACAAGTTGGAAAGAAGTGCCACCTTCATGATCGATGACGACTGGCCCTTTTGTTGACTGGCCCCGAGGAGATCTCGAGGAAAACAAAACATACGACTTCCTCTCCTCTCGTCCTTCATTCATGATCCAAGTTCCTGCCCTACCTTCTTCAGGAAGCTTCCTTCAGTGACTCTGGTTTCCCTAGAGCTCTCTTTTCTCTGGATTTCAACAGCATGTGTCACAGCAACAGTAGTAGCGATGGCTCATGCTGAATGAGTGTCTGCTCTGTACCGAGCGTCACTCTAAGCGGGGTATGTGAATTACCATAATCTCGCCTCACAACAACCTCAGGTGGTAGCTACTAATATTATCCTCACTTTATCAGCAGTAATGGTGCTGAAGTATGGAGAGATTAAGTAACATGGCTATAGGTCACACAGCTAGTATGAGGCAAAGCCTGGATTGGAACCAGACATCTGACCTCAAAGCCCCAATCTACCCACTTCACTTTCTCTCCTTAACGGGTTCTTTTTTCCTTTATTTTTTTTTAATTCACCAAATATTCTGGAATATCCAATATGGCAAGGTATTTGGCTAGAGATCGTGTGAGAAGTGACGGTGGACGCAAAACAGTCTGAAACATGTACCCAAGGTCTTCAAAATGTGCAAGCGCGTATAATACATTCCCAAATGAGAATATTATGGGAAGAGGAGGTCCCGTCGTAAGTCATGGTTACCATAGGAGATCTGTTACAGGCTTTAGGAAGAACCCACCACTTAAACAGAATTTTGAGGGGGAATAAAGCCAAAAGAGAAAGCGTTTCTGACAGGAACATGTTCAAACAAAGCAGAGCAGAATGCATGTTTGTAGATGGTGACTGTCTAGATTGATAAGAATGACACACATATGAGTGGAATCCTGGGTGATAAGGACAAAATTGGTAGGTTATGGCCCGAAAATGAATATTACCTAGTTTAGGGTTTATTTGTAGATAAAAAGAAGTCAGTGAAGGTATGTGTTTGAGCAATGGAATGGTGCAAAAAGAGTAGGCTTTGGAAAGAGTCATCTGCAGTATGCGGGAGGATTAAGATGAAAATGAGAGAAGAAATAAGGGATGAGCTGGGTGACTATCACAGAGCAGGCAAAAGATAATGATAAGTTAAGCCAGAATGAGATAGCAAAGGGAGTGGAGGTTAGAACTGATGGGAAACCCACAGGGAAAGTTGAATCAAAAGACCTGTTGACGTGTTGTACATGTAGGGGCCCCTGGAGGGGGACAGTACCCAACTAGGGACTGGAGGAGTATTGTGGCATTAAAAGAAAAGGAAAAGTTATGAGGATGACACGGTTGGTGGACAAGAGGGGAAGGTTTATGTAAATGGTCTCAGAGAGCATGAGTTTGAGATACACGTAAGTACATAAAGCAGAAAGTTGAAAATCTTAGAACACAGCTTAAGAGAGATTTCAAATGTCCTGAAAGAGATTCAAGCATCATCCACAGAGTGATGACAGTTGTAATAGAAGGCAAAGATGAAATTGGCATGAAAACGGGTACAGAATTTGCAGTAGATTTTTTATTATAGAAAGGAAAATAACACAGGCTCTAAGCTCCCTGAAGGTACATTTCCCTGATGTAGATCTAATGCATTAGACCTCAACTTGGTACAGAAGAGCCTAAAAGAGGAAAGGAACAAAGATTTATAGGCTCGGGGTGATTTAGAAAATTAACCTGTTTGGATGATTGGGAAAACTTTGAATTCTGCCCTGTATAAAATACAAACAGGCAAACTAATCTAATGTGTTGTTTTCCAGAAAGAGTATTGGGAGCATCCAAATTAGATCTAGAATCTCCTCTTATGGTGATGGCTTCCAAATTCAGAATTATGGGAGCTTCGAGACCACAAAACCACAGAACTGAATAATGATGGGCTTCATGTATGTTTTCCTCTCTAAGCCCTTGGCAGTTTTCAGCTCCAAAATGTCAGCCTTTCCAGCATGGTAGACAGGTCATGCTCCCCATCTCCATGTTCATCCATAAAATGGGGACAGAATTCTCAGCTTCCACACTGCAAGGAAACATCTTGTCAGACTCCTTGCAGAAGAATTTTAGATATTTTTTCTAAATAGTAGAGTAATTATTAGATGATGCATTTACTATTTTTTAAATCCCTTTTATCCCAGGAATCACTTCTAAGAATTGTTTGGCCCAGTTTACAGATTAAAGAGGATAGATTCTGAACTAGGACTGCAGCCAGCTTTCTCCAAGTCAAAGATAATTAAGTAGGAAGATTGTGTATACACTTGAGATTGGTGGATATCCAACAATGGCCAAGAGTACACTCTGAGCCATGCAGTACTCCAGTCACGGAATTTCCATCTGAATTTTCAGGTCAGCTCTCTAAGATATATTTGGGGCAACAAGATGACTGTGCAGTGGTTTTTCTCTGGTGGTTCTGTGTAGATTGAGGGATGGTTGAGGAGATAAACAAGGAGACAGTGTTACCACAGATACCTAAATTTGTTTTTTTTTCTCATCAAAAGATATTCACCACATACTGGTTCTTTTTATCTCTTTGCTGGTCCCTATCAAAGGCATTGACAGGCACCCTCACCTAATTCTGAAATCAAACTTCTGAAAATTTAAAATAAAAAAAAACAAAAGGATTTAATACACCATTTCGTCTTTTCACCTCTTTCTGTTATTGTCTTTACATTTCCTGTTTCCCTGCATATGATGATATTGCCTCACCTCAGCCTTATCTGCCAGGGGAAATGTTGAAATGTGCTATTTGTTGGGACCTGACACACTGATAGAGATTAGCTTCATTGGTTTTATTTTTCAGATCCAAAGTGAGATCAAAAGGCTTCACTAAGATCACCCAGCAACTGAAGAACTAGGGCGGGAAGTAAAATTCACAGCTACCGTATCCCGGAGCATAGAGTATGAGAAAACAGAAGACCATCACTTCATCATCCTTAGCTTCAATAAGCAACTAGATTAAAGGATTGGAAATGATAATAATGGGAATAATTTTTAAAATTAAGTTAAATGGCAAAAGCTGGAATTGGGTTTATTGTGTCTTCAGAAGATTATCTACCTCCATTCCGATCTAACCAATATGTCCACACTTCTACACATCCACACCTCCTCCTCTGTTAGGAGCATGAAGTCAGCCTGAACACGTTGACCCCATTCCCGTCCTTCATGTCTGATCAATTTTTGTCATTAATGGACCCATGTTCAGTTTTAGGTTTGCCTCCTCAAAAACACACAGACACAAACATAACTATCTATCCACCCATTTATCATGTCAAAACCATTGACACTGGAGGGGAATTCTGATCCAGAGAAGGGGTACTTTATATATTTATGGTACATTACAATTACATGATGCAGAATTATTGTTAAAATTCAGTAGTGAAGTTGAATATTTTTAACTTGGGACACGTTTTATTAAAGATACACATGCCTATGAGTAAACGAAAGAGAATCTGTTTTTCCACAAGAATGTTTGAAATTCTTTCAACTTGCATTTCGCATTGGAGACCCAGGTTCAATCCATACTTTGGGGTGAAGACTCCTATAAGGGAGTCATGGAATCGTGTTTGCATTAACAATCAATAATCCTACCTAAGGTGAAAAGAAATTGAATTTTTCTCATTGTTTTTCAGGGCTGAAAGATGTGAAGAATGCACATGGCATAACTTATATTTCCTACATAGTAAATACCCAAGAACCACACTGAAATCCAATGTTGGGTTGCTTCCACTTTATGGTAAGAAGCCACCAAAGGCCAGAAAGAGCATCACCCAATTCATATTCCACTTCCAGTCATAGTACAAATGATCACACATCCACACCCACATGTACTCTCACATACTCTCAATTGAGAGTGGTGAGTCAGGAGCTGTAACTTTGCAGCCAACCTGCCAACAAGAATGATGCTCTTAGGAATCCAGCAGGTTTTATTTAGCATAGGAGTTATGGCCTTATAGACCAAGGGTTGGGCTAAGCCAGAAACACACCCTGTTGTTATCTCAGGATACTTACTGCAAGAGAAGGTCACCATGGAAAATGCATTTATGACAGAGCTGTGGCAGAATGTGACATCACCCATGTGCTTAAACCTTCACCTATGCCTGGAAACACCAGACCACACAGAACAGGTTTACCTCAACATGTGAAGGCCTCTCTTCAACTGAAGGGGAGCCTAGGGACCTTGAAAGTGTGGGCGGAGCCTAAGAGAATGGAAAAATTGACCTGTCACTTTTGAATTCTCAGAACATAACTATAAATACCCTCGGGGCTTATTTGGGAGAATAATGTGTGTAAGTTAATGAGTGTATAGTTTGTGGATCTAAAGCAAAGAGTGTAAATCAGATCTCATCCAAGTGTGCTAACAAAGGCCAGACATATGTCTCTAGAATCTGCATGGTCTCAGTGCTGGAGGAGACATCATCCGACCAGGAAGGATGCTTCTTGTCAGGATGAAAACACTTGTCTTAAGTGTAGAAGACAAGGGTTGTGACTCCATACTTTGCACTCTCCATAAGCCATTTCTCACTTCTGTGCTCACTTTCCTATATATAGATAGGCAGACTGAACTAGCTGATTTTCAAAATTCTTTGTAGTGTGGAACGTTTGTAGCTCTAAGTCCCTAGGTCCAGCCATGAAGATAAGACTCCAGTATTCTATGCTCCATGTTCCAATGTTCTCCAATATTTTAAGTTCAATCCTGGCTTCTGCATCCTCAGGGAAAACAGACAGATACCTACTATCTTATCTATTTCCTTTGATGTGATTTTTATTTATTCAACCATCTCCATTCAGCAAACACATAGTCAAATGCAAGGCACCATGATAGATACGGGAATTACTGTAGTAACTTGTACCCAACTAAAAATCCTCCATGGCCTCTCATATGTGTTTTTTACTTGGAGCCTCATAATAAGCCTGTGAATATAGGCACATCGGGCATGCCTATTCCCGCTTTGATAATGAGGATACTAGGAACTGGTGAGAACAGATGATTTAACAGTGATCACATATCTAAAAATTATGAGAGACGGAGCCAATAATCACATTTTTTAACTCTTGGACTCATCTCTGATCTAACATTCCACACAGCCTCACCAAAGTAATATTCTACATTTTTAATTGAACATTATACTTTATAGAACACTCTTCAAAAATATCTGTTTATCTTCACAAAAGCCCCCAAGTATCTATGAGAATGAGGCCCAGCCAACATAACCATGCATGAAATAAAGACTTGAGACCATGTTATGGTTAATTCAGGTACTGTCAGCTACAAACTTACCTGAATTTCCGCAGGCTGAAAACAAGGAAGATTATCAATCACTTCATTCTGAAAATATATCAGGCAGCCACTGTGCTATTTTCTTAACATGTATCTTTTTAAAATGCCTACAGGTGGCCCCCAAAGTAGGCATTATCACTTGACAGATGAGAAAAAATTGAGGCATAGATAAGTAATATGCACAAGGTCACACAACAACAGAAATGAAACTCTAACCCAAGGACATCTGACTGCAAAGTTGAATCTCTCCCACAGTTCATAGGGAGAGTCTTTGGTTCCAAACTGATAACCTCTGTTCCAGGTCACATTAAAAGACTCATTTGGCCTCCATCCTTCAAGAGGCAGTGATACTGAAGAAGTCCCTAATCCAGCGACATCTGGATGGGAAGTATAGAGAGGTGAAATTTGGGGGAAAAGCACCTTTAGAAAGAAAATAATCAAATAAATTGGGTGATAAGGATGCCAGGATCAGTAAAATCCCTGCCACAGTCTTACAGAAAGAAGATAGCAAACAGTGGTTAGTATTCATTCTTAAATCTATTGCACAGACTCCTTTACTGGCAAACGCATCTTCAGCAAAATGATACTAGCCAGTCACATTTTTAAGAGTTTTCAAGAGGCTGGACATTTCCTAGCTATAAGAGTCAGGATGATTAGGTTATGCTGAAAGAAGAAATTAACCTAAAAATCTCACTGATACTACAAGAGCAATGATGGAGTTTTATTTCTAACTATGCAGAATTTGCTGCAGCTCCAGTAGCCCTCCAGGGCAAGTCTCTTCCATGAGGTATATTAGGCTCCAATCTACTTCCCCAATATGGCCTCCAGGTTACCAGAACAAAGGAGGAGAAAGCCACAGGGTCAAGTGTTCTCCCTTAAATGCTTCAACCCACAAGTAACATGTGCCACTTCCACTCACAATCCAGTTTTCAGAAATAGTCACATGACCTCCCTTGACACATGGAGAAATTTGGGGAGTACATGGATATTCAAGAAGTTCTAAATATCTCTGCCAAACTACTTTTCAAGGACAGTAAAGCCCATCCCCAGTCATAATGAGAATGGGTATTTTTCCTCTTCAAAAGGCACTCTTTACCCCCCTCCATCCTACTCTGTGCCCTGGAAAAGTGAATCATACACACTGCACCAAATGGTCACCTGCTCTTTGACTTCTTCTTGTGTTTGGTCAATAGAGAGTGCTTTGAGGTCAAGGTAATGATTCCTTTTTATTCCCGTGGCATCACTGGAAGTGGTGCTGAGATTCCACCATTCTCCACTTTAACTCTCTCTTTCTGGGTTCCAGAAACCACTCCTACCCCATCCCTGCAGGGAGGTCAACAGCCTACTCTTACAAAGCTAGAAGTATTGCACCATTGCTTGTGCTTTCCTCACAGTCTGTGTCTCTACTATACTCTAATTGCTCAATTTAAGTGCTCTCTCTGTTTCCTGCTGAGATCCTGACTGATACAAGGGAGCTCTGAAAAAGATTATAATTTTAACTATTGAGAAGAGCCTTTATTATACTTACCATTGAATTAGAAATGTGTCAACCTTTAACAGAATCTACTTATAGTGAGCTCATAAATTGGTGTTCTTCCTCCATTTCCACCTATTCTCAACATCATCAGAAAAGTTGCTTATTTTTTTCTGATTATCCATGCCTTTATAATCTTCTAGTGGCTCCCCATTACCACAGAAAGGCATCAACACTTTAGCCCACATGTCAATACCCTCCATGAATCAATTTTCAGCTCACTTTGGGTACATTATACTCAATTTTCTAGACCAGAAGTTGGCAAACTCCAACCCATGGACCAAACCAGGCACTTTGGTAAATACAGTTCTACTGAAACAAGCCACACTCGTTCATTTACATATCTTCTATGGCTGCTTTCACAGCACAATAGCAGAGTTGAATAGTTGAGACAGAGACTATATGGCCTGCAAGCCTAAATATTTACCATCTCTTCCTCTGTAGGCAAGGCTTACCTACACTTTCTGATACCCCCAGTATCTGCATAAACATTCACAGATGCTGTTCTTTAGCCTACAATGAAAAATGTCTCTAGCACCAACACCACCTACAAACATTAGGCTCAGGTGTAGTCTTTGATCTCACCCCTTCCATCAAGTTTCCCAATGATTTCAGCTAGATTACCATAGTAGCTTATTTGCACCTCTACTTATCATTTACTCTGTGTATTAGTAAGAGTTCCCCAGAGAAACAGAACCAGTAGGATATGGGTAAATATGTATATAAGAAGAGAGTTATTTGTGGAGAACAAAATGATGGTTACCAGGGGATGGGTAAAATAGGTGATGGGGATTAAGACTACACCTACAGGGGTGTATGACTGGGTGGCTCAGTCAGTTAAGAGTCTGACTTCGGCTCAGGTCATGATCTCACAGTTCATGGGTTCGAGCCCCACGTCAGGCTCTGTGCTGAGAGCTCAGAGCCTGGAAACTGTTTCAGTTTCTGTGTCTCCCTCTCTCTCTGCCCCTCCCCCTCTTGCGTTCTGTCTGTCTCTCTCAAAAATAAATAAATATTTAAAAAAAACTCTTTTAGAAAGTACACCTACAATGATGAGCACAGACTAATGTGTACCTAATTGTTGAATTGCTATATTGTGTACCTAAAACTAATACAACATTGTGTGTTAATTATCCTGGAATTAAAATAGAATAAAGAAAAAAAAAAGAAAGAGAGAAAGAGTGGAGAGAGAGAGAGAGAGGAAAGAAGGAAGTAAAGAAGGAAGGAAGATTTATTATTGGAATTGGCTCGTACAATTATGGAGGCCAAAACTCCCATGGTCTGCCATCTGTAGGCTGCAGACCCTGGAGAACCAGTGATGTAATTCAATCCAAATTCAAAGGCCTGAGAACCAGAGTAGCCGATAGTTTAAATCACAGAGTCCAAAGACCCAGGAACAAGGAAGACCAATGTCCATGGGTAGGAGGAGATAGAGGTAACAGCTAACGCAGAGACAAAATTTATCCTTCTCCACATTTTTTACTCTATTTAGGCCCTAAACTGACTGGTTATTAGCCATCTGTACTGGTGAAGGTGATATTCTTTACTCAGCCTACCATTTTTATGATAATCTTTTCTGGAGACATCCCCACAGACATGTCCAGAAAGAATATTTTACCAGATATCCGCACATCCCTTAGTCCAATCAAGTTGCCACATAAAATTAATCATTACAAATCCTCCCTTGTTAACTTGGCACCCATATTCATCTCCTACCTACTTGCCAAATAAAGACAATAACAAGGCTACAATTCTGCCTAACATGATCCAACTTTCCTGTGTACAACCAAAAACAGATTAATCCATTCTCCAGATGAGGAGGTGAAGTTCTTGAATGATGTTTACTTTTTTCCTGATATTCTATAACTTGAGTACTACGATGTAAAATTAATGGCACTTAAATACTAATATAAAGTCAATACACCTATATTACATGACAGAAAAATAAGAGAGGAAAGAAAACCAAGATATTTGCTTAATATGTGTGTACATAAACACACAAACATATTCATAACAAAATAAGAAGGAAATACTCATGACAATTACAGTCCTCATTTCTGCAACCAGTCTCCTGTTTGTAGCTGGTGTTTATAGCTATATTCCACTACCTAATCTGCATTCCCTTTGCCTTTAGCAAGCACCTCAGCTTGTTGTGGTTCTTTATCTGGCAGGGTGACCCAAACCTTCATTCCTGAAGGGACTTGGCCATTCGTAGTCCTGCCAGGATTAAGTTGTTGTAGTTTTCCACTGGCCTTAATCACAGAGCGTGGTGAAACCCTATGAAATGTCTTGCATTCCAGACGTACTCTTCCTTATCCCCAGTGTAGAGTAGTAAGCCAAATTTCCCTTGGTAGTTTGGATCAGTCACCCCAGCCAACACTGTGACTCCTTTTTTTGCCTGTTGATTCAGAGGCATGAGGAGCCCCCAAAATGACCAGGTGGCAGTCTTAACCTCCAGTTCCCTGAACATTGTTATGTCTCCTAATGGGAGCAGTCCTCCCTCTGGAGCTAAGACCTCTAGGCTAGCAGGGCATAAAGTCATAAGAACCAGAAGCAAAAGTTTGGCTAGTAGGTCACTAGGGATAATAGTGAATGGCACCCCACCCATTTCTGCTCCTCAGTTCTTGGACCACTGAATCCTGGCTTTCTCAGAGAGGTAGCACCATATACCGGATGCTGCTTCAAAGCACACTAGGTTATACCTTCTAATGGAATTGGCGGTTTTTATGGCTGCTTCTTCTCAGTAGATTTGAAAGAAACTTGAAGACAAAAATTGCATTTTCAGTATCTTTATATCTTCTTTGATACTTACATACTGCCTGGAACACTTTCTGTGTTGGGTTACTGCGTTTTGAGTGAATGGATGCCAACAGCAGGCAGAAGTATCAATGGCTCCTGGAATCAGGAGGAGAGGGGGAAGGGAATTGACGGAAAGTGGTCAAAAGGCACAAATTTACAGTTATAGCCTCAATAAGTACTAGAGACACAAGGTACAACAAGATGATGATAGCTAACAGTGCTACGGAATACGTAGGAAAAATGTCAAGAGAGTAGATCCTAAGAGTTCTTGACACAAGGAAACTTATTTTTTTTCTCATTTTATTGTATGTATATGAGACAATGGATGCCAACTAAACCCATTGCGGTAATCATTTCACTATACATGTAAGTCACACTGTCATGCTGTACATCTTAAACTTACACGGCGACGTATGTCATTTTTCAACAGAAGATTAAAAAAGGTAACATGATCATGGGGCATAAAGATGCGCACAGAAATTGTCATCATTTGATCACTCAGGAATCTAAGGAAAGACAGAGATAAATGTGGATACCAGTCTTCAATACAGTAGGGTCGCCTGTGTGAACACTGATCACCAGCTCTTCCCACCTGCATCAGGGAAAAGACAAGGGAAACCTATATTTCCACAGAAGCAAAAAGAATTTATATTAATGTTGCAAAATAACACTGAGGCACCAGGGGTTGTGTGAGCTGGAATCAGTTAGCAAACAGTAGGTAATATCATGGGATGTCCCAACATATTTAAGTACACCTCACATCATTGTCATTATCAGCCTTATAAATAATAACCACAGTGTTTTTCTTCCACAAATATAGTTCACTGGGGCTTTTGATGCACTTTAACATCCATTTATTCCTTTAAATATCAGAACGATTCCTGGTTGAAATACGACCCTGTTTTAGTGTTGGGAAACACACAGAAAAGCCCATGAAGATACACTCTGAACATGTGCTCTCTGGCTTTCAAGTATGACAACAAAAAGTTCGTGCAATAAAAAATGGGCTGTGGGTATAGGTAGGAACTTCTTGTCCATTCTGTTTTTAAGTTATTCGTAGCAATGAACAGCACTCATTTTCTGAACACACACACAAAAAAAATTCTGGACCATTGAATACTGAACAAAAAAACCCTGCAGACACTTCTTCTCGTCAATCAATTCAATTGAAGCCAACATGTTTCTGAGGGAAAACCAATACAATACAGAGGAGGTAGATTATTAATAAAGTCATTTACCTGATTCAAATCTGAATTCATTCCAAATGTCCTTATTTTTCCCATTGCAAGTCCATTTGTGAAGTATTGTCTATCTCCTTTTCCCTTCCCAATGACTACATCCAGGTTAAGAGAAATAAATACATGGCAGAAAGATGTATAATAGGATAAAATTGGGGGCTATTACCACAGGTTGTTTCCCATTGCTCTCTCTTGTACCCATTACCGTCTCCAATTTCCATTGTCTTCATTATGACTCTGCCAGTGGTAATAACTTTATATACTATCCTGTGGAGAGAAGTTGGTCCAGACTCTACACTTGAAACTCAAGACATTATACTTGAAAATCTGCCCTTAAATCTCCTTTCTGTGATAAAAGTATTGAAAATCAAAGCTTTCAAATACATAAACCAGTGTTTTGAGAAATGGGGGGGGGGGCGCAGAAAAGAATGCATTATGATCTAAAAACATTTTTCTCACTCAAAAGAAGATAAAAGTCTGACCACAGATAGGAAGAGGAGAATCAGAGAAACGTGACTAGAATTTCAGTATTTGCTGTTCTCTGAAAAGGACCCTTACTTTTTGCAACAACCCCCAGGGAAAGGATGAAGGGAGCAGACTTTCCAGAAGAAACTTCGAATCTGTCTATTAGAGGTGATGCAGGGGCAATTTCAAAGCAGAAAGCATGACTGCCTAGCTTCCCAGGGTTATAGCCCTAATGAGCTGCAAGACGTAAAAAGAACCCCATTATTGGGACCTCAGCTACAGAATAGCCATTCCTGAGTGGATTAGTCAATGACAGCCTCCTATATAGGGCCAAAGCTAAGCCTAACCCCAGTGAGCAGAGATGGTGATTATCTAGAGAGCTCATGAAGTCCCCACCCCATTTGGAAAATTCCACCCATCCTTCCCTTTGCCCAACAACTAGAGTTCCCTGGAAATTAGCTAGTTCAAAGCCCTCTCTCTTCCTGGACACACTTTATCAGAGAATCCATGAAGAAGAAATGATCTTCAGCAGCAAGATCCCAGAAACATCTGGGTTGCATCCCGAGCTGTCAATCTTGCTAACTTATGAATAACGGAGAGGAATGGCTAAAAAACTGGATAAGAAGGTTATCAGCTCCTCTTCCCTCCCTAGCATCTTTCTGATGGCCTTGATTGATGCCAGATTGCCTGGCAAGGAATAAAAGTGCTATTTTTAGTTGGCTCTGACTCTGAGGGACTTTTATTTCTGCTTGTGAACCTTTATAAATATTTAAGAGAAAGAAAAAGCATGAATGGAAGAACATGTGGTCTCACGGATATCCATCAAAGCTGTCTGTAGAAATTATAGATATGTATGTGTGTGTAGCTGGAGAGCCGTCTGGAGGTACAGAGCTGCATGTGTATGAATAAAAGAAAACTCCCAAGGCCTTGGAGAGAACTTCAAAGTTAAGAGGAAATCAAGGCTAATAAGGTGCACACTCTGAACTCTTTATTCAGCTGCCTTCACCACCTTCAGCCTGTTTTCCAGTCACAGACCAGGCGTGCTTACCTTCTTCCTCCTAAAAAAAGGAGAAAGGCTGGGTGTGAGAGGAGATCAGAAAGTTGGGTTCAAGTTCTGGGTCTGCATCGTGCATTTGCCTGGATGAGCAAAACATTTCACCAGGCGGATCTCAGAATCCCTATATGTAATACGAGGGTAGGGCTAACTTCCAAATCGAAACCTGTACTTGTGAAGCAGTCTTCTTCCTTCTTATGACCTTTATCCAAATTGTTTCCTTCATTTCAGAAAAATCTGAAATGTCCTGCCTTTTGTGTTCTGCTATGGCACATTAAAAAGTCAATTCAACAGGCATTTCCTGAGTGTCTGCTACACCAAAAGCTCAGTACTGGCCTGTGGGAGAAAGGAAGCTCAGGGGAGGATCGTGTTCTCTGGCAGAACAGTGCCGAAAGTTCTTTTCGGTTCCCTCAGGTACAACTTCAAAAGGAGCAGTTCCCTTCAGGCGAGAAGAGTCTTCGTGTTCCTTCTTCCAGGGAAAGCACTCCAGTGGATTCCAGTTTTAGTCGAGATTTTGCCCACCCTTTCTGTCTCAACGCAACTCCTAATGACATGCCCTACAGGGCCAGAAAGTACACACACACGCACGCACACACACACACATATCCAAAGATTCCATCAGTAGTATTTGCAGAGCACCTACTAAGCTAAGCGCTGAGATTACAGCATCAAAGGAGCAGGACCCACTAGTCCCACTGTTGTGGAATTTACACCATAGTTGGAAATACAGACATTAGAAAATAATTATAAACTTCATACATAAGCACAGGGTGCCATGACATGGCCACCCATATAAGACATTCTAACCATCCAGGGGCGCAGAGTTGGCTCAGTCCGTTAAGCGTCTGATTTCATCTCAGTTCGTAATCTCGCAGTTCTGGAGTTTGACCTGCTATCAGCAGAGAGCTCATCTCAGACCCTCTGTCTCCTTCTCTCTCTGCCCCTCCCCCCCCTCTTTCTCTTGAAGACAAATAAATAAACATTTTTGTAAAAAAGGTCCTAACCATCCAGCATACAATGAACCCCTTTCTTGATCTTGGCACATCCCCATAGGAGGTCACAAGCAATTCTTCAAAAGCATCATCAGTATCTGAAACCAGCTCAGGAAATTCTCTCCCTACATCCTAAGCAAACCTCCTGTTGTCCTGATAGGGTAGCTCTGTGTCTCAGTTTCCTTTTTTCATCCATTCCGGGTTCAAGTATCCTGGCTGCAGGGTACCCAAACTGGCATTTCTTTAGGAAGTCAGTGCAAGCAGCCACCCCTCCACAGTTGAGGTGAGTTTTGGCAGGATACTATACCCTGCCCCTGGCCCAGCCCCAGCTCTGTAACACCACCAGCCTTCCCTTCGGCCACTCGGCTTCCCAGAGCTTAGGCACCGATGGAAGAAGGCAGCACAGCAGTGAAAGAGCTATAGGTGGTGAAGTAGGGGGTGTGAGCTCAACCCTTGGGGTGGGTTGGGGGTTGGCTTTAATGTCTGACTCTTAGACTCAGTACAAAACTCTGCTCGTGTGGGCATTAGGTCAGCAATTTCTGGTGAGTGCAAAGTTCTGGGAAGACAGAAAGAAAGAGATGAGTATATGAAACTCTCTGGGACCCCTTAGTACAGAATAAACTGAGACTTCCTCTTATTTAGAATATTAAAGCAGTGACAGTTTGTCCCCTGTGTATCTTGCTGGCCGTCATTCCCTTCCTCACTCACACATGAAAACCTCAATAAAGCAGCTCTGCTTGAGCCCACTCAGCCCACCCTGCGCTTGCACACCTCTGTGAGCTTGTCAAATAACTCCCACTCGCTTCCCATCCAGCTAATTCCAGCGCCGCCACCCAGACTGTGCAAATGTCACTTCCCTTGGGAATGCTTCCCTGACTGCCACCTCCCACAAAAAGAGCGAATTTCCCAGCAACAGGTTTTCGATAACACTTTACAGTTTTATTAGCATGAACTCATTCTTTCAACAGACATTTATTGGGCACCAACCACACTGCGGGTCCTGACATGGGTCTTCGGCAGAACCGTCTTCTCCGTTAGGCTGAACAGCTTCGGAACAGAAACCACGCCTTTTGCCTTGGGGTCATGCACACATCTAGTTCATATGAGCCACTCAATCTATGCCTGGTCAATTGATGTAAACTGATGTAAACTGTAAGTTTCTTCTTAAAGGAGTTGATGGACATGAATTGGCAGAGAGGAGATCTGAACTGATGTCTAGGGAATTAGACCTTGTGAACAAAATGGAATGAAATTTGATTACGTGGATCTCTTGCAACATCGTAATTCCATTCCAGAGTGGAAGTCTCCACTTTAGGAGAGCTAAGCTCTCGTATCTAAGCTTCCCTAAGGGATCCCAGGATGGGATATGATCTATTCCACAGGCCATGTCCTCTTTCCCCTTTTGACTTCTGATTCTTAGCATTGCAGAAATATTACTCCCAGAAATAAACTGACCTTTTGAAAAGTAACCAAAATCATGCATTCCAGCCGAGGACAATGAACTTGATGTTTAAAAAATACATTTCTGTGCCAACATAACGAACTTGTTGGCTACTACTCCATTCTCTCAGTTTTTAGATAAACATAAATGTGATTCTCAAACATTTGTCTTACTAAAAATGCTTTTTTTCTCTACCTTAGGAAAATGCTATTGAAAATCCAGTGGGGTGGTTAAACACTACCTTGTATCAAGTCAAGATTGTGGAATTCTTGTTTCAGTTGTGTGACCGTCCTCCAATGACTTGCATCATCCAGATAGATTTGGATGTGAGTGCAATGTGATAAAATTTTAATTCCACGATGATAAATGTGGGAGCTAAAATATAAAGCCTTGCTTTGAGTCAGATTGATTCATTCATCACTAATAATAATAATGGATATTGGCACAGCAAGTGACAGTTTACCAAATGTATTTATTGGGGTTTTTTTATAGGATCCTCCCAACAAATTAGGGAAATGTTTTATTATTACTGCCATTGTCTATATCTTATGGCCACAAAACTAAAATTTGGAAACATTACATGATTTACCAAAGAGCAAAGATAAGACAAGGTTTGGAAACTTGCACGGTATAGCAGAAATTATGGTGGCTCCAGCCAGACAAAACTTGGTTTGACTTTTGGTTCCTCTACTTACCAGCTTTGTGATCTTTAACCATAAGAGCCATTACAACAAATATTTATTTAGTGCTCACCATGTGCCAGTCAATGTCCTAAGCACTTGGCTTGTCTTGTATCGTTTAATTTTCATAAGAGTTTATAAAGTACATTCCATCATTATCCCCAGCAATGGCTGATGAAATGGACACAAAAGGATAAGCAACTTGCCCAGAATTTTCTAACTGCTAAGTGGGAAAAAACAGGATTTGAACCCAAGTAATGTGACCCCAGAGTCTAGCCTCCTAACCACTAGGAAATAGTATTTCCCTGTGAAGTTAGTTTATCTTTCTTACCATCAATTTTCTCATCTATTAAAGAGAGGTGGGGTGCCAGGTGGCTCAGTTGGTTAAGCATCCAATTCTCGGTTTTGGCCCAGGTTGTGGTCTCATGACTCGTGAGTTCAAGCCCTGCATTTGGTTCTGTCCTGACAGTGAGGAGCCTGCTTGGGATTCTCCTCTCTTTCTTCCTCTGCCCTTTCCCAGCTCTCTCTCTCTCTTTTAAAATAAATTTAAAAACTTAAAAAAAATTAATATTAGAGAGAGACAATGCTACCTACTTTGCAGGATTGTTAGAAAATTAGAAATAATATCCATCAAGTACCTAATAAAATTCCAGGTACATAGAGAGCTTTCACTAAATTTTCAGATTTTACTAACCCATATGATATTTTCTATGACACACTATGCCGGGATTTCTAACCTAAACCTATATATGGGTCCACAAATGAGCTACAGAGAAACTGCAAAGGTGTGTGTGTGTGTGTGTGCACGCGCACGTGCATGCATTTTTTTCTAGAGAAACTGTCTGTAGTTTTCATCAGCCTCTCAAAAATATCCATGGCCCCAATAAAACAGTACCACTTTGGGTTATCTTGAAACAAGCCATACATTCTCTGCCTCTATTTTTTCATATGGAAATATATTCAAATATTTTCTTCAGTCAACATCAGCAGCAGAAATGAACTGGTGAATTCGGCTTACTGTTATCCAACTTTTAAGTACAGGTTATTTTTAAAATCCATTTATTTAGACGGGTATAATAGAGTTTGAGAATTTCTGCCTTCTGTATTCTCCCCTGGCTCTATTTGGGGTTGGAGAAAAGTTTTCCTAAGTACGTGTGAGTGCGTGTGTTTCCATGAGCCCTCAGGGTGAGTGAATTCTGTGAGGCAGGCTGAAGGCCTGGCCTCAATTGGCTGCCCTCCACTTATCGGAAAGCAGTGTCCATGTTTATCCTGTTCCCTAATTAATCTCATCCCAGCCAACAGCAGACTACCACCAGCAGCTTTATGTCTCACAACATTTGGCGACCATGTGGAATGCTGGGGAATGCTTGTGGTCCTTGCCTTGTTTGTCTCCGTGACTCACTGGGCTCTGCCAGGCTGATGAGAAGTGGGTGTCAATGGGCACGCCAGCCCTGTAGCCAAAAGAGCTTCATGGGAATGGGCACTGCCAGGGAGTCCAGAACCTCACACGGTCAAAGGACAGTACAGGCATCCGATGCTGATTTGTATGAGATTTACAGCAAGTTCAAACCAGCCTAATCCTATTTTTAGTGAAGAAGTTGGTGGTGAGATCACAAAGGGCCTTACTTAATAAGTCACCCTATCTGAGAATGCACAAGGAAACAAATGCTACGAACAGTGTGAAGTTGTGATCCCCCCTCCTGTTCCACACTGGCTTTCTCACCATTTCTTGTCTTTTATTTCTGCGTCTCCGTCACCACTTCTGCCCACTTCCTTCAGCTGGTTCTTTGAGAAACACAGCTGGATTTCATGAGTTCAGTGAGTAGAACTAAATATTCCTGGGCAAAATCAAGGTATGAAAGTTATGACATCTCCTTGAGTACGTAGTCCATGGTCTTTGAAAGATTCTAGAGAAAGACCATAAGGTCCTCTCCAAACCCTCTTGCTCTTAGATACTTCATTAGGGCTTTGCCATTTTCAATGTTGGATGCATTTTAACATGAAAGTGTAATTGTTCACATTTATGTAGCTCCATTGACCAGAGTCTCTGATGTTATTATAATCATCTGTAAGGTATGCAAAGGAGAATTGAAGACAAGAATACTATTTTAAGTGGTATAAGGCTTTAAAGGTTTTAGACCATGATCCCTATTTTCTTACCTATGAACTAATGTATCATTTTTAACAGGTAATGCCCCAAATTGTGAAGTATACTTTAAAGTCCAATATTAATCAGAGGAGACGGTTAATAAGCAATGCTTGGTTTATTTTGAAGCTCTAGAAAACACTTAGTGGAGGTGTGAATGAAACTTCAAATTGATGATGACCTCCCTTAACTTAAAGAAAAACTCTCTTCAAACTTCCCACCTAAACTATCATTTTATCTCTCGCCTTCCTTTCTCAGTCACATTTCTTGTTCTCCTCCCACACATTGCCCAAAACCTGTAAGCTGGGTTCTTCTCTCAACACCTATAGAAACTAGCTTCCTATAAGTGATGTATCTAAATACCATTCCCCATCTCAGAACTCCTTTCCTGCTCATTCTCTTTGAACCCTCCACAGCGATGCTTCCCCCAACTACCCTACAGATTCCGCCTTACTTTCTGTCACCCATCCTGCCACTATTTTCCCTGCCACTTATTTTGACATTTCTATTGGCCCATTTTGTGGAAAGCTTTACTATCAGATATACTCATTATCCACTGTTGCAGCTTGTTCCTTTACCTGAGAGTACTTACTAAATGTCCAATCATGCCTTGGAAGTCTGCTTCTACCAATATAGCATAGACTATAAAAACCTCCCAGGTTTTTATTTCCCTAGAAATACCAGATAAATATATAAGAAATCATTCAGATATGGAGAAACTACCTAGGACACATGAAAATAGGAGGAAAACCAAAATCATAGGCAGGATGTTGAATAATCCTGAGGCTGTCTTTTCAAGAAAAATCCGAATTCACAATTTTGACCACCTACCACACAGCCTCCTGTGACTATGGTATGAAAACCCCAAACTTGAGATAGACTAAAGAAAGAAAAGCAAAACATCTTCCAAAATGTTCTCTCTCATTTGTTATCTGCCTAAGCAAATGGAATCACAGATTTTTCTGCCAGTCATCTCTGCGGTTTCTGTGTTATCCTCTCCCCAGTAACCTGTAACCTGTAACCTGATCTCCAGTGTACCCAGAAAAGAGTCTTGGCCCTCAGGTGTCTTTAGGGTTAGTTCCTATTAATTCTTCCCACTGGATAAGTTCATGTGGCTGGGCTTCTCTCTTGGTTATCTCAGGCATTCTCCAAATCCTCTGATGAGGCTAAATTCCTTCTGTGTTAAGCAGGAACACTGACACTATCTAATTCTTACCAGACTCTGCCTTGACGATCTTCTGTGCCACCACAGTGTGACCTCAATGATGCTGCCATGTCATTTTGAGCATCACATTTGCCTAAATTCTCTACTGGTCACACCAAACCTACAACTTCACATCCCAGTCTATAGCCCTCAGCCTGGATATTCATGCCAGCAAATATAGCAACCTGAGAAGCTGCTGTCTACATACTTTTCCCTCTTTCCTGGAAGGGAACACTTCTAACTTAAGAGGGAGACACCTTGAAACAAAACTTAAATTTTACCAACGACTGGGATTCGTGTATTTCTGAGCATGTATCTGGGGAATTGGTATATCGGGTATGGTCATGCCTACCCAAAGTTCACGTGCATGAGAATGTGATGAGTATCTTGGGAGAACACACATCTCAGGGAAGAAAGGGTTAGGGAGAGAATACAGGCTAAGATATAAAGCCTTGGTCATTGAAAAGAAGGAGCAACTTTGAGTTTAACACAATATCAATTTCTATTTCTCATATACCCCTCTAAGCCCAGAACCCTATAAAATCCTGTGTGTAAGCTGCATAGAAATGGTGTGTCTGTTACAGGGATAAAATGCAGAGAAGTGAAAGTCTTTTTTGTGCTATGATAATTACCAGGCTGAATTTCTGGTTGCCATCTTGTACTCAAAAGTGAAAAGAAATCTCAGGCCTAGGTTTGGTGGGAGGGTTGACAGAAAAAGATGACATTTGTCCTCACAACAATACAGTGCCCCAGAGTCCAAGAGACTGAAACTCTGGCTTCAAATTCAGCATAGAAGAAGAAAGGAAGCAAAGGTCAGAGTGGCATGAGATTAAGGAAGGTCCAGGAAGAAGCAATAGGCACAAGAGTAAAATTTCAAGATATTGACTTGGTACAAGTGTTTTAGCTTCAAGGGGTTCCCAGCTCCCCACTTTCCACTCAGTAGGCCTACATCTCACTACGATTTGCCAGCTTCACATTCCCATTGCACTCTCTACACAAAGTAGGTTATCAAGAAGAGGATGTAGAGGGGCACCTGGCTGGCTCAGTCAGTTAAGCATCTGACTTTGGCTCAGGTCATGATCTCACGGTTCGTGAGTTCGAGCCCCGCGTCGGGCTCTGTGCTGACAGCTTGGAGCCTGGAGCCTGCTTTGGATTCTGTGTCTCCCTCTCTCTCTGCCCCTCCCCCGCTCATGCTCTGCCTGTCTGTCTGTCTGTTTCTCACACAAATAAACATTTTTAAAAAAAATTTTTTAAAAAAAAGAAGAAGCTGTAGCAACTAGTGCCAGAGTACCAGGTTATGCTGTAATAAGTTAATATAACCCACAAATACTTACTACAACCCCTTCCCATGTGTCCTGGTCAAGCAACTCAGGCTTGCTTAATTATAATTAGCTCCTATTATCAGTCTTACATCTCTTTCTCTTTCCTTATCTTTATTTTTGTGCCATGATCAAAAGTACATTTTTCAAAGTCTTGCCCCCTCCTACCTCTTAACAATGTATGAATCCTCATATCCCCTGATATACCTCCTGGAAAATTAATATCACAGGTATGCGATGAAAATTACTATGATATCTTTCTCTGAACAATAACTGAATGAAATGACTGGCCTAGCTGGAAGCAGAAAGAGATGATTCTAAATATACAATTCCCCTCTTAGGCAAAAGGAAATTGATCTCATGTTGAACTGTATCCACTTGACACTGACAGAATAGCTTACTATGTAATTAACATAGTAGAAATTTTGAATGGATAACAGATGGAATCGTATTGTGTCTTCTGGTCATCACTCCAGAGAATGAATAGACCCCAGTGTTTCTAAGCACCCTGGACAGTTCCTTTGCTCTCATCAGTCCTACCCTTGCATCTTTCCACTTGAATAAATGGGTCATATTATCACTACACAGGTTTAAAAATTGTATATCAGAAAGTATCTCAGCTGTCATCTTGCACAACTTCTTTTTTGAGAAGTGAAGAAGCTTAGACCCAGGGGCCAATTACTTTGTCCAACGTCACTGCTATCTTGTCCAGAATAAAGAACAACAACAGCTACAACAACTTAAGTCTCATGAGTCCTATTCTGAAAGCCTTCTCTACAACATATTGAGGTTTCCTAAGTTCCTCTTAATCATTGCTTTGAAAGTAAGAGAATCCAAGAAGGTTGGGAGACTCTAAACATATTTATTTGCCAAAGTTAACATTCTCTCCTTTTCCACTCATCTTCAAAATCTGAAAGTGTGGTTTGGAAGAAACTTGTGTCATTCTTTCTACCTAGTTGAGGTTAAAACTATGCCATATTTATCTATATTTTTGTTCATTTTTTTTCTCATGCCTCTCTACATGGTTAGGACATGAAGATGTCACAAAAACCAGTGTCTCCAAGGAGCATGCCCCTCATGCAGGAAATAAGAGATTACATTTCCTCTAAGACATTACCTTATATGTACATAAAATATGGTTGATTCAAAATGCTCTTAACCTAATGATAAATCTTTGAATGTTAATTGTGCCTTTATTTCCAGCACACATTTGTATCAATAACCTCATTTTTAAATCACTAGGGCCTTTTGCTACTGTTGTTTTTGTTGAAAGCTAATGCTGGAGGTGATGTGCCCATAGGAACCTCTAAAAATCCATTTTTAAGTTTATTTTTATTTATTTCAAGAGAGAGATAGAGAGAAAGCAGGGGAGGGGTAGAGAGAGAGGGAGACATAAGCAGGCTCTGCGCCATCAGCACAGAGCCCAGTGCAGGGTTCGAACTCACAAACCATGAGATCACGACCTGAGCCGAAATCAAGAATCAGATGCTTAACCGACTGAGCCCCTAAAAATTCATTTTTACATAGCATTACTTACACTCATCCATTCTTTCCTTTCTGCTTTACAGCTCTATTGGCATCTTTCCTTTTCAGTCAGTTTCTATTAATGAATATTAACATATCATGTTTTAGGCTATGTTAAGATGAAATAGTGTCAAAAGAAATAAACCTTTCAACAGCCATCATCGTTTCCTCTTTTCCTGATTTTCCTACTGCAGTAGAAGTTTTCTTCCTTTTCTTAGATGTCCTTTATCTTGACACCTTTATCTTTTAGCTACTATACTGCTAATATATCATATTTACCAACGTAACTGTTCTAGAATACATCTAATTCTTAATTCTTAAAATCTTATATATCTAGTCTCACCTTTCATCCTTTCTAATCAACTAAAGTGAAAGCCACAGCAACCTCCCCCACCTCCACTCCCCCACTTAACCTTTCTTATCATCTGCAGGACCAGAACTGTTGCAAGAGTTATTTCTGCTGTTAGAAAGATTATAACAATCGAGTTGCCACAGCCCTACATTTCGTTTGTATCCCTCCTCACCCTATATCTAGAAATCAGACTTCTAGCATTTCTTCTTTGAATATGATGTGGCTATAGTGTCATCAACAACACTCATTTTTTTTTAACACCCAAGTGCCCTCCTTATTCCCCATCACCTATTCAAAAAAAAAATATGGCACCTTCACGAATTTTCATGTCATCCTTGTTCAGAAGCCATGCTCTTCTTCTCTGTATCATTCCAATTTTAGTATATGTGCTGTTGAAACAATCACATTCATAGATTGTTGTATTCAAAAAGACTTTTCAGAACTCTCTCAGAAGCACAATATCACATACATTAGGGCCACAATTGTAAAACTTCTTTATATTAATTTTCTGGACATTTAGAAGCATAAGCAGAGTACTTATTCTTGGCATATCTTTTTTACGCTTATTTATTTTGAGAGAGAGAGAGTGTGTGTGTACAAGTGGGGGGAGGGGCAGAGAGAGAGGGAGAAAGAGAGCGAGGGAGAAGCCCATACAGGCTCCGTGCTGTCAGTGAAGAAGACACAGGGCTTGATCCCATGACTGTGAGATCACAACCTGAGCCAAAATCAAGAGTCGAACACTCAAATGACTGAGACATCCAGGCACTGCCTTGGAATATCTTTATAGACTTTAATCAGTTTCTTAGCTGTAGCAACCTCTAAAAGTGTCACAAATATTTTTTTGAAGACTTTATTTTTATTAAGACAGTCCTATTATTTTAAATTTTGTCCTAAACTTTCTTACTTTCTTGTAATCAATTTTCTTTTTTCTTCTTCTTCTTCTTCTTTGTTGTTGTTTTGTTTTTTTGAGAAAGAGAGAGTGCGAGCGGTAGAGGGAAAGAGCAGATCTTAAGCAGGCTCCATGGCCAGTGTGGAGCCCGACAAGGGGCTTGATCTCACAACCGTAAGATCATGACCTGAGCCAACATCAAGAGTCGGACACTTAATCGACTGAGCCACCCAGGCGATCCCTCTTGCAATCTTTTTAAAAGTTGAATTTTTGTTTAATAAATTTGAAATTACTGGCATTGCCAGTAGACTTGTCTTTTAGACCCTGTTATGTTTTAGTAAGAAAAATCTCCAGGTGGTCAGGTGATGCCAGATAAATACTGCTAAATAGGGAATACTCTCAATTCTAATTCTTTGTAAGGAAGTGTACAACTATTTCAGCTCAAATGTCTTCGAAGTTTCTATTTGTGGGTTTCCATCTAAATTACTTTCACTTTGTATAGGATCAAACTCTTCAAACAGTATGTCTCTATTTGCCACATTAAAAATGGTGGCCAGAGGAGAGGAGCTGGGGGCTGGGCAAAATGGGTGAAGGGTTGCTAGAGGTACCAGAACTCTAGGCATGGAAGGAATAAGTCATGGGAATGAAAGGCATTCGTAGGGAATATAGTAAATGATACTGTAATATCATTGTATGATGACAGATGGTAGCTACACGTTTCACGAGCGTAGCATAATGCATAGAGAAGTCGAATCACCATGTGGTACACGTGAAACTAAAGTCACGTTGTGTATCAACTATACTCTGATTTAAAAAAAACTTAATAAATAAAATAAATGTCTCATAAAATGCAAACGCTGCAAAATCATAAGTCTTCTCAACTTTATTTCCATTCTGGAAGAAAATATAAATGCATCAAATTAAAAATAAAGTTTCCATGAAAAGACTATTCCCCAAAGCTGAAATATTTCAAGGTCTTATTGAATTCAGAATTAAGGCTTACGTATGTTGAATCCTCACAGCCTCATCAGACAAGATATACCCCACGCTGGTATTCAAGATCAATTCTTCTCCTGCATTTGTATTCGTTTTCAGGATTGTCTTGCATGAAAATTTTGTTTGTAGTGATTCCAATTTTCTAAAACCTTCAAAAACTGAAGTTGTATAGTGTGCCAATTATTGAAAATTCTTTTTTTTTTTTTTGACTGTAACTGACCTGCTGGACCTCTGCCTCCCACCTGTCCTACAAAGGAAGTTGGTTCCCAGGTCCTTGGCCCTGGCTGTGGGTATGCTGGCCCGGGAATTTCTGGGCCCCAGCTACCATGAACAGCAGCAGCTATAGCCCAGCTGACAAACAGAACATCCCGAAAATTTTCATAACAGATGTCCAAATGATTTGGAACAAAATGCAATTAAAATCAGGTAACTCATTCACACACACAAAAAAAAAAAAAAAAAGAAAGAAAGAAAGAAAAAAAAAGAAAAAAAAAACAAGCTTATAGGACATGTAAGATGACTTACATAAAGTTTTAACATTTGTAAAATATGCTCATTGACAGCAAAACATTTACCTCCTTTTTATTTTTTTTGTATTCAACATCAGCTTCATAACAAAACATTAAGTTTAATTGTTTTAGCTGTATCTATAAAAATAGTTGTAAATGTTATCAGCAATAGCTTCTATTTTTGACTATGGAATACTGTGGCTTGTTTGGATGGATGCAATCTGAATAATATGTTCGTCACTAATTCCATGCACATTTCTATTCCACAGGTCTCTCCATTTAGTAACAAACACTGATCATCCGGAGGGGGTGAGCCACCAAACTTTGTGCTTATATTTTCATCACAGAGTATTTCATTTTGTTTCAATATTGAACATTTTCCTGAAATGACAGTAACATTCAAAATAATGTCGGAAATTTCACCTCTGGAAGAATGAACTTCCAGAAGATTTACTTGATTCCATGACTGGGTGGGTGAAAAACTATTTTTGGAACCATCTTTAGGGACTTGCGATTTGAAACATATGACTCAGCCTGTTTCAGCCAGGAATCTTTCAGAGAATTAAACTCTGATGCTCCAAGGCATCCATTGTGTGCAATGGCGTGCACATCTGCAATGGTATAGTTATGTACCATCTTTGGGAAAATTGAGAAAACAGTCTCTCAAGTCACTTTTCTGCATTCTGTGGCTCAGCCGAGAAACTCAGTTGATCGCACTAATGTAAAACTGTCATCATTTAACTGCTACTGAATATGCTCTTCTGTAAAAGGAGCCAACACAGTAACAGTTACTACTTCAGTTCTTGTATTGTATACACAAGAAAACTCGGCATAAAAAAAAGGCAGAGAAAATAATTTAGAAGAATGTTCCTTTTTTAAGTGTGCATAAAAAAGTCAAGCTTCACATCATTGTCTGTAAACACACCCTCTAGAATGGCAGAGACTAAGCCGTTGCCTTCAAGCGTGATCTTCTTAAACTACGAACCCTCTGGATGCTGGGGCTTCTTCAGCAGTTTTGTGTTGTCATGTTGCCATGTGGTCAGTGACCGCGCCACAGCCTCCGGGGTGGACGGTGAATGTGGACAAACATTGTGTGCCAGGGACGCACTCGTCATCAACTTCCATGAGAATGAAAACTTGGTCCTTGAATTTTCATTGGTGCACTTTTCTTCCTTTTGGGCTTATTTCTGTCAAAAAGGTTTACTGCCAAAGAAAAAAATGTATCACCAAACATTACAATATTGGCCATAGAGTATATCCTATCCATGGTGACATCACCTTAGCGAAAGCATTCACACTAGTCAGTACCTGATCTACACTGGACCGCCCAGTTTTCAGTTCAGGCACACATTTCATTTATACCTCACAAAAGTTCCCATGTTTGTCATTGATCCTGCCAACTGGTGGCCTGGGGGCTTTGGGCCTCCTTCAGGTTAGAGCAGGAGTCAGGACAAGGCCATGTCACAACTGGCTGGCAAATCAAGACGCCACCAGGGCAGCAACTACGAATGCCTCTACCAGTACCTCTCAAGACCAGAAAAAATGAACCATCCCACACCACTTGCATCTGAATGCATTTCATCACTGAGCATCTGACGTTCCTCCCTTGAAAACGAGGCATCTGCGAGTTGTGTCTTAAAGGAGTGATATAACCCCACAGTCAGTTCACACCTCCATTCAATATATACATAGCTCACACAATACTAGAAGAGATCAGAGCGGAGGCGTTATTGGCTACAGAGTAGAGGTCCACTAAGACCAACCTAACAAAGTGCTGTTAATGCAACAATTAATATCTCTACTTCATTAGCCAGTGAACAATGCCGAGCAAATGCTAAATTGGAGGGAATGCTGGACAGCAGGTAAAACCTGGAGACGGTTGCCAGCAAATTGAGGCGTAAGAGTCCTTGAACTATAAGGAAACAAACAAAATCGTCTAAGCAGAATTTTTCCTTGAAATATTTTCATTTCCACGTTATAACACTCAATAAGGATCATGGTTTTATTACACGGTTTCTTTAAGAAAAACAATCTCTGCTAAAATGAGTATATTCCAAAGGACATTTTATGGGGTTGAACCAAACGAAGTTGCCATTCTTTACAGTTCAAAAACAGTTGACTATCAGCAACTTTGTATTGATCGTCTTAACACCTCGAGACAGTCCACCGTTCAGATAGCACGTTGTTGAAACCAAAGAACGAGAAAGACTCTTGGAGGAAATACATTCTAACCATGAAGAAAATGTACACATTCCAGAAGACGATTAGAAAATGGAAGATCAATCAAGGGCTAGACAAGTCACCAATGGGTCTTTGCTTTAATTACGTCCCTAAAATTTTGTGAAAATCTTGTCTCGAGCGAGATCTACCCTGAAGTATCCTCAAGAGGGTACGTTCAGAAACCAAAAAGAAACCAGAGGCTCGCAGAGGATACCAGTAATTTGTCTGGCACTTTGCAAAGTGAGAAAGAGAATTGAAAACGGAATGGGACCGATTAGACTCGAAAAGAAAGAAAAGCAAGAACAGATTCTCAGGGAACCTCGGGCCTTGCCCTGAGGTGTACCAGTCACGCACTTAAAACCCTTTAACATCAAAACCCTGTTTAACACATGCTAACGCCCAGCTGGATGTGATTTTCAATCCTCCCCTTAATTTTTCTCAGGTGCTGAACTTGTAAGGGCCCAGCTTCATGCAGCTCACAAGGTGGGCGGGGAGGAGTTCCTAACTCAATGCTATTCCACGGCAACGGGGGGTTGCGAGGGAACCTCTACTGTTTTAATCTGGGACAGCAGGGAACAGGCTGTTTTGGGCAGAGAGGTACCGGTACTGGACCTGTGATTGGTCACCTCTCTCACATATTAGCTGTGACACCCACCAGATCACTTCATTGCCCTAGACTTCATCAAGAAAGGGGGAGCTTGGACCAGGGAAGCTCCAAGGTGATGGTTCTGTGCTATTTTCCTGAAATTGGGATAATGCAAAATTAGCAGACCACTTCTGTTCCCTTATTTGTGTTCTTAGGTAGCTCCCAAGAATGGAGAGAGACAGAGAGACAGAGAGAGATCCTAGGAATCTTTAATGTGGTAGAAGTTACAGGATCAATAAATAAGAGCAGAGGCCAAAAGTGGGGTCCAAGTTCAGGGGAGGAGGGGGTGAAGGATGAATTTGTCTGTTTTGAGGTTACTTTTTACCAAATCTGCTTCTGAGTGCTGTGGAAAAGAAACATCATTTAAAAGGAGTTTATTTTTGCTTCTTGCTGAGATCGGTGTGACTGAAATTCAGCCTTGTTTTTTTGTTTTTTTGTTTTAATTCTCCTGATGTTTTTCTGTTTGTTCAGTCCTGAGCTCTTGAGAGATATTTTAACTCCAAAAGAGAAAGAAAAAAACAAACTACAGGGTAACATTCTATGTCTGGACATTTTTCTTATAAATTCTCTCTCTCTTTTTTTTTGGGGGGGGGGGTGCATATTTGAGGAACTTCAAAGCATGTGTTGTTAATCACTCTATTGGCATTTCATTAATGTTTGCAATTCTGACTTATTAAATCTAAATGAAGTCCTTATTGGAGACATTTAATATATGCTACAGTATGCTATGAGCAGGGTAAAATGTCCCGAAGGATGGAGGAAATGAATTTCCCTGCGTGTCTTCCAGGGTAGCATTTTTTCCTGGAAGGATATCCTCCAGAAGCAGGAAGACGCCATTGTTAGTTGTTTGAAATACAGATATTTCACCTGCAGTTAACCTATTAGTGGATAATGTTGTTTTGACTGGAGATACGAAATGGACCATAAAATAATTGTTTAGTCCTCATTGTTTAAATAGAGAAACCAAAACTATCCAAGGTATGGGCTTTGCCTAAGGTCATATAAGTAATAACACGGTCACACCTTCTAACTTCTGGCCCTTGGTTTATCCCACGACATAAATTAAAGAATACTTACTCACATCTGAAAGTTCCCTTATCAGGCTACCATCTTGGATTGGCTGGGTGACCTTAGGTTGCATAACCACTTGACCCTCACTGTTTTTTTGTTTTGTTTTGTTTTGTTTTTTGTTTTGTTTTCTCTCCTGATAACTTGGAGGTTTCCACCTTACCTGTTGAAGGTGGCAGGTTTGAACAAATGAGTCCATCTGTCGGAGTCTATATTAGAAAGAGTCAAGCAGGAGAGGTCGGATAATGTAGGCTTCAGAGCAATTATCCCTGCCCCAATTCCTTAAGGATTTTCTCTATGGAAACTTCTCCACTGTTCCTCCAAAGATCAGAATATTGAGAAATATGGGAGCCTGTTGTTAGCAAAACTCAGCTAATCCCCCGCCCTCATTTACACTAGCATGTCTATGATCCCTGTTCACCATTCTGAAATCTGAAAAAGAGTTTCTGAAAAAACTCTGAAACCAGAAGTTATCCTCAGTGAGTCACTAAAACTCATTCGGCAACAAAAGCTGATATAAACTAGTGTGTTTATTTATAGTCTTTATTTATCCTAGGGAGTATGAATGAATATTCAGCCAGTATCATGGCATTCATTTATAGGGCAGGTATCCAGAACTTGATGGGGGGTATAACATAATGGCATAGACATTATATTTCTAAACTTTACAAAGTCCCCAGTTGCAAGAGACATCTGGCAATTTTGGATTTTGAATAAGAAATATATACAGGTTGACCTGCATATAAAAGTTGTGTGCTTTGAGAGCCTTGGGAAAATTCAAAGCATGATTTGTGGCACTCAAGTGAGATGATGTGTCTCATGGCGAGGCAAGAGTCTGTTTTGGGTGGCGGCATCTCTCATGTATGCAGAGCATATGTTTCCGTACCATACCAGAAGAAATCACGTTGACTTTCTCAGAGGACAGTTCAGGAAAATTCTTTTCAAGAACTGACACGCTCCATAGCTTAGATCCAGAAGTAATTCTTGCGCTTGGAGTATATATGTACAAACACTCATGAACTGGGGACTCAGCAAATGCAACGAAGTTTGCAGTTAAGCTAGTGACAACTTCCCCCAAACAAGTGTTCCACGGCCAACTGCCGAGACAGAAAAGAAGGCTGTGACCAAAAATGCTAGAGGAGCCCCGAATATTCCTCCTGCTCTTGAAAACCGACAGTGCACATTAGTTGACTAAATGCTTGGAAGACTCCTGCAAAAACAATACCTGTTTAGCTCCTTCGGCAATGAAATCTTTCATTTCCAAAAATACCTCGTAACATCTCAAAGTGCTTAACATTTTCACGAAAGAAACACTGAGAACGTTCCTTGCTGCCGTTGAATGTGACTAAATTCCGGGTTCTCTGCCATTCCTAAATAGGATGACAGATAGAGAAGAGCAACAAGGAGCCAGGTCATGGAGGAAAGGTTATAGGCACTTGGGTGGGAATATGAGTCTGACAAAGAGAAGATCTGGGGTCTTCTGATCCATCGCTGATTATTATCTTTAAATGTTCCCACTACTATCATCAGAGTTTCTCCTTCTGTGGCTATAAAGCTCCTTCAGATAAAATTTTCCAGTTGGCCTCTTTTAGCTGAACACAGCTATTTTCTTGAACCATGGTAACATACTTCTAACATGAACTTTCCCGTATGAATCATTTATGTGTCAAGTTCAGCGGCGTTAAGTTCACGCACATTGTTGTGCGATCGTCACCACCATCCATCTCCAGTTTGTTTCCATCTTCTCAACCTGAAACTCTGAACCCATGACACAATACCTCCCCCTTCCCACTTTCCCCCAGCCTCTGGCAGCACCGTTGTACCTTCTGTCTCTATGAATTTGACTACTCTGGAGACCTCCTATAATCGGAATCACACAATATTTGTCCTTTTGTGGCTGACATACTTGGCATAATGTCCCTAAGATTCATCTGTGTTGTAGCACATATCATAATTCCACTTCTTTTTATGACTGAATGATATTCCATCGTATGTACATTTTGTTTCTCCATGTATCCATTGATCGACATGAGGTCTGCTCCCATCTTGAGGCTATTGTTAATGATGCCCCAATGAACGTGTACGAATATCCGTTTGAGCCCTTGCTTTCCATTCTTTGGATGTGTACCCACAGGTGGAATTGCTGGATCCTATGGTTATTCTATGTTTAATTTTTAAAGAAACCATTATACTAATTCCAAAACAGCTGCACCATTTTATATTCCTCCCAGCAGTGCACAAGGGCTCCAGTTTCTCTCACTCCTCATCAATACTTGTTATTTTCTGTTTTTCTTACTGGTAGCCATCCCAGTGAGTGCACAGTGACATCTCATTATGACTTTGCTTTCTATTTTCCTGATGACTAATGACGTGGAGCATCGTTTCACATGCTTATTGGCCATTTATGTATTTTATTTAAAGAAATGTCTATTCAGGCCCTTTGCCCATTTTTCCATCAGGTTACTGGTTTTGTTGTTGTTGTTGTTGATTTGTAAGATGAACATAATTTTTATATATTTATATATATAATATATATACTTATATATTATATATTTATATATATTTATATTATTTTTATATATTATATATAAATTATATATATTATATAAATAATATATATATTATTTATATATTATATTATATTATATTTATAATATATAAATATATTTATAATATATAAATTATATATAAATATATTTATAACATAAATATTATATTTATATATTTATATTCATATTTATTATATATTTATATATAAATATATATAAATATATTACCTCTCCCTAAAGGTAGAATTCACTGCCTCTAAGATGGTGAATTTGTATGATTTGAAATGTTCAAACAGAAGCTGAAATTGTAGCTTTTTAGTAATTTATTTCCTTTAAAAAAAAAAATGTTCATGCTCCAGTTAAACATGACTGTTTGAATGCATGCATTTATTGACACGTCCACTTGAAACTCCGCTAAATTGGAGTTTCAGTGATTCATTCCACAAATATTTATTGAGCACCTACTATGTATCAGGCCTGTTTTTGGCACTGGAGATAGAGCAGTGGATAAAGCAGTCTCTGGAACTGAGGAACGTATGTTGTGACATGTGAGGAGTTAGAAAATGGAAAGTGTTGTTATTTCAGAATCACAGTGTCTGTAAGAAGAGAATTTCAGGTAACAGGACCAGAAGCAAAAGGCCTTGAAACAAGAGAATGCTCGGTATCTTCAATAGAAGTGAAGGCTAGTATGGCAGAGAGCAGTAAGTACAGGGGGTCAAGTACAGGAGATAGAATTTGAATAGACAGAGCATATAATGCTACAGAAAGACTCTTGGATTTTATTCCAAAGATAAAGGGAAGTCAGTGGATCACTTTGAACAATGGAAATGCATGAGCAGATTTTGATTTTAAAAGGTCACTCTGGGGGTGCCTGGGTGGCTCAGTTGGATAAGCTTCTGACTTCGGCTCAGGTCATGATCTCACAGTTTGTGAGTTCAAGCCCCGCATTGGGCCCTGCACTCCACTGACAGCTCAGAGCCTGGAGCCTGCTTCAGACTCTGTGTCTGCCTCTCCCTCTGCCCTCCCCTGCTCATGCTCCGTCTCTCTCTGTCTCTCAAAAAATAAGTAAATGTTAATTTTTTTTTTAAAGATCACTCTGTCTTTTGTGTAGAGAATGTTCTTAGCAGGCCAAAAATAGAATTAACTATTAAGAGTAAACCAGGTGACAGACAATACTGGGTTGGTCAGGTCAATAGTTGTAAAGGTAATGAAGCTTCAGAAGTGAAATATTCTTTGAAGGTAAAGTCAATAGATGTGCTGATGGATTGAATAAGAAGGTAAAAGAAAGAAAATAAGAAGATCTCAGCAACCAGGTGATTGTGCCATTTGCTGATATGAGGACATGAGAAAGGCAGGTCTGGATGGATAAGAAGAGTTTGGTATTAGAATGTTAAGTTTGAAATATAAATGACATATCATAAAGAGACGCAAAGTAGGGAACAAGCAGAACGTTAGGCTGACTTAGCAGGATAGAGAAAGAGAAAACTTCCTCTGGCAGTTAAAACAAACAAACCAAAAAAGACTGATTTACCCTATCTGAGAAAAGATCAGGAATTTGAGGTGATAAGATAACTTCTGAAAATGGTAGTGGAAATAAGACTGAAAATAGCAAAGTTGATTAGAAGTCTTTGTAGGAGAGTTGGATGCAGAAGCCTGCGTCTCTACTCCCTCCATTCAGTTGTGTATCTGCCTATTCTTTGTTCCAGCAGAAGAATAAGGGGCTGCCTTCTGGATATGTCGAACCAAAGACATTCTGGAGTTGAAGACATGAGGTTCAGGAGAGTGTGGGAACATGGCACTGAAACAGGAATGTTACATTACATTACACTGTATGTGAAGACCCCACCTATTCTCCTACTCCAACTTGACTCTCAGGGGGGTAATCAAGTTTATTTCTCCCTATGGAAAACCACAGATTCTTCTTTGAGGGATCTGCCTAATTCACTAGGAAAGATTCTGAGATATGAGGAGTCTCAAAAAAAGTGACCAATAAAATCACCCTATAGAGAACCCCACCAGCCCACAAGGTACACTGAAGCAGAAAAAGTTTCCAAAAAGTTTTTAATTTTTTATGTTTATTTATTTTTGAGGGGTAGAGGAGCAGAAGGAGAGGGAGACACAGAATCTGAAGCAGGATCCAGGCTCTGAACTGTCAGCACAGGGTCTGATGTGGGGCTTAAGCTCTCCAACCGCAAGATCATGACCTGAGCCGAAGTCGGATGCTTAACCGACTGAACTATCCAGGCACCCCCCCAATGGTGTTTAGTGAATTGTTTTTAAATATACAAAAAAAACAAAGAATATCAGATATTTGAAGAAATTCTGTAATATGAAAGATATACCAAAACAAACAAAAAAATCAGAGAGCTAAAGAAAACAAAAACTATATCTATAATTGAAAACTTTGGAAAGACAAAAGTTGTAAGTCAATGAAACAAAAATATATAGCTATAAAAAGAATGTTTAGAGAGGTCAAAAAAGAGATTTTTGTTGTTAAAAATATCTAAACTATGTTTAAAAACGTATCAGTGGAACCAATGAATAAGATTGAGAAAATCTCACTCAAAGTAAGACATACAAACTAACATACAGCAGAAATGTATTAAATGTAACTGAAAGTGTTAAATATAACTGAAAACCAGTTGAGAAGAGCAGATATCCATAACAGGAGGTCCAGAAAGATAAAATGGAGGGAAGAAAATTATATAAGAAATTTACATAGAACCGAAGAGCATGAGTTCCCAGATTGAAAGGGGCCCAACAAGTACCCAGCAAAAATATCTATGACACACAGGGAATCACATCGTTATGAACGAAATTTTAAAATGTTGGAGGTGAAGAATAGACCCTAATAATCATGAATGAGAAAAAAAATACAAATCAGATTACCCACACAAACAAAGGACTCAAGTCAGAATGCCATAGAAATCTAAACCAACCTAGTTGCTAGAAAACAAGAGGAAAAATGCCTTCAAATTATGAGGGAAAATGATCTACCTAGAAAGTGTATCATCCTATTAT
Organism: Panthera onca; assembly: GCF_046562875.1. Lineage (NCBI taxonomy): Eukaryota > Metazoa > Chordata > Mammalia > Carnivora > Felidae > Panthera > Panthera onca. The sequence continues at coordinate 90,017,278 of NC_138348.1, read as the reverse complement.
AGATTAAATGTGAGCAAAGAATAAAGACATACTCAGATTGCAATTTAGAATAAGAGTACTTCCAAATACTTTTCCAGGATTTATGGTACTACTTTTTTTCCACCAAACTTAGAGGAGAGACCAAAATGAAAGAAGGCATAAGATAAAGGAAACAACCACACCAACAAAGGAGACAGGAGAAAGGCCCAGGATGATATGGGAAAGCCCCAGATGACATAGCTACAGTGGGCAAAGAAAACAACCGGTCCACATTGGGATAGGAAAATGGAGGACCACAGAAGATATTTCTCCAAGAGGTCAAAACTGGTAGAGTATCTCATATGTTTGAAAATATTAAGGGGATATTGACCCTTTTGAGACAGTGTTCTGGGTTGATTTTGTTCTGGGGATACAGGAAACTAAGCAAGCAAAAAATTAAGAAAAATTAGTAATGCTGGGGGAAGCAACATTGTACAAGAAAGGATATATAATCATAGTAGTCTGCATGGCTCAGCTGCACATAACATTTGGTATTATCATGAAAATGTGAAGATTAAATACACCACCAAGAAAAATCATCCTATATCTATATTGAGAGAGCAGATGAGAAATACATGTAGGGAGGGAGGATATGAGAACGAAATCTTTCATGGTCATAAGTTAATGGAAAATGTTTAACTTCATAAAAAAAACCCACATTTTGTATTGTCCACCCTTAGTTTGTCTAATGTTCACTTCCCTTTAAGGACCACCTCAACACTGAAATCTGGCTTCCACACTTGTCAATAGCAAATATCACCAATGACCTTTTTATTGCTTAGGCCAAAGGACATGGACACTTTGTAGCTTTTGTGTGTCTTCTCCACAGCCATTTCTCTGTCGACCTGAGCTCCAGTTGCAAACAGGCAAAGGCCCTCTTAACATGTTATGGATGTCCCAGAGACTCCTTGAGACTGATGGGTCAGAACCTGGACTCCCTGATCACAACCCAATCCCCATCCCCCACTCCCAGATCCCCTACTCCTTATCTCATAGTCCCAGGCGTAGTTAATAACACCATCATTCAAAGCATTATGGAGCAGACCAGACCAAGGGCTGATCAGAGGGAAAAAACCTACTGTAATGGCTAAAAGCTTATTGGAAACAAATAAAGAAAACCCACATCTATCAGATTTCCTCTCAGAGGGACCTGTCAAATAAACCTTTTTCAGTCGAAGGTAATTTTTCTAAGAAGTATGCTCTAGTACAAAGAGAGGATCACTAAACCCTCTCCTAAAGTGGGACAGTCTGCTTAATTGCTCTCCTTTTGTTAGTTTAGGTGGAAGAAGCAAGTTTGAAGCCAGAGGACAGTAGAGGAGAAGCAGGGGACGTTTGCGAGGTGCTATGTCAAATAGATCTGTTTGATAGGGTGCTACTTTATTTACTGATGGGAGACTTCCACCTGTTAGAGTCTGGTTTACCATTACCCCGTCAATTACCTAAATCATACGCCTAGATCATTACCCTTTTCCATACAACCCACAGGCAGCCAGTCACCACCGAGTCCACTTTCTCAATCTCTTTTAATCTGCCCCCAAAACTATTTTCCCCCCTTAACCCGATTTCAGGTCCCGAGTCTCCTCATCTCTCGCAGAATTCTTTTAGTAGCTCCCTAATGGATTTCCATCCTCATCAATGTTTTTCTTCAGTTTCACCTTTTTCCCCACCCATCCTCTGTATAGGTTTCCACTGATTTTTTCCCACCTAAAACGTGAATCAGATAATGTCCCTACGTGACTTACAACTTTGCGAACTTCCAAATGTCATTATTTAGAAAAGAATGCTTTACGTGACTTCTACTTCTTACTTAGTTTCACCAGAAGGATTCATGGCCAATCCCTGCACAGATCAGTACATACTGGGTGTGTGCTCACCTGTACACAGGTACAGACCTCCACCCAATCTGTTCTTTGTCCAGCCTGTGGGCATGTGGGCATTCACACCTACCCTCGGCCTTGAAGGTACTGCCGACTTCACTTACCCTCGATAAATCTTACCTGAACAAGGTGCTCACACAACTGTCGCTTTTAGGAAGCCTGCCCTGCACCCCCTTGTCCGTGTTAGCAGTTGCTCTGTCTGTGAGTTCACCATACCCTGTGCATACCATTATCTTCGTCACTATCACATTGACTTGAGATCTCTTTTGTTTATTTTTCTTTGCCTTCTCCATTAGACTAAGTTCCTTGAAAGCTAAATTCACATAAAACTCCTAGTCTAGTACAGAACAGTTAAATAAATTAAAATACATTGAGTGCGTAGTTGATCTTCAGAACTTTGTGGGGTGTATAAAATAGGTTTTAATATCACCATTTTAAAGATAAGAAAACTGAGTCAGAAGGGGTGGATGTGACCCAGGCTAATAAGGACCAAAGTATCTCAAGAACAGGAGTCTCATGCTCCTCAATTGTTCGGGAGGCTAGGTTTTCATGCATTTATTCATTCAGTAAGTACTTACTGAGCTCCTACTATGCGCCAGCCATCACGCTAAGCACTGAATGAATAAAACCAACCAAAATCCTTAGTTTCATGGAGCTTGCATGCTAGATAACCTCAAGGTTCCTACACTTTTAAGATTCTACACTGCGATACTCTAATTCAGAGAAGGTGTCTCCCGTTTGCAGAAAGGAGAAAAGCAAACTATCTTCTAGAGCTATGAAAGCGGAAAAATCATGGGAAAATGTTGCTTTGTTTTCTAGAAGCAAAGACACCTCCTGAATCTGCCCTTTGTAGGTTCTTGTTGATCAGCAAGCCACAATTCAGGAGAATGGGACACACACCCAGAAGCCAGCGGGCCCAAAGATATTTCCAACATGTATTCTCTGCTCTTGTCCGCTCCAGGTGCCATATTTATACTCACCTCAGGGCTTTTGTTTATGGATTTTTTCACCTCTCCTTTCCTCCTTTTCACTCAAATCCTACCCACCTTTCAAGGTTTAGCCCATTTCACACCTTCTTGGCAAAACCCAACTCAATTTGAAGACTCACTAAGGCCAACTCTTTCTCAACACCAAAGATTATTTTATCTATTATGTGTAGGATTTTTTTTTTTTTTTGCCAACTAACAGAGTTTTCTGAAGGAAGACATCATGCCTTCTGCTTCATTAGCATCTGCTAAGTCCTGCACGTGTGTGGGGCATACGAGAGATAACTAAACAGCACTGAATGAATGAATGATTGATTGCTAATTTCCAGTCATTCGCCATCTGATACTCTCCTGGAAGGGATACAAATGCCTCCCTATGAAAGGGACACTTCTGACACAATGGCAGGAGCATCCCACCCCAGTGCTATTGGCCATGATTCGGTTCTTCTGAGGGAAACATCAAAGGGGAAGCAAGACAGGCCTGGCACACAGAAGCCGGCCTCTCACTTGCTCCTTATACCTCGGACAGCAAAATGCCAGAATGAATCTCTCGTCTGAGCCATGAGGTTAATGTGGCCATTTATAGATAGAAGGAGATTAGGTATGTTGAAAGGGGAAGGTTTTTATGCTTTGCTTTTGATCCCGTCTGGCACTCCCCAGAGCTGCCATGTGCCCCACACCTGATAAATACTGTTTTATAAACGGCAAAGAAGAGAATTTAAAGCCATAAATCTATCCCCACCCCCACCCCTCTCTTTTTTATGGATCTAAAGGCTAATTAAAACCATGCCCTTGCTTTGCAAATGAAGCCTCATCTTTCTGGCAGCCCCCCTTTCAAATGAACTTGAGGGCAGTGTCAGTGCAAAGGGCGACCTTGGGTTGAGGCTGTCCAGGCTGTCGTGAAGCACTCTCCGGCCTTCTAAGTCTGTCTCCAGGTGTGTGCACACCCCCCAGGGGTGCTGCAATGAGCAAGGACACCCAGTTCTTCATGGGCTTTGAACTTGGTTGATGCACAGTGTTAATGTGGGCCAGTTCAAGATGTAGTTCTTTTCAGAGAGGAAAAAACAACAACAACAGCTTTCTTCTTTGGCCGTAGGCTGCTACCCCAAACTTCAACCATGGCTTTTGGTTTCCGATAGGCACCGGGAGACTGAGAGAATGAATATAAATGGAACAGTACTTCCAAGGAAACAGTGCAAAACCTTATGTAGTCATTAATCGAATCATTATAAAGGCTATGTAATATCAGGGAAAATGTTTAAGATGCAGCTTTAAATGGAAAATGCATGCTACAAAATATGTTTTGGTTTGTGATAGAAAGTAAAACTACATCGTTTTTTATTACATATTTTCAATTATCAAATGATACGTGTGCACATGGTTGAAATAAGGAATAATCAAAAGGGCTTACACACAAAAGGATCCCATCTCACTTACCCCCCATCCCCTCCCCACAGCAAATACTTTGAACTCTTTCTGGCAACTTCTTTTCCCCTGGGAGTTAGTGCCATACCTCCAGATAATATATGTTTTTGCTTCTACTTCTTATTCACTTTATATATTATCTCTTGAGTTCCAGATAAATTAGAATCTGACTCACACAACCCCACCCCATCTTCCCCGGCACCAAATCTCTTTAGTAAATCAAAATTATGTCCTTTATTCTTTACCTTTCCATAATTACTTTGTTGTTTTTGTAGTTCCACCAACGAAAGAGAGGTCACTCTGGTCACTCTGTCAAGTAAGAATACGAGCATCCTTGCTCTTTCCTTCCAATCTCAGCTTTTTCTCCCCATCTTCTAGCACCAATTTCTCACATGCACACTTCTTTTACATCTTCAGAGTGAAAAGCAGTTACCTTTTGTTCTATAACCAGTTTACATCAATGAATTGATTCTAGAAGTTGTAACCACTGACGTCTCTGTGATCAAGACCACATCAGCATTGAACACAGCAGAATTAAGTCATGTTTTCATGCATATAGCTCTTCCTTGCAATGCTTTGTGCATCTTCTGGAACTTTAAATGCCTATTTTAAAATTGTTTGCCTTTATCTTAATTTAAAAATGTTGCATCAATGGGGCGCCTGGGTGGCGCAGTCGGTTAAGCGTCCGACTTCAGCCAGGTCACGATCTCGCGGTCCATGAGTTCGAGCCCCGCGTCAGGCTCTGGGCTGATGGCTCAGAGCCTGGAGCCTGTTTCTGATTCTGTGTCTCCCTCTCTCTCCGACCCTCCCCCGTTCATACTCTGTCTCTCTCTGTCCCAAAAATAAATAAAAAACGTTGAAAAAAAAAAATTAAAAAAAAATAAATAAATAAAAATGTTGCATCAAAATTTGTGTTTCTGTTTTCACATAGATTTGTCCTACCTAGGTCCCTCTGTCCTTCTGATTCAATCTAGACCTGTGCCCTCTAGTCATGTACATTGTCCTTCCTGGGATTTTTCTTTTCTTCTTTCCTGGATAAGTTCCAACATATTCTTTCCTTATTGGTTTAACCCCTGGTGTACCACAGCAAAGTAGCAGACACACTCCTCTTTTCTGTAACAAAATCTTGTTTTATTCCTGTATCCCACTTAATGATTCTGTACTTTGCTAAGTCAATCACATTAACACTTTCCATTGCTAATGATTGGCTGAGAATGTGTATGCATTCCATTCCAGATAATGAAACATGAGGGGAAACTTGCTCAGGGATCTCCAGTGAAGTCTTCAATTAAAAAAAATAAAAAGACCCACAAGAATAGAATACCTTTCCTTCTTCTGTCCATTTTCATATTTGCGTCTCACATCTTTTAATCATCTTTTAATAAGAAGAGAGCCATCTAAGGACTATGCATCTCACCAAGAATGACAGAAAGGAAAAATGGGAAGAATATAGAATTTTGGCGATATTGACTTAAACTTCACATTTATAAGGTATACAATTTGATAATTTTTGACATGTGAAGATATTCTTATTTTCAGGCTTCTTTAACTCAGTACAGTTATTTATGGGCTCATCCATATTAATGCATGGATCAAGAACCCATTCCTTTGTGTTGGCATATTACAATTTGTTAATCCTATCAGTATGGTCATAAACTTCCACTGGGTAAATAATAGAAGTGGAAAGGGAGGGTCATATGATACGTGTGTGTTTAACTTTTTAGGGAAGTTCCACGCTGTGTTCCAAAATGTAGTGTTTTACATCTCACCAGCACAGTGTGAGAATTCCAGTTCTTCCACATCCTTTTCAACATCTCATAAGACCATGTCTCCCCTTCTCACAGTCTCTCTCTCTAAAATAAAATTAAAAAAAAATTTAAGAATAGAAACAAGAATTCCAGTTTTAGCTCTGACATGTAAAGAGCTTAGAAGTCATCATTCATATCCTTTCAACAAGAAAGCTAAACAAAGTGAAATCAATGACTTTTCTTAAACCAGTCAAGAAACTGGTTGTGAAGTTGTATCTTCGAATGTTTTTCAATTACATTTTTCTATTAGTATTGATGGTTAACATCTTTTAATATGTTTATTCCATATATTTATTCATTAATTAGATATTCTCATTTTCTGCAATTTTCTTGTCTACTTTCTCAGTTCTATTTTTTATTTTTATTAATTGATACATTTACCTGATGTATTTACAACACTAATTCTTTGCTAGGTTTGTATGTAGAAAATATATTCTCCCAGTTTGTGGCTCAATATTTCATGTCTCTGCGACATATTTTTTTTGCATTAAAAATGTTGATGACTTTAATTACCAATTTAAAAAATAAAAAAAAAATAATTGAGCCAACCACCCACTTCTAGGTTCCTTGTTATTTGAGATAATAATTGTCTTTCTCCATAAGCCTGTTGAATTGGAGTTTTCTGTTCTTGCAATAGAAGGCATCCTATCCAACAGAGGTATTTCTTCAACAAGTTTCCTAAAATGAGTGAGTGAAATAAATGTTGAGTCCTTAAAAATAAAAATGTTTTTTATTTTACTAGAACAATTTAGTGATAGTTTGGGTGGGTATAGAATTGTAGGTTGAAGACTCATTTCCCCTAAGAATATAATACTATTAATGCAATTGCCCCAATTTCCTCATCTTGTTTCTTTGTGAGGTTATCTATTCATTCTCTCTTGTTCACTCTCTTTCAGTCGGCTTTTAGAATCTCTTCTTCCTTGGTATTCTGTGATTTCACAATGATATGTTTAAGCATGGCTTTTTTTTTTTTTTCACTCATTGTACTAGACAATTAGATGTCATTATAATTGAGAATATCCTTTAGATAGATCTGGATAGTTAAATTAATGCTTCAATTTTTTCCCTTTTATTTATGCAGCTCTCTCGTAGGCATGGCTGATGAAGTCAACAAGTCAAATATCTGATTAACAGGTTAATTAGATTAGGTTAATTAACAGGTTAATCAGATATTTGACTTCTTGAATTCATCAGCCATGCCTATGACCATTTGTTCTCCTACTTTCTATCTCTTTGCATTTTATTACTCACTCTTGGATATTTCCTAGACTTTACTTTCCAACCCTTTTAAAATTGTTACATAAAATGATACTTTTAAATAATGAAAGTTCTGTAGTCTTCATTTCCCTCTATCACAGCATTTGTTCTTGTATTATGTGATATTTTTCAAATGTCTCTTTGTTCACGTTTAAGGAAAAGACAACAGCAAATTGATTGGATGTTCTGGATACAGCTGGTCTCTGCTATTAGGTAAAATGTCACAGTCATCCCCCTGACACATGCTTTTCATCTTCTACAAATTTCTCAAAATCTCTGATACTCCCACTCCCATTCTCTATCTTTCAAAAATTATTTTATCATAAGTTTAGAATATTTTAATGAAATAAAAGAAAAATCTATGCAAGCAGGCCTTCATATTTGAACAGAACTCTTTCTGTAATTAATTCATTTATTCTCTTAATACTTATTGAGCATTGACAATGCACTAGGTTTCAGGCAGCATGCTAAGCACTGGACATAGAACAATGCATGAATCTGGGCGCCTGGGTGTCTCAATCGGTTGAACGTCTGACTTCAGCTCAGGTCATGATCTCATGGTTCGGTTCATGAGCTCAAGCCCCGTGTGAAGCTCTGTGCTGACAGCTCGGACCCTGGAGCCTGCTTCGGATTCTGTGTCTCCCTCTCTCTGCCTCTAACTTACTCGCATTCTGTCTCCATCTCTCTCAAAAATAATAAATAAACATTAAAAACATTTTTTAAAAAGAACAATGCATGAATCATAGGGTTTTCTATGATGTTAAAGATCTCTGGTGGAGAATTAAAGAAAAGTCATGACGATACAGTGTAATATGAGGAGCATGGAGTCTTAAACCAAAGCATTTGGGTTTTAATCCCATTTCTACTTATTGGCTGAGCGATTTTTGGCAATGCATTCAAAGTACACGAGCTTCAATTTTCTCAAAAATCGAATGAAGATAATAGTATTAACTTCCTTAAAGGATTGCTATGAAGACCCAGTGAGGTAATTCACTCAAAAACACTTTATAAAAATTTAGTGGGGTGTGATTATACCAATCATTATATGCTCTCCATTTAGCTTACCCCAGTTGGCTAAAGGATCCTGACTAAAACCAATATTGGGTCTCTTTTGTTTAGGTTTTTATCTTTATCATAGTTTCTTTTAATGTAAAGCTTCATGTTATAGATCCTAGCTCCATATTCCTCATGGACACTCTTCCACATTCGACTCTGATTTCCATTCACACTGACCTTAGGGATCTGATAATCATTCTGTGTTAGGGCTTTTACTCATTTCCCACAAATGTATTGGTCATTTCTCTCAATCCTCCCCACCCCCTCCCAGTACAGGCTGGAGTATTATTTAATCATTTTTCCTTGATCTACACTGTAGAGACACAAATACACTGAAGTGGATACACACAGATTCATTTTAAGTTCAATTCTAATTACTCTCCCAATGACCTTGAACAAAGTCCCCTAGACTTTCTGTGCCTCAGTTGTCACATTGCCAAATTAAAAAAAAAAAAAAAAAAAAAAAAAGGTTATACACTGCAAGAACTTGTTGGGACTAAATGAAAGGAATTTATAAAGGTGATTTGTGAGCTGTATAGGTGCTAAAAATGCATAAAAGTTGAGGGTCTCACTTTTCTGTGTCATTTACATGTGAATACACATTGCTATGGGCTCAACTGTGTCCCCTCAAAATTCATATGCTGGAGTCCTAACCCCCAGTGCTTCAGAGTGTAACCACATTTGGAGATAAGGTCTCTGATGAACTTAAAATGAAGCCATCAGGATGATCATTTAATCCGTCCGGTGTCCTTATAAGAAGAGGAAGTTTGGACACACAGAGAGACACCAGGGGCATTTGTGCACAATGGGACAATCATATGAGGATTCAGAGAAGGAAGCCATCCATAAGGCAAGGAGAAGGGCCTGGAACAGATCTTTCCACTGTGACTCTCAGAGGAAACCACTCCTACTGGCATTTGGATTTTGGAGTTTCAGGCTCCAGAAGCGTGAGAAAATAAATACCTGTTGTTTAAACCACCCAGTCTGTGTATTTTGTTCAGGCATCCCTAGCAGACTAATACACATGTGAATGTTTTACATCATATATATTATTGGCTCCTCCTTTTCCTCTATTCTTTTCTTTCCCAAAGTAGAGTTTAAATTTTTGTAGCAGAGATACAAAGAAAAAGAAAGAACAAACATTCTGTTTTTGAAGTGTAGAATGGAAGTTTTGAATCTTCCCTAAAATAATAGCCTTGGATGTCAAGCATTATCATGAGAGGAAAAGTCTTTTTTCCTAAAATCTTCAAGTTTCTCTTGATATTGTCAGTGTCTGAGCAACTTAAATATTCAGCTACCAAAGGTAATGGTGAAAATAACTTAAGATGTATGATGTAAAGGGAGTTGGAGAGAGAAAGTAAAGCAAAGTAGAAGCCCCTTCCTTCCTGATTTTAGAGAGGGAAAAGAGAGAAGTGAAATAGGGAAGTCACTGTCTGCATCCTCCTTTCCACTCCCCCACCATGGGTGAGGAGGCTCGACTAGTGAGTTGGACATGATGGGGCCATCTGGATGGGTAAGATGGACTCCCAAAGCACAAAGGCCAGTGGCCCACTTTCCTGTCTGGAGGTCTCATGTCTCTGAGCAGAGATTCTCAAATGTGGCTGCACATCAGAATTACATCTACATTCTCAGGGCACCTACAGCATAATCTCTAGACATAGGATTTAGGCATCAGTAGCTGAGAAAACTTCTCAGCTGATTCCAAGGTACAGGCAAGGTCAAGACTATCGCTCTTTGAGAAGACTGGCCATCAGCTCAATGTTACTTCCAAACTAGCTTAGGGGGAACAGAACACACAGCATCAAGAAGGCAGGTGGCTGGAAAGATGGCCCCTGAGGCCCACAGGGCTTCTGGCTCTCCTCAGTCTGTGTGTGTGTGTGGAATACAAGAAGGCTCAAAGCCCCACAGATGCCAGGATGGGAGGGGCAAGAAAATAGGAGAACATGGAGTCTCTGTCCCCTAACCAGTGAAGATTACAACCAGATCAGTTGGCTGGGACCAAGGACTTAAGCAATGGGAGCCAGAACAAAGACTCAAGAGCCAGAAAAGAACCAGTCCCATCTCAGCCTGATGAACAGCATGACCAGCATGACCTGTTCAAACCAGCTCTTCACAAAATAGTACAGCAAGAGCTGGAAGCCAGCAGGTGGATCTGAGGCTCTCTTTCCCCACCTCAAGAGATCAGTCACGTAAGCATTCCCATACACGATTTGAGGGGGAAGCAGGGAAAGGGATAGGAGATCTGAAATACCAGTCATTCACTTGAAAGATTACTTAACCCAAAAAAGACTCTCTGAACCAGAATTTTGATGCATTGTTTTCTGGTAAACATAAGACACACATACACACATGCTGACCCTACGAAATGGACAGTGACTCATGCAGAAGAATAAACCAGAAGCAGTATTTTCTGTACATCAGAACACAGTGCAAAACTGAGATTCATCTCCACATGTGTGTTTACATGCGTACCTACAATGATATAATCAGTAACATAACCTTCAGCCATGTCAAGAAGCAGGTGCAAGCATTCAGGGTTGAATTCTTGAGAGATCCTAAGAAATCTATCTGCTTTACTTTCAGGTAAGAGCAACCACACTGCTACAAAAAAGCAGTACTCCTTAGAGAAGGATCCAGACAAATGGAAGATTAAACTTCTCAGCCAGCAGTCAGGTCCTTGTGTCTTTTGCTAGCTCTCAATTCTCATTTTTAAAATGTCACTCTCTTGTCCTGCCTCCTGTGCACTGCTCCTCGGGTGCCCAGCCCTTTCCATGTCTAGCCACTACCTACCCAGTATATCTCACAGGATATAGGCTGACACAGTTCCAATCTGTTCTGGATACATCATATGCCAGGCTATGAGCTACAGAGACTATATAACAATCTAATTTCACCAGCTAGTAGATAGAGATATCTTTATTTTACAGATGAGGTTAAACGATCCAAGTTCACACAGCTAGAACGAAGGAGCCTGGGTTGAAATCTAGATACTTCTGACCCTGAAGACTTTGCTATTATTCAGCACTGCCTCCCTGCAACCCTCCCTCAGTCATTCATGCGTGCCCATTAGCTCAACAAATATTTATTTTCTAAAGCATATCTACTCTCAAATATCCAGGACCCTTCTCTCCAAAGCACATGTATGCTGGCCCATGTGTCCTTAGAGTTATTTTGAAAAAATCTGTTTGAAAGAAATTCCAGCTCCAGTCATGGCCTCATCATACTCTGGTATTATTTTGTTGTGTTCTATTTTGTTAAGGTTGTGCTTCTTTTTATTTATTTATTTTTCTTCCAAGTTTTCATTTAAATTCCAGCTGGTTAACATACAGTGAGTGTAATGTTAGTTTCAGGAGTAGAATTTAGTGATTCATCGCTGACACGCAACACCCAGTGGTCATCACAAGTGCCCTCTTTAATGCCCATCACCCATTTAGCCCATCCCCCCACCGCCCCTCCAGCAACCTTCAGTTTGTTCTCTATAGTTAACAGTCTGTTTTATGGCTTGCCTCTCTCTTCCTCTCCCACCATGTTCATCTGTTTTGTTTCTTAAGGCCCGTTTCTAAAGGGAGAGTCAGTTATGCTATATTTTAGAACTCTTCAATTCTTTATCCTTCATTTATCTGAATATTCTTGATAGAAGATACGGATTTTTTTCATCTTTCGATTTATTTCTTCATTTACCTCTTCATGACCTCTCTCCCCAGTGAGCTATAAGCTCCATAAGGACAAAGTCTGTGGCTCAAACACAGTCACCAATGTATGTATACACCAGCCTAACACACAATAGACACCCAACAAACGTTTATGGTACAAATACATGCATAGTCTCAAAGGGTAATGGATATATTCTAGTGCTTATATTCTAACTTTTTCTTAATGTTTTCATTTATTTTTGATAGAGCACCAGTGGGAAAGAGGCAGAGAAAGAGAGGGAGACACAGACTCCGAAGCAGGCTCCAGGTTCCAAACTGTCAGCACAGAACCCGACGCGGGGCTCGAACCCACGAAGTGTGAGATCATGCGCTGAGCCGAAGTTGGACGCTCAACCGACTGAGCCACCCAGGCGCCCCTGGCGCTTATATTCTAAACCTCACACACAGGGCAAAATTTTCCACAGATTTCCACACTTACCAGAGGAACAATTATATCAAAGCAAAGTTGTCCTGCCTGGCCACTCTGGCCCAGCTGCATTTCTGCACATTAAGCACATAATTCCCTCCCTGCTGCCCCTCCCTCTCATTTTATAGTTTTGTTTGGGTTGGAGTTTGTGGGTGTGAAGGTCTGAATTGTTTGGCTTTGCCATGGAACAGAGACCTATCTCAGTGACCCTTCCTGCTTACCTGCAGTCACCCTACCCTCCTTATCTGCAGCCCCATGCTTTTGATCTCTGTGATACCAGCATTTTCCCAAACCCCCCTGGGATAAGAAACTGGCTCAGAAAGTGAAAAGTGATCCGAGCTTAGCACATTCTGCCCTGATGAACACAGCCAGCGACATCAAACAGCACAGACTTCCCCTGAGTGGAAACTCGGACAACGAGCAAGGGTTTACTGGGGTCTCTCTCCTCACCTGAGGCACGGTCTGATGTACACCCGCAGGCACCCGGTCCCTGGGCTACAAATGCACCACATTCAACTCCGTGTTCACATTCCGCCTTTGTTTTCTCTTCCCAGTGCATGAATTTATACAAAATATGTATTGATCACCTGTGAGTTTCTGGTTACCGGGTTGGATTCTGGGACTATAGTAAATACACGCGCACACACACACACACACACACACACACTCACTTACACTCCCTCCATCCTTCTAGATCTGCTCTGAGGTCCATCTCCTCCAGGCAGCCTTCTCAAATCTCCATAGCTTCCATGGTCACTTATTACTAAGTGCCAATTAGGTACTTAAGCATAATCTCTTTCACATGGTCTGTCATGGTTGCATGTGGGTTAGTTCTATCTGTGCAACTAGATTATAAATTCCTTGAGATCACAGGCCACATCCTTCATTCCTGCTGCATTCCCTTAATGACCACTAATGGAACTAGGACGCTAGCTCCCCAGCGAGCTGGCTGTTGTTGTGAGCACACGTTTTTTATGCAAGGCTTAGGCAGAGAAGGAAGAGGAGACAGAAGAAGACGCAGTCGCCTCTCCTTTTTATTACAAACATTCAGCCCGGCATCTAGGCCTGTACCCTCGACTGTGACCCAAACCGATTAAGTGGGAGGCTGGGGGTGACAAACCCAGAAACCTTGCAGCTGATAGAGTGCTAATGTCAAGAAGCCTCCCTGAGTTGTGACTATTTGAAGACCTAATGCTTCTAGCAGATTGGATTCTTTTGCTCCCTGTGCATGCTGGCATTCCAAGACCCAAAGGTCAAGACAAGCACATGTGAGTAGCAAACAGGCACTCGTTGAGCGACAAGAGCGGGGCCAGGCTGGTGAAAGCTGAGAGCCCGGGTGCGGGGAGACAGCCTCAGACTGTGCGGTCACAGGACGACTGACCGGACCCATGGAGCCTGGTCAGGGAGCAGAGAGAGGCACTGGGGATGAGAAGAGGTGGTCTCCCTGTCCTGACCTGCAGTGGGAACCAAGGTGAAAGGGGAGATCGCTGGGCCAAGGCAGTGACCCGGAAGGCCCCTCCAGAAGTAAAAACAGATGTGAAACAGAAGCTGTCAGTGTCCTGTGGGCCATGGCGGGGGGGTGGGGGTCTGCCCCACAGGACATGACCAAATAAGATGCACTGTCGCTGACGTGTCCGCGCTAGGCCAGCGTTTGGCAATTAGGGCCAGAGAGCCATAGGCTTGAAGCACTGACCAGAGCACGCAAGATACTGTGTCTTTCCGAATCAGCAGGGAAGGGGACAGGCCCTGTTATGTACACTGTGGTCATTGTTGGCTCAGGGTCCCAGGGGTGCTGAGTTCTATAAGATACAGTCTTTGACCTCAGGTCATATATTAATGCCAACACATGAATTCTGAATTGCTGCCTCTGGTCTAGCAGTGATAAAGAAGACTGGATCAGGGGAGTGAGGGCTCTTCAAGAGAGAAATGGAGAGGTCTGCCCACAAACCTAGAAGATCGAAGACTGTCTCACTTTCTGGGCTGTAGTAAAGGCATTGACTTATGTCTAAAAAAAGACCAGCCCGCCCTGTACCCAATGTTCCTTCTGTAAGAGAGGCCAGATAGGACTGTGATTATTCTCAGGACTCATGCCGACGGGATCCCCAGGAGACATTCTAACTTTCGTGCCAAAATCCACAGAGTGTCCCCCAGCTGGGATTTAGAGGGATCCAGGCCTGAAGCCCCACTTTAACAATCATTAAGATTTGGTTGGTGCTTTATTTAGAGTTTAAAAATCTGTGTTTCGAATTCACTATTTCATCTAATTGTCGTGATCCCTTATGATTATCCCCATCACAAAGAAGAGAAAACTGGGGTTAAGAAATGTTATTTACCCAAAGATGCGCAACAAGTAAATGACAAAGTCAATTCCGAAATCTACATTAGAGCTCCTCTGCCTTTCTGTTCTGAACAACTCATTCCCTCCAGCCATGCCCTCCTCCTGTCTCCCGGCAAATATCTCCTAATGCTAGATTAAATATCACTCCTGCAAAGACTTTCCCTTAGAGACATTCCCCTTCTTTTAGATGTTCACCCTTATTTACTTAAAATATACTGGTTAACGGTGACTTTTAACTCATTTTCTCGTCACTTTTTTTCACGACCATCCATAAGCTTTCCTGCTATCAGTTTTCGGAGAATTTTGGCTGTGTTTTATTTTTCCTGGTGTTCTCTTTCGGTTGTTGACACACAATGGGGGATTAATAAATGTTGATTGAGTCCAGGTCTTCCGGGCTCCAAATCTCAGGTTCTTTCCACAACAGAACACTTCCTCCCTACTCTCAAAAAGAAAGCAGAGAGATAGGTCCACCCAGCAAATATACCCAACCCCGTTCCTCCTGACTTAGCTCATCAGATCAAGGGACCTGAGTAACAACATGGTACCTATCTCTCTCGGGGCTCCCCTCTAACATATGGGGGCTTTGGGCAGTAATGTAATTGGAGTGCAACATGCCATGAGTATAAATATTCAAACACAAAGTATCTGGCTACCTGATGGATCTGGCTATCCTTCTTTCCTATTCTATTTACCTTCCTAACAATCGACAAGACCTGGGTGAAATGCAGTATTCTCAGTTTCCACTGATTTCTACACCAGAACATGGAAGCACGAAGCATCCGCCCTTGGCCCATGCTCCATTTCTTTCCACCCCTGTCTGTGGCCTCCAGCATGGAAGTTCGGTCTGTCTGCACTCCCATAAAGAGCCACTTCTTGGCCACCATTTAGGTTGAAGACGTATACACCATCTACCCTCCAGATAACACTCATGAGGAAGAGGTCCAGGAAAACTCTGGAAGCAGGCTGAAGGCCAGTTGAGCAAGGAAGTCCCGGGCCACAAGTACCCCGAGTGTGACCTAAAAGGTGACGTGAGCTCCAGATGTGGGGCCAGAGTGGAGTCCTTTAAAGCAGGTCCTACTATCCACACAGGGGTGGTTCTCTCTCTTCTCTCCAGTGTGTTTCTAAAAAAAATGTCCATTTCACATGGAAATGAGTGATAAAGTATTGCCCAAATTCTTCCACCATTTCTGATGAAGCTGAATTCCTGAAAAAGTCTTATCCTTGTCCCCAAAGAGGAGAGCCCAGCCTACTTGTCTTGGGGGCAAACTAAAGTGAATAGTAGTTAGATTTATGCGATCTAAACTGTTCTCTTACAGAGATCATAGGTCTAAAGAGGAAAGGCATTTCAAGAGCCAACAGCCTGGGCATGCAATCTGTTTTTCCAATGTTTTCCCCAATTAAAAAAAAAAAAAAAAACAGGTGGAAAAAACATAAATGCTTCGTATCATTACCAATGAGTTTCATTTGATCTGGGGGGAGAAAGGGCAAATAAAATGCTATGAACTCAGCAAAATGGTAAAAACCAGCTGTCTGATGCCCTGAAAGCACTTTAGAGTTGCCTCCAAATCAAAGAAAGAAAGAAAGAAAGAAAGAAAGAAGAAAGAAAGAAAAAGAAAGAAAGAGGAGGAAGGAAGGAAGGGAGGGAGGAAAGAAGGAAGGAAAAAGAAAAGAAAAGAAACTCCTTTCGTAACAAATTGCATGAAGATCAAATCGCTGAAAACAAGTCTTGAAAGGAACTGGGATCTCAGAGAAAGCAATTCAGGCATGTGAACGTTGAACTGCAGATGGCCTGCCACATGTCTCTTTCGCCTCAAGCCCGAACTGCACAGCTACCCATCCACAGCCTATAGGGAATAAACAGGGATAAACAGGGAAGTCCGGGGTAGGTGGGAGAATGTGAGGGTGTCATGAGAACAACCCAGTTCCATCAGAAAATGAGCAAGAATTTAAACTATAACCTGTGGGTTCCCCCTAGAAAGTTTGTCTCCCAAACATTCTCTATAAATACCAGAAGACCCAATGGTCTCCTACCAAATTTCAGTTGTCCTATTGAACTCACTGATTTGGGGTGGGGGGGGGGGTATATATTTTGAAAGACTCATCTGCCAAGGTCTCAGGGCCTTGCCAGGCCACGAGTCACTTTTGGTTAGATGATCATTATTCATAATTCAGAAGTCATTCCCATTATGGGAAGGAGTAAACTAAGAGAATATAGAGTTTTGCCTCGCGGTGTGATCATTTCGTTCGTATCTACAGATTCATAAAATCCTCTGAATCCATTTACATATGTCGGAAGAGAGATTTGGGGAAATTAATTATCTGGCAGAATGATTGCGTTGTTGCTTTGTTTTCAAGTCGTTGCGTTTGCAGCCGTGTTGGTACAAACTGGATTTGCACTTGTCACATCCCCTTGAAACAGGTGTGATTTCCAGTATTTTAACGTTTATATTCTTCATGTCCTTCCTTAATTTTCTGCCTGTCCCACATCTGTACCACTGAGCGGCATGGCATCGATGGGTTTGTTGAGAGGGTTTAGTGTCTTGCAAAACACATAGTGTTCTGCTTTTTCTTCTGACTGTTAGGGTTGCCATTTGGGGGAAGCTAATAGCAGAGGGGACTTTATGCTTCTGTAGAAGCTTGTGCTCTCTGACCTTGGTAAGGAGGGACGTGGGAGGAGACCAAGATAGGAAAAACCCAGAGGCGGGTGTTGGCAAGTTATTAAAGGTCCCAGGACAGTTCGGGGCCAGTGGAATATTTTTGGCAGAAATTAACTTTCAAAACCACTTATAAGACTGACTTCATTCACTCCTAAAATATGTATCATGTCTACATTAGGTAATAGATACACAAAAGGAGAGAAGGCTTAATAGAGAAGCTTTGAGCAGAGACTGGGAAAATGAGTCAGATTTCTATAGTTGGAGAAACGATTTACAGCCAGAGGAAAGAGTTGGCCCAGAGGCACAGAGCCCCGACATTCTTGGCATTTAAAGAAATATGGAGCAGCATTAAGAGGGAAGTTAACTGGGTATTTGAGCAATCCAAAGGCTTCTGTCTTTGCCCAAACTGAGGCCCATAAGGAAGAACGGTTGCATGGACGATATTTTCGCTCCTTGTTTTTCGGCCCCTCCCATCCCCGCCAAAAAAATGAACAAGTTCCTTTTAGTCCTCCAGCCTTGGCTGATCCCTCACCTCCTAAAAATATTTGTGCACATGATAGCACACACGCACATACACATTCACGTGTGCGCGCGAGTGCACACTCACATGCACACACTGCCTTGCACAATTAACCTGCCGGACATATAAAGTTTTGTCAGTGGAGTAAGAGACGGGTTTCTTGAAGACAGACGTCAGTAACCATCTGTCATCCCACTGTAAACGCCACAGTCCGAAGCAGTTTTAAGCAAGCATACACTTAATAAATATTTGGTGAGTTGAAGTGAATGAGATCAACAGGCAGGATAAGACATTGTGTATGAAAAGCTCTCCCTTGGGCCTCTTAGATTTGTATTCATGACTTTGTTCCCAAATAGACAGAAGACTAGCGGGAAGCGATGTAATCCTTTGTCTTCGTTCAAAAGCAAAAGAAGAAAACTAACAAATACCGAGTGTCTTCTACATATTTTACTTGCACGCATTTCATTTTATTTACCCCAAGTTGTCCCCATGTTATAGACAAGAAAACTGAGGCGCGCAATGGGAAAGCAACTTCCAAGGCTGCACAGCCGTCTGCAATAGAAACGGGTTTTACACTCGCATCTGTATGATTCCAAGGACCTCAGGTTTTGCGCTCTCCTCCAGTGCTTCCTGGGAATCTGAGCAGTCTTTCATTTCACTAAAATGAAATTCCTCAAGTTCCCCTTTAAAAGAAAAGGTTTTATCTTCATTCACAAAAAGAAAAAAAGAGAGAGAGGGAGACAGAGAGAGAAAAAGAAAACTTCCTCTGACCAGTGGAAAAAATAATCCATTGCTTTGCTTACTGGCAAAAGGCCCGATCTGTGGGCCAGGCTGTGAAAGAGAGGGAGTGAGATTCTCATGGAAAGCAGCCCCTTCACCCACTCATATTTGTGGTTCTCTGAGGTTAACCCAGGGCCCCCACCACCGCCCAGGACATCGCTCTGGTGACTGTTCCCACCATCAGCAACCAGATAGTATAGAGGGCTGAGGCATTAGAATCTTATCACCCCCTATTAAAAGATAAAGCCTCAAATTCAACCCTTATCAATATGAGCTTTCTGTGCTCCATTCAGCGCTTTCAAGGAAAGCACACTAAATGTTTCTGTTTGCTGCTGAAGTTAGACCAGGCAGCCTTTGCCTTGCTAGGGCAGCCTTGAAAAGGGTAATTAAAAACAGAGTGGTATCCTTTGTTTTGATACTGGCCAGACCTTCTCTTTAGGAAATATATGGTAATAAAAATGGATGAGATGGGAGTAAAAAACATGAAATCAACGTCTCCGCTCAAAGTCAGCCAGAGGCTTTGTGAACATCCGTCACTTCTTCCATGCGGGCCGTTCACAGTTAAGTTGTGCTCCCAACCCCATACAGCTCATCCTCCCATGCATTCATTCATTCATTCATTCCATAAGTGTTTTTGAATGCCCTCCATAAATCTGCGTTGCACTGGTCACTGAAATATAAACCTGAACCAAACAAGACCCTTGTCTTCGGCAGAGGGGAAGATAAGGGGTGTAAACAGAGAATTATTTGGAAGTGGATCTTAGTCTCCTCTGCAAATTTAACTCATAACCACCAGTACCCTGCACCCACCTCCACCCCCACCCCGCCCTGCCCCTGCAATGCTCTCACGCAATGTGCTCCAACCATCTGGATGTCTTGCAGCCTCCCAAGCGTGACTTCCCTTCTCTTCCCATCACGGTGTGCCCACTGTGTCTCCCTTTTCTATTGGTCTGCTACCCTACCCTCTCTTTCCAGCTAATTTTTACTCATCCTTCAAGGCTCAGCTCAGATGTTAGTTTACTCAAAAGCCATCAATGCCATCTTCTCCCCGTAGGTTGGGTGTCCCTCCCATCTCTTTCCAGCATCCCTAAATTTCCCTCACAAAGCCTTTATATACCTCACATTGTAATTATCTGTATATTTTTCTTTCCCCTCTACTGTATCAAGAAAGCTCAGAGGGAAATGGGCCATGTTATAATTGTTCTGGAACAAAATGTCCAACATATAATAAGTACTCAGTAAATGTGGAAAAGAGAAATTGTTTTTGTATATGGTCAGCTCTGGGCTGAGGGAGCAGATGGGGTCAGAGAAGCCTTCACAGAGAGGACTATTGAAATCAAGCTGGAAGAATTAACATGAATTCGCCAGATGGGCAAATTGGTGGAAGAACTTTCCAAGGGGAATGGCACAGGCAAAGAAAACACAGAAAGAGAAAGTGCACTTGAATACATGTAAGTTACCCTAAATGTGCCTGGGGTGTAGATTATCAAATGGGAAATGGGAAAATAGCGCAAGAGAGGAGGTTGAAGAAACAGACACACGGAAGACTGCAGAAGGCTGCGACTATAAATACAACAAGTTTGCATTGTTTCTTATTCGCATGCAATAGAGAACGTGTTCCTACTGTTTCTCCCTGCCAGCACGTCCACATAAAATCATTCCAGGAGTGTCCGAACACCCACAACAAGGCATGAAAAGCAAATCTCATGTAGGAAAAAATGGTCTCTATGTTATTCTGAAACCAAACGAATACAACTTTGGGTTATTCACTGTGTTGGATTATCCATATTCCTACCCAATTCCAGCGACATAGAGAAGGATGGAATTTATTTAAAAAATAAACGAATAAACCACCATCGTTTAGGCTCTCGCCTGAATCAGGTCAATAGACCCTGGGGGCACAGGCATGCATCCTTCAAGAAAAGTTTTCACAGGTAATTCCAATGTGCACCCAAATTGAAGACTGCGTAAGGAACGGGGGCCATGAGGACACGGGCTGTCTGAATCCATAGTCCGATTGTCCTCATTGGTGTCTTCGTTACTTTAAAATAACGGGTTCCAAGTCTTGCAAAGGGACACATTCTCCTCCTGCTTACTTTTTGTTCTCAAACTAGGTTTTAACACAACCCACTTGATCTATTCAAAGGCTGAGTGAGACAGACTGCCAAGGTCAGAGCAAGCAACTGTCATCTTGGGAACCGAAAGACGGATGCACCTTCAAGGGAGATGGGATTCTCTTTCTCATGTGGGTGAAGAGCCGTTAGACAAACAAACCAATGGGGCAAGGGCAGCCGTGTAGGACTGAGCACAATCTGCTAATGTAGGTGCTCACTGATGGACATAAGCCAGCTGGCCCATATGCAAAGGGCGTATCTTACACTCGATTCTTCCTCATCAGACACCGCGAGCTTCTGGTGCAGTCAAGGACACCGCTAACCGAATTGTCCTCCACGAGTTAAAGCTCAGCTTTAAATGGATATCTTATTGTCACTTGCTCACCCAACCCCACGTTTAGGAGCGTCCCATATGTTTGCAATATCCCACACTTCTTAACTGCAGTCGGGACAAATGACCGTATGGGTACTGTTAAAGGAATTACATAAGGAGGCCACTAGACTTTGGTGGCTCTAGTGCCTTGCAAACCAAAACCTAAGCCAGAGCCAACTCCCACAAAAGAACATATATCGGGGTTCGGGAAATGAAATTTAGAACAAACCGTCATGGCCAGCCAACGAGGCTTTCCCAGAGAAGGTAACCACGGAAGCTGTAGCCAATCGAATGAGTTCCTTCCTTTTGCATCCACAGCTGCTCCCTTCTCCTAGCTCTCGTTGGTAGAGAGCTCCCAAGCACTTCCAGTTTGGCACCGCCCGATGCAAACTGACAGTTGTTCAAAAAGCTCTTGAGAAGTTTCACGTATCTCAGTTTATCTTTCAACAGTATAATATTCGTTACACAGGGGAATGCAAATCGAAGCGCCCGTGAGATACCACTCCACACCCACTAAGGTGGCCAGAGTCAAAACGGCAGATAATAAGAAGCATTGGTGAGAACGTAGGTAAGTCAGAATCCTTATACGTGGCTTGTGAGAGTAAAAACTGGTACCCCTACTTCGGAAAACTGACATTTCCTCAAACTCTAAACCTAGTTACCAGGGGATCCTGAAATTCTACTCCTACGTACAGAACTCGAGAAATGAAAACATGTGTTAACACGAAAAAAACCTTGTCCAAGGATAGTCACAGAAGCAGCGTAGGTAATAACCAAAAAGTAGAAACCAACCTACATTCCCATTAACCGAAGAATTGATATATATGATGCACTGTATCCAGAGGACGGAATAATATGCAGACATGAAAAGGAAAGAACTATTGGGACAGGCTGTGGCCTGGACCTTGAAAGCATTATGCTAAGTGAAATAAGCCAATCAGAAAAGACCACATATGATTGCACATACATGAAGTGTCCACAATAAGCAAATGTGCAGAGATAGGAAGTAAACTGGGGCGCCTGGGTGGCTCAGTCGGTGAAGCATCCGACTTCGGCTCAGGTCATGATCTCACGGTTGGTGAGTTCGAGCCCCGCGTCGGGCTCTGTGCTGACAGCTCAGAGCCTGGAGCCTGCTTCCGATTCTGTGTCTCCTTCTCTCTCTGCCCCTCCCCTACTCACGCTATCTCTTTCCCTCAAAAACAAATATTAAGAAGAAGAAGAAGAAGAAGAAGAAGAAGAAGAAGAAGAAGAAGAAGAGGGAGAAAAACAAACTTAGTGGCTGCCTAGCCTGAGGGGAAAGGTATAAGGTATGTTGGGGGGATCTGGGAAGTGACTCCCAATGGGTACAGGGTTTCTTTTGGGGGTGATGAAATACTTTATTTTGTTTAATGTTTATTTATTTTTGAGAGAGAAAGAGAGAGACAGAGCACGAGCAGGGGAGGGGCTGAGACAGAGGGGGAAACACAGAATCCGAAGCAGGCTCCAGGCTCCAAGCTGTCAACACAGAGCCTGACACAGGGCTGGAATCCACGAACCGTGAGATCACGACCTGAGCTGAAGTCAGACACTTAACCGACTGAGCCACCCAGGCGCCCCATGAAATACTTTAGAATTGATTGAGGTGATAGTTGCACAACTCTGTGAATATTCTAAGACACACTGAATTGCAGGCTTTAAAAGATAAACTAAGCATAGCTTAACATGTAGAATTGTCAGGTCACTATGTTATACACCTGAAACTAGTATAATATTATGTGTCAACTGTACATCAGTAAAAAATAAAATTAAATCTGGGGCGCCTGGGTGGCTCAGTTGGTTAAGCATCCTACTCTTGGTGTCAGCTCAGGTCATGATCTCACAGTTCATGAGTTCGAACCCCGCACTGGGCTCTGAGCCAACAGCCTGGAGCCTGCTCGGGACTCTCTGACTCCCTCTCTTTCTGCCCCTCCCCATTCATGCTCTCTCTCTCTTTTTCTCTCTCTCTGTCTCTCTCTCTCAAAAATAAATAAACACTAAAAATAAATTAAATTTACAAATAAAATAAAAGAGAGTTATGCATTTAAGAAATAAAAGAGGAGCTACCCAGGAATAGAACAGAATATTTCAGTTCAGCTCAGTCAACAAAGCAAGGATCATGGTGTCATCTTAGGTAAACATGACCTTGATCCCCTCCGCTGCCCTCCCAAGGAGCCGTGGGGCCCCTGCTCCTTCTCACTGTGCTTCTCATTTTGGCCACAGCCTTGGTGATGCAACCCCACCTCTCAACAACCCTCTCAGATGTTCCTTCAACAACAGATACAAGTGAGAACAACTTTTCACTTTGCAAAAAGCAGGGGTAATATTCAAACCGTCACCAACCAGTCAGCACACATTCCACGCAATCCGAACCGAAGGCCAACCAATCAAAACGCCCACGCTGCTAAACACGTGCCTGCTGAATGCCAATGAGACCTCGCATCAGCTTCATGGTGAGGTACTGGGCAATTTTCTTTGGAAAGGGTCATTCCGAAAATTCTTGTACTAAAATAACATTTTGGTTATTCTATCAAATTAAACTTTTTGAGAAAAACATAGAAAAAATATTTTTTAACCTACAATGTCTCAAATAAGCTGTTTTCTTTAGTATTTATTTCAAAGTTTTGCCACATTGGGGTGGCAAATGTAATTCAATAGAATTATATTCCACTGCACAATATAAATTTATCCAATGAAAAATAGGACTTATGTTAAAATATTTTTTGCAAAACGAACAATTACAGAATTTCAGAATTAAACTTCGCACCTTACTTAAACTAGCCTCAATCATTACATTTCTTTTCTTTCCTGTCTTGCTTTCACAGTAATACATTTCAATGTATTTCTGTAATACGGTCATATTTACAAGCATTAATTCCAATAATTGAAATTCTCTAAAAGCTACAAAAGACGACCCCTTTTGACTTCTCAATCACCGGATTTTTTTTTTTTTTATTGAAAACTTCCAACTGATTTTGAAATAAATGTGACCAAATGTAGAAGACCCATTTGTTAAAAGGCTCAATAGAATTGTGCCCTCCTGACGTGGGTTGACAAAATACTTTTTTGCAATTTCAAATCTTTCTAGACTTCAGTTGACCCCAGACACCAAAAGGTAAAAATGCCTACTGCCATGCTAAAGAAATGAAGAGGAAGAAGAGGGGAAGGAGTAAACATCAGATTCATCACATAAAAAAAAGAATATTTAAGGGGTGCCTGGGTGGCTCAGTAGGTTAAGCAACCGACTTTGGCTCAGGTCATGATCTCGCAGTTTGTGAGTTCGAGCCTCGCATCAGGCTCTGTGCTCACAGCTCAGACCCTACAGCCTGCCTCATCTTCTGTTCTCCCTCCCTCTCTGTTCTTCCCCTGCTCTCTCTCTCTGTCTCTCTCTCACTCAAAAATAAACATTTAAAAAATTTAAATAAAAAAGGAATATTTTAAATAAATACATCTTTTGTCACATTTTACTATTAATCACCTATAGTTCTAATCATCTAAAACCATTCTCTGTTCATTTTATTGTATTTCCTTCCTCTCTTTTCTCATTACCTAATTTTTTAGCCAAATTGCCGATTTGATATGTATTTCCCTCTTATGCCTTTTTCTTATTACACCAAAAATATTTTTCATGCAGTATATACTTTTCAAACACACAACTTTTTATGGCTAGAAAAAATACACCATTAAAATGTTCTTAAATTACTGAACCCCTGACTTAGCTGGTTATTTTAGGTAAGTGATAGATTTCACAATTTTTATAATACTGCAAGAGACATTGAGCAAAAAGATTTTGGTTTTGTTTTTGAATTTAGGATTATTTCCTTAAGGAAGAATTCTAGAAAAGGAATTTCAGCTATCATCATTAAGAGTGAATTTGGGCACGTTATTATAAATAGAAGGTTATCACGTTAATTAAATATATCTTAAGACTCAACCACCTACTTCAGGAATTTCAGAGAACTAGCATAAAATTTTGCATTAACCACAGACACTTGAACCTGTAAGGGGTATTCAAGATCACTGTTGTGTTGTGTGTGTGTGTGTGTGTGTGTGTGTGTGTGGTTTGTTTTCATATATAAATATAAGTAGATAAATGCACGTATACATAGAGACACAGAGGGGGGGCAAAGAGAGAAAAGGAGAAATAGAGAGGGGGGGCGCACAGAGAGAGACTAGAAAGCTTGAGTGACTCATTCAAAGTCAAGAGCAACTTAATAGCTGACTTGGGTCAAAACAAAATACTGCCCTTCTATCCTTGCGTTTTTGCCACTGTACTACAAGACCATGTTAAACAGTTCATCTCGAACCACATATAAGAAGCTATATTGACTGAAATAGTATAAGAACACTACCTGAGCTTTCACAGCAGACCTAAGAAAGGAAATTAAAGATGCAAGTTATTTAAGAAAATCTGTATTTGATTCAGAAGCTTAAGTAAAAGAAAAAAGGAATGTATGCTGTACTCAAATGTATTAGCTTTCATTATAAATATATATATAAAAGCCATGACAAGTTAGAGCTGCGCTTCCTTCATCATGTCCAAATACCTTAGCTGAGGTTTAGATTTAACATTTATAATGACTGACATATAACTTCTACCCAAAGAAAGAAATGCCACGTTCTGGGGGTGCCTGGGTGGCTCAGCTGGTTGAGCATCCGACTTCAGCTGAGGTCATGATCTCACGGTTCATGGGTTTGAGCCCTACATTGGGCTTTGCGCACCTGCCTTGGGTTCTCTGTCTCATCTCTCTCTGCCCCTCCCCTGCTAGCACTGTCTCCGTCAAAAATAAATGAACATAAAAGAAGAAAGAAAGAAAGAAAGAAAGAAAGAAAGAAAGAAAGAAAGAAAGAAATGCTATGCTCTGGACGTTTACTAAATATTTTACATTATTCCCTATGTTACCTTGAAGAATCCTTGACTCCAGTTGTGTAGACCAAGGTAACATGAACCGTTTATGTAATCAACTGTAATTGCATAAAATATTCTCTTCGGTCCATGGTACCCTCTAGATGCAAAGCAGGATATGATCACTTGACTCAGTATTATGTCATTTCCATGATTCTAAACCAAGAACCTTCAAGAGAGTTTGGGCTGCAAGTTGCAGGGTCAAGTCGAATGCCATTTGTTGTAGAGTTGGCTCCCTAGCATACAGATCTCCCAGGTAACTTGCTTTAGATGGTGTGATCGGGGGCGCCTAAGTGGCTCAGTTGGTTAAGCATCCGACTTCAGCTCAGGTCATGATCTCGAAGTTCGTGAGTTGGAGCCCCACGCCGGGCTCTGTGCTGACAGCTCAGAGCCTGGAGCCTACTTCAGATTCTGTGTCTCCTTCTCTCTCTGACTTTCCCCCACTTGTGCTCTGTCTCTCTCTGTCTCTCAAAAATAAATAAAAGTAAAAAAATAAAAATAAAATTTTTAGATGGTGTGATTGTATGGCTCAGATTTTCCATGACAGTCTTATTTATACATATT
The DNA here is from genome assembly GCF_046562875.1 of Panthera onca. Lineage (NCBI taxonomy): Eukaryota > Metazoa > Chordata > Mammalia > Carnivora > Felidae > Panthera > Panthera onca. Next base: position 89,990,465 of record NC_138348.1, on the reverse strand, counting down.
GCTTCAGAATATTTATTATAGCTGCTCCTTTCACGCACAAAAGTGTTCTGGTAATTTATAAAATAGTTAGCCTACCCGTATGGAGTATGTTTACTCATTTCACATTCAACATTTAGTGAGTCACTCTCACACATGGTCCTGTGTTTAAGGCTTAATAGAGGTTATTGGGCAGACCTAGCTTCATTTTTACCAACATCACTTTATTTTAAAATAACTGAAAACCTGCCTTAATCCTCAGACTAACTCCTTAGCAGCCATTAGGTGGCTTCTGGAAATTACTTCTCCTCTATTCTTTATCCACATATCCAGGAAATGAGGGAAATTACATCAATCCTACCACATCAGGTAATAAATAATGGTCTAGGAAGTAATGAGGTTTAGGAATTGGACAGAAACTGAGCAAAATGCTTTAGTACTAATTAGCAACATAGCAGATCTGGCTAACGGATGTCTAAACGAATGCACAGTGAGTAAGCTACCTCTAATGTTTACCTTGTTAGTCATCTTATTTTTGTATATATCTTCTAAGTGTATCTTCTTTTATATGTATCTTCTAAGTGTCCACCCTTTAGAAAGTACCAATCTTGAATCAGTTGGGCTAGAGGCTATATTTTATGCTTTGCTAGGCATCTGCTAACCCTAACAGTAAAGGAGTGTGGGCATGGTCAGTGAAGTGATCCCATATCCCTGCAAATATTATTCTGTTAGTGTGAAGTAACATAACAAAACTCCATAATTATACACACACACACACACACACACGTATATATACATATATTTTTACATCAATAATAATAATATAAAGAAATACATGGATTTACACACATAAAGTGGTTCAGGTGAAGAGTGGCTCTGGTGTTCTTGAGCTGTGTCAGGCTCTGTGCTTCTGAGATGTTTGCTAACTGCGAGCAGATCTAACGTCAATGAACACTTCCCAAGTGCCTGCTGCAGTTCTGGTTTGGGACTAGGCAGATGATTTGTCATCACATCTTCATTAAAATCCTGTGCACTGGATATTCGGATCCTCATTTTGCAAGTGAGTTAACTAAAACTTAGAAAGAAAATAAATAATTTACCCCAAGTTACAGACATAACAAAGGAAGTAAGTAAAACTTAAACTGGGATCTTTTAAGTTCAAGGCTAGTTCTCTGTCCCTTGCAACATATGCCCAACAAGGAGGTTGCCCAGAGCAGCAACAGAAGTGAAGAGGCAGCTGCCAGATGGACAATGTATATTTTCCCTGTTGAAATAGTTACATCTCTTGCTACACAAACGGCATGAAAATAACAAAAAGCTTTTCCTCCACACACTACTCCAGCGCAGATAGTCAGAAGTTCCAGATTCTATTTTTAGTTCTTTATGTTTTTCTGGTTACTGAATTCCTGTGCAATTAAAAAGAGAAAAGCAGGGAAGAGGGGGGAAGTGAAGGAAAATATTCTTTGGAATTTCTTTCATGCTCGGTTCCCAGCCTGTGTATTTCTTAGTGTGTTTTTAAAAGGTTGCATTGACTCAGCAACAGGATAGCCAGTTAGGTGACAGTTCATCTCTGGTTTCTATTACCCATGATTAATGCCAGGGATCGTGTTTATACTTGGAGTCTACACATCAGTTAGGGGCTCAGGGAATTTGGTTCCGGCCCTGGGGAAAAAAAAAAAAAAGAGTTGCGGGGGTGGGGTGTGCACAGGATGGGGCCAAGCAGGTAAGAAAGGGACTGCAGGCATTTCCCAGGCAGTAGGGGTGAAAGGTAATGGTCAGAGGAAGGAACAACTCACCAATCCTGGATTCCAAGTGCCTAGCGTCTCCTGCCCTGTTTCTGATGACAGCCACATTTCAGTCAGGATACTCTTAGGAGAAGAAGGTGGAAGTCAGAGCTGAGAGCTGTGACCTTGTCAGATCAGAGAGGCCGTAACAATCATCCAGTTAATGAATGAGACCCTCTGCCAGCCATGAGTTCATAACCAAAATTCGGAGTGGGGGATGGGGTGTTGGGGATAAACGTATCGTTAAGAAACCGCTTTGGAAGGGCACCAAACTTAATATTTGTTTGCTGGGCACTAGTCCTTTCCATGGTTTATAGAATAATTCTCCCTCAAGGTTGCTTATAGACATTGAAAGTCACCTGGCCCGGCCTATACTTCATGCTTGAATGTCTTCTATCACGTCTCACCAAACATCATGTCTGGATAATTCCAAGAATGAAGAAACCCTCTCCCTTTTGAGGCAGCTCTTACTGTTTAAAAAATCATTGTTCATTCATCCAACAAATATTTATTCAGTAACAACTAAATGCCCAAGCCCTAGTTTAGACCCTAGAGAAAAGCCGTAAACAAACAAACCCAAAAAAGCCCCTACCCTGATGGACTTTCCTTTCCTTACATTAAGCCAAAAGTTGGTTAAACTTCTTCCCATTGGACTACTTACAATCCTCTGGATCCTCTTTTTAAGGGGAAAATGTGCTTAAGTATTCTCCCTTGTAAATACTTGAAGACAATGGTAGTGTCTCTCTTAGCTTTGTCCATTTCCTTTAACTATTTCTAGTTATATAGTTCCGACACTCTTTGCTACACTGGTTCCAAATTTCTGAACTTGTGCTGGTTTGTCCATGTTCCTTTTTATTTATTTATTTGTTTTATTATTATTATTATTATTATTTTTAACATGAAATTTATTGTCAAATTAGTTTCCATACAACACCCAGTGCTCATCCCAACAGGTGGCCTCCTCAATACCCATCACCCACCCTCCCCTCCCTCCCCCCCCCCATCAACCCTCAGATTGTTCTCAGTTTTTAAGAGTCTCTTATGGTTTGGCTCCATGTTCCTTTTTAAAGCACAACACTCAGAAATAGTTAGAGGGGTGCCTGGGAGGCTTAGTCAGTTGAGTGTCCTACTCTTGGTTTCGGCTCAGGTTATGATCGCATAGTCATGGGATCGAGCCCTGCATCTGGCTTCCAGATGAGTTGAGCATGAGCCTCCTCAAGATTCTCTCTCTCCCTCTCTCTCCACCCCTCCTCCACTTGTGCACACTCTTTCTCTCTCTCTCTCTCTCTCTCTCTCTCTCTCTTTCTCTCTCTCTCTCTCTGAAAAAAAAAAGAAGGGGGAAGAGGAGGAGGAGGGGAAGGGGGAGAGGAAGGGGAAAGGGAAGGAGAAGGAGAAGAAGAAGAAGGAGAAGGAGAAGGAAAAGAAAAAGGAGAAGGAAAAGAGAAGGAGAAGGAAAAGAGAAGGAGGAGAAGAAATTATAATAGTCACAAGGAGTTCTGACCAGCATGGAACATAGCAAGGACATCATTCCCTTGTTCTACTTCTCAGATGTCCATCATTATGATCTGAGTTTACTTTGCCAGTTTTGATATCACATCTCTCTGCTGACTCATACGAAACTCTCAGCTAAAGTTTGTAAACCCTGTTATTATGCGAAGGTATTTATCTGAATTGGAAATAGGCCCTATTTTCACTGCTAACCAGCGGCAACAAACCACACAATGAGAAGTGCCTGAGAAACAAGTCTGGGGCCTCCCAGAGAGGTCGACGCCACATTTTTAGCCAGTCTGAGGACCACACGTGCACCCTGGTGCAGCTCTCTCCTGCACTGAGTGAGCAGATGCAGACCCTAGTTATAAATGTCAAATCTCAACCTCAGCTAAAGTATTTGCAAACCATAAGGCAAGAGCAGCTCTACCTTGGTGTCCTATTTGTGACGATGAACGCTAATGCATTTTGTGCCCAACATGCATTATTTCATTTCATTTTTACAACCCTTTCGGTGGGTGTTAAGTTTACCAATATCCCGATTCATGGATGAGAAAACCCAAACTTACTGAAATTAATAAGTTGCCCAAGGGGCTCCTGGGTGGCTCAGTCAGTTAAGTGTCCCACTTCGGCTCCAGTCACGATCTCACGGTCGTGGATTCGAGCCCCACGTCAGACTCTGTGCTGACAGCTCAGAGCCTGGAGCCTGCTTCGGATTCTGTGTCTGCCTCTCTCTCTGCTCTTCCCCCACTCGCACTCTGTCTCTCTCTCAAAAATAAATAAACATTAAAAACATTAAAAAAAATAAGTTTTCCAAACTCATTCCGATTTTAAGGGTGAAATAGAACTTACACACAGATTGGTGAACCCCAAAGCCCATCCACCTGACTACTGCAATCACCTGGCTTCTCACCTGCATTACTAGCTGCCCAGGAATGTTTCTTGAGAGGGAAAGAGGCACATCTGCCCTAACATATTCTTCTTCTTCACTCCTTTTGAAAAAGTTAATCGTCAAGCAAAAAAAAAAAAGCCCAACAAATCTGTTAAGTGGAGAAGGATAGGACTAGGCTTGACCAGTGTCTCCTACCAGCTCTGCTGAGCAAGAACATTCTCGAAGGTTCTCTCACGAAAAATCCCTCTGGGGGATGCCCGGGAGGCTCAATTGGTTAAGCATCATACTCTTGATTTCGGCTCAGGTCACAATCTCATGGATTGTGAGATCCAGCCCCACATCGGGCTCTGGGCTGATGGCACAGAGCCTGCTTAGGATTCTCTGTCCCTCCCTCTCTCTCTGTTCCTTCCCCCTCTTTCAAACTAAATAAATAAACATTTTTTTTAATTAAAAAATGTTTAAAAATCCTTCTGATTCCAGCCTGAAGACTGTGACTCTCTCCATTTCAGAAGTCACGTGGGTGGCAGGGGGTACTGAACTTGACAATAAATAGCACTTTCCTGGCTTCTGCATCGTTCCCCATAGTTTGCAACAAGAGTTGACTGCATTTTCTCTATTGGTCTGACTCAGTGGAGTGGTCTCTAAGTCAGGCCACACACAGCTTTGGATCTCCGTCTGCCGGGCAGGAAGCCACACAACCTCACTGTGCCCTGCCCAGGCAACCCAGGCATCAGGGAGGAACCTTCCACAGACTGTAGAGGACACTCCTGTAATCAGCGATGAAGAAGAGGGGGATCGCAGATTCTAGCACAATCAAGTCATGTTCAAAATTTCATGTTCTTCAGGTTTTACAAGGGAATTCACTTTCTTCGATTTCTCCACCTACATATGGGAATTTATTTTCTTTCTTCTTACTTTTTCTGGGTTGCTTCTTTCGCTGATCCCCCATCCTGTACTCCCTGCGTAACTCCAACAGAGACAACGATAAAATTGGCATTATCAGTTTGTTGGAATTGCTTTCTATTTGGTTTACTGAGATGCCTGATGACCAAAATAATGGGGTAGCGATGTATGTTACAGCAAAAGGAGAGAAAAGTACATTTCTTAAACATTTCAGAGAGAGAATTTAGATATAATTTTTTTACCTCCTTTTCATTCCATTTAAATAGGGATTTAAGGACCTTTCTCATGAAATAGCCTCAGTTTGCCTGCTAACGTCACAAAGCTAAGTCAACAAAACACATACGCCTCCAAATTCAACTGAGACCCCAAAAGGCTGATACCATACATACGGACTTATTCTTTGAACAATTTTTCTTCTGTTTTTACATGGAAGTTACTCTATCAGGTGCCCCAATCTTACAGACTCCGCATGGCAGAAAATCAGCAAAGAAATAAAGTGGGTTAAATAGAAAGCTTACAGAGATCTAGAATCACTGACCAAAAAATTCACGCAGAGAAGGCCAACATATCTTTGCCTTGAAAATTCTTTCAATTTATGTGGTACAAGTTCTGTGGGTATCTAGAATGACAAAGTGTTAAGTCATCTTTTCAAGTACTAATCTCAGAGTAGTGTTTTCCTGGGGGGGAAGGGTCCTTACAGGGGATGAGAAGGCCACAAGGGATTCATTGCAGACTCCAAAATATGCTGGGGTTTTTTTTGAAGAACAAATTCATCTCAGGGGTGGCGGGGGGGAGGAGGGGTATTGCAGATGATCTAAAAGTGTTTTTACTTTAGGGAGGCTGAGTGGTGGTTTTCATAGCTCCAGCAAGAGTGCAAGGTGTTCCTTGCACCGGTCAATGGTGACAGGAGGAAGAGGTGGAAAGGCAAGTGACCCCACATGGCCTTTCCAGCCTGAACCTGCATGGCATTTGACTCTTGATTTATGGGGCTCCAGTTCACTTCTGGATGAAAATGGAAAGAGGCATTTGTGCCCTTTGCTCTACCAGACAAGTTTACTCAACTGTCCCCAATCTGTGCAGCGTTCACCTGTGAACTGGGTTAGCCTTAGAAACACTGCTGACTACCAAGCTTCCAGGCTCTTTGGTCCATGCTAAAGGTGGATTTATGATCTCCAAGCCTTGGTTGGCTCTGTTCATGGGATGTGCACTGAATCACAAATAGTAATAACGATGTTGGAAATAAAACAACCTGAGTGTGGCCTGCATGCAAACCCCACCCTCCCGCTGCCCCCTGCTAGGCCAGCAAAGAGTCCCCCTTGACCTCAGGCTTGGCTTCACCATTCATCCTTGTAGGATTCTTCCTTGGGTTGCTACCTCCCAACCCATGACCCCAGGGGCTCCTTACGTTTTGTGTTTCCTATGTCTCAGTGCTTTTGAAATGCCTTTAGTAAATTTAATCTTTTTAGGAAGCTAGACATATTGGGGCTGGACCAGAAGACCCAGAGAACCAAACTTCCCAGCCAGTGTTGCCCAGAATTCGGTTGCTTCCTAGAAGTATGATATGCGCTTTTGAAAGCCAAAAACATTTTGGAGGCCAGAGAGCATTAGACTGACAAAGATTTCCTAACCTCAAAGTTGACATACTCCAATATAGTTACCAGGAGGAAGTGTTCCTTTAATTATTGAATTCTGCAATATGCATTAAACCCTTTACACAGATTAACTCACTTCTCCCTCCTCCCCTATGTTAAATTAGCTCCCCTTTACCGATGAGGAAATATTTAGCATAAGTAACCTACTAAAGTCACAAGACTAAGAAATTGCCGACACTGGATGAGCTCAGGCATTTGACCAGTATGCCAATGCTGCCTTTAAGAAGCCTTAAGATTGCTGGAGCTCTCCATCCAAACTCTTCTTAATCTGGAATGGTCGGTGACATGCCACAGGAGAGGGCGGTAGAAGGTGTCTACACTGTGAGAAGGAGTATCACAACACTCATAGTGTTTAGAATTGCCAGTGCACGGTGATAATAAAAAAGCAGATTGACTTATAGTGAGCTTCATGATTGTCTTTAATTCTTTATAGAAAATGCACCCTCTACTGCTTGCCTCTAATTCTCCCCCAACCTCCACCCTGGGGTGAATCTCAGGATGGTGAGAAGGTATTTGTTTAAGAAAATTAAGTCTGGATTATATTTGAACTGTATCATAATGGAACTCTTGCCTATACCTGCCCAAATGTCCCGGACCAGCCCCTGTGTACAGCCTTTTCCTCCTAACCCTGTAATAGAACCACCTTTCAGAGAATAGATTAAACTTCAGAAGCCATAGGTTACGATTGTCAGGGAGGGGTTTGGGCTCTGAAGGAATTTTAGCCTCAGTCTTCCCTCTGGGGCTTACAGACCTTACATTTTGCAAATCAATGAAGCCTAAGAAACACCAACCCAATCAGTTTTCTCTCACTGAGTTGAAATTCCGTTTTTAAAAGGTGTGGTAACTGGAAAAACCTGGCAAACACTGCCTTCACCAACTAATCCAGGTTAACTTCCCCAGAGGTAAGACATATTGCTAGCGTGTGCCCCCCAATATGTATTCTTTATCGTATTCTTCCCCCAAATGCATGCCCCAGTCTAATCATGAGAAAAACAGCAGACAAACCCAAATTTCCTGGTCAGTACTACTCAGAACTACTAGGATCGTGAAGGATAAGGGGGAGAAAACTATCACAAACCATAGAGGACCAAAGGGGACATGATGATTAAATGCAATGCGGAGTCTTGGATCAGGCCCTGGATGAGAAAAAGGCCATTGGTGTAAAAGAAAGAAAGAAAGAAAGAAAGAAAGAAAGAAAGAAAGAAGAAAGAAACTTAAAATTTAATTACTATGCGAGATTTGTTAATAGCTGCACACCAATGTTAGTTTTTAGTTTTGACAAATGTACCATGATAATAGTAGATGGTTAGCATTCGGACAAACTGGGTGAGGGGTATATGGGACTTCTCTGTATGATCTTTGCAACTTCTCTGTTAATCTAAAGTCATTACATTTAAAAAAAAAAAATTTGTGAGCCCTTGAGAAGAATAAGGAACACAGAAAAAGAAAACAGGAAGTCTTCGTTTGTAAAGGCCACCAAATGTCCCTAATGTTGACCTGGCAATCAGAACATATTGCTTGTTTTCCTATAATATTATTAATAGCATCAATTTTCACCCTCAAAATTGTGTTCACTGGGTGATGAAATCTATACTGACTTATCTTTGCGCACGAAGACAGACAACAAATATACAAACACATGGAGTCAGTAAACAAAAAGATGCTCAGTAATTCTCTAAAAATTAAATAAATGCACACAGGTATCATTTTCTTGACTCACAAGTTGACTGAAATTGATATTGAATGATGTTTTATTATATGGGTGTTTTATATTTTATTTAGTCCTCTGTATCTAGGTATTTAGTAGATTACATCTGGTTCCCAGCTATTATAAATAATGTTGTCAAGAACAATTTTATAACTAGACCCATGATTATTTACTTAAGAATTTCAGGAAGGAACACCAGCAGCTAGCACAGGGACCTGCAGATATTCCTTTCACTAGTAAATAAAATTCCTGTGTCCGGAGAGCAGGCACAAACAAGGCAGAAATACACTCAGTGGAGGAGAAGCCACAGAAGAGAAATGCCAGAAGCTGCTTCAAACGTCAAAAGAGTAACAGCTCAAATTTAAATCTGTACATACTTTCATTTGATCTCCCCAGGAGGCTCCTAAAGATGAGAAAATGGAGGTTCAAAGTAAATAAGCAACTTGCCGAAGGTCTTCTGATGCCCAAACCAGTATCTTTCCACTACTTTCCCACCCTCTGAAGAATGAACATGTCAACAATGTACATGACATTGATGGGCCTGGGCCCTTTGTTTAGAATATAAAGGCCCGGTTTCTCCTTATTGGTGACTTCCTTTTTTAAAAAATTTTATTTATTTACTTTTATTTTAGACTGCGAGAAACCATGAGCGGGTGAGGGGGCAGAGGGACAGAGGGAGAGAGAGAAAATCTTAAGCAGGCTCCACTCTCAGTACAGAGCCCAACATGGGGCTCGATCCCACGACCCTGGGATCATGACCTGAGTCAAAATCAAGAGTCAGACGCTCAACCCACTGGGCCACCCAGGCACCCCTTGTTGGTGATTTTCTGATCCTCTCTACCTTGCACCCTCCTTCTGTCTACACACCCCCAACCCATACTCTGGCTCAGAAGTACTTCCCAAGGGAACACAGGTCCTATTGCTTAAGTCGTCTTCTTTGTCCAGTGCCTTCAAAAAACACCCTATACTTTTGCACTTTGACACGCTACTTCGGAATTACCCATCATTATTTCAGACAACCAACATGCACTAAGCCCATACTACTGGAAGAAAGACCTCGTGCTAGATGTGTTAGTGTTGCAAAGGCGAGACAAAATCCCCGTCCTACAGTAACTCCAGTCTACTAAGGGAGATTGATTTATCCATTCCCCCAGTGTGAACTGAGCATTTATTTGCCCTCCTAGTTGGGCACTGACAGTTACCGAATTATAAATTAGTTAGAGATGAGGAATATCAAGGCTGGGGAAGGAACCAGATGTGCCGTTCACATTACACAATCAGCCACCGGGATACAAAAGGCCCGGAGATAAGGGTCATGAGAAAGACACAGACACACGCTGAAGGTCTTTCAAAGCTGGCCCTGGATGAAAGTGACCCGGAAGTAGCAGCACTTGAATTGGATATTGAAGGATAAGGTGGATTTCAACACGGGCTGTGGGGAAGAGGCCACTCCAGACAGAAAGTGAGTCCGGTTGGGGAACGATAGGACTTCCCAGGGCACCTGAAATTGTCCATGAATTTGAAATACTTGTAGGTGAGTGAGGAGGGGCATTAAGTGGATGATAGGCCCAAGAAAATGCTCACTTTGGATGTGATGCTGATATTTCTGAATTTTATTTAATAGGTTTATTTAATAGTTTTGAAGATGCGGGGCACCTGGGCGGCTCAGTCGTCTGAGTGTCCAACTTCCGCTCAGGTCATGATCTCGAGGTCCATGAGTTCGAGTCCCGCATTGGGGTCTGTGCTGACAGCTCAGAGCCTGGAGCCTACTTCGGATTCTGTGTCTCCCTCTCTCTCTGCCCCTCCCCTGCTCATGCTCTGTCTCTCCCTCTCTCTCAAAAATAAATAAACATTAAAAAAATTACAAAAAAAAAAGTTTTGAAGACGCTCTTGTATAAGAGGATAAACGGATCAGACATACATTCCTTATACCTCCCAGTAGGCCACAAGCTGCTGGAATAAAAGGGAATATACTTTCTTTCCTTTACATCTTCTTAAGCATCTAGAACAGAGTTTGGTCTGAAAAACAATGGGTGCAGTTTGGCAAACATAGGCACCAGCAATGTGAACAGGAGTGTCACCTGGTTCCAATCTTTACAACCAAGCAGAAGACCCAGTTGGAAACAGATGCGTTCAATGTCATTAGGAAAATGATAGAGTTATTCGCAGGATGCTTGGAAGCATGGAGGGGCACTAAATATTTACACTCGATAAATAGCTGTGGCCTAACTGCGGGGGAGTGTTTGGAGAGCTAAAGTTGGCATGAGATGTACAGACGCAGAGTGTGATTCTGCAGAGACCATCTAGGATCTCTTCATTTATGGCCCTTTCCAGCTCCCCCGCGGACTCTCCGCGCGAACTTGAGTGAGTAAACCTTCTCGGGATCTGTTTCTTTTGTTTACAGAACTAGGCGTTGCATGACAATGATTTGGGGGTTCAAATTTTCATAAACTCGTATTTTAAGCTGGGTGATTCTGTGACTTCTCTGGTTCCAGACCCCTTCTCTCACTGCCTTCCCCACCCTGGGCCCCAGAGACATGTTAGTGTGCCCCCCTCCCCAGAATCCGTGCAGGATGTGAAAACCGCAAGTCCCCCCTTTCAGGAGACACAGGGGAGGGCCTGGGCAGGGACCCTGGTAAAGCTCTACACACGCAGTCAGCTTGCTGTTGGGCTGTTGGGCTGGGAAGCCCTGCCCCTTCTGTGCACAGAGACTCCACTCGCCACTCCAGACCCCCGTCTGTAAGGCCCCCCCACCCCCATCCCCACCCCCAGGCAGATGAGCCACCCCTCCTACTCCCACTGGTTTCTAAGCGAAAAAGACTTCTGCACTGTGTCTAACGTTATCTGGTCCCTTTTGTAAAAAATGAGATTGGAAGAGCCACAACTCCTCTCTCCAAGGGAAAACCCTCATGGCACTATTTTAATTGCGTGATGAATTAAGCCCTGCTGAACGGCTTTCATAAATCAACTGGATAATGCCTGGAACTTTAGGAGGCAATACAGAGTCAGATGGGGGCTCTAAAAGTCAACTTAAAAGACAGTAGGGGGAAACAGAGAAGGACCAGCAGTAAGCCTCAGAAAAGGATCAGATTCGAGTTAACGAGAAAAATTGGAGAAGCAGAGAAATTTCTCTTTCTCGGAGCCTGGTTATTGTTGGCAAGCCACAGCGGTTCTGCTGCAGGGACCTCCCATGATGTCCAACAGAAAAAATAAAAAGATGAGACTGTGCGGGTGTTTTCATTTTAATTAGGGTTATTTATAGAGCAGAGAATGCTGTGTTTACGTGTTGTGCATTTTCTTTCTCAATGGTCATCGTCAGCTTTTTTGGTGTTCTCATTACAGAAACAGAGAGGCGACTACTGCTTCTGGTTAGTGCCGACCTGAGAGTTGGTCGGCGCACGGGAGGGAGATTCCAGAAACCTCTGCTGAGTCAGGTGGAGATTGAGCTGAGTCTTAAGAAGCGAGGGTTCTGAGGTCCTGCCATTTCGGTCCCAGAGAAGATAAAAACTGCTGACATGCCCCGGCTGCCCCTGGGAAGGAATTCTCTGGTGTTAGCCTGGACTGTGAATCAGGAATCTCAGGAAACAAGGAGAAGAGATTGCAAAATTCTCTGGTGTCAAAGCGGAGGAGCCTGAGAAGTGAAGGAAACAACTGAGGGCAAAGCTACCAAGTCTGCCCCAGCTCCTAGCTCCAGGGTTCGAAGAGAGGGACGGAGGAGGGCCCCTGAGTACTTTGCTGTTGACTAAACAGGCCGCTAGACAAGAAGTCTGGGATCTAAGTGCTGGTCCCAATTCTACCATAAATAAGAGTCCTGGGCAAGTCCCTTCTCTTACCTGGTCCTCAGTTTCCCTTTCTGTAAAATGAAGAGTCTTTACTGTTCTTTCAGAAACCAGGGAGCTCTGTGAGAAGAGGAGAGAGCTGCCTCGCTCACTATTTCTTCAAACCATCGTTGACCAAGGCACTGGATTTCCCGGCATGCCTTGGCTCAGCAGGCCATGAAATGGTACCTACTTCTGAAGGAAGGGATAGGGAAAGCAACGGAAGCTGGAAGAATCTGTCCAACTGCACGCGACACCATATTCACACAGATGTATTAGCAGAGACATTCGCTATGTTAATGAACATGTAAAAACACACACCTTGAGATGCCTAAGCCTGTTGTCTTATGTGAATAATTCGTTACTCCTCTGCAGAGAGAAGTTCCTGTGCCTCCAAGGGTAAGAAAAGAAACATACTTATCCAATAAACCACCACCCGAATTTAAGACTGTAATGGCAACAAGGTGGACGGGCAAAAAGATAAAAAGAAAGGAATAGAAAGTTGATGCTGTTCACCACACACAAAGCCGCCAGTGGCTCCCATTTCATAACTAGGTTCCGTATCCTCCCCCCACCCTGATCGTGATCCCCACTGCTTGTTCATCAAATCACCTCCAAACACCCCTTGTCTTCGTCTGGGGCAGTGGTGGGAAAAGAAAGAAGAAAGGTAAAAGATCCGAGGGGAAGGTTCTGGAGAAATTTATGATTAGCTAAACAAGCGGCAAAAGAAAGAAGAAAGGACAAAGAGAGAGAGGCCACAAGAAGAATTTGTTGATGTGGACAGGACAAAAAGGGTAACCTTGTGTGTTATACAGGCAACCTCAATGCAGGCTGAGCTCTGAAAACAGCGCTCCCCTCCTTGACCGTGACCAGAGGACCCCACACGTGTCACCCTTCCTTCCCCGCCCATGGCTTTCCCATCACCTCTGTCCCACATCCCCTATTCTGTTTCTGAGCAATCGTTCTAGTAAGTGAACAGTGCCCTTCCCATACACTTAGGCAGATGTAAACAGTTCTCACTGCTGCACTCACTGCCTCTGTCTGCCTCTTTCAATCTCTTCCGAAGATAAAGACAAAAAGAATGGTGGGAAACTAGGTTTCCAGAACCCAGCAGCCAAAGAGCAAATCTCCTGGTTTGGAGCAAGGCTGAGAAGAGGTAGAAGAAAGATTAGCAACACTGTAAATTAGCTTATATGAGCTTGTGGTATATACACCCTTGCTTGTGGTAAGGAGAACTCCTGGCGACTCACTGTATTATTCCTAGGAGTTTGGCTCCTGCCAGCTGGTTTGCTTCAAGATCTTCCTAAGTTTTTTGTGGTTCCCGTATGCTGAGAAAGCCATTCTTTAAGAGGGAACTGTGATCCATTCCTCAAGTTGTGCAATCATCAAATTTGCAAAACCAAAGCGTATTACAGCTCTGCCAGATTTCATCTGACCCCAAATAACTAAGGGACCAGTGCTGGTCATTTGCATGGCATTGTGGATCCCAAAAAGAAATCTTGAAAAGAAGCACTCGTGCTTACAAGATTGGCTGACACAATTTTTCAACTCTGTTAGCCCACAGAATGCTTACAAATCTCTTCTGAAACCAGTCCCAGGCCAGTGATGATATATCAGATAGAAATTGTCCAAAGGGGTGCAGTATTAAAGCTCCAAAATTTGACCCAAATTCAAAAGGATCACAGCCTGATTTCCTCTCAGCTCAGCCCAGTGTTTTTCAGCCTCTTCTTCTTCTAGCCAAATTTGAAACAATTGACTCCATACTAAAATCATTCTTTTATTTGGTTTGCAAGTCCAGGGAAGGATGGCCTTACCACAAGAAGTAAAGAGATGCCCTGTATGCATTCAGATGCGCCTGTCCCCAAACCAAGGCACATTTGCACACATCCCTAAACTCTGAAGCCATCCGTGGCTTCTTTGCCAGAAACATTCTGATAAGCCTCAGGGGCGAGGATCATCTCTATTTTTCTCTCGGGGTGGCTCAGTACTAGGAGAGCTCTCCAATACGTCTTTAAGGTCTCTAAGATCTCCACACATTTTCTGCACTTTTGATTCCAGGAAGCTGAGACTCCATTCGACATCTCCCTACCTGTGAGAGACTTCTATCCATTAAATTCCATTCTTCCTTTTTTTTTTCTTAGTCCAACATTTCCTGTATTTTTGAATCAGCAGCTGCACACATCAGGCATAAACAGGTTTCTTTTTTTTCATTTGACGACACATCCTACTTTTCTGTGTTCCCCAGTTTCATTGAGATATAATTGACATATAGCATTGAATCAGTTTAAGCTGACGCCATAATGATTTGTTATGTGTATATGTTGCAAATGATTACCACAGCAAGTTTCCTTAACATCCGTCACATCCCAGAACTACAACTTGTCCCCAAAGCAATGGCAGATTCTACCGATTTCGGCACTGACTCCTAATTTTTTCTGCCATTGTTCCAGTAACGAAAGCTTAGGAAGATATCGTCAAACGACTGCACAAGAGGACCCACTCCGTGATTTAATCTCCTTCCAGACTGTCTCTGGAACACCTCTTTCTGATTCTTCCGTTTCCCTTGGAAGGGAGGCTTTTGTTCCAACAGATATTTTTCAAGTCATTCGCTTTGTCACTACAGTGTTGCAGCAAAGTTTCGTGAAGTGTCCCCTTATCTCCTCAGTAGCTTTTGATCTTTTAATAATCTGGAGAGTGGTAAGGTGAAAGAACTGGCCGCCATCTGGAGAGAATTCTCTGGTTGATATTTCTCTGGCCTTCTGTTTTCCAAGATTTTTCTGTCTTCAAGACACCTCGATCTCCAAGGGGAATGGAGCTGAGCACTCACTCTATGACTCAGCACCCCCGCACCTCAAGTTGGGTGAGATTATGTCTATGTTGAGATATTGTACGCTCATTCTTCTGCTTTTGATACAATGCTTAGCTGTTTATTGCTAAGAACGGGCCCAGTTCCAACCACTGAAAGATTAAAAAAAAAAAAGTGACTTGAAGGATATGTGAGTCTAAATCATAAGAGAACAATGAGAATAAGAGAATACTTTCTCTCGGGATATCACGTCACTTTCCATTCCTACTAAATTCCATTACATCAAACATCTCCAGTGAGCACAATAATTTCTAATGCCCAGCTAACGGACCACTTATTTCAAGAAATATTAGATATACCTACATTTGAAGCACTTTTTACAAATCAGGCAGATCCTCGAGATTGTAAAGGAATGTTGCGTGTGGAACACTCTAGTCACCCTGGTAAATTTCTTTAATCTCCCATCTCTTGATCCATATAGCTACATTAAAGCAGAAACGATAAAGGCTTTACTATGACCTACAATGCCCAATATAATCTGATACCTACTGAATTTCCAACCTACTCTCCTGTCCCTCCCATCTTTGTTATTATTTTTATTTTTAATCATACTGGCCTGAAGTTCACCATGTTCTGCCCTACCACACTCCTTAGCAAGCTTTCATATGCTGTTCCCTCAACTGGAATGCTTTTCACCTTCTCTCAAACATATCCAACTTCTACGCATCTTTCAGATCACAAACACCATGTCTCCCAAAAAGAAACCTTCTGTGTTGTCCCCAGACTAAGTCAGTCGTAGTGAACATCTGTGGCTTTTGTGCTCCTGTACCCATTCAGTTTTCCAATAATAAGCCTATTCCATCATTTCTGGGGAACCACGCACCCCTCACTCACAGACCACAGTCTCCTTCTGGCAGGGATCTATGGAGTCTAGGCCTAAGCCAAAAAAGATTGGTATAGAGGTGGGTTTATTACCGGATTAGATATTTATCTGAGAATGCTGGAAAAAAGATTCTCACTGTTTTCCACTGGGCTTAAAGTTGAGATGTAAAGCTACTGTATCTACAAACTTTCTGAAAATGGCATCTACACAGTAGGAACAGAGCTGTGAGATGGAGAAAGATAAACAGATTCAGATGGCTTTGGAACCCCTATTGCCAGATAGGCCTACAGATTTCAACTTTCTAATTATGTGAGCAAATAACACCCCCCCTTTTTTTTTTTTTTTGCTTAAGCCACTTTGATTTGGATTTTCTTTCATTTTCAAAAGAAAAGTCCCTGAGAGCCCTGTGTTTTCTTGCATTTTGGCAATCCTGATGTGGGTAAGCATTTGTTCAATTTCTGTTTTTCACATTAGGTTGGGAATTTTATGAGAGCTGGAGCCAGGCAAGTCTTATTTATTGTTGTTTTCCAGTTTCTAGTACAATGCGGAGCACGTAGTAAAATATCAGTATTTTTGAATGAACAAAGGAACGAATAATGCATGAATGGGAAATGCAAGGATCCCAGAGCCCGTCCTAAGGTCCTGATCTAAGAAATGTTCTTTGTTCCAAGGTCCTGGTCTAAAAAATGGGGTCTAGTTCCCTGTGCCTCATGTTGGACTTCATGAGCTATTAGGGGACATTCCCACCTTCCTTTCTCTCCTTCATTCTCCAGAAGAGTAACTTACACAGGTATACCTCAGCTATGTAGTCCGGCATACCCCACTCATGCTCCCTCGGCCACCAATGCAATTTCTATAAACTCAGCCTTCTGTTTGAGGGCAGTGGGAGGAGGAAGGGTTCATACAATGCAGAGACTCTCTAGCAAGACCATAGGACCCTCACACCTAAGCCATGTTCTCCAACTGCTTCTTTTTTTTCATTTATTTATTTTTGAGACAGAGAGAGACAGAGAATGAACAGAGGAGGGGCAGAGAGAGAGGGAGACACAGAATCTGAAACAGGCTCCACGCTCTGAGCTGTCCGCACAGAACCCGACGCGGGGCTCGAACTCACGGACCGCGAGATCATGACCTGAGCCGAAGTCGGACGCCAAACCAACCAAGCCACCCAGGCGCCCCATCCAACTGCTTCTTTAATAATAAAGCCATTGCATTAATCTGCAGCCTGTTGACTCCATAGACGGCGTGTCTAAACTGCTCCATAGACTTCGTGTCTAAACTGGAGCAAGAAAAAATGGGAAGCTATTTACTTTCCCTGTGAACCCCAACATCTTGTTTATTGGGTTGGAAATGTTCAGAAATAAACAAGGATTGTGATTTGGAAAACTAGTAGCTGTAGATTAGGGCTTCAATGGGTCCTTGATTGAAGGCTTCAGGCCATAGATTTTAGCAACCGTGGGTATTGTGAGGTTCTGACCTTCTGCCATGGGGCTGGTTTTCATAGTTGTGTGGTTGGCTTTTAACTAGAGCAACTTGTGAAGGTGAATTTCGGCCTTAGGCTTTAGAAGTAAAGCATATGGGATTTTGACCTTTGTAAGTCACTGTAGTTTACGGTAGTTTTGTCTGCAGGTGAGTAGCTTGTCTTAGCACCCACAGACCTTAGCAAAATGCCAAACAAATGGAGGGGAGGTGGTGCTTGGTAAATGTGTACAAGCTGTGCTGATTCTGGCACGGATTTGATCAAAGGAAAGAGTCCTGCTTATCCACCCCTTTGGGCATTGTGGTAGAACAGAGAGTTGCTGGGGCCAGATTGAGGAAGGGACACTGCAGGGCAATGTTGGCTGCTCAGTCCAGAAAGTCAGTCTAGATTTTAAACTTTGAAGGTAGCTACCTTGCATTTGTGCGACAGCACATTGTTATGTGAGATGCTAGCTTTAAATTTTTAAACCGGTGAAGTTTGCCCTAGATCAGCTACTGATAGAAGGTCATAAATTTCAGAGTCCTAAGCTTCTTCCAGAAAAGAATAGATTGTTTACATAAACAAATGAAAAAGAAGCAGAGTCTTTATTATTAAAAGAATATACCATTATCTTGGGATGATAGAGAATAAAGTGGAATTGTTATTGGAATTATTATAATCATCATCAATGGAAATATTAAAAACTCAAAGGCTAGAAGAGAAATTTAAATACTTATGTCTATAATGCTTGATCTCTGGGGATCAAGCCAGCTCAGGAAATTCAAGAGGAACTGGAATACTTTGCAAAATCAAAACCTTTGAGTCATACAAACAGAACAGGGGCAATAAAATAGTAGGAAAACTTGTCCAAACCCTGGAAAAAATCAAAGGGGAGGGCGGTATTTTCTTTCAATATCATACAGAAGCTTTGTTTAATAGGCCAACGCAAGGATGATTTCATTTATTGGGGAATTTGTTTACTTTTGACTTTCCTATTACAATTTGATTAGAACCCAGACATTGTAAAGTTTGCATTAATGAGAATATTTCTGTCTGATGAAGAAGTTAATCCCAAAGGTTACAGTTTACTGCCCTGTAGGACATTAACCAATTTGGTATCTATTCTAGCAATCTTATGCTAACGTTCCTTCTTTTTAATGCCTATAAAATACCTAGATCCTCAAAGCTGTCTTCTCTGAACCAAGTGCACATTCTTAACGGTTCCCTCAATAATGAATAAACATGGATAAAGTTTGCAAAGCAGTCCTTCTCTATTTGAATGAGAGTCAGGTTTTTAACTTCTTGACAATTGTTCTTTAACAGTTGGGAGGGCCCAATGAGATGCCCACAGAGCCAATTAAACTGTAATTGTCCATTTCACAGATTAAGCCCAAGAAGGTCTTTTCTTGGTTCTTATAGTAAGTCTTGTCTCTAGTGAAACTACGTCTTATCCTGCCCTCTTTTCCTAGTCTTTTTTTTTTTTCTTTTTAATTTAATTCTGTGTTTCTGTTTTTGCTACCGTCATTAACCAAGCTTGGTTCTGCCTCGGACTTGTGCATGGCTGAGAAGTTCTTCCCCAAAAATGTCAGCACTGGTTGGCAACCCAGCCTTATCATCTGACCCTTTGATGATCTCTCTTGAACGACGGGGATCTATTCTAAGGTGGGACACAGTAGAGATTCTGGTTTATTAACTTTTGTCTTCCTGTCTACTTATGAGCTCAGATAAATACTATATGCCCTCTGAGAAGGAGAATAAATCTTTGAGATCTAGTCTGGTGAGTTTTTGTGGTTACTTTGACCTATGGCTGAAGTTGTAAAGCTGCATCTGTAAGTGTGGAAAGTCTTTATCTCTCAGTGTGTAAATGTGAACTATTTTTCTGCCTCTTAAGTATATTAAGAAATTAGAACATAAAGTACTTTATTTTTTTATTTTTTTATTTATTTTTACATTTATTTATTTTTAAGAGTCAGAGAGAGACAGAGCACAAGTTGGGGGAGGGCCAGAGAGAGGAGACACAGAATCCGAAGCAGGCTCCAGGCTCAGAGCCATCAGCACAGAGCTTGATGCGGGGCTCGAACTCACAAACCGTGAGATCAGGACCTGAGCTGAAGTCGGACACTTAACCCACTGAGCCACCCAGGCGCCCCAAACATAAAGTACTTTAAATTAAAGGAGATGTATTTTAATTAGTTTAGAGAGAACAGTAAGTGTCTATGCAAATCTTTTTCCAGAATTAGGAATATCTTCCTAGAAAATGAAGAAAGGAAACACCTCATACTTTTATTTTTATAGGAATAAAAATTCCTTCTTATGGAAATTGCTAGCTCAAAAACATTTTTATGTAAAAATCCAAATTTATGTAATTAAGGTGAATCCATGCTGGTTTGGTCTTTTTATCTGAAAACATCCATACTATTAAACCCTAGTTTTACTGGTATTAAGTATAATATAAGCATATATTTTATTTTTATAAGGCTTGGATTATTTTTCATGAAGAAACTAGTTATTCTGATCTTCCTAAAGTTCTTTCATTGGCTTACTGATCAAATAAGCCAATATTTCGCCTACATTAATTACATTTATGAAAATTGTAACACTATGTGTTCAACTAAATTAAAATATAACGTCTACAAAGTTGTAACATGTTCTATAATGTTTCAACTTAAAAATAACTGCCAAGGTTCTTTGTTAACTAGGACTGATATTAAATTAATTGATGGCTATTTTTCATATACCTGGGTAATTTCTAAGTAAGAGAGACTGCTAAAACATTGATCATACCATATATCATAATTTATACACCTTTGTTTCTTTTATATGGTGTGGAGTGAATAAACCTCCGAGTCACATTATCGAATATATTCATTTTTACCATTTCAGAAAGACAAAAGTGGCTATAGGAAGTGGTACCATGTTATGCCTTTGCAAGTCTGCTAAAATGCTTGCAAATGAACAGATAATTATCAACCAACTACTTCCCAGTTTTTTTCCAATAAAAGTAGAAGTGATTTAGTTGCAAGTTACAGTTAACATGGGTAATTAAGGCCATAGTAGCAGAGACAGTGTTTGCATAATGATGAAATGTGTTATTGTCCGTCAAGAACAACAGGAACGGGAGCCAGCAGGCTGGAGACCCAGGGAAGAACTGCAGTTCAAATCCAAAGGCTATCTGCTGACAGAATTCCCTGTTGCTCCAGAGAGGTCAGCCCTTTGTTCCAGTCAAGCCTCCAACCGATTAGTTGTGGCCCACCCACATTATAGACAGCAATCTGCTTTGCTCAAAATCCACCATTTAAATGTTAATCTCAGCCAGACAAACACATCCCCACAGACACATCCAGAACAGCGTCTGACCGTTTAGCCGGACACCTTGGCTTAAACAAGTTGACATATCAAATTATTTTGGAGATTTCCCAGAAAGTCCTGGACAATCACGAAGATTTATCCTTTCATCTAATACAAAGGCAAATACTAGAACTGGCTAGGTATACTCGGTATGGTCTGTACTTTTTAATTAGCTCGGTGATATTTCCGGAGCTGCAGGGGGAGAGTTGTTAAATCAAAGGATAATTTTACGTAGGCAAAATGTCACTAATATAAATGTTTCGGAGATTGTACACTTTATGAATTAAAAGTACTTGGAGATCTATTAATGTCTTCACTCTCTACAATATGTTCTTATCTTCAGGAGAAACATTTGTCAAACCCTTATGAAATAGCTATGTATTCTCCTCCAATAGAAAAGTTTGCATTTGGCTATTATTGATGACTGTAATAGCCTCCATTTGGCTATTATTGATGACTGTAATAAATTACGGACACAAGCTATGATCACTTTAATTTCATCCACAAATATTTTCTGCTTACCTGAAGGCTCACAGCCTTTTCTTATGTGTTCAACAAACGACAATCTCAGAGCCTCATGCAAAGGATTCCGCTGTTCAGTAGTGCAATTTCAGAGTA
Source organism: Panthera onca (assembly GCF_046562875.1). Classification (NCBI taxonomy): domain Eukaryota; kingdom Metazoa; phylum Chordata; class Mammalia; order Carnivora; family Felidae; genus Panthera; species Panthera onca. Next base: position 89,969,130 of record NC_138348.1, on the reverse strand, counting down.
GAAAATCCCAAGTGTGGGCTTCAGAGCTTAAAACCTAAAGTGTTTTTCGTTCAAGAGCAGATGAATTCAAGAACGCAGACTGAATCCAACATCTAGCAGCCCAAGAATGAACTTCATGGACAGAATGAATTGATGAGGTTAGTTATGGTTATTTGGAAGATTATCTCTTAACATTCAGTACTCTGATAGAAATAATGAGTAAGACCTTTCCTTTCCCTTCATAATATACCTCAAATTTTCAATGTGGTAGACTCTGCTTTTGCAAACTAAAATTAAACATGTATAAATGGCGTCTGATTCTCAATGACCATTCTGAAATCAGAAGCAATTTGAGGGTTTGCAGAGCATATAGTCTCTGTTATAACTACTCAGTGTTAATGAATAGATCTAAATTAACATAATGGTCAGTGTATCTAAATTCTACAGCAGCCATGGATTATATGCAAATGAATAAATATGGTTGTGTTCCAATAAAACTTTATTTAGAAAAACAGGTGATGGGCCTGATGTGACCAGGTGGGCCATAATGGGTTAACACCTGATCTCAGGCATCCTGAAATTTCTCCCTTTGCTGCCCTAGGACCTTGACTATTCCAGTGCCAACCTAATTGCTAAGTCTAAAGTTTATCAGATACAAGCTTTCATTGGTGAATCGTTTTTAGGGTCTTTGAATTGGTGAGGCTTTTCCTCTCCGTCTGTTTAAATGGAGATTTTATCCATGAGGTAGAGGCTAATAAGCACCAACCATCTTCACCCAAGTTAGAATTAATACAAAACAAAAAACAAAAAAAACCACAGGAGTCAGAAAGTAGCGATCAGCATGTCACTTTTAATCCAGATAAAATCTATTTGGGAGAATGCAACCAAGGTTTGTAGTCAATTAAGAATGCTAGCATCTGGGGGCGCCTGGGTGGCTCAGTCGGTTGAGCATCCGACTTCAGCTCAGGTCATGATCTCACAGTCTGTGAGTTCAAGCCCAGCGTCAGGCTGTGTGCTGACAGCTCAGAGCCTGGAGCCTGCTTCGGATTCTATGTCTCCCTCTCTCTCTGCCTCTCCCCTGCTCGTGCTCTGTCTCTCTCTGTCTCAAAAATAAATAAAAACATTAAAAATAAAAGAAAAAAAAAGGGAATGCTAGCACCTGATTCTGAATTAGGCAGGCTTGGCTTACCCCATCACAAGCACATTTGGACGCAGGTCTCTCCATGTGGACCTATCCCTGTAAAAGTCAGATTTATCTCTCAAATTCTCAATCAGAAAAGTAATTCCCCTCTCCCGGCGGGGGTGGGAGAATTGAATTAGGGGATTATGAGGTCAGAAGTATTTCTGCACTAGAGGTTTATTCACAATGAAATATAAGTGAGGGGAGAAAAAGAAAGGGTTTCTCCCAATACCTAAATAATTCCTGATCAAAATGTTTAATAACCCCTCTTTCCTTAGAACACCAATTCTGATATCTTAGTGTGGTATTAAAGATGCTTAGCTATCTGGCTCTAATTTACAATGTACCTTATTAGCTACTACCTAGTGTGACTCTGGCCAGATGAGTCTACTCATAATTTCTAGAATATGACATTCATATTGTATGACTCCTTTCTTTTCCCATGCCATCGCTTCCACTGGAATGCCCTCCCTAATTTTCTTATTTGGCTCATATCTATCTTTAGGGCCTGCTCCAGCCTCTGGGGAAACTTCCTTGGTCATTCCAATTCTCTTTGCCCTTGAACTTCTAAAGCCCTTGGGTTCTGTACCACTCATTAGGTATTTGCAGCTTGTGTTTCCGTAAATTTTGCATGATTATATCCTATTACCAAATTTAGATTTTTCGGTTCCTTAAAGATCAGAAACACTTAGTAGGATTCTTTGGATTCTCAGAACGGCTAGGACAGTGATTTCACATACTGTAGGTACTCAAATATCGGCTCATTGATTATATAGCTTTTAAAATGATTTGTGAGATGCTTACAAACGTATACCAACTAGGATTCTTCACTAATCTGTAAAAATTAATGTGGAATTGCTCTCTTCAAGATAAGTCCCCAGGCAATTTTTACATGTTTTTGTGCTGTTGTTGACTCAGAACCACGAAGTGAGTTTTTAGCCGGTTGTCCCCCAGTGCTGTGGAAATACAGGTATGCTGGACTTCCAGTCCACATGCTTCGGTGAACAGCTCAGATGGTAAGGTTATTTGCTTCCCGAGAGAGAAATGGAGTGGATTCTTTCTTTCTCCCTCAAGAAAGTGTTGACTCATCTTTTGCCACAATACCCAAGTAATTTGGAAGTGTGAGAACATGTGCATAGATAGCGTACGTTTTTTAAATAACACTGTTCCATAAAACGTTAACGCTAATTTCTCAAAGTAATTTTTTTTTTTTTACCTGAGTAGTTTAGTGCAGATGTAGCTCCACGTTGGTAAAACAGTCTCGGAAATTTGAAGTGAATTTGCGGCTGTCACAATATCGAGAGGGGATGTTACTGCCATTTAGTGGGCAATGGCCACAGATGCCGATTATGGAATGTATAGGACATGACCATGCAATGAAAAATTACCCCACATTCCAGATACTTTTCAAATGCCCCTGCAGTCATATGGGCGAAAACCTATTTGTAAGTATCTGAGCCTAATACTTAATTGCATTTACATATAAACACCAAGGATCTCATTTTCATACAGTTTTAAAACATGGTTTTATGTGTTTTGAGTTTTCCATAAATGCCACTGTTATGTAATTCAAGGGAAGTTTGCATTTTGGCTTGTATGGAAATTTAGCAAGCTCCGTTAATCATTCTGAAAAGTCCTATTTCCAATGGCAATTCCACTTATGGCCTTTGAACGCCCATTGCCACACACTCGTCAGGTGTAGAATCATCATTTAGAATATTTACTCCATAAACCATTTTCCAGGAACTTCTTTTCTCCAGATTTATTCAACCCACTGATCTATCCTGCTCTTATCAACACGCTAAACACCCTCAATTACATTTATTAACGTGGCCTACAATTTTTATTTACATGTTCATGTCCCAGCTTTTAAACCGTGAATTTCCTTAAGAACAAAGACTATGCCTTATTCATTTTGATATCTTTAACATCTTGCATGGTACCCAAAATGGAGAAAGTACTTAGGATATGTTTAGTGAGCATATGAATTCATCCTTGCGTTTGTCTTCTGACAAGTATTTATTTAGCATTTACCATGTGTATCACTTCTCGGCCTCTTGGTTAAGATCAAGTGTAGCATATACCGTGTATAAAATAATGCCAGATGGTAGGAATATTTCAGGGAGCGAATCAAATGTGGTCTCTGATCTCATGGGGCTTAAACTCTAATCAGAGAGAGAAAAAAGTATTATTTACACAATTTTTAGTTCTGATAAGCATTGTCATCCATTATACAATTGACAAGTATAAGGTTCTATGAGAGTGGATAAAGGGAGAACCCGATTTAGGCTCAAAGAGAAATAGGAAATTATATTGAAGTGTATCAGCTACCTACTGTTGCATAACAAATCAACCCAAAGTTAGTGGCTTAAAATAACCACCATTTATCATTGCCCACAAGTCTGTAGATCAACTGAAAGGTCCTGTGGGTCTGGCCCGGGCTCTGATCTCAGCCAGGCTTCCTCGTGAGTTTGTGGGCCAGGTTGGTTGGTCTGGGATGGCCTCAGCTATGATCCTCCAGGAGGGCAGACCAGGGTCATTCACGTGGTGATGGTGGGGTTCCAGGATAGCAAGCAGAAGCCTGCAAGGCTCAGGCTCAGAACTGGCACAACATTTCTTCTGCAGGATTCTATCGATCAAGGCAGGTTGCATGGCCACCTCAGATTCAAAGGGCAGGAAAAGAGAATCCGGCTTTCAATGGAAAGAGCTGCAAAGTCACATGGCAAAAAGTGCAGCTAGAGGAGGGGTGGAGAATTATGGCCATTTTTGTGATCAGCTGTATCAAGTTAAGACCAGAAGAACAAGAAGGAGGCAACCAGACAGACGGGGAAGAGAATTGTGATCGGCATGTAAAGACCCTAAGGCAGAAAGAAGCATGAACGTTCCCAGAAGTCAAGAAAGCCAGAGAGGCAATGTGCTGAGTGAGAGAAAGAGCTGTATAAAAGGGGTCTGCTAAGGAGGGAGGGGCCACATGCCAAAGAGCCGTGTAATATAGCCACGTTAAGAGCCTGGGCCTTTCTCCAGGAATATATTGTTAGCACAAGAGGGACATGTTTAGAGCTTATACATTTATATCTCTCTTACCTTATGAGTGGACCACATCTCAGATGAGTTAAATTAGTAGCTCTGGGACCAGGTACCTGCAGTAGTAAAACTTTCCCAGGTCATTCCAAGATGCAGGCAAGGTGGAAACTCTCTGTGTTAGAGAGAGGCAACACGTAGGAAGTTATTACCACCTGCTGTCTAGGTGAGAGAGGATCGTGGCTTGAATTAGCATACTTAGTGAACGAATGAATGATGGATTAAATGAGTGAGTGAATGAGTGAGTGAATGAATGATTAAATGAGTGAGTGAGTGGACAATTAAATGAGTGAGTGAATGAATGAAATCAAACCTAAGTGAGAGGCCTAGGATCTACAGTAAAACTGCTTTGTTTCAAGCCACAGCTCCATCACGTACCAGCTCGGTGACCTTGGACACCCTACCGACTCTCTCTGAGCCTTCCACATCTTCGTGTCCAAGATGAGGAGAGCAATCATACCTACCTGTGCGATGTGTTATGAGAACTAATGAGGTGATCCTCCCAGGGTATCGAACGCTGTGCCGGGGGCACGATAGGCACGCAGTAAACATTAGCCACCGTTACGATCGTCGGTAAATGGATGATATCTGGAGCAGTGCGTCGTCTCATGCGGTGAACAGCTTCATCCCCAACAGTCTCCCAGAGGACACTCTATTCCAATTACAACTGTGCTGTGCAGCCCTGAGTTTGCTCATGTGGTTGCGATTAAGCCAAGGCGTGAGCTGGGACCAGATATTGTCCACTTCTGCTTGGCGTGCCGTCGACCCCCAGGCTGTTCCTCCTCGGGTCTCATGCTCTGTCATCTGGCTTCAGCCCATCTGGGGGAGGACAGGGAGAAGCCAGACAGCCGTGAATCTTGCTGTCTGCTCGCGATGTCTGCTGTCTAGGGAGGTCTAAGAGGAGCTCCTGTCAGGGGAAATGTATGGCTCGGTAGCAGAGGCGGATGCCCTTTGGCTGTGCCAGAGCTCAGGGTCAGCTGAAATCCTTCCAGAGACAGCAGAGCCCAGTTAGGGCCTGGCTTTACCACACACTCCTGTGGAACTCAAGGTGATAAGCAAAAGGGAAAAGGAGGCCGCTGCAACCTGAGCCAGAGCTGTTTCTGTGCGTGTGCAGCTGGGGACGGGGGTACAGCTCAATTCACAAGAAAGAGGTGATCTTGCACCATTCTATGTAAAGAACTGTTTCGACTAAAGTACATGTTTTAAGGAGGCTTACACAGAACCTAGAACACTGAGCTATCAGAATGGCAATGGTGGTTGTCTCTGAGTAGGAAGATTAGGGATGTTTTCATCGTCTTCACCCTTGTTCTTGATATTCTCATGGGTTATCAATAAGCCCATATTTTAATACCCCTCCCCCCCAAAAGGTGGACATTTAAAAATCAAATGTCAAGTGTGACAGGGGTTTGCCCTGCATTCTTCCTGGATTGATGAATTGCTCTTTATAATTCTAGAGTGCAGTTCTGGAGAAAAAAGGTTTCACTCCCAACCAGTCCCAATTTACTCCATTTGGGTGTATTGGATAAATACGTGACCCCCAACAAAGCAGACGCACAGTCTCCCTGCCTTTCCCCCCTTAGGCCTCCTCTCCGTCAGCCCTTGACACTCAAGATTTGCTGTACCCATTCCTCAGGGCTCGAGAGCCCGGTTTATGGTGTAAGATGTGAGTTGAATGTAAATCAGACACGTCTCAGTAATGTAAGATTTACCGGATCCTCAACTCAAGTTCATCATCTCTCAAATGAAGATAAAGCTAGTATCTGTTTCACAGGCTGTTTGTGAAAATTAAGTGAGATACTAGATATAAAGCACTTAACAGTGCCTGGCATACGGTGACATTTAAAGAACGATTATCCCTAGCCCAGTCTCTCTCGCTATAAGGCACGTGACGTTGACTGTAATCGCTGGGCTCTGGTCGGTTGCCCACTAGGAAATATAAACATGAAATAAAAACTAAGTCAAATAATAAAAGCAGGCCAGTTTTTATTATGCCAGTATGTGCCTTGGTGACATCACGTCGGTGGCATTGGCAAACACCAAGTGTTTTCTGAGGAATCTGAGTGCAGAGGACCTGCCCCAAATATCTCCCCACCTGTTAAGATTTCCTGCCTGAAACTGACGGTGGTTAGGAGCAGAGCTTTGAAGACAGACCTTGGTCCGCACCCTCTTTCCCCTCCTGATAGCTGTGGGACTTGAGCAAGCGGCTCTGAGGGTTTTTATCTCTCCCGGGGGTAATGACACCTACCTTGGAGAGCTGAGGGGCACGTACTGTGGTCTGTGCTGTCGTCCGGCAGGTGCCCTAGAACCACCCCAGGGGCTTCCTCACTTCTCTCGGGCTCTGATCCCATGGCGACTTCTTGGCAGGCTTTCTCGGCTCACCCTGCATAAAACAGAGGCTCTCCCCCACCTCCGACCCTGCTGAACTTTTCGCCAGTGTTCTTACCTGCACCTGAAATTTCACATGCATGTACTAATCACCTCTCAGAATTTCAGTACCATGAGGACAGGGTGGTTGCATGTTGTATTTGATGCTTTACTAATACATGGCATGTAGCAGACACTCTATAAGCATAAAGGACCAGATTAATTAACTAATTTTGTCAAGGAGAGCAGGATCTTTGAGAAAAGAGGATAGATGAACACCACAGCATGATGTGGGAAGAAGTCCTGATTGGTCTCAGTCAATAATTACTCACTGATACAACACTGGCCTAGGACATTGCTCTCGGGGCCTCAGTTTCCCCATCTCTCAAATAAAGACCATACCATACTTACCTCAAACAGCTGGTTGAAGGATAAATTTCAACCGTGGAAACACAACTGCCTTAAACACTGTCAATCACCACACAAAAATGAGATGTTAGCATCATTTATTTCAAAAGAACACAGCAGTGTATTTCCTGGGTGACACCCTAAAAAGAGAAAGAAAAAAAAAAAAGGTCCAGTCAGAATGGGACAAAGGAGAACTTTTCATTTGGGATCAGTGTCTGGTTTGAAACCTTGCTGCCTCTACCTGAGTCACCCAACCCTCCCTCACTCCCTCAGCCCAGCCTCACAGCTGCACCGACATTGCTGAGAGCTGGTCTCTGGAAGCCTCCATCCGCCCTCGCCAGCAACGCGCCTTTGGCACATCCAGCCCAGGGTTAGTAATGGGATACAGAGCTTCTCGCTGGGCGAAGCAGGGTTTACGTCAGGAGTTGTCGCTTCCTGGTGGTTGCCTGGTGACCCTAATGGAAAATGAGCTGTGGCAACAATACCACAGAAACCATTCCCTCAGCTGGCGAGCTCCTCGGAAAGCCCTAGTGCCATGGGAGGGGGAGGGGGCTGCTTCCAGATGACTTGTCACGGGCGCTTCTGTGTAGGCAGTGGTGGTAGGGATAGGCAGACAAGTGCGAGGCCCAAGGAGGGCCGGGCCCACAGCATGGCTCTCCTTCCTGCCTGATTTGCTGCTCATAAAGGAAGGGACCCTGCACAATCCTTAATGCTGGTCCCAGGCCCAATTTTAGAGAAAAGCACACACATGCAAAGTTCTGTCAGTGCTGACACTCCGTAGCTCCGACAACAGGTGAGGAGACATTCTGAAGCTCTTATGAGGCCCCCTCTCAGACCCTTGCATCGAGAATTAGAGTCGCCATAGAGGAAAGGCCGGGCCCACTCTGTGAAGTGACCCAGCCAAGAGAAGCCCATGCACCAGGACAGGATGAAGCTTTCTGGTTGCGTGGCCTGGAGGAGAGAACACCCGGAGGAGGGTAAGACACTAGTTAGTCACGAAAGTATGTGGTGCGTGCCATTATCGGGAAAATAAATTACACGGTGCATTGAAAAGACCTTGAGCCAGAGCCAGACCTGACGAGATGCCAACTTCTCAAAAGTGTGCAGATATGCTCTCCCGTGTGTTGGAGATGCTCTCCCATTCTTGTCTCATTTGATCCCAAGGTTAGTACGATAATATTTGTAGGTATTAAAAGTCTTGATTTAGCAATGAAACCGAGGCCCAGAGAGATTGAACAATTTGCCTGAGGGTCACAGGGCTACTCAGAGAGTCAGGATTGGACACTTGCTCTTCTGATTTTAAGTCTCGTGGTCCTTCCCTAATGCCATACCACCACTCCCCAAAGAAAATTCTTTCCCATCACCACACCGCACTCTTTCCCTATTCTATTCCCCTTCCCTCAATATCTGACAAGCAATATGCCCCACTCCAGTGGTGGCTTAGTCTCACCTTGATGAATCAAGAGCAAATATTATGGATTTATTCATTCAGTCAGTCACTTATCCACCGAGCCCCCCTTTTTTTTAGTTTTTTAAGGTTTATTTATTTTTGAGAGAGACAGAGCATGAGCAGGGGAGGGGCAGAGAGAGAGGGAGACACAGAATCCAAAGCAGGCTCCAGACTCTGAACTGTCAGCACAGAGCCCGACGTGGGGCTTGAACCCACGAAACCGTGAGACCACGACCTGAGCCGAAGTCGCCACTTAACAGTCTGAGCCACCCAGGTGCCCTTATTTTTTGAGGCAAATTTCAGGCATCAAACCAGGTGCTGGAGATGCCACAGCAAACTTAAGGATTCGTTCCCGATCCTCAAGGAGCATAGATTTATTTACCCCTTGAAAACGATAGATTCACAAATAAGCCACAGCAAATACCCACTTATGGGGCTCCCCATTACTACGCCTGCTGTATTTGGAAAGAAACATCATCTGGATGAATGGATAAAGAAGATGTGATATATATATATATATATATATATATATATATACACACATATATATATATATATATACACATATATATATATATATATATATATATATATATATATACACACAATGGAGTATTACTCGACAATCAAAAAGAATGAAAACTTGCCATTTGGAACTACGTGGATGGAACTGGAGGGTATGATGCTAAGTGAAATTAGTCAGCAAAAGACAAAAATCCTATGACTTCACTCATATGAGGACTTTAAGAGACAAAACAGATGAACATAAGGGAAGGGAAACAAAAGTAATATAAAAATGGGGGGAGACAAAACAGAATGGACTCATAAATACGGAGAACAAACTGAGGGTTATCGGAGGGGTTGTGGGGTGGGTAAAGGGCACTAAGGAATCTACTCCTGAAATCATCGTTGCACTATATGCTAATTTGTATGTAAATTTAAAAAAAGAAAAAAAACAAAAAACAAAACATCATCATTTCATGCCATCCTCTTCTGTTCAAACAACTGCCCAAGCAGGTCCCCAATCCAGCATCCGTCCAATGAAAAGGTTACGAGTTTCCGAAAAACAACAAGTAATATTGTCTTGATTCATATTTTTGTCTTAGGATCGAAAAGACTTTTGCTGAAAGTATTTCAATGAATGTGTTACCAGCACTTACATAATGGTCTGAGTGCAGTGAAGAAAAGGCTGAGAACACAGCTGAGATCAATCCCATTCATGAGCAAATGAGTCAGGGAGACCCTGCCAGGAGTTCAACCCTCCCTGTCTGCCTCCGGGCCTCCAGAGTTTGGAGCAATCCTCAGGTTTCTGGGTGCTTCAGTTCATTTGTACTTGGCTGAAGACTGTTTCCTGTTTCTAAGAAAAGACTCCTCGGATGTCTTATGAGGTCCCTTGGACAGCAAGTCCTGCTGGCCTAGGCATGGCCCAGGGGTAGCAGGGGTGGGGGTGAGGGGGGTGAGGGGGGGTGGTTGGGAAGCTCCACAGGCAGGGGTGGTTCTCATTAACCCCCTACAGCCCGAAAGGCGTCCTGGGATTCACAGAATGAGGTTATTACAAATATTTGTCAGACTGGCTGAAAAATGAAGAGACGCGTAGGCCTGGGCCAAATATGCCCAAGCTGGTCGAAGAACATCTGGATTTGCTGAGCTTAAACCGAAAGACAGGACATGATGAGGCCCACAGAAAGGGACAGGTGCGCCTCGCACCTTCCAGCTCCGGCGTGGACGCCACCCCCTCTCGGGCCGGGGCTCCCCCTCTCCCTCCGGCCTGGGCTCCCTGCTTCCAGCTCTGTAGTCCTACAAATGGCTTTTCCAGTCATGCCTCAGGCTGTTACCATGGAGGCAGCTGTTAGGGCAAAACAAAGCTGTCCCATCGTCACCCTGTGGCTCGCAGCCACATGTGGAGGGGAGCCATCCTGCGGCCACGGGCCTCGGTGGGGCGCAATCGGGACCGCAGGCAGGGGTGTGGGGTGGTGGTGGGAACGAGACCCCGTGTCGTAGGCAGGAAAGCCCACGGGAGGGTGGAGCCGAGCCTCCTTGCTGCAGGGAGACCATCAGCTGCCTGGTCTCCTCCTCCCCCCCACCAGCCCCAACCCCGCCCTGGCTGGACTCTTCTAACCTAACGGATGGCTAGCCACAATTTTTCTTTTTATTTTCTTTTGCTTTATTTTTTTAAAATAAAATTTATTGTCAAATTGGTTTCCATACATCACCCAGGGCTCATCCCAACAAGTGCCCTCCTCCGTGCATGGCTAGCCACTATTAACAGCATCATCGGACGGGACTTACAGAGGTTTTTGATGGGAGAAACAATGCACCGAAGGTTTGTAAACTCAGGCTCTGGAGTCAGAGCTTCCCCAGGGTTCAGATCCCGTCTCCGCTGCTTACTAGGGGTATGGCCTTCCTAAAACCACTCAGGCTCCCTGAAGCCTCAGTTTCTCAATTAAGACAATAGCACATCATCCTCGGTCGGGTTGTTAGGATAATCAGTTGAAATACTGTTGGTAGTTCCCTCCTGATGGAGCTCCCGGTTTTCGCTCTTGCTTCGTTCGGATTCTTACCGACCAAGAGCCAGAAAGCTCTTGTTAAAATGTGAATCAGATTATGTTGCTTCCCCTCTGAAACACTCCAGTGGCTTCCACCGGCAATAAGAGTCTCACCGTGTCCCACAAGGCCACACCTGCTGGCAGCCCCATAAAGCCTCTTGTCCCAGCCCCACTCATGGATCTGCTCCAGCCCCCCCGCCCACCCTCCCCTCCCCGGGACCTCTTTCTGCTCTTCAAGTTTACTTCTGCCTCAGGACCTTTTCGCTTGCTCTTCTCTCTACCAGGAGCACCTCTCCTGTATCACGTGGTTGGCTTCTTGGTCGGTCTCTTCCACCTGAGCACAGAAGTCAACTCCTCAGAAGGCGACCATCTATAAAAAACTGCCATGCTCCCCACCCCCAGAGACTCTCCATCCCATTTTCTGTAGCATTTACTTATAGCAGTCATTAATGTCTGAAATTGTCTTCATTATTTTTGTGTAATTGTTTACTGTCTCTCTCCTCCAGGAGAAAGTAAGCCCCAGGAGAGCAAGGATTTTGTTTTCAACTGTATTGCCAGTTCCTACAACCGTGCCTGGCACGTAATGAGCACTTAAATAAATATAGCTTATTACATTAAATTATTTAGTGCAATGTCGGTTAAATAAATATTCGCTGCATATATTATTAACTAATAGTATAGGATATATGTATCACTAACTAATAACATATTACCTTGTTTGAATAGTGATAATAGTCTCCTCATACACAGAACAGTCCCTTACAGATTCACAGGACATTTGACCTTCATACCTCACTTGCCTTACAAAAAGCCTACAAAATGGCGGGCATTACTTTCACTTGCAGATGGTGCTGGAGGAGACTGGGCAACGTGCTGGACTTGACGCCAGGCCTTCAAACTCCAAGACAGAATTTCAGCCACCCATATGATCTGCCTTCAGACGACATCACATCTCGAACCAGGAAAAAATCATGCGTGTCCTGTTCGGGAGGCCTCCCACCTGAAGTGAGGCGAGGTGAGGATTTCAGGGCCTGTGGCAGACAATGGTGGGAGGACCCTCTGGTCACCTTCAAATCTCAGTTCCCTCCGCTGGGAAGCGCGGACATCTTGGTTGGCACATCTTCCCGCACTCATTGTCTGAGACAAAGATAGCTTCCACCTCAACAGCTTCCTCTCGGCCACACACCCCCTCTTCCCCTAGCCCTGGTCTGTTTAAGGCAGTTAGAAGATATGCAAATCAAGGCCTGGGAGAGCCTACTGTGGGCTCTGGGGGCCCCAAGAATGCAGAGCTTGCTTAAAGGTCACAGCTGAGGGAAGAGAGTTTGGAACCCCTTCGCCCACTCTCTCCCTTCTCTTCTCTCCAAAAGGTCAATAGGGGGTTCCCCATCCAAGTGCGGAGCACTGGGGCCAGAGGAAGAGAGGAGGCCCTGGGGTTGTAGCCTTTGTGCAGACTGAGGAAAGGGAGCATTCCCTTCCTCACAGTGTGGGCCACATTCATAAAAACAGTCGAAATAATAACAATGCAGGCCCCTGCGCAGGGGTGACGGCCTATGAGGTACCCTCCTGGGCTCTAGGATATTGTGGAAGGACCCAATTCCCTCTGGCTGAACTGGTTGATCCCAGGCCCTTCTTGGTTGGCCCAGAGGTGAGAACCCTCATCGCCATCACCGTTTTCTGTCATGCTCAGCCTTCTCATTCTTCCCATCATGTCAGAGTGGGAGGGGTCGGTTGGAGGGATGGAATCACCTCTGTCTTCTCTCCTTTCCTTTGGATTTGCCCAAGGAAAGTTGTATCCTGGCATTTCCGGTAATATGAATACTCCATGCCACGTTTTCAGTAGGTGACGACGGCTAAGTTTTCCGTTCCCACCCACATCCAGCCACTGAAGTGGAACTAACACCAGCACTAGAACTAGAGATTTTGCTGGTAACTATTCCTGGGAAGATGGAAAAGAAAGATACTAAGCTCCCGCAGAACCCTTGTTGTCTTAGCAAATACCCAAATACCAGTGTGGGTATGAGTTCAAGTGGCAAGGACATGCCACGTGACACTGGAAGGACGTTCTGGGCTACATGTTGACGCATGTCACAGAGCTCTCAGTTTCCAGAGAAGCAGCAACCCCAGCTGGGGTGAGTATACACTCCAGTCAATCAGCCAGGGCGCAAATAAACTCAACCACTTTAGTTGCAGGAATCTCATAGGCAAACGGGGGTGATAAGAGTGCTTTCCCTTTAGCATTGTTGTGACAATTAAGTGACATAATTTTGTGCAGTGTGATTGGCACAGAGCCCGGCACAAACTTGACCAATGCTGTAGTTGCCATTACTATTATCATTCAGTCGAGGCTACGTGCGCTGCTGGATTCAAACGTGTTTGTGCGTTTCAGTCAAATTCGTAGTTGAGACCATCCAAAAATGTTTATTATTATTAGCTGGGGGAGGTCTCCAAGAGAGGACTCATTCAAAGGAAAGTTGGAGCTAGGTACAGCTATAGTGAATTATTTCAGTAGCAAAGCTTTAGCCAAACAAGGCTGTGGGGAGATTCTCAGATGTTCCTGTAAATAGAATCAAGGCCCTTCTAATGGGACTTCCCACCTTAGTGTATGGTAGGGGTGATGGAGGGGGTGTCATCTGTTCATTTTAGCTCAGACACTCAAACTCTCTCCCATTGCCCTCAGGCTCTGGTGTTAGTCATTTAGCCCTTAGTATGAATTACATCAGGCTCTTAGCTCCCCTGCACAACTGAAGCATTGAAAACTCATTCTCTGGGTCAAGTGGAAGTTTGCAGCAAATGTTGTGTAAAGCAGAAGGTTCTTCCTTGAGATCCTAAAAGACATGGGAAAGGCACTTGTACAACGAGAACTTTGAGTCCTCGGCTGTCAGGAATGGTCTCAATTTCAAATAATCTCATCTGTTATTCTCATGACCCATCCATTTTTTTCTGGAAACTACATTTCCCAGGCTTTTCCTCACACTTGGATGTGGTACAGAAATCCTTTATTATACCATGTGAGTCTCCAATTAACCTGGCAGAGGGGGCCAGTTCATTAATGGAAAGAATTCTAGATGAGAATCAGTTCTGCTTTGAGTAGAAGACTTTGATGGACTAAGAAGTGGAAGAATTCATGGAACATAACTCAAAGCAAGCGCTATACCACAAAGGCCCATTCTAGATCATTTCAAGGCCTCCAGAAAGACCCACGAGTCCCTGAAGTTTCAGTAAAAACCTCCCTGCGAGAACGATGGAGTTCATAATAGAGAAATACATTAACAGCATCCCTTGGGAATCTTAAACCGAAATCTACTTAGTCCTAATACAGCATCGCTTGAATTTTAAAGGCTGATGAAACAGAGACCCGGGCTGAACCATCTATGCAGTTTCAGTGTCCATCAGAGCGATCAGACTGGAATTTGATTGTGCTGACAGGTTCGTCTGTGATCGTCTTAGCCCATGGAACCCATTGCCCCACCCTGGCTCTCCCCGAAAGTCAACATAAAACAGCTTAATAAGTAGAAAGAGGCTTCACTTTAAAAGGCAACTCTGTTACAGAGAAACTCAGTTTTACCACCGGCCCTACTGAGATTCCACAAACGGCATTTCCTATTACTTAGTTTTCATGCTCTCACAGTCTCTGCCTAGCTCTGCTCTAATTTGGCTACCACTCCAAGTCATCTGGGTGTGCTCTCCCTGCCCCTGTTGACTTTCTTGTGAAGTCTGTGGGCGGGAGGCAGGGAGAGGGGCCCTGGCACAGACCTGGCCTCTGCAGAGACTTTCGCATGGAGAGACACCCTTGTGCTTAGCCGGATGGGGCAGGCGGGTGCGGGGAGAGCTATCGAGGCTCAGGCTCCTAGAGATTTTGACTTTCTGAGTCCTACTGAAAGCTGCAAGAAAGATCTGAGCCATAACCTGGACTCTCTCTCTCTCTCTCTCTCTCTGTCTCTCTCTCTCTCTCTCACACACACACACACACACACACAGAGGCACACACACACACAAATATGCACCACCCCCATCCCCTCACTGCCCACTCACTGTACGGAGAAAAAAGGCAGAGATATCCCACGCCTAGCTTTCTTTACCAGCCCTCGCCAGCCTCTGCTGGATTTGGCTCTTTCCAGTGAGAAATGAGCCCTAAAGCCCTGGAGCCTTCTTGGTGATTTACCGAGAACTGTACTTCCACATGGGCTTTCCGGCTGCAACCAACCCCAAAGAGTCAGAGGGAGGAAGAGGGAGAAAATCATAAATGGATAGTAAGATGAGAAACAGATGTTTGGAGCCTTCACTGGCAGGGAATTCTCCACCTCAACCTCCTCTCTTCATGAGATTAGAAGGGCTTAGTCCCTGAGGGCACTCTCTTGCTCTACCTATGTCTCACCTTCCTCCCAACCACCACCCCCCAACTGCTACTCCATCTTGCAAGGGTCTTGTGGGCAACCTTGCCATGTGGGTATCTACCTTGTTAGGTTATTTCTTTCTGAATTTAGCCAGAATGAATGAATGTTTGGTGCTCTGACCATAGACATATGTTAGACCCAATCCTTTGCCATCAAGGAGCTCACAAGCTAGCAAGGGAGACAGAGAAAAAAACAGGCGGTTCCAAGAAGATAGGGTCTATCCTAGGACAGAAGTCAATGGTGGACACTGTAGAAGCACACAGGAGGGACTCTGAACCCAGGCTTGGGGCTCAGGTGAGTGCTGGGATGTCAGAGGATACCTGAGCTGAGTTTCGAAGATCTTTCTCAATTGACATTGATAGAAGTCACTTTGGATATATTAACGTAGCAGCTTCAAGAGATTCATACATTTATTTGGTACAATACAATGGTTAAGGGAAACATCTCCAAAGCCAGGCTGCCTGAACTTGAAACCCAGATTGGCAACTTAGTAGCAAGTTAATGAATCTCTGTGCCTCAATTTCCTAATCTGTAATATGAAGACAATTGTACCTATCCTGTAGGGTTCTTACAAGAAGTGTGTGAAATATTATTGTAAAACATTTAGAATAGTGCTTGGCACATAGTAAGCTCTATTTGTGTTTTTCAAAAAAAATTTTTTGAGAAGTTCAAGAAGTATTTTGAGCCTGCTATATATCAGGCAAGTGAAAGGCCTTCTGGATACTCAAAAGTCCCAGTCTCTCTTTTTAAGAAGTCCTGAACAAATGTGGTTGAATTATCAATGCATTACGATGCAGTATCTTAGGTGGTAAGATAAAGGTATTAGTCACAGGCATCTGATCTTCTCCATCCTTCCAGTTGATCAAACCTAATCTAGGAGCCAGCGTGGACTCTTCCACTGCCCACCCCCACATTCAATCACAGAGTCTACTGCTTTATGATCAATTGCATCCCATTCCTTTGCTCTTTGCATTGTTATGCTAACTCTGGTTCCTTGTCTCCTTTTATAAGGACTAGTGAGTCTATAATCAGTTTCCATATCACAGGAGGTAAGCTGTCTCCTTACCTCTACTAAGTCAGTTCCTTCCTTCCTTCCTTCCTTCCTTCCTTCCTTCCTTCCTTCCATCTCTCTCTCTCTCTCTTTACAGTTTTATTGACGTATGATTGATACATACCAAAAATGCACATATTTAATATATACAATTTGATGAGTTTGAACATACACACACACACCTCTGATACCATCACCACAATCAAGGAAATAAATACATCCATTACCTTCAAAGGTTTCTTCACCTCTTTGCTTGTTTGTTTGTTTGTTTGTTTGTAGCAGCATCAGTTATCATGAGATCCTCCCTGTTAGCAAATGTTTAAGTGCACAACACTGTATTGTTTACTATAGGCACTATGTTGTATAGAAGATCTCTGGAACTTCCTCATCTGGCATAACTAGAACTTTATACCCGTTCAACAATAATTTCCCATTTCTTCCTCCCCCTATCTATTTTTGGCTTTTGTAAGTCTGACTATTTTAGAGACTTCATTTAAATGGAATCATGCAACATTTGTCCTTCTGCACCAACTTCTTTCACTTAGTATGATGTCTTCCAGATCCACTAATGTTGTCACCAATGGTAAGAATTCCTTCTTCTTAGAGACTGAATAATATTCCACTGTATGTATATACCATGTTTTCTCTATCCTTTGTCCATCAATGCACATTTGGGTTATTTCCATATCTCAACTATTGTGAATAATGGTGTAATGGACATGGAAGTGCAGAGAGCTCTTTGAGATTGTCATTTCAATTCTTTTGGCTATATACCCAGGAGTAGGATTGCTGCATCATATAATAGTTCTATTTTTAATTACTTGAGGAACCTCCATATTGTTTTCTGTAGTGTCTGTACTACTGTACATTCCCACCAACAGTGCCCAAGGTCCCTGATTTCTCCACATCCTCACCTAACAGGTGTGAGATGGTATCTCACTATGGTTTTGGTTTGCACTTTCCTCATGATTAATAATATTGAGCACTTTTTTCACATACCTATGGGCCATTTATATGTCTTCTTTGGAGAAATGTTTATTCAAGTTCTTGTTTTAATTGTGCTGTTTGGGTTTTTTGCTATGGAATTGTAGGAGTTCCTCACATATCTTGGAATTTAACTCCTTACCATCTACATGCTTTGCAAATATTTTCTCAGATTATGTGGGTTGCCTTTTCACTCTGTCGACTCTTTCTTTGCTATGCAGAAACTTTTTCATTTGACAGAGTCCCACTTGTCTATTTTTGCTTTTATTGCCTGTCCCTTTGGTGTCATGTCCATGAAATCATTAGACCAAGGTCTTGACACTTTCCCCCTATGTTTTCTTCCAGGGGTTTTACAGTTTAGGTCTTATTTTAAATCTTTCATCCATTTGGAGTTGAGTTTTGTGCATGATGGGAGAGGGGACCGTTTGCATCCTTTGGTGTGTGGGCATCCAGTTTTCCCAGCACCATTTGTTGAAAAGACTATCTCTTGGGATGCCTGGGTGGCTCAGTCGGTTAAGCGTCCGACTTCAGCTCAGGTCATGATCTCACAGTCTGTGAGTTCGAGCCTGTGTCGACCTCTGTGCTGACAGCTCAGAGCCTGGAGCCTGCTTCAGATTCTGTGTCTCCCTCTCTCTCTGCCCCTCCCCTGCTCATGCTTTATCTCTCTGTCTCAAAAGTAAATAAAAACATTTAAAAACATTTTATGAAAAAAAAGAGACTATCTCCTTACCATTGTGTATTCTTGGTACCCTAGCCAAAGATTAGTTGACAATATATGCCTGGATGTATTTCTGGGTTCTCTCTACTTAAAAAAAAAAAAATGTTTAGTTATTTATTTTGAAAGAGAGAGGGGTGGGGGAGGGGCTGAAAGGGAGGGAGAATTTCTGGGCTCTCTCTTATGCTCCAATGGTCTATACTGTCTTTTCTAATGCCAATACCATATGGTTTTCATTATCAAATCTGTTTCTTACTGCTGCTAGAGTCATGTTTTTGGCACTCAAATTTCCTCATAGCATTCCTCAATTCAGAATTTCTCCATTGATCCCTCATTGGCTATGGACAAATACCTAAATTCCTTACCATGGCAGAGTCCTTTGTGATCTGGTTCTTAGTTTCCTTTCCACTCACATCTCTGGAAACCCTCAGCCCCTCAACCCAGGTGACACATCCTTCTGTGGAATTACTGTGCTCTCTCTGTGAGCATGTTTCTCTCCCTGTTAGCAACGCACATCCTCCTTCTTTACTAAACAATGTGTGCATCCTCTGTAACAAATTCCCTGAATCCTCCAGTTCCTCCTTCATCAAATTTCCTTGCAATCTGCATCTAACTACACAATGATGGGGAGAGTTTGAGTGGTCAGAACATAGTACCCATTTTCCCTACATGAGCTCTGAAATGCATTTTTGAAAAAGACCAAAAAAAAAAAAAAAGTAGATGGAACGGGATCCCAAAATATTACCCTTCCTAGTGATAAAGCTGACATAATAATGAGGAGTGAATAGCTATGGGCAACTAGACAAACGACCTTCCTAATAATGACCCTAGAATGGGGCTAACTTAACCGTCAAGGCACAGGCTCAGATGGACTGGTCAGTCTACCTCACTAGAGGGCCTACCACTATAAGATTTACAGCATGGGCTAACAGAAGAGAAAATGAATCCCTCATGAGCAGGACTAATGTCTTCTTTCAAAACTCAGTCATCAAATACATCAGTCCTTGGAGTAGGGTAAGGAAAGGGAAGAGAAAGGCTAGGAGGGTTACACTGATGGCGTTCCATCCACATTAAAGGAAACACCAGGAGCAGAGAAGAAAATTGCCTATCCCTTCTGCTACACACACATACACACTATATGTTATATGGTATTAGTCTTTTCTTGTCTCTCCATGAGATTTAAAAGATACTTGTAGGCAAGAAACATGCTTTTTTATCCTATATAACTACAAGTCAAATACTTATACCTGACACAAAGTAGGTGCTCAACCTATTTGTTAAACATGTTGAAGAGTGAAGAGCGAAAGTGTGGTGGGTTCACTTAAGCAGGAACGGCTCTATCAGCAGAAGTTGGAGGAGAAGGAAAAAAATAGGAGGAAAAATGGGAAGGAAGACTCTTCCTAAAAGAGGAGATATCTAAGCTGGACTGTGGCAAATATGGAGACTCTTCCTACATAGAAAAAGCCAAAGGCATAAACAATTGCATAAACCCAGAGGCAGGCATGAGATTGCATAGCAAGTCTCTGGATTTAAAAAATCCTATATGAATGTAGTACAGAATGAGGCAGGAAGGGCTTCATGTGTTTCCCCGCCCTGGAATACTTCATAGAAATACCTAAAAATTTAGCAGCCAAAGGGTGACTCTCTCCTTGAGTTTAATTGTTTTTTCTTTGAGTTTAATTTTGATCATTAGTACAGTCGGGACCATGTTTTAAGCTATAGGGAAGCCTCCTCTAGACCTGTCTGCTTACTCTTCCTGATCCAAAAACAACTCCTACTTAGAGTACTAAGAGCCTCTGGGCTCACATCTGGGAAAACCCAGAATGCTGATGTCACTCCAGCAGTATGAAGAAACAGCGAGTAAGAGGCCACAAACCTTGGCATCAGGGGAACCACATACTGCATGTCTAGATGATGAAAAATGAGAGTCTGAAAAGGCTGCTCGTTGCAGATGGTACGATTTTCCTATTTAAATAAGCCAGGCAGATAAGATGATGTTTCCTTTATTTTCATTTTCAGGATGTTTTTTCATGAAATAATTATATAAAAATTTCCAGCCGAAAATTAAGCTTCCTTTACTCAGGAAATCTACGTTTGAACCCAAAGTTCATCACCAATGTGTGGAATATATCCCAAACTTTGATTTCTAACAATACTTGAAACTCTATGGTGTTTCAGTGACTCATGTAATGACCACCTACAGAGTTTTCCCCCTGGACCCTCTTTTCTGGGAACAATGCACCCCACACATAGGGGCTGGTCACCCGTCATATTTCTGTTGTGTGACCCTGACCCCTGACTATACCTAACTGGTTCAGAAATAGGAACTTGACTCATGCAGAGAATTTGGAACTGGGGCTGAGTTAGTTCATCCTTTATGAGACTTAAATTATAAAATCTAAACTTGGGAGCTGAACATCCACCATCTTTTGCCTTTGTGTGGACTGAATACTAGAGATTGATGGTGAGCAGATAGGGAAGAAAGATGCTTCCATGGATGGCCAAAACACTTGTCAAGAGACTGGACACAGCAGAGGGGGGAAGAAGAGTAGTCCAGGTTGATGCCTCAGCTTCTGGCCATGAATATTGTAGGAGATGATGCTACTAATGACAGAATAGAAGAGCAGTTAAGAAGGGGATACAGGTATTGGAGATCAATATTATAAAAGTGATAAATGAAATTATGAGAACTGGTAAGCTTCCTGAGAGGGTGTAGTCCCTGAACTCCATGCCCAGATCCTTTGAGGTCACCCAAAATTAGGGGCAGAAGAAAAGGAGACTCTAGGAAAGGAGTATGGGAATGAGTTAAAGACACAGAAGGAACAAGATATAACGTTAGATTGTCCCTCTCCGATATTTTAATTATCTAAATTGAATATTACATTTGAAAGACTTGGATATAGTGGGACAGACTGCAGAGCTGTTATTTTGATTTAGAAATAGTTGTTCCTAGGCACCATTGGTGGGAAGGTAGACCATTCTGGAGGAAAACATGGTAATATACATTAAAATTGTTACCTGCATACATTTTGACCCCATAGAGTGGAAACAGTGAGTTGTCTGCCCAGACACTCCTCTCTAGACACTGCCTGCCCTACCCACAAGAGAAGCTCCCAGAAAAAGGATATCTTTCCCACTGCTACATGGTCAGAGGTAAGAATTTGACCCATGCTGAACTAATCGGAGCCCTTTCCTTGGGATTTTTAAAATGATGACAGAGAAAGAGAGAGATTTGGTTTCTTGTTATGTGGTTGGACCCATGCCACTGAAACTCTGGAACTTTTGCAAGGCCATGTTTACTATCATATGGAACAAGAAAAACAGTGGAAGCTTGCCTACAAAGAGGAGGAATAAACCTGCAGAAGTACAGAAAGCAGAAACAAGAGATGAACAGGAAGTCCTGATGATCTTTCAGTCCCTGGTTCTGGAAACTTCACAGTTCCGGCTGCCTTCCTGACAGTCACAGAGGCCCATCACTCACCCCCGAATCCATAAAATGCATATTTCCCTAGGAGATCTCAAGATGTCTTCTATTACTTGTAACTAAACAAGTCTCAACAGTAATCCCATTGGATGGTGATGGATGTTAACTGCACTTACTACAGTGGTCATTTTGCATTATAGGCAGATATCGAAGTATTATGTTATACACCTGAAACTAATATAATGTTGTAAGTCAATTATACCTCAACAAAAAGTTTTTAAAAGACACTGGAAGTTTGGCCTTAGGAAATAGTTGCGGATATGTGAAGTTATATATATGTGAAGATAAATATCACTCTTTCCATACAATCCAGCAATCACCCAAAGGAGTTGAAAACTTAATACACACAAAAACCTCAATAAAGTTTCTTTATAATGTTATCAGTGGCTGGTTAGCTCAGTTGGTTGATGTCCAATGTCAGTGAGGCCAAGACCATGAGCTTGAGTTATCTATAGGCCAGTTAGTTGCTCTATTTCCAGCAGCAACAAAATGCGCCTGTATTTTCCCTAAACTTTAAGGTCATTGAATTACCATGTGAACGGCTTAAGGAAACTCATAATTACTATAAGTAAGATAGAATTTCTCCAAGTAAATTGTTTAAAAGCAGTGGATCTTAGCAGACTGTTGGTTGCAATGGAGAGCACTGTATTTTCTAAAAATGGTTTCTAATTAAAGTACACTAAGCTGCACATGTGTAAAGTGTATAATTTGATTGGCTTTGAAAGATGTATATTCTCATGAGACCATCACCACGATCAAAGTGCCAAATATTTAATCAACTCCAAAATGTCCTTTGTGCCCCTTGGTAACCCATTGTTCCCTCCCCCTCAACCCCAGCAACGACAGAACTGCTTTCTTCTGTGCTGAATAATTTGCTTTTTTCTATAATTTTATATAAATGGAATCATACGGTAGGTGCTATTGTATCCCTTAATATCTTTAGAAACGAGCTATGCCACCTCTCTTATTCCTGATATTAGTGATTTGGGTCTTTTTTTCCCCCTGATCAGTTTAGAAATGTATTGGTTTTAATGACCTTCTCGAAGAAAGTCATTGATTTTCTTAATTTCATTGATTTTCTCAATTGCTTTTCTATTTTCTAGTTCATTAATTTGGTCTCTGATCTTTCTGTGTCCTTTTTTAGATTTGCTTTTCTTTTTCTAGTTTCTTGCTTTTTTATTTTTGAGTAAGCTTTTTATTTTAATTCCAGTACAGTTCACATGTTATACATAGTGTTATATTAGTTTCAGGGGTAGAATATAGTGATTCAACACTTCTGTACATTACTCAGTGCTCATCATGGTAAATGTGCTCTTACTCCCCATCACTTTTTCCCCCATCCCCCTCACAGCTCTCCTCTGGTAGCCATCAGTTTGTTCTCTATAGTTAAGAATCTGTTTCTTGGTTTGTTTCTCTCTGTTTTTCCATTGCTCATTTGTTTCTTAAATTCCACACGTGAGTAAAATCCTATGGTATTTGTCTTTCTCTGACTGACTTATTTTGCTTTGAATTGTATACTCTCTAGTTCTATACACGTTGTTGCAATGGCGAGATTTCATTCCTTTTTTGTGGCTGAATAGTATTCAGTATATTGTGGCTCAAGAGTATTCAGTCCATTATATGTATGTACCACATCGTCTTTATCCATTCATCTGTTGATGGATACCTGGGCCGCTTCCATAATTTGGCTATTGTAGACAATGCTGCAATAAACACACAGGTACATGTATCCCTTTAAGTTAGTGTTTTCATATTTTGGGGTAAATACCCAGGAGTGTGATACTGGGTCATAGGTAGTTTTATTTTTAACTTTTTGAGGAACCTCCATGGCTGCACCAGTTTGCATTCCCACCGACAGTGCATGAGAGTTCCTTTTTCTCTACATCCTTGCCAACACTTGTGTCTTGTGTTTTTGATTTTAGCCCTTATGACAGGTGTGAGGAGATTATCTCATTGTAGTTTTGGTTTGTATTTTCCCGATGATGAGTGATGTTGAGCATCTTTTCATGTGTCTGTTGGCCATCTGGATATCTTCTTAAGGTGGACACCGTGTGCATCGATTTGAGGCCTTTTTTTTCCCTTGTCTAACACGAGAAATTTGTGCCATAAATGTTCCTTTAGGTACTACTTAAATCCACATTTTTTAGTGTTGGTTTTTATTTTTGTTCAGTTCAACATACTTGGAAGTTTCTCTTTTGATTTATTCTAAATACCATGAGTTATTTATAACGTAGCTTAGGACTACTTGGGGGTTTTCCAGCTATCTTTCTGATACTAATTTGTAATTTAATTCTGTGTGGTTATAGAACAGATTTTCTATGATTTGACTCCTTTTAAATTAATTAGATTTGTTTTACAACACAACATATGGTCTGTCTTGGTAGATGTTTCATTGATACTCGAAAAGAAAGTATATTCTGCCGTTGTTGGGTACAGTGTTCTGTAATTGTCAGTTAAGTCAACTTGATTAATAGTGTTGTTCCAATCTTCTAGATACTTACTGACTTTCTGTCTATAATTTCTATCAGTTATTGAAATCTTTGACTATAACCATAATCTTTGATCTGTTTTTTTCACCCATCAGTTCATCCTTTCTTGTCTCATGTTTAGTGAAGCTCAGTTACTAGGGGAATGAATATTTAGGATTGTTATATCTTGGTGAATTGATCAGTTTATCATTATTACATGACCCCCTTTACCCCGGTTCTATTCATTGTTCTAAAATCTACTTTTTATGGTGCCTGGGTGGCTCAATCAGTTGTGCGTCCAACTCTTGATTTCAGCTCAGGTCATGATCCCTGGATAGTGGGATCGAGCCCTGCGTTGGACTCCACACTGAGCATGGATCCTGCTTAATTAAGAGTCTCTCTCTCTCTCTCTCTCTCTCTCTCTCTCCCCCTCTGCTCCTGTCTGCTCACACTCTCTCTCTTTCTCATAAATATATAAAGAAATAAACAAAACAAACAAATAAAATCTACTTTTGCTGATATTAATACATCTACTCTAGCTTTATTTTGACTGGTATTAACATTGTATATAATTTTTCATCTTTTAATTTTTAACCTACTTGTGCCTCTATATTTTAAGTGCATTTTTTCTAGCTAACATATAGCTGGGTCTTTCTTTTTATCAATCTGATATTTCTGACTTTCACTTTGGGGTGATTAAACTATTTCTGTTTAACATTATGTACACGATTGGTTTTAAATTTACCAGCTGGCTAATTTTTTGTATTTGTGCCATCTGTTTTTTGGTGCTCTTTGCCCTCTTTTTGTGCCGTCTTTTGGATTAGCTGCATATTTTTGTTATTTCATTTTATCTCTTGTATTATGTTAATGGTCATAGAGTATGTATGGATATTTCAGTAGGTTGTGAAATGATCACAGTAAGTCTAGTTAACATCTATCACCACATATTGTTACAAATTGTTTTTTTTACGATGACAACATTTGTTTTTAGAGAGAGACAAGAGAAAGGGGGTGAGGAGAAGGGCAGAGGGAGAGAGAAAGAGAGAGAGAGAGAATCTTAAGCAGGCTCCACACTCAGTGCAGAGCCTAAGGCGGGGCTCAATCCCATGACCCTGGGATCATGACCTGAGCTGAAATCAAGAGTCAGACACTCAACCGACTGAGCCACCCAGGCTCCCCTATGAGAACAACTTTTAAAACTTTATGATATCTCATAGTGTAGTTCTGCTGATGATAAAATATTTCAATATTTTATGTTTGAAAAGGCCTTTGTTTTGCTGTTGTCTTTGATATATTCACTAGGTATAAATCCTAGGTTGACTTATTTTTTCTTTCTGTTCTTTAAAGATGTACACTGTCTTCTTGCTTCAATTGTTTCTGATGAAAAATATGCTATTATTCTTACTTTTTATTCTCTGTATATATATTTTTTCTTTAATTGCCTTCCAAGTTTCCTTTTTATCACTGGTTTTAAGAAATTTGATTATCATGTGCTTTGCCATAATTGTTTTCAAGTTTCTTGTGCTTGGAGTTTGGTGGACTTCTACCTCTTGGATCTTTGAGTCTGTAATTTTGATCAAACCTGTGACAATTTCAGGCAGTAATAATTCTTTAAATATAATTTTTTCCCTAACACACTCCCTGCCCCTGTGGAGAGTCCAATTACATGTTTATGCAGACACTTAAAATTTTCCCACGGCTCACTGGTACCCTGCTCATTTTCTTTTTAATCTTTCTTTTTCATGTGCTTTATTTTGGCTAGTTGTTTTGCTATGACTTCAAGTTCACTATTTTTTTTCTTGTGCAGTGTTAAGTCTACCATCAATCCCATCCACTGTACCATTCACCTCTCACGTTATAGTTTCAACCTCCAGAAGCGTGAATTGGGTCTCTTTTTTTGTATGTTCTGCATCTCTACTTAGCATGTTCAGTCTTTCCTATAGCTATTGGAACATATGAAATTGTTACTCTCCTTTAATATACTGTGTACTAATTCTAGTATCTGTGTCATTTGTGGGAAATTTCCTCACTGATGTTTTTCCTCGTTATGGTTCATATTTTTCTGCTTCTTTGTATGCCTGGTAATTGTTTATGGGATGCCGGACACTATGGATTTGTTGGATATTTTTGTATTACTAAAAATATTTTTGAGCTACGTTACTTGGAAATATTTTGACCCTTCTGAGTCTTGCTTTTAAGCTTTTTTAGGCAGGAGTACACAGCATTTAGTACAGGCCTAATTTTGTTTCATGACTGATGCAAAACCTTTCTCAGTACTCTATGCAATGCCTTATGAATTATGAAGCTCAAGAGCTGGCCAAACCAACCTATGGTAGTCGAGTTCAGTGACTGACTGCAGGGGGTGGATTTGGGAACTTTCTGGAGCATTATATACACAGATATATTAAATTGAACAATTAAGGTTTGTGAATATCATTGTACATAAATTTTACCTCAATAAAAACATAAGTTTGGTATTAACAATACACATATTCAATAGTGAAGCACATAAGGTGATTTGTAAAATTATCCTCTGAATAGTTTTCAGTATTACTTAAATTTTCAATAAATGCACAATCTTTTTAAAACACAGATAAAGCTAATATTGAAAAAAGAACAAAAGTATTTTGGGGGAACTCCTTGCCGTGTGGAATCGATGAAGGAGAGGAAACAAATGTTTACTGGGCATTGCCATGTATCAGCCCCATACAGGGAAATTTATTACATTATTCGACTTGATCAACATGTCAATTCTATGAAGTAGGTATTATCCCATTTGCAAAAGAAGAAATGGTGATTCAGGCAGATTGTTATTAGTTCAAGGTCCCCCAACTTGATCTTAGGTCTGCCTCCTTCTGGAGTCCACATTTGGATTTTAAAAAGAGACTGAAGCTCCCGGTATGGACTTTTGAAATTCCGAGAATAAAGAATGCTTGGCAGGATGAGAAAGTCCCAGGAATATATCACTGTCTGCTGGCTTAGGAATTGGCACCCTCAACTCTGGGAGTTCGCTCTCATGGAAAAGTGAAGGCAGCCACAAATCAAGTATAGTTAATCTGAAACTCGGAAGTCTGGCCTAAAACAAGAAGAGAATTGGGTGGCTCAGAGATATTCCAAACAATCTAAGACCCTGTGCGGCTAATGGTGGGAGAGAGAGCGATGTGCTTCTTCCTAAAAATTTGTCAACAGCTTATAAGGACAAAGCCCGCTTTGTCCTCAGATGGGATAACCCCTCTAAGGTCAAGGGTCATGGCTGTCAGGTTACAGGAACGCAGGTATTCCCTATATTGGCTGCCTCCTGCCCAAGCAAGCCTGACTCACAGGTTGGTCACCTGTCTGGAATGGACTGTGGGACAGCACACCAGTGAGGTCACCCAGAGAGCAGTGGGCCAGACCAGTTTCCTTGTCAACCTGTTCAGGCCACACCAGCTCACTCACCTTTTGCTGAAGACTGTTTCTTTGTGTAGGGAGTCTCTTTCAATAACTACACAACGTACTTTGACTGCTGGGCTTTAGAAAACCTCACTTGCTTTCTTTTCATCAGCCATTTTCTTAAATATTGGGACAGAGAATCTCTGATTCCCAAAAAGCTCTCCCAGGTCCAATTGCAAGGGGTGCGGGGGGATCTGGGATTGACTTGAACCTAAAGCTCTGTTTAGAATGAGGGGCTCTGACGGGTATGTGCAAGCTGGTGTGTGTTCTCTCAAAGCTAGCATATGACTGTTAGGAGATCATCTAAATCTTAGTTTGAGCCACAGCTAGGGACAGGAGCCGGCAGAGAGAAAGAGTATGGCTCTCGCACTCTGATGGCTCCATCATTCTTCACCTTGTATCCGTGGGTGCAAAATGGCAGCTGGGGAGAGGAACCAGAAGGACTGAGCCTCACTCCCCACGCCAGCACCAACACTGCCTCTTTTGTAACAGGGCCGGGCTGTGCCAAATTCTCTGCCAAAGGCCAGGCCCCAGGCTCAGTGGGGGCTTCCTAGTTTCCATGGCTCATTCACTTCTGAGACCTTTGGCCAAGTTGCATCATGGGGGGCTAATTACTGCCAATTGTGGAACTGTTGTGTTCTACCTTCTGACGTAAAAAAATGGTTCTGCTGGGAACTGGGCTAAAACCAACATACAACCATTTATTGCACACTTGTTAGGAAGCCACCAGGAAGGCCTAGCCAGAGTGGTTTTTAAACATACACACTCAAACCTTCTTTCCCCTTAGAGCCAGGAACAGCCAATCAGTGATTGTTTTGAAAAACACAGGCTTACCTTCTCAGCCACAAGGGAACTTTCTCTGACGGGCAGTAGTAGGATTTCATAGAGAAGGAGTTTCACCTGAAACCCTTGGGTCCTCCTGAGTTTCTCAGCAGAAGCAAGATGAGAGCCGAAAAAGCAAAACATTTCTTGAGTGCTTACTATACGGTAAGTACTATTCTAGGCATTTAATATAAATTAATTGATCCTCAAATTCTACCTGTGAGGTGCCCTCGTTGTGATTTTGTGGAAACGGAGGCTCAGAGAAACGATATCTGTTCCCAAAGTCACATCGTTTATTAAGCAGTGGAGTCAGAATTTAAACTGAGATCTTAACTGATTGCAAATCCTGAACTTTCGTTCACCATAAACAGAAATCTTGCTGGCCCACAGAAAATATTCCTTTAGAACAGTCATCTCCAAACTTTTCTGACCCCATATGCCCATCAGGAAATATCTTTAAGCACCACCTCTAATATGTGCATATGTATTTATAAATCAGATGCACTAGTTAGTATCTGTCAGAATTGGTTGATAATACAATACCCCAGGGCATTAATTCTCATTCATGACAATAATCGTAAGTCTATATTTAATATCATGTTGATAATTTGGACATCTTTCTACCAAATCTAATTAAATCGTTGTTGTTTTAACTTCAACATGTGACCGACAAAGAATTTGTTCCAGGAATAGAAGTAATCTGGCTTTTTTTCTTTTTTTTTCTTTTTAAGATATATTTATTTTTGAGAAAGAGAACGTGAGCGGGAAAGGGGCAGAGAGAGAAAGGGACAGAAAATCCGAAGAGGGCTCTGCACTGACAACAGCAAGCTCGATGTGGGGCTCGAACTCACGAGCCCTGAGATCACGGCCTGTGCCAAAGTCAGACGCTCAAATGACTGAGCCACCCAGGGGCCCCTGGCTTTTTTTTTCTTGTCTTTATGTGCCTGAATTGTTCCTGAATCTGCAATACAGTTTCATTGCCGGAGACATTGCAAGCCACTTGTCCATTCTGTGAGGGTTATTTGGCTAAAATTAGATATTCTGGTTTATAAATCTGCTCATTGTGTGCCTTGTACACGGTAACACTCCAGAATATGCTAAAGGGGAAAAAAGAAGTAAGAGCACCAGAGTAGACCCCCCTTCTACATCCCCTACTTCCCCCCATCATGCTTGGAATTCCTACTTCCCCCCATCATGCTTGGAATATGTGCAGATGACCCAAGGCAGCCTGACTGGAGGCTTCAGGGTCCATATGCATATTCAATATTAGTAAATAAAAATGCATCGCCTATATTTAGACTAAAAATAAATATGCCTCGAAGTTTTAAATGGTTTCTGCCGCACCCCATGCCGTCTGTGCAGTTCCTGGAGCGGGCAAGACCTCCCCGGGAGACCCCTGCCCTCGAGGAGGCCGATGCTATATTCCTGATGCAGATACAGAAGGCAGAGGGCTTGGATGAGAAAAGCAGCCTGTCAGGACATGGGGAGTCAGTGCGTGGGGCTGGGACCAGAGGACGCCCAGGCTGGAGGACCACAGGAAACACTCTGAGCACAGGCAACAGAACAGCTCTGGAACATGAAGGCCCCACTAGAAGTGGGTTCTGGGCCATCCCCGCACACCTCCCCCCAACCCCCCACCCCCGTCCGAGGAGGGCCCATAGGCTCCAACAGCCTGGTTTTCTAGATCTCACTTATCCTTTCTGAATCCAGGTCTTTCGCAGGCCTCCCTCCTAAATGCTTGAATACCAGAATAAATGGAAACACACGCACCAGCACAATGACCCCTTAAGGTTTGTTTTCCAAGATGGAAAATAAAGGCATTTCAGCCCTTCCATGGATAAAAATAACTTGCCGTTGATTTTGAAATCGGTTTCCTTTGTCTCCCACAGACCAGCCCCATACAATGGCACTTTGTGTGAGAACGTTCGGTAGGGGCCGGCCAGGCCCTGCTTCCTTCTGCCGGCCAACGGGAGGAGACGAGAGGTGGGCTCGGAGCCCAGCCCTGGGAGAGGACTCTGAGCAGGCCCAGCGTTGTTGTTGGACGTCATTCAGAAGTCCCCGCTCCACCGAGGGGGGAGTCCAAAGAGGAAAGCAAACAGAGCAAGGAGTAGTGGAAAATGCTGAGTCCTGGAGCTGGCCGGAACAGCATTTGCCTTTCCACGCTCAGAGCCAGTCTCTCTGCCCACCTGCTGCCGCAACAGCAAGCGTGACCCACAGCAAGCAGGGAGGCCTGGGCACCCAGCGTCCCGTCCAACGGCTGGGAGGGCAGGGAACAGACACTCCTGTCTCTTCAGACAGGACCCCCCAGAGCCCTTTACACCAAATGCTGAAATCTTCTCGTCCGGGAATCGGGGAGGGAAAAAAAAAAAAAAAAAAGTTCTCAAGGGAGAAAAAGACTTTCTTGAACCGTAGTTGCAGATTTACTGATAACTCCCGCTTACACTGTTGTGTCGAACACCAACAGATATGAATTGGCAATCACCGTATCAATCCTTTAGGTTGGTATTATTATTCCTATTTTTCTGGATGAAGGAACTGAGGCACAGAGAGGTTAAATCACCTGCCCAAGCCGCACAGCTCGAAAGCAAACGGGGCTAGGACTGAGGACCGTGCCGTTTTGAGTCAGAACCTGTGTTCTTAAATGTGACTGCCTCTTGTCTTCAGCCAATCACATGCATTTTCTCTCCAGGAATAAGACACAGGAGGGGCAGAGAAAGGAAACTCAGATGAAGAATGAAGGGAATGGGTGAGAAAGAGAGAGAAGGAATCACCGGGGACTAGAATATTAGAAAGACTTAAAAAAAAAAAAAAGGCAGGAAGCTGTCAGTCCAGGAGAAGGTGTGTGAGGCCAAGGTATGCACATGGCAGGAAAAGCCAGGTTGAAAATGGAAGCCATGATGGTCCTGGCCAGACACCTGCTCTTTCGTAAGCCCCAAATAGGACTCTGGAAATAATACTCAGAGATCACTCAGCAAATGGGGCTCAAACAGCTCTCAGGGAGGCTGGAGAGCATGCAGCTGGAGAAGAGAAATGAGCACCTTCTCTTTCTCTTCCAATTACAGCCTGGGGTGGAGGCAGGTGCCCAGGGCTCCAGGGAGAGATTAGCACCCTGATGAGAAGAGACAGCTTATGTCAGCCCAGCGGGGAGGCCTGTCACATCCATTTGTAAGCTAAATAGCTCTTGTCCTCCCAGCAAAGAAGGGTAGGAAGGAAAGAAGGAGGGGAGGGAAGGAAGAGATAGGTTATTGGTGGCCTGTGTTTGGAGGGACGAGCCCTTGACCCTCATCAGATACATAAAATTGGGTTTAGAGTCAGAAGACCTAAGACCTAATTTGCCCCTGTCACGGGTTAGCAAGGTGATCTCAGATAAGTCACCTACACCCTCTTACCTTAAATCCTTTATGTATACAATGAGAGGATTGGACTTTATCTCCAAGGTTCTTTCCAGATCTAAAATCTGTATAACGGGGGCGCCTGGGTGGCTCAGTCAGTTGAGCGTCCGACTTCGGCTCAGGTCATGATCTCGCTGTCTGTGAGTTCGAGCCCCGCGTCAGGCTCTGTGCTGAACAGCTCAGAGCCTGGAACCTGCTTCAGATTCTGTGTCTCCCTCTCTCTGTGCCCCTCCCCCACTCATGCTCTGTCTCTCTCTGTCTCAGAAATAAACATTAAAAAAAATAAATCAAAAATAAAATCTGTATAATGGTGACATTGTGACGAAGGACAAGGCGCCTTGGCATACAGCCCCCTCTATCCCTCCCCACCCCCCACCCCGCCCCCACCCCCGCCAAGTCCTGTTCCTACCAGTGGCTCACCACCCATCCACACCGACCAATCACCCGGTCCTAGCAATTCCATTTCGCAAGTACCTTTCTGATCTGCTCGCTGCTGATTCTCTCGGAGGGCTCTCTTCTGGAAAAATAAAGCCATTTTCCAACCGCTCCCCTTGCCTCCATCCTCGTGCCCTCTGATCCGTTCTCTGATGAACAGAACTATTTTTCTAAGCAGAGATCGGATCACGTGACTTGGCCTGCAGGAAGGTCCTCGGGCCTCCACCTTACCCATCGCAGGGGACACAAGGCTTTGTATCATCTATCCCTTCTCCCTCTCAGCACCACTCACCACTAGTCCATTTCACCGTGCGCACTGGTTCCACACTACGACTTCCAGTTTCTCAATCCGTCCATGAACTTTCTCACCTCTAGGCCTCAACCTGGACCTCTTTCCACTTTCCACTTGGCTGACTGCTACTTACCTTCAGGATATAAATTCTTCCTGGCTGAGTGCTCCTCCTAGATGTCAAATTACACTGTTACTGCACTGGATGCTCATTCTCCCTTTACTTGTCTACAGCCTCAATTTACGAAGAGCAGAGTAAGCTAAGAGTTGTGCCTAAATTTTCTTTACGGTTCCCTGATATTGAACCCAGTGCCAATGGCAGGGCGTCGATGAATGTTTGCTACCTGAATAAATTTGTTTGGTAGTATCGTCACATAGGGTAACTTCTGGCAGTCACATCCTGCTGGAAACCTTCCTTCACCCCAGGAATCTTCGGTTCCCAACCTGAACATGTGCATTTCGCAGATTTTTGGAATCCATCAGAACTAATACAAAGAACTGTCATTATCAATTCCGAATCAACTACGGTCAACTTTAAACTAGGATGTGTCGTCTGGAAATTGGATGAGATCCAATCCAGTAGAGAAAGAAGGATAAGGGGACATGGGGAGAATCAGATCTACCTTCTAGTGCCATTTCTGTCATTAATGGGGTGACTTTGGGCAAGTCTTTGGGCCTCTCTGGACCTTGAGTTCATGCATGCCTTCCTAGTTGAAGAGGCTGGACTAGATCATCTTTAAGGCCCCTTTTAACTTGAAAATGTAGAATTTTGAATTATGGCGTTCACTCTTTCATTCATCAGCTTCTAGGCCATTAATGGTTTTTATAAGGAGACCATATAAAATATCATCAAAGTGGAAGGAACTGCTGTGAATTATCCCAGACAATGGGTAGACACTGGGACTGTCCCAGGTATACCAGGCTCTGTGGTCACCCTTGTCTTAATTCCGTCTTTGTTGGCAGGGTTTCAGGCCTTTGGCTGTTGTTAGTGGTGGCAGAGAAGACAATTTGGAATTTGTGCCAAAGCCTCTGATCTGGGATTTCAAGCAGGCTGCTCACATGGGTGCCCAGAACAGCTAACAGATTCCTCCCCTCCCCCCTCACCGCCATCATGCAGTTGACCCACCTGGTTCCCCTACCTGCTCCTGAGCAAGAAGCCTGAGCCCAGAGGAGCCCATCCCCTACCCCAGTGGTCTAAAGTCAGTGAAGAAACTACTTTAAATCCCCATGGGCTCATGTACAGCTTTGCTCCATCACTCTGAAAACTTGACCACAGAGAAAACAGATCCCTGAATGAAATATCTATTTACCCTCCAAACACAGCTCATTGTCTTTACCATCACCCTTACCTTTCCTCTGATACATGTAAACATCTCAAATAAAAGGTGCAGTGGCTGGACTGTAATTGTAAACTTTCTGATTCCCATGGAAACTAGAACACACAGGACAAAATCAGTCTACCCGAGAAGTAGATTACTAGAGAAGATTCCCCAGTTCAATCACTTTTGAGGTTCTGAACTTGTATTCCCCTGACATCTGTAAGAGCAAGGACCAGTTCATATGAGCACTACCATTCCCAGAGCCTTTTTTTCCTTTAAGTTCGTTTGAGAGAGAGAGAAAGCAGGGAAGGGCAGAGAGAGAGAAGGAATCCCAAGCAGGCTCCACGCTATCAGCATGGAGCCTGACGCGGGACTCAGTCCCACGAACCGTGAGATCATGACCTGAGCCGAGAACAAGAGTCAGATGTGTGACCACCTGAGCCACCCGGGTGCCCCCCCCAAAGCTTTTTTGAAGTTCCCAGTCCCATTTCTCATCTCTCCTTCTAATATTTGGAATATTCTTGCCTCCAAAAGGCAATCCCAGATCAAAGCCAATAGTCATCATCAATTTTCTAGCCTTGTGAAGATTCTTGCCACCTCTTCAGGCCACTTACTATATCCAGGCACATCTGGGGGACAGCCCTTCTAAGGGTAGAAGAAGAGTTACAGCTGAAAGTTCAGGATTTGCCTGTGGAAAGATTAAAACTGGCCTGCTCCTGCCCAGGGTCAGTGGCTCAGATTCACAGCATGGAAGGAGCAGAGAGAAGGTAGTGGTCAAGCTATCTCCTGACCCTCTGTAATTCCCACAAGTGGCTGCTGAAAACCTCCTTGGTCTTCCACGTGGCATCTCATGGAATGACCAGAGCTGACCTGACATCAAAGCTCTGTAAAAATGCCGTGGCTGAGAGAGCACTAGAGCCTGAGTGGCAGAAATGAGAGATTAGGGACAGACTGGGAACTCAAAAGGGCTTGGGGACTGCACAGCATGTCATGAGACCTGGGGGTCATTGTTGATTCTCTAGTGCTGCCATGGGCAGATGATCGTCACTATTGTTACTTTGGACGTCAGCACACGGAGAAAGACCAGACAATTGAACGAAACCGGCTTTCTCGGGATAGAAATATTTTCCAGGAAAAGGGAAAAGAGATCAGAACATTGAGTAAAAGAGGAAATGGCACTGGACAAGGGGCAGGGGCAGAGCCACTTTACTCCCAAATTTGCAGTTTTAAATTCTCAGTGAATGGTTTGTACCTCAATTTCGAGCCTTTTCAATTTTTCAACAATGGATTGGCACCTGCTTTCATCAGAATCCTTAAATCTCTGCCTCATTGTCAGAGGTGCTAGGAAAATGCTTTGCTCTGTTACTTGTTCTTAGGGGAGGGTTCTCATAGTACGGAGGGATTCCAAACAGCAGTGAACAACCAGCCACATCCTGAGTCTATTTACCTATAAAATGGCAAGGGCCAGCTACCCAGGTCAAGTTTCCCTATAGCTGAGCCAGAGAAAGGCCTCTGTCCAACTGAAAATGCATTACAAACCGCTTTCCCAGAGCTACCACTAGGAAAAAGCAGAGGTTAGAAAGCTGGTTGTGGAAATGGAAAAGCTTCCTCATGGAAAGAAGACTGCCCTTGTCCCGTGTTTGATGTATGAGGTGTACCTCCTAGTAACTGGGGCTGTGGCTCCCATGGATGGAGGGCCATTAGCCAACATCATCAGAGGAGACCTTTTGGAGCTGCTGGGTGGCAACGGGACGTAACGGAAAGAACAAGGGCTCAGACGTCAGAGGGTGCTGATGAATGTGATGACCTCTTGTATTCCCTTCCACCATAGGTTCTAGAATAAAATGGGTCTCATGCCAAGTAAGCGTAGATCCTGAATAGATAGCTTCATAAGGGTCACCAAGTCAAATTCTACAGGGACCAGGCAGGAGTGCAAATGTGTGGGGCTGACCTAGAGACAGAATAGGAGATTCATGTTCACCTTGAGGGGCACCTACCCCTCGGTGTCCACGGGTGCCTGCTACAAAGGAATGCTGGGATTCGAAGACCACCCATGACTGTCCTGCAGCACACTGTTCCCTGGAGCTGCAGAGGTGAGTCCCAACACCATGAAGGCCAAACTGAACATCTTTACGGTGCACAATTAGCCCACGGTCGGCCCCCACGTACCTTCTCGTCTACGTTGCCTGCCTCATTTTACCCAAAGCACAAATCACAATCCTTTTCCTTTTTAGGTTAGAAAATTACACCTCATTATACAGGATTTTTATGTATTTGTATGTGTGGCCTGAATGTTACAATTTGCTCCAAAGCCATAGCAGTGGTGAGCCAGATTAGCCTTGGGCAATTACGTTATCCCGTAACCTCCTGAAAGCCTGTCAAATCTAGAGATTTTTGATGACCAGCTTCTCTGAACGACTCCCCTTTTCCCTGCGTCTCTATCCTCACCCTACCCTATTCCTCCAGGTCCTGTAGTTGTTTTAGAAGATACTGTCTCTCTGGCCCAGCTGCTCCCACCACTGCTCCAGTATGGTGGTCTTGGCAGTATCATTAAGAGAAATCACCCAAACCAAGTTGTCTGAGACTTGCCCTCTAAACTCTAGCTCCTAGTTTGAGAAACAGAGGTCTAGCTTATTTCATTCAAGCATATCTTGTATCTTTTAACCTGGTCAACGTTAAATCAGATTCGTTGGGGGAGAAGAGCAACTTGGCACCAAAGGAAAGCTCTCTGACCTACTCCTTGACTGAGGCAGAAATCTATTCTCTGTGTAGTGTTTATTCAGGGGAGATAGCTCTGATGGGGCCTCAGATTGGCTCAGGAACTCCGGCTTTGCTTGGGATTGCAGCTGAAGACTAAACCATATAAGGACCTCAAGCCACCTTCCCAAAGTCTCCCAGGGGGTGGTGGTGGCTTGTGTGAGGTGTAGGACCCAGAGCCCCCCTCGTGGCCAGTCTAGCGCTCTAACCACTAGACCACACAGTCAGCGTTCAGCATGCACTCAGCAAACCTCAAGCTCCAGGCCTGAAGAAATAGATTTTCCAGAAACAGAGCTCTCTTTGTGAACAATTCAGCAAAAATTCTCTTTCCAGCTGTGACCTGGGATTCGTGTTGCAAATGCTGGTGTTAATTAAAAACATCCACCTTCTACAGTTTCAACAACAAGAGAGGAGTTCCACGCAGGATGTGTTCCCAAGCACTCGTCCCCAAAGCACTTACAAATATGATTTTATTTATGGCATGGGCTGCTGGGGGTTCTGACAGATTATCATCATTCTCAGTTTTCAGTCCCAATGAAAGAGTTGGGGCCATGGAAGTGAATGTGATGGGTCCAAATTTGCACAGAGCAAAATTAGTTTCAGAAGAAGAAACCAGAACACTGTTCATGTCCAAAGCACCAACTAAGATGTTCAACTTTTTTTTTTTTTTTTTTTTACTTATTAAAAAAGGGGAGGGGCAGAGAGAGGGAGAGAGGGAATCCCAAGCAGGCCTTGCACTGTTAGTGCAGAGCCCGATGTGTGGCTTGAACTCACGAACTGTGAGATCGTGACCTGAGTTGAAATCAAGAGTCGGATGCTTAACCGACTGAGCCACCTGGGTGCCCCATCTTTCTGTGTTAATATCAGGAACTTTATCCAGTTGAAATCAAATGTTTATCTGTTGGGTCATTTAAAACTTGTTTCACGTGGCTCTTAGTTCCTTCAGACATGAGCAAAATGCGTTGTGAAAGGCCACGGACATCCAGCTAGGATGACACCATATTATAGTCAATAATCAGGGCCTTACTTTATACTTCCCTGTATTCTCTCATTGTAAGTTTATTAGGAAATCTTTAGCTGAACTGGCCCTGAGATAGTGAGATCAGCGAGACTGAACTGCATTGATTTCTTCCTGTGCTTGTCTCTGGTTGGTGAGTCTGTCCCGCTTTCACACATGCACCAGACAGGAAAGAATCGAGCCAAACCCACATTGTTATGAATGAATTTCTTTGTTTTTAATCTCACACAGTTTAAAATACAATATGAAATCAGGCTACAGTATATAAAAAACTCTCCAGCAAAATGATGTGCCAGCATCAGCTACTAAAATAAACAAACAAAAAAACTCCCCTGTAAGAAATTTTTTTTGCATTTTTAAAAAAAAAAAAAACACATAGACACTTACATCGCTACATCTCTAAGCTACCTCAGTTCTGATTTTTAAAAAGCACCTGCTTTTCCTTTTTTCATCTTGCTTTTAAATTTTCAGCTTTTAAAAAATATAAATTATATGAAAATACAAGTTGGAAAATAGTCAAACACAATATAACATCTTTTTCACCCCTATACTTCTCAGCTTAAAAAAAAAGTATTCTTAAAAAAAGTTCAATAACTGAGGCAGTATTCCTGATAGAGATAATTTCATTTTAATATATATACTTTATATATGTATATGTATACATATATTTATGGTTCCTTGAAATTTCTTTGGAATGTAGATATGAGTTCAACACATTTATATAGACCCCAACAGAAAGCAGCATGCACAGCATGACTAGAACAGAGAAGGTATAATTTTCACCATGAAGATTAGGCAGGTTAATGCTTTAAAACCCAGAGTGTTCATCTCCAAAGTGAGGAAAAGCATATCTGATCTTTGAATGCTACCTCCGATCCCCAAAGCCACAAAACCAGGGCTCTGTGTAGGGAAGTCCCTCCCCTGCATGGAGAAGGAAACAAAAGTGACCCTGAACCCTACAGCCAAAACCAACATGGGTTAAGGCATCTCCAGGAAAATAAGGGTTTCACCAGCTAAACCAGATTTGCCCATCCTTCCTCTGAAGTTAATGTGTTTTTAAAAAGCATAAATGCAACAATTCTGCTACATTTCCAGTGTATAAACCACCCACCACTCTTCCTGGGATGGTCTCTGGCCTCTGGACAGAAGGAGAAAAAGCATCTGGCCAGATCGACAAAGCTGTCTTAACTAGCACACTATCTACAAATACTGAAAACGGCCGACCTCGAGAGAAAGGCATCTTAGCAAACAAGCGGGCTGAGGAGCATTAAGGAGGCACTTTCTTATCTCTTATCTGCTATGGAATGATTGCAGGACTTAGACACACTCACACAAGGGGAGTTTTCAGCACAAATTTAACAGGAAAGGTTGATGCACGGAGAAAGTGATGTTATGCCTGGTTGCGAACAGCAAGCAATGACCGATGTCCCGCCTTGGTTCTACTCTTGCCTGTTCATTACTGAAATGTGGAAAGACTTAACTGAAAAACTCAGGTATTATATCAGCTGTAGTTTTGCATGTCTGCAAGCACACACACACACACACATGCACACACACACACACACACACACACACACCTTTGCCAGTGCCCAAGAAAGATCACATGATCTAAGAGAAAACAATGTAGTCCAACAGTTCCGCCTAATACTCCCTGAGCAGCTCCTAAAATATTTCGAGAGCTTCATTAAGGCACCTGCATCCGGAAGAAGATCAAAATACACAGCTGGGCCAATTCTGCTTTTGCTTTCCAAGTGGATGCTCTGATTTATCAGTATGAGGAAACTCATGAATCACAGAGCTAAGTTCCTGATCATTCAGGGTCTGTAAGAGGACCTGGGAGTAAACAATCCACGTTCTCGAAGATAAGCCAGCAGGTAGTTAGTACCTCCTGTTTCTCAGCCAGATCCCAAGAAGGGCTAGCCCCTGAGAAACCCACCTAAAATGTTTCTTCGCCTTGCCCACTGGTCCGCGAGAGCTAACTCTCTGTCATCATCCTTTTAAATCAGGTATCTATGGGACGCCTGGGTGGCTCAGTCGGCTAAGCATCCGACTCCGGCTCAGGTCATGATCTTGCAGTTGGTGAGTTCGAGCCTCACGTTGGGCTCTGTGCTGACAGCTCAGAGCCTGGAGCCTCTACAGATTCTGTGTGTGTGTGTGTGTGTGTGTGTGTGTGTGTGTGTGTCTCCCCCTCTCTCTGCCCCTCCCCCGCTTGCACTCTGTATCTCTCTCAAAAATAAATAAACACTTAAAAATATTTTTAAATCAGGCATCTATGGTGGGGGGCCGGGGTTCAACTGTATTAGGCACTTTTCCTCACTGGTTAGATGCTGGTTTCCCTCCCCCCTAAAAAATCCACACATTTTTCAGGCCACCCTTCACCACTGCCCCAGGTGATTAAGTTTCTTGTTAAACTTTGGAGGAACTAAAAACTATAGTTTTTAGTATAGCATATTAGAATCTCACAGACCACCTTGTTTTTCCAAGCTCCTTTTCTTATGTTTCCTTTGCCTTCATTTCTCTCTTCTGCAATTATTACCCTTCACTTAACCCTGATCCAAGCACAGGGCTCTCCTAGTGTCTGCACTGTTCACTCTGCATGCACAGCCTCACCTGACGTCTGACTCAACTAGCTCAAACTCTTCAAAGGAAAGCCTTGTACTTCTCTCAAAGACGGCCAAGCCACATTTTTACTCCTATGCAACCCTAGTCTCCACTGTTCCCCAAACTCAGTACGTCTAAATGGCTTTGTCCGACACTCTTCAACTCACGTCACGTCTACCACTCCTCTTTCACTCACCAATTGGAAAGCTGTACATTTCTCTCTACTGAGTCATGGGTGGGGCGCGGCGAGGGGGTAAGCAGTAAGTATGGGATGCCGGGAAAATCAGACATAAAGGAGGAAGTGTAGGGTTTACAATGACATGCATTCAGGACTTACTTCTTAAGACCTGAGGGATAATGCCCGTGCACACAGCTTTTCTTCCAAGTTCTGTATGTTACAGGTATAGAACCCATTAAGAACCAAGTCAGTCCTCCTCCTTCGATATCCATTCTATGACTTCAACAGTGCTCCTACATTTACTGGGGTCCAAAACCAGGGCGGCAAAATACATTCAGTTCAAAGACTTAATGCTTCTTAACTCAACGTTAAGCCCAAACCCCGAGAATCCACTAATGATAAGTAAGTAGAGGGGTGTGATCAGTTTTTAAAATACAGATGAAATTCACATGCACAGGTCCCTTCTACCCAAATCAGCATTGGTTTTTTTTTCCTTCATATAGAAGTCACATGAATTTGGGATCCCCGATCTGAGTGACAGCACTTTGCGTTTCCAGTGGGGTCTATATAAACAGTTTCCTTTCACTGTGACAGAATCCTCAGTCGGCAAATAAAAACAAACTCGCATGAAACCGCAATACTGAGACCACCTTAGAGCTTAAGACGATTTTTTAAGAAAAAAAATACTGGCACAAAATTTAATAAAATAAAATTTTAACACAAAAACAGTTTTGGACCCTCCCCACTGAAGTCTATCTTTGTTTTCAAAGTAGAGTAAAAGGTAAATAGTCCTTGGTTTTTAGTGCATCCCCCAAACAAAATGTTTTATCCCACCTCCCTCTTTTTTGCCCTCCCAGACCTAAAAACAAAAGCAAATAAATTGTCTCTCATAGGTCTCATGACTCCTGACGTGTCAACTTCTTTTGCTAATAGGTCCACCACTCGAGACGCATTGTTTTCACGGATGAGTTTTAAAAATAATGGGACACATTAGTCTCCTCCCTTAAGCCAGATTCTTCAAGCTTCTTAAGGAGACCCTTCTCTCTGTCCTGAAAATTTGCTCAAGAATTTCTTGTCCCCCCCCACCCCTCAAGTCCTGGCCGTCCTTTTCCAACTGTGCACAATTGATTATAGCTGCAGCCCACTTAGCGCCCACCCCTGAATGTAAAAAAATGAGTTCTGGAAAATTAAAAATAGAATAACAATTAAAAATTAAGAGTTCGACCGACGTGGTTGTTCTTCGAAATGTCTCAGCAGAGGTGCCCCGACCCCTTTGGTGTCCATCACTCGTCGGCATCGGGCTTGACGTCCAGCATGGCGTGGAGTTCCTCGGGCGTGTACCCGAGGAGGCTCTGCAAATCACACACAAAGCGGTACACATAGCGTTTACCCGCTGTCTTGTGGATGATGTTTTTGTCATAATAGTAGCGGAGGCCGCGGCTCAGTTTCTCATAATTCATCTTAGGTTTGTTTTTCCTTTTTCCCCATCTCCTGGCCACCTGAAATTAAAGGACGAGAAAGGGGTGAACACCTACAGGATATTCCAAAGAGACGTGTTTATATGCCTCAATATGTACTCATGGGGACCCATGACGTTCGAGTAGGACCGATGGGAGATTCCGTGCACCGAAGATCTTTTTTTCTGACCCGTCTCTTCTAAATTCCCACTTTCAAGAGCTGGGCAACAACGGTGATCAAGCTGATTCTTTAAATTAATGAAAATCAACGGACCCTGTATCTCTATGTGATAGAGTTACCTGATACTGAAAGGAAGAAAAGACAAACAACACTAGAGACTCTCCTTTCCTTATGTTACTGGCAGAGTATCCTTGCTTTGAAAGCGTGAAATTTAACGTGAGCGACTGGAGCAGAACTAAGCTGCCTTTCATCCAGAGGACACCTGCCTTTCATCCACAGGAAGCCTTTTTCCTGTACTGGGGCACCATTATCTACGGGGGCACCATGTCTCATGTCTGCCGGGACAGAGCTATCGTCTCTCTTCTTCAGCATCTTTGATTCTCTTGATGTGGGCCCAGAGCAAGCACTCAATATGCACTTGTCGAATAAAATAATAAGTGGAATGAATGAACTGTAGTAATCCTCTAACACCTCTTGAATTGTCCGACCTCTTCCAGATTCACAGAGCCACAGGGCCAGAACACATGCTAAGACATATTTATGAAGGGTCTGCTATGTGCCAGGCACCCCTTGCGCATCGTATCTGTGAGTCCTGGAAAGCAAGTGGGCATTGTGGGTATTTTCTCTATTTTCCAAATGATACCACTAAGGCTCAGGCAGGCTACGTAACTGGCTTGACCGAGGTCACACAAGTAC
The DNA here is from genome assembly GCF_046562875.1 of Panthera onca. Classification (NCBI taxonomy): domain Eukaryota; kingdom Metazoa; phylum Chordata; class Mammalia; order Carnivora; family Felidae; genus Panthera; species Panthera onca. The sequence goes on along the minus strand of NC_138348.1, from coordinate 89,926,449 downwards.
CCAGGGGCAGAGGTGGGACTGGAATCCTAGGACAGGTCATGCAGGCCCACGTAACGACTTTCCAGAGTTCACCTTCCTCCCCCTCAACAGGAGTCCTCACAAGTCGATTCCTTCATACCTCATCTGGATCAGAAAGCTTGAATTCCCAGCCATCTCCGGTCCAGCTGATAAAAGACTGACAGGATTTATCAGTGAGTAATTCCAGAAGAAACTGCCACAGCTGGATTGGTCCACTGCCTGGAAACACAAGGCATTGTGAATCATTACACCAGATGCTCAGCACTGCCAGCAATGAATCCCATTTTACGTGTCCCTCTTGCCTCCTCTCCAGTCCATCCAGCCTAGAGAGAATGGAGGCAACATGTAGCCCAAGTGTTGGAGGAGGTGCTAAGAGTTCAAATGGATTGAAAGGTGAAAAACTTTCTATCAAAAACAAACAAACAAACAAACAAACAAACAAAAAACCACACACAGTATACCATGGTCTTATCGATCTCATCTTGATTGGCTTGAAGGTCAGTCCATTTTTGTTGCTACACAAACTCTAGAAAGAAAATACTGGATCTATCCTCTGAGATATCCTCAGGCAGCATAATCTTTTCTGCCTTCAAGAACCAAGTCATTATTTTTGCCTTAATTCGTAATAAGGATATTAACTAAGGAATATCTTTGCCAGTTCTAATCTGAAGTCAGAGCTCATAAACACTTCTCTGTATCTGAGAGCTCTTGGCCCCTGATTTGTAAGTGACAAGGATTGCTACCCTGGGGCCATCTAACAAGGACACAGAAGTTAGATATTCTTTAGTCATAAGGTCATAATATTCTCCACCACCATCCTGTTCCTCCAGGCCACTGGCAGGCACCCAAACTAAGAAAAGAGAACATCATTACTTTGTAAGTGATTAACCTGCCACCCACGAAATCCTCACAGGTGAGGTGAGGACTGTCTCAGAAATTCCTCATGGGTTCACTATATTCTAACTTAAATTTTTTTTAATGTTTATTTATTTTTGAAGGAGAGAGAGAGAGAGAGAGAGAGAGAGACAGCATGAGCGGAGGAGGGGCAGACAAGGAGGGAGACACAGAATCCGAAGGGGGTTCCAGGCTCCGAGCTGTCAGCACAGAGCCTGACACAGGGCTCGAACTCATGAGCTGTGAGATCATGACCTGAGCTGAAGTCGGACGCTTAACCGACTGAGCTACCCAGGTGCCCCATAGTATATTCTAACTTAAACACACACACACACACACACACACACACACACCCCTCTTATCTTAGCCATCAACACTGCCAAGATCTTAGTTCTATCAAAAGCCAGGCATACTCTGATACTCAATTTATCTTATGCTAAAGGACTTCTGCTAATAGATTTCCTTTTAAGATCACTTTCTATTCAGATATGACAATGCTGCCAGTGATTCCTATCTAATTTACGGGTGTAGCCAGAGAAACAGATATGGGTTCAATTGTCTCTGCTGCTTGTTACATGTCTACACTCACAACACCATCTTAGAAGCCATCTGGCAGAGCAGGGCTGGGAAAGACCCAGTCTGTGCAGATGAAGGAAGCCAGGAACACTCTAACTCATACAGAAAAACTTGACTTTCTAAGGCCCTCATCCTTAATCTGAGCTTCAGATTCATCTGATCCAAAGTAAAGTGAGATTCAATAGAAAACAAGCTTTAGGTTCTCTCTGTCAAAAAAGGCAACGCTCTTTATGATCTAGAAGGGTGATCTCTTGTTATGCCTTATACTTCTACAAGGTATGTTCACACGCATCATTTTGCTTAGTCTTAAACTCCGTCCCCCGGCTCTCTCTATAGGTGAGGCACAACAGGTCTTACTATTTCCATCCTATTAAGGCAGAGAAAGAAAAATGCTCAAGAAAGCGATGTGACTTTGCTCCAGGGCACAGTGAGAAAATGGTGGTGTGGGGTCTAACGCCCTGGCCTGCAGACTCACTCCAAGTACCAGGGCGACAGCGACTGGCATGGACTGTTATTAAGCAACCAAAGAAAAGGCCACCCCCACCCCCTACCACCCCAGTAACGGCCTGCGGGGGGCGAGTCTCGGTGTCCTCAGCACAGCCCAGGCTAAATATGGAAGATGGAACAGCTCTGCCTTATCCTTCCAAGAATGCACCTGGAGCTCTTTAAAACCATCCTGCAAGTAACACCTTATGCAGGTTCTAGAATACAATGACTCAGTGGGCCCTACAAAATAACCGGACGTTCAAAGAAACAGCCCAGAGTGTGACACTGGTAAAGCCTTAGCCTCTCCTGTTTCCCTGTGCTGTTAAAACACCATTTCGGATGCAACTCAGACACATTTGCAACTTTCTTGGGAGGGGAGTTCAAGTTACCGGCTACCACTGCCTGCCTGGGCTCACGGGCTGAGATGTGACATTATATGAGGAATCCGTTGAGAAGCCATCCTGGTGGACAGGCATTAAGTGAACAAACCTCTGTTAAGAAATGCTATGGAATTTCTGGCAGTGAAGAACTTCAGAATCCTTGCAAAAGAACAGATTTCTGGAAGAGGTACAGAATGGCTCCATACCCAACAGGACACCGCTGTCTTCCTCTTATTTTGAAGAGAGACAGAACAAAGGAAAAGTCAACTACTCCAAAGCTAGGCAAATGAGCCCTGGAGTCTGCAGCCCTCTCCTGGGCCAGGCCCACACACTGTGGACACAAGACAGAGACAGGAGTTGCTTTGAGACCCTGAACAGAAAAACTACAAGCGAGAGCCGTTAAGCTGTTGCACACCTACTATGCACGATACTACGTTTGCTGCTTTATGCTGATCTCATTTATTCCTTACAATCACTCCAGGGAGTAGATACTATTACCAAATTTGCTTTTACCATTTTTACGACAGGGAAAACTGCTACACTGTGCGGCTTGTGTCCACTGGCCTTGTCCAAGGCCATTCAGAAGTAAAATGGCCGTGAGTGGAACCCAGGCAGTCTGGCACTCCAAACCCCTTTGCCTCGGCGCTGCTTTGTCATCAGACAAAAACAACCCAGAGGATGGCATCTAATCAGCCCAGCTGGCTGAGGTGACCACATGATAAAAGGACATAGCTTTTAAAAATATATATACATGTCTTCCTCACCTCTCACAGCAGACACAAGACACTGGACGGCCAGTGGTTCTCCAGACGATCTGACCATTGGTGACCTTGGTGTTCACCTCCACAGGTGGTATTTCCAGCCCAGTGAGTCAGTCCCCCTCCCGGTAACTATTAGGCTAATGTTACTTCGCTACCCTTCCCTCCCTCAGTTGCCTCCAAACCTCTTTCACACTGCTCATCTTAACATCCCTTTGGGGAGTGAAGGGCCAGTCACACCAAGCTGAGGAAGGGAAAGGAAGGACATACCAGGTTACTTCTACCCAGGCAAGTCCTAGTCATTGGCAGGGAGCCGCTAGCTTGTTCCAGGTCCCAGAGAACATACCACAGTCCCTTGCCCTTGAGATGGGGCAGCCAGAAAGTGCAAAGGGGGAGTTTAAGTCATGTCGGTGGAACCAGCTCAGAGGCAGGGACGTCAGACAGAATTATTATTGCTGTTTTTCCTGGCAGGGCCATTTCCCGAATTGAAATGTCAGAGGCGCGGGCTCTATATGCCTGCTCCAGCTCTTTCTCTGTGTGCATTTGACCCCCGTCTGCATATAACGGCCGGGTTGGGTGGTGGGCAGGGTATATTCTTATCCACGGGTCTCCTCTTTTGCTCATTGTGAATTTTCCTCTGTTCACAAGGAATACAAAACTGACACATTTAGGAATGCGGAGCCCAGGTCGTAGGGGAGGGGCTCTCAAACTTCTCTTTTGTCTTTACACTAAAGGGAAGAAGGGAGCGTAAAGAGGTAAACCAGATGTCTAACAACAGCATAGACACTTGAATGAGGAGAAATGTGTCTGGGGAACGTCACAGCAAGGAAGTCAAGACAGGGTGATGTCAGCTCAAGCCTCCTTCCCCCAACTCTGGGAGAAAGATCGTATAAGCCCACCCAGCGCTGATAGGCACACACAGCCTTCTCGCCATGGCTTTCCTGAAGTGGCCGTTTCCCCCTTCGGAAGGCTCGCGCATGGTACCAAACGAAAGGAATCCAGGAGACCCCCCCCACCCCCCGCAAGGTTCCTCCTATTTGCTGATTCCCAAACTGCCCTTTGGTTGCGGGGAGCCATAAAGAGGAAGGACGTGGAATTATTCTTCCGGCTAGAAACGCCTGGTCAGGGCAAGCATTCTGGTCTCTGGGGGGGGTTCGTTCCCTGGCCGGAACCAGCGGCCAGACTTAACACAGCTACGTGTCACCTTCATTTCAGATCTGGGCAGGCACAGCAGGGCCACCTGAGGGAAGCACACCGCTGGCAGGCAGCTCTAGGGCTGGAATGCATGGTGGCCCCCTGCCAAGAGCATCCACATCTAGGCCCTCGGGAACTGCTGAGGCCCCACAATGGTTGAAATGCTGCAAGGAGGCCAGCGCTCCCAGAGACACATCTCCCACAGGACATTCCTGTATTGCTTAGCGTAGCTCTGCCCCATCTTGCACCTCCTCTCACCCCGGGCCCAGCCCCATCCACCCACCCAACTCGAAGGTGCTCCCAGTGACCTCTGTCCCAGGGAGCAGAGGATGGTGCTAAGAATAGTACCAGTCATGGGAAGGGGGAGTTCACAGACTCAATGTGACTCACAATGGTGTCCCTGTCTGGGGCCCCCAAGGCAGTCAACGGCGTCCTTCACCATGCTGCCCTGGGGTGTCACACATCAGGAATCCGGTGGCATCACTGGGAAACTATGCTTCTCAAGTAGAGACTCTCAGCCACAACAACAGAGGGGTCCCTGTTAGAAGGGAAGCTCTCGGCAAAGAAGTGCAGGAGGGAGGGCCCCACACACGCTCGCGCTGGGCCTGCACACCCCCCAGCTCCCTCGCTGGCTGCAGCAGGGGGATTTCCTCAGTTCCTCACACTGCTTTGTTCTTCTCAGCTTCTGGGCCAGAGGAAGGTACAACAGTGACAGTCCTGATGTGAAGAATGTGATACAATCTTCGAAGCAGAGGTATCAGGTGGGGACCCTCAAGGCTTACTTCAAATCCAAGGCACCAATCTACAATTTTTTGAGGTACAGCTTCGAGTAAATTCCTACTCATTCTGGTGATGTGTTAAGTCCCTTCTCCTTGTCTAGGAACTGGAAGGCCTGCCACGTATCTTGATGAGGGCTGGTTGTTAAAAATCCCCTTCTATTTTTGTTGTTGTTGTTGTTGTTGTTGTTGTTGTTGTTATTGTTGTTGTTCCCTTACTCTGAGTCTAAGAAGTGAGCAACTGCAATTTTTTTAAATGTTTATTTGTTTTTGAGAAAGAGACAAACGTAGCGTGAGCGGGGGAGGGGCAGCGCGAGGGGGGAGACACAGAATCCCAAGCAGGTTCCAGGCTCCGAGCCTGACATCACAGAGCCCGACGCGGGGCTCGAACTCACAAACCTCGAGATCACGACCTGAGCCGAAGTCAGACACTTCACCGACCGAACCACCCAGGCGCCCCAAGAAGTGAGAGACTTAAGATATACAGCAGAAATTTGGCTAGGACCAAATTTCAGTAAGATTCTCCTGGTAACAATGCCTTCCATTTGCCAATCTGTCAGTCGATTTCTTCTCATTTTCTAGCTTTGGGGGCTATCTGCCCAACGGACTCACTGCTAGCGAACAGGGCCCAGGATTGGACTTGAGTTTTTCCTTTTCATTGCCACCACAAGGTCTCACCCTGTCATCTGCACCCCAGCACGAGGCTGACAGATCAGAGCTGATTTCCATGCAGACAGAGGTCAGCACAGAGCAGTCGCTCTGTCTGGTAGCCATCCATTATGGTGTATTTATACCAAGGCCATCAGCTCCAGGCCCATCTCTCTCATCACTAGAATATATGCTCTGAGGACACACACTGTGCTTCTTCACTGCTGCAATCCAAAGCCTAGATGGTGCCTCACCGGCAAATACCGACAATCAAAAAGCTACCTGCTGCCGAATGACCCAAGTTGTTGGCTCGCTGTGCGCACGGACTACCCCTCGTTGATCCTTATTTTCTCAATGGCAGGTATGGCATCTCAGACCAGGGCTCAATAAACATTTACTGACTTGTACTGCTCAAACAATCGTCCTCTGAAGAAAGGGGTAAGGATCTTAAAAACCACCCCACCTGCTTCTCTCTATTAAACCAGATCTGGGACTAATCAACATGAGTGACTCCCGGGCTGTTTCATCAACATGTTCCCCAAAATAAAAACGACCACACCGCCTGCCCTTTGGGGATTAATTTGCTACTTTGAGAAGTTAATCTCTTCAGCTTGACTCTAAAAGTCAAATCAAATACCTCAGTGTGGGCAGGACACCACATTTATTTTAACCTATGAAACTCTCATGGTTGGTCACCCTTGCACAAGGGCAGACTCTGCCCTAAGAACACACATCTGGCAGGTGGTCCTAAAACAGAGGAACGGGCCTGATGGGCCCCTCCCTTCCACCCAGGTGTCTCTACCCACAGCCAAACGATGATGGCAAAAACAGAACCCTCAAATCCAGAAATGACCCATCTGTTCACAAGTCTTATCTTCCTCTCCTACTACTGTAAAGGTGCCCACCTCTGGCAGCAGACGGGGTGACCCCAGAGCCTAAGCATCACACCCCCTCCTGTCAACCCCCTTCTAAGCTCTCGTTCACGAAAGATTCCAAAATGTCTCTATTTCCACGAAGTCCTTACGAAATGAAGTTGAGGAACGACCAGGAAACATCCTGACAGTTAGCTTCTTGCTCTCTGGACCCAACGCCACCTGAGGCAGCAGACATCTTCTGCCTGAGGATGAGTAACTGCTGGGCTGTTTGACAATCAAAGCACCGGGAAGATTTTTAAAAGAAAAGGAAGGGCAGAGATTGCTTGATATTTTGGCTTGGCTTTCTGTCCAAAAAAGGTATCTTTCCCCTTTTTTCTTCTGAGTTACGCCCATCTCTTGCCCCCCAACCCCAACCCGATCGCATTTCACCTCCAACACGATCTAGATGCGGTATGTTCTATAACTCGCCAACAATGCCTTGGTTTAATAAATCGCATGTTCTATCAGAGAGTTCCCATATCAGTGCCTAGAAACTCAAGGACAGCAGTTGGGGGATATAAATTCTAATAATTCAATGCACAACCACAAAGAACACTCTCTGACAGGGGCTGGAAAAACACACTCCACGAACATAATGCACAATAACTCCGTGAACTTTATTGCTCAAAGAGCCAGTACCTAACAATGGAAGCAAGTTAGAAAACCGCTCTCAAATCAATTAAAACCAGCCTTTGATGTCAAGTCCATGTCTCTGGCACGTGAGACCAAAAGAAAGGAGAACTTCAAAAAATTAAAAACAGACAAACGTGTCAGGCGGTGGTGAACTGAGAGAGGAGAGCAGAGAGCAACCCACGAAATTAAAAAATACATAACATATGCCCATGGGATGCCCCAAGTGGGGAGTTCAAGCATTCGGCACTTCCCTGATTCACTGCACAATCTTATGCAACTAACTGAACCTCTCTGGGCTTTAGTTTTCCCATCTCTAAAATGGAAACAGCTATCCCTGCTCCTCCCTACTTTATAAAGACATAAATTAAGTTCCTGTTATTAAGAAATATAGAAATATAAATACACACACACATATTATGTATGTACATAAAGAGGTGACCACAATACTGAACAGTTTGGGAACAATATAAAACACAACAGTGGAATTTAACAGAAGAACAACACAGCAGAATATCTATATATATAGATATAGATATAGATATAGATATAGATATAGATATAGATATAGATATATAGATATATAGATATATAGATATAGATATATAATAGATATATAGATATATATATACACACATATATTTTTTTATAGTTTATTTTTTTATTTTGTGAGAGAGCACATGCTCACATGAGCAGGGAAGAGGCAGAGAGAGACAGAGAAGAGAATCCGAAGCAATCCCAAGAGAATCCCAAGTGGGGACTCGAACCCACGAACAGTGAGATCATGATCTGAGCCAATACCAAGAGTCTGACGCTTAGCTGACTAAGCTACCCTGGGTTCCCCTAGAACATATATTTTTAAAAACAGACTTGTCAGAGAAAGACAAGCAAAAAAGATGAAATTAATAAAACACACACACACACACACACACACACAGCAAAGCACAAGATAAAATTCAACTATTCTTCCAAGAATTAAACCGGCCTTTTTTTTTTACATGGCAAACTTGGAAAAGGAGGAAGTGGCAGGCTGAAAGGAAGGTTCAAGTATATAAATGCGTGATTTTTAAAAGATACTGTACACGAGAACAACCAGTGAAGATTTGCTAAAGTTAGGGATAACTCTGTGAAGTTCTCGCTCTGATTCAAAGTAGGTGCACACAGACAAGAGCAGATGCACACTGCTTTGCAAGTGAAAGTATCACACACATTTATGGTTTGGGGAAATCTTGGCCACAGACAGACTTAGATCCTCTTTCCCCCAGTGTGCTTTTTTTCCCTAATCATTTATGCTCCTCACAAAGCACGCTCCGCTACTTATTTTGTAGGGCTGACCTAGGAATTCAGCAGCATTGCCCACAGACATCGGTGGGTCGGACCCGGAGGCGGATCCCATGAGCATGACCTGAAGGTAAAGCAGAAAGTCCAGCTCATCCATGTGCAAGACAGACCGGGGGGCAAGCCGAGGTGGCTGGCCACAAGCCGGCCGGGCCGCCCCACCTGGAACAGATGTCGGCGAGGCTCCCGGGCGAGTCTGTCTCGGTCCTGAGAACGAGACAGTCACACGCTTTAGGGTGTAGAGGAAAGACCCTTGTTTTTGCTTGGGCTCCTCACACCTGCATGTGCTCAAGTACACTTGCGTGGGGGTGGAAGGAGAAAGGAGACGGGTCTTCTCTTAAAGGGGCCGCCTATATTCAAATACAGCCACCCCTGCCACCAGACCCAAGAGCCCTGACCATACTCGACCCACCACTCACACACAGACTCGGACACAGAGGGGGAAGCTCGAGTCAGGAAGTGGGTTATTCAGAGCTTTTCCTCCTGATGTCTTCTAGGTAACGGACTCTTTTACGAAGTCCCCAGAAACAGGTTGGGTTTGGATTTGAGGGTATGGGGTGAGAATCTTGTTAGAAACCCAAGAGACGCTTTGTGGTACCAATGCAAATGTCAAAAGAAAATGCCTCCCGAATGATGTATCTGGGTAACAGGAAGAAAGAAAGGTGTGCTCACTGATGAGGATTAGAACACAGAATTGGAGGAGTCGGGCACCCGTGCTTCTCAGGGGGCGGAGGGCACTCTCTGGAACTTATTCTCTCCTAGCAGCAAAGTCCCCCCTGTGTGTCCAGGATGCGACGAAATGACCAGCTAAGTCTGTTAGAATTCTCGGGGAGGTGAGCTAGACCCCAAGGGACCATCGAAGCACCGAATTTTTCAATTCTATCCAGCAATCAACCTCCGAACGCCCCTCAGATGTAAGGTGTGGTAGCCAGACCGGGTTGGGTAGCAAACAGAACGTGAACAACAGTGAGGAGGTAGACAAAGGAACGTATTTTGTTCCACCATCGTGTGATGGCCTGTGTCCTACCTACGCCTTGCCTTTAAAGAAGAAAGGACCGAGAGCCTTGCCTTGAGGGGCCCTGCCCGAGAAACGGCACCCATCTCAGCTTTGAATGTCAACCACCTCCACAGAGCTGCACCCTGCGAGCACCTCTCCAGCGGGTGGAGAGGAGCGCCCCGGCCTCCCGTCAACGTTTCACATTCACTCACTCAGGACCACTTTCACTCTTGTGATTCTCAGGGAGAGGTGAGTCACACAGAAGACAATGCCATTTTTGCTTTGTTGAGGGCAACAACAGACACAGAGCTCTGAAGCCTATCATGGGCCACCAAGAGCATCGGGACCGTGGCCTTGAGTCCTGCCGTGCTGGCCTACCCGACAACCCGTGTTCGTCGGGGGGGCTGATGTGGCCGGTCAGCAGACCTGCGGCAGCCGTGACGAGGTGCTACTCAGACCTCTGACTGCAGGCAGCAGGACTGATGGGATCCACCATGTCCCCGCTGAGGCCACACTATCTGGGGCCGCTCCCCAGAGGCATGAGGTTCATTCCTGGGGGACACAGAGCTGCTCCGCTGGGCGACTCTGGCATGAGGATTCCCCAGGAGCCTGACCAGACTTTTCTTGGCACTGAGCCACTCATGGAGGCTCTTCCCCACCCAAATCCGCCCTCCCTCTCTCCTTTTACAGGTGTCAGACCTGCAGCCTGGTCTAAAAGCTCCCCGGCCTTCCTGTGCTGTCCCCCACTTTGTCCTTCATGGACCTCCCTCACACACCAAGACATTTCTTGCAAGTCTAATCCCGTCTTGACATCTACGTCTTAGCAGACCCAGAATGACACTAACCCGGCCACTAAGAGTGGATCTTTTCCTACTAATCGCCCGACACCGTGAAAAACTTTGAAAGGCATCTCCTTTGTGGTTTTCTAGGCGACGCTGGGCTAGACCTCTTTCCCCCTCTGAACCTCGACTCCCTCATTCGTACAGTGAGACTCACAGAACCTAGCCGGTGCGGTGGTCGGTGACAGTTCAAAAAAGGTAATGTCCATGAAAGAGGCGAGTGCACAGTAGGAGCTTAGCACAGATGGTTTGAGCTGAATGGCCAGAGTGACCTAATCTGATATTAAGTATCTTTCGTGCCCTAAGTCACTGCCACCAATTACTGGAATTCTCTAAATAAAATACATTAACCTCTGGCCTCAAGGAATACAGAATTACACCGGAAAGACAAAAGTTGCAGGATGATACGGAACAGTGGTAACCTGCTATGTACCTAGCAAGGCTTCTGGACGCTTTCCCCAAACGATTCCTTCCATCCTCACAACCGTCCTATGAGACCATAACTATTACTGCTACCATTTTGCAGATGAGAAAACTGAGGTACGGGGACGTCTGCTTGCCTGAGGTCACACACGGTCAGTGGCAAAGCTGGGACACACGCAGGGTGACCGGCGGCCGAGTCCAGCTCTTGACGTCTCCATGAAACATAACCAGGGCTTAAACAGCCTAGGAAGGCCTCCCTCTTGGGCGTTTTGCCTGGACTGAAATGGGAAGGCATTCCCAAGTGACAGACCTACCAACCTGTGGGTGTCACATGGAAGTCGCCTTAGGGAGAAACAGAAGGGGTACAGCTGCTCTTGAATTGAGTCTCTATACCAAGGAACCACTCACTGCTCATGCTCCAGAGCAGTGAAGGCCATCCAAGGAAAAGAGAAAGATGCCAAGGGGCAAAAGCAGGAATATTTGGGACGTCTGGCAGGGCCTTTCCCAACAGAAGCTGCGGGGAGTTTCCAAGGCCTGTTGGTTGAAGGCAACGAGGACCTGTGTGGATGCCTCAGCAGTGTGCTGGCTGACTTCTGCTCAGTGGAAACATTTTACTTCAAAGACCAAAAAGGTGGAGCCTCAAACTGGAGACAGAGCAGGAATTCCAGAACAGTCACCACCCAATTCCATCATTTGTAGTTAGCTTTTGTTAAAGAAACAGGGACCCACAAAATCAGAGACTTCGGGACTCCTCCAAAACGGGCAGGGGGGCCGTCCCCAAAACAGAGGGGTCAACTTGCAAGTCGCCTGCCATCCAAAATCCGGGTACCCGCTCGGCCTCGGGTAGCTGGGGATGGCACCAGGGACTGAGGCACACCGTGTGAAGGGTAAATGGGCAAAGACAGCTTGCGAGGTATTACTGTAGCTGAATCAAGACGAGGAGGGGGCTCAGTCAGCTGTGCCCTTCATAAACAACTGGCGGAAACAGGGAGCCTCCCTTTCCACGTTTTTTTTTTTAAGACATTTAGAAAAAAAGAAAATTAATAATGAAGCCGAATCCCGCTCCCGTGATCATTTTCTACTCGTGTCAGATGATTACGAATAACTACCACAAAATGAATCAGGGGGCAGAAGCAGGAAAAGGGCCCTGCAGACCAGAGAAAGGGACCTCTCTCATCCAGTTCAAATTTCCCAAGGAGTTTCCCTCCCCCATGACCCACGGTGTTTCCCCGTCAGTCTCCTAACTGAGCGGCATGTTAACCCATCACTCCAGGGAGATCCCTCCCCCCAAACCATTCCACGCACCCCTCCCCCATCCCAGGACCCACCGCCAAACACAGCACAGAGAATCAGAATCCCGTCCGGCTTCTGAGATGCTGGCTGGCAGCAATGCCCCACTTTAGGCCAAGGGGGGTGTCTGCCTGGCTTCCTACAACCTGCTCATCACAGGGCCTCTGAACCGGAAAGGGGAGACACTCTCTGTTGCTGCCTTTCTCATTTCTGAGCTCGCTTCCTCCTGCCCATTCAGGTGCTACCCAAGGATGCTCTACACTGAGACTGTGGTTGGCCACCTGCAAGCCTGCAGGCCAGCTCCAGCTTTGCCTGCCCCCAGAACCTCAGGGCACCCGGAGAAGGCAGTTACTGCCCGAAATGGGGACCAGAGTTCTATATTCAAGTCTGCAAGCTGTTTCTTCTCATCTACAGCCCATGCACACACTCTTACACTGATGGCCTTCACCCAGAGACTATATTCCAGAGCGTGGCTTCGGTAGTTATCCCTCCCCTGGCCCCCAAGTTAAAAAGCTCTATGCTGTTCCTAATAACATACCCATCTGGATTCAGAATTGTAGAAATCTCCCGCACAAAGTCCCGCCGCACTAGGAATTTGCTTTGGTGACCCCTCTCCACTTTCCTTATCGGTAACTTGGGCTTATACCAAAGGTTTCCTAGGTTGCTATTTGTACCTGAGTACCTTGAGATTATTTTGCAATCCCGTTTTCCCTTCAGAAAACTCCGATTTCAGGTAACACTGCCAAATCTCGGGTTTCATTCTGAATTGAAGGGCTTTGAAGCACTTCCTTTTGCAGTGAAGTTGTTTATTTTCAAAAACACGTTTTAACAGTAGCTTTGGGTTACTGAACCCTAAAACTTAACTGTGAGCCAGAACTCCAAGGTTCTGGGCTTGGCCTAGGGACTTTCTTACTGTATGACTCTAGACTGGCTCCAGGGCCATCGACGACATGGCAAGAAGTCTTTCAGTCCAGAAGCAGTTTGAGAGGGTTCCAGGGGAATGCACTGCATGGGGCTTCGTTTTCTACAAGACTAGTACTCCTGTTTTTGGTGATGTCTCATGCAAAAGTATTTGAAAGTTGAACTCCCGACAGTCCCACATTTAGCCATAAGGAAAATGAGGGACCGTATTTTCACCAATCTGCAGAGCACTCCGTCATTTCGTTACAGTTAATAAAACGAAAGTTAATGAACGGCTTTGGGCTCAGCCTTTTTCAGCCTTCAGGATGAAAAAGAGACCCTAACCACTTCATTCACAATTGCAACTCTGGGTGGGGACATACCCAGGCACTGGACAACAATAGCATTACCACCAGGCTTGCTCAAGAAGCAGCAGTGATAGGAAGGGTGCCTTATCTGGCATAATGTCTGGCCATCCGGAATGAAGTTCGATCAAAGGTGACCTAACAGGCCAACGACTCTAGACTGAAGCCAAAGGCTAGCATTATGTCCTCCCAAGAGCCCCAACCCGTATACGTGTGGTGCTAAGTGGTAACAAGCGGGAGATGAGGTCTCTAATCTACTATAGGAAAGCAACTGAGGTAAGCAAGGAGTCTTCTCGTTCCTTAACGTGGACAAGGACTGCAGAGGTGAGTGAGACAACTGGCACTTGAAGTTCAATTCGGGAGCTACTTCTGGGCACGTGGCAATGACGCGGTCACTTTTTGTGCCTCAGTTTCCTCATCTACAAAATGGGGCCAGAGGAAGAGAGAACGCTATTTGACAACACAGAATGCTCCTCTGTAGCTACTGCAATTGAAAAAATAATCGGAGACTGCTATGTTTTTCAGGGATCTGGGAAGCATTTTGCTTAGGTCTATCAAACAGATAGGAAAACACTGGGCCACTTCTCTCAGATTGTTTTGTAATTGGACGGGGTTCATAATGTATCTTCAAACAAGAGAAAATGGAGCTTTCTGATTGTATCAGTTTGATAACCGTAAGCAGTTCACAGTAAGGTAAGAAGGTACATTTTGGCGGAAGCCAGCGTTGCATTTGATGTATTCTTAACTCAGCTAACAGGCAGCCTTTCAAGCCACGTTATCTGCCCCCACATCTTGACCTAATTTAACAAGTTGCCATGGGAGCCCAGTGAAGGTTGATGCAATTTTCTTATCTTTGGAGGAAGAATGTAACAGTGCAAGAGAATGTGAAAATTCAGTTTCTAACTGATTTCCACACATACAGTGCAGTAACTAAGACATCACATGAAGAAGTGAAATGCAGTCCTTTGAAGGTGATAGAGACAAAGACCCAAGCTCCCTGTGCGTAATGGCAGGGAAATGACTCTCTTCCCAGCTCGGAGGACGTATACATACACACTTTAGCTGAAGCCAAGTACTGGTGATGGAAACGAACACGGCTCCTCCTGTGTGGCCACACATACTCTGGAGTAACAGAATTTTAAGGGAATGAACAAAAAAGGAGAGAGAAAATAGGTGTGACTTTAACAGGCAATAGAAAGTTTGCCAACACTCATACAACGCTTTCTGCTTGCCAAAGGCCTCTTCCAAACTTCAGCTCATCTTAACATGTCTGCATAAGGCCAGAGCCCCATCTCTAGGAATCCCAGGCACGTGCACGTGCCGCGGCTGGCGGAGGAGGCTGAACAGGTATGTTCCATCCCCTTCCCCATCCCCTAGAGTGGACCTGAAATGATACGGGACCACAATGAGCGGGCAAGGGCAAGGGAACCACCACAGAGCATTCGTTTGCAGTGTGGACAGATGTCCACCAAGCACTGAGCCCAGGAAAAATGTCCCCAAAATTTGGGCTGGCCCCCCCACACGCCTAACAAATCCTGACCTTCATGCAGACCACAGCAAGAAGAAAAAATCTAGTCCAAGTCTAAGGACAATTCTCATTACACGAATTCGACAAGATCATGAACCCTCAAGGGCTACTCCTGGCCCTTATCTGCACTCAACAGTGCTCAGAAACATTTGTTGGAACAACTGGTTTGTTACAACTGAGCTCCCAACCCACACCCCCCATGCTTAGTATCATGCCTAGCACTCCTTTGCTTCATTAACTGATTTAGTGCAATTACATTTGCCCAGATCTCCCACCACCAAGATAAGGATGAACACCTTCCACTTTACTAAAAGTAGAAAAGGGTACAAGGTAAATTTGCCTAAAATCACACAGTGTGGTAGAGCTGGGGGGCAGCCCAGGGGACTTCTGTTTTCTGGGCTATTGTTCTCACCACCATATGAGACAGGGTGAAAAGCTGTATCCCCAGTCATAAAGCAAAACTGAATGGTGAGATGCTTAAAACGTGCTTTTAAAGGCAAGCGGCTGCTTTAGTCTTCGAGGCCTTTAACTGACAGTAACCTTCCCTCTTCTTCCACTCACTGGGTGTTATACTCCCTTAGAGAAAGAGAGAGAGAGAGACAGAGAAAAGAAGGAAGAAAGCAAGAGCACCTTTTAAAAACAACCCACTCAGGGGCGCCTGGGTGGCTCAGTCGGTTGAGCGTTCAACTCTTGATTTCAGCCCAGGTCATGATATTAGGGTGTTGTGGGATTGAGCCCCATGTCAGGCTCTGTGCTGAGCGTGGAGCCTGCTCGGGATTCCCTCTCTTTCTCTGCCCCTCCCCCCTCTTGCACACATTCTTTCTCTAAAATAAAATAATTTTTAAAAATCCATCCAAATCAGGGGTGACGTCAGCCATAACTCAGACCTCCAGAGCACACCTGTATTTCTGCTGAAAGAACTTTCTGACACTCCTATCTATTTGGCTCTGAGCTGGACTTCCAGGGAAGCCTCGCGGGCAGCAGGCTGATGCTGGGCTATCTTGATGGCAGCTCATGTCTCTTTGTATTCCACATTCATTCTGAATTCACAGTTCATCCCTTCCTGTCTCTCCCTGAAACAGGGACACTTGGAAAGATTCTCAGATAATTCTTTCGAGGTACTAAGATCATCTCAGTCAAAACCCTTTCAGTCACTCTTGTAGACTGTTAGCTCGGCAGGCTTCTCCCACACAGGAAATCCAATAACTAAGACATGTAACACTTGCAGAGGGGTTTCTATTAGAGGCAGAGATCGGGCTGCCACCCCTCCCAGAAACTCCTAGATCTGCACAACGGCCAGAGATCCTGACCAGAATCTTATCCCGTGAAGGGCAACCGAAACTATCAGGCTTTCTCTGGCCATAATTTTCTCTGGCCATAATTTTCTCTGGCCATAATTTCTCAGGCATAATCTGGCCATAAACTTTAGAACTTAGGGGTCAGTTTCCTTAATTTCAGTATCCACAAAACCACCCTCCCAAGCCAAGTTTTCATGATCACATACCTAGCTAAGACAGACTGATGAAAACTGCCATAGGAGAAACATTGATTGTGGATACTGGTGGTGAGAAGGGTGATTATGGCAGAGAGAATACAGAAACGCCTTCAGCGAGGGGAAACTAAGTTCAGGACTTGGTACTGGAAGTCAGGGTTGAGGCTGAAGAAGGGCTGGCCTTTACATTCGGCAAATGGCAGAGCACGGATCTCCCCGCGCCGCGAGAACAGAAGCAAGCGTGACCAGCTAGAGACCCCGCCACCTCCCAAGCCCACACAGTCATGCTGGAGGTTCCTGGGTCTTTCCTTTCTCCTCCTAATTAAGCTGCATGACTCCCCACTCCTTCCTCAGTATCCAACTGGAGTCCGGGGCTTAAAATACCCAGGAGCTGAGACTACAGGAGCCAGAACTCTTATACACCTTGAAAGAGGCTGAATATATTTTTTGAATATACACCTTGAATACACTTTTCCTCATTCCAGAAGTCATTAATGGAAAGGGGCAAACTTTCTAACAGTCTGTTGTCTGGAGATGGGAGAGGACTCCCTTGGAAAGCAGCACTTTTCCACATGCTAGTGACATTCAAGCAAAGACTGTGGGAAGCTACCGTAGAAAGAACAGGGTGCCTTTCTGGGTCCTGACTCTGTATAGACCTTGTTGCTACCTTAAAACACAGAAATAATAATTCCTGGCCACCGCTTCATGCAAGGAACTGCACCAGGAGCTACATGGAATATACAGCACGAAAGACACACTCCCGAACTTTAAAGGTGGAGTAAATTTTCTCAGCCTTTGAGTCGTTCTCAAAGGTCAGCTGGCTTCCCTAGTAAAACCCTGAGAGTTCCCTGCTAGAAGAATGAGGATCAAGCCCGTTTTTGAGATCAGCCAGGCACCGCCCTAGAAACACAGGTATGACGATTTGCCTCCATCCACACGAAGGGTGCCCCATGTCAACCTGTCCAGGGTGGAGTCAAGTACAAGAGAATGGTGGCCTACACAACAGAGTAACCGAAGCTTAAAATAAGCTCCACTCAAGCAACATAATTTCTAATTCTTAGAAAACACTACAGTCTTCTAGAAAGGATCTGACAGTTAACACATTAACGCTCCTTGGATATTTCACAGATACCCTCTTCAAAAGCCTCCAAGGTTAGGCAGCACGTGGGCTACGACACGTTCAGACAATGAACTGTTTGATTACCCAGATTCTCCATCAAAGCCTAAGCTCTCAATATCCACCTCCCACACCCCATGCTCTTTCTTCATTCACTCATAGAAGAAAATCAGTAATAGAGCTAAGTGAGAAAAAAAGCAAGGGTTTCCCAACAGAGAGGCCAGGATCTGGACAGTGTAGGGTGACCAAGGGAACTTTTACCATTTGAACGGCCAGCCGATTGAGAACTCCCCTATAGAACAATCTAGAGTGTAAGCCATTCCATGATGCCTCTGAGGGAGAAGTTTTCCCTACCACTCTTGGAAATGATCCCTTGGGATAGAATGACATTGTTTACTTCCAAAAGTCAATGGCTATTCACAGAATGGGGGGACAGATGGATCGGACGTCTTAGAGGCTTGTTCGTCCCAGCTCCCCCGCAAAAAAGAAAGAGGCTGACTTCAGTCTCTAGGGACATGCACACGGTGCCTTCTACTGAACCCACCCATGGCAATAAGCACACAGAGGCGGCTGAGGTGGGGGCAAGGTGCCTACCTGTGTAGCCCGCCAGGGCGGCAGCAGGAATGACAGGCTTGTCCTTGTTGAGGTCAGCACGGTCACGCACATAGTCCTTGAAGGTGCCCTTGGGCTTGTGGTTGGGCAGGGCGGCTGGATAGTCCTCTGAGTCGAAGCTGTCATAAGAGGGGACGCGCTGCAGGCTGTTGAAAGAGGACTGGCTGCTCCAGGACTGGGTGAGGCGGTCACAACTGTCGTAGCTCTCCACGCTCTCAAAAGAGTCCTGGCCTCCGAGCTTACCTGGGGGAAAAGGAGGTGGGAAGAGGGCAGGGGGAGAGGAATTGGGAAAAGACAACTGTAAAAACCCTCTCAGTGACGACAGATTGCTCATCAGACCCGAAGGAGGGATGGAAGAATGGAGAGGCCAGTGGAAACGGAAGCATATGGGTGTCCGGGGGGGTAGGGCGCCTCGCTGGGCCCCATCCGCGAGCCCACCGCCACCGTGTTGTCCTGTGTTACAGCCCCTGGGACAGAGACTCAGCTGCATGTTGCTCTTATCAGTCAGAGGGGCACAGGAGTGTTCAGAACCAGAATTCCAGAGCCAGAAATCCAAGAGCAGAGCATCATACACGGTATTACAGAATTTCTGGCTGACGCAGTAGACTCAACGAAGAGATAAAGAAATCAGAGCAGTGTCAGGCTTAACTCCCTACTCCAAATCAGGCCAATGAGATGATTTCAAAAGGCCCAATTTGGCAAAATACTTTGGTCATAAGAAAAAAAAAAATTTCCACTAGACTAAGAGCAGATTCACCTTCCTTGACCTTGGAACTGAAGTGTTATTTTTTAGCATTTTTCCAAATACTATTTTTAAATGAAATACATGCAATGCCTCTATGCCTTCTCAAATACAGAAATAACTTATGAGATGTTTTTTTCCAAGAGATTAAAAAACAAACAAACAAACAAACAAACAAAAAAACACTATCGCTCTTCTATCCATGTTCTTTGTCCTCTCCAAGTACAATTTTGTACTTGGAATTTATACTTCACTGGGGGAGTGTGGCCAATAAAAAACAAAGGAGCTGATTAAAGAGTTAAGGTCCATAGCAATGTCAGAAATCCTTTACTCTAGGAGTTGCTTCAGGCATTCTTAACTGACCACAAGATCATGCAAGTTCATTAATTTCCCAAACCAGGTTATAAACAGCTGCTATGATTGCATAATAGCTCCTAGAGAAATTTCCATTGGCAAAAATGCCATTAAAAAGGAGACTAACCAAAAAAATAAATAATTTGGAGGAAAATAAATGTATCTAAAAGCTAAAAAGCTCACAGGAATATGTTCTATGTTCTCCTTCCAGATAGTTTTCAGACAACCTAAACTAAATCACGGGAGACTAAATAGCCATCTCGATTCAGCACTAGCCAAGAGGCAAAAAGATGTGACAAATGTATATGCAGAAATACTACGTCAACTCTCAGTTGTTCAGAGGTGGCTGGTCCACTAGAAAGCTTAAAGCCCAGAGTAAGGTTGGCCTATACAAGCTAACACTGGTGGGTTTCTGGTGTATTCTCCCCTTCATAATAGTGGGGGTTGTGGTTAGCACAGTGTAATTCAAATATTTAATTATGGCATCCAAACTGAAACTAAATATATACTAATTGGGAAGGAAGATATGTTGCTCATAAAATTTAAACAAACAACCAAAAAATCCAAGATAAAAGGTATTCAACTAAATATATACTTTTTTGTAAAGCCACTGTTACAGATTTCCTGAGCCCCTTATCCCCTCCAATACTGCTTTTAACAGAAAGGTAGTTATTTACCTACTTAATCTCATTCCTTCCTCAAATCATCCATTCGAAGAAGAGTAATCTCCAGAAGTCAAACCAAAGAGCTCCATGGGTTACTGGCTCTGCCTACCCAGTCCACTGGCACGTTTGCAAGTCTTTATTATTATGACAAATGAAAGAATTGTCTTTTCCAGAAAATTCACATTACAAGACTCAAGAAAACAGCCTACAACACGAATGCAATAGCTTCTTTTGAACAGAACAGGAAATTTTGTGGTGTCTCATAAAAAGGTGTTGGCTAAGACCAGCTCTCCATCTTAATGGTCATTCAATTTCTCTGTGAGACAAACACACCGATAGAAAGCCGAAGAAAGAGAATTTTTCATGAAGAACACCCCACCCGAGTCGCCAATATTTAGGTGGTATTGATACATAAATCTCTCTGAGCCGATTCTACCTCCGTCAGTCACTTTTATATTTGGAGGCCATGGAGAATGGAATTTCCACGAGCAGGACAGCTGAGTTTCCAAGGAGCCCCAATAAGCAAGGGCACTAAACTAGGCCATAACCACCCTCTGGCAGCCTCCCAAACATGAGCCAAATGTAACTCAGTGGAGAGTTGTGGTTTATGGCAGTAGGCTGCTTTCTTTTAGCTCTATTTCACAATCCTGGAGCTGGGAACCTTCGTTTACGGGTATTTTCTCCAAAAATGGGTTGAATCCAACTGGATTAGGCACTCAGTTATGCTACTGTGCTCATGCAGGGAAGCATGTACTCTCGAAGACGTCCACTGGCAAGCTTCTCGGAGAAATGGCTTAGAGCAAGTTCCGTCCAAAGCTATCGGACTCCACCAAAGAGACCTCAGAGCACTCTGAACAGTGGATGGGATAGCCCCACAGCAACCCGCTGCACAGACTAGCACAAAGACAGTACTCAGAGTCCAAATAAGTGGGACACAGAAGCACTTTGTATACTATAATGCTGTACACGAATACCACGATTATTACTACTAATAATCTGCTAACAGTGATGCATTCATTCGAACCAATCACACCATGGCCGTTTCCGTCAGCCCCTGGAAGATGTCATGTTTGCGGAACTTCTCAACTGCAAAAAAGCAGCCATGAGCAAAATGGTCTTCCTCCCCAGTTCGTGTGGTCAGTCTGTCGTAAGGGAAGGAGAACGAGGCCAGAGAGAAACACCTCGCGCCCCTTCGTCCGGGTCACTCTCTGGTCCACAGTCACTGACCGTGGGGTCGGAAGGATGCTGGGGCCCAAAACCAAGAACGAGAGAAGGAAGGGGAGAAGGGACAATCACACAAGCGCAAAGCCAGACGCAATTTAAAAACAGCGTGACGGCAGAGCTACCTGAAGTTATGCCACGGCAGAGCCCAGCCCTCACACTCGGCCTCATCGCATATATGTACAGAAAGCCCCATGAGAAAGAGTTCTACTGCTTTGACCTGCCTGGAAAAAAAAAAAAAAAGTTCACACATACACATGTGTGTGTATGTATTTAAATAGACATGCACCCAAAAATAAAAAAAAAGAGTCAGAAAGGGGAAGGCAAAACTGGTTCCACCCATCCCCTTCGGTCTGAAACACAAACACCCTGGGGCCCTAAGACGGAAGATTACAGGTTCAGATTTTGCTAGGGACTTTCCCTCTGCAGGGCCTACTGCCTACCCTAAGTGCCTGCTGGGAGGAAGTGTAAGCCTCACACTCAAAGAAGATGACAATGTGTATGGCCCCTGGTGCCTGTAGAATGATTCTTCAAAGTAAAGAGGTCTTTGGGCTCCCCTCTGAGAGGCTCAGAAGAGGCAGCAGAGGGATTCATCACTGAGCAGAAATCACTCTGAGGCCAGCCCAGCCTGTCTTCTGTGGCCGAAGTGCTCAGAGCACCAGCTCGAGGAGCTTTCTCCTGTTCCTCTTCCTGTTTGTAATTTTTCTCCATTTATCCATTGGAAGAAGTCTTTTTTTTTTTTTTCCAACTTTCTAGAAATCAGCTCATTCTTCCTCGACGAACAAATATCTCCTGACAGAAGACTACTTTTCTCAGAAACAAAACAATCTGGACACTTCACAAGGCAGGCTTGTGCCTCTGAGTGTTGATGTCCTGATCTTAAATTCGGGTGTGCTTGACCTTTCTTTGCTTTATAAAGTCAGTCAGCTCTATCTTGAAACATTTACTTCCCTGTCAGTGAATGTTTTATCATTGTCCTAAGAGTCGTGTCAACAAGAGTACCTTCTTTTGGAAGCCTCTGGCCACCTTGTTCCCTGGTCCTCTAGCTAAATATTACACATTTCCACCACACTGCTGATGACCGATTCCAAATAATCCACTGGTTAACCATCTTGTGTCTTCCCAAACCAAAGAAGTCACCGGAGGCTAGAGAGCCCAGGCGAAGTAGAGGTCATTCAGATACCAAGCCAGGGTCTACGGTCTGATGCAGAAATACTCTAGGAGGAACACTGGGGCACATGTGGAGTTCAGGGCTTTCCAGGAGGGTCACCTGAACCATTTTTAACTGGTTGTGTCTTCTTGAAGCAAAATTCTCCCAAAGAAGATAAATCACACCTTTAAAAACCACCACATTCAACCAGTTATTATTTAATAAAATATCTTACCCAAGTAAGAAATGTGACTGGTCACCATGCCAATTCCAGCATGGACACCATGCTCTTTGTCATGATGGTGGACCTGGCTAAAATTCCAGGTTGGAAAGCCCTTAATATCTACCTATTCTTGGGACCTGGAAAACTCACAAAGTTAGGTAATTTCTCGGAAACCCAAGAGCCTCTAGAGAAGAAATCGGACCTACCACGACTGGTCCTCCCCATGCACATGTTGTCTGGGGTTACAACTTCTTGTTTGATGGCGAAGTAGTCCGTCTGCAAAGTGTCTGTCTGCAGAGGGTCCCGGAGAATGACCGAGGGGTAGTCGTTCTCATACTTGAGGGAGAGGAGTTCCTCTGAGCTGATGGGATGGAGAGTCTGGTAGGACTCTGTAATGAAGCTAGGCTCTGAGAACTCCGAGGGAGGAACGCACTGAGCATGCTCGATACCATAACCTGGAAACAAAGAGCGTGTGCCATTGGAGAGAGGGCCAATTTGCACCTAAAATAAGCACATCTTCACCATTTACAATAGCCTCACAAGCTGAAAACAAGCTTACTACCTTAAGAGATTGAAAGGAACATATTTTAAGTCAGGAGGGCCTGGGTGTTTAACCTTGCTCTACTACTGAACAAGATACTTCCTTGACAAGATACTTCCCTTTTCTGGCTTAATTTACACATCTCTAAAATGGGGATGATTGCGATCTTCCTCAGAGCATTGTGATAAAGATCAAAGGAGAGTGTATGTGTAAACTGCCTACCAACACTTGCCATCTTGGAGTGAATACCACTGTTGTTATTAGAATAAAAATCATAACAAACCGGTAAAATGAAAACAACCTGCTCAAGACTCCCTTCCAAAGCAAGGCCATCAGGTAAGAACAGCCCTACCCTAATTCTCTTCTTCTGGCCACCTCTCCAGTATGGTTAGGTTGTCATATCTGCTAGTAAAAGGGAAAGAGAAAGGGCCACAGCCATATCTCTAACCCAACCCTCTGATGGCCAGCATGGTACACGGGATCAAATAAGGTCAAAGTTCAGGGGTCAAGTTGTAGTCTCTCTGCATGACCTTTATGCTGAAGATATCAGAGGGAGAGATCCTGGCGTGGAGGAGTTTGCAGGTTAATAAAAACATCAACATGTAAATAGGTTGAAGCCTTGTGCCTTGTGGGAATAACAAAATAAACAAAAATAAAACAGGCTACAGTTAAGAAAATATTATTTTCCACAGAATTACCACAAAGGAGCCTGAGATCATCTGGGACAGGAATCCTTTCCTAGGTCCCCATCATAGGAAGAAAAAAAACCACAGGAGATGAGTGAAAGGTGAACTTACTAATGAAGTAATCCGAGGTATAGCGGGATTCTGGATAGGTAGGGTTCACTCCATTAACTTGATATGGTTTCACATCCTCTGTAACAGACAGGGCGAGGAACGAAACAAAGAGGTCAACGGGCAAGTAACGTTTGGCCTAAAAGGACCTTGGACACAAGGACCGCAATGATCTCAGTCCCTCTTCTAAGAAATCTGCATGTTCATTAACTGAGCTGGTGTCTGAGTCTACCCTGACTGGGGCCTTGTCTAGAAATGAGATCACAAAAGTATGGCTAAGTCTATTATTTCAGTAGCTGCAAAATGGTATTTAATATCTTGGAAAGAACACCAGTGAGTAATCTCCAAGGGCTGGGAAGGCATTCCACCCTCATTCTAATGGACGTGTGTACCACATTACCATCGGAGGCTTGGGAAGTTACCAGAATCGGTGCCCAACACTCAGGCTGATGCGTTCCAAAACCTTTCAGAAACATATTACAATCTTTAGGTAGGTTGATTTTAACTTCTTCTAACAGAAGTCTGGTTTTTGTGTTGTGTTTTTTCAATCGCCCCCACATTTCAAGTGTGGGCCCAGAGGAGAACAGGACACCGGTAAGGTGACTCTTTGGTGGATGTGGCAGGGCTTGTACAAAGAGAGAAAACAGTTATCACCAACTGCTGCTGGTGACCTAGTGCTAACTCCCCTTGGAAGGAGAAAGGAATGTAGGAGAATTAACTAAGCACAGACAAGGTCTCCGCTGAACGAAGGTAAATTCAGGATCCTCTCATTACCCTGGAATCCAGTGCCGTGACCTCAGCCATTGTACGGAGGGGTCTGATTCTGTTTCACCGTAAGAATCAGACATAAAGAGGGAGTATTGGTTTGGGTTTTTTCCTCAGATACCTGATAGCTTGTTGGGAGCAGAGACTGCTGGGAAAACAAGTTTATGCCTGCACCAAAAAAACAGTTCCCAGTCGAGATAAAATGATTAAACTCTGCTTTAGCAGCTTATCAGATTGAAACATCCCTGTACCTTTGGCCTTCCACCCCACCCCAAACAGCTATGTTCTGTTGCTCTAGTTTAATTACAGAACAAAAGCCATAGCCTCCATGCAAACACGCTGCTCAGCTCTTCAAGGATCTGAAGGGAGATGGTTCTTTACTGCCTCTCCCAGTAGAAAATGGGTAGGACGAGAGGACTCGTGTTCGCAAACATCTTCAATTATTTCCCCATCTGCCTAAATTCTATTCCATTATGCCTTGGCGGGGAGCAAGTAAGCCACACCTGTCTTAGGGACCCAGAGGCTCCTGCAGGAGTCCATATTATGATACAAAGAAGGCAGGGCAGGAAGTTCAATCAAAGAAGACCTACGTTTAAGGAAATGAGCGATCTGGAGGAAACCACCTAATCTGCCCTCATTTTACAGATGAGGACACCAACGGCACCCGCGCTACTCTTCCCATCTCACGGGGCTGTTTTGAGAATCCAGAGACATCACGTATTTGAAAGCACTCGGGGAACAAGGAGGTGCTGCGCAGTTATTAACGACAGCTGTGATCACAAACGCTCCAGAAACACCTGGCGACTCCATGGAGCTCAAGAGAGGGAAACAGCGTATCAGTAGAATATATTTGGGTTACACGGTCTGGTAGAATCCACCTTTGTGTTTATACGCCAATGGTTACATCAGATCTGTTATGAGCCTGCCCCATCTCTTCCCTCTACAAACAGGTCACTCGTGTCAACACGTAGGAGTGGGTGTTTGTGCAGTCACAGGGACATGTCGGGGTTTCGGGAAGCCTGTGCCCGGCCGTCCTCAGGCCTCAGGCGTGGTAGCCGCAGCGAGATTCATCTAGTTCTTGACTGCGTTTATTTATTTATTTTCCGGCAGAGGCTGAGGAGAAGGAAGATAACACCTCTGAGCCCAGAGGAATCTAATTTGGGGCTCTCCTGAGCATCGCGGAGTGGAAAATCTCCTCAAACAAAGGAAGGTATTATATGGAATAAAAGTTCTAATCCGGAGCTCTGCTCCCCGCCCCCAGCGTCTGTGCCACGGGCTGGAGCTGGTGACCACAGGGAAAGGGTGGGCCTGGGTCAGAGAGGCCACCAGGCTTCTAGGCTTACAGTCAGCTGGAGGGCACCGCTGACTGCTGGTAACTGCAATTTATTTTAAGAAGAAATTCAGAAAAATAAGTGCAAAAACACCCAAGTTTGCCGCCTGCTGCTGTTTCTATACTCAGCCAGGACTGTGGTACATGAGTCACTTGGTCCAAAAAGGTTGGAAGAGGCTCGTAGGGGAGGCCATGTCATTACAAGGTTGCAACATGGTATCCTGACATGACCCCGGTGTCTGTTCTGGATGACAAAGGTATACCACACTGCTGTAACCCCAACCCCGTTACTGGGCAGGGAAGCCGGTCTTATTAGTTAGCTCCGAGCATCGAAGCTTTCTTGCAGGATGTGGACAGGTACCACATTGCCATGGATCAAGGGAATGGGTATGAAGACTGCCAGGCAAAAAACAAAAACAAAAAACAAAAAAACAACTATCTGTCTTGGAGCTGGCCGAAGACACTGCTCGAAGAGAACATGAGTTTAAGATAAAGACGGAGATGAGAATTTTGCATCACAAGAAGCGTCCAGAGTGCAATCTTGTGAAATATTACAATCTGGACCCCTAATACATAGGAGAAAGAGAAACTAACATTTATTAAGCACCTGCCACACGCCAGCCTGACATGCCTCCACAGCCCGTATTAAGACCTCGAGGGGACACCCACACATCATGGCATCGATGTCCCACCATTGGGTGTGTCCCCTCACCTACCGCTGCAGCAGCCCCACCCGGCCTCCACACCGTTACCTTTCTGCAGGATTTCGAGATGTTCCCACAGAATGTCCCCGACGAAGTCCGGGGCCAGCTCGAGAAAGCAGTCTTTCCCTAGTGCACAGAGAGCTGCTCCATTCATACAGAACTTCTGGAAGTCCACACCTTTCAGGCTGAACTCATTCACAGCCCACATCACCCAGTCCCGCACATGGGTTTCTGTCCACTGCCGGGGGTCTGAGGAAAGAGAGCAAAGGGAGATCCAGCAGGTCACGTTTTACCTCTTGCCCAAGCCCCAGACAGGACATTAAAGGATCTGAATGTACTGAGGATGTTCTCTCATTTACAGATTTAGGAAGCACCCGCCTATAAAGGCACGTTGTGGGGCACCTTTTATAATACTACCCCCCAACACTCAACATCCCCAGCTTCTCTATCTCGCCAGTCAGGAGATCACTATCATCGACCAAAAAGTAATACATGAGTATTCTCCACCCTTCATTAAAAAATTCACGAAGCTCCTCTCTCACTGCCTTATTTTCATTAAGTTTTTTTTTTTTTTTTTTAAGTCCAGGACAAAGAAACAAAATGGCTTCTTTAATAGCAATAATGACAGTCAAGTCTGTTCTAGAGATTGCACTCACCTGCCCCTGCTCTTCACCGTTATAACGGACTTGAGGCGTTATTATTAATCATTTTTACCTTGGCTAATTACAACTGGTAATAATCATAGCAACTAGTAACAGTAAGTCAAACGGTACTTGCTAATAACAATATTATCAGATGTCTGTGTTCATCACACCAGACATCCTGCAAGGATGGAACAGCATCAGAGAACAGACAATACATACTCTTCCTACATGGCCTGAGGTGGAACGTGAGTACATCAGCGTGGCCCTCACGGAGTTCAGAGGGCGGCAGGCTGTGGTGCTCACCCCAGACCTGCTGTCAAGGTCACCCCCTTCAATCTAGCAGATGACTTTATGAGATGCTGGCAAGCCAGTGGTCAGAATTCCCTTTGTGAATATTCTGCTTTATGTTCTTGATAAGATGTTGGACATTGTTGTCAGCTGAGGTTTGTGGGAAAGTAGGACATACACGAGAGAAGGTTTGGAGACGCATTCACAGAATCTAACATGGGGGTCTGACTGGGCTGGAAGCAATAGACAGTGTTACTCTTACTCAACAGAAAAGTATTCTTTCTGCTCTCAATTGTTCAGGAAATGTTGCTTGCTGAAGGCTTAAGTGTTCTCCAGTCATTTGTCCTTTCTGACAACTCCAGTCCCCTTACATTCCTAAATAAACCCTTTCAGATGAGAACACCCAAGTATAAACACATTTCACCAAAGTACATGGAAAAGAAAAGAGCGATCAGTTAAATTCCAAGGAATGTAGCTCGCTGAGTTCATCCAATGATGGCCCAGAATGACTTGAAGACTGTGTTTTCCAAGCTTGTCTGTGCTTTGGAATTGCCTGAGAGGCTTCAAAAATACTGATGCCACCAGGAATTGCATGTTAGTGGGTCTGAGACATGGCCCCCGGCTGGGGATTCTTTGAAGATCCTGAATCTCATGTGCAAATAAGTTTGGGAACCACTGTCCTAAAACCAAGATGGCAGTTGTCAAACCCGGCAGATGGGAAAACATTAGCATGGAGGCACTGACCAAAGTATGATTAGCAATCATGTCTATCTCACTCTATAGGTGAGAAAACTGACCTCACCTAAAGGCCTGATCCCATCTCTTTTTCTATCAACAACATACCTTTGGGAATTCCCAGTCGTTGCTGTTCTTTAGAGAAACCACTGAAAGTAGCTTTCAACGCTTGAGACATCATTTCTTTGCTGCTTGGAGTTAACAGTGGGACATCAGCACATTCCATATCTGTAAGAAAAAAAAATATCCTATGAATAATAAAAACAACACGGGCGATGGATGTTAGCTAGACTTACTATGGTGATCATTAAGCAATATATGCAAATATCAAATCATTATATTGTACACATGAAACTAATACATGCCAATTATATCTCAATTTAAAAAAAACTAGTAGGTAGTTAACCACCCGTAAGATATAATAGGACATGAATGGTCTGAAGAAAGCAAGTTGAGAAATAACTATACTAACATCCTCACCAGGGCAGGTGAAATTTGGGGGGCTTTCCACAGTGTGCTAGGCCCCTCAAAAAAAAAAACAAAAAAAAAAAAGCCTGACTCTTGCCTAGAATGATGTGCATCCTTCACAAAAAAAAAAAAAAAAAAAAAAAAAGCTTATTCTTTCTGTGTAGCTTTATTAATTCACCCAGAGTCCCTACTCACACTTCACATTCACTGAGAGTGTTATTGTGACTACATACTTCCAGTTACCTATGAAGAGGAAACAACATTCATTCATTCGACAAAACTGAGCACTTGTCATGTGTAAGGAATCAAGAGAAAACAGAAATGATCCCTACCTTCCTGGAGCTGGGTTATCAGATTCTGGCAGGGGATTCAGTATTATAAAACCATTTGCCCAATTAAACATTCGAAGATGTCAATAAGGGTTTCAAAGGAGAAGCAGAAGATGAGATGTTAACGTGAAACAAAAATTCCGGCAAGGCTGGAGGAACCTGAAAGGGTCTCCCTTAGGAGAAGAGACGTGCATGACCAGAGATCTAAACCATGCATACTAGTTTAAAAAAGGAAAGTACTCTAGACCAGTAGTTCTCCAAGGGTGGTCCCCAGGCCAGCTGCATCATCATCACGTGGAAATTGTTACACATGCAAATATCAGCCCCACTCCAGACCTCCTGAATCAGAACCTCTGGGGGAGAGGGGGAAGCCCAGAAATCTGTGCTTTTAACACACAATCCAGGGGATCCTGATGACCATGGTCCTAGACAAGGGGGAGAAGCACAAATAAAGGCTGTGAAATGGGGGAAACTTTGCCTGTTTTAGTATCAAAAAAATGAATGCAGTGGGAACAGAGAACCCCCAAGGACAGTTGTTTGAGAGAGGAAATAGACAAGCGCAGAATCTGTTAAGGGGTCTTGATGGATGTGAAGTGGCCCCACACTATAGTTCTGATTTGCATTTCCCTAATGATTAATGATGTCTAGCATCTTTCCATGTGCTTACTGGCCAACTTTGTATCTTCTTTGGAGAAAGGTCTATTCAAAGACTGTGCTCATTTTTAACAGAGTTGCTGAGGTTTTTTTGTTGTTGTTGTTGAGTTTTAGGAGTTCTCTACATACCCGAAAGAGTCAAGACAGGGTCTTAAAGAGAGATTCGTATCCTTCTGTTCACAGCAGCATTATTCACAATAGCTAAAATGTGGAGGCAAACCCAAGTGGCCATCAAGAGATGAATGGATACGCAAAATTTAGTGTATACACGCAATGTGGTCTTATTCCGCGGGATGAACCCACACATTACGCTAAGTGAGATAAGCCAATCACAGAAAGACAAATTATATGAGGTACTCAGAATAATCAAATTCACAGAGACAGGAAGCAGAAAGGTAGCTGCCAGAGCCTGGAAGGAGAAAGGGATCGGGGGAGTTTAACGGGGACAGAGTTTCAGTTTCACAAGATGGAAAGAGTTCCGGAGGTGGATGGTGGCAATGGCTGTACAACATTGTGAATGTCTGTAACACCACTGACCTGTACACTGAAAAATGGTCAAGATGGTGAATTTTACGTTAGGTGTATTTTACCACAATAAAAAAAAAAAAAGGAGAAAAAAAAAAGAGAGAGAGAGAGATCACCTTAGCTATTCTGTAAAGAATGGTTGAGGCAGTGACTATGAATAGAGGTGGGAAAATTTGGTAAAAAGTTATTGCATTAGTTGCAGTGAAAGATTATGGTGGCTTTGAGTAGGGAGACGGTGTTACAGATAAAGTAGGTGGACAAAGTTGAAGTGCATATGGGAGGTACTATCTATAAAACCTGATTTCTGTAGGTGGTGAGGAAGAGTAAGGTATCAAAATCTGTACATTTGCAAACATGTCGTCTTTGGCTACATCCATCTGCATTTTTATCTCTATGTCCAATCCCTCTAGTACTTGGAGAACAGGTTCAAAGCAAAGATCCACAAATATGGCTCAAGGTAAAAATTCTCTGCATTCAACACAGGCACAAGTTCCTATATAAAAGCCAACCAGCAAAGAAATGACCTGAGAATTCCTACCAGCCATCCCGTCCGTGATCTTTAGGCAGTGATTACACTTTATTGCAGTAATTTCCAGAAGCCCTCTTCCTCACCCTGAATCTGGTGTGTATCATATGACTTATTCAATGGCTGAGTTCCAGGCACGGCTACTGCAGAAGTTCCTCGACTAGCCATCTCTAAACCCTGGCCACTTAAAAAACTTCCCTGGACACACAGAATGTGTTATTGGCTGAATAAAATGGAAACACAGAAGGGAAAAGATGACAATAGATGACCTCTGCAAAAAGGAGCAAACATATTGCCTCTGAATATCAAAATGAATGGAAACTACATTATAAGAAAGGAGAGCCAGCACTTGCCCTCTGGTTTGCTTTGGGGGTTGCTGTCAGGAAACAGCTTGGGGTCCAGCTTTGCCCTGAAAGGACAGAAGGGTTCACTGCAGCGCTCCCCAGGCCCTGCCACGGAGGGTGAATCTGAAGGTCTAAGGAGTGGACAGTCTGGGCTGCCCTGGGACAATGCCCCCAAACATCTAGTAATCTAGTGGAAAAACCAACATGCCTCCAGGAAGGTTGACAAAATGATGGAAAATCCCAGATTGTTAAGAGGGAAAAATGGGGGGGGGGGGGAGCGGATCAAATGTTGATTACATAACATCCAGCCCTTCAAACAATGGAGTAATCACATGAGTCACCAAGAGAGACATCAATGCCGCCCCTTTGTGCCTACTCCACACACCCAAGAACAGCTAAGTGCGAGGTCCAGAAGTGTCTCCACTTAGAGTCGAAGTCAGCTTTACCTCAGAGAAAGTAACTTTTTCTTTAACCCCAGAGCATTATTTTTGAAAGGGACGACCAAATGTAGCATCCTTACCTCCCAGCACGCAGAACATGCGAGTCAATCAACAAATGGTCAGTGAATTCAGTGTTATCCCAGTTTGAACCAACTTTCCTTCCCTTCACGCCTGTCCAGCACAAACCCACGAAGTCGAACGGTGTGTATTTTGTTTTGTGTGTTTGTTCCCTCCACTGATTTATGATTCGATGAAAAGAACTTTACTGATGGCGGATATTGGCCGGGACAACCCATGTGGAAAATACAGGCCAGGCCAAACGGACAAAGTGGTTCTGCTGCAAGCTGGAAGTGAAGGAGGAGATTGGCTAGGAGGCCCCAGGCATTTTCTAAACAGAAGATGCCAAGGTGATGTGAAGGCCAAGGATGACAGCAGAAAGCCTGACAAAGAGGTTTCCTGGAGTCTGCTTCCTATAACTCCACACACTCTGGAAGTATGGCCTGGACAGGACTGCTGGGCTGACAACTCTCCATGCACGCTCCTGCTTCCTGTTAGGGAACGAGCCTTTTCAGGCTCTCGCTTGCTCTCTCCAAGAGAAGCAGCTGGAATTACTTTCACCTGTCCACCTCAATGCCATCTCCAAAAGCCTGGTCCACACGCTGTCAGCTGCAGCTGTACAGCACCCATCGGCTTTGTCCCTGGCCCAGGACACAAAGTGCTGGATCCTTTGGAAAAGTGCTCACAGCCCAGCTGGCTGGCAAAGGCCAACCCCACAAACTTGGGACACCTGCACTTGCACTCGATGAGCTCAGCAGAAGGCATGTCATTGCTCCTGGACCCAAAGGATTCAGACAGAAAAATCAGAGCTATTCTCCCTTGTTAAAATGGGTGGAATGCTGGTTTCAAAAAATTCAAACCTCCTCTGCAAGCGAGTGAACAATCAGCCAGGCCCGTCTTTATTAGCAGGACGGGCGCTGTGTTTAAAAGACGATGAACATTCCAAAGCAGACACTAATCTCAAATACTAAACTCTTTTTGTATAAAATACGAACGCAAAATCTCCCCCCCCCACATTGCTAATCTGTGGCTGCAGCAGTTCTATTAATTACACTGATCAACAATAATAATGACATCATTACACGGGTGGAGAATCCAACCTGCTGTAGCCCAAGCAGGCATCCCTGTCATTCCTGCCACATTTGGTCTCATTACCCATTATAACATTTTTGCACTAGGTACCAAGTATTTCTAATTTTAGGAATGGCATCTAGAAATTAATCAATGCCCTCCCCCAGAGAAATTAACTAATTCTATTTCATGGACAGGTACTAAAATGGCCTTCATGTTAATATTTCTATTGGCAGAATCTTGAATTTAAATAACACGTTTGTCTCCAAATGCGGAGAACCTGACCTGAAGATATATTATGCCGATACAGTGAAGAGTAAACAGGATGCATTAGAAATTGAAAACACTATGAGCCTATCAGGTTTCTAACCCAGTGATTCTCCTTCAGGACCCTACATGTGGGTTAATATTTCTAAGAATCACCGCGAGTTTTGGAGAAAAGAGTTGTACAGAAGCTAGGGAATAAGGAATAGTCCCAAACTCCATCTTACCAAGATTGTACAGTATCGAGGCGGAAATGAGCACGTAGCACTACTTGAATCAGTAAGGGCATAACGAACCAGGGGCCTTCTGAACTTATGGAAACATCTGCTCATTTTTCACTGCGGCCTGACCCGTGAACAACAGCTTATACACACCCCATGGATGGTTTAAGTCAAACGCAGAACAAGGGGTTTCGATTCACTCATATGCAACTCAAAGTTTAGGGCTGTTCGATGTCCAAGAACCCCTGCGAGACGTTTTCATGTGACTTTTCATACCATCCCTTTAAGTCGTTTGAAACCAAATGGCTCATATCAACCATGTTACATAGAATCTAAGCCTGAAGTGATGTGTGTTCTGGGAAAAGTCAGGCCATGGCCTTACTGACCTGAGATGTTTCTCCCCTCACCGTTCTCAAACTACAGAAGAAAAGGGGAGCATCGGGAAAGCAAGGGTTAGGTGATGAAAGACAAAGCCAAGCGCTAGAAATGCCAGGTGCGTTATTCCAGTCTCGCACAGTCTCGCACAACCATCAGACTGGCCAAACCCCAGCAGGTAAGTTACCATGATAATGAGCTGTGTGTGGCGAGTGCTGTCCCAAGGAAGAGCAGCCTGAAAGAAACACCAACAATGAATAACATGCCTTGCAGCCAAAAGCTGCTTTTTGGTCCACAAAGATCTTCCATGAACACTATTTCACAATATCACCCGGGAAACTTCTGAGGCTCCTGGGAAGATATTACAGGATACCCATTTTACAGATGAGGAAACAGAGCTCCAAGGGAGCAAGAGACTGGCGTGAAATCACACAGCGAGCCTTTTTTTTTTTTTATGTTTATGTTTATTTTTGAGAGAGAGACAGAATAGAGCAGGGGAGGGGCAGAGAGAGAGGGAGACCCAGCATCCGAAGCAGGCTCCAGGCTCTGAGCTGTCAGCACAGAGTCCAACGTGGGGCTCAAACCCACGAACCGTGAGATCATGACCTGAGCTGAAGTTGGATGCTTAACCCACTGAGCCACCCAGGTGCCCCAGTCTTTGAACTCTTCAATCCAAGCTCTTTCTACTCTACTCCACTGCTGCAGCAAACAGGAACAGATCAGAGATCCAAGAAAACTAAAAGTCTGACAGCTCAGAGACAGAAAATGGGACTTGCATTTCTTTCTTTCTGTCTTTCTTTCTTTCTTTTTTTTTTTTTTTTTTTGGAATTTTATTACCTAGTTTGAAAATTAGACACATTTGAGGAAATAATTATAAACTTAAAGTTTACTTCTTAGTTTGACAATTAGATACATTCGAGGAAATAATTACAGACCTAAGAACTAGCCCCATAAAGACATAATTAAAAGCCATTTACAGAATCAACTGTAGTCTTGTCCTTGTTTGCGGGGCTACGGGTAGCGGACGCTTCCTTCCTTCCATACAAAGTACCCAAGTTAAATGACAACCTGGCTTCCTTCCCTGTCTGTGTTCACCCCTGAGTCACCCTGATGTGTGATCGTGCACATCATATAAGGTGCATTAGTTACATAAGGTCTTAGTGAAATATATTTCTCAAAGTGAAGGAAATCAGGAAGAAATCTTCCAGTTCATAGGGGGAGGAAATAAGAACGACAGTCCCAAATGGAAAGAGAACCCCAAAGACAAGGGGGGAAAGATGGCGTGGGGGGTGTGCAGGGGGCTTGACCCAGCCTGTTGCTCAAAATCCCTGGGTTCTTATCCCAGTTTTGCCACTAACATAATCACCCTGGATAAGTCACTTAATCGGTGCATTGCTACAAAGAGGTCTGTTGATAGGTCTAACATCCCTCAGAGCATTTTGAATTTTCCTTATGGCACTTTTCAAACATACACCAAAGTAGAGAGAATAGTACAATGAAATCCCATTCAAAAGCTATCAAAACACTACCCGTTCTATTTTGCCTCCTTCCTCACACACTGAAGACATGTAAAGCTCATCCCAGGCCACACATCCTCTCACCCACAGATATTTTATTGTCACGAAGACATTCTCTAGGTAAAGGAGGACCATAATGTGAAAGCTTACGTGAGACAGATAAACTCCTGGAAAAAGATGATAAAGATTACTTTCCACAGTGCTTACATTTTATTTACTGGCCCATCTGAACCACAGAACTTGTTTTCAAGCAGCACTACCATGATCTGGAACGTGAGGAAGTTGGATCAGAGAGAGAGGAACTCAAATCGGGATGGTAAGCCAGTGCCTTTGACTCCCGTGTCCTACCAAAAGAGACTGCAGGGATCATTGTTCCTGATGGTTAATGTCCACATGAACTTCTAACTGTGACTTTGGAGTGTGCAAGAAAAGGCTGGAGCTCCTGGGAAGCATCCAAAGGGGAGTGCCAAGCCGCCTAGAAAGTCCCAGTGTGGGACGGAAGGCATCTTTGCTCTTTTAGATCAATAGAAATAGAAAAAACTGGCTGTGGCCAGCAACTGATAACTGACTCCAGAGCGGCTTGTTCCTGGAAAGTTGTCACTGGTCTCTCAGAGGACTTCCCCCAGTGAAGATACTGGGATCTCTGAAAAATGTGAAAGGGAATCTCAAAACCCATTCCATGGCCCTCTCTCTCATTTGCGGAAGGGTGGATTGGAACTGGGCATGAAGAGACCTGGAAGGATCCTCTTTCTCCCACACTCCTGAGTCTAAAGCCTGTAGCAGGCCCTAGATCCTATACTCCACAAAGCTTCCGGCTGTGGTTAGTGCAATGAAGGGAAATCGATGTCCCTCCTCAGCCCCTCGGCTCTGTTATCATAAACCTAATGATGTGACGGCAGTGAGGGGCAAGCAGGACTCTGCTCCAGCAAGCACATATGGCGTGGTGCCCTCGTGGAGCCATCCATCCCTACCAAACGGTCCATCACTGCCCCCAAGTAATGGGACACCATGGGCTCTGAAACAGACTTCTCACAGCTTCCGCCCTTCTCTTTACATATCCAATCTCCTAAGAGTCACCGGCCAATAAAAAACCATTCCAAAGTTCCAAAGGCGGGGTGGGGGGGGGGGGGGAGAAGTTGTACAGAAAATCCCCAATCCGCCCTCCAATGACATGAGTGACCAAAATTGCAAGCCAGTCTCCAGTGACAGCATCTCGGCTGCACTGCCAAGGTGCACCGCCACTGGGGAGTGCACACCTCTCGGGTACGACATGCCAGCGCAGAGGTAGGCGCCCCTTCTCAGGGGGAAGCCGCCTCGGGACAAGAGAGATGGTCCTCGGCGAGGCACAGCACGCTCCCAAGTGCACTGGGACAGCGGCCTCGGGTCCTGCAGCCGGGCCTGGGAAAAGAAGCCTGCAGAGAGGACTCCTGAACATCGAACATCTGTAGGAAGTGACTTCAGTCCGCTCCCTTCTTCCCTTCATCCACCCTTGCCCCATCCCCCAAAAGGAGTTTTAACACATTATTACCGCCGAAGTCCTGAGGATTTGGTGACTCACCAGGCTCACACATGGTTCCAATGAGCCCTTGACCATTACATGGTAGGGGAGCAGGAAAAACAAATGAAAGCAGTTGTAATTCGGCAGCGCCGGAGTTCAGACCTGCCAGACAAAAGGGATTGCAGGCATGTTCCCAAATCCGTTCAGGCACCTGACATGCAAAGCTATTTTTAATCACTGGATTTATTTCTTTCCTACCCCCTCCACCATCCTCCACCTCAGCAAATGTTTCGAAGTCAGAGCAAAACCCAAATTAATTCCAGGTGTTCAGGGAAACCCAGAGAGGCTCTTCCGTTCCAGAATCTGAGCCAGAAAACAGAACTGCCCCCTGGGCCCTACAGCTAAATTTTCTTGCTCTTTCCTTAGAACAGTTCAACTCTCCTACCCTAAACTTTGGGCAAATGGCTTGAAAGAGGAAATATCAGAACAAGTGGAAGGACTCCTAAATCACATGTTGTTTGTTTGTTTGTTTCTAGCAGCCCTGGCCAAGTGAAAGTGCCAGAGACAGGGTCTCCAAGACCACTGAGACAGAGCATTCTTTCGTTACCCAGGATTCTCTCCCCTCCTTGCATTGAGGATGAGATTAAATTAAATTAAGCGTGTGTGAAAATGCCAGAGCCTACTACATAGTAGGTGCTCAGTAAATTCTTGGTGACCTGAACTAAAAAGTGTCTTGTAAAATACCAAGACTAAAAACAAAAACAAACAAACAAATAAAAAATGTACACAATTTTATTTCCTGATGTTCAAGAGACAGCAAGGAGAAGGCCTCTGGCCATTTCCCCAGGTACAAGGAAGCAACTGAGAAAATGAAAAACTTAATGCAAAAAAATCTGATTCTGAGAGGTCACTGGAAATTGACATCTCCTGAATCTGGCTCTTTGTTTTACCAGACTAAGCGGGAAATCTGCAAACGAGAGAATCTTTCTTGCAGCAACAGCCTCTCAAATGTGTCCTGCCAGGAGAAGACCTCACAGCTACAGGATCCAATGCACCGAAGATGCCTTTTGGTGTTCAGCACTTCCTAAGAGTGCCACTTTAGAGCCAATGTGCCACAACACAAAATGGTAATTCTGTGCTCAAAACTCTCTTCTGTAGGTTTGCAGCTTGCCCAAACCCAAGCTGCACTTGACCCCAATCACGTGCCCTGAAATGGACTGACTCTCTCGCGATTTAACTACTGAGATTAGGATGCCTGCATAAAAGGTCCGGCTCCATAGAGTATTTTCAAGAAAAACTAAAAGTTCTTAAATGATCACGTAAAGCCATTTACAGAGTGCGTCACGTGTTTCATATCATTTCCTGTGGGCAGGATCACACTTGATTCCCACCATATCACACATTTTACAAGTCCTGAACATCCCTAAACTGTGCAACTTCTTTGTCATGAACACCACAGAGGAAAACACACAGCCGTGTTTCCACATTATTCAGGACGAAAGCGTGAACCAGCCCCTTTCTACCCCAAGGCTTTGCAGACAGTTACAGGAGATCCTACTGGCTCTTCTCCCGTCTCATACTTCTGTGAGGGCAAACTCCTGTCCTGCCTTCAACTGAAATCCCCATGACAGGACCATTGGCTCTTGGTACCCATGTGGCACAAGATAACCCCACCCAAGACGACCCAGGGAAATATGTGACATCTTACATCTTGCTTCCACCACTCCTAGTTTACGTATCAGTCTTCGATGCCTCACAGCCTGAGATCCCGGAGATGCTGGTTAACTGGGCTGACCAATTTATTTTCACTTCAATTGCCCCCCGCACCCCCCTACCCCCAGTGCACCGCCTCTTAATTTCCAGCACGGTTATCGGAACAGAATTTCCCCTGTTGCAGAACGTTTGCCCCCATACTCCAGTATGACCCTGCAAACAACGAAGTGTGCACTCTCATCTCCACCACCCTGAGTGACTTAGCTGAGACAGTCAAGCCGGTCTCGTGGTCTAACCAGCACTCGCACCCAGATCCTCGGACACTAAAGCCAGGTGTTTTTTCTACCCAGACCTATTAGCAGAGGTTAAAGCCGGGCAGGGAGAAATGCTGAGCACAAGGACATGTCTTTCTATTTCCCCCATCCTTTTTATTAGAGAGAAAATTCTTCCTGGAGAAGGAAAGCACCTCAATCCCTGAGACCCTCTGCAGAGAGCAGTCATGTCACCAGAGCTCTTAGGGGCTCCAACGCAAGACCTACCCAGAATCCCCTGGCTCGGGGCCCACTTGACACTTGGGACTGGGGGCAAGACAGGCATGGCGGGGACTCATGAGGATCACCAGGCAGGCCAGGCTGATCAAGGTGGAGGATGAGGAGTTTTCTCCACGGGCAAAGGAAAAATCTGGGCAAACAAATGGAGTAGAGCCCGTTTATTTAGGCTGGAAGAGGTAAAGTTTTTCTGCACTTTTGAACTGTTTTCTCAAGGCCTGCCTCTCCCTCCCACGCAGGAAACAAACACAGAGACAGGCCTCTTGCAGCGAGGGCTCCAGTGGCTGAAGGCTAGCCCGGCAAAGGCTAGAAGGAAGAGGGGCAAGGGGTGGGGGCAGGGTGCACAGGGGGGGCAGACAGAGAGGAGCTGGGAGAGGAGGAGGAGGGGGAGAGCTGGCACGGAAGACAGAAGGCAGGAGGGCAGAGACGGAAAAGAGAGGCAACGAGAGGAGAACGCAGAGGAAGCAAATACTGGGAAATCTTAAACCCGAATAAAGGCCAGAGAGCAGAGGAGAGGTGGGCTGGGAAGATCCAGCAACTTCCAATTAATGATGTTCAGAAAGCAGCATTTTTCCATCAATTTTGAAAGGAAATTCTCCCTCGACTTTCTTATTTATTTATACATTATATAAATACATTTTTTAAACCAAAAAAGGACCGTTTTTTTCCAATGGGAAAAAGCCTTGTCTGAGATGAAAGCCGGTCTTCAAAAACCCCTCAGAGGAAGCTGAAACCCCACATGTCTTGGTGCTACAGAAAGAAAAACAAAGTGGACATTCTTCCTGTGTTCTAAGGCTTTTTTATGCAGATGTGTTTTTCTTTTAATAAATAAATCTGGACACAGAAGGAAAACGCGTACGCACACACATTCACACAGTGCAACTGTCTGCCTTCAACCCAGGGAAACCGCAGTGAAAAATAAGAATACGTAAGCCCGTTTGCCGAGTGCAGGGACAAAGCTTCTCAACATGCCAACCACAGCCAGTAAAGCTATATGCTCTACCTACGTAGCCTTCCCAGGCTCCCCAGGTGGACAAGGGACTGTGTGGTAAGGAGCAATGACAATCAGAGGTAGGGCTGGACCGGAGACCCAATCACCAGGCTTCCCAGAAGGGCCCACGGTGGTCTTTTAGGACAACACCTGACTTCCTAAGACATTCAGTCGCTTGGTCCTTTGTGAGGACCACTCAGGTTCCCTCCCGGACCACAATAATGATTTCTTAGTGATCACACACACTGAGCTCAAATCTGCCTTCTAATGAGTTCTGGCCTTTGCCCCTCGTGCTGGAGGCTGAAGCCACGCATACAGGTTTAAACTTTCTTCAGCTATCGGCTTACCAACGGCTTTAACATCCCGCGGTCACCGCCTCTTTCCAGGCTTTCAAATTCCTTGGTGGGTCCTTCAACCATTCACGACGGTATGGTTCTTGCCCATCTGCCCCCGCTACCCAGAAGCATTCCTGTGGGCCGGTGTTCCTACAGAGCATCCTGAGCCAGGCCAACATCATACTTCTCAAGAGAAAAGGACACAATCACCCTACACGGTCCACCTCTGTGGGCCCAGCCGGCCACGGGGTTTTCCAACAGCCACACGACAGAGGCCACTCAGAGTGCACTCCCAGGCCTACTCTTCCACAGGGACTGAAGTTCAGCCAGTTCTGCACCCGTTGACTGAATCTTATTAACCTCAGTGTCAGGCTTCACATTTATCCTTATGGAACTTGACCTCGTTTGTTTGGATCCGTGTTTCCACGTGCGGAGATCATTTTTATATCACGAATCTGTCCCCATTCTATGAGCTCTGTGCCATGTGCAATTCAGTAAGTATGCTTTATGTGTCCTTCTCCAATCTGACCCCCCGATAAAAATGTTGAAAAGGCAATGACCAAGTCCTGAGCCCCATAACACCAGAGACCATGCATCATTCTGACACGGGCACATTCATCAAGACCCTTTGGGTACAGCTGCTCAACCAGTTACAAATCCTCCTGATTTTACCACCGCTGGATCCCCATATCCTCACTTTCAGCACAGATATATCATGGAAACACTTGGACAAAAGCTTCACTGGAGTCAGAACCCGAGGCTACAATTTTCAGATGCTCTGCCCAGGAAGCCAGTTCTCCCAGTTTGTCACTAAGGCCCAGGCAAGTGCAAAGGCAGCTGAGGGAATTAGAGCTGGGATTCAGATCTCTACACAAGGAGAGAAAGAGAGAGAGACCCAGAGACGGAGGGGGGAGGGAGGGAGGCAGGGAGAGAGGGGAGGAGGGAGGGAGGGAACAAGAGAGAAACAGAAAGAGGGACAGAGAGAGATGGAGAGAAGGAGGGAGGGAGCTGCAGCCACTTTGCATCCAGAAACAATGGGCATTTAGGGAACAATGGCTACAGACAAAGTCTTGGTCTATTTATATCTGCCACTGTGAGTCCCAGACAGGAGGAACTGGAAGTCTGCCCTGTATGCACAGCTCCAACTGGACCCGAGCTGGGAGGAAGATGAGGTCACCAAGAATGCTGCCTGCTTATAACGGGCTCCTTTTTGCTTGCATAGTTTCTTCTTAGCCTAAAGGATCTCTTTTGCCAAGTGAAGTCTGCTTGCCTACTTGCTAAAATACAGCCATCACTGAGAAGGGGCAGGTCATATGTGTAACTGCTGCTCAGCCAGGCCAAAGCAATGAAGGCCTTTCTCTATAGAGGTCAAAGGAAGGTGGGGATGTCAAGGGAAGCCTAGCCAGTAGATGGAGGTCAACTCTACGGTTCCTGAAACTGAGGAGTCCTATCAGATCTGTTCAGTACACATGTCTCGGGGCACTATGAGTTTTCCTGCAGGAAAGTTCCCTCCTCACTCCTTTGGAGCTAGCAGAAAGAGGCTAGGAGCTGAAACTCAAAGATACGTGTGTCTCACGTCTCATGACGATCTCTGCCTCCCCTTTAATTTCAGCCCCTTCGAACAGACTCTCTCTTTTCTGGAAAGGTCATCTTCTGCTCTAACATTACTTTGCAGTGATCATCAATCTTTTTTTTTTTTAAATTTTTTAATGTTTATTATATTTGAGAAGAAGAGAGAGAGCATGAGCAGGGGAGGGCAGAGCAAGAGGGAGACATGGAATCTGAAGCAGACTCCAGGCTCTGAGCTGTCAGCACAGAGCCCAACTCCGGGCTTGAATTCACGAACCGCGAGATCATGACCTGAGCCGAAGTCGGACGCCTAACTGGCTGAGCCACCCAGGCGCCCCTGGAGTGATCATCAATCTTAATCCTTCCTGTGTTACTTATATTCCGTTTTTTATATGGTTCCGCTTCTCTTTGAATTTTTTTCTTTTCTTTTAATTCCAGTATAGTTAACATACTGTGTTGTATTAGTTTCAGGTATACAATAGTTACTGTGTTACTTATATTCTGAATCCTCCAATCCTTCCTGAAAAGAATCAGCAGTAGCCACATTCAGCCTGTCACTGACACCGAAATGAACACGGCCACAGCCGAGCCAGGGAAGGAGGGGTAGGGACGCGGCAGTGAGCCCTGCGGGCAGTCACCCTGCTGCACCCCTCCACAGACAGCCCTCAGCATCCACGAGCCACAGGTGGCCAGCGACTGCACCTTCCAGATCCGGTCCAACCTTACAACCTCAAGAATCCTAAGTGCAATGCTGGTATCCCCCAAAGGCAAGAAACTCATGGCTGATACAGAGATTAAGCAGCAATTAATCCGAGGAGTAATTTCCGCTTCCCATTCATGCCTACAAGCTCCTGTCACCAACTCCCCTCCTTGCTCCTAGAAAACCAACTCGAAGTAGGCAGAAAGGAGCCTAAACATTAAGATCCTTTTCCTCCTTTATATTGAAAAAGCTTAGGACGTGTCATTGAAACTATCCCAGGGAATGTCACCACATTCACAGGGAACTAGAAACAATGTTTTGGAATTTAAAAGCTTAAGCACAGGGCAGACAGGTGCCGGACATGGCTGCAGTCGGTGCAAACAACAAATGGTTAAGAGTGACGCGTTGTATTCCTTCACCACCCCACACCCTCTTTGGCGACTTCGGAGGTCCCTGAGTCAAGATGCCCAGGGTTTAGACCACTTGAGGGTGGTCTAAGAAACCTGAATCACAGGCTAAGATGATATGTACCACAACATGCAAACACTCCTGCACATCTTTCTTTCTAGGCAGATGGTGGAGACAGAAATGCAGAAAAAACATCGGACCACCTGAAATACGCCAAT
This sequence comes from Panthera onca, assembly GCF_046562875.1. Lineage (NCBI taxonomy): Eukaryota > Metazoa > Chordata > Mammalia > Carnivora > Felidae > Panthera > Panthera onca. The sequence continues at coordinate 89,883,347 of NC_138348.1, read as the reverse complement.
CTCTGAGGATGGAAGTAGGTGCGTGAGCCACCTGAGCGGACCCACTGCTTCGTTCAAACACTGCTTCCTGGACTCCGCCACCCATGCTCCCAACAGGCTAAACATTGCCTTCTACTCCAAGGGCTCTGCTGAACCGTCCCAGGGCAATTCAAGAGAGCCACATGGGAGGGGCGCCTGGGTGGCTCAGTCGGTTGGGCGTCCGACTTCGGCTCAGGTCACGATCTTGCAGCTTGTGAGTTCGAGCCCCGCGTTGGGCTGACAGCTCAGAGCCTAGAGCCCACTTTGAATTCTGTGTCTCCCTCTCTCTCTGCCCCTAACCCACTCGCTTTCTGTCTCTGTCTCTCTCAAAAACAAATAAACATTAAAAAAAAAAAAATTTAGAGAGCCACATGGGAGCCACATGGCAGCAGCAGGGAGAAGTCAGAGACACAAATTCTCATCCTGAAGCGGGGCTGACATCAGAGAAGATGCAAAAGTTGCCACTCAAGGTATGTTTGGCAAGTGGCTGAGACAGCCCTGCCCGAGACCTATCAGTCTTCAAAAATGCCTGCACACCGGATAAAATGTACCAAAAACCGACGGCGTTGCCCTAACACAGCACATCTGGAGCTTACACCATCAGGCTTTATGTATTCAACAACTCATGAAATAAAAGGCCGCGCTCAGTTTAGTAAACGCGATTGTACGTCCCTAATGAGGAATCAGAAATCCTATTGCTTTGAGGGATTTAGGTAGTAATTTCAGAGTACCAGCTCAGGTTCCCTGAGCTGCTAAAGGAGGTACTTAGGACGCAGAAAGATTGCTGCAAAGGGATTATGGGTATTCTCCCTAAATCATTAGGTTCACTGCTTAAACCTATCATCTGAGGCCACTCCAAGGTTTGTTTAGATCCACCTAATCTGTAATTTTGGCCCCTGTATCTTCAACTTTGGCCTTTTTTATGGCCTTGAGCAGTAACTATCATCCCATCCACCCACTTGTGTGTTCACACTTTGCCTTGTCTCTCCTCCTCTATACCGACCTCACTATAGCGATAGGACACATAAAGCCTTATCTGGGGCCAGAAAGCAGGAAAGAGGAATTTATAGAATTTGCTATAAAACTTTAACAACTCCTTAGAGGGATGTTCTCCTTCCTGGCAACTCGACGTAATTACAAGATGAATGAAAAGCAGGCTGTTCGTAGAGGGGAGGAGGGGCCGAGCTCTGTCACCGGTCCGGGGTCCTACATGATTCTCAGTACCCAGAATCAGAAGGGCCTGTAGATGTCAGCTAGTTCAAACCCTTTCTTTTACAGACAGGGAAGGTGAAACTCAGGGAGGTGACATCAATGTGCCCTTGGTCACAGGGTTACTAATTCTAGACCTCTTGATTCCCTGTTCAGTATTTTTTTTTTTTTTTCCTCTCTACACCATTACTGTTTAACTAAGGCAGTGGACCTGGGAGGAGTCGGTCTCCCTCACAACTTTGCTACTATCAAGATCAGGTTCATCATTCAGGACAACCACAGCTCCCCCCCTCCCCAAGTTCCTAAAAATCACAGAGGATCAATCTAAACGAAGATCCAATACACATGACGGGATGGTACAGACCCATGATGCTCCCTGTTCCCAGCACAGACTGTAAGCTTTCGATATCGATGGTCAGGCTCTAATACAGAAGCGTTTCCTTTGAGGAGAGAGTCCGGCTGAATACCAGGAACTCGAAAGCAAGCAACCTTCAATGCCTAACTTCAATTGTGTGATACCGCTGTATGTAACAGCTTTAAAATTTAAGGGTGCTATTCCTATGAATCCAGAGTGAAGGCAGCAGTTAATTTTAGTGACCTGTTAACCTCGACCTAAAAAGCACTGAAAGGAGCACAGATCACCAACATGCCATTCAAAGATTCTATAACATTCCAGTCCTGCTGGTCCTCCGATCGGGTTGAGGGGATACAACAAACGCCACTGAAAAAGCCAGAACATAAAATCAAGGCCATTGGCCTGTACATTGAACCTGATGCTTCTAATTAATGAATCAGTCAGATCACATGTCTGACTCCAAAGGCCATCTCCCAAAGTAACACAAGCAGCTCCAGTTCTAAAGGAAATCCATTTAAATTTAGGGAGCTAAGGACTTAGGGAAAGATACACCCAGCTGTGATCTCTCAGGCTCCACGCGCTGGTTGGTTTGTGTGTTTCTCTCCTATCGGAACAGGCCTCTCTCTCCTAATGGCCCCAAACCTTCCGACAAGCCCACTGCTGCCCCAGCGTCCCGCCCACACTGGCCCAGAGCAGAAGGCACCGGATGTCTCTCCAGGTGGCAAACCCCAGAGGCTGAGGTCTCCAGGCAGACCTGCTCTCCAGATCAATGGGTATGATAGGCCAATAGGTGGAGAGCAGTAACCAAGTGATCGATGCAGAAGGGAGAGGGAGCAGAAACCACTCTCCATCTGCCTGCGTCAGGTGGGAAAGAGAGACAAAGATGCACAGCCCTCAGCCCTCATCCGCTGCTAATAAATGGCTCTGCCTCATCAGGAAGCCATTAGGAAATTGCAGCCACTGCAGCCCCCCGCTCTCGGACTGAATGGTCGGCATGCAGCTGGCGAAAGCACTCATTACTCTGCCCAGACATCCACTGGCTTTCTGCACCTAACCAAGGGAGCCACCAGAATAAGGCTGGGGCTTGCCTGGTGAGGCAGCAGGGGATGGGAGGGTCTTTAGCGACTGTGGACATGCAGAGAGCACCCCCCCCCCCCCAGGAAAGTGCTTGGATCACCAGGGAGAGTAGCAGGGGCTCTTCTCAGGACACACGGATCCACTGCTTCATTCCTCTGTGGGGCAGCCTCGCTGGCATTCCTTTATGCAAAAAGAGCCACTGACTGCTCATGGGTATGGGGTTTCCGTTCAGGGCTGATGAAAACGTACTAGAATTACACATCAGTGATGGCTGTACAACTCTGTGAATGTACTAAAAACCACCGAACAGCACACTTTCAAATGGTGAGTTTTATATTATGGAAATTAAATCTCCGTCTTAATACATCACCATTTTTTTAAGAGCTAGGGAGCCACCTGCTATGAGCCACGCAATGCCTTGGTGATGGGAAGACACAGAGCCTTCACTCGGAGTTTCCCTTCTAGTGGGAGAAACAGACCTTACATAGGCACCCAAGCAATAGCCACACAGTCACATCTCATGATGGGCGATACAACAATGACTAAGACAAAAGGTTTTGCAATGGAGACTAAGTGATGTGGCTGGGCTCCAGAAGCCTTGGGGAAGAGGGCAGGAAACAGCTTGCTGATGTCCCGTGTGTAGGGGGTGAGAGATAGCAGCAGGGGGTGGTCAAGGTATGAAGGCCAACTCCAATGGCAGACGGATGGCATTATAGAGAAAAGGGAAAATGGAGAGGCTGGGACTCTGCCATAGGAAAGCCTTCTGAGATGACAGATAGGCTCTGCTCACTGGAGACCACGGGAGAGGCTGGGCAAGGTCCATTTCCAGAGGCAGACATGCGATGTCTACAACTTCCAGAGCCACTAATACATAAACACTGAGGGGAGGGCCACAGACTCCAGAACACCTCACATTCCCCAAACCCCAAGATGTCCCCGGGAGATGCTGCCCAAACACTCAGATTCCTATCCTACAAGGCTTTCAAGAGAAAGAAATTTCCATCAGAACCTGGTGCTTTCTGGAGGTTTCTCTCCCAACCCCTGGAGGGAGACAAAGGAAGGGCAGACAGAACAGGGCTTCAGGCAAACAAACACCCGGCCAGGGCTCACTGGACATGAACCAAAGAAGGTGCAGTCACAGCACTGTGACCAAAAGAGATCTTTTGGAAAATTCTTTTCCAAGAGGGATCATGAGTTCTGTCCCCTGGAATGCCCCAGAGCAGTTCTGATTGGTTCCGTGGCCCTGACTCAGAATGAGCACGGGCTCCACCCTCAGATGAGTAAATAAACTGACCCAAGAAATGGAGGGAGGGGGAAGAGGAAAGAGAAGAGTCGGGGCTGAGAGCAGGACAGGAACCAGGAGAAGGCAAGTGCCGAGCCTGGTGCAGGGGACAGATGGATGAAATTCTAACTCCATTCCAGAGACGGGTGGTGTGGCAGAATTCAAGGAAGAATATTCTCTGAGCCTTACACCCCACTCCAGTTGGGATACAGCCCTGCCTTGGCAGCCTGCTCACGGCTGCTTTATAATATACTGAATTAGTCACTGGATTAGCAAGCACATTTACACACACTGGCACACAGCTGTTTAAAGACACAGGATCCCCTTCTCTAGGTGCCAGATTCTGGCTGTAAATCAACCATTGCAATGGGCAAGTGGCACATCCCCGAGCTTCACGGTTCCCACAGACATCTTTAGCTGCGAAGCACTTTAGGGAAAGTGGGCTAGAAGCTGGGAAGGTCTAACAGGCTTTTGCTGAGGGACAGAAGGGACGGGGTGCAGAGAGGAAAGAAAGATCAGTGGGCTTTTTCAAGTCCTGAGGCTTATGATCTTCAGCAGGTTTGCCAAATGCATCTGCGGGCCTGGACCCTCACAGGCAAGAGTGACGTTTCCCCCTGGTTTGCCGTATACACAGGTAGAAGTGTTTCTGTCCCAGACCTCGGATGCCTGAGGTCGCTCCCAAGGAAAGAAAGGATCCCAGGGCAAAGAAGAGAGTCATTCGGCAGTCAAAATAATTTTATGCCCTGATTATGACAATTCCAAGAAACGTCCCTATTGGTGAGGCGAGGGCAATGCCTGAAAATAAAGCTTCTGAGTTGGAAACGTGACCGAAGTCCTACCTCAAGTTTGGTTAAGTATGCGTGAGTGCAGGGAAATACTGTGACTGGAGGCAGGGACTGCTCTGGCCCAATGGTTATGGGGGTGTCAAGTGGAAAATTTTCTGTAACCAGGTTAACAGAAACCACAGTTTTAACAACCGCTGAAATAATAAGAGCGCTGTCAGCAGGGAAGATGTGTGCAGAGCACGGTGGCCTAGGAGATAATGGTAAAATACCATTTACTGAGACCCTGTGGCAGTGGAAAAGTATTTTACAGGGATCACCTCAAATCCTTACAACAGTTCTGAAAGCTCTTTATTAGGATCTCCACTGTAAGGATCATTTTTGAAAAGCAAGGCTTTTCGACACTTTGCCTAAGGACAAATTAAGTCGGCAGAAAGCCTGAATTCAAACCCAGGGCCGGCTCACCTCAACCCTGTCCTTCCAGGACCCCATAATGCCTGCAGTGAGGGACATCATTAAAACCCACATCATGAATGACAGACTGTGATTTGGGGACAAAGATTCCTCTCTATGGAGCAACCTAAATGTAAACCCCTTCCCTTTGACTCAGATGGGATGTGGGAAAAAGGGAATGTGTCAATGTGTGTGTGTGTGTGTGTGTGTGTGTGTGTGTGTGCACGTGTGTGTACAAAATATATATAGGTATATAGGTATATAGATATGAAGATCAGGGGAAGAAACTCATGGCATAAACAAATCCACCTGACAAACAGAAGAACCAAATACAATTACTAAAAAAGGGTGCAGTGCATTGAGGGTCCAGAAGTACACGCAGGAATTTCGAAAAGACTTGCAAATAGATTTATGACTGGTGTGTGTAGGAGGAGCTTATCTCGCACCAGCTTTTACTGTATTACTTTTTTCACGTTTTATTTATTTTTAAGAGAGAGAGAGACAGACAGACAGACAGTATGAGCGGGGCAGGGGCAGAGAGAGAGGGAGACCCAGAATCCGAAGCAGGCTCTAGGCTCTGAGCCATCAGCACAGAGCCTGACACAGGGCTTGAACTCACGAACAGTGAGATCATGATCTGAACCGAAGTCAGACACTTTACTGACTGAGTGACCCAGGCACCCCCAGCTTTCAGAAATTCAAATATTAAGTCCTTAGAATTAGTTTGCCCATAAAAACACTGAAAATATTCTCTTCTTAGAAAGCAAGGCAGCCAAGGGCCACCGGAGACTGGACTCATCTTTGCTCCTCGCTCACTGTCTGCAGCACGTCTGTGAGCATCACAACGTGACCAAACCCTATGAACCCAGAGGCAAGTTGCCAGGGCCCAATCTCATTGAAAAAAAACAACATCGCTGTTTTGTTCATCCAGCACCCCAACCCGCTGGAGACACTGAAGCCAGCCTGGAATTCCATATTCCCCCCATTAGCCCATTCATCACAGAAGAGTATAGGTGAGGGCATAGAAAAGCCACAAAGCTCCCCAAAAGAAGCCTTCGGAAATCCAGAAATAAAGAAACAGATACTTGATTTTTCAAAAAACAAAAAAAAAATCTCCAACTGAATCAGAGGTTAACGCCAGGTCTTCCATGTAGACATTGATTCATTCCATGTGTGTTTATTTATCTACAAACATTCCTGTTGCATCAAGTGGCCTCAAGGCCGAGGCTTGTACCTCTGAACATTCCCTCCCTGGAGAATTCTCAAGGAAGGGTGGAGCTCCTCCTTCATTCCTCGATTTCCCAATCTGAAAAATGGGGGCCAAGGCTCCAATTCTGTATGGGAGTTCGGTCAGTTCAGTTAGCTACTTTTCATTTGTGAATTTTGAATTTGAAAATGCACAATGAAAACTCTGGGAACTATTTTTTTTTTCTCTCTCCCTGTATTACACATACCAGCGGTAGATATTTATAGATCTACTGAATGTTTTCTTCCTTACCCTGGTAATAATGAGGAGCCTAAAGAGCATAAAGCACAAAACAATGTGCCAAGAATCACAGCTTTCAATAAGAATGTTAGCAAATTTGCTCTCCCAACAGATTCTAAGTTGGTAGGACTTTGTAATCAGAGAGATCTAAGCTCAAATTTGTGACTCGAAAGCTCTAAGGCCTCCAGAAAACGAACTGAACCTTTCCGAGAGTCAGTTTCTTATCTTCAAAATGGGGATTAAAACACCAACCTCACCAAGTTGTTTAAGGAAGGGGATTATTTGTGCAAAGCACCCCGCCGTGTGCCTGGCGCATAGTGGGTGCCCTGTAAATATTAGCTTTACTTTTCTCTCATTTCTCCAAACTGAAGCCCAGATACACACAAAGGCCAAAAACGAGCACCCGGCAGCTCTGAAGAACGTTCGGTCGCCATTCGGAGGCAAGGAAGGTGTAACACTGAACTCTTGTTCTTATGCAAAATCAAGGAGCATTTCCTGTACTCACACACATGACTCATCCCAGTTCCTATGTATTCAGTACTGCAACTCTGTCTGTATCATCTCTCCCACTAATTTAATAACATTCCCTGCATCGCCAATGACTCCAGAAGACTTTCCAAACCTGAGCTCATTAACTCTCCTACTCTCTCCCAATGAGAGGCAGCTCACTAGGAGTGAGCACCCTTCTTCCAGAAGAATCCAGAGATGATGCTGAGATGTGGCGACAATCTGGCAGCCCAGAGCAAAAACAGACACAGGTATCCTCATTCTGATACCCCAGGCAATACAACGTAAAGGATGACCACCTATAAGCGGACCCGTCCAGTTTTCAGCCCAGAAAATGTGCATACCAGGAAAAGGTTAAGACCAAGGACTCCTTAGGATTGACCCAAACTACCCACCGGTGGAGAGCAGGGAGCCAAAGGCCCAATCCCCTGTTTGAGAAGGAGACACGCTGCAGCCACAGGAAGATATGCCTTAGAGACTACATTTTCCTGGCAAGCACTAAGTTCAGTGCCGAGGTTCAAAAGGACCAAACATAATGTGATTATCTCCATTTTTGGTGCAATCAGGGTACCACCCTCTCCTCCCCATCAGTAATTCCTCTTGCCCTATGATCCAGAGCCCCCCAAGGGCCCTGCTGGCTACTCAGGATTACATTCCCCCCCCCCAAGAAAACAACAACATGCCAAGGGGGACGCTTCTCAGTGTAATCACCTGTCACTCCACGTTGGAATGCTCTAGCTTCCTGAACAACCAACACAAGGAGGGAGGGGCCTTCTTTTTACTGCTAAGGAACAACACATTGTATTAGAGGGGTAATCAAATATAATTTTGCTAAACTCCAAGTGTTTATACCTGGTGCCATAGCAAATGCCCCTGCCCCAAATGGAAACTAGCAGAGGTGGGGGGTGGGGGGGTGTTTAAAATCCACTCATCTAAGACGTCATCACTTCTCATATGGCTCTTTGGCACAATTCTTTCCCATAAAATGCAGGAGGAGATTCAAAGGTTTTTGTTTTTCGGTTTTAGGGGTTTTTTTTCCCCCTCCGGCTACCTGAGGTTTCTGCCAGTCATTAAGATGGACCTCATTTGCTAAAACGGGTAAACAGAGGCACAGAAGATTATATATTTCAACACAGGGAAACAGGCGGGACAGGAATTCTTTTCAAAATTCTTTATATTGAACAAAATAATGTATTTCCCAAAGTCTAAGATCAAGCCACCCCAGAGGGAAACTGCCCATTTGTCTAAAAGCCTGTGGAGTAATAACTCACATTTTTTTTTTTTACTTGAGAAGAAACTAACTTGCCATCCTACTTAAAAGTTGGCCAGTGGGTTGGCATCTTGGAAAGCTATGCAGATTTTTCGGATCCTATGTCAGAGTCGTCGGTGAAACCCACTCAGAGCTCAATAATGAGCCAACTGTGTGGGACCCACTAACTACATATAAAGTATGTGGAGGAAATCTATATCTAACAATAGAGAAGAGGGTGTCCTGTTGGCATTTCTGATCTCAAGCTAGTGTTCATTACCATTACTATCATTAGCCATGTATTTACCAAGTACCATAGAAATAGTGAAAATATACGTGGCTGAATGGAAAAGTCAGGAGGTTTGGAGGAAGACAGCTTCATGTCCTAACTCTGTCACTTACCTACCATGTAACCTGGGGAAAGAAAACTTAGGATCCGCCCTGCAGGTTCCCCATTTGTAAAATGTTCCTAACCCAAAGAATTACCTCGAGTGAGCGTCAAATGTGGTAAAGTCACGTGTCTCCCTGTAAAATCTCTGCCAAATGATAAGCAAGTATCAAGTGAACTGGTCAATCCTAAGCCCAGACAGACTGTAGTGTTTCCCCCAAATTCAACAAACATCCAAAGATTTATGCAAATTCTGGAGGCAGCACACACAGAACTTCAGAGTTCATGGGTCTGAATCCGAACCCCTACACTCACCAGCCATGTGAGCTCAGACAAGTTGTGTGACCTCTCAGTTTCTTCATCTGTGAAATGGAAAGAATACTCGGCTAGTAGAGATTAGGGTAAAATAATGAGGTCCCTGGCACATCAATATCTTGACACATTCATAAGTTAGCACCTAGTAACTAATAGAAAAAAAAGGAAAAGGATCAAGAGGAATGGAGAGACTCTATCCCTATGTACGTACCAGTAAAGTCTACCTTATATTACCAGTGGCAGTTTTTCTTGTTTTTCCCCAAACTGACATGCCACTGTTGGTCCGCCTGCTGCTGACAGAAAGGACGAACTGTGATAGGCTTTTCTCAAAATGTAGAAATAACATGGGGCACCTGGGTGGCTCAGTCGGTTAAGTGTCCGACTTCAGCTCAGGTCATAATCTCCCTGTTCGTGAGTTCGAGCCCGACGTCGGGCTCTGTGTTGACAGCTCACAGCCTGGAGCCTGCTTCCGATTCTGTGTCTCCTTCTCTCTCTGCCCCTCCCCCACTTGTGCTCTATCAAAAATAAATAAATGTTAAAAAAAATTTTTGAATGTAGAAGTAACATCAAGAAAATGATTTTTCACGGGCGTCTGGGAGCCTCAGTCTATTCAGTGTCCGACTTCGGCTCAGGTCATGATCTCGCGGTTTGTGAGTTCGTGCCCCATGTCGGGCTCTGTGCTGACAGCTTGGAGCCTGGAGCCTGCTTCCAATTCTGTCTCCCTCTCTCCCCCTGCCCCTCCCCTGCTCATGCTCTCTCCCTCTCTCTCTCAGAAATAAACACTAAAAAAATATATAAGACAAAAAAAGGAAAGCAGGGAGGTGTTGACTTTAAAAAAAAAAAAAAAGAAAGAAAAAGAAAAACGATTTTCAGATAACAGCTGTGTGCAGGTGACACTCTTCCACGGCGGCAGAGAGCGGCCCTTGCAAAGCCAGGCGGCCTGTGCTCGCCACACCCCGACATACACTCGCAGCTTCCTGGACGGCTGTGGAGACTGAAGCAGGTGGTGTCTTGTCTGGCTCGGACTCCACCGGACGGCCTGCGCCCCGCAGAAGGGTCAGCCGGTTGCTGCGCAGACACCATTCCCTGAAAGGCCAGAAGCAAGCGGGCCCGGGGCCCTTCCCTCTGTACAAACAGGAGTCAGGGGCCTTGACTCGCTGACTATGTCAGGAAGAGGCACTGAGGTGGCTTTCAGCAGAACGCATTCCTGCTGCAGGAGAGGACTGTTTACCTACCGAGCGAGCAGCGCACAGAGAAGTGGCAGCTTAGACGAAATAAGCTCAGGGCTCAGACCACATGCTCAGCCCTGGGGAGGCAGCTGGGGCCGGCTGCTTCACCTACCAGACCCCTAACCTCCATCTCCTCCCTCCCGATGAGACCCCACCCTGGAACTGCCTTCCGCTGCAAACGTAGCGAAGGCTCCTGGAACGAGGAAGCCGTCTCAGGGAGGGGGACCAAGAGGAAGGTATGACTCCTGGCCCAGTGTCACCCCTGAGGCAACGTGCCCGGGTTCTCCGACTGCAAACGAGGCCAGGAATGGTCCCGGACACCTCTCTGCAGTCAAGTTATTCACCTTCACAGATGTATCCCAAATTCTCCCACTGATGGAACTGTGAGGAACAGAATTTGAGGATTAGGAGGAAAGCATCCTCGTTTGGCCTACCCCTTGAATGCCATTCTACGCTCCCTCCGTGCCTGAATTATCTTACATGTTATCTAGAGTCATAAAATGTCAGTGTTAATGGGGCGCCTGGGTGGCTCAGTCGGTTGAGCGTCCGACTTCAGCTCAGGTCATAATCACTGTTCGTGAGTTCGAGCCCCGCGTCGGGCTCTGTGTTGACAGCTTGGAGCCTGGAGCCTGCTTCCAATTCTGTGTCTCTGTTGACTCTCCAACCAATGATGGGCCCCCCAGAGGACACCCTATTCACTCGACACACAATATGTATTCCTACTGTGCTGATGAGTCTCCTGTTCCATCTAAGGAACCAGTATTTCAAGGATATAAGACAACCTGTGCCTCATGTACAGAATTCACTTCAATTTTAGGCAAGGAATAGCCAATAGACAGGAAAAACATATAAATACTGAAAGTAGAAAGGTCATTGCATGGAAACTCTTCCACCAAAAATTTCCTGTGATGGAGTTTCTGAAGGCTATTTTAAAATCCGACTCCAAAACACTCTTACTTTAAACCTAAACGCTGAAGTAATGAATTTCCCCAGCACTAAACTGTCATCACACAAAAAAGTCATTAGAGAGGAGCCGTTACAGTACCTGGCACCCAGTTTAGAGTTCCTAAATGCTTCAAAAACCATGATCTGCAAACACTCCCTGGTTTAGGAATGCCCTTGCCTGACCTAGATTCTTTATTTTTCATTCGTACCTTGAAAATACGTACCTGATTGATTCTGTCATCTTCTCTGAGGTTTAACGCCTATTCTGATAAACTGATACAGAGGTTTTAACAGTATGAGTAGGAGGTAAAGTAATGCTACCAAAAAAAAAAAAAATTCACCCCTCTCAGAAGCCTATTCAATGTAACACTTCTCTGTCCTTAAAATCTCCCTACCTTCAAAGGCAAAATTCATCCTGAGATTCAAAATGTTCTTACATGGGTCCTGGCCTCACACTTCCTTCTCTCTTCCCTTTCTACAATCAAGGTATTTTTCTTCATATTTATGTAAGCCTTTCTTTTAACTCTAAACTTTTGGCATTCATCCCACACTGTTCTATCTAAAATAATCCTTTCCCTGTTCTTACGCCCCCTTCCAATGCTTCTGAAATAGCCACGTTCTCTCTAAAGCTGACCCGTGAAATTATTCTAGCTGAGAAGTGTTGGAAGAAAGAACCCAACGGGCCCAGGAAACAGAAATAATCATTGATCCACACAGAGTTCCATAAATTCACACAATGGTTCTCCTGCATGTTTAGCCATGGAAGCATCTGGAACACAGGGAAGATTCCATCTGATTATCCCCGACCAGCCGTGCATCTATGAGGGATTTAGGGGGTTCTGAAAAGATTCCACAGCCTAAGAGTGGGAACAACAGAGCTGAGGTCACCCACTTGACCACCTGAGATGGGTCCCTATGAGTTCTCCAAAAGTCTATGAAATAATCACGTGAATTCTTGCATTCCTTTCTTTAAGTATTTCTTCTTGTTCCTTTATGAGTTCTTTCTTACTTTCTTACTCTCTTCCTGCCCTCATTCGTTTTTCTGTCTCTTCCTTTTTAGCCAAAAGGGATGTTGCAACTGAATCCACCACTCCCTTCCTCCTCTCCTAAAGCACCGAGGGCTTGCTTTTTGCTTTTGTTTTTACCCACTTTAATGGTACCAAAAAAACTTTTTTTTTCCTTGCCCTTTTTGATCCCACCAGTAAAACTTCTCACCGTGGACGCGCATTAAGACAAAACAAAGCAAAAATGTTAATTGTCTTTGCTTGTGTAATGATGACATTTCCCCCCTACTCGAAAGTTCATTTTCTCTCTCTCTCTCACACACACACACACACCACACATACACAGATACACCACACACATACACACAACCACACACACACTACATGCATTAAGTTTACAGTTTCTCTGCAGAACCTTGCAAAGCAAAAATCAACAGCTTAGCATAGCTACCCAAAGCTACCAAGAGGTTTCAAATGCCTGAGGTGGACTTGTTTGAGGTTGATTTGTAGTTGTTTCTCAGGCTCTGAGAAATATTATATTATGCGTCAAAAACACATTTAAAAATATAACTCATGGTTGGGGGAAACCACACTGAACTTGAATTGCTTCAAACTCTTAATCTGGTCCTCGTAGCTTAGTTTGGAAGGTCTAGCCCCCAAGATTAGCGACTGAGAGTAGGTATCATAAAGAATATTGTCATCTCAATTCAGTGTCTAAGTAGTGTGACCCTCGTTTGCTGGGAGAGTCTCAGTTTATGTCCATCATTCTAGTATCATTATTCACAGTGTCCATCACTCTCTCAAAAGCGTCCCAGTTTAGATGGTAAATTAAATGAACTCACTACCTGTACAACATCAAGATCTGAAACCCAATACAAAACTGGCCAATACTACTTTGGGCCTTCAAGCACCATCTGCATCAATATTTTACAAATCTCAGGGACAAAACTAAATGCTACAGAAAAGGACAATTGAAAAGAGGTGACAGGACAGTAAGAAGTGCCCAGTGACAGGCTTGGACACAAGCAGCAGAAACTGGAAAGCACCTGGGAAATATGACGAAATTGGCCAAAGAATCAATAAATATTTATGGCTTGACCAGCAGTATTTTGAGTGTGTCTGTAAGCATGGCTCCCTGCCAATGAAATTGGATATACTGCAACCTCCAACACAGACCAATTTCTTTTCGTATCTGCACAGAGACTCCAAACTACACAATGAAAAAAGTAACACAGATAGGCACAGGGCTTCGAAAAGTAGCCAAGTAGAAATAGCCTGTTAATGCAATTTGAAAAACATCTACCGACCTTTTGAAAAAAGATGTCTTTAACCCAACTGAAAAAAAGCAAAGCCATAGGCACATGACCAACAGAAATGATGCACTGGGGAATTGTCTTGATGTTCCCAGTGCTGAGTTAAGAGCTTAGCAGCTGTAAGCAAAGAGTGGGCCTAAAAGTCTGTGAACGTGAGAGCAAATCTTGTAAGAGATTCTGTCTGAGCGGAGAAGTGGGACCAACATTTCATTCTGGAGTAGCCAGATAAAAAGATGGAAACTGTGTTGTCAATATACAAATCCATCTCTACGATGACTGTGTGGGCCCGAGGATGTTACTTACTTGGGAGAAAATGCTCCCCATAAGGCAGTGATAGAGGGAACAATACCTACCCCATGGACAAGTGGTCAGGACATCTGTTTGTTCCCTATTAACCCTGGGTCGTAGAGGGTTGGTGAATCTTCAGGTAGAATCCCAAAGCTCGCCTTTCCTCCCTGTGCCAAAATAACTACAAACAGTCCCCTGACTCATGGAACGGACTTGAAAATGCTACATTTTAGTTGGAAAAAATAAAACATCTGGTGCAGAGACAGAAAATGTAGGCGCCTATAGCTTCTTCCGGAAGCAGGAAAATTAAACTACAACCGAACTAAGAAAACACACTAGTTGCTGATCTATGTCTCTCATCAACCAGATTGTGAGTGAGATTCTCTGCAGAGCTGTGCCTGTGATACAAGAGGCAAAACAGGGAGCATCAGGAGGCTCCAGGAAGGATGTGAACTTGGAAGTGACCAGCATCACCTGGCCACCTGTGACAGAGCAGAATACATCTGGGAAGACATCAGACAAACAAGAACCCGGGTTCTCCGCGTGGTGGTCCAAGGCAAGCATTGCTCGAACCTTCAAGCATCTTCCTACGGCAACACGTCAGGACTGGCAGGCCTGGAGACTGTCTGCAGAATAGGCCCTTTCCCTAAGGTCAGAGGAGTCATGCAAGGAGGGAGCCCTGTATCTCCTCAGCCCCCAGAGCACCCACCATCACTGCTTTCTCGAGCATCCCTTTTAATTTCCAGAGTGTCTGTGAATAACACGGGGATTCTATTTTAGGTATAACATGCCTGCAAACAGCTCATCAGTTTGTAAGTTTCTAACAAGTGTGGCCTTGGGCAAAATTATGTATCTCTTTGAGTTTCCCATTCCTCATCTGAAAAATAGATAAAAAAAATAGCTCTCCCCACCTGAGTCCAGGTGAAGGGTCACAGTGTTATTTTATGGGAAAGTCCAGGCTCCATGCATGTTTCAGAGAAATCCCTGTAACTTGGGATGGCAAGAGACTACCTCCAATGCAAGCTCATGGAATGCCATGATAGCCACCGGTTATTCATTCCGCAAACCAGAGAGACGTCTGTAATTATGCTGTTGCTATAGCCATTGTAGAGTTATCTGTGCTCTTTGAAATAGAGAGAGCTGCTTTCCTGAAAAATCCTGACCTATGCTAACCAGCTCTCTGCCTTGTAGAGATTTTGCTGGAGCCCAGAGTAAGCCGGGCTCTGGGAGGCTGCCCACGGGCTGGTTTGTCTCCCGGGGGCGGGAACCCTCCTACAGGGTGGTCTGGTCTCTTTAAGAAAGAAAAAAAGTTACATAGACAAAAAAAAAAAAAAAAAACACAGCAATACAAACCAACCAAAAATGCCAGGAATGCAAGCTTTGCCAACCAAATAAATAAATAAAATGTGAGATACTTTATAATAACTAGACATGATGCATTTCTCAACTCTGCATAATTGAAACACTACTTTTCCGTCAGCCCTTCAAATGTCCCCCTGACTCCTAGTCTTGGTGGCTCTCTTGCTTGCTTAGAGATAGCACTGATAACCCCCATCACCCAAAGTTACTGACCAAGCCCCGTGCCTTAGCAGAGAGTTGGGACCTCGAGGTACTTGGACACTCTGAAAGTTACCTGGTTCACTGTGTTTGCTCTGTGGGCCACAGAATGGAACCTCACTGGTATGAGATCTCAGCTAAGGAGATGAAAAAGTTCTCTTCAACTTTACATTCTCTCCCAAAAAAGGAGATGAGGGGAAGTACATTATACAGCAACAGCCCCTATTAAACATTTCAAGGGGCCCCTGAAAATTCTACACTGGTTTTCTGTTGACTTGTTTTCTAGTTAACTGTTTAGAATCTACTTGGGGTCAGTACTGCTTTAAGATTTTGTACACCTCAACAGACACAATTCTCCTGGCAGCCCTGTGAGACAGAACAACTATCACACTCATTTTGCGGATGCAGGAGCTAGAGCACAGAGACATGAAGTAATCTGTCCAAAGTCACACAGCTAGTAAGTGGCAGAGCTGGGATTCAATCCCAGACAGGCTGGCTCCAGACTCCGGGCTCTGAACCACTGGGCTTGTTAGTCACTAATGGAGTGTGGTCCGCGGGGGTCTGGGAGCACAGTGAGCTTAATAGCCTGGGCAACGCTGCCCGTTTTTCTTGTCTACGCGGATGAAGGCATAAAGACTGACCAAAGGGACGACCGAAGGAACACATCTTCTTCCTGTCTCTGAGGACTATGTGGGTGTCTGATGGAGGACGGGGGTGATCCTTTCATTCTCATAAAATAGCAAACATGGGAGAATCAGCACTCCCGCTCCTCCCTGAGCATTTCGCTCACCTCACCAGCAAGGTGGAGTGGAGAAGGAGGGGAAAATTAAGCGGCTTGGGAATGTATTTGCTTTGGCACCCAGCCTCCACCCTTCTCAGTGAGCTCCACACCAAGAGGGAACTCATGGACTCTCCATGGCTTTGTTTCTTTTAGCCCATGTAAGACCCGAGAGCCTTGCCATCATATATTGCAATTAGAATGGCATACCCACTTTACACTTACAAGGAGTATGCAATTCCAATGTTATTTCAAAGCGTAGGTTAATTTGGTACTTAAAGCTGTTGGAAATCTGTGAGGTCTCAATCTAGAAGAAAAGTGTAAAAAGGTTCAGGATCAGGTCCTAGCCACAAAAGACAGGCAAAAAACCCAGGACTCCCATTTCAGCACCTACTTCCCTGCTGCCTCTCTTTGGCTCCTGGATTTGGGGAGGGAAAATCTTGGTTTAATTATTTAAGGCAGATAAGATCCCACACTAGTTGTCTCCACACATAAGAAACTAAACAACCCAAAGAATCATTGTGAAAAATATTTAAGTCACAGCTGTGGACACAAAGCCACGCTGTGAGAAGTTAAACTTTAAACACATGTCCTATATGGTCTGATGGGCAAAGCAAATCCCACTTAGCCAGTGTCTTCTCCACCCCCCAACAAAGGCAGCAGCCATGGCGAATGTTTCTTCTATCCTTGCACCTGCAAGTTTAAGCCTCAACTGACGTTTCTTTGCTGAGCTTTTCAAACGTAATTTGCAGTATCACTCAAGGAAGGCAACGTACACTGAGAAGTTAGAAAAGGGATTAATTTTACCTTAGCCACGGGCTTACTAGATTTTCTTAAGTGACTTACCTTCTCTGTGCCTGTATTTTCCTCTCTAAGATATGGGTACAATATTCACATATACGCTACCAAAAATCCAGAAAAAAACCAAAACCAAAAACTTCTGTATATATTTTCAAGTTTCTCCGTCTTCCCCAAGACAGTGCCAGAAACCAAACCTCCTAACGATAAATGGCAGAAGGTTGCCCAATTTCTCTGACCCACTGACATTTTGTTGTATTGAAGGATGCTTACAAAACCTGACCAGTGGCTTGTCAACCTTTTCTGGAAAAGAGAGGCATTGTAAAGATTCCTATTATAATAGATGCTGACTGTAGCATTAGGGCTTCCTGTCCCCAGTTTACAGATGGGAAAGCTAAGCAAAGTTACTTGCCCGGGGGCTTATTTTTTTTATCAATAACCAAAATAACAGCTCCATATGCTCAAAATCTCTAGTGTTAATATTAACTTACCCCCCAGATCACCTCAGCTGTTCACTGTGACCCAAAACACGTGGTGCCAGGGGCTCTTCACTCCTAGCCCCTGAAATCCACTGTAGGTATGGAAACTGACCAGCTTACATGCTATTTCCCAGACAGCCGAATCTGTCTCTTCCCCATAGGCATGCATACAAACAAGCCATTCTTAAGGAAAGAACCTACGAGATGAGCTTACATCTTGGCTGCGAACTATCATTTCTTTCATGCATGGTTTGGTGCAATTGTGACTAACAGAATTTATTCTGGCTTCCTTGAACCCCAAACACAACCATCACAGCAGCATCATTTCTGAGCTGTAGCTCTAAGTGCCCGAAATGTCTCCACGGTTCTAGCTGAACTCAGCGTTGCTCTGACCATCAACATCCCTGTGACAACAAACAGTCTTAGCCTTCTTTGTGCACCTCCCAGTGGAACCCCCAGTACCGGGGCTGAATGTGAGGGGGTCTAACAGGAGAGGACATGGTCATCCATGTCTTTATGAACATTTCGGAATGATCTCCAAATGACAAAACATCAGCTGGGCTTGGGTTTGAAGTTTAAGCAGATTAAGAAAGGGTTAAACTAAGCAACTCATTACAGCAGAGGCAAAGAAGCCTGAACCACAGGCGGGAGCAGCTAAACTTATTGATAATCAGATACCACAGAGAAGCAGGTTACTTCTGTGAATTATTTTCCAGATGGCATCACCTTCGCACTGTATCTTATTATATACCTTTACCTCTAAAATCACTAATTTCTAAAAGATAGCTGGCTGTTGCCCATCCTAAAAGAAAACATCTACTCTTCTCAAAGCGCATCTATCCCAGGGATTCTGGATTCCAAGACAAAATCACATTCCTTTCCTATCCTCTTCTTCAAATCCTTCAAACCAAGGAATTGGACAACCAACCACCAACCAAAGACACAAAGTCGCGTTTGGTGTCAGGACGTTGTTCCCTCTTGTAACAGATCTTTGGTGGCAGAGGGCAAATTTATGGCAGACTAGGAAGATGGGTAAAGTAAGTAACCTGCAGGAATAGAAGCGGGATGTTTCCAGAAGTTAAGACGATCATTTCAGTTCTCCTCCCATGTCCTTGCCCTCAACCCAGAAAAGAGGAGCTAGATAGCAAAGGGACATGTGACAGAGGGGCGCAGGACGGCAAGATGTTTGAAACGTGCTTGCAGGCCAGTCAGTTACACACTATGTCGGTTCTTACTGCCCAGGGCCCTCCATCCAACTCCAGCTCTGGTAATGCGGGGGCCAGTGGATGATGTCTTCTGCGGCAGTGTCCACCCCCCGACCCCCCCACAAAGCTAGGGGAAAAGGCCAGAGCGTTCTCACTCATTTGGAAAGATAAGAAAGCAGGAATGGGGGTGCTGGACATTCTATAAGCTTTTTCCCATTACTCACAAAAACACAGCTGTGAAAATAAATACCACCCCCCAAACAAGGGTCCCAAGCCACCAACAGTCTTCTCTACCTTGCTTCCAGCTGCTCCCAGCATCGCCTTGCTCAGGCAGAAACGAACTGCCTGGAAGGGAACAGCGAAGCAGGGGGGGGAGAAGCGGAGGGGACCCCAGCCTCCGGCCCAAAGCTGGCGTGGGGGCCTCGACAGTCACCACTCACCCGGGGAGGGGAAAAGCTCCAGATCGACTTTTTCCGTCTTGATGATGGTGAGAGTCGGTTTGAGATCGACGGCCGCCTTCATGGTGCCAGGAGTGGGGGGCAGACAGGATTATGGCAAGTTTGCTGTTATTCTTGTTGTTTGTCTTTTTAATGGGGATTAATAACAGGGGAAAAGGGGACGGGAGGGGGGGGGGATCCGACTTTCTTCCCTAAGATTTCAGATTGCCGCTGACTTTTCCCCGCGCCCAGAAGGTGCGCGCCCGGCACTCTCCCGGGAAGTTGGCACTTTGCGGAGAAGTGCGCGCGCCCCGGGTCCCAGCCTCGCCTGCGCCTCGCCCCGCTCCTCCTCGTCCTCGCCCCGCTCCTCCTCTCCGCCGGCAGGCAGCTTCAGCTCGCTCTCGCTCTCCGGAGCCGCGGTCTCCCTCCCTCTCTCCCTCCTCTTTAGGGCGTTTCTCGCGGCGCCGAGGCTCGGCCGCCGGGTCTGCGCGCCCGCCCCCCCCCCCCCCATCCCCCAGGCTCTCCGCGGGGGGCAGGGGGGGAGGAGCGAGGGGCGGGGACGGCGGGGCGGGGGCGGCCTGGGGGCGGGGCCAGAGGCCAGCGGCCAATTGTCGGCGGCGGCCCAAAACGAAAGGAAGGCGGGGCGGGGCTCCGCGGCCGCCGGCGCCCTAGCCCCCTGCCTGCTGCCTGCCGGGGCCCAGCCGCCCTGCTGCCTAGAGCTGAGCGCGGAGCCGGCCGGGCGCTGAGCCCTCTGCCGCGCCGGGAAGGGCCCAGGGCCGGCGAGCAGGCTGGGTGCAGAGGCTGCCACGGCCGTTGGGGAAAGTCCGTCTGATTCGCCACGCATTCTTGAGGACTTGGTCACCCGCTCCTGCCCCCCCCCCCCCCCCCAGTAGCAGCATAGTTTTCCGAGTGCGTGTACATCATTCATTCACAAAGACTGACACACAGGACGTGAGGCATGCGGAGGAAGGGGCGTGCGTGCGAGCGGGCGCAGGGGGTTCTGAAGCCAGTGTCCTCGAAGGGCTTTATGAGTCCTGGACTGCAGCCGGTTTGTGAGTCAGGAATCGGTTCAGTGTTTCTGGAGGAGCCTTAGACTTTTCAGAGCTCACCCGTATCATGGTTACGAAATGACTTAAGACGAGGCAGCGTTGGAGAGCTGAAATCTTGTTTCGCTGTCCTTGAGAAGGATCAAGCTCAAGGCAGCCTCCTGGAGACCCCTAGACAAAGGCCCAAATACTTCTGTGTTATTAGAAGAGCATAGAACAGGGCCCCCAAACTGGAATCCAATCATGGGCTTCCATAAGCTTCCAGTTTACCTATAGCAGTGGTTGAGTGGAAGGGGAAGCTATTTTTCTTCTAATTATGTGGTCATGGGCCCTTCCTTTCACAGACTCTCTTCCACTGGAGAAAACTGGAAACCCCACAACTACCACCAGCACGGAAAGAAATGCAGAGGCCCTGTGGTTTTGAATTTCTGGAGTACATCATTCACAGCTGTGACACAATCAACAATGCACAACCCCTGTTCCACTTGGGAATTTCGGACACTTCGGACACCGCAACGCGATCCCAAATAATTAATGATTTTGCACTAACACATTGGTTATCATATGTGGAGGTAGTTGGTTCTAAGTAACAAAGCAACCAGTGAATATAGAGGTACGTACATAGACACGCTTAGGTATAGCTAGAGTCAGACATTGAGATCTACCTTTAGTTAACTAGAAGATTAAGCATATATCTTTCTGAACCTCAGAAAAAAGTTATTTTTAATACTGTTTCCTGATTTCTAAGCATATGTTGAACTACCACCACCTGCCTGTTAACTGTATGTAACTGCTGACAAACACTCTCCCCGCCCCCCCCCCCCCCCCCCCCCCCGCCCCATCAATTTGAACACACCTGCTTACCTTTACCTAACCCCAGTTTTGTCTCCTTGAAGCATTAGTAACTTGCAGGTTTCCCACAGCAAATGAGAGAAGGAGCCAGGAACAGAAAATAAAGCTCTAGCTCTTGGTTCAAACTTCAGATGATGCCCCTCCTTCAGTAACAAGAGGAAAATATTTGTATGTGATAATCCTAATTTTTGAAGGATTGTTGTAATCCAATTGTTAGATTTCCAAAAGGTGTGAGAAAACAATGCTGGCTTCCAGATGACAAGAACAGACACTTCTGATCCCGGGAAAAGCTGGGGGAAACCGCTGATGAATGAATTGTACATTTATATGTCCAAATGAGCCGCAAAGGAGAGGATCTTGAACCAATCCTGCCTTGCCCGTTCTGAACACATCAGCAAAACAACTGAACAAATCAAGAGTTGCTTTGGGGAATCTTGTTTTATTAATGTTGTGTTAAGAAAATGCTGGTATTTTTAAAATCCAAGTGTGCGTACTTCTCTATTTGCAAAGGAAGCTTCCTCGGAGCCAGTCTTTTCTGTCTTCCCCAGAATTCTCCTCAGCTTTCTTCCTGCTGCCAACACCCCTCACCCTTAGACACTAGAAGAAGCCACCATGATCAAACCATAAATACTTTCCACTCTGGCAATGGGGGAATTTATTATTTCGGTTCCTTAAAAGTGACATCTCTCCTTGTCATTCATCCTTTTCTCTAACCCAGTCCTGCAGCACAGAAACTCAAAATAGCTGAAGGTCCAAATCAAGGAAGGGGTTTAGGTGAAGACAAGAAGGAGGGTGAGATAGCCAAAGACCACCACGGACCTCCAGGAAGTCGACTTCTGATTGACACTGATTGTGAATAGTGAAGTTATCAGAAATTATGCATCTAACTTCGGACCTAACTGAAACTTCACTTGGGACAAGGGGCCCTAGTATAGACAAGTTAAAACATTTTTTACATATTTGGGATATTAATAATCCAATCAGGCTTGCAAGTATCCAATCAAGTTTGATTGGATTTTTATTCTCTTTATGACACAAGTAGATTCTTGTAAATGTTCTATGGACTTTCGATGGCAGTTCTATCTTACTGTAGCCTAAAAACCAACAAACACCTGGCCCAGTGCTGGACACATGGCAGACAATCAATATGTACGCAGTAATGAACTGTCAACCTCCTGGTCACTGTGGGCACCTACTTTGTCACCATCTCTTTCTAATTTAAAGGTTAAGTGAGTTGGCTGTGCTATGGCTTGTGAAGATAAACTACAAAATGTCAGTGACTGTGCCCCTAGGTCTGCTCCTTGTCCCCCGGGGCAGAGCAGAACCCCTGTTCCCCAGCGTTCATGTCCACTTAGTTTCAGTTGTGCCTCAGTTTCCCCACCAGCAAAACAAGATCAGCTGGGCCTTGCCTTCCAGCTACTTGGCAAGTTGTTTCAAGACTCTCTGATTTCGAGGCACTCAAGAAAAATCATCCAAGGGAATTCTTCGCTTTTGTTTGTAATGCAGCAGTCTGTTCCTCCTGCACTTGCGAGAAAACAGAATTGTATCTTTAAACATCCCTGAAACCTAGGGAATTACATCCCTCAAGGGCTAAAACTCCTTAAACTAGGAACATCGTGTCAATAAGGGTCAAAACAAAGCTGCAGGGGTTGGGGCATAGGGGAATGCGATTAGATGTTAACGGTATCAAAGAACTAGTCACATTTTTACACAGAATTCTCTCACACACATAGAAGATGTCAAAAACATAACCTTTCTCTTTTCTACTCCCCCCTTAATGCCACGCCAGCCTTAACAAAAAAAGAAACATAAAAAATACACCCCATTTCAAACAATCGTGGAAGATGGACTCCCCCTCTCCACAACTGTGCTGGAATAAGTTATTTGTCTATTTCTGGAATCTTAAGCTTCAACAAACAAAAGAACCTCTGAGTTTTGAGCTAAAATATGCTGTACTGGAGGTAGGTGCAAAAACATTCAGACCACTAACGGCTGATCCAGAACACGTTTATGACTCACAGATGTTGATTTACTGGTTTAAATGTAAGATTTAAAAAAAAAGAAAAGAAAAGAAAGAAAAAAAAAAGGTCCTCAACAACCTGTCTGAGTTGCGTTTGTGGTTGTTTTTCTCTGAGAAAAGGCAACAGTCCCCATCACACACAGGGACCTAGAAACAGGCGTCTAAAGCTTAACTCTAAAGCAAGTGGTTTCTATGTGATAAGTTGAGTCATTAAAAAAGCACACCGGGGCAGAAAAAGGCCTGGGGCTTCGATATCTACCATTATCAAGTAGCAATAAAATGGCAAATTGGAGATGGAAAGGAAAATGAAAATAACTCTCCTAATTAAACTCTGATGCCAGAAGGCCTGAGGGTCAGTTCAAGAACCCCAGCCGCGGGCTCAGGACTGCTCTGCTGCAGGCTGGCTCTGTGACCTCAGTGAAGCCACTTAACCTTTCTGTGTCACAACCTCCTCTCTGTTTCATGGAATAAAATCACCCCTGGCTCTTCCTACCGTGTAATACAGTCTCATTAGCTATTGTTTAGAAGGTACAATAAACAATGGGCGATAAGAAGTGCAGTAGTTGGGGGAGGGGGGTGCGGGAGTTGGGCAGGAGGTGGGGGCGGGGTGCAGGGAGGGGTAGGACTTAGGGGCTGGTAGGCCCCCGGGGGTGGGGGGCGGGGGGAAGCTTCCACAATAAAACAAAGAGAAGAGTGAGCAGTGGAGGCTCTGGAGTAGGACTCCGGTTCAAACTCCAGCTCTGCCAACCAGCCAGCTGAATTACTACTCCTAAATCACTAACCCGAAAGCCTCAACTCCGCCACATTTAAGGTAGAGGCCATAATAGCGCCCACCCTTAAGGTTGTTTGGAGGATTAAATGAGATGACACATGCAAAGCCCTTCGCACAGTGTCTGTCTAGGTCACAAGACGTGCTCAGTGAAAGTTGCATATTGTTACTGGTGTTCGTTTCCAGTATGAGGAAGAATAGCCAAGAAATCATGCTGAACCTCGATGACCATCCCCTTTACCGAGTAACTCGGATCCTCTCTTCACCTGAACTGTCCTCGGGGGAGAGATAGGGCGAGCGATCGTGTGTAATTGAAAAAAATCTCTCCAGACCCCTTCTCCTCAATTCCTGATCTGGGAACCTGCCCAGCTTTGGCCTCATTGGAGACATTCCAGCACTACCTGATTAGAAGAAAAAACCACAGATCTGTATTTGTTTTAAGAGTATAGGAAAACAGTAGTTCAAATGCAGAAGGAAGATTGTGTTTGTGGCGCCTCTGTGGACACAAAATCTTAGGTCCTGGCTTCATCACATGTCGGAGCTAGGTGGGAGGTTCTCAGAGACGGTCAAGTCCAGCCCTCCTGCTCCTACCAGGGGTAAAACATGAGTTTGAGAGAAGAGGTCATTCTGCCCGAGGCCACATGGCCTGAAAACGACAAAGGCAGTCCAGGATCCCGACTGCACTTCTGTCTGTGGCCTCTCCTTGGGTTTACAGATACCACGCTGGCAGAAGCCACTCCCATTCAGCGTAGTCTGTTACCGGGCACTCTGGAGACACAAAGCAGGATCCCACGTACACAGGCACAGATGGATGATGATCCGACTCCATTGCTAGAAACCTGACAGTGTTCTCCGCACCCACTGTGTCGTCTTTGGGCAAGCCTAGCACAGGATAACCGCACTAGCGCTCCCTGCGGGAGACAGCTTGGCATGGGCGGTAGGAAGGAAAAGGGTCTGGGTTGGCTCTATTGCTGTCTGCAGTTTCTTTAGACTGTAATTAAGAACCATTCAGCTGCATCTGCAGCCCCAACAATGTGGGATGGATTGGCCCCATCCGTAGACCAAGCGACATTACAAAAGCCACCAGTTTAGACATCACGTATTCCTGTAGCAGCAAATCAGGCTCTGCTCATGCAGAAAGAGGTGAAGAGCTGCCCATCAAGGCTCTAGGGTTCTGAGGCTTCCTCCACACCCAGACTGACCCTGTTTCCTGGGATTGTTGCTCCCTCCTGGGCCTGGATAATGCAGAACGCAGGCTACCCTAGGAGCCTTTGGGGATCGTGTAATTTGGATTCCCACTTAAATTGTCCTAAACTGGCCCCTTGAGGAGGTAGAGGGAGGAGAGCATTAGCACAGGTGGCAGGAGAACCAGTGTTCTTTAATAACATGCAGAAGCACAGAACCAGGCTCCTAGCGAGGAGCTCCGCGCCCCAGGAGAACGGAATCCCAGCCCCCTCCCGCGGCTGCAGGTGGTTTCATCTGGAGGAAGGCTAAGGCCTTCCTCTGATCTCCCCCTGCTTTTCTCTTGGGTTACAAAGACAACAGCAGACTTCAAAACAGATGTTCTCTGCAGTTGTGGTCTGAATCTTAAATTAAGATAATATCATTGTGGAATCTTCCCCTTCCCCCCCCCCCCCCGGCTCCCCTGCCTTCCATTTTAAAATGCCAAGACAATTGCCCCCAAAAGACTACCAGTTACCACCCCAGAGATGAAGGAGCAGAGATAGGGTGGAAAAACCTCTCCATCCTGTTCTTGATGTCGTAAGGCAGGCAGAGGAAGCAGATAGCACCAGAAGAAGAAACAGTCCTGACGGGAAAAAGGAAAATGGTATGGGAGGAAGCGCTAGGAAGGAATCTTCTCAGAGAACAGAGAAAGGATAAGTTGGGGTCGGGGGCAGGCATGAGGAGGTACAGTGACAGTTGTTCTGTGTTCTGGTCACTTGAGGACTGAAAGCCCCAAGATCCCAAAATGAAATGAAGGCCCAGTAACGTGTCCCAGTATTGTCACAGAGTCCATTTACTTGTCCCGCATGGCCGACAGTCATAGAATGACAAAACAAATCAATAGGAGGTTCTCAAGCTGGAAGAGTTGCAAAGGATACAGAATGGGATCAAGGGGAGAGGATCTCAGGAGGAGGTCACAGAAGATGCAAGGGAAGGTCAAGCTGAAAATCGACACCAAACACAGACTTTCCCCCTCGTGGATGTGGATGTGCTATATGCAAAGAATTTCCCTCCTGGTCCCCACGAGGTGCTCCTCGTGCTCAGCAGCCGGTGCAAACACCGAGTGAATATTTGAATGTGCACATCCACCTCCCCCTCTACCTAAAGGCAGCAACCAGTTAGTTTCAGTATCATAACTTCCGGTGCCCAGCTCAGGACGGGAGGAGCTTACTAAACTACACTGATTATTTCACTGATGAACAGGTGACTTCCCAACATTCCACAAATGGATCTTGAACTCAGACATCAGTCTTTGATTTCATTTCACTGACTTGCTCGTTTGTTTGTTCAGTTTTGTCGAATGCGAGACTCAAAGTTGCCCCAAAATGTAAGACTTAAAGACCTAGCCACGTGACTCTTTTCCAACGGAAAAGGTCTTCATGAAGTTTGATTCTGTTCCTGTCATCTCCCACCTCCTTTAAAGGAAAATGTTGCTTAAGGTCCGCATATTCTTTTTATTTCTCATCTGAGCCTTTTGGGGATAGTTGTTTGTGAAAAGATGGCACTTGGCTTCCCACAAAGCCAACCGGTTGCTTTGTCGTAAGTCTGAACGTTTATACAATATATGGTCCATAGTCTCACTCGGCTGCCCAGAGGTAGTTCTTTATAGGGAGTTCTGGACTTCAAGCTGAATCGAATTTTATTTCACTGATTGTCATGAAGGTACCGTATATAATCGTTACATCCATTATTTGTAAGAGACAAGAGAATGCATGCGATGGGCCTCATTTTCTCCATCTTCATTAGGAAGAATGGACCATCAGATGCTTGTAGGGAGGCCAGTACCTGTTACCAATCTCCTTTACCTTCTCAAATTTGCTCGAACTGGTCAGGTTCCCCGAAGCACTACATTTGTAAACATCCTTTGGCCTTCCTGTAGGCATCCCCCCAGAGTGACAGGTGATGGGAATGGGGAAGGCAGAGGCTAACTGAGCCACCAGCACCTAACAGATGGCACAAGAAAACACACTAAAAAACCCTAACCCCTCTTGCTGGCTGGACTGTGACAGACTACCACTCTCTGTACTTAGTTATGTCTGCTAACGGATAATGGAAGTGTCGCAACAGAAAAGCAGGCTGATCTTAAACCATAGAAACCAAGGAAATAACGGGTGTGGTTAAGGTCCACCTTTACCACCAAGCTGTGGTGAGGATCATAAACCACACATTATTTTATACCACTTCATCCAGACCTCGGTCCATACAGCAGGCCCAAGAAAAAAAAATGGAACCTGTCACACTGAGAACATCTTACTAGCTAATAACAATAACATCCTTTGGGTACCACCATCGTGGGCATCTACAAACATCTGACTCAGGAATGTATCCCTATCTTACCTTTAGCATCCTTCACTGAACATTATCGTGTCAGAATGAATTACCACGAATGCCACCTTTGCCGCTGCTGAATCGTGCAATGCAGAGGATTTTTTAAATTCCCTTGCAGTTTCGGATGTCCCTTGGTATGTGCACTGCCCTGAAAAATGGGCACAGGGTCCCAGTTTCGCACACATTCAGGACCGTAGACCCATGAAAACAACGCTAGGGTGTCCTGCGTAATTACTCATTTTTAGAACCCAGTACCCAACGTGCCACTGATAGAAAGTCAACAGTTGAAACAACCTCAGGAAGGGATATGTCAACTTTCTGGGATTAGAGCTCACATGTAGTTCTCTGTTCTTAAGAGCCAAGGAGAGATGGAGCCTTCCTTCATTTGCAGGAAGCCAGCTGTGTTCGCTCGGCATCTTACATCACCTCACGTGAAGGAGTCAGAATGTGGTGGATGGTCCCGGCGGTGACGCATGAGGTGGAACAGACCCCAGCTCACATCTCATCTATCTGGATTGGCTTCTATACAATAAAAACCTTTCTTCCTTGGAGTTAGCGGAGAGGAGGGAAGCAAATCTGACATGTGTGACGTGCAAGAAGGCGCCATTTAATCAGTCAGGCCTGTGAAGCACTTTCAAGCGTCCAGGGCTTGAAATGATAGGTAATGATAGGTAATGTGGAGAATGAAGAAAGTAGAAAATAGAGAAGTTACTTCTTAATGGGAATGTATTTCATCAGACTGATCAGAAACACGTGTTTTCCCCAGACTGGGAAACCATCTTGAAAGACTTCATCACAAAAAGGCCTTGGGTGGGAAGGGCCACTAGAGACCTACTGGGGAGGGGAGGAGGGAGGTGCAGCTGGGCGGGGAGCTGGCTGCAGACTGTGGGAGAAAGAATAAACAGCAGGCAGCTCTCTTGTGGCAGGTTCCCCGGAGAGATCCCTTTCCAGGAATTAAAAATTCTAAATAATGTTGAGAATCGTCAAATATCAAAAAGATTACGGACTTTTCTTTCAGGGCATTCCAAAGCAGTGAGAGAGACCAGACGGCTGGCAACGGCCTTTCCCGCGTCCATACACACTCTTCCTTTTCAGTGAGCTAACACTGTCTCTCGTGGAGAGTATTTTGGTAATTGGAACGAATGGAACTGAGGTGCAGAGGTAAAGAGACGATTCCAAACAAGTGTTCCTGCTTCGAAATAGCCCATACGAAGACCTGAAGCTTCTTGTCGGGTTGACTATCAGGCTTTGATTTCTTAACTCCACAGAAGGCTCTTAAGCTCTCAAATAACTGAGGAGGCAATGTAATAGTGTGGTTAAGAGCCCAGATGTGGCGGTAGCTGGACAAAAGTTTGAGTTTCTGTTTGGCCACCCTCCAGCTGTCAGTCCTTTGGCCTCAGAAAGCCTCAGTTTCTTCATCTATAATGGAGGTGATCATCATGCCCCACTCGCAGAGTTGAACTAAATATGGAAGGA
Organism: Panthera onca; assembly: GCF_046562875.1. Classification (NCBI taxonomy): domain Eukaryota; kingdom Metazoa; phylum Chordata; class Mammalia; order Carnivora; family Felidae; genus Panthera; species Panthera onca. The sequence continues at coordinate 89,854,478 of NC_138348.1, read as the reverse complement.
ACTTGTGTCGAGTAATTTGCCCTGTGTCTGATGCAGAAAGAGCACTCGACAACACTTTGCCCCTATTTTCAATATGAAAAGTCAGAATTATGACTTTGGAGTTAGTGAGCATACCATTTTCATGGAAGTTAATCCAAGCTGTGGTGCACAGCGTTTCCACGACGAGCTTAGGATATGGTGGTCCCGCTTGCTGTGTGCCATTAAATCATGAGATAATAATAAAGATAATTTTAGGTCTGGGTACGTAAACCACACGAAGTCTGACACCATCCTCTTGGACGAAAGGGGATTGATGCCCATTACGTACACGTGACGTACAGTTATGGAAGCTGTTGTCACATGTTCACAGCTATGTTACACATTAGCAGCAAAGAGAAATATTCACCCCCTGGGATTCCTTCCAATATCGGGTCGTCCCCACTCGGGGTTGCAGGTCTGATACCCACTTGTACAGCCAGAGCACGATAAGACCATAAGCAAAGAGCTTTGCCATTTGGCTCTCAAGCTGGCCAGTGACTTGGCAGAACCTTCCACACTGTCTCATATATACCCCTTACCATACCGTTTGAGACATTGCTTGACCCGGTCCCCGTCGGGCAGTACGCCGTTGCATTCACTTCGCAGAAGTCTTTTCGTATGTTACCCATTCTACATTTCTCTTGGCTCGCTCTTTTTCTGAGTTTTCTACCCCCTGAACTTGGGCTGGAAATCTGAACCTCAAACTACCCGTGGCGCCATACGCGTGCATTTTAGTTACAGAATTCTGGACCCGTGTTGCACTTCTCCAAGCTTAGACGTGCCACCCAGAATTCAGAAGGGTTTTATTTGCTGGCATCACCAACCTGCACTGACCAGTTGCCCGAAAGAACCGTAGGGAGAGGTATTTCACACCACCCCTCCTGTTGCCCGTCGGAACCCTCATTGCTCTGCGTTGCCCAATAGCCACACAGAGTTTGTTATTTCGGGGGCACCAGCTATCATTTGTATTCTGGCACCACCAGTGTTTGGCACCTAGCCATCAAGGCTGGCACATTAGAACACACAGAGTGTCCTCACTAGCTGCCTGCTCCGTTCTGGCCAGATGAATGCCGTATCATTGGAAAAGTGGACTGAACTGTTTTCTGGGGGTGTTTGGTTAAGTCACCCCACCTCAGCTCCAACTTGATTAAAGTGTAGCTTTGCCCTTTCCAACGACCGTGGCAAATAAATGATGGGGAAATACTCCAACATGCACATGGCTGCGTCCTGTCGTTCTTTTTTTTTTTTTCCTAGTGACTTTGGGGAGGTTTGGGCACTGGTCCTGCGGGCACAATACTGTTCTTGTTCTTCTTTTCTCTACAGAGCAGCCTTGAATAGCTCTGTCTAAAATTATAAGCAGGGGCAGCCCTAGGCTCCAAGAGATCAGAGCCCTCATGCTGGGTCTGAACAAAGACCTTGCTTTTCCCCAACAATTAGCCCTGTAAAAAAGGACATCTATCTCCCTCTATTAAAGCCACCACGTGCCTTCAAGTCAGCCCATTGTAAAGCTAATTAAATAACACGCCTCTCTCCCCATGCAGGTCTCCTGATTAGCTTTCCTCTGTCCAAAACCTCTGCAAGGCGCCTGGAGATAGACGCCAAAGTACCACTCCTAAGATTCCCCCTTGGAAAAGCCACCTTATCCGTATTGTCCACTCTGTTCATGGCCCACATTCATCCAGAGCTCAGACTTAAGTCACCTCCAGCTTAGAGGAATGGGTAAAATTGATTGTTACCTGTTATTATTATTTGCTAGTATTATTTAACATTATTTATAAATAAATAAACAAACAAATAAATACATGAATGATTTGGGAAGGCAACATTTGTGTCCCAAGGTAAAATCTTCGGTGGGAACCCACCCACGTGGGACTGAAAGTGCTGCCCACCCCCCACCCCCCCTACCATCCCACCCCCTGGAGTGGAGTGAGTGTGAAGGACTTTCAACAAAGGTCTCAGAGCCTGGGGAAGACATGGCCAAAAGGGACCACGGGGCAGTTCTCCACCACGGAAGTAGGCAGACGTGTGTGACAGATGAAGCACAAGGTTTTCGAAAAGGTATTAGAGAGGAAAGCGGAAATAAGGAGAGATTTCAACCAAAATGGTTTTTAAAAAAAAATTTTTTTTTAAATGTTTATTTTTATTTTTGAGAGGGAGACAGAGCGTGAGCAGGGGTGGGGGACCAGAGAGAGAGAGAGAGAGAGAGAGAGAGAGAAGGAGACACAGAATCCGAAGCAGGCTCCAGGCTCTGAGCTGTCAGCAACAGAGCCCAACGCACGGCTCGAACTCACACACCATGAGAGATCATGACCTGAGCCGAAGCCGGACGCTCAACCGACTGAGCCACCCGGGTGCCCTTCAACCAAAATGTTTTAAACATGATGTAGAAATAATGAACTCCTTCAAAGTCTCCTTACTGCTAACCAGATAAAATCCAAGCACCGCCCAAGAGGCCAAAATTGGCCCCTGCCCACCTTCCAACCACGCTTCACCTTCTTTCTCTCAGAGGGACGCTGCTCTCCAGTGCACCTGCGCTGGTTGGAATCCCTTGAACACACCCAAGTGCTTCACCCTTTTGTGCATTTCTGCAGGCCTGGCCCTTTCTGGAAAGCCCTGGTCCACCTGTCCCACCCATCTGTCAAGACAGAGCAGCAAACATACCACCCCTGTGAAGGTTTCCCTGGGCCTTCAGGATAAAATCCGACACTTCCTCCTCTGCTCTCTCACTGTGAAATGCCTCTGAGTCAGCACACACAGGCTTCTGACTGAGCACATTCAACCTTCCCGAAAATACACCTCAGCCCTTGGAGGGTAGGAACCATATTCTATTTCACATGTTAATTTCCAGCAGAAAACACAGCGACTTGGACATAGGGACATCCTAAATGCTTAATAAATGTGAAAGAATAAAGAACCTGAATGAGTGAGTGAATGGAATAATGAGTAAGTGGGTAAATGAATAAAACAACCATTTGACATTAAATGTGATCTGAGAGGGTAGAATTGGGCACAGCTTCACTGTGCCTGGCGCTGTGTGCTTGAAAAGGGGCGCTGTTGTTTTATGACATGGTTCCCTCTCTCCTAAATGGTCCGACCTCACACACATGCATACACATGCACATACTTTTCAGATACAATTTTTTAAAATAATAAAGTGGAGAAAGACCAGGCAAGCCATTTTCTAAATCTGCTTCAAAGTTCTACAGCTCAACTTTTCAAACCCACTCTAGTCTTTGAGGTTCCCAGCTCATTTGTTCACTGGACCATATAAATCTTCCTTTCCAAGTGTTTTTAAGACTCACCAATCTTCTTGGGCATCTTATGCCAATGAGTGGATGCCTAAATTACAAAGTAATCCCATATACAATTTAAGTTGCACATGAAATACTAATGGGCTTCCAAATTAGCAGAAAAAAAAGAAAAAGAAAAAAAAATTAAAGCATGTGGCAAAAGAGATTTTGAAATCTGCCAACTTCCCCAACATTAAAAAAACAGCCAAAGTCATGGAATGATTCCCATCTTTAAACCATAAAGCCTTGGGGCTCCCGGCTGGCTCAGTTGGTGGAGCATGTGACTCTTGACCTCAGTCAGGGTCATGTGTTCAATCCCCACGTTGAATGCAGAGCTGACTTTAAAAAATTAAACAAATAAACAAACACGCAAATGTAAAGCCCCATAGCAAAAGTCACCACCGGATGATTTGTCCCTAAAGTCACAGCTGAACATGATGACTTGGGTTTGGTTCTTTCCTTGTTACATTGCCACCACAATCTCGATTTTTAAAAAGATGTTTTTCTAATATTTGAGGGTGCCTTCCATAGAGAGAGAAATCAAGGCATAAAGACACAGGGGAAGAGGGACACCTGGGTGGCTCAGTCGGTTAAGCATCCGACTTCAGCTCAGGTCATGATCCCGTGGTCCACCAGTTCAAGCCCCGCGTCGGGCTCTGTGCTGACAGCTCAGAGCCTGGAACCTGCTTCAGATTCTGTGTCTCCCTCTCTCTCTGCCCCTCCCCCCTCACGGTCTGTCTCTCTGTCCCAAAAAATGAAGACACATTTAAAAATTGAAAAAGAAAAAACAACAGACACAGAGGAAGATTCCACGATCCTACGGAAGCAATAAGTGACCATTTCAGCAAAAGAATTTATAACATCCAACCTGAAACTAAGGGAGAAAACACCATCATTCATTTGACAGTCACTTTATTCTGGCAAACTTCCTACTTGCTAAAGTGGAATGTCCACTTTATAATGATCATAACGGATTGAAAGCCATAAAATTAGATTCTGGCTGGCAATAAGCTCTTTATTACTTGCCTTTGCCACAGTGTGCCCCCATTCTCAGATCTTGCCTTAAGGAAGACGCATCCAAGACCTCTAAGGTATGTAAAAATAGGATAATAAATGAAGAAAAATAGGCCTGCATTTCTACATGGATCTGTCTCCTCAAGATACAGCTTAGTGTGAATACAAAGCAGCCATTGAGCATTGAGCGTGTAAAAATCACACCTGTTAATTTATCAAGAACAGATCAAATAAGCTCCATGGCAGGAATAAACTATTACAATGAAAATAAATAGAAAACATGGTACCAAGAGAAGAATGATTGGAAATGAATGTAAGTGGGAATGCCACCGTATTAATCAAAGAGAAATACCAAATGCATATAATCAATGCACTTTAAGCAAAGAGTAGGAACACAAGGTAAGAACTGTGTTTGTAGATGTGAGTACTGTCACAGAGATAATGGGTACAAGGATTAAGGACATTGGGTAAGCACAATATTATTAAGGTCCTGGAAAATAGCATACTTTACGTGGGATAGAAATGGCTGCTTTCTAAATCCAATTGAGGTTTTTCAGCAATATTCAAAGCCATAAAATAGACAAATCAAGACACACAAGAATCTTCTCATTAGGAGGAGGAAGAGCTCAGAATTGATGGTATATTACAGCCGTGTTGATAGTTCATGTCAATACATTCCAGTTAGCAGGTTATTTGAGCAATGACTTCAGAGTAAGCTGGCCATGTATCTCTGCAAATGGGAGCCCTTAGGAGGGCAATCAGGAGACATCCATTTCACACTACCTTCCTAGAATTTGGGTCATTTTCAATCCTTTATGTGCCAAACCTCAGGACTGAATATGAGTAAGCATGGTGCCTTTCCTCTGATTAAAGGAACAGCAACGCTTTCCCTGGTCTGGCCTAGAAGGTCACAAACACTTCCACCAACATCGTGTCCCAGCACCTCCTAGATATATCTAGGAAGAGGGTACGCATCCCAGGGCTGGCGCATCCCAGCCCTCAGCATGCCAGTGTCTGTCCAGTCACTCAACTCTGATCTACGAGAGCTGTGCAACATACTGAAGACACACATTTGCTCAACTCTTTGAAATTATTCATATGTCCCACCTCGCTCTTACCTACCACTCAGAGACCTTTAAATGCCATTTTTTCCCCACCAAGTCTTTTGTCTCCTTTGTTGGATTTCTTATTAGACCCTTTATCACTTATGTACTATAAACCATCTGAGTCATTATTTTCCCACCAAGGAAGTGTGAGGGGGAGAAGGAGGGAAGGCGTGGTGTGGTGGAGAATATATTATCATTGCATTAATTCCCAGCCATCTTCACTCAAAATAGAAATAAGCAGAGCTGTCATTGGGAGGTGGATAGAGTAGGATCCCAAATGATGCATCTGGCTGAGCTCACGGATGAACCAGAGGAAGAATGAAATAAGGGCTGGGATTAAGGGAAAGGGGAGGAAGGACTCAGCTCCCTTCCCATGGGAACTAAGAGGCAAGGGAAACTGACATGGAGTAAACTCCTGCACTCAGAACACTCAACATCGGCCGTGCATCTCACAGCTGCAGCAGGAAAATGTTGGGAAGCATTAGAAGTAAGAGCAGCTGGTCACAAACACATATTTCTAATTGTCTTTTTTCTATTTATATATGTATATTGGGATTTTACAATAACGTGTTCCAATAGTGATTTCAGGACAAGTAAGACATTCATTACAAATGCACACACAATACGTTCTGGGAAATGTTCCGTCCTTCTAAAGTTACATACCCCCATTCTTCACCAAAGGCCAAGTGAGCACCCGAAAGAAGCAAGAGAGAGGAAAGAAACGGGAAGAGAACTTGGGGGATTGATTTCAGAGGTGACATTTATTGACACCTCTAACAAGAGGCAGTTCGGCTTCCCTTAGATGCACAATGTTTATCCCTTCAAGATGCCCAAATCGAATGTATTAATTTTACTAAAAGTCTTCTTTATGGCCACCTCTTACAGACTCAGGATATTTTCAAAACAACTGTGAGTGACTTTCTTTGAAATCTATCAAAGGTAAGACCCTCAAAAACATAAATAAATAAGTAAATAAATAAATAAATAAATATCAGTATTGATGTCCTGGGCAAACAAACATGCATTAAATGATATTTACACAATTAATTCCTAAAATGAATTAATAAAATTTTCTTAGAAAAACCTGCTGTTGTTTTTTTTTTTCTTCTTGGAGTTAGAGAAGTTCTTGGAGTTTGATTGATTGATTGATTTATCCACCCTTTGCCTTATTGAATCCTCTTAACATCCCCCACAATGTTAAAAACATTGCATCAAAAAGGACAAAAAGAAATACACTGAAGTAACTTAAAAATCAAATACTGCTTGTTTTGGGCTCCAGGGTGGCTCAGCCCGTTAAGCATCCGACTTGGGCTCAGGTCATGATCTCATGGTTTGTGAGTTTGAGCCCCACGTGGGGCTCTCTGCTCAGTGCAGAGCGCACTTCAGATCCTCTGTCTCCCTCTCTCTCTCTCTGCCCTTCCCCTGCTGGTGCACACCCTCTCTCTTTCTCAAAGCAAAATGTTTATTTATCAAAAATAAATAACCATTGCGAAAATACTGTTTGTTTTGGCTTAATTGTAATACAAGAGGTAAGAGGAAAGTGCCATGTTCCCATTCAGAGGTGAGGCAATTAATATCCATTTAGCATAACGAGATTTTTAGATTTGCATTCTTCATAAATGGTATGCACAGTGGCTGCTTTCTGCTGCCTTTTCCTGGTGACTATCATTCATGGAACCTACCCAAGGTCCAGCACCCGGTTTAATACGAGGCTAATAGAAGCTCAAATTTGGGGTCTACAACTTCTAACAGTGCAACTTTATGTTCAGCTACAAACTTTATGAAGCTCAGCTCCCTCCTTGATAAAATGGACTTAATAATAACTTACAGGATTTTTTGGTTAAGATTTAAATAAGATAATATACATAATATTTATTGAACCAGTGTCTGGTTCAAAATAAATAATAATTTTTTTTCAGGTTCCAAAATTTAAAAATTACACTCCAAAACAGACTGAGAACTCAGGTATCCTCAACCCTCTAAGTCTACTCTCCATCAAAAAATACTTATCACAGCAGGCAATATTGAAAAAGCACTTAATACAAATGAATATCTAGGCCATAGATTAAGAAATACATAGGTGGTTTATGCATTTAAAAATATGTGTTTATTAACTGTGCCAGGACGATAGGATGAGAAAAAAATCTTTGCTTATTTACTTAAGTAAACTCTGTGCCCCACCTGGTCTCAAATTCCCATTCCCAAGATCAAGAGTCACCTGCTCTATGAACTGAGGCAGCTAGGCACCCCAAAATAAGAAAAATCTTTTAAGAAATAGTGCTGGGACAATGAGCTATACATATGCAAAAGAAAGAAATTGGACCCCTTTCTTTACATTATGCACAAAAGTAACTCAAAGTAGATCATAGACCTAAATGTAATAACTAAAACTATAAAGCTCTTACAAGAAAACATAGGAGTAAATCTTCACAACCTCGAGAAACAAAAGAAAAAAGATAGATATATCGGCCTATCATAATGAAAAGTGTTTGTGCTACAAACTACAACATCTGAAAAGTAACAGACAACCCATGTTAAGGGAGAAAATATTTGCAACATATATAACTGATAAAGAACTTGTATTCAGACGATATAGAACTCTTATAACTCAGTAGTTAAAAGACAACCCAATTTAAAAAAAATTGGCCAAGTTTTAAACAGACATTTCTCCAAATACAAATGGCCAATAAGAAGGTGAAAAAATGCTCAAGATCATTAATCATTAAGAAACTCAAATCGGGACACCTGGGAGGCCCAGTCGGTTAAACGTCTGACTTTGGCTCAGGTCATGATCTCTTGGTTCGTGGGTTCGAGCCCCACATCCGGCTCTGTGCTGACAGCTCAGAGCCTGGAGCCTGCTTCAGATTCTGTGTGTGTGTCTCTCTCTGTCCCTCCCCTACTTGTGTGTGCGCTCTCCCTCTCTCTCTCTCTCTCTCTCTCTCTCTCTCTCTCCCTCTCTCAAAAATAAATAAACATTAAAAATATTTTAAAGAAAATCAAATCAAAACCACAATGAGGTACTATTTCACATTCGCTAGGACAGCTATCAGAAAGACAGACAAGAACAAGTGTCAGAGAGGCTACCTAGAAATTGACACCCTTGTACATTGCTGGTGGGAATGTAAAATGTTGCAGCCACCTTAGAACATGGTTTGTCAGTTCCATGAGAGTTACCATACAAGCCAGCAATTCCACTCCTAGGTATAAACCAGAGAGCAATGGAAACATACCTTGGCACAAAAATATATACATGAATGTTCATAGCTGCATTGTTTATAACAGACATAAAGTGAAGACAACTTAACTGTCTATCAAATGATGGGTAAATAAAATGTAGCATATCCATATAATGGAATACTCTGCAGTGATGAAAAAGAATCAAGTACTAATAAATGCTACAGCATGGATAACTCTTGAAAGGAGTCAAAGAAGCCAGTCACAAAAGGCCACATATTGTAAGACTGCCTTTACAAGAGAAGGCCAGAATGGGCAAAGTTCTAGACAAAAGTTGCACCACTAGTGCAGAAGGGTGGGAGGGATGAGGAGAATGTGACTGACTGCTAATGGGTATGGGATTTCCTTTAGGAGAAACAAAAATGTTCTAGAATTAAATTGTGGGGAATGTATTTTAAAACCTTAAATTCTTTTTTTTTTAAATGGGTGAATTGCATAGTGTATGAATTATATCCCAATAAAGTTCATCTCAAAACTTTCTAAAAAAACAAACAAAAAAAAAAAACCTCTGCTTTTCCAGAGGTGAAGTCAAGACAAATAAAAGAGAAAAAGAATTTCCTATCATCCAGTAAAGCCTGCCCAGTGGAGTCAATGAACATCATCTCAAGACCATTTGCTTAGCCAAAGTTCAGTGGAAAAACATCTAACATTTCCATGACCTTCTTTTCTAAACTTCCTAAGTGGCTCAGAGAGAGGCTGCCCGGGGAAACTCCAAATGGAACCTAAAAATATTATCTCCTGGCTTTATAAACATCAGGAACGCTAATGAAGTGAGGAGCAGCAGACCTAACGAATGGAACATTTCATTCAGGTTGGGAGGCCCGAGCAGAGTCTAAACTCATCTCCGAAGGCGGTCAGGAAGGCCCAGATCAGGGCCAGGGAGGTGAAAATCAACACAGGGTGAAGAAGGAAAGAATAACAGTGAGGGAGGATACATAAAGCAGAGCAAGAGTGGCCACTATTCTAAACATCAGTAAAACAACCCCCGTTCACATCAAACTGTCCATCCTCATTCCGCTGACCAAGTTTGGACAAGTGAGTGCTGTTCAACGCAAACACACTGTTTCTTCACTTTCACGTCACTTGCAAAGAGGCCACAGGAGGAACCAGGTCGCCTTGGTGTCTCCTCACTCTGGTATACAGCAAGAATATTCTCCTTACAATTCCCACACTTCCGGCGCTCCTTTGACTGCCCAGCGTGGTCACGTCTGTCTTAGCCTCCCATCAAGGTTATGCTGATGCTCCTTGAGCATAAGTGTACCACCCTACTTTGTGTGCCCAATACCTCATGCAGAATAAGGGCTTGGCAAATATGTGTTGATTGATAGAGACAGAATAAAAGTTCTCTAATGTAACCAAGACCCTAAACCGCTCAAAAACCTTGAATTACCTCTGGTCCAATTGAGGACCAAGATGCCAACCACCCCACCAGGAGCTATGATGAGCTTGGACAACCAGGATACAGACATTCATCACATCCTCTGCTCTATGGTAGGTACTGGGGCTAAGCACTGAGGAGATGGAAATAAATGGTAAATTCCCTCGGCCTTACAGGGAGAGACAATGAATACAAAGAGCCTTATGGAACAATCTTTGGATTTTGTCTGAAAGGCTTGGGGGGTTATTTGTTTGTTTGTTTTGTTTTGTTTTTTTAATTTAGTAACTTCTTAACTGATTTTAAAATCCTGGGTAGTTTTCACGATCTTCCTGACAGAGGAATCTCATAACCCTGTTTTACTTATCCAACAGACCTTAACTGAGTGCCTGTGACAATTCAGGCACTCTACTAGGTACTAGGAACAGGACAAGGACAAAAGCCTACACTCAAGGTGCATATAGACTAACAGGAAAGGCAAAAACCAGTGATCGCAATACAGTCGGGTAATCTCTACAATTCAGGTACTCACCACTGTTGGGGGAATGCAACCGGGGCCTGAACTAAGAGATTGACAATGATGACGATGATAATAATAATAATAACAATAATCCTTATAAATTTAGAAGATGAGATTGACAGGACTTGTACCCAACTTAATATTAGGATATAGTGGTCATCAGCTGTTTTGGTATCCCTATAGTTTTCCCCTCTTCTTCCGGTACAGGACCCCTCCCACTTCCCTTCTAGAAAACACAAGACAGGAGCTAAGAGAGAAGGAGGAGAAGGAGAAAGAAAGAGAAAGAGGAGGGCAAAGGACTTGACAAGATCATTGATTCCGTAGGGTTCCCCAGACTGGCTCTTCTGGACTTCTCAGTTCTGTAAATCAAGAAATTCCCTCTTAAATTTAAGCTAGTTGAGCCAGATTTCTGCCACAGGCAAACCAAAAGAGCCTTAAACAACACAAGGGTCCCAGAAAGGAGGGTGTCAATAATAGCTAGTTTTCAAGGCTGGTGATTGGTAGATCACTTGGTCAGACAGGACGAAGGGTGTAGGTTAGGTTACAGAGGCAGGAGAGAAAGCGATGAACTCAGGTGGATAACTGTGTGATATCCAGGTGAACTATTCATAGGAAAAAATATCCAGAGAATAGACTTTAACGGTAACCATTAACTTATGAAACCAAAGTGCCTTTTCCCCCGAAGTATTCTTTAACTGACACATCTTCTTTAAAGCGATGTATTATTTTTATAATAATTACTGCAAAGAAAATAAGCAGGGCATATATGCTCATGGCGAAATAGTAGCACACACCAGGAAGAGGGAAATGATTATGTGTTTTAAAGCAACCCAAACTGCACACAGCCTCGCTTGCTTTCCTCTTGCTTTTCACTTTGGTTAGAGGGAGGGAAGAATGATTAATTTCCATTTGCCCACCTGCCATAGATATTGGCAAATTGGGTAGCGTAAAGATTACGTAAGTGACTGATAGCAATGGGAAAAGATTCAGAATTACATTTCAAACCTTCTGCCCTTTGCCCCCAAATCTTATTCGGTGAGTTCTCCTAAGGGCATGCTTCGCTGCATCCCCTTTTTGCTTCACTCATTGAAGAAACTCTAAAAGATTATTCTCAAAGTCAATAGCTTTATTTTCATGCCTGACCTGCTCTTTCCCACTTGATGGCTTCCTAAAACATTCCCTTGAGGGGCGCCTGGGTGGCTCAGTCAGTTAAGCGTCTGACTTCAGCTAAGATCATGATCTCACAGTCTGTGGGTTCGAGCCCCGCGTCGGGCTGTGTGCTGGCAGCTCAGAGCCTGGAACCTGCTTCGGATTCTGTGTCTCCCTCTCTCTCTCTGCCCCTCCCCCGCTCATGCTCTGTCTCTCTCGCTCTCAAAAATGAATGTTTAAAAAAAATTTTTTAAAAATTCCCTTCAAGTTCCCTTAAAAGGTTTCAAAATTTTTGTCTTACATTATAGAAGTGGAAGGATAATAAAAAATTACTCAACCTACTTCAGAAATAACCTGAAAGACATTTGAGAAGATAGGCAATTCACAAACTCCTGGAATAATGGATTTCAGAGTTAAATTTCACCATAGTTCATCTAAATCCCTGTTTTCCCATTTTTTCCCCATTTTTTCCCCTCAGTCTCCAGAGGATCTGAAGGGATCCTGGTAACTCCCTGATAATACTTTACAAAGAAGAGTGAAGTCCTCATAGTTTTTAATCTTAATTGATTTTATACTCAGTTCCAACTCACTGCTTACCTGAAGCCCGATTTCTATGAAAGGCAGTGAAAAATTTGAAGAGGAAAAGTAATTCAAGCAAGGGAAGAGGAGTGTTCCCTTGATATAGCACTTGATGGCACAGCACCAGTAAGGTTGAAAATGTCCTAATTGTGGAAACCACCCTAAGTGGTACAGGAAAGCAGTTTTCCTTATATATTTCACAACTTACAGTTTTCAGGTGCTCTCTGATGTAAAAACAGGTAGAGAGCAAAACTGGGGTTCCTTCAATTCCACTAAAATTTGTGAGAGCAGGAAGAAATTTTGAAAAGGCAGATGGAAAAGTGATTATTTACTAAATATACATATTATATATAACATATATAATATATTATATACAGAATTATATACTATATGTGGAATAGAATATATAATTATATATTATATATTTTCATATATTATATATTGTATATGGAATTTCCCTCCTCCGTAGCCCAGTCAGTAGGGCTGGGAGAGGCAGGCAGCCCTGGGGGAAATGTGGATAAATACACTGAGGCCTGAAGCCCCATCTCTGAGCCCCTCACCCCTGCCTGCTCCAAATTCTGCTTAGAGACATTTCCATTCCATTCTTTTCCAAGGCTCCCCCTCTCCCGTCTCCAGAGCAGCAGCCCCGAATCACATTGAGTTGAAAATAAAGAAATGCTTTTCCTAAAGAATTCGCACACAAATAATCTCATTACCCCAGCGCTTGGGTTTATACAGCAGACGTCTTCTGCCAGGGGGAAAAAAAAGCACTCTACGCTCACTCACACGGAACAGCTGCGAGGAGAAAAATGGTATTTAATTCATTGTGAAATATTCAACAATGGCTACACTGCACTTTTAAAAGCCTTTTGATAGTAAAACCCACAGAGAACAGCCCATCCTGTGTGCTGAAAAGCAGCTTCCCCACAATTAGTCCCTCTATTCAGAGGTCTGAGAAGTCTGTGTAAACTTCAGCACGTGCTGTGTTCACTGTGGATAGCTTCAAGGGTATAACCTTTCACAAACTTCTTAGGGTTTAGTCTTGCTCAGCGACTCTGTCTGCTCCAAACGCTAGTTGGTGGAGAAGGAGAAAGGGGGCGAAGGGAGTGTGATGCTTAGGTGACAGACCCTAAGTGAATGCCCAGCAGAGGAAAACACATTCTCCCAAGAGGGCTCGCAGATGACCGTGCTCCTTTGTGCCCAATGTCAGACTAAAAGGAACCAGAGAGTAGGTCCGGAAAGATAGGCTACCCACGCTCACCGTCTCTATTCAGCCCCAAGATTTTCACGGGTCTCTGGTTTGTGGAAAAACTAGGAAACTTACATTCTCTTATCCCATAGGGCAGGCATTAGGCAACAGTGAAGTCCTAAGTAACATTTTGGGGGCAGGCCAAGTTTGCCTCATGGTTCAGAGCATGGGCTTTGGGGTAGGATCCCAGTTGAAATGACCCTCTCCCCACCTCCCAGAGTTACAGCTAGACTTCTTTGGGGAAGCAAAGTTACCTCTCCGGGCCTCATTCATCTCACCCGCAAAATGGGTCATAAGATCACCTTCACAAGAAAGTTTGAAGAGTGAAATCACCACATATGTGCAATTCTTAGCATACAGAAAGTATTTAATGAGCGGCAATTAGTCATCCTCTCAATCTGTTCTAGAAAGAAGGCAGGCCTTCTCTTACACAATAAGAATATTTAAAATTAAACAAGAATGGGATATGGACTATTTTTTACTCTATATTCTTAATTCTTTTAATTAATCAGGAGAGAAGTCACAGGAAATAGAGACAGGCACAGCTATCTAACTGGAAATTCTGAGGGAGCTGAACCATGTTGGGGAAAAAAATAAAAAAATAAAAACTAAGAGTCAAAGGAATTTTGCATTACGATAGGTTGGCTTTGTTGTTCAGGAACTTTAACCTCAGATTTTCAAAGCACAAAGTACTGATGAAATGCCTGAATATTTCAGGTATGGCTGAAGCAGACACAACTTTTCTGTTCTTTCCAGTCTTTACTCAACTGTCCACGAACAGGGCCGCAGGCATGTCAGCCACTTTCATTATAAAACCCAACATTCAACTTATCAACGCGATGTAAGCTCTAAGCCCTGTTCAGTTAAGAACATCCACCTGTACTGACCAAAGAAGAAAATGCTGAGATGTCACTGGGCCGTTCAAAGTAGCCGACCCAGGGTAGGGTAATCTCTCTCCCTAGATGGAAGGCTTCTGAAAATTGTCTCCACTTGGCCAAGCCAGTTTGTGGGTGCGGATATAACAGCCAATGGTTCCACAAGAGGCCAAAGGTCAGAAATGAGGGCTGAGACCCTGAAGGATGCCCAGAGTGGGAGGCGGTTGGCTGGGAATATGCAGCTTCTGGAGTTTTGTGGGCCATCATTGTTTCTGTCCACGTTGCTGGTGGGGGTGTCAGCTCTGGACTCCCACCCCCTCTGGAGGCAGTGTTTCCACGGCTCACTTTCCACCCCCCAGAGGATAGCGGTGCTGGTCTGTCACCAGAGACAAGTCTGTGAGAAGCAGATCACCGGGTGACTCTCCTGCGGCACTCGGAAGTGGCCTGGAGTGCTCTGCGCCTCCCCCATCTCCACCTCACAGGAGAGAGGCCACAAATCCATAACCTTCATGGACATTTGAAGAGATATTTTATTTTATTTTATTTTATTTTATTTTATTTACTTTGAGAGAGTGGGAGACAGAGTGCAAGCGGGGAAGGGACACAGAGAGAGAATCCCAAGCAGGCTCCACCCTCAGCTCGGAGCCTGATGCGGGGCTCGATCCCACGACCCTGAGATCATGACCTAAGCCGAAATCAAGTCAGACGCTTAACCGACTGAGTCACCTGGGCGGCCCTGAAGAGATCATTCTAAAAGAGCATGAAATGAAAGGGGGTGTTGGAAAAGAAAAAGGAGAGATGTGGCTGGACTTCAGCCAAGACTTCAATGCCCAGTGTCTCTGACACAATGGGATAGACTCAGCTTCCAGATTTAAATACACTCTCTTGGGCCTGGCCAGAGTGGTGACAAAGGATTGATAGGAAGGAAGCTTCCACCACAGAATTCAGTCCAGTTCAACAAAATAGGCCTTGCATACTCTCCACATACAGCATGCTGAATGCTGTTGGGGCTACAAAAGTACCTTTTCTCTTGGACAGCAGTAGTTCTTAACTTCTTGGGGGTCTCAGATCACTTGGAGAACCAGAGGAAAGCCACAGACCCTTTGGAAAACTCCTTGCATGCAATCGCGGAGGCATCATGCCTTTCTGAGTCTCAGCCAGGTCAAGCATCCCTGCTCTATGAGAATCTGCAGGTCTGAGACTTGGCAGAAAGTTGTCAGGGTTGATTAACACGATGTATGAAGCGGGTAAGAAATCCAGAGAACAGCAAAGGTGACCAGAACCCTGCTTCTGTGGCTATTCAAATCACCCACACCTCTGTTTCTCAAGCACCACTGCATCGAGTCCAGGGAGACGTGGGAAAGAGGCAGAACAGCCTGGGGAATCAGCCCTGTTGTCTTGTTTTGTTAATGCCACCCTGCAAGGATGAGAGGTCCCACAGGTCTATTTTCTTCAGCAGCCAGAGAGTTCGAAAGAGCCACTCATTTTCACAGAGGTGGGAAGTGCATCTCACTGGGGTGTTCAGGAATGCACTGGGGGACGCACGCCCCTATTTTTATAAACCAGTGATCTGGGAGAGGGGATGGTCAACTGACTAGATTGCCACACAGGGGCAGGGTCTGAACGGAAAGCTGCCGGACCACTCACACCGGCAGCCTCTGAGAGCCGAAGGTGGCCCTATACATCAGCGGAAAGGTAATTTCTCTCACAGTGCAATTAGGACTCATGTTTGGCCTCTGACCTCTGGCCCAAGAGATATTTATGCTCTCCAGACAGAAAGCAACAGGGCGAGGGAGTGAAGGTCCAAGCTGAAGCAAGGCATTTAAGAGGGAAGGGAAGAAAGGAGGGGAGGACAGGAAGGAAGGAAGGAAGGAAGGAAGGAAGGAAGGAAGGAAGGAAGGAGGGAGGGAGGAAGGGAGGGGGGAAGGGAGGAAGAGAAAGAAGAGAGAAGGGAAGGAATGAATGGAAGGGAGGGGGCAGAAGGAGACAGGAACCTGATCAATTTACAGCAATCTATGAAATTGACTTTGGTGTTTGCCATTTCCACCTTCAGTGTGGTGTTTTGTTCCTCACACTAATTCTGTGAGGGAGGCACTATTGTCTTACAAATGGGCAAACTGAGGCTCAGAAGGGCTCAGTGATTTGGCCCTGGGTACAGAGCTTGTAGGCAGCAGGGTCAAAACCTTGACCCGGAAAACCCTCGCGCTCGTTTCTAAACGGTAACAATCCACACGTGTGCTCTGGGTAGAGCGTTAGGCTCTCCTACCTATCTCTCTATCTCCCTGACCTACCTAGAACTCCCTCCGACCTCTTGCAACACTGCATCTCAGTGCAGAATCTCTTCTGTTCCAACCGTCTCTTTCCAAAGCCAGGCCATGGGCAGATGTGCTACCACAGACTGAATGGAAGGCATTCAGGCCCAGGGAGTTCACTCCCCTCTCCTCTCCTCCCTGTCTGGATCTAGATTTAAGAACTCTCTCGTCCTCCAGCGCCCTACCTCCTGGCTCTCTCCGCCCGCGCCAGCTTCGCTGGCAGCGCGGGGGTTAACCCGCCAGCCCTGCGGAGCAATGATTTCTGTTTTATTTCAGCAGGGGAAGTGTGTGCCTGCCTGATTAGCCTGATGGTTTCCTCTTTTCCCATAACCTCCAGACCCCCATGGCCCAAGTGTTTACTCTCTGAAATAAAAAATCTGCTGGTGTTTTTCTTTTTGTGTGCTCGTGTATTTTGGGAGGATTGCAGAGGAGGGAGGCGGGGTAGGGGTTAGGGACGCGGAGGCTGGGGGAGGGAGCGAGACGCCTCCCCCTGCGGGCGGCCCTCCCCCACCGAGCCTCCTCCAGCTGCGGGCTCCAGGCTCAGACCCCTGGCCGCAGTGCAAGAAAGAAACTTATTAATGAGGGAGCTGGGTCGCCTGCTTCAGCAGCTATAAACACAGAGAACATCTGGAGAGAGAGAGAGTAAGAGTCTCTCCGCGGCCAGACACTGAGAAAAACAGGCTGTCTCTGCTCATCCAGCCCCCCACCCCTGCACGGTCCCACGCAGCCCTCTCCTCCCTGCCGGACTCCAGCTCCCACACCACTCACCCAGCCTGAGCTTTCCATTCACAGAGTGCAGCGGGGTCGGCCGAGCCAAGCGGGGGCCGACGCCAGGCGCAGCATCCACCGTCCCCAGCCACCCTCCACCCCCCACTCGAGGAGTGCCAGAAAAGGGGTCAAACTGCTTGAATCAAATAAGAACTCGGTGCCCCGGGGACCTTTTCCCAACTCGGACCAAATATTTGTGGTTTGAAAAAGTTCAGAGAACTTTTTTTTTTTCCCCTCCTCCTCCCCAGCCCCCTGGGATTTTCAGTGCAATGTTGTTACATCCTAGGATTTTTGAGAAGCAATGCAGAGAGGGTAGCCAACAGAATGCTTGTATTCTGATTGTAACTCCGCGAACGGGTTCTTCTTCTCGGGGTCCTTCCTCCCCAAGCACCTACAGAGATGATTCACATCTGTGAAGACCTTTACACTGCTTACCTCCCTGGGCTGCTGAAGTCGAGAGAGAGAGAGAGAGAGAGAGAGAGAGAGAGAGAGAGAGAGAGAGAAAGTCTCTGGGCCCTGGTGGGGGTGGAGCTTCTCTTTCTGGTCCTTACCAGGCTCCCTTCTCCCTTCACTGGTGAAAGGAGACACACAAAGGATAAAATGGGAGGGTGTCAGAAAATTGCCCTTGGGCAAGATAAGTGGGCAAGATTCATTGGATAAGGGTGGGGCATCTAGTTACTTTGGCTCATGCTGAAATCATGCTGAAATGCACAAGAAGGAAGGTAACATTTATTGACCACCTGCTATAGGTCATGGCCTTTTAAGTGTTACCCCTGTTTAAAAGGAGGAAAAGAAGCAGGGTCTGCCTTGCTTCTGGTTGCAATCAGCACACGTAGCCCACCTGTTAGAGGTGAGGTCACAAGATTCCAGGCACGTTGATGCTCTTTTTCCATTATGCCACTGCTAAACCCTTTGTTTGGACTCAACACCCTTCCGCTTACACTCAGAAACTTCTTCCGATCAGTTCATGTAATCTGAAGATGAGATAGCCCAGGCTCGAAAGCTGCCAAGGGGTCAAGAGGTGGGAGTAGAAAGGAGGAGGCGATGTGACGTTGGCGAGTAGGAGCAAATTGAGTCCATGGCCAGAGCGATAGCCTTCGTTTATGGAGAACAGGGTCAGGCATTTGTAGACATCTCATTACCGGAAGACCAGAATAATATAGCAAGGGTGGAGGGTCGTTTTTTTGCATATAGAGTCTCTTCCTAATGCACTACATAGGCAAGGCAGGCCCTGCTTCTTTCCCTCCTGGCAACCTCTAGTCCTCTCTGGTCCTCTCAGAGATGGGATGCAGGTGGGGAGAGGGTACTTTTGCATCAAGCTTCCCTCAACCCTGTCCCCTGGATGTGACTTGTCAGGGCAGCTGGGCCCCAGCCAGAGCCTTCTGCGAATGGCCAAAACCTAAGACATGGTTAGACCTTCCTCCTTCCCAAAGGCGGCATCTATCAAGTCAGCATCTGAGAAGGTCAGAATTTTCCCCCGGAGGAATGATGCACATCACAACAGCCCAGAAACCCACATACACACACAGGATCAGAACTGCTTTTAAAGAACCAAGAAACTGAAACAGGTCCTCCAGAGAAGGAAAACACACCCCAAATGAGGAAAGACCAGATATGTGTAGCAGACAGTGTTTAAAATACTGTTCCTTAAAACCGCAGGGCCATCTGAGATAGTCGGTTGAGAGGCCAAACCTGCTATGAGAGTAAACATTTCAGAGCAAGGTGAATGTCCATTCAACAAGTGTGCCTGGCATTCTCTCAATGTTCTCAACGCTTAAAAGCCAAACTGGAGGCATGTTTCTCCTGCTGAAACTTCCCACCTGGTTGTCAATAGCCCTTTCCAAACACTGGCCGGGGTTTGATCTCTCCCAGCCGCCCCGGCCCTCCGACAAAGCCCCAGGAGAGACCAGAAACTCAGTCTCCCAGCACATCTCCCACTTGAACTTCCAAAGTTTATTTGAGAAAGACATTCTTTCGTTCTACCATTTTACTAGTGAATTTATCGCGGAAATATTAAAGAGTGAGATCCAAAGTTGCACACGCTGCCAAACATTATCTTATGAATAAGTATAATATTTCACATGGGAACCATTTCGTCTATCGTGTAAACGTACCCCCCCCATACACGCTTGAACAACGTTGCTTCGAGACAAGGGGTGAGTCTTCCCCTTCTCCGTACATCTCTGTTTCCAGTGGATGGCACTCGACCACCCAAAGTGTTCAACCAATCAGTGGGGTCACTTTATGACTCAATGATGCTCAGACATTTCTGGACATTTCGGGGCAAGGAGTGATGATAGCAAACATTCATATCGTGCTTGCTAAGTGACAGCACTGCTTTGAGCTTTACATAGATTAAGTTAGTGGTTTTCAAAGTGTGGTCTCTGCACCAGCAGCAGCTGCAGCAACAGCACCTAAGACTTTGTGAAAAATGCAAATTCTTCAGCCTTACCCTAGACTCACCGAATCAGAAACCCTGGGGATAGAACCCAACAACCTGTGTTTCAACAGGCCCTCCAGGTGATGCTGGCACTTTGAGAACCCCTGGTGTACAGGAGGAAATGGAAGTACAGAGACAAAGTAAGTTGCCTAAGCTCACCCGGTTAGGAAGAGTTGGTGTGCAAACCCAAGCAATCTGGCTCCACAATCTGGATTCTTTACCAACATACTCTATATACTTCCTCTCTCGTGAAGAATTAAGAAGTGGAAAGTATGCTGTAAATGTGAGCAGGTGACGTTTTTACCGTGTTTGATGACCAAAAGCATACCAAGGTGCATTCTACAAGAAGAAAAAGAGTGTTGTCTTACTTCTGAAATCAAGGACCGTGATAATGACACTATAGGTTCATTCCCATAAGGGTATAAGTTGGGTATACCATGTTCTGCAGCTACAGACGGCTTTCCAGCCCTAAGCAGTTATTTCGCAAAAGTGAACCCCGGTTACAGCATCATATCCGTAAGTTTGGCTAATTCAAGACAAATCCACCCGTGAAATGAAAAATAACTTGATAGGATATCACTCTGGAAGGGTGCTCCATAAGCATCGTATTTTCTGATATGCACTCTTGTCATTCATAATACTGACATTAAATATGGACGGGTGTTAATCAGAGGGATGGACTGTGGTCTTGTGGCCTGGGTGCTCAGTTGGGTCTCCGATGTCAGTTTTCTAGTTCCCAATGGAAAACAGGCACGGCATGGCTCCAGCTGGGTCTGGCACCACTCTGAGCTCACTGGCCCTATCCCAAAATGGTTTGCCATCTACTCCGTCCCTTCTCAACAGGGCTGCGGTTAGGAACTAGTCATAATAGTTAATGGCAGTGAAATGTCAATGAGTTCTTAGGGACAAGAAGTCAGAGACTGACTGAAAAAGTGATTCTAGCTATGATGATTGAGAGGAAGGGCTGATGTTGGGGACACAAGAGAGGACGGGAACAGAGAGGAGGCAGGGTCAGTGGGCTCCACTCCAGTCAGACTATAAACAGTAACAGACATTTCGGCCGTGTCTCGTGTAAGGGGCTCCATTGATTCACAAGACTCCCTGACAGAGGGATGACGAAGAGCTGAGACAGAAAGGGCCATTCATTCATGCAGAACACCAGCTCGCCGTCCCCATTGGCTCTTGCGAATGGCTCCAGGCTGATAGGGAGGAGGGGGAAGAGGCGGACGGGAGGCGGAGGTAGAAATAAAAGAAAATGATGACTACAAGATTGTCATGAAGAAATGTACAGCTGCACAGGCAATTGCATGCAAATGTGGCTTCCCTTTTTAGCCGTATAGTTAATGTCCTCAGATTCATCTGTTGTGCTCTTTCATATCATATCATCTTCCCCTCCCCTTCTTGCCTTGTCTTTTTCCGGGCTCCCCTTCGTCTGCCTTCCCATTCAGCTTTCGTTTTCTCTTCCCATCCTCCTCCACTTCTCTACCAATACCTTTATTTCCTGTCTATTTCCACCCTTCTCTGTCTTCCTCAGCAGCTTCTTTTACCGTCTATTCTTCTGTCCAACCCATTCTTGACTCTCTTGGTTACTGAGTATTCCCCCCTCTCCACCCTCCCACCCCCCCACTCCCCCCCCTTCCCCGCTCACCTGGCAGGCTCTCTCCCACTCACGGCTTCTCTTCGATTCATTCTCTCTCTTCCCTCTCCCTCCCTCACCCCCTTCCTCCTCCTCAGCCTCTGCCCCTCCTTGAATAGGAGCCACATTATTAGCAAAGGGCCTAATGTTCCTGGAGTGCCCCTCCTGCTGGGTATTCCAGTCACTGACAGATGTGGAGTCCTTGGAAAAGAAGTTCATTCATCCCTTCTGCGAGCACAAAACGTGAGACAGGAGCGGGGGTGGGGAGTGGCCATGAGACGGAGGACGGGAAGGAAATTGAAGTTAAAAATAGGATAAAAGGAGATGAAAAAAAAATGTAGCGTATTTTTTTTCTCTCTTTCTTCTTACTCAACACATCTCCAAGGAAATGTGCTGCAGCTGGAGAAATCATTGGTTGGTCCACATCTTCATTTCCCTTCTCTGTAACCCCAAATCTCCTTCCAAAGGACACCCATCACTGAGGAGGGCTGGACCACAGCCCAGAAATAATCGCTGCAGCTACTTCGTCTGGACAGCTCAAAAGGCAAAGGAGGGGCTGCAAAAGCTCAGGGTTCTTGCCAGATACTTCCATCAGAGGGAGCCTAGGGCAGAGGGAACTGCGGACCTCACATTTGCCACCAAGGCACAGCTCCCCATGGAGGCTTTCTAGTATTTTCTGAGCTGTGGTTGTTGACAACCCAGGTCCTCTTAGGACCCATCTTCCCATCCTACTAAAAAGCCACCAGTCTGGGTGACCCCAGCTCCCTTCTTCTTGCAACAATAAAAGGGACGAAGTGGGGAAAACGACTATATCATATGGCTATGAATCCTTGCATTTTAAAGCAGCTTCGCCCTGAGAGGGTCTTCCCATGCGTCACAGACACTGTGTCATTGGCTCCGAAAAAAAACCTCCTTTGCCTTTGAGGACCTTGACAAGGAAAAGAATGAAAAACCATCTTTGCTTGGGAATTTATGTAGTTCTTAGCTGGGAAAAAAAAAAAGGACCATGTCTTTTAGCTATGAAGAAGGGACATCTAATCTTGAGGCCATGGACCAGTGTGGAATAACCTCGGCTATTAATACGGCGTAACTTGCAGCAAACAGAAGCACCGTCTAGAGCAGAGAGGGTTAAGGCAAGGTAACTTTAACCTGGATTGCATTCAAAGACACAAGACTTAAGCCCAGCGGCATTGGTAAGTTTCAAGAATTATACAAATAGAGGCACAGCCGTTCTGACCCTCTGCTTATACAAATGAGACCTATTTATTTAGGGGCATCTGGGTGTCTCAGGCGGTTGAGCGTCCAACTCTTGATGTCAGCTCAGGTCATGATTGAGCCCCACATCAGGCCCTGCACCTGCTTAAGATTCTCTCTCTCCCTCTCCCCCTGTTTCTCTCTCTCAAAAAAAAAATTTTATTTAAAAAGATCTATTTGTTTAGAATCAAAAAGGATGGCTTTGTTCATCTCTTAGAATTTTAAGTCCTTAAGTCTAACCTGTGAACAGGTGCAAATCCTCCCTGTCTCCTGTTTAAATGGGTAGATAGTTACTGAGACACTTGTATTTATGCTTGGGAGAACCAAGCAGAAAGTGACAGCATAATGTCTGATGTCTGAAATCCAAGGGCAGTGCCCTGAAGAATATGACAAATATCAATGGCTATTGACTTGAGAGACTAGGGAACACAAGGATTGATTTCATTCTGCCCTAAAGAAGAGCCAGGCAACTGGAAAGCAACTCACATGCCTTCCTTCCAACTCCCACCAAGATGCTACAGCATCTTGCTTTGTGTCTTGGTATTTCTGGTCAAAGACAAAGAATGGGCAACAAAACTAACACTTGTGTTCCCTCTCCACTATTATAAAAAGTAGTATCGTTATGTGGAGTAAAGAAACATTAAACAAAAAGTTGCATTTAAGTTAGTCCCCCAGTGGCTTTCTCCCTGTGTTAGCCTCAGAATTACATATTTTTAAGTTAGTGCCCCAGTGGCTTTCTCCCTATGTTAGCCTCAGAATTACATATTTTATTTTATTATTTTTTTTAAGTTTATCTGTTTCTTTTGAGAGAGAGTGTGTGAGCAGGGGAGGGGCTGAGAGAAAGAAAGAGAGAATCCCAGGCAGGCTCTGCTCTGTCAGCCCTGAGCCCAACATGGGGCTTGAACTCACAAACCATGAGATTATGACTTGAGCTGAAACCAAGAGTTGGACACTTCACCCACCGAGCCACCCAGGCACCCCCGGAATTATATATTTTCCATTTGTGAGAGTAATGAGATTTCTTAGGCTAAGAATTCATCCTGGAAGAAAATATAGATTTGAACTGGCTTTTTGGTATTTGGATACATAATCTGGTCTCATGATCCATTGAACTTAATAGCAGAACCCACCACTTCAGAATCCCCAAATCAAGGTTTACATTTTGCAGTAAAAAGAAACTAACAAAAACGCTAGCAGGTAAGCACAGACTAATGGAATTTGTGAGACACCCAGTGACTTCGGCAAAACAGAATGGGGGTAAGGACGCTCAAAACCTGTCGGGTCTTTGGGAGACAAGACCCGGGGGAGAACTCTCTGGAGGAGTTTGATTCCTGATCACCAGGGGGCAGCACCATGAGCAGCAAGCCTGGGAGAGAAGAGAATGCTGGGAGGAGAGGAAGGAGGTCTGCAAAGGAGAGCTGAGAGGAGGGAGAGAGGGGGCGGACCAGAAAGAAGCCAGACGCAGGTGGGCACAGGCGAAGAGATCGAGGACAATGCGGGAAAGAAGATGAATGAAAGAAATGATGTTTTGTAAGAAGGCCAACTGTTTATCCAGCTCTTCCTTCAGGACCACAGACCTTCTAGGCCCTTTGTCAACAATGAGGCTGCAATGGGTAACTCTCAGGAAATGCACAGTGGACAGAACTATTTACAGAATGGAGACCTGAAGCAACCCCTCTTGGGCTCATTCCTAGAGTTTCATCTTCCTGTTGTTGGAGAAGAAAGCAACTCGGAATTATGGAGAAGTCCGGGGACTTTCCACCGGAGAACAATAGCATCTTGTCCCCACATAAGCCGCGGCAGCTGTTGTTGCTACAGAGAATGCAGCCCTCATCACACTTCACTGTCCTTCATCTCTATCCGCACCCCGAGCCTCTGTTCATGCTCCTACCTGAGCCACAGTGTTCCAGACCAGTGGGAACTTCCTGAGTGGCCATCTCATCCCAGAAGGGGTAGTAAGCTCTTTGCGGGTGATAACTGGACTGGAAACCACAGGCCATTCGAGGATCTTCGTAGGAGTTGATGGGTCCCTGCCTCTGTGACCAGGAAAAAAATACGGAAATATATTAACAGGAAAATCTCTATACTCTAACCTGAATGGGACAATAACCTCCTATCAAACAACCGCATGTGAGTAGGAATCATCCATAGATGACAACAAAATAGAACCAACTGTTGATCACCCCTCCCCCCAAAACAGACACAGGGAAGAAGGGTCTCTTACTCAGACTGTGCATGCACTGCCTTTCATCCATTTCTTTAGGCATTGGACAACAACCTTTCCTATTTTTTTAAAGTTTATTTATTTATTTTGAGAGAGGGAGAGGGAGGAGAAGAGAGAGAGGGAGAGAGAATCTCAAGCAGGCTCCGTGCTACCAGCACAGAGCCCAACGCAGGGCCCGAGCTCAAGAACCAGGAGATCATGACCCTGAGCCGAAACCAAGAGTCAGACACTCAAGCCACTGAGCCACACAGATGCCCCTCCTAATTTTCAAATAAAGACCCAAGATTCACAGCAAGGCAGAATCTTGGCCATCTTTACACAATCCTGGCTTTTGAATTTTCATGTGATCTTACTCTGTAAAAACACCTCGAACGGATGTTCTTACAAGACATTCCATTATCATGGAACCAGTAGGGGACAAATGCCAAGGGAAAACCAAAAAGTGGGCCTATGTAATAATAATCACTCATTTTTCAGTCAATCAATTGTGCAGAAGTTTTGATGATAGTGATTGCCAGACTGAAATTTCCAGCTTCTCCCAACGTATGGGGACTTGTGCCGTCCTTTCATCAGCTTTAGGAAATCCATAAAATATAGCCTCTACCCAGTACTCCTTAAAGAAGGCAAATGGGCTGTGTAGGCGGCATGTTTGGAGGTGTTTAAACACTATTCTTTGAAGCTGCGTCTACCTGGATTCAAATCTTGGCTGTACTGCTTACTAGTGAAGGGCCGAGGCCTGTTCCCGTATCTAAATCTCAGTTTACTACTCCATTATAAGATGGGAATAATACCTACCTCATATGTAGGAAGGGTTAAATAAAATATGTGTAAGAAAATTATATATAAAACAAAATAAAATATAAAATGCATGTTGGGGCATCTGGGTGCCTCAGTTGGTTAAGCGTTCAACTCTTGGTTTTGGCTCAGGTTGTGATCTCATGGTTTGTGGGTTCCAGCCCCACATCCATGCTGATGGCGTGGAGCCTGCCTGGGATTCTCTCTCTGCCCCTCCCCTGCTCTCTTTCTCTCTCAAAATAAATAAATTTAAAAAATTAAATATATATAATCCATGTCGTAGCCTATGTGAATCCTAATATAAGGTAGATATTATTTTACTATAACAGGCCCTTAACATTCCTGGGATTGAGCAAGAGGATTAAAAAATAAGACACAAAAGGAGAAGCAGCAGATTCATAGAAAGATTTCCTGAGGAGTCTAATCTCCACTGGCCCAACCTTTATTTTCCTTTTTCTTTTTCATTCTTTCTCTCTTCTCTCATGGTCCTTCTACCTCCATAAAAAAATCTCAGTTAAGAGAATCAAACTCTGCTAGAATTTGATGTGGTTAAATCTATCGATGTTAAGGGGCTAATTAACAAAAGCAGCTTCACAGGTGGTATTCTCATCCCCGAAGGGTAGTTTGCTATAACCTCCAGTAAGATTCTCTCATTCGAGAATCTCCTATGCCCTCGTTCCCCTTGAGCTGCAGACAAAAACTCTGCACTATTCTTTTAGATTCAGCATTCACTATCTACACTCTCTTCCCATTTTTCAACTGTCCATTCACTTAAGCTCAGTAAAGACAACGAAGAGAGTGTAGTGGCACAGACAAAAATGACCACTGAGGCCCAAAGGACATTTTGCGTGCGTTAATTGGGACAACATTCTCCATAATATTCAAAAAATCATTCAAAGTAGAGCTGGATGAAGTTTACTTTGGGGCTGTTCCACTTCTAACTGGGCCAACGGTGCTGAGAATGTAGTGATACCCTTGGAACTGAACAGAGTCACCTTGAGTTGTTGAGTAGCAAAGGCTAACGTCCTTGGCTTCTGTTCCCAGACCCTGATGAGAACCACTAGAATATAAATGGAGCAATGGTGTTCTGCTACCTATTTGGGTTTGGGACCAAGAAATTTAGGGAAATCATTGGCAAGAACACTCCCCTAAGCTTCAGTCAGAAAACATTTCCTGAATTCCAGTTCAAACTACTTTGGGGACATTGTATTTTCATATTGTAAACTCTTGAGGCAACTGCCTTTGAATCCCCAAGAATAGGTAAGTCTTCAATAATCCTTTGCAGCTGAATCCATTTGAAACATATTCCCTGGACTCCCTGTGTGTTGTTAATATCTATCCCCATCTTTTGATATTTCCCCAGAGTCTTTCTCAAAAGTCAATGTCAAGTACCAGAGCTGTAGGAATAGGGTCTTGAGGGAGGAAATTTTGATTCTAAATTATATAAAGGAGAAATCTAAGTTGTCTAGCCCTGTTTTCTTTTGGGACAGTGTGTGTATGGTTTGCCTAAACCGTTCTCGCAAGACCCTTCTAAGACAGCAGTCAATAGTACAGAGAGAATCCTTATAGATAGGTAGTGGGTAGTCTGTTATGAGCCCTGCGAAGGTAAGTAGAAACCTAAGGAGAACATTTTGTTTTTGCATTTTATATCACTTATTTCTTTTTTACATTCATTACTCAAGTAGAGTTGACATACAATGTTATATTAGTTTCAGGTGTAGACCATAGTGACAAGACAATTCTGTACATCACACTGTGCTCACCATGGTAAGCATAGCCTCCATCTGTCACCGTACAATGGTATTACAGCATTACTGAATATATTCCCTGTGCTGTACTTTTTATCTCCACGGGACATATTTATTTTATAACTGGTAGTTTGTATTCTTAATCCCCTTCACCTCATTGGTCCATCCCACAAACCTCCTCCCCTCTTGCAACCATCAGCTTGTTTTCTGTATTTACGAGACTGTTTCTGTTTGTTCATTTGTTTTTTTTTTTTCTTTTTAGATTCCACATGTCAGTGAAATCATATGGTATTTGTCTTTCTCTGTCTGACTTATTTCACTCAGCATAATACCCTCTAGGTCTATCTGCATTGTCACAGAAGACAAGATTTCATTCTTTTTTTTATGGCTAAGCAATATTCCTGTGTGTGTGTGTGTGTGTGTGTGTGTGTGTGTGTCTCATATCTTCTTTGTCCATTCATCTGTCCATGAACACTCGGTGTTGCTTCCATATCTTGACTACTGTAAATAATGCTTCTATAAACATAGGGGTGCATGTATCTTTTCAAATTATGGTTTTTATTTTCTTTAAGTAAATAAATACCCAGTAGCAGAATCATTGAATCGTATGGTAATTCTATTTTTAATTTTTTTGGACGAAACTCCATACCGTCTTACCCAGTGATTATGTAACACAGTTTGCATTCCTGCCAAAGTGCATGAGAATTCCTTTTTCTCCACATCCCTGCCCATGCTTGTGGTCGCTTGTGTTTTAGGTGTGAGGTGATATCTCATCGTGGTTTTGATTTGCATTTCCCTGAAGATTAGTGATATTGAGCATCCTTTTATGAGTCTGTTGGCCATTTGTATGTCTTCTCTAAACAAGTGTCTGTTCATGTCTTCTTCCCAGAAGAATCTGGATTATTTGCACTTTGTTTTTTTGGTGTTGAGTTGTATAAGTTCTTTATTATTTAGGATATTAAGCCCTTATCGGATGTACCATTTGCAAATATCTTTTCCCGTTGGATGGGTTGTCTTTTTGTTTTGTTGATGGTTTCCTTCACTGTGCAAAAGCTTTTCATTTTAGTGTAGACCCCAAAATTTATCATTGCTTTTGTTTCCCTTGCCTGAGGAAACACATCTAGAAAATGTTGCTAAAGGCTATGTCAAAGAAATTATTGCTTATGTTTTCTTCTAGGAATTTAATGGTTTTGTGTCTCACATTTGGGTTTTTAATACATTTTGAGTTTATTTTTGTGTGTGATGTAAGAACGTCCAGTTTCATTGTTTTGCATGTCACTGTCCAGTTTTCCCAGCACCATTTGTGGAAGAGACTCTCTTTCCCCCATTGGATATTTTTTCCTCTTTTGTTGTAGATTAATCGACCATGTAAGTGTGGGTTTATTTCTGGTTTCTCTACCTCCTTCCATTCATCTATATGTCTATTTTTCAGTACTGTGCCAGTACCATATGGTTTTGGTTACTACAGTTTTGTAGTGTATCTCGAAATCTGGGATTATGATACCTCCAGCTTTGTTCTTTCTCAGTATTGCTTTGCCTATTCAAGGTCTTTTGTTGTTTCACACAAATTTTAGGAGAATTTGTTATAGTTATATGAAAAATGCTATTGGTATTTTTATAGGGATTACATTGAATCTCTAGATTGCTTTGGGTAATATGGACATTTTAACAATATTAATTCTTCCAATCCATGAGCATTGTGTGTCTTTTCATTTGTTTTTGTCATCTTCAAAGTCTTCCATCAATGCCTTACAGTTTTCAGAGTACAGGTGTTTCACCTCCTTGGTTAAATCTATTCCTAAATATTTTATTCTTTTTGATGCGATAGCAAATAGGATAGAGACACATTTTTCAGGTTTAAAAGTTTAGACTTTCTCTGCTAAGGAAAGGCCACTGATGGCAAGATATACAGTGCCAAGAAGTGCTGAAGGAAAATGATCTAGATGCAAAGTGCAGGAGAGAGATGGAAGGCAGAAGGAGTACTTAGTGGGTTAGGGATAAAGCAATGAGGTTCCAGACCCGGGCAATGACAACAATGTAGCGGTGTGGTGAGTCAACTCCCAGCCTCTGATTAACAACCATGAACTTATGCGGTTGGCTTTTGTTTTTTGTTTCTTGTTTTTTAGGAATCCCTCCTGCCCGAAACCAGGCTCTTTGTTGTCAGGGATAGTTCATCCATTATTTTATAAATGGAAATCTATTTTTAAGACGTTATTTCCTCTTGAGCTGCCCTCAGTGGAACCAGAGGACCCTATTTTTAAGAATTAGGAGGACATAACGCAACAAGCCTACCGTGAACCACAAACATCTTTACTAACAGATGCTCCTGGAAGCACCATGATTCTCGTTATCTAGACACCTGCTTGTTTATTAGACATTTCACAAACTGACTTCATACCTATTTCACAGAGTATGAAAATGACGTTTTTACTCAAAAGAACCACATAGCTAGTTCCAATTCATTATGAAACTGTCTTA
Source organism: Panthera onca (assembly GCF_046562875.1). Taxonomy (NCBI): domain Eukaryota; kingdom Metazoa; phylum Chordata; class Mammalia; order Carnivora; family Felidae; genus Panthera; species Panthera onca. Next base: position 89,824,414 of record NC_138348.1, on the reverse strand, counting down.
GTTGAGGAGAAAGAAGCAGGTTATTAACAGGTCAGAAATCTGGGCTGCCCAGCCCCCACCTCATCGCCTTAAAAAAGCGCCACCCAAAATGAGTTTGAGTCTCTTCGCTGACACCTTCCTTTCCTGGCTGCAACTGGAGGTTGAACTCATGAGACGCAAGCGCCATTTGCAGCCCCTGTCACAGTTTGAAGAAAACCATCTGACGGGTCCTTGCTTATTCATCCCACAGGCAATTATCGAAAGGAACTAACGCACATCACACACCTGCCCTATGCCAGTTGGTGTGCTAAACATAGTGCAGAAATGGTCACGTCGAATCCTTACCACAATCACGCAAGATGAGTATTTGTATCCCCATTTTACAGAAGAACAAACTGAGGCATTTAGAGAATAAGTAAATGTCCAAAGGCCGCACAGCTAATAAAATAATAAATATAGAATTCACACCCAGTTCTATTTGGTTTCAGACTGTCTTTGCTTCTACCTGCCCAACATGAAGCTTACTGGCTCTTGTACAGATTTCTGAAGAAGGGGAACTGTTGTCCTGGGCTAGGTACTTGACAAATTATGACAATATGCATTTATGGGGCAAATTTATACCATGCACCTGGTCTATGCCAAGTTTTATGTTAGATGCTAAGAGCACAGCATGAACAAGAAATGAACTTCACCCTCATGAGCATACAGACAAGTAAACAGGAAATTACAGCAAGGAGATATGACAGGGTTAAGTACCAATGTGCAGGGGGAGGGGAGTGGCAGCAGGTAATACTTCCTGGAGGAAGCAAATTAAGGTAACTGAAAGGTTGAGTAAGATTTAGCCTAGAACACTTGGTGGAGGGCCTAGAGAGCAAAAAAAAAGACGATCACACTACCTTAAGGTGAATAGGAACATATAATCTGTTTAAGGAAGAATAAGAAAGATTCAGAGAGGTGATCTAGAGAGATAAAGACCGTGTTGTTCGGTGGTGATAAGCATGTGGGAAGAGTGTGCTCTTGAACAACGTGGACGCTTGCCATGGAGGGTAATTAGTAAAAAGTAAAGCTGGTGGGACAGGGTAAGATCACATTGTTGAGGGCCATAAATACCAGACAGGAATCTGGCTCCCGGAGACAGGCTTCGGAGGTTGCATTAGAGGTAGTGACATGTGCATCAATATGTTCTAGAAGACTCATTTGACTATGCCAGGTAGGATGGGTTGGGCAGGAGAAGGTGAAGAAGCTGACACAGGCACGAGAGTACCTCACGGAACCCTACTGGAGACTCAGGCCGAAAGAAAAAAAGCAGCACTACTAATCCTAACTCTGTTTAAAGTTTTTATTTTTTATACTAATTTTTGCATTAATTTTGATTTTTGAAAATATTGCATTAAGGTGCACGTGGGGGGTTCAGTGGGTTAAGCATCCGGCTCTCGGTTTCTGCTCAGGCCATGATCTCACTGTTTGTGAGTTCGGGCCCCGCATCGGGCTCTGTGCTGATAGTGCAGAGCCTGCATGGGATTCTCTCTCTCCCTCTCTCTCTGCCCCTCCATCGCTCGCTCTCTCTGTTTCTCAAAATAAATCAGCCTCAAAAAAAATTGTAAACAAAAGAAAATATTGCATTAGGATCTCATTTAGCTTGATGACTGAGCACTGGGGCACCCCTTACGTTTTGTCCCCCACCTGAGTGCATCACTGGTGTCCCGCTATTTCTGGTGCTGAGCAGGGGTCCAGGTACAAGGGCAGAGTTAGATCAGGGTCACGAGGGCAGAGGCGAAGAGGAAACAAGAAACGTAAGTATGTTTCAAAGGGAGAATCAACATGATTTTCTGATAGGAGATGAAGAAAAAGGGAAAATCCCAGATAAGGCTCAGAATGCTTGCTTTTATAATATAATAATGCAAAAGGTGAGTTTAAGTACATAAGTAAGGAGAGAGGAAGAGAATTTCACCCTTAGCTGTGTTTAGATGGAGTGATGGCAGAACAGCTTGGTGGGGCGGGGGGTCCCAAAGGTGAACGCAGGATAGGAGAGGACAAGAAAAGGCACAGTTAGCTCTGGAGGTGTGGAACGCCCAGTGAGAGGACAGAGTCAAGAAAAATGGCTGTTCAGACAAAACAGAAAAGAGATCAAAAATGGGTCTGTAAAATTGCCTATAGTTTTGCGAGACATGAAAGGGGAAAAAACAGCAAAGAAGGGCCTGTTGAAGACAGAGGAAGAAAATCAAGAAAGTGTACAGAGTGGTGGAAGCCAAGGGCAGAGCTTCAGGACCAAGGGCGGTTGGCTGGTGGCCACCGAGAGAAAGATGGCAGCCACACAGCCTTGGAAGGATTGGGGCCCCTCCCCCAGGCATCTCAGGGAAAGCACACATTTTGCCCTGCTCTACCACACACATGGTGACGAGCTGCCTGGGGAACAGCACTCCTCCCTGGCCTCTCGGGGGCTGTCAGAGGACATAGCCAAGCCTACATGCTTCACCTTTATGATACTGCAAACAGATAAAACAAAAACCAGGAAACGCAGAAACTACCAGGACGATGGACACACGCTCTCCCTGCTCTACTCTTGACGGTGGTGAGCCAGCTCTGATGGCCAGCACAGCAGCTGACCACCTCCATTAGCCCTCCGGTCAAGGTCTCATGTACTCTATGACCTCTGCTTAGCTCCACCTCTCAAAGTTTCAGAGTCTGAGGCCTCTGTCTTCCCCCGCCCACATCTCCCTGCTGCTTTTTCTTCACAACCGCCTCCTCGCCCTTCCCCACCCAACCCTGCCAGACCTCACAGCTTTTGCCTGTTGTCTGCCTTCTCCCTGCCCCCCAAAATTGGAAAAGAGGGAATAGGGGAATACTTTTACAACACGAAATCACAAACATATGGAGTTCTCATGTTTCGAAGGGTATGTGCGGGGCGCCTGGGTGGCTCAGTCGGTTGGGCAGCCGACTTCGGCTCAGGTCATGATCTCACGGTCTGTGAGTTCGAGCCCGGCGTCGGGCTCTGTGCTGACAGCTCAGAGCCTGGAGCCTGCTTCTGATTCTGTGTGTCTCTGACTCTCTGCGACCACCACCCCCCCCCCCCCCCCGCTTGGTCTCTGTCTCTCTCAAAAATAATAAACATTAAAAAAAAAAAAAAAAAGAAGAGTATGTGTGATCCATTCTTCATGTCCATTTCTGTCGTTAGCCAAGCAACCTTGAATGTCCTAGTGTTTGCCTACTAATTCCCTCCTTTCTCTTCTGTATGTGGGCTCAGCACACGATCTCTGTGGAAGCAAACCTGTCTTTTCTTGGATCGACTTCTGAATCCTAGGCGTTAGCCTTAGTATGAGGCCACGAGCATATGAGACCCAAGAACTATTTCTAGATGCTGCTGTTTACAAAAATAAATTAAAACAACAAAAGACATTTTACGCCCAGAAGCGAAGCTAAGTGAGCCCTGGATGTCTGCTTCTGCGGAGATAACTGTATTTTTCTAGGCGTGTCACATATGTTCATGCGCTCTAGTAGGCAGACTGAAGCCTGGGAACCAGGAAGCCTGGATTCAAGTCCCGCTCTGCTCCTGAGGAGCTGTGTAACCTCCAGCCTGTCACTTAACCTCTTTAGCTTTTGTTTCCTAAGGAGGCTAGCCCCACTGACCTCCGGCCTCCTTTCCAACTCTGCTCTTGCCTTCTGCCACCCTGTCCCCATCCTTTCTCCTGACCTGTGACCAACTGGCCCCATGAGTAGAGAAGCCTGTAGAGCCAAACGTTGCTTATAGTCATAGTTTGGATTCATGGCATACGACGTCCCCCCTAAATTTCCAAAAGCCTTCATAGTGTTGTCCTCATTCTTTCCTAAAGCCATGCTCAAACACTGCTTTGACCCCACGTCCCCCATTTTTCAGTAGAGAACAGGGAGGCGGAGGAAGTGCCTGCCTGCGGAATAGCTCTAGGGGCTCTGGCACAGTAGATACTCAGGAAAGGCTGTGTGACCAAGAGATGAATCCTCAGCTTAGACCCTCTCAGCCCATTGCATCACTGCGTGCAGGTGCCTTTCCAAAGGGGGGGAGGGGGGCTGCTGAACCCTGCAGCTTTTAATCAGGTCTGGGCCTCCGCCTCAGAAGATGCCAGACAAGCCAGTGTCTTCTTTCACTCACTGTCCAGCGGGTCATGGAGAAGCTCTTTCCACAAGAAGCCAAGGGGGGTGTTCTGGGCAGACGGCGTCTGGCCTTCAGGACGCTGGGGCAGACCTGCTTCAGGAGGGCACATGTGTCCTGCTCCCTTGAGAGGCAGAGGGAAGGACGCAGACAGAAATACTCCTTCGTGTCCATTTAGCTTTCCTCAGCCTACTCTCGAGGAGGAGGGAGGGGAGGGTGGTGCCGCCACAGGAGAGGCGGGAACAGACAAAATAGGAAACTCTCAAAGGGCAGTTTAATTTTAGACTCAAGGCCAGGAAATTCTTTTTAAAACAATAAGAGCGCTGGGCTTGGGGCTGGGTGAAAGGGCAGGCCTGACCCACGGCAGGTTTCTGAGGGAGAAACGTGAGACAGTCCCATAGAACTCCTCCGGGGACTGTGGCTGAGGCTGCCCCGAGATGTGACCGGCCCTGCTCGTGGCAGCCTGAGACCACCACCCCCTCCACCCACAGCGAGCAGTTAGTCACATAGCTGAGGGTCCAGGGCCTCTGAACCTTGCCACTAGTCCGAGCGCCTGGACTGGACGCTTTCCTGCCGAGAGACCAGCGGGGAGACACGGGTTACTGGTCGGCTTCTACTCCCTCGACGTGAAGCCTGCAGACTCCCAGTGGCTCCAGAGGGGACAGCCCCAGGCTCCCAGTGGCTCCGGAGGTGACAGCCCCAGGCATCCCACGGTGCAGGGAGAGCAGGTGTGGTGACTCAGAGCCTCGTTAGGAGACGCTGGGTGGTGGATAGAAAACTCTCGCCTTGGCCGAAAGACGGGGCAGTAATTCCAATGTGCCCAGTGGTCCGCTACAAGCTGGGGTTTTGGGTTTGTTTTCTTTTTTTCCCTAACTCGGGGAAGACCCACTTCCTCATTCATTAGGCATAGAGATGCAGGAATGAGAGTCTATTAGAAGTTCTTTTACACTACCACACATCTAAACAGTGATTAAGATGAATTCCACAGTAAAGAATGTCCCCTTAGCCCCGAGTTGGGAGATCTAGGTCACACGCCAGTCTCTCGCCAGCTCTGTAAACTCAGGCACCTCTTTTAATCTCTCAGGATCTTAATTTCCTGATATCGGGAGATGGCCTCTCGGCCGTGTCCTGGCTCTGAACTCCTCAAGATTGTACCCACTGAACCCGGGACCTTAGAAAAGCCCCGCTTTTTCAGATGCTGGAAAATACAGACATTATCGGTCTTTCCTTCCATTTTTCTGACCGGCCCTAAGTATCCATTTATATTCCAAATTTCTTTCGCATGTTTTCTCTAATCCCAAAATGCTTCATCCATTGTCCTCCGGGATTTGCAGAGAGAAGGAAAGGGCGTCGGTGCTGGGCTCCACAGTCAGTGACAAGCGCGCGCCCTTCCCAAGAAGGGCAGGGACAGCACAGACTCCCTGATGACCACTCAAAGGCTGGAATCCTGAAGCCTGTAGGGTGGAGGTGAAGAGTGTGTGAACAGCCCTGGCTAAGAAGGGAATTGCTTCCCAAGGAGGCCCAATTAAACTGCAATTACTCAAGATAAGAGAACCAGGTCTGTTTACACAATGGGGTTGTAAACCACCAGCCATTACAAGAGAACTTTGATCTGGTGGCAAGGGAGCTGTTTCTAGGGCAGGGGAGTGATGAAGCAAGGAGTTTACTCAATAAGAGTGTCTCCATCTTTACCCCAGAAGCCCCGTCTTGTTGTGGCAACACCCTTGCACGGACAATAAGTGGAATCATCTCCACTCCTCCCTCCATGCTTCCATCCAACACAATCGAAAAGTCCGGAGAAAGGCATAAGGGAGAGAGGCTTAGCTGAGGTCATCTTTGTGGGAGGCTCTGGACACGCATTTTCTCGTGTAACGATCATGATGGCCTCACATGGCAAGTTATGCTCTGCCTTTTAAAGAGAAGAGGACGCTGAAGCGCAGAGAGGTTAAGTAACTTGTCCAAGGTCACATGGCCAAGGAGTAACAGACCAGAATTGAACCCAGATCTCTCTGACTCCTTGAAGTGCTTTCCATTATAATTGGCTGGGCTGCATTCCACAGCTGCCTGGCCCAGGACTGAAGGCTCTGTCTGAGGCTCCTGTAAAAGAGGCGGGAACAAGGGGAGTGGGGTCGCCCTTCTGCCTCACCAAGTGTCAGAAGGTAGAAATAGAGTTACGTGGTGAAAAAAAAAAAAAAAAATCCATCAATCAATCAATGATGAAAGGAAGAAAGAACGTGTACAAAAGGGAGTCACTCATGCCACGAAGTGATTGGCAAAGATTCAGCCTCAGAAGTCTCTGTGCCTGGCAGCTGTGTCCGAGGGCACGGTGTGGAGCTCATCTTTGCAATGTGCTTAGCTAAGCCCCATGGCCATGCCACTCCCGTTTGCAGGCATCGCCATGGAGACTCAAGAAGGCTGGCCAGCGCCGAAAGTTCCTCTGGAAAAGCCCAGGAAGGACAGAGGCCAATGCCTAAAACCAGCCAGTGGCTGGCAGCCTTCCTCTGTCCCTTAGAAAGCTGATATTCGACCTGGACTCTGGCATATGTCCATCAGTCCATTCAGTGATCCTGTCTCTGACATACCCCTGGCTTCATACCATGTTATTCTACACAGTTATAGCAACTAAGTGTCCAGTAAGTATGATTGCATTCATACCACTCATATCATAAAGTCACAAGTCGGGGGCGCCTGGATGGCTCAGTCGGCAGAGCGTCTGTCTCTTGATTTGGGGTCAGGTCATGATCTCACGGTTCATGAGGTGGAGCCCTGAGTTGGGCTCCAGGCTGACAGTGCGGAGCCTGCTTGGCATCCTCTCTCTTTGCCCCTCCCCTGCTGGTGCACTCTTTCCCTCAAAATAAATAAATAAACATTAAAAAATAATAAAGTCACGAGTCTAAAGTCTTTTGCTGGGCAGTTTCTGAAACACTTCTTTTCACTCAGGAAATATAGTTGCCATATTAGTAAGAGAACATTGGATCCAGAAAGAGTAAAAGAATGCCAAGTTTTTAATGCAATTACCCCACCTCGGGCTGCATGGGATGTTCCCCAAACCCAGAGCCTTAGCCTAGGAAATTCTGGCATCTTAGACCAACCTCTTGGGTACTGGGTTTTCCTGGGGGATCTGGCCCTCCGGGAAGCCACTCTCGCCCCAGCAGATTGCTCTATCCCCAAAGGCCTGAGCTCTGACAGGAGCTGAGTGGGCAGGACTGTTCCTTTCCTCTGAATAGTTCAAGGTGCTTCCTAAAGTTTGCATGGCCCAGGGGTCATTAATCCCCGTGGACCTCCTCCACACATCCTCCTCGATTTCAAGGTGGCCAAAGACTGTGACATGTTTGGTCAAAACCAGGAGCGACTCATCCCTCCCATTCCTGCCCTCCCCCAGCTCTGCAGCCCTGGTGGCCTGAGAGGATGACGCAGGAGAGGATAAAGGGACCAGCACTGCTGGGGACTTCCAGGGCTCACCATAGGCTTGCTGAGGTAGCATAACAGGAAGGAGCGCTTCCTCCCCTTGGATGAAAGGGTCCCTGACACACAACCCATATTCGTACCTGAAAAACGTCACCCCCTCCCACACAATGGCCAGACAACTCCCAAAAGCGCTGCCGCTCTATCCCCGGGTATGACATCACCTCATTCGTTACCATGGTCTCCTGAAGGACTGACCTTACAAGGAGGAAAGCATGTATCCTGGTTTGGACAAAGGGACCCTGAGGCAGATATTGTGAGTTCCCCCTAAAATGATTATTCCCTGACCGTGACATGAAGTTTCTAACTGTTGCTCTGATTATTGTAAGCCTTCTTCTGGTACAGGGCATGATCAAATAATGCTAATGCTACCTCTCATTTATGAATAATGAATCAGAATTAGCAGGCTTCGGGGACTGGAAAGTATTCGTATTCTGATTTAGATCGAAGCCGACTCTAGATCGAACAGTTAAAACAGCGTGTTAAGCAGAAGCCTTCATAACACGAATATATCCTCACTTGTTTTCCTTTTCTGAGATTTCCCTTTCTAGAGCAATCGTTTACAAGTGGCAAAGACCTGCTCAGACCAACCTGTACACATAACACCATCCTCCCTTCAAACTTGATCCTGGGGCGGCTGCAAGCAGGGCCTCTCAACCTCAGCACTACTGACATTTGGGGCTGAATAATTCTTGATCGTGGGAGACTGCACTGTGGATTGTGGGGCTGGCTAGCTGCATCGCTGTCCTCTACGCCCTAAATGCCAGGGGATGCCCCCACCAAGTTCTGACAGTTAAAAACATCACCGAATCAGGGCACCTGGGTGGCTCAGTCAGTTAAGCGTCTGACTTCAGCTCAGGTCACAATCTCGAAGTTTTGAGTTCGAGCCCCCGTGTCGGGCTCTGTGCTGACAGCTCAGAGCCTGGAGCCTGCTTCGGATTCTGTGTCTTGCTCTCTGTCTAACCCCTTCCCAGCTCATGCTCTGTCTGTCTCTCTGTCTCTCAAAAATAAATAAAAACATTTTTAAAAATTTAAAAAATAAAAATATCACCAAATAGTCCCGGGGCGGGGGGGGGGGGGGGGCGGCTAAAGCAGCCCTATTAAAAACTCACTTCTCTACAGTTTTCCTTCCACCCTCAGCTTCCCATACCTGAGACAGAGTTTCTTTTCTTGGTGGCCCAGCCAAACCAAATTGGAGCCGAGGGCACCAAGCAGGAGGATATGGATTATTGGATTAAGTACCTTTGGTTGACCTGTAGATAGGCTCCAACTGACTAGACCTGGGCGCCTGCGGCTTTGACGTTCTTGTCTGGGAAAGTTAATGAATCTGTGCTCACTCCTTCACGAAATCTTAAGATTGGGATCGAGGGTGTGAGATCTGTTAGTGTCGCTAATGCCAGTGCCCCAAGGCTATAGTCTGCAGGCAATTTACAGATTCTTCAACTGTTTCTTATAACGCAGGCTAAGGTTGGGGGTCATCTGTTAGGAGCTGGTTTATTGAACCTGAGTTTGTACTGAGCGATGTTATTTGTTTGTTTATTCATTCGTTTGTATTAGGGAGAGTATACGCAAAGGAGTTTCAGGACTTCTCTGCTTGCTAGATGGTTCTGAAAGGTTGCCTAACTAGTCCCAGTGATGGAGAAACTAAGGCCCAGAGAGAAGTTATGCGTGAAAGTGCTAGGGCAGTAACTTAGCAGTTCTCTTATGCAACCTTCTGCTTTTGCCCAAGCAATTCTGAAATTCACAGCGAAAAGGATCCCACACGCTGATAATGCTTTTCAGATATGGCTGTTGGGGCTGGGGGTAAATGCGTTCTTTGTTTTGAAACCAGTGGAAACCACTTAAAATGCATTAAAACTAGCCAGTGTATGCAGTTGGGGGTGGGGTTGTTCGTTGAAAACATGTACCCAGAGTTGGGTTTTGGTTTTCTAATTTCATACAATTTCCAGATACCCTGTCAAGGAAAATTTACTCTTATACCTGTAGTTTGAATCCTTAACATAAAAATGCATTTTGGTGTCAAAAACATAATAAAACAAATACAAAATTTGCATGGCACTGCTTTTTAAGAGAAGTTATTCAGCTTGTTTCGTTTGGTTACAGGACCGCTAAAGAGAGTTAACATAGGCTGGTGTTTAAATCTCTTCTTCCAAAGCCAATGATATATTTTGCCCTGCAACCCCAGCATGCTTTATCTGTTTTAACAAATCTCTACAATATCATCTTTAAGAATAAGTTAGTGTAATTTGTGTCAACCTCAGATGATAACCTCTGTGTGAGAAACAAGAGGACCCCTCCCCCAGAGATTTTTCCAGTCCCTTATGTGACCTGCAAGTTAAGGCTCTTGGCAACTCCTACGAAGCAGAACTGAGAGACCACTGGTCTGGACTTGTTGTGTGAGTGCGTGTTTCTAAACAAATTTCCGGTGGTCATTATACTCTAAACTTTTTCCTGATTCTAATTTTTTAGAAAAGTGAATGGTGTTTCTATGAAAACTGAAGCCATTTAAAACAGAAAACAAAACAAAACACCAAAACAGGTGTTTCAGAATAGCCAGGAAAGAGAAATGTGATAATCACTCCTTGAACACAGAACAGCTTTTGAGCACTTATTTTTTTCAGTGACACAGAGAATCATTTTCAAGTACATCACATCTTTCAATAGACAATTACAACGAGAGGCCATGGTTAACTTCAGGTTACCAGTGTTAAAAATTCTGCAGAACCACACACAGGACAGTCTAGGACTGGAGTCAGAAAAGAGCTCTGGTCTATTGGTGTCTCTTTAGACCTATAAATGTAGTGCAAAGAATTAACAGTAAACTTATCTGTCCATTTCCAGAGGAAGTGAAAAGAGTTCAACATTTCTGTTGGCTGTCTTTGCATGAAAACATACACAATTAGGAAGGAATAGTTAATAATACATCAGCTAATATTAAAGATTCATTGAACATTGGGATGGATCAATGATAGCATTATGGGATTGCTCTCACAATACATTTATAAGAAATTCATCTAGGGGTGCCTGGGTGGCTCAGTCGGTTGAGTGTCCGACTTCAGCTCAGGTCATGATCTCACGGTTTACTTCATGAGTTCGAGCCCCACATTGGACTCTGTGCTGACAGCTCAGAGCCTGGAGCCTGCTTCCAATTCTGTGTCTTTCTCTCTCTGTCCTTCTCCCCCTCATGTTCTGTCTCTTTCTCTCAAAAATAAATAAACGTTAAAAAATTTTTTTAAATAAAAAAAAGAAATTCATCTAAACATTCTACTGATGACCACATAGCTTGGGTTGGTCTTCTTCCCTAAGGGAAAGAAATTTTATCCGGTCCTATTTTAAATTCCTTTTACCTCTCTTATTCTGAGATACATGACATTTTCCTATAAAGTTACTATCACATTCCCTAGTTTTAAATTCTGTGATTAGATGGCTTGGGTTATTTAGCTCTATCGATATGTGAAAAATCTTCACCAAATGAACTGAGTAATGAAAAATCACCTGGCTTTCACCATTAATCATGGTTGAGTTACATTCTCTGAAACACAAACATATTTTTTAAAATAAAACCTTTGTAAGCAAGTCCACCAGTCTTGGATTTTTATTTTATATGCTGAGAAAAAGACAGATAATCTCACACTTTAGCTCCTCCAAAAGATTCAAGGCTGATTCCAACTTTGGAGGTGGGTCCCCGGCTTCTCTGTCCAGGAGGGGTTAGGATGCAGGAAGGAAGGGGAAGACAGGAGAGGCAGGTGGGCAAAGGAAGAGCAGGGAGGGGTCCACTTACCGCCACCGCAGGACGCACTGCTGAATAAGGGGCAGGGCCACTGGCTGTGGAATCCACAAAGTAGCTCATCCTCAGGCTTTCAGCACCTGCATGGGAGAAAGTCTTCACTGAAGCACCAACGTGTGTGCTAGAACCACGGCGGGTTCGAATCTTACAATGGGATGTCTCCCAAGGAACCATAGAGTTCACCTCTTCATGCTACAGAGAAGGAAACTAAAATTCAGAAAGATAAAGTACATGGACCCCTCGCACACAGAGAATGAGCAGGCCCCAGACCGGGACCCCTCTTGACCACAAGGCAGCAGGGATAGCTTCCGTGAGCTGTAGACAAGAAGCAGTCACAGCATCTACAAAAAGACCCTCTTGTAGGGTTTCTGGGCAAGCACCAGGTCTTAGTGTCATTTTTGGTAACAGCCCCATCCATATATCACCTTCCCTCCACCCCAACTAGGTCTGCCACATAGCAGGAGCTCAGCACACAGGTGTGGTGTGAATTAATTGATAAAGGAGTAAAGAAAGAAAGGTCTGAGGGGAAGAAGGACGGAAAAGCCCTATCTATGAGACACATCAACCAGGACCTCAAGACACAGATAAACAGAGAGAAGGCCTGAAAAAGGGATTGAACATTATTCATCTGGGGCGGGGGGGGGGGGGGGGGGGAGGAGAAATGCTTTTAAATAATTCTTGTCCAGAGCTGTTATCTACATTGAAAATCTGGATGTCAAGAACGCTTGAGGAATGTTCTGGCTGAAGGGATTTTCCAGCTGGCTGTCGGTCATCAGGAAAATCATTTATGTATCAAATATTTCTGTTGATCTCAATGCTTTCTAGAGTGCATTAGTTCACACTTTCATAAACTCAACATTATATACTTTAAAAAAGTCTTTCTTGAATGATGTACACAAGATGAAGTTCCTAGGCACATCATCTGAAGGCCAAATTCCCATTGTTTAACAAATGACATTTTAGCTTCAACTCCACTGCTTTCCAGTTCATCTTTGTCTTTTCCTTTACTCCTGCTAATATGTAAAGCCACTGGCACATTTCAAGAAAAATAGAGTACTACCTGTCCTATGTTCAGTTTGTGGTGTTGGTTCACCATCTTCATTCAGGTGACAGCCAGTGAGCAGGTCTTCCTTCATATGAAATGTATTTAAATGATAATAGGTAAATGGGCTCAGCAATAGAAAATTATACCCACGAAGGGCTAAATCACAGAGCAACTAATATCATATGGGTGAGATTCGTAAACTAGAAACCTTCTAAAGACATAACTTACCCCAGGACTTTGCTTATTTGCTTTTAACTAAAACTTTACTTCTCTTACGATGCATTTTCTCAAAAAAAAAAAAAAAATATTCAGGAGAGATAATATTAATTAAAAAAAATTAAACAACTACAGGTAGTTAGGCTACATTAATCAAAATTTTGTTCCCTTGTTTTTAGGGGGTTGATCTCCACTGCAGCAAGATGGCCCCCAGAAGAACGCCCGGTGGTGACATTGAAGAACAGAAAAAGATCCAAGTGTGCTAGTCCAAGGACATTGTTAATATCTGTTATCAGTGGTCACCTATTCAGTGCTCATTCCTCAGAATAATGAGCAGCTGCTATGTATCAGAGCGCGCTGGGCACTGACCATGAAATAAGGTCCATACAACATAGCTCAACATGGCCGGGTCCTGACCATACGTTCTGAAGATAATCTCAATGAGCTCATTGTTCCCTTCCTACTGAAACATCCCTTACTTTTAACATTGAAATCAGGTGCAAAGGTCCCAATGAAACGTCATCAGTCTATTCATCCCCACTTTTGATCTACTCCCAGATGAGATTTACAAGTTAACAATATGGAGTATGTCATACCTCGAATGGATTAACCATGGTCAGATTCCCTAGGGAAAAGCTGGCCATCCCTCCGGCCCTGCAGGGCAACCTATACCTTTGGGGAATGTCTAGGTATGGGGTCACCGTTTGTGCCAGCCATTCAGCCCTCCAGGGTCCTCCAAAAAAAAGTCTCGCGGATCCCCTGAGATATCACGGACCTCCACCATTCATTCAACAAGCACAATGAAGACTTCCTTTGCTAGGAACTTGTTTATTCATTCAGCAAATAGCTACTATGTGCCTGCTATGTGCTAGATAGACATTCTTCTGGGCATTTGGGACCCACGGGCAAACAAAGACCTCCGATCTCATCATGGACCTCACATTCTCTCCGACTCAGAATAAAGCTGAGAAAGACAGCCTCTATCTTCAGGCAGTAGAGAAGACAGACTTACCTATGGCTATAATATCATGTGATGAGTAGTTTACCAACAATATGGAAGAAAAAGAAAAGTAGTCAGTTCTTCTGGGTGTGGGGAGTGGGAAATCGTGGAAGATTGCACAGTGTGATGTGTGACCCCACGGCCCTATGAGTCACCCCTATACTCCCACAAGCAGCAGAAAGACCTTTACTCTTCTGAATTCCCATTTTCTTTACCTATTTGTAAGAAAAAGGATTTTTGGAAGTGGCAGCCTTGTCCTGAAGGCCAGCCGGACAACACCCCTCGCAGCAACATAGCCTGGGGAAAGGTTCAGTGGAAATATGTGTTCTCTTTCCAATTGACGTGAGGGAGGAAACCTACAGCCCCACATATGGTGCATTCTGTGCGGGATTGTGTTCCTGCAGCTACGTTATATGAATGACACTTCCCTTGGGGAAAAGCCCTTCACCCAGGGAGGAAGCTGAAAAGAGGGAGTTGCCAGGGCACTCGAGGGCCCTCATCTCAGGAAATAACTCCGGGACAGAAATGGATTACTGCTGTATTATTTTTTGGAGAAAGAAAAAAAGAACTCACCCTTTTTCCACTTGTAGATTGTGACACAGAACAGCTGCTGAGGACATAAACCCTTTCAGAAAAAGAAAGAGGAGTGTCTGCGTGATACTTTTTTTTTTTTTTTTTTTGACTTGTTGGCCAAAGAGAATTCCCTCCCACGTAACATTAAACATCAGCTGGACCAACTTTTTTTTTTTTTTTTTTGGTCTTGGCATTATAAACGTTTATTACCTAAATACAAAACAACTGTGTGACTTAAGATTTACTACCCAGCCTAGAAGCAGCCATGGGCCTGTCAGAATGTAGAAACAATGTGAACAGTTGAGAACAGACTTTTGAAGACCTGAGTTCATTTTTCTTTCTTTCTTTTTTTGATGTTTATTTATTTTTGAGAGAGAGTGAGACAGAGTGTGAGGGGGGGAGGGGTAGGGAGCGAGAGGGATACACAGAATCCAAAGCAGGCTCCAGGCCCTGAGCTATCAGCACAGAGCCCGATGCAGGGCTCGAACTCACCAACCGCAAGATCATGACCTGAGCCGAAATCGGACACTTGACCAACTGAGCCACCCAGGCGCCCCTGTGTTCATTTTTCTTGAAGGGGACCAGCTACTTCAGAGCAGCGGATAAATGGGTCTGAAGTGGCTTTATCCTCAGGACACTGCCCTGGCTTCCACGAGCGGCGCTCCCAACCTCTCGGGCCTCATGGCCCCCACACACCACTGTACCTCTGCTCCCCCAAGATGGAATCTCTGCTGTTCCCATAAGCTCCTGGTGCCACTTCTCACTTCCCCCCGTTTCTCCTATGATCACATCTGATAGAAATGCCCTTCTGCCCTCCTGCTCCCCAGCTATCAACCCGCTTCTCCTCTGGCTTTAAGGCTCATCTCAAGAAGTTCTGGCTGCCAGGAACCCTTCCTGCACCACCCTTCACCGCAGCCAGGGGTGTCCCCCTTTCTCTGTGTTCCCCGCCATCACTGGGCGTAACACACCGTTTTATAAACATCTGTTTCCATTTGCCTCTCGCCCTAAACTCGGAGCTGTTTGAAGGTAGGCACTATGCTTTTTCACCTTTGTGTCTCCAGAATCGAAGACGGACTAAGGGGCATCAGAGAATTCGTTTTTGTTGTTGTCATTGTTGAATTGGCGAATGAAAGAATGAATTGCTCTCACAAGGCCGAAACTATAAAGCAGATCAGATGTACATTGGATTTTCAACTCAGAGAAGCTGAATAGATTGCAGATCTGGATGAAGATCCGCTTGAAATCATCAGGTTTGTTGCGTGACCCCATCCCTAAGCGTGGGCCGCTAACATCACCTTCTCACAGAAGCGCAAAGATTTTGTCCACCCTTCAGTACGTCCCCCTGGCCCCCGTGCCACTGCTGGTAGGAGACGGACACGCAGATTAGAAAGCTTGTACTAGCCCTTTAACTGACTTAAGCCCTGTTTTACAAATAAGGAGGAAGACGCAGGCAACCCTGTAAACTGGTCAGGCTGAGCTCTGACCCTGGGTCTTCAGCCACCTTCTCCTGGGCTTCTCTCTCCTCACTAGCCCAGAAGTTTCCAGAGAAAAATGCTCAGTCTCTACGGAGGACAAAAAAAAAAAAAAAAAAAAAAAAAAGGATAGCCATTTGGTTTATGTGGGTGTATCTCAGTCTGATAATGGATTTTGAACAGTTTTCTGCGGGACTCTGGGGAGAGCTCTGTTCTTCGTAAAGCATGCTACTGACTGCTTCTGGAGCTTTCCACCCTCCGCAAGCCCAGTGACAGGGCCAGCCCTGCAGGCTGACACTGCCTTTCACCCATATCCCTTTGGGGCAGGGTGTGGGTGATGCCTAGAGGACAGAGAGGCTGGGGAGTGAGAGGGGTGCACCAGGCCAGCCCACAGCAGTAGGAAATCCCAAAGAGACCAGGTCTGCGTGAAGGCTGAACCCAGTTCACATCAACTCTGCCCCTGCTTGGCTGCGTTTCTAGTGGAGCACTGTGACATCACTTAGTGTTTTCCTTTTGGCGTTACGTGCTTTTCAAGGAGAGACTATGCCTTGAAGGGAACTAACCCAATAAACTATACTTAAACATTTTTTTCTTTTGAAAATGATTGCTTTGGGCAACGGGATACGTGCTTATTGAAAAAAAAAGATTACACTAAAATACAGAAATGTCGAAGATGAATGCCAAAATCATCCCAAATCCCACCATCTAGAGGTCATCATACTAACCCTCTATTCAATGTTCCCCTGGGTATTTTTTTAACGTGCCTTTACAAATGTAGGTATAACGTATACGTATGATCATAATTTTACCGTCGTGATATAATTCTCTGCATGCCATTTTGCTATCTGCTTCTTTCACTGACATCTGACATAATGCTATGAATATTCTTCTTTGTCAAGAAATAGAACTCTACATTCCAAAGATTATGGTTGTCAAGTATTCTATTATATGGGTGCCTTATTCTTTTCTTAACGAGCCGCTTATTACTGTATAATTAATTTGTCCCGAATTCCATGTGATTATAAAAGTTCCCAAAATGTTTTCTCTTCTCATTAAATATCTATAAGTGGTAGTGTTGGGACAAAGAACGCGTACAAACTGCCTTCCATAACAGAGAAGCCAAAATTTTACAGCCACTGACAAAGGCATTGTGTTTTCCATCTGACATTACCCCCTAGTCTCCCTATTACCTTCATGGGTCAGGAGTCATGGCTACTGTGTATCCTCAATGTAAAGATTACAGGTGGACAATTCAACTGTGGAATAAAGCCGTGACATGTGGATAATGTGGATAAGTTGCTATGCAAAATTTACATAGATTTGCAATAAGGATTTCTCCTAATATCAACAATTTAGGATTCTCATTAATTCGTATTAAAAAAAAAAACACCCTTTTGGTCTAGAATGCAGGAGAAAAAGAATTTGACCTCTAAAAGGATTATGCATTCAAAGAAAAATGACAGAACCTTTGCCAAACTAAAGACATTGTCCTCTATATTATCAAGGCAACACCATGAATCTCCAATGAATAGAGTTTGAGTTTCTTCTTTCGGAATGCCATGAAAAATCTGTTTTTAAAGACTCAGACTGAGCATTACTTCTTTCAGGAAGCTTTCCCCCAACCTCCTAAGCAGTTAGATGGGCATTCTCCACCCTCCTCCACAGGACTCACCATAACAACCTGCCTACTTTGGTATTTGGTATTTGGTTCAGAGTACTTCCTGTATGCATATCTGTTTCTGTTCCTGAATCCTGAGTTGGTTAAGAGTAAGGACTATCTTTTTATATGTCACATAGTAGACATGCAACACATTTATTGACTGAATGGAAGAACCTTTCCATGAAATAGAATTAGAATGTGCAACAGTAGGTTTCAGGGCCTGAGTATATCCAAAAGAGTGGAAGAGAGATCTAGGGCAAAAAAAAAAAAAAAAGAGTTATCACTTGTGGTCACATGCATCCATATGCAACCCTAAGCTGAGACTTCTTTAATGTTAACCACGAGCAGGATCATATTTTCCCCTAAACTAATGAATGCACCAGATTGACAACTTTTATCTATTCTCCTGTATCATTTTCTCTCCAACTCTCATGAGTAATTCATTGGCATTTTTCAAATCATTTTAGTGGATCTCTCCTTTCATCTGGCAGTGTAACAAAAGGTACCAAGTTCAATTCTGGCAAGAACGTCAATCTAAGCATATTCAGATAGTTTCCCAAGGAAACTTTGTGGTTGCAATAAGGAGGAAAAAAAATAGTTTGAAGGATTGGAGACGGTTTCTCCTCCTTGTTCCTAAATCCATAAGAACTTCGTTTTCTTGACTAGGTTTCTCAACATTCCAGTAGTAAACATTCCTTCTTATTTTAGGTAGCCAGCCCTGGGGCGCCTGGGTGGCTCAGCCGGTTAAGCATCCAACTTCGGCTCAGGTCATGATCTCACGGTTCATGGGTTTGAACCCCGCATCAGGCTCTGTGCTGACAGCTCAGAGCCCGGAGCCTGTTCCCGATTCTGTGCCTCCCTCGCTCTCTGCCCCTCCCCACTCACGCTCTGTCTCAAAAACAAATAAACATTAAGTAGCCAGCCCTGACCCATAAAGGCAGTGGTCTGATTTATGTGCTGTTACTCATGGTATCGGACTATCACATGAGGACAGTGTTTTGCCCTTCCTCAACGAGTTAACTCCTTCATATGTCCTGAAAAAGAGAGAGAGTAAAAGACTGCTTTGGTCTGCTGCACCATAGCAATTCGGAAATAAGGAGTGCCTCGTAGACTATTTAATGTTTCCTCTGTGTGGACACGAGTCCCTCCCTGTCAACTGCTGGCATGGCATGATGAACAGTGGGCAGAATGGAGTCCCTTCTTGTAAACATCAAGGGAATACATTAAAACCCACCCGCTCCTAAATGAGAGGAATTTGATGACCACAATGTCAATCCTTGTCTCTGAAACTTTGCAAAACCTAATGCTCTCCTTTTGGTAGTCAACCAGGCTTCGCGTGGAAACATTTCCTGGAAGGCTGAAGGTAACATTCAATACACTGGTTTACAGTAAAAGTGCTCACAGCCTGGTCTCCAAGTGCTATTCTTCAAATGCTACATGGATGTGCCATGAAATTCAGCAAATGATCACTGAGTCGATAAATTAAAATGGTTTTTTTACTAAGAGACTAGAAACACAAAACAGTAAGCTGGAGAAAAGACAGGAAGTACTCTGTGCTTCACAATGACAGATGTAGCAGAGGTCATGATATACGTATGAGATTCTTGGCCAAGATGAATCTGAAGAAGGCCCGAAAGACTAAAACGTCAACTCTAACCCAACGGATGCTGCCAAAGGAATCCTCAAAGAGCCTAGAAGTTTAAATTACTTGTCAACTTACACGCGTGGAGCATGTTGGATATAAATCTAGACTTCAGATACGGTTCTGGCTCTTAAGAAGTGCTCAACAAAACTGAGAGACATCACACACAGAGGTAGACACTCAGAGAACAATGAAAAGGGGACAGGATGGATATTGAGAATGTCCTTTTCCAACTGTACTAAAGGACACCAGCTGCCTGAGAGCTCTCAAATCCAGCAAGCAGCTCCTTGGACTATGTCTGATTGTGATTTTCATGGTGGAGTTTCGGTTGTTTTATTGCCCAAATTGTAAGGTTCCAATTTCTCAGTAGAATCTTGAACGGCTTGCTGCCATTCTTACACGAAGAGGGATTTTGCAAATTCAGTCAGTTTTGGAGTTGGAAAACAAATTCACCGAATCTGCCATTTTTTATTGGAATAAACTGACTTCAGAGAGGTGACGTGTTTATCAGTGATAAAGAGCTCGGGAGTTGCAGACGGTGAGTTAACCTGTAGCTCCTTACTGAGCCAATGGCCATGGGCAAGTCTCTTAATCTCACAAAGTCTTAGTTTCCTCAACTGTAAAATGGAGATGATAATACCAACCTTTTCAGGATTATTGAGGAAGGTTCTATAAAATAAAAGTGCTCAGCAGAATGCTTTACGCATGATAAAGCGGTCAACAAATAGTGGTTATTATGTATTGCTCTCTTGTCACAGTGACTGGCATTAGTAAGCATTCACTAATTAAGTCATAGTGGTTTTTATACATTATTATTCTTACTGCCCAAGGTGGCTATTCATTCAGGTACCATAGGTGGAACCCAGATGGCCTAAATCCCTGTCTCTTTTTCTAAGGGACTTGCATTTAAATAATCAGCAAAAGATTCCCTTCCATAAGCATTAGTTAAGAATTTCACTGCAGCAAAGAGCCACCATTGCTGTTGAATGGTAGTCTGTTTGTACCATTGTTATGCATAAAACCAAGAAGTAAGCATCTTTCTGGCACTGAGGAACAAATTCATTGGAAGATTCCAGGGCACAAATGGGGAAATACTGTCGCATCTTGAGCGAAACCAACATCTTTTTGACATAAATGTCGGTCTTTGGTGGAGTAACCCATTAGCAACTAGATATACACCTACGGAAGTTGTAAGCTTCTACGGAGAATATTGCCAGAATTTTTGTTTGTTCGTTGTTTTCGATTTTGTTGTGTTTGGCGTTTTTTTTTTTTTTTTTTTTTTTTTGCCAGGGGTGGGGGGAGCACGTTTCCCCAACTGATTTGCATAGGAATCACCTGGGAATTGCGTTACAATGCTAAGCCCCAGTCAGCAGGTCCGAGGTACAGCCTGACCATCTGCATTTCTAACGAGATCCCACCTGATGCCCAAGCAGCAGCTCTCCGAAGACCTCGCTTTGAGTAGCACGCCAGCGTCTGGACAAACTTGGTTAAATTCATGAGTAATCCTAACAAGGCAGGTGTTCAGGAGACAGAGCCCACCGAGGAATGGGCAAGAAGACGTCTGTGGCGCAGGCTGATGAGAAGTTTGATTTTTATCCTCGCTACAATAAGAGCCTGGCCAGGGGAACGTGGAACTCAGCACTGTCAGTGCCTCTCAAGCCACATGTCACATGATGGCCACATATGACAAGGCTTCTTGCCTTTCCTGAGAAGCTGTGGTTTGAGTTATCCTCTAATGTCAAGAAATGGGCATCACTGTGGTCTCCCCATTGACAGGAATCCCTCTGGACTAAAGACGGCTGGGGGCACTACAAAGACGATTACATCGTCATTTGCGTTATATTTTTCACAATTTCCAAGGACTTAACATCTGTCGGAAACTCTTCGATCTGTGTTTTGCAATTCTGATGCATCTGAGATTATTTCGAAATGAAAAGTTAAAAAAAATTCGAAATGCAAAAAAGGCTGAAATTCTGGGGTTTTTGACTTTTCCCGGTGGCTTGGAAATTTAGAGACTTTATTTCCCCCTTCGAGAATATTTTCTTGACATTTTCACTAAAAGGTTGCTTCTTGGTTTTCATTCTAGTTAGTACTACCTAAACATTCTCTTCTGAGTTCCTGAGACAGCAGCAGCCCTTGACCAGGTAGAATATCAAATGTATTCTTTTTCTTTGAGAAACAAAATTGATCAGAAATGTCTTTCCCCAGGGCGCCTGGGTGGCTCAGTCGGTTAAGCATCCAACTTTAGCTCAGGGCTCCTGAGTTCGAGCCCCACGTCAGGCTCTGTGCTGACCGCTCAGAGCCTGGAGCCTGCTTCGGATTCTGTGTCTCCCTCTCTCTCTGTCCCCTGCCCTGCTCATGCTCTGTTTCTCTCTGTCTCAAAAATATATAAACATAAAAGAAAAGAAAAGAAAAGAAATGTCTTTCTATCCCTGTGTTAGACACCAATTCTTGCCATCTGAAGTCCGAAAACACTCAGACTGGGTCACATCGCTTAACACTTATATTGTCTTTTACTTTCAACCCCTTTTCAGGTAAGATCTTGTCTCCTGAAATAACTTATGTTGACTTTATGAACAAAACTTCCATTATTGTTCCTTCTGCATCTGTCACATCACCCAACACAAGGCTGGACACAGCATAGAAATTCAATCAATATTTGTCATGAGAGAGACTGAAGGAGAGATTTGCTGATCTGATCAACTGGACCTTGTAGCTTTCCTTCAGAGTCAGTATTACTCTCTAACAACAAATAGTTGAGCGGCAGATCCCCCTTTGGAAAAGAAGCCTAATCCACAGAATTCTCCCATGTAAAACCAAAACATCAGTCTGAGCAGAAAAATCTAGCCCGAACTCGTGTATCTCAGAGCTACTAAGGTTCCTGCGAGATACAGTGCCAGCCCCAAGGTCTGGACTCACATCCCCTTGGTTCTAATCAGGTCCCTCTTCTACACTTGTCATATTACCAAGCCTCAGTACCTTCATCTGTTAAATGGGAATAACAAAAGTGCCCACCTCAAATACTTCCCTGTAGATTAAATGAAGTGGTCTGTGCAAAGCACTCAGCAAGGGTCCTGGAGCATACCAAGTGCTCAATAAATATTAGGAATTATTATCCTTCCTCTGGTGAATTGGAGGAAACCAGGTATGATACCCAGAGTATCACCAAGATGAAAAAGTTGACTTCCCTGGGGCGCCTGGGTGGTTCAGCCAGTTAAGCGGCTGACTCTTGGGTTTCGCCTCAGATCACGATCTCACCGGTCCTGAGTTTGAGCCCCAAATCAGGCTCTGTGCTGACAGCATGGAGCCTGCTTGGGATTCTCTCTCTCTCTCTCTCTCTCTCTCTCTCTCTCTCCCTCTCTCTCTCTCTCTCTCTCTCTCTCTCTCCCTCTCTCTCCCTCTCTCTCTCTCTCTCTCTCTCTCTCTCTCCCCTTCTCTCTCTGCCCCTCCCCCACTTATGCTCTCTCTTCTCTCTCTCAAAATAAAGAAAGAAAATTTAATAAATAAATAAATAAATAAATAGTTGAGTTCCCTAAAGCTACATTTTCGGTAGAGCAGGGACAAAGGAGATGAAAGGCATAAAACAAGTTATTTTCCTAAGTTTCCCCAGGATTGAAAACTCACCCAGCTTGCCTCATGGGCCACTAAATTGCTGCATAGCACATTTAGTTTGCTCTAATACTAAATACTTTTACATTTCCATATCGAAAGGAAGAAATGGGAGAAGGGGGGAAGGGGGACCGATATACCAGCTTCTGGGGTGTAACCCTTCCTTCTGCCACTTGATGCTTAGATGGGAATTTTAAATGGGTAATCAGAAAAGGAGAGTTGCTGTGGAAAGCAGATCCCTTCCTCAATAAATAAAATCAGGAAGGACGGCCAAATTCGAATTGTCGGGGAGAAATTCGGTTCTACCTTGAGGCTCCGTGTGTAATCAAAGAGAGGACTGTCAGTGCCAATTATTTGTGTCCCTAACATGTATTTGTCAGTCTCCCACCCCACCCTCCCCTAGGGACCTGCACCCACACACCCAATTTGTTAGACTGCTGTTCACTTCTAGTCGCCCATCTTTGTGGAGTAGGTGGGGCACAAATCATTATTCACATTTTAGGGATGAAGAAAACAAGGCACAGTCAGGTTAAATACCTTGTTCCCAGGTACCAAGCCCATCTCTACTAGGACCCAAATGCATATCCGCTTTCTTGACTCCAAATCCAGCGCTGGTTCCAGTTATGAGCCTACTCAGCCTTTGAACTTCATTATAATCTGAGGCAGGCAACTGGCCTGTGTCCATGCTCTCACCCAGTGCGCCAAGGTCACAGATCGCCAGATGTTGAAGGATTACACCTTTTACCCGCCTTCTTCCAGGCTCTACTCTTGGACCTTCTAGCACCTCTACCAACTAGCACCTTGGTGCCAGAAGCCTGAAAGGCAGAGATACCCTCTCTGTAATCAGACTTTCATCAGACCCTCTGCTTCCCTCATCCTCAGTCCTCAGCAGCGGAACCAGGACGGAAGAGGCTGCGTGGCTGCCTCGGCTGTTTGTTTTCTCACTACTGAGTTGGCAAGTATGGAAGTTGTTGATTTACAATTAGAAGCAGCATGCTTCTTCAAATATTAATATTAATAACTACAATGCTGAACACATGAAAAGGGCTTTTCATCTTCAAAGCACTTTGCAGACATTAACTCATTAGCTCTCCCTTCCCTCCATTCAGGAACAACAGGTAAGTAAGAATCTCAACAGCAACAGCGGCCACGCAGCAACCCTCCACGCGTGCATAGCCCTCACCTGCAGGAGCAAAAGTTTTCCTCTTTTAGGATAAAAAAAAGAGACGATGCAATCCAGAACCACAACTGATGAAAGAGTCAAAATGCCAGTCATGTTACAAATCAGATGGAACTGCCAGAATTATCATTTTAGAATCTGTATTTCCTGCTGTGTGGCAAATAGGTCTGTCTCCTCAGTCGCACGGCAATGGTATGGAGTGACCGAGAAAAAATGGTGAGAAAAAAAATCTTCCCCAAAAGGCAATGAGGAGAACCTACAAGCGAATGCCTAGTCTTTTCAACAGTTCATTCACGTAAAATGTGACTTTAAAAGGGGTAACAGGGATGTTTTAACAGCCGAAGCCACGAAGTGGCATTGCAGGATAAAATCCCCAAATGGAGGGGAATGGCCATCCACACCCCCGACCACAGCCATAGCCCATAGCAGTGCCCCTGACATTCAGCTCTGCGGTGGAGAAAAGAAATGCCCCCCCCCTGACTTTGAGACTCTCCCTGCCTCAGCCACAGCCCCCCAAAACAGGTAGAATATGGAAGAACATGGAGTCACAGAACAGGGAAAAATACTAAAAAACAAAAACAACAAACAAACAAACAAACAAACAAAAACCTGGCTAGTTTGGCTTGAAAGATTCGTGTAGCAATTCCCTCTCCACAGAAATTCATTAAGCTGCTAGGCAAAAAAAAAAAAAAAAAAAAAAAAAAAAAAGTAAAGCAACAGGCTTGCTAAGAGTGAAAGGGGGGGGGAAAGGAATTTCTATGTTTAACTACAGCTTTATTTCTTTGGAACCGCTCCAATATGCAAAGAAAATTCAGAGTTTCTGACAAGTAATCTGCAAGTATCTAAAACGTGTATGATTTTGCTTTTATAAAGCAGGGGAAAGAGTGAAACGAACTGATTTCAGACTATTTTAAGAAGGTTAGGAAGTATTTTTGAAAAATTATGAATGGAAACTATAGAAACATGTGAACAGAGGAAAAGAAAACCCACTTGTATCCTGAAAGTCCCCCATCAATTTACTGTTTAATTCCACAGACTGAAACAAACAAAAAAAAAAAAAAAAAGGAAAAGGAAAATAGCAAAGTTTTAGGCAGAAATTCACACTTCACTTACTACTTGGCCGGAGAGACTGGGTGAGGAAAAGGTCCTGAGTAAGCTTCCCTCAATGTCTGTGGTCTCTTTCCAACTACCTGCAGGAATCCTCCGCTCGGTGGCTATAGAGGATGCAAAGACCATAATGTTTCTAATAGAGCTGCCTCCTTAAATTGGGGGGTGTGGTCAAGGCTGGGGAGGCTGGAAAAAAGGCTGTGTTCTGCTAGCCCCTGACACCGCGGAGGCAGCCGCTGGGACAGGCTCTTCGGTCTAGGTGGAAGAGCAAATATTGTTACTGGCTGGAGCGACACCAGATCACACCTTATTTTCTATCCTTCAAATTATCCTTCAATTAAATATAACTCAGCCACGAAGAGTACTGGGGAGGGAGGTGAGCCAGCTAGCTCAGTGGGATAACTTGTCTGGTCATCCGCGGATGCATTAGGTTTACTTTCTACTGCATATGTGAATATTCATGGATTCACATTTCTTGACTTTCTCAATGGAGCCCCATTTAACCCAGGCAAGGGGTCTGGAGAGGCCGGGCTTGCTGTAGAATCAGGCCCGGAAGGACAGTCAGAAAGTAGGATATCTACCAAACAGTTACCTGCTTTGGCTTTTTATTTATCTCTGTTAACCTGATGTGAAATGTGGTATTTCCTAAGAAGAAGAAAATAATTATATGGAAGGCAGCTGACCAAGTAGAGCATACGGAGTTCTTAAAAGTAAAGTTAAAATACCCTATTCATATAAGCCTGGTCTTGGGTGATTTCTAAAATAGATTGGTTTTGGGGCACCTGAGTGGCTCCATCAGTTAAGCCACCGACTCTTGATTTTGACTCAGGTCCTGATCTCCCTGTTTGTGAGTTTGAGCCCCGCATTGGGCTCTGCACTGACAGTACAGAGCTTGCTTGGGATTCTCTCTCTCTCTCTCCCTCTCTCTCTGTTCCTCCCCGACTTGTGTTCTCGCTCTGTCTCTCTCAAAATAAATAAATAAACTTGAAAAAAAAATTAAAAATATATTAGTTTTAGTGGCCCTGATTTGTAGTTCTCGTGCAGCAATTAAAGGACAGAAATGTTCATATATTTCTCACTTAGAGAAAATGTGAGCAATGTGAAAATCATGCATTTGTTATAGGTGAAAATATACAGCATCTTATATTTACATATTCAGAACCATAGTAAGAATGTTACATTCACGTAATATCACGTAATAAACCATGGTAAGAATTACATTCACGTAATATCGTTTCTATGAATAGGGTTATTTTGTTAGAGAATTTTTTTTAAGTCAGTATTTGGCTGCTTTTTTTTAAATACTTTTTTTGAGGGATAGAAAAAGAGAGAGAGTGAGTATGAGCAGGGGAGGGGCAGAGGGAAAGGGAGAGAAGGACTCCTAAACAGGATCCACACCCATTGCCCAGCAAGGAGCCCTTCTTAGGGCTTGATCTCACAACCTTGAGATCATGAACCAAGCCGAAATCAAGAGTTGGAAACTTAGCTGACTGAGTCGGTTTAACTCAACACTTTTATCCTAAAGGATTCCATTTTCTTTGAGGAATAGATGGGAGATAAGATTTGTCATGGTTTGTTCCTTTCCCTTTCTACTGAAGACGCAAATGCTCAACTTGGTAAGTCTATGAACATCTATTGAATGTCACTCAGAGCAACATCCTCATTTTCCTTTGCTGTATAAGGCTAGCAATGCAGTTAAGATGGCATTGTAATTAGAGCAAGAATTTACTGCTCATCTTTGGCCCTTGCACCTTAACATGGCTTAGAAAAACGAAAGAGATAGTGTTACGGATGCAGTTTTGTTTAGTAAAGGTCTGTGCCAGGCACTGTGCTAGACACGAGAGAAATAACAAGGTCACACTGCCGTGGGCAGACAGACATAAATCAATAGTTGTAATACAGAACAATACATGCTATTTAAAAATCTCATTGTCGATTTAGCCAATTGCAGCTAACTATGGTTGTATTCACTATGTTGCAAGAGACGTGGGAAAAAAAATGCAGAGAAGACTTGGATTCTTGTCCTCCAAGGGTGTACAAGGTGATTGTTAAGAACTCTGGAGTTTGGGGCACCTGGGTGACTCAGTCGGGTGAGCGTCCAACTTTGGCTCAGGTCATGATCTCATGGTTCATGGGTTCAAGCCCCGCGTCGGGCTGTGTGCTGATGGCTCGGAGCCTGGAGCCTGCTTCGGATTCTGTGTCTCCTTCTCTCTCTGCCCCTTTGCCGCTCATGCTCTGTCCCTGTCTCTCAAAAATAAATGTTAAAAAAAAATTAGAAAAAAAAAGAGGCTCTGGAGTTTGACATTGTGTCCATAAGAGTTCATACAGACAGCAACCTTTTGGGAGCTTAGCTCTAATCTCTACCACTACTTGTCATGGTGACAAAGAGCATAAGAGCATAAGCTAGAAATCTGAATGATGAAAAATAAGCCACCACTGGTTTAAATTGCCTGGAGAATGCCCAAGAAAGCAGGAAGCTTTGTTTAAAATAATATCTTCAAAAATATAGTATTAGATCGGTATCTACATGCAATAAATAAATGAATAAAGCTGGATCCTTACCTTACACCATATACAAAAACTAACTCAAAGTGGACCAAAGACCTAAACAGAAGAGCTAAACTATAAAATTCTTAAAAGAAATCATAGGGGAAACTTCATGACATTGAATTCGGCAACGATTTCGTGGATGGGACACCAAAAGCTCAGGCAACAAAAGAAAAATAGGTAAGCCAGAATTCACCAAAATTAAAAACTTTTATGCATCAAAGGACACAATTAAGAAAGTGAAAAGGCAACCTACAAAATGGAAGAAATTATTTGCAAATCCATAATAAGGAATTCATATTCAGAATATGTAAGAACTCCAAACAAAACAAATAACTCCATTACAAAATGGATAGTCCCATTAAAAATGGGTAAAGGACTTGAGTAGACATTTCGGTCAAAGATACACAAGTGACCTGTAAGGACATGAAGAGATGGTCAACATCACTCATCATCAGGGAAATGTAAATCAAAATCACAATGAGATACCATTTCACACCTATGAAGATGGCTATTATCCACCCACCCCCCAAAAAAGACCAGTGCCAGAAAATAACAAGTGATGGTGAGGATGTGGAGAAATTGGAACCCTTCTTCAATCCTGGTGAGAATGTAAAACTGGTGTAGCCACTATGGAAAACAATATGGTGGTTCCTCATAAAATTAAACATAGAATCATCATAGGATTCAGAATTCCACTCCTAGGTATATGCCCCAAAGAATGAAAAGCAGGGACTCAAACAGATACTTGTACACCAATGGTCATCGTAGCATTATTCACAACAGCCAAAGTGTAGAAACAACTGAAATGCCCATCAAGAGATTTTGAATGGATAAACAAAATGTGGCACATACAACAATGGAATATTATTCCGTCTTAGAAAAATTAAATTCTAACACATACTACCACATGAATGAACCTTAAGGATAGTAGGCTAAACAAAATAAGCCAGAACCAAAAAGACAAATATTGTATGATTCTACTCAAATGAGGTACCTAAAATAATCAAATTCATAGAGACAAAAAGTAGAATGAGGTGACCAGGGTCAGAGGGAAGTGGCAAATGGGGAGTTAGTGTTTAATGGGGATAAGGTTGCAGTATAGGATGATGAAGAGTTCTCTACGTGCATGGTGGTGATAATTACTTAATGCCACAGAACTGTACATTTAACGTGGTTAAAATGGAGGAGCACTTGGCCGGTTCAGTCGCTAGAGCATGCGACTCTGGATCTTGGGGTTGTAAGTTTGAGCCCCGCGCTAAGTCTACGTAGAGATTACTGAAAAATAAAATCTCTACAAATCACAGCGGTTAAAATGGTAAATTTTATGTTAGGTATATTTTACCAAACTTTAAAAAAAAATACACTGTCCTGAAGGAAAAAATGTATAGCACTAGTGGAAAGTAGACCATCCACAGAAGGAATGCCTTCTGACCCACATGGATGGTAAGGGGCGAAAGGATCCCCCAAAAGAAGCAGGTATGCACTCACAGAGAGCTGCGTGGGACCTCCTTCTACTACACAGAGCCCTTCAGTTGAGTCATCTGTCAAAGAGGGGATGATATACCATCACGGTTTCACAAAGTTTTTGAGATTACTATATAATTGGTTGATTGGATATAAACAGTTAACTGAAAAAGGCAAAGCTCGTTGTTCTTCTCCATGGTCTATGATATCAAATTCGATGGAGAAGGACCTCAGGTAAGATACTACATATTTCAAGATCCTCAAAAAAAAAAAAAAAAAAGAAAGAAAACCTGGTTACCCAGAAGACAGGTATACCTCTGGGTTCCCATGTGAAAGACTCGTTCGCTTTTCTGAAGATCTCCATAGCCCCACCTGAAGAATGGTAGTTTCAGCATAGTTTAGACACAATTGGAACAGAGCCTGAATGAATTTCTAGAATAATTACCACCAAGCTATTGCTGCTCTTACTGTGGAGAAATATTTCTCCTTCTTCCAGCCTAACAAACTACATTGCAAGTTAGTATTTCCCAAGAGGAAAAATGGAGAAGACACATTCCCAGAATCCTAGCCTTGCAAGGGTGCTCAACCCTTCCACCACCAACCTCCCTTCCTCCCACCCAACCTCCAAGAACGCAGGAATCCCGTTTAGGGTAATCCATATTCTAAACCACCCTTCGCACACAAGACTCGTTGGACCTCCACAGTGGCGTTGAATTTAATGACAAACCAAGCACAATCGTCCTTTATCGCACTGCAAGTGCTATCTCCTTTTTCCTTCCATCTCACTTAAAAACAGACAACAACTGCTGATGCTTCGGAAGACTCGGCGTAGGCAGGAAAGCAGCATCTAAACCAATTATCAAGACCGAGTGGAGGTAAAACCCAGATCCCGTGGTCACCAAATATCAAGGAGGCCCCAAAAGATGAGATGAAAGGGAAGCAAGGAACAGAGAACCTTTGTCTATTCGCCCTCCAGCTCTGGAACTTCTTACCCTGTACTTTGTGATGCATCTATCTCCTTTCCATGATCAAAAGCTGAGAGCCTGTGTCTCGGGCCGCAGATGAATCAGCAGTGGCACACGTATGTGTGCGTGCACATCTGGCACCCAGATGCTCGTCCTCCTCTGTGCCAGGGAGCCTCTGGAGAAGCTAGAGTTCTTGGCATGGTGCTCCCAGGACCCCACGGTTGCCGGAACCAGCTTTCTGTTGCTTCCTCCCTGTCTACAATGTGAAATGGCCTGGGGAGAGCGCCCCGGAGGGGCACCCTGCAAAGAAGCGTTGATTGAGCTGGTCCCCCCGGGCTCTCTTGAGTTCACTGACCATCCTCGGAATTCCGTAAAGTTCAAAAAGTTCCAACAGAGCAAAGCCCACGGTTGTGGGGTGTATGATGGCCCACTGAAACCCGTCTCTAACCACCTCCTTTTTGACCCTCTTCCTTTTTTTCTGTACTTGTGTCCCTGAGTTCCCTGTCCCCTCCTCCCCTGAAATCTCTTGACTTTTTCTGTCAATCTATGCCTACACGGTTTTAAACCTCTATTTTTTATTACTAAATTAATATGTGGTGGTAGTATATTCAAACAATACCGCAGAGTATGGATAAAAACTAGAAGCACTACCCCTGCTCCCTTTTACCCAATGTCACACCAAAAAGGTTTGATATGCAGCCCCCCGACCTGTTCCTACACCTTTCTCGTGGGATTACGTTATACGCACCGTTCTGCGATTTGCGGTACATTTACTGGTGTCATCTTTCCATGTCTCTCCAGCTAAACTACCTCACTGACTTCAGCAAGCAAGCCTAATTCTGTCACAGGGCACATGAATATGGGCCTCGTGAGTGTAACAGGCTATGGCGTGACAGGTCAAAATATAACACGGACAGCATGGCACCACTTGAAATCTGAAAGCACAAATTGCCCAAGTCCTCTCTGGTGGTATGGGGCATTTTTGTGTGTTTGTTTTATTCTTATTATATGTGCTTTCTGCTTTGCTCCATTTTGTTTACTCCATTTTGTGCAGGAGAATTTTCTTTTCTTTCTTTCTTCCTTTTTTTTTTAAGTTTATTTGTTTACTAATGAGAGGGTGTGCAGGAGGGACAGAGACAGAGAGAGAGAGAGAGAGAGAGAGAGAGAGAGAGAATCCCAAGCAGGCTCTGCATTTTCAGGGTTCGAATTCATGAACCGTGATATCATGACCTGAGCTGAAATGAAGAGTCAGACACTTAACCCACTGAGCCACCCCGGCGCCCCAGCAAAATTTTATTTTCAAGTGTGTGATCAAGATTACCGTAGAGCACAGTGTTCCAGCACACTGTTATAGACTCAAGGTTAAACTGCCCCAGCTCGAACCCCAGCCCCGCTTCTTGCTGTGTTACCTTGGGTATTGCAAGTTTCCTTACCTTTAGTTTCCTTGAATGTCAAATGAAGATAAAGATACACACAACTCAGGGATTATTGTGAGACTCAAAGAGGCATTGAGAGCTGAGTATTTCATTCATTGAGTTTGCACTTGATGAACATGAACCATTGTTACCAATGGCAGGGAAGGGCTAGACCCAAGGCTTCCCATTTTCTGACCACCACGCTCCATGAATCTTGAGAATGCAGGGGCGACTCCTCCCTCCTGGCTGCAGTGCTGGTCTGCTGACCAGGACAGAAAAGGCCGATACAACATTCAATGATGTAATTGGGACGTGCTTGCTGATAGAGGGGGACCTGCTGAGTTTAGAGATGGACAGCCACAGGTGTGGCTTGGGGGTGGCTCCCACCAAGTGTTATTGCCTGTGTGAATTTTCCCTGTTGAAACAGTCTACTGATTACAGATTGGGCCCAGTCTTGGGGTCAGGCCCTCCTCCCAAGATGACAACAGGGCTGACCCTTTGAATTTCCCCCAAGCAGGTTTTCTAGTCCCAATTTAGAAGACAAACTGTTTTTTGTTTTTAATTTGTTTTTAATGTTTATTTATTTTTGAGAGAGAGAGAGAGAGAGACATAGCACAGGTGGGGAGGGGCAGAGAGAGGAGGAGACACAGAATCCGAAGCATGCTCGAGGCCCTGAGCCATCAGCAGAGAGCTCGATGCAGGGCTCGAACTCACAGACCGTGAGATCATGACCTGAGCCGAAGAGGGACGCTCAACTGACTGAGCCACCCAGGTGCCCCGAAGACAAACCGCTTTCAATGGAGGGACATCGAGACCATTAATATATTTTCTGATTTATACTAGATTTATACTCCTTTATGGGAAGTTGCTGGGGCTTCTGGGAGGCCGTCTGAGCTCTACTTTCTCAAGGTGCTCAGGAAGTAGCTCCCTCTGCTCCAACTGCGACCTCTCTCTGTGCCTTGGCCATCTTCCCATCTGTGCCCCATGCGTGGGCCAAATCAGCAGCATCTGCTCAGACAAGATATGTTTCCCAGAACAGGACCATCATGGCAACAATCCCATAAGCCACGAGTTTGTGAGCTGGGAGGAAACTCTGGGGATTCTGCAACCTCATCACCTCTCAGATAAGTAAACGCAATCGGAGAGATCAATCTCTTGGTTAAGAAAATCAATAAATACATTTGTGACGTCTCTTCAAATCTAAGTGGTTAACGATTTTGCAAAAACCATTGTCAGCTGCATATTGAGCACCTTGGGCGAGTCCACAGGTCTAGTTTCGAAGCTAGGGTAACTAGTACTATAGGAACAAAATTCAGATTAATTGAACTGTTGACGGAGCGATTCTCCCATTTTTACATCAGATGCCTGGGGACTCAGTAGATAGTTCAGTCCCCAGTGAACCAGGGAGAGGAAAGAGCAACCCAACGTACCACCAAAACATGCTTAGGCCCAGGAGTCCAGTAACTGCAGTCAGCTGCGGCCATAAATGTGTTAAGAGATTTATAGAAAGCTACATTCATCAGCTATTAATGTCCTCTTTTATTTTGGTCTGGTGCTGATGAATGATTAGAAGTAGATTGGTTTGTTTTTGAGCTTTTTCAATCAACGCCAGGTTTGCTGTTGACATCTTTATCCTCAATACTTCCCTTTCTTCCTCTCCATCACCAAGATGATTCCTGAACTCAGGGACTAGGGAGACATGCTAAGGTGATCCCTATGTCTCAACCATTCACATACACCTGGTTTCAACCTGAATTCTACCTCTTCCAGGAGACTTTCTCTGACCACCCGCATCTGCCTTCTCTCACTGGATCGTTACATGTTTGAGTAGCATAACACTCTCTCTTTTGGAGCATCGATGATATTGTAATTGTTTGTGTGATGTCTGTCTCCTTTCTTCATTGTAAACGCACAGGAGGATCAGTCTTGTTTACCGTTGTTCCCGCAACTCTTATCATTATACCTAAGACCTAAAGTAAAGGCTGTAGAAATATTTGATATTGAATGTCGCATGGATGGGTATTTGAATGTTGGCTATCCACTGTCTAATTTACCTCTAATTGCTTAACTTTGGTTCTTTGATCTTTAATTCTCCTTCCACTGCTCCTTATATTGTCACACGTTTTCCCAAATTCTGGCACCCAAACCTGCCCCTAGAAAACGCATCACACAACCGTTTCAGCATGAACTTTCCCCAATCAACATAAAAATAAACTGGTCAGGAGAATAATTTATCTTTTGCATAGCACGAAGTGAAGAACTGACAATTAACCAGAAAATTCAGGCTGTGTAAACAGGCAGAGTGAGTCACGACTTCACACCAGATTTCTTTTTGTCTGTTATCTGGGTAATTCAGTTCACATCTGGAGTGTTTTTCCTTTACTATTTGATTAGTTGCCTCAGTACAATCCCTCATCTTATTTTTCCTTAAGGGTAAGAAAAATAGAAGCAATTGACCAGTGATTGCCGGACTGAATCTAGACTTTTGAGGTTTATTTCCCTCCTAGTTTGTTTTCCAAGAGTTTTAGGTCTGAAAAAACAAACAAACAAAGCTTGAAATATGTTACTCATTCTTATCAATGGCTATGGGCCACAGAAAACTCTTCATAGTGTATATATGTATAGAAATGGGATCCCAGGACTGGTTCAGAATGGGATGAGCAGAGAGCCTGGAAAGAAACACTGTGGTTGTACAATCCAGTCTTTAACTTCCCAAGAAGCATACAGATCTGTTACCTACAACACTGATTTCTTCCTTCCTTCTGACCTTCCTTCCTTCCTTCCTTCTTTTTCTCCCTTCCTTTCCTTCCTCCCTCCCTTCCTCCCTTCCTTCCTTCCTTCCTTCCTTCCTTCCTTCCTTCCTTTCTTTCAAGAGGCAGCTGAAGAAGTCACATAAGCTTGAACTCAAACTTTGCACCAACCAGAAAACACCTGGAATAGCCAAAGATGCTGACCTAGCTCCCAGGGAGAAGCTTGTGACCAGAGAGAATCTGGCTCATTATTCAATAAATTGAACTCCTAATTAGGGTTGCCTTTTGCATCATAGCCCATCCCTGGCCAAAGCACAACATGATACAGTCCAGCACTTTTTATCTTCTCCTGGTGGCACTTTGAACATGAGTTTTTAGAAATTGTGGGTGTTTGGGTAATAGATACCTCTAAAGAAGACTGAAAAGCCCCCAAAAGAGTAAAAGTAAAAACAGCATTATTGTTCCTTGCTTAGAGTAAGGCAAAATCCTCTGATGGGTCAGAGGTACGGGAGGGCTGGAACTTGTCTAGAATGTAGAGGTCAGCTCTAAAGGTGACCTAAATTCAAGGAAGCCTAGAGTGAAGAATGTATATTGAAATTATGTTCTTCCTCTTAAATCACTGCCCAAGTTAGAAATTCAAGGACTTTAATCTTAAATCCAAGAACGGTTCTGCCTTCTATCTCTTTTTCCAAGCCATTATCTTTTGAAATCCAAAACTAATACGTCTCTACTGTTTAGAATTCGGGAAGTATGGAAAAAATAAAAACAGAAGACTGAATTCCTTTATAATTCTCCCCCCGGAGATAGCCAATGATAACATTTCGTAAGGACAATTTCTTTCTAGGTTTTCTATGTGGGCAAGTATTTTTAATTTATACAAAATAAAATAGGTCATGTTACACACGATATTTTCACCTATTTTTTCTTAGTTATTAATCTTAACCTCTTTTGAATGCCATTAAATCATTGCCTTCTACAGCATTTGTAGTGCTTCCTGATGTGCTCATATGTATTCCTGCAAAGTCTAGACATTTAGCATAAGACTGAGCCTTCATTTTAAACTCTGCCAGTAATTAAAGAATCCTGAGACCTGGAGTCAACGTCTAGTTTCTACTAACCAGCTGCATGTTTGGGGGCACTGGTTTCCTCATTGATGAAGTAAAAACTTACATAGTTAATTTCTAGAAAGTCCAGGAGGTGGACTTCTGGTACCTGAATCACGTAACACACAATTTCTTAACTGTTCCGCTTTGCCTACTATGTCTCCTCCATATGAGAGGGATTTCCCCTTTTCCTTCATCCTTTGGTTTTCCTTTTATTTTTCCATTTCCTTTCTCCCGAAACAATGAAATGTGATGCCTTTGATCTGCTCAGCAGAAGATGGGCGCCTGGATTCTTCTTCCATGCTTCTGTAAACTTGGCACCACTCTCCTGGTGTGAAGTGCAAAGTCCGTTTGAAGCCCCAGGCATCCGAAAGGTACTTGTACAGAGTGCTCTTGCACCAGGCTCCTTTCCCTGGTGTAGAAAGAGAAGTCCAAGAGCTTCAAGTAAGTCTCTGCCTTCTCGCGGTCTCCAGCCAGAGAGAGACCATAAGGAAATATAAAAGGCGCAGTCATTTTCTTTGGACCAGGAGCAGAAATTGTAATCTCTTCTGCTTTTAGAAGGGCCAGTAAGGATTTCGTGTTCCACATCAAAGAGAAGGTAGGAAGAGACAATGTTTTTCCACTGTAACTTATGAAAATGGATGGGGAAAGCAATCTGCCCGGGGATGGGGAATCTAAAGGAATTCCTGAGGTCTGATACAGTAGTTCAGAGAAGGATTTGTCACGTTTCCTGAAACTTCTGCATGCAATCCTGCACAACTGAGTTCTCGAGGTATTTTTCATGCCGATTGCCTGAAAGGAAGAACTGTCTTCCTCCCCCATCCCAGCCCCTTCAGGTCTCACCAAACTGTTCACGTTACTGGCCTCCGACGAACAAAGGCCAAGAGTACAGATTTGAATTTTATCTCTGCCTATTTCTGGAGTCTGTCAATTTGGGTATCTCAAGGAGAGCCAGCATCTCATCGGAGAGTTTTCTGTAGCAGATCCATAGAGAAGATGTGAAGAAGCCTCTGATGTTTTGCTTTTATCATGAATTCCGTTGACCCCAGAGACTTGTGATTCTGGTGTGAAATAGGAGGGAAGTGAGGAATAGTCCTGGCACATTTCGTTATCTCAGGAGGTGCTGCTATTGCCACATATCAGGAGGCTGGATTCCAAAGAACGATGGCATCAGACCATTGAGCAACTCTGGAGACATTTCCTTCTTGATTATTTCTCTCCTGTCCTTGCCAGTGTGACTAAACCCAGCAATAATATTCATTGAACTAGGCACCACTCCCTACCCCTGCCTATCCTCCTAGCAGGTCTTTTCCCATTGAGCTGTTGAAAAATAAAATGAGATAATAGAGGCAGAAAATGCTTTGAAAGTCAAATGCTTTGCATATGAAAGGGGTTGGAGATTTTGTTTATGATAGCTCAGATGAATCCTGCCTTGTCTCATTGCAGCAGTCAGTTATAATATTTCATTGTTAGAACTGAAATTGCCTCATAATAGACAAGTGTCATAGAACTGGAATCAGTAGATAAACATTAAGGGAAGCATATTTCAGATCAAAATGATGAAGTGCTTTTGAACCTTTAGAGAGCTTTTGAACATTTGGAGCCATTCAAAAAAGAAACGAGCGCCTGGAAAAGCAGGGGATAAGTTGAAATAGAGCTGCAGAACCAACCAGCAGGGATGCTGCAGGGAAGTTTCTCACACTGCACCAGACAGCTAAGGTTCCATCCAGTACAAAGAATCTGTGAATCCACTATAATGATGATCTCTACTGCTGTTTTCATTAATTTTTATTTTTTTAATGTTTATTTATTTTTGAGAGAGAGAGACCGAGGGTGAGTGGGGGCGGGGCAGAGAGGGAGGGAGACACAGAATCCGAAGCAGGCTCCAGGCTCTGAGCTGTCAGCACGGAACCCGAGGCAGGGCTCAAACTCCTGAACTGCGAGATCATGACCTGAGCCCAAGTCGGAGGCTTAACCGACTGAGCCACCCAGGTGCCCCTCTACTGCTATTTTTAAATAGGTACAGGGCTGTAATGGAAAAGATGAAGTGCTTTATTTCAAAATCGTCAAGCTAGGCCTAGTTAATAGAAGTTGTAAGATGAGCTTTGGCACAACGGAGAAACTATATTCAAACATTTGTAGGTAATTAATTGATTAAAACTGGAGTAGATGTAACTGTGGATAAGTAATTGGACCAAAGCTAACCCACCAGTTTTAGACTACAAACTCCTGGTGTTTAGTTTAGTTCCAGGTCCCTGTCTCATGCCTCCTCCAGTCCAAGGCCACACATACTTGGAAAAACCTGTATTTTAAAAATCAGAGGAAAGCTGGGTGTTGGTGACTGTTCACTAAGGGTCCTCTGATGGTCCTACCGCCTTATAACCCCCTCCTTTCTTAGACTCTCTCTCTCTCTCGGGAAAAATTAAGTTAATATGCTTGTGCTACTCTCAGACCTCCAGAAACTAGATTTCATTGAATAAAAACTCCTGATGAGAACTTTCTATTTGTTGTTGGGTGTTCATGTGGTCACTACCATTTGGAATGCCCCATAACAAAAACCCTACTCAATTACCATCTCCTCTCTGAATCTTCCCTGGCTGACTTTACCTTCTCACCAGCAACAGCACTGTGGGATCAGGTATTCACATTCCCAAGTCACATTTTCGATTACTTTGTACATACATCCAACGTGTTTGCTGCCTTACACATTAGTTATTTGCTTACATTCAGGGTAAGGACTGTGAACGATTCATCCTTGTATCTCCAGCCTCTCACGTGGTACTTGGTCCTTAGGAGCCTCTCAGTATAAGTTTATTTGATGGAAAATATACATAAGTGTTCATTTATTTTGGAGCCCAGAAGGTTAGTTGCCAACGGATCCCATGGCAGCATCCAATGCAACAAAATATGAGTATCTTAAAATTTTGGATATCATTAGGAATGTCCCAAAATACTTTTTTGATCTACTATGGACAAAGGTCAAAGAGCAAGAAAGACCCTACCTCAGGACCTTTGCCCTTCCTCTTCCTGCCATAGTTCCACATAGCTCCCCCTGTCACTTCATACGTGTCACATGGCAATATTAACCTATCAGTGAAGTCTTGCCTGACTGTCCTGTATAAAATAACACCAACCATCCCCATCCTCGGTGCCCCCTCTCCACTTTACTCTGCTTTCTTTTTCTTCCTAGCACTTACTTATTCTTTTTTTAAGGTTTATTTATCTTTGAGACAGAGAGAGACAGAGCATGAATCAGGGAGGGTCAGAGAGAGAGGGAGACACAGAATCTGAAACAGACTCCAGGCTCTGAGCTGTCAGCACAGAGCCCGATGCGGGGCTAGAACTCACGGACCGCGAGATCATGACCTGAGCTGAAGTCGGAAGCTCAACTGACTGAGCCACCAGGGTACCCCAACACTTACTTATTCTATATCTACTTGTTCACTGATTTGTTCACCAAAACAAACAATCATCAAAAGGAAAGATACTTGGTAACTTTTGTTCACTGCGCTGTCCCAAGAGAGAATGCTTGGCACATAACAAGGGCTCAATAAGCTTTAGCTAAACAAGTGAATGATGAACAAATTAATTGTTGAAGTTAAACATATGAGTTCCCCATAGAAATTTAACAACATACCTGGGATAAAAGCTTAAAAGTTCTCTTAGAACAAAGAGCAAAATGTAAAGAGATGCAAAATATTGAATAATATATGTTTATAGACATAAAAGATCAATGTAAGATGTGCAACACTCACCTCATGAGGTTTCTCAAAAGAGAAAATAAAAGGTAGAAACATGAGAAGAAAATTTATGAGAGATTGTGGCTTTAAAGAAAGCCACCAATGTTTTAATTTTAATTTTTAATTAATTAATGGATTGATTTATTGATTAGCTTATTTACTTCTTTATTTTGAGAGAGAGAGAGAGAGAGAGAGTGCACGTGCATATACAGGGAGGGGCAGAGAGAAACAAGAGAGAATCCGAAGCAAGCTCTGTGCTGTCAGCACTGAGCCCAATGTAGAGCTCGATCTCACAAACCATGAGATCATGACCCGAGCCCAAATCAAGAATCAGAAGCTTAATTGACTGAGCCACCCAGGCATCTCTTAATTTGTATTTATTTATTTATTTATTTAAAAAAAATTTTTGATGTTTATTTTTTGAGACAGGGAGACAGAATACGAATAGGGGAGGTACAGAGAGAGAGGGAGGGAGACACAGAATCCAAAGCAGGCCCCAGATTCTGAGCTATCAGCACAGAGCCCTGCGTGGGGCTAGAACTCATGAATTGTGAGATAATGACCTGTGCCCAAGTCAGACACTTAACCGACTGAGCCACACAGGCGCCCCCATTTTTATTTTTAAGTAATCTCTACACCCAACACGGGGCTTAAACTCGACCCCAAGATCAAGAGTCGCATGCTCAACCAACTGGTCCCACCAGGCACCTGAAAGTCAAGCTTACAATTGAAGTTTCATTCAAGGATAAGATTAGATACAAAAAGCTTTTAGAAAGAAGGTACCCAGTCATTTACAAAAGAATGAAAGTAAGATTGGCAAGAGTCTGCAAATTAGCAGCATTGGATTCTAAAGGATAATAAAGTCATCTCTTAAAGATTTTGAAGAAAAATTATTTTGAAACTAAAGTCTATACCTAAACTCTCAAGCAAGTATTATAACAGAATAAAAACAGTTTCAAGCATACAAAGAATGTGAAAAGTTACCTTCCACGAAGTCTTTCTGAAATGAAAAATTACATTCACTTTTGGAAAATAGAAATAGAAACAAAGAAAAAGGTGAAAATAAAATCTAGGAAACAATGGACCTCACCCAGGAGACAGGTTTATGGTAGGTTTTAAAAGCAATCATAGAACAGGAAAATGTCTTTAAAAGAAGATAGATCCCCTTGTAACATATAATTAATAACAAGTTGGATGAAAGGTGAAAACATAAACTGCTTTGATTGATAAGGAAAAAAAGCAATCAGAAACACCAGGAGAAACAAAAAGTTATTTAAGAAAGCCATATGATGAAAAAGAGGATGTGATCTGATTTTAACCAATTTATGAAATATAAGAAAAAGAATTCATTTGCTCTTAAAATTTGGCATGTTTTTCATTGTCACACATGTGTAGCGACATAAAATTGTATCTCGTTATATAAAGTCTAATTACACAATTGGGTTCTGTGGTGAACCATCTCTCTTTTTTTTTGAAGTTTATTTTATTTTGAGACAGAGAGAGAGCAAGCTAGCGAGCATGAGTGGGAGAGGGGCAGAGAGAGAGAATCCCAAGCAGGCTCTGCACTGTCAGCATGGGAGTCCCATGCAGGGCTCAAACTCTCAGACTCCGGAACTGTGAGATCGTGACCTGAGCTGAAATCAAGAGTCAGCTGCCTTACCTACTTAGCCACCCGGCTGCCCCTATGGTTGAACCATCTTTAATATGAATATATAATCTTAATACAAATGGGATTTCAATTTTTAGAATCAATTTACCGACAAAGCATGAATGACTTACTTATGGTTACAAAATTGAATGCAAATATAGGAGTGCTAATTTCCTCATTTCACATGACATGAGATCAGAGATATTGCTTAAAGGTAATGAATCAAGATATGAAAATTTGAAGTGTATTATTCAAAGGTATAATGATAAGAAAAAAAAACCTTAAAAATCGAAAAATCACTTAAAGATTAGGAAGCTGATGGGGTTGGGTGTATTGTGAGGTACATTATCTTATGTTTGGTATCGATGCTTAATGGGCATGGCCTAAAGTGATGAAGTCAAGAAATCACAGAAGTCCATTGCATAAATTATGGAATTCGCTACCAAAATACCACAAATAGAAATAGTTTAAGTGGTTACCTTTTGGGAGCATGACTCACTGCAAAATGGGAATGTCAACTTTCTCTGCTCATTTCATAACATCTGTTCTGTTTGGCTTTTCATTATCGCACAAATAAATTATATGTGTACAATCTCTCGGCTTTTTAAAGGAAGAGACCGTTTGGGTTGGGAGATACTGGGCTGTAATCATTTCCCTCGTGACATGTGATATGTCAGCATGAGGTAAATCTGAGCAAGAAAATCCTAAAAATGAATAATATGCTCTTATTTCTCTGATTTGGTTTACAAATGCTTTGAGGACCTTTGGAAAGACTACAAAATTTGGTCTAAAAAAACCACCAGGAATCTTAGACATATCTCTTGATAAATTTCTGTCTCCACCTTCTCCTCCTCCGATGGGTTCCTTGCCCGTGTCTTACTCCTTTAACCAGTGTCCCAAGGAAATGAGAAGTTCAAATCCTAAACTCTAGGAAACACTGCCGGTGGCTGTTTTCGGACTGTGTGAACCAGAAATTGTGGAAAACAGCAGGGCAGTCTTTGTGAATTTTCGGCATGCAAATGAATGTGCCAAATGTTAAAATTGCTTGGTATGATTTCTAAGTCAACAGCTTCAATGATGGCAATGGCATAATCAGATTTCTGCATGAAGAGCTGACTTACTGAACACCCTGCACCCAGCCACCCACACAGCTCACAGCACACCTCAAAAACACTCGGGGGTGGGGGTGGTGGTGGGGGGCAGTGAATGGACAACTTTCTTCACAGAGACCTGTAGCCAGCCTCATCCTCCTGGAGTTTCTCAAAGACCTGGAGTTTTTACATTTTCCAACAGTCTCTGGATTACCATCCATTCTACTGTGTCGGGCTCTGAGAAGACACTGGAAGGTGCCCTGAAAATTCCTCTCGCCCCCGCTCACACGCATGGCTTTCCTCTCTTCGAAACAAAGGGCTCTCCAGTTACTTTCCAGAGTGGTGGTGTTTCCAAGGGGTACATTGGGCTGGGGTGGGGGTGGGACAGGAAATAGACAGAAAATAGAAAACAAAAATGATTTGTGCAAATTCTCATCTGGGAAGCCTGCATTCCTGGTTGCCTGCATTTATAATATTAAGGGGGGAAATTACAAATAAGGCAGTCAATGAGTTAGTATGAATCAGATCTTTGTTCTTTGGCAAACCCTGCCTGGAAAGCTGAGTTCAGACTTCTCATTGACTTGCAGCATCAATATTATAAAAATGGCTTTAAAATGTGCCCAACGCCCATTCTCCTCCCACCGGGCCAGAAAGAGTAGGAAGGGGTGGCCACACAGCTGGATCCCCTGTGGTCTGGCTTATGAAAGGGCCAAACTCTATGCAGTGCCTCTGTGCTCCCCCCAAATCTGGAAGAGAGATGAGAAAATGGTCCCATGGAGGGACCTAAGAACAGAGAGAAGGAGCCAGTAAGAGTAATAATTCTCCTGGCTCTGTTATATGCCACCCACATCCATGGGCTAGATGCTTTTTCTGAATGCCAAAACTGCCCTTCCCAGTCACCCTGCAGCCAAAATGTAGCTTGAGAAGGCAGCCAGAAAATGCTACAGGCCAGGCAAGCAAAAAGAGTTTGTATACAAGACCATGGAGTCGAAAGTGAGAAAGGTAAATCATCTCATACATGTGTAGATTCCTTCGTAAGGTCCAAATGCTTGCACTTTTGACTCATTTGTCCTTCGGATAAATGTGTGGGGCCAGTTGATTTTCTCCATTTCAGAATTATTGGGCTTGACGCTCAGATTTGATTCCGATCATAGCCATTTTGCACAGATAGAACTACTCTATTCAGTTGCCTTCTTGTTTAATGGTCTTTTCCATGGAGCATATTACCAGTAGATGTCATTATCTGCCCAGCAGATAAATGCTTGACAATAGAGAAATTCTAGTCATTTGGCGGGACGTTAAGGTTCAGGGGGATCTTCACTAGAACTGGAGAGGCTTGAGACTGGTCTTCCCTACCCAGAGCTGGAGGACTAGACCTCATATGATCTCCCAACACCTTCTTATTTCTTCTTTTACAGACACTCAGTGACACTTCATTGCCACTCAGATTTTTTTTTTTTTTTTTTTTATTTTAGAGAGAGAGAGAGCAGGGAAAAGGGGCAGAAGAAAAAAAGAGGGAGAATCTTAAGCAGGCTCCATGCTCAGAGCAGAGCACAGCACCAGGCTCAATCCCACAACTCTGGGATCATGACCTGAGCTTTAATCAAGAGTCGGACGCTCAACCAATTGCTGGGGCGCCTGGGTGGCTCAGTCGGTTAAGCGTCCGACTTCAGCTCAGGTCATGATCTCACAACTCGTGAGTTCGAGCCCCGTGTTGGGCTTTGTGCTGACAGCTCAGAGCCTGGAGCCTGTTTCCGATTCTGTGTCTCCCTCTCTCTCTGCCCCCTGCCCTGCTCACACTCTGTCTCTGTCTCTCAAAAAGTGAATAAACATTAACAGCAACAAAAAAAATTAAAAAAAATGGAGGTGTTGGACCACATGATTTCCCTCCAGATATAAAACAAAAACCTTCCAAGAGGTTTATTTTTACAGTGTTATTATATTTTTTGCTGTTGTTACTTCTCCTCTCTGATCATGAGTCTGTTATACATCCTAGAACAGGTGGGTTCGACTATCTCCCATTCTAATTTTAATTTCTACATAAACGGAACAAACATGGCTGCCTTGATATCTCAGTTTCCTGTGCTGATGGAAATTAAAATTCAACCTTTCTCTCACTAGACAGCTTGCTGTTTTGATGCTCCCACCATTATTAGGATGGCAGCTGTCGTAACAGTTAACCATGGAAAGACCCGTTAGCTCATCTGATCCCGTCTCCCTGCCAGGACAGGATATAGGCCCTAAAAATGCTTCCTGGTCTAATGACTGCTTCAGGGTTTATTTATCCTAGGTTACAGCAAACACGGCCTCAGAAAACAGGAAATAAAGTCTCATCTTAGTTAATTATGATACCAGTTATAACAACATAGTGGAGTTTCTGGAAGAAAACTTGTACTTCCATACAAGGCTGTGTTGGAATCGCGTCCACTATCAGGGAGATGGAGTGTGCAGTTATGATAAGTCTAATAGGACCTGGGGAGTATTGCATATTCGTATTGTCACATTTCATAGTCCCATCAGAAATAAAGAACATTACATCGGTTTGTGAAGTTCTTAAACTCATCCTAATTTACTGAGCTCCCTATGGGCAAATGAGTTGTCTCATTTGCCTTTGATTGTGGCCAACCCTTAAGAAATGCTCCAAAAATTTTTAGTTAATTAAAACTGATCGAAAAGGAGCCCGGGTTTATCAGAGAAAAGGGGAAGGAGAAAGTGCACAAGGATTCTGGCTTCCTTTGTATGGAAGGAGCCGAGTGAATAAGATCTCAGCTCAGATTCAAGAATCATCTCCCCTACCAATTACCACATTGCTAACAACAGTAAGTGCTAACTACATACTTCCCACTTGTCCGGCACTGAACTAAACACTTCACATGCGTTATCTCAGCTAACAACCCTTAAGGGAGGTGGTATTATTATTCTTATTTTGCTGGAAGGAAAAAATGAGGCCAGGAGAAGTTAAATAATTCGCCTAAGGTCACATACAAGTGAGTCTGAATTCAAATTCAAGTCAGTCTGACTGCCGAAGCCCATATTAGTGACCACAGCATTAGGCCACCTTTCTGCCCTTGGTTTATTTTTGGAGAACGCTTGCTTTCGGAGAAGAGAAGCGAGGACAGTCCCATTGCTGTTATTCATGAGATGATGTTACCTCTTCCCCTACTTCGGAGAGCTGGTTGTTTTCCTTTTCCACCTTCCTTGGTCCTCAGCTGGCCCTCACCATATCTCCCATTGCTCTACTCTTCCCCTTTCTCTTCTTAGCCTCTTTCCTAGTCCAACTCCA
This sequence comes from Panthera onca, assembly GCF_046562875.1. Classification (NCBI taxonomy): domain Eukaryota; kingdom Metazoa; phylum Chordata; class Mammalia; order Carnivora; family Felidae; genus Panthera; species Panthera onca. The sequence goes on along the minus strand of NC_138348.1, from coordinate 89,779,544 downwards.
CACGATGGGTGAACTAGGAAGCACAGTCCTGGTCAATAACCTGGGATAACTCCACTTTCTTTCCATTCCTGCCTCAAGCTTAGGAGAGGAAATAATCTCCTACCTTCCATGAATCAGGGTCTAGCAACAGCTACTATTCACATACAGCTCATTGAGCACCTTCACTCTCGTTGTCTTATTTGATATACAGGACAACATTAGGCCAGGCAAGATTCTGAACCTATTTTACAGATGACACAAATGAAGCTCAGACATCAAATCGTGTCAAATCTGATTTCCAATCTCATCTGCTTCCCTCCCCGCACCCCCCCCCCACCACCCCCACCCCAACTATGACAACCTCTAATGAGAATCAGGGTCTGCCCGTTGACGCCATCCTGAAGAGGCGATCTGCTTTTTCTGGGATTTCCAGGTCCACCCCGGGAAGCAACGATGACGTTCATGTAGGTGAAGTTTTCTTGGTAAGCAGAGGTTTTCTATGAGATCTCATGTTTATGTTGGGCATGGGATTGCTCTTCTCCTTGTACGTAAACCACATTATTTTGATTTCCTTTAGTTGTTTCTGTATTACTTTCAACATTGTTTGATACGAAGGGAGAAATATAAGGTGTTAGGTATCAGTACAAAGTTTATCAACAAGTCTAAACAGAAATGTGTTCATAATTACAGAATATAAAGAGTGGTGAAATGTTAGTTCAAAGGCCTGGATTCTAGCTCCCATGTCTCGGTGAATTCTAGGACCCCTCGGGAGGGTCTCCCAAGCTCTTCAAGACTCCATTTCTGCAAAGGAAAAAAACAATGGTAGGATAGATGATTCGTATAGAGCCTCAGCATTAAAAATTCCGTGTTTTTAAGATTCTTAGCCATGCTGACCCTGACCTAACCAGGGGAAGTATATTAGTTCTAAACAATTGTTATTGTAGAAGACTCCGGTGTTTTCTTCATGGAGTGGCCAGGCAGAAAGGTAGAGGTGAGAAGGTGTCCAAGAAACAAGGACACGTGCTGAGCCAGAGTGGGCTGGTCTGTGGAGAAAAAGCAGAAGTACTGGGAACCTTCGCTGAGGAGAGTGCTTTGAGCCCAGTTGACCATGCCGGTAACTCTCCATGGGTGGTCTCCAAACTCTTCTTTCTTCTAAGAAACCTGTTACAAAATGGGCTTCACGGGATTAACTCATCCAAACAACATGTAATAATAAGCCCTTCTGTGTTCCCGATATTTGATAAGAACCGAAAATAACAGATAAAGCAGGGTCTGTTCTCAGAGCTTATGGTTGCTCAGGGAACAAGTAACCAGATGATCCAAATTTTCAGTGGAGGCCTCTAAAGTAACAGAGGAGGGGAAGTTAGGGAAACGAAATCTGATGATCTCTGAGGATCCTTTCATCTCCAAAATTTGTGTAATTACTCTTTCTATTTGAACACCATACTATCTAGGGCATTTTTTTTTTTTTTTTTCAGATCAGATTCTCCTCATTTGCCTCCTCACAGCTTGAAACACTGTATTTGAAATCCTACTATCCCTTCCTTCATGGTTCAACGGGATACGTTATTCTACGCCAACTCATCGTGTTCGTCAACCAACCGATGCAGGGCAAGCCCTGGCCCCCCAACTACACAAACAGCTCCTTGAGGGCAGGAATCAGGAGCCCTGTTTGCTTTGTTTGTCCAATGATACCTGACCCAACAGTAAACCCATCAAATCTGTTCACCGAGTATTTCAGCCCTTCCCCAATCTGGGCACGTGGTGAAATTTCACTTCCCTGTGCCCTTGAAATTGGGAGTAGCCTTAGGACTTACTTTCACTGATGAAATCAGAGCGTTTCTGGCAGAAGCTTGGAGAGCCCATGCACAGTTTCAACCATTCTGCTTCTCTCTCTGGCACGTGTCAGGTGACAGCTGCTTATCATCCCAGGGCCCAGAGTGACTCAGATGTTGTTGAACATAGCCCCCCTGCCGCCACAGCCCCCACCAACCTGTGATGTTCATGTAAGCGATGTTGATGAGTAAGAAGTGTTGCCACAGGCCCCTGAGGTTTGGAGTTTTGTCTCCACAGCATAACCGAGTCCGACTGACTGGTACAGAAGTGCTCAGAAAATATTTGCTGAGCTCTGTACCAGTGGCTCAATCGTAGCAGATAAGTAGGGGGCAAATAAATTAGGTTGCCAATGCCCTGGGAAAAAGCCATCTCCACTGGAAACTACTTTGCTAGCTCTCTCTAATAATCTGTTGTTCCCATTTCTAGAAACGCATTGACATTTCATATCTGTGGCCATTTCTTCCATGTTGAGACCGCTTTCTCTTAGCAGGAAATGTCTGTCTTTGCTTACAGAATGTATTAATCAGGCCAAGAAATGCCAGGAGTCGTCCTAGAAACATGGAGAGAACTTTGGAAATAGTTACAAACACGGAGATTGTCTGAACGAGTGTGTAAAGTTTGGAAAGGAAAAAGGCTCCGCTAAGAGAGAGCTTCACGTGGAATTCAGTCCAAAGGGAAATTGAAATCAATGGTGAAGACTTTTGGAGCTTGGCGTCTGGTGTTGGCCAAGCCTGAGTTTGAATTCCAGCATTTCGCTCACCGGTCGGCTGACTCTGAGAGGTTCATGTAACCTATCAGACCGCTATGGTGTCCTCACCTGGAAACAAAGGGTAAGACGAGAACTCAGTTCTTCGGGTTACTGCGGACATAAAAAGACAGTGTTCCCAAATAAGAAGGAAGCATCTTTATATTGTGTGCTTTATACTACGTGAGAGCGTCTTCTAGTGCGCTTAGCACGGTAACTGCAACATAGTAGTCTTCAAAAAGAAAGATAACTCTAAGAAAATGCAAGGATATGGAAGCAATCACTAAGGGCCATGGAATATATGAGGGAGCATTGCCCGGGTTCAGCTCCAGGAAACTCTAGAGTGCTTGCCCAGAGCACAGTAAGGCGGCCACTGGCCCTCACCCACCCCGTGATGATTTATTTTCCAGATACCAGAGCTTGCCTAAACCTCTGCCAGTTAAAAGTGTTTTCTGGGGGCGCCTGGGTGACTCAGTTGGATAAGCGTCTGACTCCGGCTCAGGTCATGATCTCACGGCTCATGAGTTCAAGCCCCGCGTCGGGCTCCGTGCAGACAGCTTAGAGCCTGGAGCCTGCTTCGGATTCCATGTCTCCCTCTCTCTCTCTGCCCCTCCCCTGCTCATGCTCTCTTTCTTTCAAAAGTAAACAAACATTAAAAACAATTTCAATAGTGCTTTCTGAAAATGGCTCAATTAGGTTCTTGAGAAACCTAGGGGACCATGAAGAGTGAGGGGTCGAATGAAATGGGAACTTCTTTCTTCCTGGGCGGAGTTGCAGGGATATCCAGAAAGACAGAGGTGACTGACTTTTGTGCTACTCCTCTCACTTTTAGACACTGGCCAGTGGCCTTAGGACAAGAGAGAACATGGAAGGTCATCTGTCCATCTTCATCCGGGGGTAGCCACCCTTGTCCCCTTGTTCCAGGTGGAAATGGCCCCAGAAAAAGTGGTGAAGGAGGAAAGACTTGCTTTGAGTTTTCCCCACTCCCCTCCTTCTGTGCCCTCTTCCTTCCCAGGGATTTTACCTGGGCCCCTGCACCCGATGCCTCCTTAACCCTCTGCCCCCGCAAAAACTGTTCTCCCCTGTAGACTGGAGGAAACGAAAGTTTTGGAATAAAATATCTGAGGCCGGATACTCTCACATCAGCTTTTAAGGCATGATCCCAAATAATAATTATTTTATTATCTTACAGCAGTAACAGATTTGGGCTTGATTTGGATTAGCAAAGACAAAGTCAGATGGATTTCTGCTCTTGTGGGCGAAGACAAAATTCCCTAACCTGGCTGACCCATTTATTTTGCATCAGTCTTTTCACTCAATACACATTTATTCTGTGGCTATGATTGCACTAAACAGTGCTAGTGGGGAGCGTGAAAGGGTAATGAAGGCAGAATCCCCGACCTCATCACGCTTACAACCTAAGGAAGGAGCCCGATGCAGAAATGGATCGTAAGGCAAAGCAGCAAATACAGTGTTCGACATATGGCCAGCTAATTACGAAGGAGGAATCACCAATTCACTCTAAAGCTGTCAGGGAAGGCTTCGCGGGGGAGGTTGTGGCTGACCTGAGTGTGAACAGTGAGAGCGCCACAGGGAAAAGAGGCAGAAGGGAAGGAAAGCAGGGATGCGGTGAGAGGGGCCGAGGTTAAATCAGGCAAAGGGAGGCAAGAAAGTGAAGTGGGCAAGAGAAAAAAAAGCATTTCCGTGTGGCTGCAACATTTAGTAGGAGGTGGAGAATCATGGAAAATGTAGATTTCCCTTGCACCCAGCAAACTTTCATTTTAGAAAGGAAACTCTAAAGTGCACCGTCCCTCCCTAGAATCACCTCTACATCCTGTCGTCCACAGATTCCCAGGTACATTTAATCTATGCTGAAAATGGAAGGAAGAATAAAATGCGATCATCAAAATGTTCAAAGCTTCCTCCAAGTCTGCCTCTCACTCTCTCTCTCTCTCTCTTTTTCCCTCTCCTGTTTTCTGTCCCTTTTGTGAGCACCAAACCTCCAATGGTAGGAAGGATTCGTCTAAAAATAGCCCTTCTAAAAGACCCAATCTTTTCTGAGTTTCATAAAACATCTGCTGAACAGTTTCCTATAACTGTTTTTGGCCATTAAATCAAAGCCAGGAGAAACAATGTTCTGTTTCTGCCTTTAAAGCAAAGAAATGCCATCAGACCTTCCTCTCAGACCCCGACGACAATGGGGCCAGAAATAGCCACGGGAGGCTTTGAAACACCTTAAGGCCCGGGTCCAAGAAGAGAGTTACTAGTGTCTTGTTTTTCTTCCTTTTTAAAGAGGCTGCTCATCTCCCAAGAGCAGAAAAGAAACTTGGAGAGGCAAAACCTCATGGGAGAGGCCAGGCCCACCCCATGCAAATCAGCACCTGTAGCAGCGGGCTGGGGCCGTGGGTTGTTGGCCACAGCCGTGCGTGGAGCGGAGCGTGGGGTTCCTGCTCTCTGGCCGTGTGTTTGTACTGCGTTGGCTGACCCGCTTCTGTGTTCTGAGTATCCGCGGGGCTCCCACTCGTTCATGTGGCTTGGAGTGTGGGCGTTTGCACCACCCAGAAAGCGTCTGGAAGAGCCAACGATGTTGACCTTGTTCCCGGGGAGAGGCTTGGGGCCAGAGAGAATGCGGCTCATTATCTAATGAAATTGAACTCCTAATTAGAGCTGCCTCTCGCAACATGCTCCCCAGTCCAGCCTCGGCCAAAGCACCACGTGATCCGGTTGTGTTTGCTGCTCCAAGGGGAGAATTCACAGACACGAGTCTCAAGGCCTAGCAGGTGCTGTCCAGACCCTGCTTCCCACTAGCTGAGGGTCCTCGGCAAGGCATTTCACCTCTCCGACCCCTCTGACCCCTGTGAGCGGCAGGCCGCCCTCATGTGAACGAGCGTTGGGAGACAAACTGTCGGGCCTTGCAGCTAAGGCAGATGGGAGGAGGCGGGGGAAGCCGGGTGTGATGCAGTCTGGGAAACAGCCAGCAGCAGAGAGTTCAGCTCACTGCAAAGGGTTGGCCAGGGCGGGGGGGGGCGATCTGGGAAGAGCCAGCGTCACCAGCAGTGCTGGGAGCTGAGACGTCATGCATGAGACCCGGTCAGCGGCCGGGCACACATAAGGCTGGATCCAGTCCGCCAGGGGGACATGCCTTCAGTCTGCACAGCCGACTCGAGGATTAGGGGGGAGAAAAGAAGGCGCTCTTTCGGCGCCAAAGAGCAGCAGGTACGACAGGTGAGGGACACGTGACGCTACGTTTATAGAGCACCCAGGATTCATCTGCAGTGTGTGTCCAAGGCCCTCCATGGTGCAGGAGACCATACCGTCTTTGAAGGCAATGCTGTCTTAAAACGGGTGATGAGGCCACACTCTTGGCCTACTCTGGGCCATCGTCAGGACCAGCTCAGAACGGAGATGGGCCCCGGGACCCACCCGTCAGCACAGGTGTGAGCAGGTAGGGGTTCGGGGAGCCAATAGTCCAAGGCTGACGAAGGGCTCCACCCTCCTGCCACATTCGGCTCTCTCTGACGCCGTGAGGTTTGCTGTCTCTCCATTTACATAGGACGCCCCTGGCAGGTGTTGCTGGAGACTGGCTTCCTCGATTTGTGATTGGATCAAAGGGCAATGGAGGCTAGCCCGTTTCATCTGTGGGCACAGTTAGGTGGATGCCATGTCTTGATTGTGAGGTCAGAACCAGGAGCGGGAACTTGTGTGTCCTTCTCTTGGTTTATAGGCTTGCCCTGAAATAGCCACAGGATGGTCATGCCAGGAGAGAGATGGGCTCATTTTCTTTCTCCTTCCTTCCTTCCTCCCTCCCTCCTTCCTTCCTTCTTTCTTTCCTTCCTATCTCCTTCTTCCTTCTGTCCTTCCCTCCTTCCTTCCTTCCTTCTTCCTTCCTTCCTCCCTTCCTTCTTTCCTTCCTTTTCTCCCTTCCTTTCCTCTCTCCCTTCCTTCCTTCCTTCCTTCTTTCCTTCCTCCTTCCTTCCTTCCTTCCTTCTTTCCTTCCTTCCTTCCTTCTTTCCTTCTTTTATATCTCCTTGCTTCCTCCCTCCCTCCTTCCTTCCTTCTTTCTTTACTTCCTATCTCTTTCTTCCTTCCATCCTTCCCTCCTTCCTTCCTTCCTTCCTTCTTCCTCCTTTCCTCCCTCCCTTCTTTCCTTCCTTCCTTCCTTCCTCCCTTCTTTCCCTTCCTTTTCTCCCTTCCTTTCCTCTCTCCCTTCCTTCTTTCCTTCCTTCCTTCCTCCCTTCCTTGTTTCCTTCATTCCTCCCTCCCTCCCTCCTTCCTTCCTCTCTTCCTTCCTTCTTTCCTTCCTTCTTCCCTTCCTTCCTTCCTTCCCCCTTCCTTCTTCTTTCCTTCCTTCCTCCCTCCCTCCTTCCTTCCTTCTTTCTTTCCTTCCTATCTCCTTCTTCCTTCCTTCCTTCCCTCCTTCTTGCCTTCCTTCCTTCTTCCTTCCTTCGTTTATATCTCCTTCCTCCCTCCTTCCCTGTTTCCCTCCCTCCCTCCCTCTTTTCCTCCCCCTCTCTCGTCTAGATGTCAGGTGGTATTAGCAGTGCTCTAAGAATAGTTTACTAAAAAAGATATAGATTCATATTTTCTCCAAAACAATGAAGCCAAAAGCCATTTAAGGTGAAGAAACCATCCTAACACAGTTGTAAAACTCTCCCCAAATCTGCCTGAAAGCCCGCAATCCAGGAGATACGTATAACATCCGAGCAAACAATGCAAAGTGAGTCAACATTTCGGCTTGTTTATAAAATCATTTCTGCACACCTGTCACTCTTTGAAGCGGAATGCAAAGTTTTTTTATAGATCTATATTTCTTTGATAGAATAGCGACAGCATTGAATGGGCAGCTTTAGGGATTGCCTGTTGCAAATTAAGTGTGTGTATGTTTGCATATGTGTATGTGGAGTGTGTGTGTGTGTGTGTGTGTGTGTGCACCAAGCTGGGAAGCAATAATGAATAACTCAGGCTCTACTCACAGCTCCTGAGTCCCCAACCTAACCTCGCTGTTTCTCAGCTGCCGCACACAGAAGCCCAGACCTGGACCCGGCCCTTTGTAATGTTGTTGATGAACCAAGTGTGACTCCTGCTAGTGAAACACAACCATACACAACTGGGAAGGGGAAAGTAGCCGAACCGCCAATGGGGTCACAATGGTCGTGTCCAATGCTATAACTGTGGGGGATAAAAGCTTCATAGATACTTTTAAAAAAAAAGATTCCATTTCATTTGCCATTTTATTCTCAACCTTCCTGCCCAGGGAGGTGAAAGATAAGCCCTCAGATTCCGTGCATCAGGTCAGGCATTACCAAGTTTGCACAAGGGTCAACCGATCCCTGGGCTCGCCACGACTTCTAAATCCAGGTGTCTATCCCAGTCCTGCCCCACTGGGCACCCCCGGGGAGGCCTATGCTGCCCCACCACAGGAGGCCAGGCTCATGAGGCATGCTTGGAGCCAGCACTGAACTCCTGTCGGGCGGGTCTGAGCCTCTCTGGAAAAGCGTGGGCTCCTAGAGGCTACAAAGTTAGAACGGGGTCTGACTGTGGGCGTGGGGTGAAGTGCTCAGCTGCTCCTGTCCGTCCCCATCAGTGAGTTCAAGGCCCTTTCCAGCTGGCTTGGAAGCGCGGCCCCTAGTTTGTCCCCCCCTGTTTTTAAAGAGTCCCTTGTTTTGCTTCCTCTTTGCCCTTTCCCTTCCTGTAGAAAAGACCAGCACGTTCCTCATGGGATGCAGATGTGAGTGTGCCACCTGCCCTGGGGGAGGAGGAGAAACAATGGGTGGGACGGTTGGGCCCCCTCAGCTGTGCCCTCGGTAGGCTGGCATTACAAGGCCAGGCCAGTGCGGCTGGCTCCTGCTGGGGGGGCAGCATCTGGACAGGCGTGATCCTGCCCTTGGACATAGCTCACGTGGCTGCCACGCAATGTTCAAAATCTCCCAAGGCCGTGTACTCTGTGCGCGCAGAGACAGGACCTTGGGCCTTTTGTTCGCTGGGAAGCCATGGATTTGGTTGGGCTCAGAGGGCAGGAGGGAGTCGTGGGACCTCACAGTGCTGGGCAGCGGAGTGTCAGATGAGGTTTCTTGAGAATAAAGCAGCCTAAAGAGCAGAGGCGTCTCTTATGGCAGCAGGTAACGGGGACTAGGTAACCAGAGATGGCAGCTGTGGACAGCCCTCCGTGCAGGGGGCGGGGGGCTGGCGGCACAGTGCAAGACTGGAGAGAGAACACAGATCCTGGCACGCTCCCGCACACACACAGGCGGACGCTCAGCCATACAAGGTCTAGGTTCAAGGTGGGCTCCCCCTCCTAGCCCCATGTCTGTGGGCTGATCACTCAACCTCCCTGAGCCTCAAATCCTTCATCATAAATAAATAAATGAGTAAATAAATAAATATTGTAATCACCAAGCATGCACTCTCTGTAGGCCTATCTGCCACGTACTAGGGACACCATAGAAAATAAAGCAAACACACGATGAGGTGGTGACGGTCAAGGGAGAGACAGCTAACGAACAAGCGAGGACCCAAGTACATATGCATTCACAAATTGTGACAACAAGCTCTGGAAGAGGGTCCTGACAGAGCACCAGGGAAGGGGTGGGGGCCCCTATCCTGTCTGGGATGATCCCTAAGGACCTTCGGGCCACAGCCAGAGTGCGAAGAAACCGACCTTCAAAAACACAGCAATGTTCTGCCCGTGACAGAGCATCTGTGATGTGTCACCAGGTCCTTGGGACACAGAGACAAATGTTCCCGCCCTGGCGGGACTTACAACCTAGGGAGGGAAGAAAGACAGGAAATGGAGGGCATAAGAAGTAATAATGGGAGCCCTGTGGTGCAAAACAAAGCAGGGCAAGAGGGGTGGGGGTGCTGGGAAGGGGGCATAGCAGAAGGGGCTACTGTTCTTTCATACAGAGTGCTCAGAGCAGGACATACTGCGGAAGTGACGGCTGGCAAGACTTAAGGAAGGTGAGGGAAGAAGAGAACCGCGGTCTGTTCACGGAGGCAAGCTTCCAATAGGACAGCACGGACAGGGTGGAGAACACAGGAGAGGAAGCCATTTGCAGAGCTCCAGCGAGACATGACGTGGCTTAGACTGGGCCGGTGGCAATACAGGGACAGGAAGCAGCTGGATGCTGGATATAGTTTAAAAGTGGAGCCAACAGGATTTGTTGACGGGCTGGATGGGGTTGCAAGAAACAGAGGCGTCAAGCACCGCTCCAAGGAGCATGGCCTCAAAAACTGGAAGTGGGGAAGCGATGCGGCAGAGAGAAGGAAGACTGAGGCAGGCATGACCAGGAGACCAGGCGTCTGGTTGTGGCCACGTGAATTCAAGGCGTCTACTTTGTGGGTGTCCCGTGTGCGTCTGGAGTTCAGGAGGGAGTTTGGGCTGGAGACACAGACACGGAGTGGCCCTCCTAGACCACCGCCTCCTAAAGCCATGAGACTGGCCGAGTTCGCCAGGGAGGAAAGAAGAACGTGGAACCGAGAGCCAAGGGCCCTCCAATGCTGAGGCGGCAAGAGGGCGAGGAACCAACAGAAGGGGCCAAGTGGAGACCGCAAAGTAGGAGCAAAACCAGAAAGGGCCCTCCTGAAGGCCAGCGAGGAAAGCGTCGCCAGGAGACGGGGTGACTGTGTCTCCTGCTGCTTGAGAGAAAGTAAACCGAGGACAGACAATTAACAATCTTACCTCACAGTCCAATAGTCTCATCCCCTGCCCCAGATGGTTTCCCTTCCTGCCCCCAGCCTGGAATCCCGGCCTGGAATGTGTCCTCTGGGGGGACACAGCAACAAAGGCCGAGGCATGCTCTAAGTCCCCGGGGTGGGGGGGGGACACCACAGTGGCACGGTCTATTCCCCAAGCTGCAACCAGCCTTCCCCACGGCTTCCTAAGTACCCTAGTGTGAGAAATAGGTCCTTCTAGGTGCAGACAGTCAACCAACAGGGGACTATTTTGGAGGGAACGGTATGGTGAATGGAGACTTACCAACAGCTCTCAACATTCACACGTTCCGCACAATTCTGAAATTTCCACCCGATCCCTAAGCCCCTCTCAGCTGCAAGTGTGGGGAACTAAGGGCCACCGGACAGGAGAGAGGCCTTGCTGTAGCATCTGTGGTGGTGGGGGCAGGAGGGGGGTGGGTGGCCAGGAGGGACAGCGCACAGGGCAGCCTCCTCTGCGGGCCCTGGGGCCACCTTCCTGTCCCCTGCTCCACCGTGTTTATGGATAGGAAGACAGCGGGGCTGGGCCACAGAGAGGAAAGCCAAAGCCCTGGTCTGCTTGCTGCTGATAAGTGATTCTACAAGACAAGCAGAAGGAATCCAGACAGAGATCTAAGAACATCCAGATGCTCGGCACAGCGGCCGGTTCCTGAGGTATGACAGGCTTTCATGTGCGCCCCAGCTCCTGGGGAGAAGGGCCTGGCTGCCGGCCTTCCAATCTCCAGCTCAGACCCAGGCCCCCCAGGCAGGGGAGGGGACCAGGTCTGTAACCAGATCCCCCCAGTCCTGGCTGCTTCTTCTCCGTGGCCCCTGAATGCACGGTCCGGGCTCTGCAAAAATGAGGTGTTCAGCCTGTGTTTAATAATTAAAGAGGATGCGTTCGGCACAATGCCAGGTTACTTTAGATCCTTTAATAGATTCAGTCCTCACACACACAGTCTAGGAAGTAATTATTATTCTGTCTCCATTTGACAAATGAGAACATGAAGCTCAGAAAGATGAAGTAACTTCCCCAAGGTCCCACAGCTGATAAATGGCCACACTGTGGCTCAAATCCACCCTGTGCAATTTCCAGAGTATCCTAGCGCTTGCTGACTTAGCCGGCCACGGAGCCTAGCTTCCTTGATAATCAGGGAAGAACGAGCACCCATAGTTGACTTGCAATGTTTCCCTTCCGAAAGTATTTTACAACAAGAAAGAAATGGGAGGAGGGGGGATTTAGTGAAAGCTAGGTACCACGTACCAAAAAGCACAGTCCAGACGTTTCTGGGTCCCCCCATCCCTGCATTCCCTATTCTCCAGAAGAGGAAAAGTAAATTGCCTAGTTCCTTCTCCCCTGAGTTTGACAGAACAAAGAGGCATAAGACAAAAGCAGGGAAGGATGAGATGACAGGCATGCAACTGTGGCCAATCAAGTTGGCCCATATCAAAGACGGTAATTAAAACAAGATCTTCCCATGTTCCTGGGGGGAAAGATGAGCTAGCCTCAGAGAGTGAGAGAGGATTTCCTTCCTACCTTGTGACCACTGTCCATCCTGTGGGACCAGTGGTATAAAAACACCAAGAAGTGAGGAAAGAAGTGGAGAAAAGAATGGGGCAATGTTGAAAAAAGAGAGACACAGACAAAATCAGAGACAGAGACAGATCTAGAGAGAGCCAGAAGGCCAAAGGACTGGGCACACTTACTTTCAAGGTCTTTTCCACCCCCTCCGAGTCTGTGAGATCTGGTGATGTGGAGACATGACCCAGAACCTGGGATTCCAGAGTTTTCACTGGGAAAAGATAAGTGCAAAAGAAAAGGAAAGCTTCCAGGCTATCAAACCTCTTGGTAAATAGAAACCAAAGATTGACAAGGACCAGCAGGGAGAGAACATGGAAAGCAGAAAACGGGGGTGTGAACAAATGAGAGTAAACCCAAGCTGAATAAAGAAAGAAAAGTCATGGACAGAATAATCAGTGGGATGGAGGAGGAGGAAAATCAAGGTGACTCACATCACCTAACGTTATTCTTGTCCTTGACCTTCAGGTCCAAAGCAGCATTCACTACCACCCCAGGGCTCTGTTGGCTCCTTCCTGGTTCTGAGATCCATCTGGTTTGTTGACCTCACTGGGGGTCTGAGGCCTCAGGGAGACATGAACTCTGTGAGGCCCGGAAGGCCGGGGGGTAGTCAGTGAACACTGGGTTGGATGGGTGAATGGCGCCCACTCTGTTCCCCCTGGGCTCCGGCTGCCTTTCCCAGAGCCTTGTCCCACTGAGGGGGCTGCTGCTCTCCCCGCACTGATTGTCAGCTATGTCTCCACATCTGTCCCTGCCTCTCCCCACACTGACTGTGAGAAGCCTCCTGCGGAGCCAGAAGACAGAGGACAAACTGGCCCAGGGGTGCCTGGTGGCTCAGTCGGTTAAGTGTCCGACTTAGGCTCAGGTCACAATCTCGCGTGCGGTTCGTGAGTTGGAGCCCCGCGTCGGGCTCTGTGCTGACAGCTCAGGGCCTGGAGCCTGCTTTGGATTCTGCATCTCCCTCTCTCTCTGCCCCTCCCCTGCTTGCACTCTGACTGTCTTTCTCTTTCAAAAACAAATAAACATTAAAAAAATTGTTTTAAATTGGCGCAGCGCTGAGACAGGCGGGATCGGCAGAGCCTTGTCCTTTGTGTTTGTTGTCTGCCGGCCTCCTATCTGGGCCAGGGCTGGGGCGGTGGGGCGAGGGCAGGAGGGTCTGGCTGGGGCTGGATACAGAGCTCTGCCGTGGATACTCCTCCCATGGGGGCCTGGAGAATTTCAGCCAGAGACTAGTTTTCTGTTGCAAGGAACGGAAGAAAACGCGGTAGGGCAGGGATGGCCTCTCTAGGCTGACCCTGGGCTCGACGCAAAATGAAAAGACGGACAACTTCTGCTGTGTGTTTGGGAGGTAGACTCCTTGGGTCCTGTACCCTGGTTTCTACCTCCAAGTCGATTTGGGAGTCTTAGAGAAGAAGGTGGAGAAGGTTGCCTTGAGGAAAGTCAAAAGGGAGGCAACACTGGGAGAGTCGACAAAGAGTGGGGAGGGTTCCAGGGGTGGGAGGGGGGGAGAGCAGAGATGAAGGAGGTGGGCACCTCGCATCAGAGAGGAGAGTCTGAGCGATGACTCCAACTGGCCAAGCTGCAGGCCGAGAGATCCTGCTGAATTCCGGGTGGAGGATTTTTCCATGAGAGGCCCTGGGAGCACTGAGGGGTTCTGAAAAGCGAGCAGCAAACGAACGAAGATGGAAAGAGAAGTTTTGTCAGAAAGGGGTGGGCAGCACGGAAGGGGAGGGGAGAATAGCGGGTTCGGTGCCACAGCGATCTGGGCCCTTGGATGCTGGGACCAAGGGTTCCACAGCAGACGGGACGAGAAAGTGCCAGATCTCAGAGGCATTTCCAAGGCAGCAGACGGGATCTTGCGTGGCGGTGGGAATTACGCTCCTCAGCGTACCCCCAGATCTGGAGTCTGACTACCTGGGATGATGGTTGTCGTAGGCAAAGGTGAGGAGAGAAGGGGAAGACACAGAACAGATGGTGGGGGGACGGGCGCGTTTCATCGGGGACATTTTAAATTGTAGCAAAGACGGTTTCAACCTAAAAGTCAGTGGTTGCCAAGTTTATTTTAAGCAGCCGGCCAAACCTTAGGAGGAACCTAATACATACAGTAGATTGAAAGGGAGATGAGATGGGCTAGTTTCAAACGAGGCGTGCATGCTGGGCAACGCCTGGCTGGCTCAGTTGGTTACGTGTCTGGCTCTCGGTGTCAGCTCAGGTCACGAACTCATGGTTCTGAGTTCAAGCCCCACGGTTCTGAGTTCTGGCTCTGCACTGACAGCGTGCAGCCTGCTTGGGATTTCTTTCTCCCTCTCCCTCTCTGCCCCTCCCTGGCTTGCTCTCTCTCTCTCTCTCTTTCTCTCTCACTCTCTCAAAAAACAAATAAATAAACAAAATTTTTTAAAGTAGGCATTCTGGGGGCTCTGGCCCCTCCACGCCCCACCTCCCGCCCCTCAGATTTTAAGGGCTCCTCAGAATTACGTTGGAAACTCAGTGCCATGGGCAGTTGAAGATACTGACCCACCTCGGGTGAGAGATTAGAGTCAGAGATGAAGATTTGGGGTCCCAGCATAGAACTGATAACTGAAGACATTTATGACATTTCTCAGAAAGAGAGAGCCTGGGGATGCTCTCAGTTAGGGACAAGGAGAGCAGCTGGTGACCTTGAGCCCAGCCTCCAGATTGTTTTGCCATGCCTAATGTTAAGTTCATGTTTGCAGCCCATGTATGCAATGACACATCTTCTCTCTGGGACCCTCCTTCCTCTGTCTCCTCCGTCCTGTACCAAGGCTCGTCTCTCATCCAACAGACATTCCCCTCCCCTCTTTCTGCTCTTCCCCCCCTTGCTCTCCGTCCTCCCGTTCCACTGGCACCTTTCTCCTATCTCCTGTCTCCCTGCCCTCCTGCTCTCGGCTCTCTCAAGTTCTCACCACCCCCCTCCCCACCGCTTCTCACTGGGGTCTTTTCCATCATGGCTTATTTTTAGCCCCGTGCCATCCTGAGGATGTGAGCAATATTCCTGAGTCATGGTTTTGCAAGGAAGCAGAAACAGAGCTCCCTCGACATCTCTGAAGATCACTTATCAGCTTCCAGCCAGGCCTGTCGTGGAGAGAGCATAACCTGCCAGTTCCTCTTCTGGACAGAACTCCCAGCTCAGCCTCTTAGTCTCTGGTCCCAGAGAAGCAGCTTGAGCTAGACTCACCGCGTCCACATCACGTCCTCAGCAGAACCCATTCCGTTAAGAAGGACCATGCGGAAGCCTCTGCTGTCTGTGTGGTTGAAAGCAGAGAAGAAGCCCATTCAAAAAAAGGAATGGGGTGAAATCGATTCTAAAGAGCCCTGAATCTGAATCCACAGACTTGGGTTTTGAGGCCCCGTGTAGCTTGTCGATTCTACTCAGCAAGTATTTACAGAGTCCCTCCCCTGTGCCAAGTGCCAGTCCGGGTCCTAGTCTCACCGGACAAAACTAGACAATTTCACCAGATGATAAAAAGGGCGGCTCTCTGTTGAACAATAACCATATGAGATCCTTGGAGGCACTCTGACATCGCCCACAGGGAGAGGCTGAATCTCAGAGGGCTTTAATAGAGCCATACGGCCAACAAGTCAGGATTTCAAATCATTTAAGTGTTATCCAAATCTCAGGAATCTCCATATCCCCAACTCTGCCTCCTTGGACCTCCTCCAGCTCCAAGCTTTAGCTGTCATTTCCACAAAAGAAGAACGATGAAATCTTGTAAATGTAACCACTTGCCAGGGACTCGGGCTGGTGGTGTGAAATTAAGTGGGGTTTCAGCAGCTCACGGTGATTAAGGATTTGGGGATCCTTCTCCCCCTGGATAACGTGACCAAACAGATGCCATGTTTGGCTATATAATGAGGAACGAGACCCGGGTCAGGGACACATTACACATCTGAACATACGACATCCTCTGCTGGACGATGTCCCCCAAATGAGGGAGAAAGAAATTTTTGTTCCTTTGACACTGTTTCACCCAGCTCTATAATCCAGACATCTCTAATGTTGTCATATCGTGTCAAATATGACAGAACTGTTAATTATAATGGCATAGTATTAGGCCTTGGAGACACTGCTTCTTCCTGGCCATTTCCCTTCTACATTCTTCTGTGTGTGTGTGTGTGTGTGTGTGTGTGTGTGTGTGTGTTTTCTTTCATTCTCTCTCTCTCCTTTTCTTGCAGCCCTCCCGTCCCCCCAACCCAACACACATATACCTTTGGCCACAGCTTGAGTATCACTGCTTGCCTTTTAGATGCTTTGGGATTTCCCAACAGAAAATGTGAGAGGAGGTGTCAATCACGTGGCCGGGTGAGAGGTGGGAAAGAACCAAGTCCTCAATCGGACTCAGAGATGAGCTTCTTCCAGATGGACATGAATGGTCCCAGGGGTGTTGCTCAAAGAGGGGCTGGGCTGCTGACCCCGATACAAGTCCTGGGACCCAAACGATCCCTGTAGGATATTAGTCACTCGATAAAACCTCCAGGCCATTTTCCCAGGCTGTGGGGCCCTATAGGGCAATTTCCCATAGGGTCGCAGAGCCTGAGAACCTATGCATCTCACTGCTCGGCGGTGGGTTCCTGTTGCATCGGACGTGATTTCTCTTAAAACATGGCTTAGCAAATGTCCCGAGACAAAGCTGTAAACTTTCTCAACTTCTCTCACAAAGAGACCTGGGACGCACCGGGTCATTCTCCTCCCGGCCACCAAGCATTTCCGAGCCTGGAGGGGTCCAGAGACCTTGCCACTTGTGTTTCCAAGAAGGCACACACCTGGAGTCCCAGAGGTGGTCTTGGGGCAGACGAGGTGGCAGCAAAGAGCTGGGAGAAGAGAGTCTGCTCGCCAGGACACTTTGCAGAGGAGCCTGAGGCACAGGAAGCAAGACGCTGGTGGCATCCATTGAAGATGACCCAGCACGAATCCCTCCCACAACATCCTGTTCTTGGATTTGTTGGGTCTTGGCTGAAATTCCTCTCTACCCAGCCCCCCTCCAACAACCCACTTCGTCGTTGGATTCTTTTCAATGTTATTACATTTTTCTGTCGCTGATAATCAAATAAAGCAGTGGCAAGGATATGTCACCGGTGACAGAGCAAGGGAACACATTCATTCACTCCTCACCCCATCTCTCAGGACTATGGGCCTCTTATTTTCACAGAAAGGAATTCAGATACAGAAAGGGGAGCAAGGGGGCGCCTGGGTGACTGTCGGTTAAGCATCTAACTTCCGCGAAGGTCATGATCTCACAGTTCGTGAGTTCAAGCCCCGCATGGGACCCTGTGCTGACAGCTCAGAGCCTGGAGCCTGCTTTGGATTCTGTGTGTGTCTCTCTCTCTGCCTCTCTCCCTCCCACTTGTGCACGCACACGCGCCCTGCACCCACCACTGTCCTTCTTCCAGGGAAGAAACAAGGGTCTGAATCCCCAGGTGAAGCTGAGGGCAGTGAGAGAAATCTAGAAGACGGCAGGAGGACAGAGGGGAAAATGGCTGGGCCCTGGAGAGGCACAACTTGCCAAGTCTTAAACCGACTTTCTGAGCACGAATGAAATCCAAACCCCTGGGTGTGGGGGCTGCTTTACACTGGCCTGAGGTGATTTCCTGTTTTTGAAGAAAAGAGGTGGGTAGGAAGCTCAGAGACATGTGCTGGGCACCAGGCAGCTTTGACAAAACAGCGCTCTCCTGACTTCAGCATAACTGGGGCAGATATGGCAAGATAGAATTACTCCGTGGGCAAGAAGTTTTCAAAACCAGGCGGGCTCTGTGCTTAGGAGAGGGGACGATGCCAGCTCCGGGGGGCTGGGCTCTGGGGGCCTGAACAGGGCGGGCACGGGCACTTAGCGAGCTCACAGGCCGGCCAGCGTCAGCCGCCTTTGCTCAGTGCGGAACAAAGCAAGCGGCACGGAGAGAAACTGAGAGCGAGAGACCAGTGTCAGCCGCCGCTGCTGGGGCTGGCCTTCTTGCTGTGTATTCCTTGCTTACTCCCCGGAAAAAGCCTCAAGGTGCACAGGCTGTTGAGCAGGTGCCGTGGGACCCAAGTGCACACTACCGGCACACTATCGGCAGCAGCCCACTCTGGATTTTCCCGGCAGGACCCGGTTTCAAGTTGCCCCTCCAAAGCCGCCCGTAAGTAGAACCTAGCTGGGAGAGCGCGTGCCCTATGGCAGCAATGGCGTGAAGTCACCACGACCATGGACAGCCCTGGTGGGTGGGCCTGGATCTCTCCGTGGATCAGGCAAGCGCCCTGCCCAGTGAGACTTTCTCTGTCCGCTCCATCCGAGTCAGCACACGGGCCCCGCCACACCTGCCTCCACCCTGAGTAACAGCAACTATCCCCACCGGACACGTTGTTTGTTTGTTCGCTTGTCTTCCGTCCATCTCACCCTTGAAACATAGTAAAGCGTTTGATAAATGGTGTTTAAACGAGTGAGTACTGGAAGGAATCTATGGCTGTGCCGAGGAGCACCAAGAATGCACACATCATCAGAGCCTGCACCTCGGGTATTCGCTCAGCGGCCCCCTGCCTGGGTCTCTTCCTGCTCCAGCCCACAGCACGCCCCACGCCCCCCGCCTCCCCACTCCCCTGCAGCCTCCCATTTTTGCCCTACACTCAACGTTAACCTGGTCATTCAGAGTCTCTAAGCATTTTTATGCCAAAATCAACCAGACCCACCTCTGACCTCAGTTTAAAGATACAACACCCCTGTTTTTCTCCAGCAGCCCAGAATCATGGCAGCTGACTCTTCCCAGGGAAAAATTTCTCCGGCCAGGAAAACACAGTAAATTCAGGAAGGGATAGGAAATAAGAGTGGAGAAGTGTGTTAAAGTCCTCATTTACCTTTTTGGAATGCCTGCTAAGTGCGGGCGATTTATTATGAACCTGTTGCCCTTAGCAACTTTCCGGAGGATTGCATTCAGCATATCTGTTTCCACCTCACACGCGGACGAGGGGGTGCAGAAAAGCCAGGAGCTCACAGGAAGCATCCGGGAGAACTAAACTCGGGGCCCCGGCCCTCTGGTCCCGCGTGCACATACCCAGTCACTGTGCAGTTGCTAAGGGGCAGTACAAAAAGGGCCAGCTTCCAGGTCAGAGAGGCCTGAGTATGAATAATACCATTTGCTGGCAGTGTGACCTTGAAAAAGCAATTTAAACTCCCTGAGCCTCAGTCTATCTTGTGTGAAAATGAACAGATCACGTTGAACTCCCAGGGTAGTGTGCTATCTAAGTGAGACGGCAAACATAAGGTGCCTGGTCAGAATCCACGCAGTGTGAATATTTGATAAGACAAAAATTAGCATGGGAACCTTTTGTTTTTGGTGGAATGCCAGCTATCATACAAGTAGAGATTTCAAAAATAATATTATTAGCTATTTAAAAAATAAAAGAAGAGAGGGTGCCTGGGTGACTCAGTCGGTAGAGCGTCCGACTTCAGCTCAGGTCATGATCTCATGGTTTGTGAGTTCGAGCCCCATGTCGGGCTCACTGCGGTCAGCACTGAGCCCGCTTCAGATCCTCTGTCCCCCCTCTCTCTGCCCCTCCCCAGGCGCCCTGTCTCTCCCCAAAATAAACATTGAAAAAAAATAAAAAAAAAGAGAAAGAGATGAAGAGGAAAAGGAAGGCAAGAAGGATGAAAAGAAAAGGAAGAACTAAGTGGCTAGTGGTATATTTGATTGGAAGTGATAATGACAAGAGTCAGGTGGCAGCTATTTGGATGGACGAAGGGCAGGGGAGACCTTCTACGTAGGACAGCTTCACATAGCAAAAATGGAAATGGGTCTCTATGGACACAGAAGAATCCAACAAGGAAGGGAAAAGGCATTTGAGGCAGAAGGAATCACACGTGCCAGAGCACTAGGGTAACAGCCCTCACCTCCTACCAGCCTGCACCATGGAACTCAGTTTGCCTGACTGAGTAGTGGGATTTTATCTGAGTCCTCTGGGGTTTCCAAAAGGGGAATGGGGGAGATGTGACCAGATTTGCTTCAGAAAGATGACTCCAGTGGTTGCATATGGTGGCTGGGGGTGGGGGTGCAGGGTGGGGGAAGCTGAACCAGGAAGAGAGCAGCCACCCCAAATAGGAAAGCAACAGGTAGATGGCCCCATAGGGCAAAGGAGTATAATCTTCAAAGCCAAAGGTGAATTCCAGGGTCACCAAAATCTAAAACGTGAGTTGGGTTGCTTGGCATGGCCTATTTTTCTGCTCTGTGTGAAAGTCACTATAAACCCTATCTCTGCTTCCCAGCTGCTTTGTAATCCCAGAGATAAAGGTGAGTAATCCAAAGGAAAGGGCCCCCAAAACCAAAGGGAGTATTTATTTTAAGTAGATTGACGTCTGTAGGAAGGGGGAAAACAACAACAAAAAAAAAAAAACAAAAAAAAAAAACCTTCCAAGACCTGAATGGAGAAGCATGGTATGACATTCACCTAGCCTGGCCATTGTGCGAAGAGAAAAATTCCTCAAGATTGTGTTTGTCCAAGAAATCAGACGGTTTACGGTCCCTGAGTCAAAACACTCAAGGATTGGAAGCCAGAGTTTCCTGGGCTGAACCCAGTTACTAAATAAAATGAAAAGGAAAGAGCAATTAGATGCCGTGAATTGTTGTTAAGCGGATAGGGTTGGTTGCCAAGGCTCTAATCCAGCAGATGCGACAGAAAAAATCCAGGAATGAAGCACGTGGGTTTGCCAACCACCCCCCCCCCCCGCCGCCCCCGCCCCCACATCCGCAGTCTGCCTCCCCCACCCAACCGGTGTGCCTGGTGCCACAGTGAGACCGACTGGGATCTGGAGATACCCTGGGACTCAGCGGAGGCTCAGCACCAGGTCCCTCCCAGAAATCAAAAGCAATTTCCACTCTTCTTGCTAATTGAGTGACAGTCTTTGGTGGTGCCCTGCAAAGAATGACCACCAGAAGGAGTATGCCTGTACTCCTTCATCCTGATTGAAAATGCTGGAAGTGGGGGTGGGGGGCTTTATCACCTATGGAGGAAGGGGATTAACAAGGAAAGTCACCCACCTGGGAAACAGTGGAAAGGAAAGGCAGGGGAGAGAAAGAGAAGAAGAATGAAGGAGAGGCTGATCCCAGAACATTCTGGGGCCGATTCACTCCCTCCTGTGCCCCCTCACCCCCAGTGAGCTCAGGAGCCCCCACTGCACGCAGGCTGTTAAGTTAAAGAACTCTCTGTTGGTGACAGAGCTCTTATCAGGACCACCCTGGCTGAACACTCAGGGAAGAAATGGGGACAGTGGTGAGGAAAGAGCACCGCTGGACACTGTAACGCGTCATCTGCACTCCGAGTCACGGGGAGCGACCTGTGTGCAGTAAGTTACAACCCAGCTGCCTCCCGCCTGGGGAGCAAAATGCACCAGGCCACTTCTGGCCGGGCTGTGTGTGTTTGGGGTTGCCCAGTGACCCCGGACATTGCTCAGATGTGTCGCACATGATCACAGCTCCGTGGCTCTCAGAGGGGTGTGCTTTCCGACCTGGGGTTACTAGCGGATGGGTATTTGCTGCTTAAAGATTCTCCAGGATTCAAGTCCTAATGATTGCATTTGAGGAGCAACCCTTCAGCTGAGCGTTCAAAGGAATGACAGGTTCCCAGCGAGGTGTGTAATCTCTTAAAGGTGCAGAGCAGGAACATTTCATCAACCCAGGAAAGAGGACAACCCAAGTCAAAGCCTGTAAACTATTAACTATAGCTCCGTCTATTAAAAAAAAAAAAATAGATGAACTTGACTCGCTTTTTATAAATTAAAGGGTTATGTGTATATATATATATATACATATATATATGTATATACATATATATATATATACATATATGTTTTCTTTAAAGTCCTGTTTAAGGAAACATTTCTGTGACTGGCCCTTCTGAGACCAGAACGGGGTGTTTGTGGAGTGGAGGCTGGTCCCAGAATAGCACTACTGGGGTGCGTCGGTGATCACCCACACTGTGGGGCAGAAAACAGCACACGTTATTAGACCTTGCAGATGCCATCAAAGTGTGTGGGGGGCGTACAATTAATATTCATCTCTGGTCGCCGCCTTAGGCTGTGAAGATCTGCCTACTTGGGTAGGTGTGGAGGGTGGGACCGGTGGGTTTTTTTTTTTTATATTAAATATAATTTATTGTCAAATTGGTTTCCATACAACACCCAGTGCTCATCCCAACAGGTGCCCTCTTCAATGCCCATCAGGTGGGACCAGCGTTTTGAAACAAGCAGTGACATCCTCTATCTCAACCCACTTCCGTTTACGGAGGGTGGTGTCTTTTCAGGGGCGGCCCTGAAAGGCAGCACCTCCTCCCTTCTTTTTTTGCTGACCGTCCTGTTTCTGCTCCCACTCCTAGTTCTTTTTCAGCCAAAAAAAGGAGCTGTAAACTAGATCACAGTAAGACACTGGGGACTAAATTAGCCATCCCTTATGGGGGTGTTTGCATTTTACACAGCAGAAGATTCAGACCAGGAGATGATGGTGCCCATGCAGCCAGGAAAGCCAGGACCAGAATGGGGGACACCCGGGGGGATCTGAGTATATCTCAGATGCCACCAGATTGGCCCTGATGGTCAGGCCAGAAGTGAAGACGTTTTTGATAAAGACAACCTTCGGAGAGTGAGGGGCAGGGGGAGACAGAGCAAAAGGTGATCTTATCACACTCCCCAGGGAAGTCCTGCAGACAGGGAGGGGAGACAGCCGATGAAGCTGAATGGACTTGATCTTCAGCCTGGCCGCAACTCAGCAGAAGTGAGGATGTGGTTATTGAAAGACCCAGGACCCAATCAAAAGAGCCAGAACCTCCACAAAGCCCCATTAGTAGCTGTGTGACGTTGAAGCTATGTTCCTCCTCTGTACCCCCCTGTAAAACATAGACCATCACAAGAGATTGTTGGTAATGAAATGGACTAATGCCCTTGAAGGTGCCTCCATTTAGAGATGGTCAGAAGATGGCCTCCAGAAGAGATGGGATTGGGAGGGTTTTCATTGAGCTCTCTTCCACACTTGGCTTACACTTGAGAGAAACAGAAATCACACGAGTGCACACTGTTTATGGGAGAAAAGGGTAATCACGGGGCCTTTGACAATTGCCAAGAGCCCAGGCCGTGACCACAAGGAGGCTGACAGAGGCGGGCACCGGGGTCAGGCCAGGGAGCAGGGAAGTGGATGTAGCAATGCCCCAGGTGGGCACAGCCCGTGTTCCAAACAGCGGGCACTCGGGCCTTCCTGTTGGAAGCTTTCAGAGAAACCACCCAGCTTGGAACCTCACATTTGGCAAATAAGCAAAGGAAAAATTGGTCCCAATTATTTTCCAGGGTTTCCATTCTCTTCGGACGTGTTAGATTCCTGTTAGCATTAACCAGAGGCAAACATTTGTTTTATTCTGTGGATGGACGGTCGGGCTAGAAAACACCTTTCCTGACAAGGTTAAGGCTGCAGAGTCTGACATTGATACTGTCTCCAGAGTTGTGTGTGTGTGTGTGTGTGTGTGTGCGGGGTGTGCGTGTGTGCGCATATGTGTGTGAGTGTGTGCCTCTGTGTGTGTGTGTGTGTGTTTTGACATAGCTATATAGTTGTTTTTTTTAAGTACATGGAGGAAAGAAAAGACATGACACACATTACAGGAGACTTGACTTCTGAGAAATCCTCTCATTCCTGCAGGGGAGAAATTTTGTTTTTCAAGAGCTGTTTTCTCATAAAGACCAAAGTCTTCGCAGTTTGGATCTCAGCGTTTGAGTCTTTTCTTTTTCTTTTCATGGTATGTGATTTCAAATTGTGTGGTTTCTGCGGCCTGGAACGTGGCGAATACAGCTCAATGGCGCCCCCTGCAGGCCAACGGGGAGGGGTGCAGTAAAAGAGGATAAGGTGAAAAAAAACCCCATGACTTAGGTGCTGATGTCCATGTTATACAGATGAGAAAACCGAGACCCAGAGGGAGTTACCAACCTTCACTGCTGGTGATCGTCGGAACCAGATTTGAAACTTCATGGTGTAACGTGGAGCCTAGGCTCATCACACCCTGCGCTGCCTCCCACACTCTCCGGGCTGGGCCCATGAGCACTGAGAAGAAAATGGCAACTGTTTAACTCCCAGCCCAGCACAAAATAAATGCTCAAGAAACAGTAGCCATAATCAGGTTCCCGTCCTCGGTCAACCACTTGCAGATGCATGACCGTAGGCAAAACATTGTGGCTTCTCTGTGCCTCGATTTCCTCACATGGAGAATAGGTCTGTGGAAATGTTTTCCAGGCATTTTTGAGCGCATATTTTATGTTAACCTAAGAGCCCGGGAGAATCTACCAGATAAACCGGTCACTTCACCCGTCGGGACATTTCCTCATCCATGAATAGAAGTGGTTGGTGATCTTTAAGAACACGAGTCGTGTCAGTGAGCACCATTCTGGCCCAAAGACAATTCAGCCATTTCTGTTAGCTATTGAGAGAAATGTAGAATATCATGGACTGTAGGCCTCCCAATAAAAATAACCATACATGCAGGGAATTGATTAAAAGAGATAATGAAGAGGGGGGCACCTGGGTGGCTCAGTCCGTTAAGCGCCTGGCTCTTGACTTCAGCTCGGGTCATGATCTCAAGGTGCACGGGTTCGAGCCTCACCTCAGTCTCTGTGCTGACCGCGTGGAGCCTGCTTAGGATTCTCTCTCTGCCTCGCTCTCTACCCCTCCCCTGCTCATGTGCTCTGTCTCTCTCTCAAAATAAATAAATGACCTTAAAAAGAGAGGGAGAGGGGCGCCTGGGTGGCTCAGTCGGTTGAACGTCCGACTTCGGCTCAGGTCACGATCTCGCGGTATGTGAGTTCGAGCCTCACGTCAGGCTCTGTGCTGACTGCTCAGAGCCTGGAGCCTGTTTTAAATTCTGTGTCTCCCTCTCTCTCTGACCCTCCCCCGTTCATGCTCTGTCTCTCTCTGTCTCAAAAATAAATAAACATTAAAAAAAATTAAAAAAAAAAGAGAGGGAGAGAGAGATAACGAAGAGGATGCTTTTATCAACTTTTATCAACTTTTGTGTGACTGCCTTGTTTCACTTCGTGTAATGTCCTCCAGATTCACCCGTGTTGTCACATGTGGTAGAATTGGCTTCTTTTTAGAGGCTGAGTAATATTCTGTCGTCTCTACGTATAAGCCACGTCTTTGTCCACTCATCCGTCAGTGGACATTTAGGTTGTTTCCAGATCTTGGCTACTGTGAACTGTGCTGAAGTGAACCCAGGAGTGCAGATATCTCTTCAAGATCCTGATATCAAGTCTTGCGGATACATGCCCAGAAGCAGGATTGAGGGATCATAGGGTAGCTCTATTTTTATTTTTTTAACTTCTTTTGATTTTTGAGAAAGAGACAGAGCATGAGAAGGGGAGAAGCAGAGAGAGAGAGAAGGAGACACAGAATCCGAAGCAGTCTCCGGGCTCCGAGCTGTCAGCACAGAGCCCGATGTGGGGCTCAGACTCACAAACTGTGAGATCATGACCTGAGCTGAAGTCAGACGCTTAACTGACCGAGCCACCCAGGAGCCCCTCTATTTCTAATTTTTTGAGGCGCCTCCATATTGCTTTCCACAGTTTGCACCAGTTTTCATTCCTACTGACAATGCGCAAGGGTTCCAGTTTCTCCACATCCTCACCAGTGCTTGTTGCCTTCTGTTGTTTTTAGAACAGCATCCTGACAGATGCGAGGCCATATCTCATTGTGGGCGAGTAGGAAAATGAGGCGTCAAATTAATGGGTAGAGAAACCAGTACCTAGTATTGGGGCAACGGGCACACCACATCAGAAAATAAATTACGTATACATAAAATCATTCAGTTAACTCTTACTTTAAATTCTTAGTCTCTTTATTGTTTTTAACTTGTGACAATAGCAAAATTCAGTTCAGGGAGGACTTCCCAATTATATGTTGTCACACACACACACACACACACACACACACACACATTATTATGAAAAGAAACTCCTTGTCTGCATTTCTAAGGAAAAGGACAGGTGAATTTAGGGGGTAAGAGGGAAGAAGAGAGAAGCTGTCTTCTATGGGGAGGAGGTCTTGAAAGCTGCCTTCCAGAAGGAGGCCAAATTTAGGGGCGGTTCTTTGGAGAAGGGAGAGGTGCTGACTTCCTCCCAAAGTAGCAACTAACAAGCACAAGCCAGAGTTTCAAGGAAGTCTGGCTTCTGTCCCTCACTGGAAGATGCCCCTCTGGGCAGCTTCCTTTGGCTGTGGCCTGGGGAACCTGTGTTCTGCGATTAGAGAGACCCCTTCTGCTCAAAAGCTACTGGTGCAAGGCTCGAGCCACCGAGACCTTCCAGGAGCCGCAGGCAAACAGATGTCCAAACCCACCTGGGGAGTCATAGCACCACACTTCCCCTCACTGTCACACGCTGGGCCCCTCATGCCATCCAGGCAGCTCTTCCTGGCTCCCGTGCTGGGAGCCAGGCGCTGTGCTGAGAGCTGGGGGGACAGAGATGGGCACAATGCTGTCCCTTTCCAGAAGACAATCAGAGCCCACTGCTGAAGGAGGGACCTGGCATGTATGACTCTAATGAGGCCGGAGGGTCCCTACCAGAGGGCATAGCAGGGCAGCGATGCCCCTTTCAGAGGAATACACAGAACTTTCTCAGAGACCCCGGTGGGTCCTGGGGCTTTTCCGGGGCTGGGGCATGCCGGGGGAAGTGGGGAATGGGATAAAGCCAAAGCTGGAAAGGCAGGCTGAGGGGGTGGGGAAGGATCCTATGTGCCCCACTGAGGGTTTGCAGTTTGTCCTAAAAGCAATGCATGGCTTTTTCGGATTTTAGTGGACGCTACAGATTTAGAAAGGAAACCTGGGATTCCTCCAGGATGCGCACCTGGCCCGAGTTTGGAACGACACCGGGACAAAGTGATGGGACAGTGGCCTCCCAGGGAGCCAAAGATATCTTCCCTGAGTTAGCCTCAGTTTTTCTGTTTAAATGTCCTTTATCACCTCTTTCCTGAGGACAGTATGACGCATTTATCACCAGTAGGGCTGGCAGTGGAGGCCCGTATACCACTTCCTAACTTCAAGCACATAACCACTGCAACAAAAAAGCCTCCATGTAACTTTCGAGGCAACTAGAATCCAACTTAGAGGAAGTTTGCAATGAAGCAGAGGTAAAGAGATGAAAAAAACAAATAGAAAAAAGAGAAGCATTCCCAAATTCACCTTTAGAGTACCTGAATGTTTTAAGAAAGATAAATCACATCAACTTAGCCACTGGGTGCCCCTCGTGATGGGAGAGGTCAGGAAAGAAATGACTTGTGTCCCAAATGGCCCAGACCTTTAGCATCTCTGTAATTTTTTTTAAATGCCCGTAAAAACAAGGATCCCTGCAAGACCCAAACAGAATAATTGATCGGAAATCAGAAGCCTGAATGCCTGCTCGAGCAGAGCCTGGTTGTCGGTGGCTCTTCGAGGCAGACAGCTGGGGCTGCCCTGGGTTCTGGGCTTCACCTCCTGCCGCCTGGGGGTCCTGGGTACAGAGAAGAAGTCAAAAGTCCATTTGGCAACAGGGAGTAAATGAAAGGATTGCTCTGTTGATCTAGAAAGCAGCACCACACCCTCAAGCCCCTGGAGCTTCTGGATTGAACCCAAGAGCAGGGACTATCCCAAAGCCTGGGGCTTCGTCCGAGAGCCCCTCAAACGTCTGCCCTCCCCCCGAGGTCGGCAGTGGAAAGTGATGGCCTCTTAAGCTCCCGTTACCAAGCAGGGGCTCCAAGTCAGGTAATGTGATCCTTCCCTGGGGCCCCACCCCGTGGCTTTCTCATAACCCTGGCTGCCCCTGGAAGACAGAGTCAAAAGCTGCTGACAGTTCTCTTTCTGGAAAAGAGCAGGAAATGGGGCTCCCTGAGAGACCCCTGAGATCCTGGAGGGGTCTCTCCTCAAAGGCTCTTGCAAGGCCAGGAGTGTCCGCCCGTTAAGAAGGGCCATCCTCCTAAAGCCACAGAGTCTGGGAGCTTTAGGGTGACCCCCAGGTTTAAAGAAGTCCGGGCTCCTCCCTCTCAAGGGCAGGGGGCTGCCTTGTTTATCCCTGTGCTGCCCTGCTGGGACACTTCATCGTATGCAGTAGGTGCTCAATCGTTGTTTACTGAGTGCACTGTGTTGACAGCAGAATTACATCTTCGTCATCACCTTCATCCCCACCGTCACCATTGTCACCCAAACAGCAGCAACAGCAGCCACATTAAGGCATGTGGCTTACACCCTATAGTCTCCAGCAACCCCCTGAGGTGGACCCTGTGATCGTCCCATTTTCCAGATCAGGGTCGTGGGCTAGCAGAGCTGGGTTGCACCCCAGGCCTGGGCACAGGTCACTGCCTCTCTCCCTCGCCCAGTGACCGGCCCCAGGAGTCCCCGACACAGTGCCCAAGAATGGTCTTCTTCCAAAGGGCTGACAGTCAGGAGGGCACTTTCTCCCCACTTGAAGACCCAGGAAATACTGTTGGCATTGCCCTCTTTTTCCACCTCGTCTTCCACTCACTCAGCAAAGAATTTGGAGGTGCACACAATGTGTTCTGCTAAGCATGCGAGATAATAGTGAACGTGACGCGTGTGGGTCTCTAGGGTGAGTGCGTGCTTTAGTGAGGGCGGTGGGGAGTGAGTACTGAAGAGAGGGGTGAGCACGAGTTCCACTAACAAGAACACCACTTTCCCTAACTTCTATGGTGCTCACAGCCACCAGCCACCCACCCCCAAGCCTGCCTTTTAGATGAAACCCTGCAAGGGATCTAAGGCACCTGCTGCCAGCCCCTCCCCGTCAGCGTCGACTTGTGGGAAAAGCATAGATACTTAACAAATGAAACCCAAGTCCGAATCTGAACTTCACCATTTCCTAACGGATGCCCTTGCTGAACCCCAGCTCACAGCTTAGGAAATAATTTTCCCGTCGCTGCTCTTGGCTAGGCTGGCATCAGTTGGGGCCAGACACATTTTGGATGGGGTCAGGGAGTGAATGTCAGGTGAGGGAATGGAGACAGCCAGTGAAAATTGCTCTGGGGAAGGGTGCACGGAAGGAGAAAGAGAAATTTGGTGGGAGTTGGGGGCGAGAGTGTGGTCAAGAGAGGGGGGATTCAAGGATGGGAAGGAATTTCGAACGTTTCTAAGCTTGGGAGGAGAGTGAGCAGCGGGAAGAGGTCAAGACACCGGAAGAGGAAGTCTGACCTGGGAGACTCAGAAGCAGACAGGTGGACAAGGGGCGAGGGCAGAGCTGAATGACTTGGCCCCTCTGCTCAGAGCCCAGGGGAAGGAAGGAAGTACAGGTGCAGAAAGGTATAGAGAAGTAGCCAGTGGCCATAGAGGAATGGTCACTCCTGAGAGGCTTCTCTTTCATTCCCCTGCGAAATGGGAGTAAGAGCCACTGTGAGCACCGGGGAGTGAAATATTTACAGGTAGCTTGAGACGATGAGGGAGAAGATGTGAGGTTTGAACCCGGAGTGGGGGTCATGGAAGAAGGAGGTGATTAAAAGCAAGTAAAAGAGCTGATGAGAATCTCTGACTTCTAGCTGAGTGAGGAGACCACGAGGTTGAGTCGTAAAATTATACTTAAAAACAAAATGTAGCTAAAAAATGGTAAAGGATAATGGGAAGCCAGATGGAGGGCTCCAGTGGCTACAATGGCAAGAGGCGGGGAGGAGAGTGGAGGGACAGGGGAGCTCGGGGAGCAGGGAACTGATGGGACAAGAGAGAAAAAATGGGCAACGGGGAGCGGGGCAAGAAGGGGTGCCCTTGGGGTGACCCAGTGCCCTAGGAGGAAGCAGTGTGACAGGGTGTAACTGATCTCAAATACCTGAGCTTTGGTCCAAATTTGTTTGGAGCCAAAGCTGATCTGAGATCCAAGACAGAATTAAACCTGACCTTGGGGAAGCAAAACGGCGTTTCAGGCTGCCTCTGTCAGTCTCGCAGGTCATGCCCTCCCATTTTGTGCACGCTCTACCTTCTAGAATCTGTTCCTGACCAGCTATCGCCTCGTTGGGAGCCGTGCTGAGGGACCAGGGCTGGGGGCTAGGCAGGCCAGGTGCCCAGGGCACAAAACACAAGGAACACTTACTCTCGGTGGTCATGTGCAAGTTCAGGTTGCCGCTGCCCACTGCCCTCAAAAACGACATGCCTCAGCCCGGCCGTGCCCCCACAGTGCAAAAGGAATATGCATGCTGCCCAGTCTTGAACCCGCAGACTACCAGCGGCTGGCTCTATTTTAGAAACAGGCATAAAGACAACAGAACAAACTCGAAACATAAGTAAACAAGTAAACCGAATCAGCGTGGTACAAACACGTCCTGCTTCTGCCAGGAGGTGACTTCTGAACACGCATGATACAGTCACGCTGTTTTCACCGTCTGTAAATGAGGGGGCTGTAAAAGCCTGAGCCACCGTCAGCTTGGGCTCTAGAATTTACAGAGCACCTCTCAAGAGCCAGACATTGTAATACGTCCAGAGCCCTTGGTTTCTCGAAGTTTCGGTTTGGCGAGGCAAACCTGGGGCAGCCCCGCAGCCATCCTGTGCGGGACGCCGACCACAGAGAGCGGCAGCTCGCCTGTGACCCTGACAGCCCGCCCCCTGGTGGCCGCTCGCTGTGCCTGCAACGCGCGAGCCCTCCGTGCAACCACGTGAGAAAGCTGTCACTCGGGAGAGACTCCCAGGCCCCACGGAAGCTGCTGTCCCTTCCTTTCCCTTTCTCCCCACCTGCTGCCATGAATCAGAAGCCACTGAAATGCAAAAGTAAATAAACAACACATCGTAGCAGGAACAACCAGAGAACCCGAGAGAACCTTGGCCTTCCTGCCCATCTGAGACCGCCACAGGCGGCTTGGGAATCTCACTCTGGACGTGCTAAAAGTCATACATGTGCTTCTTCCCCTCCCTTCCCCACTGGATTATTTTCCCATTACCTCCAGCTTTCAGGAGGCCTTGCGGAGGACCCATGGGAGGCCGAGCCTGCCGGCAGGCTAATTCTGGAGAATGACATCCTTGGGCCACATTTGCACACGCTTCCAGTGGCCCCACAGAAGACCCTCCGGGATCTCTGATGAAACCTCTATGGTGCCTTAAGGAAAATGGAACAGATAAGGACAGCCCCCCACAGATGAATTTCTGTGCCCTCTGCAGTGTCCCTTCCCCAGCTCTGGCCACTGGCAGAATATTTAGACTTCCTTTTCTTTCCTTTCCTACAAAAGGATGGATCTCAAGGAAACTAAGATTGGTACCGGCGGCCGATGGCAAAGCAGACTCTGGCGAATTGGACTTCATTCAGACATTGTCAAAGCCAAGCAGGAAAACCCAAGAAAAATGAAACCTGAGTTACTGGATTGGGGTCTTAATTATTGTGTTGACTACATGTTCCCCATTTGTCATAGCTTCACTTGGTTTGATTGCCATGTTCGCAGGGGGGAATGACAGGTCCTCAGCAGGATTTCTGTCCTCTCGAAATACCCAGCTTGGAGGGAAATTCACAGCACCCTCGGAGTGCTTCTTCACCTCAACATTCTTGGTTTAACATCCTCCTTTCCATTTCCTCATCCTTAAACTTTAAAACACGTATTTTATAAGAAAGCCATGAGTGCTGTCAATCAGACTGTCCCAGCGTACAGATGTTTACTGGGAGCTCCATCCCGTGCTTTCTGCCTTAAGCCCTCAATAGCTCCACCATCCCAGACAGTGACTGGGCTCCTCACGGTCCCAGCACGGTCCGTTCTCACGCCTCGCCCTCCACCAGTCTCTCATGCTACCCCCCCCCCCCCCCCCGCACATAGGGAGCTGCCCCCTCCTGGACAAGTTCGGGCTCTCATACCAGCTTTGGCCAGAGTCCCTCCCTAACCAAGCCCCCCTGGAAAATCTATATTCACCTTCCGGTTCCTGCTCACACGTCCTGCGAAAATGTCTCTGACCTCAGCAGAAAGGGCGTGAGGTGTCCCCAGCTCTACTAGTGCTTCTTAGTGTTACAGTTTGATTATTGCTTGGTCTGGCCTTCCGTCTGCACTGAGCTCCTCGTGGGCAATATTCATCCCGGAATCCCCAGAATGTGGAAGTAACATAGCCTGGCTGTGAGAAGCCCTCAGAATTCTTGTTAAAGGGATAGATGAATGAATGGAAGGATCAAGAGATTGGAAGGAGAAAGAAAGAAGGAAGGAAGGAAGAAAGAGAGAAAGAAAGAAAGGAAGAAAGAGAAAGGGAGGGAGGGAAAGAGAAATAGAGAGAGGGGAGAGTGAGGAAAGGAAGGAAGGAAAGAAGGAAGGAGGGAAGGAAGGAAGGAGGGAAGGAAGGAAGGAAGGAAGGGAGGGAGGGAGGGAGGGAGGAAGGAAGGAAGCAGGGAGAGAGGAAACCGGTTTGCCTTCATTTTCAGATGCTCTAAGCCCATGTCAACAGAGACTCTCTACCGTGGCATACATTTCTGTCCTTCAGGTAATATTCCCCACTCTCCAGGTTCCTTAGCTCCTGTAAAAGTCACATGTTTGGGGTCTCCTACCTGTAGAACCCCTGGGAGGCAGGGGTAGCCAAGAGGCTAACGCATACTGCGGTATCAGTGAGTGATGTTTATCTCCTCTCATTTAGCATTTGGAACTCCAGCAGTCTTCATTGCCCTGACCTCAGGGAGTGAGGGTTATGAAATGGAGATCCCTCTCCCCCATGGGAAGTATTCATAGGACAGAAGGGAGATTTGGGAGCTCTTTAATTACCTACAGATTTATCCTGCCTGTATGAGTGGGTCAGAATACCTGCTTTATCCAGAGCTGAAGGAGACCCATAAGGGTCCTGCCCAAATAGAAGCCCTTGGACTCACAGTCTCTGAAATCATCACTTGGCATCTACAGAGGAAGTCTGAGGATTTGGGGCAAGTGGGGAAGGGTGCAGAGATAAGGGACAAGAAGGAAGCCAGCAAGGGAAGAAAAAGGGAGGAAGAAAGAACTCCTCTGGGAAGCACTCAATGCAACTTGACTCCCCTGTTGCACACGCTTGATCCATGAGCCGGAAGCCTCTGCAGGATGTGTCAGTTCTGATGGCAACAGGAAGCTTGTGAAGAAGTGTCTAGAAGAGGAAGAAATGTTTCAGAAGATAAAGCAACACTCTGGAACCCCAGAGATGGTGCTCGTTTGGATGCAAAAGCTAAGACACACAGGACACCCAAGTGAGCCTTAAAACAGAGACCACGGATGGGGACCGCAAGGCTGTGGTCTGTGCAACCACTGCCCCCGGTCATGAGTGCTCATCCCCAAACCTGCAACTGCTTTTCCTTAAATACCTCACATTTCAAGCAAACAAAATCAAATGCCATTACAACCTGAATGGATCTTGATTCCTCACGTTCCCCAAGAAGCGTAAAGAGTTTCTATCAGTTTTGACCCCACATTTTTAGGAAATAATTTCCACCTGCCCGAGACCTCCCGCGTGGAGTTTCCAGGACCACGTGATAAAAGATTATCTGAATCTCTTACTATATGAACCCCCCAAAAAGGCAGAGACTGGGTCCCGTTTAGGCTGATATTCACAACCAAGCACAATGCCTGGCCCATGACAGACCTGTGTGTGCCCTCCGTCACCCTGGTGGAAGACAGATATTCGACTGATATGTGTTGAATTGAACCATTTATTAACCCTGCTTAATACTAACAGCGACTGTTTCTCTAGTTCCCGCTGATCTGTGTCCTTTGAATGTATACATTCATTTCATCTTTACCATCACCCTCTGAGGTATGTGCTAGGATTCTCCAGACAACAGAACTGAGACCCAAAGAAATGGAGTTTCTACCCAGGGACCACCAGGAACTTTATGCCACAAGGAGGCTCTGGACCCAAGGCAGTCTGGCTTCCAGAACCCCTGGAAACTTCCAATTCAACAAACACTTACTTGGTCTCAACTATTCCAGATCTGGAAGTAGAAAGATGAGCAGACCATGGTGTCCTTAAGGAACTTCACAGGAACATCTCACGTTAAGCAGGGTCAGGGCTGCTCCAGAACATTCATCAGCGAGCCCCTCGAACACTGGAAAGAGCACATTGTGCAATGTACTAACTAGCACAAAGGCTCCGTGGCCGGAAAGTGCCACGGAGATCCCTCGTTAATTCAGATTCCCGCCCCCCTCCACTGTTTAAAGGTTTCTCTTCTTTCCAACCTAGTGCTGAACTCTGTGTTCAGGAATGTAAGTATACATTATAATCCCTTCGTATGGGAATTACTAATAGCTTTTCAATTATATAATGCTCACTTAAGCAGGTTCTCTCTGACAGGATACTAAAGGCACAGTGGTAGCTACACTCTGAGCAATGGGTCCATCCCTGAACATTTGCAGGGTCCAGGTCAAGTGTACAAATGCAGGCCAAACATAATACATGTTTAAATATTTAAAAGTTTAACTCAAGCTAACATACTGGTAAATATATATATTCTATCCTCCTGGCCTGGTAGATAAACCTTTACAATGACCACAGTTGGGGTTTTTTTTGTTGTTGTTTTTTTTTTTTTTTTTTTTTTTTAATGTGCAAAGCTATGGTCTTTGCAATACTGAAAGTTAGAAAAATATCAAAGATGTCTGAATTTAGTAATTATTTTGAAGGCCTGATTGATATAACGGAAAAACAATGTTTGAGTGAGATGAAAATAAAGGCAAGTGTAAATAATAAATTGTTCCATACTTCCTCCATAAACTGTATTGCTTGTGTCTACATTTTGCTCCAATCATTAATTATACTCTTATAATCAGAATTTTCAAATAATTTATGTCCTATTGACAGTACTAACTCAAAAGGCAATTGTACTCAAAGTGCAAACATTGTGAATGTAGCTTATCAAAACCCTAAATTAAAGTGAATGTTAAAAGGGGAAAATCAATGGTTATCTTTCTTTTCCAAGTGCCCTTAATCTGGTACATAATTCTTCTTTTTTTTTAAAAAAAAATAACATTTATTTAATTTTGAGAGAGAGAGAGAGAGAGAGAGAGAGAGAGAGAAGGAGACACAGAATCCAAAGCAGGCTCCAGGCTCTGAGCTGTCAGAACAGAGCCTGACATGGGGCTTGAACTCACAAACTGTGAGATCATGACCGGAGCTGAAGTTGGACGCTTAACCAACTGAGCCACCCAGGTGCCCCATGGTACATGATTCTTTATTTTTGCATCTCTCAAAATACCAACTCTTTCTATTGCCAGGACTGTCTTTCTCACTACCTCTCTCCAAGTCTCAATATGAGATATTGCAAACATTTTACTTCTCCTTAGTCCTCTTTCCCCTAAAAGTGATCTTTATGAGGTTTTTCCTTCCCCATTTTACCAGCTCATTTTCTTAAAGATATTTAGCTCTAGGACATTATTAGAATGTCCCTTACAGTCTGTATGATCCATACTGTTATTTTCAAAATCATTATTCAGCATTTATTGTACATGGCCACTATCAATCCCTTTTGTTTCGGTGTAGATTTGCTAGTTATTGGGTTTTTGACCATCTCCTAAGGTCCATGGGTGCAGATAAGAAGTCAGATGTTACTCTTAACATATCGTGTTCTTTTCATCTGGAAGTCCAAAAGATTTTCCCTTTTACTCTGAGGCCCTGTAATTAAAAAAAAAAAATTTTAACGTTTATTTTTGAGAGAGAGAGAGAGCGAGCAGGGGAGGGGCAGAGAGACAGAGACACAGAATCCGAAGCAGGCTCCAGGCTCTGAGCTGTCAGCACACAGCCCGACGCGGGGCTCGAACCCATGGACCGCGAGATCATGACCTGAGCCGAAGTCGGACGCTTCACCAAACTGAGCCACCCAGGCACCCCCGAGGCTCCATAATTTGGTAAGAATGTGCCTACCAGCACCTAATGTTCAATGCTGGGCACTGATCTCAACAACTTTCATGTGTTAACTCGTTTAATGCCCACAACCACATTTTGAGGTAAGTATTCCTGTTATTTCCATTTTACAGATGAGAAAGCTGAGGCCCAGCGATTAAGCAGATGGCCTAAATTCAAACAGCTCCTACGTGATGGAGCCAGACTTCAACCACAAATGGTCTGGCTCCGGAACGTGTGCTGTTCGCTGCTCACCACATGTGTACCTTTTATAAACATGAACGTGAGTGGATCTTGGTGTCTGCTTTGATCTTGCAGACTTAGGTCTTTTTAAACCTAGGAATGTATCCTTCTATACTAGAGCTTTTTAAAATATGGACTCTTTTCTTTATGTCCTTTTTCTTTCTAGAGTTTGTGCATTGCTTCCTTTAGGAATTCTTCCTTGATCTGCTGAGATTAAATTGTCCCCTCCTTTGCTCTCTCATAGTACCATAGAGTTACCTCAATTTCAGGTCTTAACACATAGGGTTTCCTGGCCACTTCTCTCTCCCCCCCCCACCAATAAACTGCAAGCTGCTTAAGGGTAGAGCATACATCATGTTCGCTAGTGTATCCCCAATACCTATTTCAGTACCTGAATCATGGTAGGTTCTCAGTAAATGTTGGCTCCTACTAAATGAATGGAATGGACTCTGACTTCCAAATACACTACGTGCTTCTGGCAACTACTTCAGAGAGCCCTCCGGGCAGCTCCCTTCTGTTGATCCATAGGTGTTTCTATCAGGGGACCAGCTGAGTCTATGCAGTGTCTGGTGGGCACCCATCTGTCTTGTTGAGGCACCCCCAAGGGTCTCGGTCTGCCAGCATCCTCCCCTCTAACTTCTTCCTGTGCAGTTAGCTTCAGCTGCACTCACGTCTAAGCACACTTTAAACACCCTATTACAAAGGATGGAACCGTTTAAGGAGACGTACGACATCTCAGAATCCCCAAGAGAGGAGAGATCTACATAGTCTGAGAGGTGCGAGAGAGTCTGGAATGGTTAAGTCCTTCAGAGGGCAGCAAAAGAAAAGCTGATCCATGCGGAGGGGCACCCATCCACAAGCCACCTGCTGCACATGACCGGGCTGGCTCCCACCATTTCCTCGCCTTTGCCCAAAGCTTTCATCTTACTCAGTTGAGATTTATTTTTGTGGTGCCACCGCTCAAATTTTAAAAGAGAAGCACAAAATGGCATCTGGCCTCAATTTAAGTGCTTCATTGAAAACTCCGCTGGCCTCCCATTTAATGTTCTGACTAAGATAGAAAAGGAGAACAACTCACGATGCCAACATTTCAGACATTGGTAGAATCTGAGAAGACCCATGGGCTACAGATCCTATAGAACTTGATGGAGGAAAGCGGCCGGTGGGGTGGGAAGCAAGGCTCATCTGCTCATCTCTCTGCTTTGCTTCAGGGCTATAAGATCAGCATCAGCAGGGAAGCCAGTCAGCTGCCCCTCTGTGGTTCAGGCACTTCCGTCCGCAAGTACGCCCCTTCCCCAGATCAGGACTTGCTTCCACCACCAGAGGCTGCAAATCTGGGGATAAAACTGGACAGAACCTGGGTGCAGGGACTAGAAGCAGGGACTGCAGACACAGTTCTGCAGCAGAACCATTGCCTCCTGCAAGGCCTGAGCGTGAGAAGAAAAGGACAGGAAGGGAACGAACGTAGAGTGACAGAAGCAGGGTGAGTTCCCATTGCCACGAATGCTGGAGCTTACGGGGGTTCATGCAGCCCTATGCTCAGTGTGACAGAGAAGGGTAAACTGCAGGCAGGAGAAGATGCTCTCTCGTGCCAGTTAAGCCAGTGGGGTGGGGAACGAGCAGACACTGGGAATTCCGCCACAGCCTGAGTCTATATCAGCCTGACAAACAGACCGGTTGAAAGAAACAGGGAATTGACCACATGCCTAAGGGTACAGAGGGCATACACAGGCAATCTGCATACGGAATATTTGCAAACTTGTTGGTTAGCCAGGGGTTTTACTGGGAAAAACAAGTCACAGAACAAGAGACACATTGCATCATCTTAAAGACTCTGGAAAATAGCAGACCTCTAAAATGACAGCTCCGAAAGAATGCCAGAAGATACGGTCTCTTTGGTATCTCTTTGACATAGTAACAGAACGCCTAAGGTGAGATGGGCTATGATTTTTAAAAGAATGCAAAAAGGTAAAGAGGGGAGGAGTACAATTA
The DNA here is from genome assembly GCF_046562875.1 of Panthera onca. NCBI lineage: Eukaryota > Metazoa > Chordata > Mammalia > Carnivora > Felidae > Panthera > Panthera onca. The sequence continues at coordinate 89,741,699 of NC_138348.1, read as the reverse complement.
TGGAAGATTACAAGCTAATGCAAAATAGAGTCCCAGTACATTGAAGGCAGCAAAAAAGAGAATGGAAATTGCAGAAGGACACAGTTGGTAACTGGAGAATACACTTGAAAACTTCTTCCCAAATGCAAAGGAAAACGGTCAAATGAAAACAGAAAAAATAAGAGACATGAAGGACAAAGAACGAAGATTGTGTCTAAGGCTGACAGTGTTCCCGAGGAATAAACCAAAACTGCTCAAACCAGAGTAATAATCAGAATCAGAACTAAAGAACACTTTTTTGAGGAAAAAAATGTCCTCAAAACCACAAGTGTTCAACATGTCCCAAGCTAGATCAACAACAAAGAGCCACCTTCTGGAAATTTATTGTGAACATAAGATATCAGGAACACACCTTGCAAGTATACAGGTAGGAAACCAAGTTACCTGTCGTGGAACAGAAAATAATATTGGCCGAGTATTTATGGAGAATATTGAAATATAAGAATTCTATGCTCATGGTTGTTGTCTTTTACTTGTGAAGGTAAGAAGAAAATATTTTCAGTTACTCAAGAATTCAGAAAACATGCTCTATACCTTTTTGAACACACATACCAAATGAGGGAGGAATTTCAGACAGGAGTGGGGATGTCATAGGGACATCATAGCAGTAGGCAGCATTTAAATAAATTACATCCAGAGTTAAATCTAAACAGTTGGCTTAAACCATGGTGACAAAATTAAATGCAAATGTCAGAAGTGAATTTTAAAAGGAAAATACAGTGTGTAAAAAATAATTATTTTGCAACCATCATCTGGATGAAAAACTCAGGAAAAGGAAAAAAGGTATGTGGAAAATGCTTAGCTGCATTCTTTTCTATAGGAAATGCTTTAAGGGCGCCTGGGTGACTCAGTCAGCTGAGCGTCTGACTTCGGCTCAGGTCATGATCTTGCAGCTTGTGGGTTCGAGCCCCATGTCGGGCTCTGTGCTGACAGCTCAGAGCCTGGAGCCTGCTTTGGATTCTGTGTCCCTCTCTTGCTCTGCTCCTTCCCCACTCATGCTCTCTCTCTCTCTCTCTCTCTCCCTCTCTCTCTCAAGAATAAATAAAACATTAGAAAAAAAAAATTTAAAAAGGAAATGCTTTAAAAAGCAACTTTGCTCTTGACTTTGGATAATTATAGAAATGCAGATTAAAATATGTTTCTACACGTCAAGGTAACCCATGGTGCAGTTAAAAGCATAATGCATTCCACTGCTTCTATGGGTTTCTTTCTCCTGCAGCTCAGGATTACACAAACAACTGTGCCTACTCTTCCCTCCCACCTAGACCCCTCCTATCAACAATTAAGCACATTCAAGACTCTGCAGTCCTTAAAATGTATTTGTATATAATTTCAACCTCATATCTCCTTCTAACCTGGTAATTGTCAGTTTGGGTTGTGCATTGGAGTCATCTGGGAGTTTTATAAACTGTCCCGGTGCTTGGGTCCAACTCCTAGTGATTCTAGGTCTAGTGGGTCGCCTTGGCACTGGGATTTTCTAAAGCACTTCACATAATTCTTGTGGACAGACAAGTTGAGAACCACATTAGCCCTAACTCTCTGCTCCCCTTCCCAGCAAAATTCCTAGAAGTTTTTCATAAGATCTGTTTCCATTCCTTTTTCTCCCAACCTCTCCTCATACCACAACTGGGCTTCTGCCCCCATCATATCCCCGAAATAGGACTTGCTAGAGTCACTAAAAGCCCAAATGCTACAAAATCCAAGAGCATGTATCAGTGCTCATCCGTGCAGACCTCTCTGCAGATCTAGATGTTTGTTATGACTCTGTGTTTCTCGACGCACTCTCTTACTATAGACGACAAGATGCTGCACTCTTCACTTTATTCTTGGACTTCTCTGCTGCTTCTTGGGGATTTATCCTTCCCACCCAGTCATCTGCCCTTGAGCAACCCAAGTGCCTGTTGATAGATGAGTGGACAAAGTACACACACGTGCGTGTACACACACACACACACACACGAATATTATTCAGCCATAAAAAAAGCATGAGATCTTGCCTTTTGTGACAATATGGATGGACCGAGAGGGCATTATGCTAAGTAAACTAAGTCAGGCAGAGAAAAACAAATACCATATGAGTTTACTTACATGTGTAATCTAAAAACAGATCTTTTTTTTTAACATTTATTCATTTTTGAGAGAAAGAGAGCATGAGTGGGAGAGGGGCAGAGAGAGAGGGAGACACAGAATTGGAAGCAAGTTCCAGGTTCTGAGCTGTCAGCACAGAGCCCGACGCAGGGCTCAAATTCACGAGCAGTGAGACCATGACCTGAGCTGAAGTCGGACGCTTAGCCGACTGAGCCACCCAGGGGCCCCATGTAGCATCTAAAAACAAAAACAACCAACGAACCAAACAAACAAAAACCAAAACAGAAACAGACTCAAAAATACAGAGAACAAACTGGTGTTTGCTGGAGGGGGAGGGATGGGGGTGGATAAAATAGAAGGAGAATAAGAGTTATAAACTCCCAGTTAGAAAATCAGTAAGTCACTGAGATGAAAAGTAATATAGCAGCATAGTCGATGACATTGTAATAACTTCAGATGGTGACAGATAGTGACTACACTTATCTTGGCTGTAACTTTGTGGTGTGTAGAAATGGTGAATCCTGAAACTAATACAAACTAATCCGATAGTGTATATCAACTATACTTCAGAGAAAAGAAAAAAAACTGTGGTGTTCCTGAAGACGGACCCTGGACCATTTTGTGAATGGGAATCTCACTTGCATCCTCCTTCGTGAAGGACAATCTCTTCCACACCCAAGACTGCAATTTCCGTCTTGTCTTTGATGATGTACAATGTGTCTGTCCAGCCCAGACCTCTCCTGTGAGCTATAGGCTGCCCAGCCCATGCCACATGAGCTGCTTCGCCTCAGTCTCTCCTGGAGGATACTATCTATACTCATGACCCTCTCTCTCAATGCACCCCTCCATCTATTCCCATGAACCCACAAGCCGAGTGTGTCCTCCACTCACCACATCCACCTGTCACCAGGCCCCCTCCATAGGGATCAGCGTCTCCTACTCATAGATTCTCCTCCACCTCTTCCACCACCTGCCCAATCCAATGGCCATATCTCTCTAGATGGTGGAGCTTGTCACCTGGTATCCTCCCACCTACCCTGTCATAATAAGCTTTGCAGGCCAAAGATCAATGCTATCAGCTCCTTGCCAAAACCCTTTGATGTCTCCCATTTATCTCAGTCAGGATAAACGGGGGAAAAAACGAAGAGAAAAGAGAGGGTTCTTTCCGGTCTGGTCCTTGCCCTCCTATCAACTTCTCCTCCCCCCTTCAACCTCACCCCCACCATCTCTTCTCAGCCTCTCCCCTCTGCTCTGTCCTCCCAGGATTGCAACCATGGTGACCTTCCACTTCCTCAAATGTGCATAGCTACCTCCTGATCTGTGGCCTTTACCCATTCTTCTGCAGAGAAGAGTCTCCCCTACCCATCCCCCTCCCTCAATCCAGCTCTCTTTGCCTAATCCACTCAAACACGATTTCTGCATGGCACACTTCACTTCACACCATTCTAACATCGAAGATTCCCTCCCCTTTAACAGAAGCCTCATTGTGTAATAATGAATTTATCTCTGTGGTTTGACACATAGTCAAACCTAAATGCCTGCCTTCCGCACCAGACTATGAGGCCCCTGAGGGCAGGGACTGGGGTTGGTTTTTATGCATTTGCCCCACAACCTACCACCAGCTTGTAGTAAGTGCTCAGTAAATGATCGTTTAATGAAGATATATCTATCTTATATAACACAAGTGATAGAAAGTGAAATTGCAAGATATTACAAAAGAATACACAAAAATAAGCCCAAACACTAAGTTTCATTTCAGCAGCTTTGAAAAAAATATCTATATACATAAGTGGTTGAAACACACTGCCATTTAAAAAAAAAATTTGTGATGATTACATAGGGCAATGTAAATTTTCATATAATACAATGTTCAGGAAATAAAATCAAGAGATAAAGTTTTAGTATATAATATTTATGTTTAATTTCTCCTCAATAAAAACTGCAAAAGCATCCCCAAAATGTTAGCAATAATTTTTCTGGGTAGTAGAATTATTGATGATTTTTATTTTCTTCTTTATATTTTTCAGAATTTTCTGAGTTGTTTATAAGAAAAATATATTAATCAGACAAAAATGTATCAGTCAATTATGCTTTCTGTGACAGGTGACAGAAAACTAAACTCAGAGTGGCTTAGAAATGACAGGATTTTATGGATAACATAACAGAATGTTTGGTTATGGTTAAACAGGGCCCTGGCTTCATTTCCTGCAAATATTTTGTATTTGGTCTATTTCTGTGTTTAGTGTTTAGTTTCACCCCCAAATTGACCTCCCTCATAACGGCAAAATGGTTGCAGCGGCTCCAGGCTTTCCATCTTTATACTATACCATGCAGAAGGCAAATAAAACCATCTGTGTGCCACTCAGATTAGACCAGCTAGGACACAGGCCTATTTATAAACCAGTTACTGTGGCTTAGGGGATGCTGCTGGTCCATTTCTCAAAAGCTAGAGCTGGAGCTGCGGTCAAATTCCTTAGAACCATATAGATCACCAAACAAATTCAGGGCCATTGGAAATGAGCAAGGGCAGAATGGATGCTTGACAGACACATCTGCTATAAACATTTTAAAATAAAATGCTTGCTTACCTAATCTATTTATTTTAAAAAATGTTAGTATTTATTCATTTTTGAGACAGAGAGAGACAGGGAGTGCGTAGGGGAGGGGCAGAGAGAGAGGGAGACACAGAGTCCGAAGCATGCTCTAGGCTCTGAGCTGTCAACACAGAGCTCATTGCGGGGCTTGGACCCATGAACTATGAGATCATGACCTGAGCCAAAGTCGGATCTTTAACTGACTGAGCCATCCAGGAGCCACCCCCCCTAATTTAAAAGATTATGGGGCACCTTCATGGCTCAGTCAGTTAAGCATTCGAGATTGTGGGATCCAGCCTCAAGTCAGACTCCATGCTGTCAGAGCTTGGGATTCTCTCTCCCTCTCTGCTTCTCTCTCTCTCTCTCTCAAAATAAATAAATAAACTTTCAATTTATATATATAAATGTTATATATATATATATATATATATATATATAAAGATTTTATATATATATATATATATAGAGAGAGAGAGAGAGAGAGAGAGAGAGAGAGAGAAATTAAAAGGCACTACAATACGGTGAAAAGGGCATTAGTACAAGACAAGGATGTTCCCTCTCACCACTTCTTTGCAACATCATACTGGTTACAATACCAATACAATAAGAAAGGAAAAGGTATGCAGATTGGGAAGCAAGATATACAATTATTTTTCTTCCCAGATGGTATGATTATCTATGAGGAACACCCAAAAAAATCAAGGAAAAACTCCTGGAACTATTACGAGATTATAGCAAGATTGCAGAAGACAAGATCAATATACAAAAGTCAATTGCTTTCCTATATACCAACAACAAACAAGTAGGACTTAAATTAGAAACACAATATCATTTACACTAGCACCCAACACATGAAAACACTTAGGTATAAATCTGACATATATACTTATGAGGAAAACTCCAAGCTCTGATGAATAAAGCCAAAGAACAAAATAAATGGAGAAAGATCCATGGATAGGAAGACTCAATATTGTCAAGGTGTCAACCCTTCCCAACTTGGTCTATGGATTCAACGTGATCTCAATCAAAAGCTCAGCAGGTTATTTTATGGATATCAACAACCTGATTCTAAGGTTTCTATAGAGAGTCAAAAGACCCAGAATGGCCAACACAATATGGAAGGAGAAGGACAAAGTTGGAGGACTGACACTACCAATTTCAAGACTTACTATAAAGCTGTGGTAATTGAAACAGTGTGGTATTGGGAAAAGAACAGATAAATTATCAGTGGGACAGAATAGAGAGCCCAGAAATAGACCCACATAAGTATAGCAAATTCAACTTTGGCAAAGTCACAAAGGGAATACAATGGAACAGAAACAGCTTTTTCAATAGTGGTGCTAGAACGAGGGACATCCACATGCAAAAACAGGGAGTCTAGACACAGACTTTGCACCCCTCACCAAACTTAATTCACAATGGATCATAGACTTAGATGCAAAACTATGAACTTCTAGAGGATAACACAGGAAAAAACCTAGATGATCTTGGGTATGGTGATGACTTTTTAGGTACAACACAAGGGCACAATGCATGAAGGAAAGCATTGATAAGCTGGGCTTCACTAAAATTAAAATCTTCTGTTATGTGAAAGACAGAATCAAGAGAATGTGAAGACAAGCCTCATATTGGGAGAAAACATTTGCAAAAGACACGTCTGATAAAGGACTGTTATCTATCTAACTATCTATCTACATACATACACACACACACACACACACACACACACACAAGTAATTCTTAAAACTCAAAATGAGAAAACTTTTAAAAGTGGGTCATCTTAACAGACAACTCAGCAAGGAAGACGTACAGATGACAAATAAACATAGGAAGAGATGCTCTATTTCTTAAGTCATCAGGGAAATGCAAATTAAAAAAAAAATTATACCACAGCAGACCTATTAGAATGGCCAAAATCCAAAACACCGACAAAACCAAATGCTGACAAGGATGTGAGGAAACAGGAACTCTCATTAATTGCTAATGGGAATGCAAAATGGTACAGTCACTTTGGAAGACAGCTGGGCAGTTTCTTACAAAACCAAATATACACTTACCATGCAGTCCAGCGATTGTACTCTTTGGTGTTTACCCAAAGGAGTTGAAAACAACCTGCTCAGATGTTTAGAGCAGCAATCAAGGGGATGTTTTGGGAAGCAATGAAGATACCCTTCAGTAGGTGAATGGATGAATTGCGCTACAGACAGATGATGGATTACCATTCCATGCTCCAAAGAAATGACTATAAGCCACAAAAAAGACATGGAGAAAACTTAAATGCATATTTCCAAGTGAAAGAATCCAATCTGAGAAGTCTACATACCATGATTGCAACTATATGATATTCTTTAAAAAAAATTTTTTTTAATGTTTACTTATTTTTGACAGAGACAGAGAGACAGAGCATGAGCAGGGGAGAGGCAGAGAGAGAGGGAGACACAGAATCCGAAGCAGGCTCCAGGCTCCGAGCTGTCAGCACAGAGCCCAACGTGGGGCTCGAACTCACAAACTGCGAGATCATGACCTGAGCCAAAGTCGGACGCTCAACTGACTGAGCCACCCAGGCGTCCCTCAAATATATGACAGTCTTAAAAAGACAAAACTATGGAGACCATGAAAGTTCAGTGGTTGTCAGGAAGCAGAAGTGGGGAGATGAATTAGACAGAACACAGAGGATCTTTAGGGCAATGAAAATACTCTATATAATGTTATAATGATACATTATACATTTGTCCCAACCCAATGAATATACAATATGAAGAATGTATCCTCAGGTAAATTATAGACTCTGAGTAATTACGATGTGTTAACAAAGGTTCATCTTTGGTAGAAAAAAAGTATCATTCTGATAAGTGATGTCATTAATTGTGGGAGCATGGGGTATATGGGAATTTTTGTACTTTCCTCTCAATTGTAGTGTGAACCTAAAACTGCGCTTTAAAAAAAGGGGGGGGGGGCACCAGGGTGGCTCAGTCGGTTAGGTGCCCATCTTCAGCTCAGGTCATGATCTCATGGTTCATGAGTTCGAGCCCCACATTGGGCTCTGTGCTGACAGTATGGAGCCTGCTTACGATTCTCTCTCTCCCTCTCTCTCTCTCTCTCTGCCCCTCCTCCACTCACTCTCTCAAAATAAGTAATGAATAAACTAAACTAACTAAATAACTAAATAAATAAAGTCTATTTAAAAATGGAAGGAGGGGGGAAGGGCACGAGGACCAAAAGTCAGGGGACCTGAGTTCAAATTCTGCTACCACCTTTTACTTCCTGTAAGATAGTGGACAGTTCTCCAGGTCATTCTGTATGTTTCCTGCTCTGTAAAATAGTTACCGAATAGATCCTAAGAGACCCCTCATAGGAAGGAAGAAGGGTAACATGGAGACAGATAGAGAATGCAGGTTCAGCGGCAGGCAGCTAAAGGCAATGCCAGCTGACAGCTTCCATTTTCTCAGTAAAGTAAGACCCAAGATTAGAGCAGGAGGGGACTTGGAGGGACTAGAAGCACAGGGAGAGCAGAAAAGGCTTAAAATCACTGCTGCAAAAGTGGGAGAGGAGTACAGGGAGATCATCCTCACCAACGGGTAACTAGTAACTAAATAAAGAACTAACAGCTTTAAGAATGTTAAAGCTGTGTTGTACAGTTGTATGATTAGAACACAAATGAGCTGTAAGAATGAATGTGCTCTTCAAATATGAAATAGGAAAAATACATATATATATATAAAACAGGATTATGATTGAAATTAGCAGCTAATGAAAGAATTCGCTTACCAGACATTTGCTTTGGATTTTCTAAAATGCAGATGGTCTGTTTCAGTGAGACCACGTTTTAGGACTAACTGTAAGTATTTTCACATGGATCATCACTAGGTCTGTACAATCTGGACTCATGGCTGGGTAGCATGGTCATGTAGTTAACTTGAGCATCATCAGGACCAAGCAATGGTTACATTTAACTCAACCTGGAAAAGGTAAGAGAAGTTATTTTAAAAAAGGAAAAAAAAGGCAAGGTGGCATTTTCCTGGAGTCAACGAAGGAGAGTCGACACAGCAAGGGAATATGCGATTAGGGATGACTTATGTAGGTGCCCTGAAAAAGGGGAAGTTCTCTGCCTAGGATGTAGGCAAGATTATTACTAACGTTCTCTTTCTTCCCCACTGGCAAGACAGGGCCATATGAAGTGCCATCAGGCTTCCCTTCAACGACTCCAAGAGCTCACCTCTTCAGCCTTCATTTCCATCCCAGTAAAAACTTTGCCTGGCCTCCCAGCATCGGAGGAATTAACCTTAGTGGAAAAAATAAATTCTTCCTTCTCGTCCCACCTCTCAACAAGAATACCATAGCTGTTTCTTGTGAGCGCTGCAGTCTTGTTTGACAATATAATGAGATCTGGTTAAACAGATGAAAAATGCCTTAACCTGAGTGTTTATCTCAACCCCGCCAAAGCTTTCAGCCCCCCAGGCACTCCCTTCTCCGGAGGGAGGGTCAAGAACTTTTAGCTGCAGCCAGCCCGTGGCTCTGAGCTGGCGTCTTGCTACAGCCAGCCACTTTTGCAACAGCAGAAGGCAGGGGCTCCTGTCAGTTTGAATTTCCTGAAGTGCACTGGCCTGTGTCACGATCTCAGTGGTTCTGAGGGCAGTTTGTTCCATCAGATCCCTGGAACAGAATGGGAAGAGAAAGGAGAAAGTGGGTGTTAAGAAAGTGGCAGAAGAGCAGGTTGGTAAGTGACACTCAACAGCGTTCATCTAGGGCTGGGCTGGATGTGTGGGGGCCGGGACCTCCCCCCTTCCCACCCCACCCCCTCCCCCAGCGAATACACCCCAGCACCCTCTGAAGGTTCTGGAGAACTGGACAAGTGGCCTAGGCAGAGTCTGTAATTCGGCTGACTCACTGGTCATTCCTTTACAAGTCAAGTCGACGAAGACCATAGCAAAAGGGAACTGAGAAATTATCCAACTAATGTAAATAAATTATGTGGCCCAATCAGGATGGTTTTGAATGAAATTGCCATCTGTCATCTGAATACTCAGTGAGAGAATTACTCTGGCCCATCAGGTGATTTCCAACCCATCCGCTTGGGGTCTTGCGCTCTAACCTGATCTTTATCTCCCTCTACAGTCTGACACAGATCCTTAACACTCACACTGTGCTGTAGCTGTGTATTTACATGGATTTCCTCTATGTGATAGGGCTCCTTGAAAGCTGGGAATTGTGTTCTCCTGCACATCTTCGTTCCTAGAAGGTGCTCTATAAATAGATGGTGGTTGAATTCACCGGTTCGTGAATGAATGGAAGAAGGCCATTTGAGAAAGAACACAAGAAGCTATGCCTTAAGGGTAGCACTTTGGGGGTCTCCGGAAACTACTGCAAGAACCAGGTTAGCATGCACCCTTACCCACTATACTCCACAAAAAGCGATTTCTTTCAACTCCGTACGATTGCCCCACGTGTTTCAGAGAGAAAGCAGCTTCCTCTCCGCTTCCTGTTCTCGTGCTGGACAGCATTGCCATTTAGCTGCCTGTGCCTCCACCACTAGACTTGATTTTAGTGAAGGATCAGTGATTTCCAGAAAGTTCTCCAAAGGATAGAAAGATATCAATGTAACTAGATATTCACAAGTTTCATAGGAGATGTTTAAGCAAGTTGTCTTTACCTGCAATTTATTTTCTTTTGGTGGTTCACTGTATTTCAGAACATATTGCACTGTGGTCCGATCTAGTCTACTGTTACTATTTATTTCCACGTAGACTCTAAGCTCCTTGAAGACAAGGAAGGGCCTTGAGTTTGTACCTACCACAGTGCTTGGCACGTGGTCATTAGTCAATATTTGCAGAATAAATACATGCAAAATGTACTTGGGAATGAGCCTAAAGGGATCTAAGATGTGGACCTATAATTTATACCTAGCTTTGCCTCCCTCTGATGTGGATAACGTTGTTCTTTCCTACTCTTGATGATGCTGAACCCTGCAATCTAGACATCGAGGAAAACCGTAACCCTTACGTGCCTTTGTGTGAAACTGTTGGTGTGTGTGGATCTGTCTGGGGGTTTTGCTTTCTCTTCTAAGTGCGTATAAGTGAAACGAACACCAAATAGTCTGGATTGCACAAACTGCCTTCCCCAAATGGTAGTCTGCCCAACATCCAACGAAGTCAGATCTTAAAAATAAAAGGAGAGCCTTTGGTGGAGAACGTGATGCAGTAAAGAGAGGAGGGAAACTGAACAGTGGAGCTGAACAGGGCACAAGGCAAAGCTGGCAGGAACAAAGGAGATGTTGTCACTATTTTCCCCTTCAGATTGTTTCCACAAGGTTAGAACTGAAATAGAGCTGCATGTTCCTCCGAAAATTAAGATGTCCCTTTTAAAAATGATCTCTCCAGTTATCTTCAGGGCAGCCTGTGTCCCGAGGATCGTTAACCTTCTGCCCTCCATCCCTAACCCAGGGGCTCTGGGGGTATCTGTCTAAGAGACCGGCTTCCAGAGGGGGTCAGTATTCCCTCTTAAGAGCCCCCAGAGCAAATGACTGAACAGATTAGGACGGATTAGACAGATAACAACTCAGACCCTTTTACAAGCACATTTTTCACTCGACACTCAAATTCCCTTCTGTGCCCCCACGGTGTCACACAACCCAATGACTGGATAGTATTACTGAAATATCTTTGCGCCAGCCGAGTGCGTGGAACTGTGCAAAGCCAGATGTTCCTGTAACCCTGTTTTACTGAGTTATTTATATCCATATAATATTTGACATTTCCTGTGTTGTTAAAGAGTTGGGGGCCTTGACGTATTTTTAAGAGAACAGTGCCGACTTTTTATTTTTTTCTTTGATGCCCAGCACCAGAAATAAGTAATAGAGGAGAAGGGCTGAATTAAACAGATGCTTAGATATCTAAAGTCTACCTTATTTTAATGCCTTTCATCTTAAATGATCTTCATGAACAGCAAAATGCTAGAGTCATCTAGACCCGAGCGTATGAATTTTTAAGCCTACCATGCAATAAAAGCACATGCCCATGGGCCTAAAATAAGTCAGCCAATAGACAAAAATTTTTAATAAATATTGAAACTATAATCCACATTTCTGGGACTAAACTTTATGGAGAATTGATACAAAAATTATACCATCCCTTTGAACTTGATAGATATGGAGAGGGCCAGTTAAAATATTTTCAGGCTTAGTAAAATATTAGCTGGCAGATTTCTCTGGTTAAATGAAATAATGGAAACTTTATAGAGCTGAAAGTATTTGGTTGGTTCCAAGTGGTAAGAATATTTAAACTGTATGTGAAATTTGATATCATAAAAGGGAATCATTCTGTTTTCTTTGTTTTTTGCGAGGATCCATTCACAAACTATTCTCTTTATTTTTAAGATTTCCAAATTTGAAAAACGCTTTCCTCTTTATAGGATGATGAAAGAAGAGGGCCCTGGTTTACAGTCAATTTTTGATATTTCTGGCTGTCCAACACTGAAAGCAAGGGTCTTAGAAAAGCAGGAGAAGCAAAATGTGAATTACTTGTGGCCTTTTTGGTCTTCAGAGTTGCTTTAGATACTTTTTCAAAACTACCTATGCCAGTTTTGTTTTTTTTTCTTAAGATCTGTTTCCTAATCTTAAGAGATACATTCATGTCACTGAACAGAGAAACTTCCAGTCTTCCACCGTATGTCTTATTCCTCTTCATCCCACTCTCCTGACAAATCAAATCCTTTCCCCCAGTTTATGAAAACAAGACATTATGGTCCAGCGGTGCCCATCTGAGCATAGTAAGCCTGCCCACACCAATCCAGCAGTCAAATCCCTTGCAAATCCTCTAAGCTGTGATAAGTCTCTAGTCTTCAAATAACGGAGATATCCTCTTGGAGCACAGAGGTCAGGAGAGCCCTCAGGACACAGGCTTCCTCCTTGGTACCACCAATTCCCCAGCCTTTTATCACTGATCGTATCAGATTCTGCACTGAAACTTGTGCTAGGACTGCCCCGCTATAGCAGTTGGGATAGGTGAGTGGTATCTAGAAGGCCAGCCCAAACGGAACCACTGACACGTGTTTTATTCTGGATCTGCATCTCCGAGATTTTCCTAGACCCTAGCTAAGCCACTGGTCTCTGGCCCCCAAGTCAAGATCTTTTCCTACCTCCTGGGCTTTGAAATTTTTCCTTCTGCTAATGTTCGACTCCCTATTCTTTTCTTTGAAAGACTCTAGATTTTGGGGGCGCCTGGGTGGCTCAGTCGGTTGAGCATCTGACTTCAGCTCAGGTCACAATCGCGGGGTCTGTGAGTTCGAGCCCCACGTCAGGCTCTGTGCTGACAGCTCAGAACCTGGAGCCTGCTTCGGATTCTGTGTCTCCCTCTCTCTCTGTCCCTCCCCCACTCACCCTCTGTCTGCCTCTCTCTCTCTCAGAAATAAACATTAACAAAAAAAAAGAAAGACTCTAGATTTTTGTTTCTCTCCACATTTGCCATCCAATTTTGCTTGCTTCCTATTTACCTCAGAACCTTCTCCCTACTGCCACTAACAATGTCTGTCCAATGCTAGAGAATGTTCCATTAGGAGCCACCTACAGTTCCTTGGGACAGTTGCCCCATAGGGTTGGTCATAGGGTTTGGGAAGAGGTAGAATCCTGTTCACAATCTTCTTCCATCCAATATGCACACCCAGTATACTCTCATGGAAGCATTTTCTTTTTAAAGTATGAATTTACACACCAAATACAAAGACTTGAGTCCAAGAGATATTTGCTCCAGAAAACCTGGTCCTTTTTCAAAATATCAATTGATTTACCTAGTTGGAGCCTGGAGCTTATGAAACAAAGGTCCCATGTTTTGACTTAGGATGGGAAAGTTCCTTTCACCTGAAGACTTTCACCATCACAAGTAATAATACCATTAACCCGGCAAGACCGGACTACAACAGATGTGGATAAATTGAGACAATCCACGAAAACCATGTGGAAAACAACCAACCAAACAAATATTATACTGGGTTTGGGAACACTACAATCTCTAAATGTGAGAACTGTATGTTTAAGTCTAAAGAATGATATCCACCCCCAAAATATAGATTAAAAAAATGTAGATTCGAAAGAGTTAAGAGCCACCCCTATAGTGCCTCACAGATTCTAGCATATGAAAACTGAATGCAAATAAGAAAACATAAGCAAAGCGTCTAGTACAGTGCCTGTCATATAGTAAGTGCTCCATAAATTATAACTAGAATCATGGTTATTATATCAGGGAACCGTAGAGTCCTGTCTCCAAACACAGACATGGAGGCACAGAGAGGAATAAGCTACCTTCTGCCAGGCCAAGCCCACCTCTCCTACTTTTGTCCCTAATCTCTACTCTCAAAGCAAGTGCTGCCTTTTAGAGTGGCCAGAGAAGACCCTATTCTATTCTTGATTCGCAGCCTCTGAGCGTAACATTCAGAAATGCTTCGAAAACAAACATCTAGTCACCAGATGTCCCTAACATCTGGCTAAACCCATAAAACTATCCTCTACCAACACCACCTCCTTCCTAAACTCCAAAGTGTAGGGGAAGGGGGGTGGGGGAAACTTATGAAATCTCTGATGTAGTGAAGTAAGATCTTGACATGTTCATCGTTTTGATTTTTTTTCTTTCTTTGTTGTGTGCCCCAACTGTCTCCTCGTTGTTAGAGGCATCCACATGGCCATAAGCAAAAGTCTGACTTCTACAGCAAGGGGGCTGAAAGAAAAGCAATTGTAATATTCTACTCTTTTCCAAGTTCTAAGCACCTGTGAATCAAAAAGAAGGTCGTGAGTGTAACAGGCGATGTGTCTGCCAGAGCAAAGACGCGAGAGAAAAGTAGAAGGAGAGGAAAATGATTACCCCCTCCAGCCCAAGGAGACATGATCATGGTAACCTGGATTGGCAGTAGAGGAGCGAATGTGCTGAGGTCAAGATTAGAACGTGGCAGGGGCTGAGACAATAGAAGTAAACCTCGGGGGATAGGTAGAAGAGAACGGAAAGAGTGCATAGAGACAGTCAGGCAGCGTGTCAGTTCACCACACTAGGTCCCAGTAGAAATGAAGTGCCTGAAGACCCTTGCACACTGTTCGAGACGTTTATCAGTTCATCTCAACTCTTGCAAGGGAGAGTCTTCTGTCACCAGTTTCTTGCAAGAAACCTTGCTTCTACTGGCTTCTACTGGCTCCTCCAGTAGAAGGACGTCCCAGCCAAACTCCAAGGCTTCGCTGCGCCTCAGTGTGGGTGTCAATTTGTGAACATTCCAGAACCTTTAGAACAGGCTGGGTTGCCTGACTCCTAGCCGAGCAAGAACGGTATAGAAAGGAAACATCACCACTGGTCCTTGGGTAGTCTGGACCCAGATCTCTCAACCTCGGCAAGATTCTCATTTAGAACTGGATACTTCTTTGTTGTGGGGACTGTCCTGTGCACTGGAGGATACTTAGGACTATACCCACTAGAGGCCAATAGGACACCACTGCTTCCTAGTTGTGACAATCCCCTGGGGGGGGGGGAGGGGTACAATGTCCCCTTTGGAAAACTATTGGTTTAGACAGTAAGGTATTAAAGATAGAATCTGTACCTACCTTCAATATTCCAGTGCCAGACATCAGCAATACCCACTTCTAGCTACAATCTGTGACTGGCAAGCCACTATCTCAGACGTTATCCCAATAAGTGCATTGATTTTAATAGTCTCAAAATATTTAAAGCACTCATTACTATTATGGATATCCCAAAGCACTATTCTTTTTTTTAATATTTATTTATTTTTGAAAGAGAGAGTGGAGTAGGGGCAGAGAGAGAGGGAGACACAGAATCTGAAGCAGGCTCCAGGCTCTGAGCTGTCAGCACAGAGCCTGACGAGGGGCTCGAACTCACAAACCGCAAGATCATGACCTGAGGTGAAGTCAGACATGTAACCGACTGAGCCACCCAGGTGGCTCCCAACACACTATTCTTACAACACACACACACACACACACACACACACACACAAACCTTTAGAAGTCTCGTGTAAACCAACTCCATTTCTTTGCTGAGTGGAATAAGTACATTCAGTGGTTAATTATGAAAGGGAGAGTCTTATAAGCTGAAGGACTTAGGGAGAAATAAAAGGAAGCTAGATAATGATAGTATGCGTGGGAAAACATTGAAAATGGGAACAAGTCTTATATAGGATTTGGGGCTGGTGGCAATTGCTATGTCACGGATGTTGCTTGAATAATTATATATATATAAGCTCCCCCATTTAATAGATGTATAATATTGGGAAGAAACATTAATATCTCTAATTCCTTTTATTCATCTGCAAAATGGGGAAATAATAACGTATTTTATAAGATTGCAATATAGATTAAATTAGCTAAGTCATTAAAGCAATTAGCACAGGGCCTGACATTTAAGAATCTCTATTTTGTTTAATGTTTATTTATTTTTGAGACAGAGAGAGTGCGTGCGTGCGCATGGGTGGGGGAGGGGCAGAGAGAGAGGGAGACAGAGGATCAGAAGCTGGCTCTGAGCTGTCAGCACAGAGCCCGATGTGAGGCTCAAACTCACAAACCATGAGATCATGACCTGAGCTGAAGTTGATTGTTCAACTGACTGAGCCACCCAGGCGCCCCTTTAATAATCTCTTAATAGAGTTAGCCACTATTATTTTCATCATAATAGAATAATGAACTGAACCAGCAAATGATGCTAATAACAGCATTTTACACATTTGGAAGCTGACTTATCTGATTCTTACTCAGCCCTATGACATATAGATGCAGTGATCATTACATCCCTTTAACAAAGAAATCAAGTGCCGAAGGTCGACCAGACTTGCTCCGGGACACATCACTAGTACGTGGTTCCCCGAGACCCTCAGCTAGATCCTTGGATTCCTACCTGAGTTCTCTTCCAACAGATAGCTCTACACCATGCCAAGAGTTGAAACCCTAGGACAGGATGATTTCAGCTGACCCAGATGGCTCTTATTTGCTCATATAACTGGACATCCAGAGTTTAGGCAGATTCCAAGAACACGCAATCAGGACTCTGGCTGCATTTCCCTGAGATGTTCTCGAGCTGCCTTCCTCTGGGTATCAACTCTGTCCTCAGGGCAGCTTCCCTTGTGGCAATAACACGGCCATAGGAAGAAACTGAGGCGGAGGGAGAAAAAGTGGCTATTTACTGTTCCTCTTAAAAGCGAGAAAGAGCATTGCCAGAAGCCTCTGCCATCTTTGCCTCGGGCCACACAAGGTCCTGTGGTCACTGTTGATCTAAGTGTGTTCAGGACAGAATTGCCCTGATGTATGCAGATGAATCTGAGCCCCTCCCTGGAGGTGAGGGTACCCGAGGCATCCCTGAGAAACTTGGGCAGTGCGTGAAGGGGTATGCATTGTGCCAACATTGGCTCGGGAAGGAAGGGAAGACAGGTAGGCAGTCATCAAACCCACTATGGTGTTTACGACTTACAATTTCCTAATGAGGAAATTGTCCCGCTTCTACTTTCTCTGTGGTGATCATCCAAAAAGAGTTCTAGATGACTCTAATAAAGCCCTCAACAAAGAAGCAAGATTTAAGGAGCATTTGAGAGAACTGGAGGATTCTTACATTCCAGAAAACCTCCTGAAGAGACACTTCTATCCAAAACAGGAGAGGCAGCGGGTCTAAATGAAGAGAAGCGAACTGCATGAAATCCTCAGAAAGATGAAAATCCCCGTGTGGTTTCATTCCAAAGTCCCAGACATCCCACCAACTGCTCCACGGTCTTTCCTGTCATTTCATTTGCTCCGAGTAACGAAAAGCAGCGCTACACCCTTAGTTTGTTATTTAACACGTTGCAGAGAAGTTGGCTCGTCAGCTTTTTTATGAACAGTTTCTCCTCTGAAACATCATAAATCCTGAGCAGTTCTTCAAGTGTTGGGTTTGCTCTTTGTTTCCAGATCTGAGCAGCAGCTGATTCACAGATACTGGCTCACACTGGCCTGAAGACGTCCCCTGAGAACAGAGATGAAGAACTTGAAACCCTCCCCCACATGCCTAGGAAACACGACTACTAGGAAATGTTTTCCTCATGGGCTTGGGGCTTATGTTCAATCCTGAGGTGTAAGTCACTGCTCTGTGTGTCCTGGCAGAAGACGGAGGGAGGGAAGCCAGGGGAAGCCAGAGGTGAGAGAGCATTTTTACAGGTCGAAGAAGAAAAGAAGAGTATGCAACCAGAGGGTTCCTTAGCAATGCCCAGCTCCAATGCCAATGCTCCAATGCCAGTTCTTCCCGAGCAATGCCCAGCTCCCCACTCGGAACCCACCCTGGGGTGGGAAGGGACACCAGCCCTTCTCCGGCATCCAGCCACCCCTCCATCCCATCACGAGGTCCCAAGCCCTCCGCGCTCCCAGGTGAGCCCTAAGACACCATAGCACTAAACAAAAAGAACAGAAGTCTGAGAAGGCTGATCTGATAGTGAAAATAAGTCAGCTGCCTGTTAATTTCTCCCGAAACACCCCCAAACGACTCGCGACCAGTCACACCCACACTTCCCAGCACCAAATGGAGAACCTTTCCAGCAGCATGTCTGTAACAGCAACGTCCAGAACCCCAGCCCCCAACTCAAATCTCCATGAGCAGAAAACCCTAACCTGGGGGGCACAGGGGCAGGACTGCAAAAGAGCAACAGAACAAGAAAAGCCGCTTGCTCATGAGGTGCTTCCAGGCCAGCTCTTTCTTTCTGGGGACATGGGACGCGCGGCCGGGACTGAGGTGTGGCGGTCCAGCGGAGACATTCCCCGGTCTTCGGAGCAAAGCGCTCCTCCTCGCTCCACACATGTGCTCCCTGAGTTATGTGAGCTCCAGCCTTCTGTTTCTGTTTATTTGTCTTGCGTTGTGTTGTTTTATTAACCAGAGACTTGAAAAGGAGGCTTTCTTTGTTGTATTGCCATTTGGCAGAAGACGAGAGGTTACAGTAGCAAAGCGGAGCCTAAACATTTTTTTTTTTTTAATCTCGATGAAAGTTTCTTCCAGAGAGAAAAACTATATCCGATTCCCTGTCTCCCATTGAACCTCTGAAGGACTTCCCACACCTTACCTTCAAATAACAGAACCCCAGCCAACGAAAATGGAAAAACATAAATTTGTGCACGTAAAATGAAAAATCAGAGGGTGCCGACAGGCCTGTGTCAACAGGATATTTTTAGCTATCAGTGAATTTTTAGAATCAGGTTTTAAGGCATGGTTCTTTGCACATGGGCCTGGGACGTGTATTTTAGGACCTTGGCCACCATTTTTATCCCTCTTGAGTGGATAGTATCCCCACTTAAAAGACTAGGAAAACAGAGGTCCAGCGCGGGGGAGACTGACTGGCAGAAGTTGCCAGGGAATGGAGACCAGAGACGAATGTCTACACAGAACAAACCCTTGACACCTCTCCGGGCAAAGATTCCAAATTCCATCACTCCCGATTTCCATTTCTCAATATCCACTCCCCAGCCCCCTCTCTAGAATTAAGGAGAACGCTTGGGGCACCTGGGTGGCTCAGTCGGTTAAGCATCTGACTTCGGCTCAGGTCATGATCTCACAGTTTGTGCGTTCGAACCCCGCATTGGGCTCTGTGCAGACAGCTTGGAGCCTGGAGCCCGCTTCTGATTCTGTGCTTCCCTCTCTCTCTGCCCGTCCCCCACTCACGCTCTGTCTCTGTCTCTGTCTCTCAAAAATAAACATTAAAAAAAAAGAGTGCCCTTTTATTATGCATTACTTTCGTCTTTCTCCATTACAGACAAAGTTGCTCATCTCTAAGCTCAAAGGAAAAATAAAAATAAAAATAAGCATAGAAGGATCTCTCCTGCAAGGTTCTCAGAATCTCTGTCCCAGATCCTCACGGAATGGTTTTCACACACAGGGTGACAGTGAAGGGCGAGCTCTGGCTGGGGTTCAGTTATCTCGGGCCCTGCCCCTGGTGCCAGAAGAGGAGACGCAAGCAGCAGCTCAATTTTCCCTCTATTTCCCTCAACAGTCACGGGTGGCTAAGTCTCAACGATCAAGCTGTGGCCGTTAGAGGCAGGAAATGGAATCCGAGAAGAGAGCCTCAAACTTACCCACCATGGAGAGCCCAGGGTGTTTCAAGCTCTTCCAGGTCCCAGAGCCCCCAGCCAGGGTGCACCTGAACAAATCCTCTAGGGCTCAGGTGGCCCATTGCCTTTCATGAACTCCCTGTGAACCTGTGTCTGGGTCCCCACGAGTTGGTGTTGCCTAGTCGCTTTTGAGGAGCTGTCCTGAACTTCCTGAAAAAAACTGACTCCGTAGGGTCAAGTTGTGCACAATACTCTGGGCTGAGAATCAGATGGTGTGTTCCTATCCTTGCTCCTTAACTAAGTGGGAAAATTCACTGAAAACCGCTTTCCTTTTGTCCTCAGTTTCCACAAATCTGATAGATTATGGATCTAAAAGTAGGACACAGTCCTACTTTATAAACAGAATTGTTTATAAATTCAGCTGGATGAATTCCTAAAGCCAACACATTTAGCTTTTCAACCTACCACAATGTGTGGGTGGGTGTGTGTGTGTGACAATAAATAAAGAGAGCTTTCTGACTTTAATAATTAGTCAATTGAATGCAATTCAATTATCAAGCTTCCTAGCTCTGTTCAAAAATCAGTCAGCATTCAGTCACTTATACTTTTGGTTTTTCTGAAAAACAATTTTTGAATACCTCCCTTATATGTAGACTGATTTCAATGGAAACAATTCTGTGATTTTCTTTTCTAATTAAGAGTTTTTCTGGGGATGTGACTACATTTCAGAATAGAGACACTTTAGCAACTGTAGCTACTGAATTCTTTAGAGTTTGGTATAACCAAATTTCATCAATGACAATAACAAATATTTAAAACATCTAGGATAAAAAGCTGTTTATTCATATAGCTAATACTTATCGAGCATCAAGTTCCAGACATTGGGCTAAGTACTTTAATACATGAAATAGTTTATTCTTTATTTGAAATTTTTTGACCTGTTAGAACCCTTTGTTAATGAGGGGCCATTACACAAACATAGGTCTATTTGACCCAAAACTGGATCTTACCCACCATACTACATTCCTTCATAGTACTGCTCGTGGTGGACATTTAATAGAACACGTAGTTGTGAATTTAGTCTTGATAGCTCTGTTAGTCAATCAATTTTCCGAGCCCTTAATATATACTCAAATTTCTACATATTTTTTCAGGAGTTCTCCTATAGATAAAAAAGGAAACAATTCTTTTTAATTGTAAATATAATCAAAATATAGGCACAAATAAGTCATTGTGTATGTAAAGCATTGCATTATGATTCACACCTCATTCTGGAGAATCATTACCCTTTATCCCTTAATAATCAAGGGTAAATATATGTTTACATTTCATGTCCCTGCACTGAACCATTTATGTAAGGTTAAATATTGATATTTGTGGCTCATTTTAGGCACCAGTGACGAAGTTGAGCAAAAGTTCGTACAATAAGTTCAGATGCAACAATAAACACCAGTGTTACATATATAAATTCTTTAGAAGATGCACTCACATTTTATGTTTCTTCATATTGTTAAATGTCAGTTCCCTTGGTTTTACTATAGGTTCATCACAATCCCAAACACAACCCCAGCAGTCCTGTTGAGATATCAAGATGATTCTAAAATTTATATGGAAAGACAAAGGTACTAGAATAGCCAAAACAATCCTGCAAAAGAATAAAGTCACAGGATTCATGACATCCATACACACTATGATTGCAAGACTCACTACAAAGCTACCATAATCAAAGCAATGTGGTATAGGCAAAAGGTAACATATAGATCAGTGGAATGGAATGGAATACTCACGAATACACCCACACAAATACAGTCACTTGATTTTTGGAACAGGTACCAAGGCAATTCAATCAAGAAAAGATAGTCCTTTCAACAAATAGTGCTGAACTTTCAGATGTCTGTATGGAACATAGTAAGTAATTAAATAGTGAACCACTACAAATATCTTACAACTTATATAAAAATTAATTCAAAATACATAATAGGCTGAAACATAAAATTTAAAGCTATCCAACTTCTAGCAGAAAACACAGGAAAATATATGCATGACTTTAGGTATGGCAAAGAATTTTTTTAGATATGACAACTGAAACAAGATTCATACAAGAAAAAATATAAACTAGACTTTATCAAAATTTAAAACTTGCTCAGAGAAAGACTTTTTTTTTTTTTAACATTTACTTATTTTTGAGACAGAGAGAGACAAAGCGTGAACTGGGGAGGGTCAGAGAGAGATGCAGACGCAGAATCCGAAGCAGGCTCCGGGCTCCGAGCTGTCAGCACAGAGCCCAACGTGGGGCTCGAACCCACGAACCATGAGATCATGACCTGAGCTGAAGTCGGACGCTTAACCTACTGAGCCACCCAGGTGCCCCTAGAAAGACATTGTTAAGAGAATCACAAGACAAGCCACAGAATGAATGAGAATATTTGCAAACATAAATGTGATAACAGCTGTGTTTCCAGAGTATATGAAGAACTCTCAAAACTCAACAAGAACTAGCAATAAAATCCTGGACAAAAGACATGAAAACACACTTCACCAAGGAAGATGTTTAGACGCAAGCACACACATGAAAAGTTATTCAGAATGGTTAGTCATTAGGGAAGTGCAAATTACATCCAAATGCTCAGAAGTATTAAAAGCAAACGGAGCTCTCAAACCTACTGATAGGAATACAAAATGGGTTGGGGCGCCTGGGTGGCTCAGTCGGTTAAGCATCCGACTTCGGTCAGGTCACGATCTCACGGTATGTGAGTT
This sequence comes from Panthera onca, assembly GCF_046562875.1. Taxonomy (NCBI): domain Eukaryota; kingdom Metazoa; phylum Chordata; class Mammalia; order Carnivora; family Felidae; genus Panthera; species Panthera onca. The sequence continues at coordinate 89,719,181 of NC_138348.1, read as the reverse complement.
CGAGCCCCGCGTCAAGCTCTGTGCTGACTGCTCAGAGCCTGGAGCCTGTTTCAGATTCTGTGTCTCCCTCTCTCTTTAACCCTCCCCTGTTCATGCTCTGTCTCTCTCTGTCTCAAACATAAATAAACGTTAAAAAACAAAAAAAGGAATACAAAATGGCACAACCACTTGGAAAGATAGTTGGGCAGTTTCTTATAAAGTTAGAAGTTCATTTAGCATAAAGCCAGAAATCCCACTCCTAGATATTTGCCCAAGCAAACTGAAAACTTACATACAACCAAAAACCTGTATACAAGTACTTATAGCTTTATTTATATTCACCCCAACTGGAAATGGCATAGATGTCCTTCAGTGGGTGAATGGATCACTAAAATGTGGTACATCCATTCAGCGAGTACTACGCAACAATGGAATATTACTCAGCAGTGAAGAGGTATGCATTACTAATTCATACACCAACATAAATAAATCTTAAATATACTTTGCAAGTGAAAGAAGCTAGACCCAAAGTTTACATATTATATGAGTTCATATTATGAAACAGGCAAAACTCTGGGGATGAAAAGCAAATCCCAGTGCTTGTCAGGGATTGGGGGTGGGAGAAAGGGCTGCACAAAAGAATTTGGGGGGTGGTGGAACAGTAGTATAGTTCTGCACTGATGCGATACAGAACAGTGAGTTTTACTGTATGGAAATTGAAAAACTCACCCCCAATTTTAGGAGAACCCCAGATGGAATTCATTCCATGACAGCTGAACCCAACTGCATTGTAAGTGGTTGACATAACCACACCAAAAGGTTGAGTAAGAAAGGGGACCTAGTAACTTTGGGAAACAGTGTGTTGACCAAACACTGTAAAGCGAAACATAAAAAGGACCATATATAAAAAGAACCAAACTGCTACACTTTAGTTGGGTGAATCTGTTTCTCCCAAGGGCATGGATTAGCCATTCTGGAAGGGCTTCATAGGTATGCTACGGTTGAACAAATAAATAAATATATTGTAGATAGTAAGTGCCAGATTCCTCACTGCTGCAGACAGAAATTACACATAAGCAAAGAGGAAATTCCAAAATGAGCCGTATAGCACTGAGCTGGCGGTATCAGCATTAGCTCGTTTTAAAATATATATACAGATTGCTATGGACCAAATAATTCATAGACTGAAGTCCTAACCCACAATGTGACTATATTTGGAGAAAGGCCTTTGAGGACATAAGTGAAGTTAAATGAATCTTAAGGATGAGGCCCTAATCCAAGATGACTGATGTCCTTATAGGAAGATAGAGAAAGACTTGGACAGCTGCAAGTCAAGGAGAGAAGCCTCAGAAGAAACCAACTCAGTCAACACCTTAATCCTGCACTTCCAGCCTCCAGAACTGTGAGAAATAAATTTCTGTATTGAAGCCATTCCTTCTGTGGCATTCCATTATGGCAGCGCTAGCAGACTAGAGAGATACAGAAAGGAATCTAGATATGTGTGTATATTTAGGACATATTTCCTTGTTCTGTCTGCTGAGAGGGACTACGGCTGTAACCCCTAGTAGCAAGTAGCACAACTAAACTTCTAATCTTGGTTTCTAAATACCATTCTCAATCCAAGGAACCAGGGATCCTTGGAGAAGCAAATGATTGCAGGCCTGGGGCAGGGAAAATATAAGATAATCCTGAAGCACTGCATGGTGCCAGAAAATAAGGAGATGCTAAAGGAAAAAATTCAGAAAGAGCTCCCAATGGCCCAAGTGAAGCAATCTGAAATTGGAGCAACAAAATAAATTGTAGTGATAGACGGCAATCCAAATAATAAAACAAATATCCATAAGTTCATACTGATGAAAGGAGGAAGGAAGGAAGGAAGGAAGGAAGGAAGGAAGGAAGGAAGGGAGGGAGGGATGGAGGAAGGAAATGAAAAGAAATGGAGAGAGAAAGGAGAAGGGACAATTCTTTTTTTAAAAAGAATTCCAATTAATAAATGTAGAAGGAATGAGTGAAGTCATCATTAGAACACCACAGTAATTATTGCTTAAGATGAAATCCACCAATGGATGCTAAAATTAGTGAGCAAAAGGGTAAGGAAAAACAGGATATTTGCATGGTACTCCAAGTATTCCCTCGCCTCCCCACCCCCCCCCCCCACCAAATACTTGTTAATGACAAAGTATCTCCCTCCTAATTCTTGTTAATTGTGAAGGGAAAAAATATGTAACTTTGTAGTGGAGTACCCTGGCCAATACCACTTTGACCAAGTGTTCAAGGTCAACATCACCAGTAATAAGACATCAATGTCATGGACCCTCCAGGATGATGTGCTATAAAAGGCTCATTCTTCCTATGTATTCTTCCCCAAAATACATAACTCTATCTAATCATAGTAAGACTTCAGACAAACCCAGATTAGAGGCATTCTACATAATACCTCACCAATGCTCTTCAAAAGTGTCAAAGTCATGCAACAGAAGGAAAGACCAAAGAACTACTACAGATATAAGGAGGTTAAGGACACTTGACAATAAAGTACAACATGGGGTCCTGGACTGGACCCACGAACAGAATAAGAACACTGCAGGAAAACTGATGAAATCTGAATAGTTTGAAGTTTATTTAATAGTACTGAACAAATGCTAAGCTTTGATAATGAATGGCACCATGGTTATGTAATACGGGAACATGAGAAAAAGTAGGTGAAGAGTATATATGAGCTATCTTTCTTATCTTTGCAACCCTTCCTCCTGGGATAAAGGGAAAGGAAACAGAAAGCAACACTAGGTGTTCTAACCATGGAAGAAGAGAGAAGGGAGTTCTGAAATCAGTGAATTGTCATTGATGTTGAGCAACCCCACCACCACTTAAAGGAGATGGAAAGTTTGTCAATTTCATGTACCATGTTCATAGAAACTCAACAAGGCAATAGAAGAGTACAAGTGAAAAGACCTCAGTTGGGGCAATTGAGTGGCTCAGTTGATTAAAGCGTCAGACTCTTGATTTCAGCTCAGGTCATGATGTCCCAGTTCATGAGCTCGAGCCCCACACCCAGCTCTGTGCTGACAACATGGAGCCTGCTTGGTATTCTCTCTCTCTCTCTCTCTCTCTCTCTCTCTCTCTCTCTCAAAATAAATAAAAAATAAACTTAAAAAAAAAAAAAAAGAAGTGAAAAGACTGGAGTTCTAGCCAGGCCCTGTGACTCCCCCTGCAAAGTTTGATAAATTACTTACATAATTATAGATAATGTCTAAAACACATTACTTAAGTAATATATTAATGATTCTAAGAGATTCAGGTTTCTAATGTATGATTCAATTTCACCATGTAAAAGATGGTGCTAACAATAATCATGTTGCTTAATGAAATAACATATTTAAATGTTGCCATGAAAAAAGAAGTAATTTCTATTTCAGATTCTGTTTCTTCATCTCAGAAATTGAGTGTGAATTTCTCTAGGGTTTGTCCAATCACACATGACTGTAAGTGCTATGTAAAATTTGTGATATAAATACTATAATAGAACAAGATCAGATTTTCTACATACATTCACATCTTTGATAGAAGCAATAGGTGAAATTTTTTATTAATACATGTGATCTTTTCAATAGCACATATATCAGAAACGGAATAAAATTTACCCTAAAAATAAGTGCAAGAAATGAGGAGAGGTACTTCTCTTTACAAAAGCATTATTTGTTTACAAACTTAAAAAAAATTTTTCTAACATGTATTCATTTATGAGAGACAGAGAGAGAGAGAGAGAGACAGAGCATGAGTGGGGGAAGGGTAGAGAGAGAGGGAGACACAGAATCTGAAGCAGGCTCCAGGCTCTGAGCTGTCAGCACAAAGCCCAACACGGGGCTTGAACTCACGGACTGCCAGATCATGACCCAAGCTGAAGTCGAGCATTTAACGGACTGAGCCACCCAGGTGCCCCTTAAGATGTCAAACCATGGAATTTACATGAGTATTTCCCTGGTGCAACAAAATGCAAATGGTTATATTTTAAGATAATCAATTTAATGGCAGTTTGTCAGAAGTAAGAATTTCATCAAAGCAAGACAGCTGGGTATCCATGCAACACACGTATGCAGAATATGTACCTGGGCATGTGTGTGTGTGTTCAAATAAGTAACAATGGGTGTTTCTTTTCTTTTATGTGTAAGAAAGCTGTATGAAAAGTGTATCAGGAAAACAATGACCTCCTTAGCTCGAATTCACACCATTGCTGATCTCTGGGTGGGTGCCCTCTTCCCCCCCCCCACCCCCCACCCCAACCCCCGCAGCAGCTGCAGGGCTGAAATGGGAAAACCTGAACATCAGCAGTGTGTTCCCTCCATTCCTGTCCCCAGTGGGGCAGGCAGGAAATGCCAGCCTCCTCACAGGAAAGCCTGTTGTAGTGAGATTTCCCGATTTACTTTATAAATGCAAGAAGCCCAGATACAGGAGAAGATAAGCGCTCAAGATTGCAAATGCTTATCATCTCTCGGGGTTCTGGGCCCCACAGCCATGACCAGTTTCTTTTCTAGAGATGCAAGCCAAAATTCAGTTTGGTTCCAAATCGAAAAGCCTCCCCAGCTGGAAAATTTGACCATCCCCCCTTGTCAGCCCTTACAGGGAAACCATTTCAGAAAACTTGCTAAAGTTCTACCGTGAGTGAACTTGAAGAGAATCATCTAGGGGTTCAGTTAAAAAAAAAATTGGAATAACTGGTTTCCCAAGCTAGTAGCTGAAGTCCTGGTAGCCATTTGACCCTTGTCTCAGCTGATCCATAAAATTTTCAGCGGGAACCCTCTTCCCTGGCTCTAATTTCTTACTGCCAGTGAGCTTATATAAAGCGTTTAGCAGAATGAAAAGGATATAGGGATCTCAAAAGGACAAAACAGCTAGCTAGCTGAGTGGCTAGCTGAGTTAATAAAGGACATGCAGAACTAGCTCAATTTGAAGTCGCATGTGCTCTGGTAGCCACACAGGCCAACCCACCTTTGAGGCAGTAGGATCTTCTTCAAGATCCGCTTTATCCTGCCCCTCCCATTCTAGTCCATTTTTATAAGATGGAACCAAAACCATCACCAGAAGCAGCAGCAAGAAGGCTTCATAGAGTGTGAAATATAATTTCCTATTCTTTCCATTTCCACAATACCCAGTCACTCTGAAGCAATGAGAATTTCACAGTTGCTCAGTTCATCCCTGTGTCACTCACAAATCTGACCTTTTAAAAAGAGAACATAAGATTTGGAAAAAACCTGTGTCCCCTTGCCCTCAACCAAAAATCTAGGAGACACCTTGCTTCACTAAGCCTGATTTAAAGACAGACACCCAGAAAATGAAAATATACCCTCTACTTTTGATCTCTTATCTAGGGAAAGCAGGTTCCCTCAGAGGAACTCACAAGGCAGTGAGTCCCCAGTGTTTATTGTGTTAAGTGGGGGACATTGTTTTGTGTTCGGCTGTGACGTGCATCGAAGTAACGCTAAGTGACCATGCTCTCTCCAGGACCCCACTGTCCCCATCTATCAAAGTTGAGGGTCACTGAAAAAAACAATAATGACACATCAGACCAGTATTTGATCAGACAAGTATTTACACAGCGTCTTTTCCGTCTAGAGGTTGGAAGTACTTGGTCAAAAGCATCTCAATTCTCAAACGATTATCCTTAGACATTAGTATCAGAGATATTATTGATCTCTCTCCTCACTCAAATACCTCCCACACCTCACCCCACTCCCACCCCCTCCATTAAAAAACATACCGCAAGACCTTTGTGCCAAAAGTAACTAGTATTGGCCCTTCTCGACTTTTGTCTAAGGTTTTTTTTTTCTTTTTTCTTCTGTAAATTGGGGTTCTGAAGGCAAGAAGAGAAGAATGAAAATGGCATCTGTATTTCAGACAGCATTGCTCTAGTGTCTTCGGTGGCCAGAGTGGGCACACTTTTTCTTCTTTGGCATTTTTCTCAACAGCGTCCCAAAGGGTTTGTTTCGTTTTCAGCTAAGACAATCATCGTCCACTTCAGAGTTGCAGAGGACACACTGACTGTCCACTCCATCCAATTATGCCTGGAAGCCTTTAAAGTCACCGATTCATTCTCCTTAAACTGTGGTAGTGACTCCTTCTACACATGACCCCGAACTTGAAGCTTTCATTAATTCTGTTCTCTTTCCTCTTTTTTTAGGGTTAAGTCCAAGTCGACAGAGCAAAGATAATACAGTCCTTGCAAACCTTTGCCTTCTCAGTGATATCACTCAGGTCCTTCTCATGACCCTTCCCCTGAAAATGAATGAATGAATTATTCCATTCAATCAGAAGACACTGAAGCCACACGGAAACCTTACTAGAGTTATTATGAAGGATGAATACCACAGTTTTTTCAACAGGAACAGGAGAAAGAATGTCTCCCAATAACCTACAAAATACGTATAACCATAGATGAGACTAGGAATAAGCTCTTTAGAATTATAAAAATTTAAGCTAGAGCAGGGCTCAGGGTTAGCTAATAAAATCAAATTAACTAATTGACATTCATGAAGAGATAACTTAAGGAGGAGAGAAACTTGCTAAGGGACCAGAGGGAAAGAATATAATGTATATAAAAGTCTTTGGTCTTAGGGCTCCTCTTTGCTTTAATGCTTGGTCTCATCCATTCTCCAGTGACCTCATCTCTTCATCTGCAGTCCTGGGAAGCTTTATATATGTCTAATCTGCAGCTAGAGGTGAGGGATGAATCTGTCAGCCTGGGAGAAGTCCTTCCTCTTGCACCCATTCGGATCACTGATCTCTCAATCCATTGGTTCTCCGTCCTTGCTCTGAATGCTCTTTGTTTTGCACCCCATGTTCCCCCATTCCAAAATCCCCTTTTACACTGAGAGTACGTGTGAATGGCAGCGTGTATGTGTGCGTGTGTGTGTTGGTATATGATAGGAATCAAAGGCCTGACCAGCTCACACACATCTCAAAATCCAAAGTGCCCCCGTCGGCCAGCTCTTCTTAGGGGACCCCGTTCTACTCACTGCCTCCATTTCCTGGACTTATCTCCCTGAGCAGATTTCCCACTTCTTTCTCCTTGTAATTTCCAGGAGCTCAGTCTAGGTTTGCAGCCTGGCAAGGGCTATAAGAGGACACAAATAATGAGAGATAAGGAGCGTGACATCTCGTTGGCTACCCTTTAAAATCTGAAATTGCTTGCTAGAGGAGCAGGAAGCAACTTCCTTCCTTCCCGTCATTAAGAGCGAAAGGAATAGAAAATATAGAGGACATTGAAACTCAATGAGGTTTAAGCCATTTTGGGGGGTGGGGAGGGGAGGTGGAAAGAACCACAAAGACCAGAATATTGCTTTACACACAAGGCTACACATGGCCAGAAACATTGTGGATATGCAATAAATAGATATTTATCATCACAATGTGTTCCAGAAGAGTTGAGTAAAGTGTGGCAACCCTGTCAATTCTTTTACTTGCTTGGAAAAACCAAATCATGGCAAAATACCAGTTCTCTAGGGCTGCCATAATAAAATACCAAAGTATTAGTGCCTTAAACAACAGAAATCTATTTCCTCACTGTTCTGGAGATTGGAAGTCCAAGATCAAGGTGCCAGCAGGTGTGTTCTCTCCTGAAGTTTCTCTCCTCGGTTTGCCATTGGTGGCTTTCTCACTGTGCCCACACATGGTCTTTCTTCTGTGTTCCACATTTCTGTGTACCAATCTCTTTATAAGGACCCCAGTCCTATCGGGTTAGGGTCCATCCATTTTACCTTATTTACCTCTTTAGAGGCTCTATCTCCAAATGCATTCACAGTCTGAATTACTGGTGGTAAGGGCTTTTGAGTATAAATTTCAGGGGGGACACAATTCAGTTCATAACACTACTCATCAGGAGCAGAGCTAAAACTGGAACCCAAAGTTTCTGTCTAACCCTAGACCATTAATTTGCCTTTGATTCACATCCTTTCCCAGGTTAAACACTCTCACAGAATTATAGCATACGCTAATCGGAAGGCATCTCATGATGATCTAATGGTAGCTCTCTCATTAGCCAAATAAGGAAGCTGAGTCCTAATTGTCATAGAACCCATGGTGGCACCACCCAGATAAAGTGCCCCCCCTTCCCCTGCTGGGAGCGTTTCTTGGATTCCAATCTCCCACCCTCCTAAACTCTGTACCAGGGTCACTTGCTAATGACCAGGCTCTGGATTACAACTCTATGACCCAAGGAAGCAGCCTGGTATGAGCTGGTGAGGCAGCAATAACTATGGAGCAAACCACCCCCCCCCCCCCACAACCCTTTCCCTTTGGAAGCAGTTAGAGGGATAAGCTGGCTTTAATGAGTCTTCCTGCCCCTTTCCCTTCATTCTCTCCTCTCTTAGCCTCCTCCTTATGGCAGCTGTTACCAATTTCAGCAATTTTCTTCTATCAAATCGAAGGCTCCAGGTGACAAAGGGAGTTGGCTGTATCTTCCCAGAGGATGAGATAGCCAGGGTTCTAATCGTACCCCACCTCCCTATTCCCAGACGGGTGGTTGGGGCTGCAGGCACTTCTCCCATTCGGCATCCTTAACCCACCCTACCCCCTCACGTACACAAACATGGCAGGCTTCCAGGTCTATGTCCAGCTCTGAAACCCCAGTTGGAAGGGAATCCAGATCAGCTCATCTGTTTTTCCCAGGACCACCAAGATTTTATTATATGCATGATCCTTGGAGTGAATGCTCATTCTGGCTCTTAAAATTATAGGAAGAGGAAGAAATAGGACACATACCTGAGTGTGTGTGTCCACACACACAACCTGAAGAGTTGGGTACCAAACTAGGGGAGGACACCCCCATCAGCTGATCATACCCATGGTACTTGGGCAGAGGGATGATCTCAGGATTCCTGGTTAAACCATGTATGTAAAAAGGAAGCCAACACATGAGCACTGATTTCATGCAACCCTGCAAAGCAGAAAATGAATTAGTATACTCAAGGGAACTGTCCCTGTCAGTTTGCCCTTAATAACAACAGGATGGTTTTGTTTTGTATGTTTCCTTCCCCCCCCCTTATTGTTCAGAAAGAAGACATGTGGTTAAGTAATTGCCCCACTTCTCTGCCTGTCGATTTCAGTGGACACTGGTATCCTGCAATGAACAAAACAAACTCAATGCTTGCCTTCAGGAAGTTTACAATCCAGTGAAGAGAGGCAAACCTCAGATATATAGGTCTACAAATAAGGACGTGATAGCACCTGTGACACATAAAGAAGGAAGAATTTAAAATCTGTGATAACAACTGTGAAATCTGGAGAAAGTACTCAAGTGATCTCTTACAAGTCCCCTCCAAGAAAAGAAAGGAGACTAGGGAGGTGAAAAGAAAATGACAAAAGACCAAGGCTGGAGAAACTTAATCTGGATGGTGAGGTATTAATTAGACAATTTGTTTAGTGCTCACCTCCTCTAATATAGCTGAAGCCCTCATTTTCAAATTTCCAACTTGCCTGAAAAGAACCTCTGTTTAAAATGCACGACATCGGTACAGGATGCAGGAGCACCTTCTGTTTTATTTGTGGTTGCTTGGAATAGTGTTTGCTCCCTTTGGGAGGCAAGAGGATCTCTCCAAGAATCCCAGGAACAAAATTCTGGGGGCACTGGTTCTTGTACTTCAGTCCCCTCCCCTCCGCAAGCCTGTCTTGTTTTCCTAAGCAATGGTCAGGAATGTGCTGGGAGGGGGCAGCCTGGCCATCAGCCCCCAGCCCAGGCAGCCCCAGTCACGGTCCCAGGCTGGCCTTTCACCTCATAGCTCTCCTGGCTGCTCCTAGTAAGCAGCAAAATGTTTCAATATGTTGAGCTTTGGGGGAAGGACGGAGAGAAAAATCGGGATATTGTTGAGAAGGAAATAATGAATAACCCTGCCGCCAGTCTTCATACCCCCCACATGGGGAGATCTGGGTGATAAGTGTGCTTTCTCCAGAAATGGAATCCTAGCAATTGCTCTTGGTCAGAAATTTCCAGAGCCAATTGAGGGGTAGGGAGTGGGGAGGCAGAGAAAAGGGAACAGGTACTGAATTAATTCTCTCAGTGTCCAGAACCAAAACAGTCAGGGGTCTAGGCACCAGAGAAAGAACAAAGCTTGAGCAACTGAGGCTAATTCTCGGAGGTACACAAAGCTGTGGTTTTGCTCTTACAAACTGACACACTCTCTACCTTTACCTGTCACCACCCCCCCTGCTTCTCCCTCCCAAGTTCATCTGCTCTGGTCTTTGCCAAGCGTTCTGGGGGGGTGGGGAGCTGGTGCTGAAGCTCCTGGTTACTGGAGACTCAGAGGCAGCTCCAGGGTGTGAAAACCACCCGCCAGGGAGGGAGCAACACTGGCAACTCCTCTCGAGGCCGAGGCCGAGGCCGGGCTGTTTTGTGGAGAATGGCCCTGGATTGGGCAACTAAAAGAGAGTGAATGTGAGCACAGACTCGGCAATCGGAGCCCCATTCAAGGCCACGTCTTAGAGCGAAGAAATGAGCAACATTCCAAAATTTAAAAAAAAAAAAGAAAGAAAAGAAAAACACAACACAAATTCGAGGACCCTGAAATGCCCCCTTAGAGAGGGTGTTGTTAAATGTTGTGGTTTTGAAATTAAAACTCCATAATAGGGTTGTTTCCCTGACATTTGCAAATCACCTTGCTCTTATAGATGCTGCCTGGAAAATGTGGATCAGAAAAAGATGTATTCAGGGGAGGTCCACATAAAGGGAAAGGTAACCTTAAGTAAGCCAAACTTCAGGGCTTGAAAAATCAAAGAGGACCTCATTCATACTATGTAAGTCCTAGGAATAATTATTTGCATAGCGATCATTTAAAAAGTAAATAATCAAATGAAAGGAGGCCTGGGTCCCCACGTCTCCTCTTGGCTTTACGTCTGCGATATGTGTGTGGTTTCTAGTGTTCCTTGACATTTCCTAGCAACACCGGGAGGTTTCTGGAAAAGCAGCTAGGGGCACACACGGGTGGCTGTCTATTAGAACAATTCATCAGACAGCAGTTGAAATATTGATAAGAAAACGGAAATCAAATTAAAAGACGGGAAAAGAGAGAGGAAGGGGGAGTGGGACGAAGAGAGCCAGAGAGAGGCGGCAGAGAGGAAAGCGGCAGGGCGCACAGACAGAGGAGCCCAGCGGTTCCTGCGGGCCCCCCAGCTCCTGCTGGGACCCAGGCTGGCGGTCTGGATACACTGCAAAGAAAGGTGCAGCTTGACTCCGGGCAGCCTGCAGGTTTAATTCTGGCACCACCAAGGATCTCGGGGGCTCTGGTAGCAGAGAATTAGCACTCAGAGCTCAGACATCCTGGAGTTTCAGGAGTTCGGCTGCCGCTGGCCAAACAGACGAGGGTGTCTAAGGTGAGTGTTCGTGTAGGGGGGATCTCTGAGGGGACTTAGGGTGGTGGCGCCTCTCCCTGCTCCAGCTGCAGTAGGGAAATGGGATGCTTTCTGGGACTCTTTCTTTCTCTCATTCTCTGGAGTGGGGCTTTCTTTTCTCTCCTTCCCAGCCCCCCACCCCTTTTCTTGCAAATTTCACTCCAAGTTGCAAACAAAATCGGGGACACTCCCGGGGAGAAGACAGAGGCAGGAAAGAGGTATTTAGGAGCCCAAAGGAACGTACCTGGTCCCTGAACTCGTGTGTCTGTGTGTGTGTGTGTGTGTGTGTGTGTGTGTGTGTGTGTGTTGTGGCTTCAGGAGCCAAAAGCTGGAATCTGTTAGTGGGGAGAAAAGTGCTTTATCAGAAACACATTGGCTGCCGGAGAAGCTGCAGGCTGCCACGTTAAAGATGGTTTAAGAGAAGGAAGGCAAGAGGGCCAGACTTGGCAAGGCAGGGAGAGACTCACCCAGAGGCACCTGGCATCTAGGGTGGTTTTTGCACCCGCTAGCCCAAATATTCAGACTTCACACACCATCTCCCCCGCCACTAGAAATGCGGCTGCGTCATTCACTATCTTGGTCTCTGCCTTCAAAACTCTTTTAAGGAGCCGGGGCTGGGGAAAGGGCCTCCCTAGATCTCTAGGACCTTCAGCCAGTCGTCCTCCCCAAGCGGTCCACTAGCAGGGAAGAGGGGGGGCAGCTGGCCACTGGTGGAGTCCTGAGGTGGTTGGGGAGGCAGGCTGAAGATCTGCGCCCTGAGGGCCCAAGCTTGGCAGTTCTGTAAATATCTGCTCCCTGGGGCTTTGGGCTGCATTGGTGGGGAGACCGACCCCTACCAGGGCAGGGTTCTCTCTTCCGGCTCAGAGGGGCCCCTGTGTCCCTAGGTGTGAAAGTACCCAGGCCCGGGGTCAGAGTGGGGGTGGGTGGTCTCATCTGTGGATAGAGGAGGGTTACAGGACTGCAAGGAAAAGCCACAGGCCGTCTTGAGCCGGCTCTCAACCTTCGCCATCCCTTAGCCTGAAGTCGGGAGGCAGAGACGCAGAACTGGCTCCCAGTACCTGACCACGGGGATCCTCCCTTTCTGGTCTGGGCGATCAGAGCCATCCAGCCTCCTTCCCCAACCACCTGCCCCCTCACCCACCACCGTCTCACCCATGCTGTACTCTCGGGTGACTGAGGTTTCTCCCACCCAGGTTGGTTCTTGGGCCTTCCTGACCCTTCCTCACCAACGGAGGATGTTTCAGACAGTCCCCGACACGTCGTCTTACGTCAAGGTAAGACATGACAGCGTCTTTAAACAGGTAATGACCCCCAGCCCCTCTGCCACCGGGCCTGTGGTCGCTCCCCGCTTTCCCCGGGAAAAGGGGTGGAGGGTTCAGCGGGTGGATCTGGAGCCTGGGGCGCTCCCGACCACCCGAGGGTGGCACAGACCCTCGGGAATCCTTGGCTGGGGAGGAACGCTCTCGGTAGGCACTGATCGGAGACTGGAAGTGGGTGAGCGCGATGAGGTTGGGCAGGGAAAGCCGAGACGCCAGTCGGCGGACCTGCGAGCCAGCATCGGGTCCCAGTGGGTCCTGCGCCCGCGCCGCTGGCGCACAACAGGTTTCAAAGTAAGGGTCTGCGTGTACTGGGGAGCGTGCACATGAGCCTCTGGGCGTGTGTACGCGGCTGTGTGAACGCGACGCGCTTCTCCCACCGGCTCGACACCCCGTCGGTCCTGAAGCCCACCTCTCTTGGCCCCACCCGCCCTCCAAAGAGCAGACTGCTACATTTGACAGAATATAGAACTTTTTTCCCACTCACAACAGTTCCCAAGAATGTAAACAAACCGAGGCCAGGACATCTGGGTTGCACGTTTAAATGAAAATGCGCCAGCGGGGCGGGGCTGAGGGTGCCCGGGGTTGGGACCCAGGCGCGACCTCCTTCCTTCCGGGTAGCAGCCCCGAGAGCCGGGGCCAGCCCGAGTCGGAGTCCCAGGTCGGAGGAGGAAGGGCCCACCGCGGTTCTGAAAACCTACCCCTCGGGTCCCGGCCCCGCCCCCTTCTCCCTGAAACTCCGCCCCTGAGGTCCCCACGCCCACCTGCTTGCCCAAGCTGAGCTCCCTCCGGCATCCGGGAATGCCACCGCAGTGTGGGTCAGTCTGCCGGCCCGTGGCCACCTCCATGGGGTTCGACCCTGGGGGAGAGCCACTTTAGCGTCCAGCCCTCCTCCCATTTCTCTAAAGGGAAATTTGTTGACACGAGGTACTCGTGTCCCGACTCCCACCCCTTCCCAAGATCTAAAGGAGTTTTATAGTCACTTGAAGGAGGCCGGGTCCCGGAGCCTTGGCGGGGAAGAGGTGTTTAATCTATGATGAATGAATGAAAAATAAGTGACTCCATGTATCGACAATCAATGAATAGATGGCTGGACCGATGGCCCCCAGGAAGAGGCAGGGCGTACACCGTACACCGGTAGGCTTTAAAGCGCGCTGGGGTTCGTTAAGTCCAGTTTTCCGGAGAGGTTAGGCAGGCTGTGACCCCTCCCACCCCCGCCACGCCCAGTTCCAGAAGCTTAGGGAGTTCTCACTTCCAGCCCGGCCCCAAAGACAGCAAGTGCCCTCCCCCCCCCCCCACCCCCGCCCCCAGCCACTCCTCCACCCCGGTCTGCACACACTCGGGGATCCAAAACCTCAGGGATGACAAAGCCTAGAGGGGCAAGTGGGAGCCCAGGAGACTGACCCGGGCCCGGAGTCAGAGAGAAAGCAAACCGGCTCAGGAGAGCGGAGCGGTCTGGAGTGGGGAGCAGGGAGAGAGGATGCAGTCCAGGAGCTGTGGGCAGCCAAAGGAGCCGCTCGCCGCAGGAGCTCTTTTCAAGGGGGAAAAATGGATTTTTCAGCAGCCACAAAGTTTGTATTGTTGCACAAAGGGGTGCATTGACGGCGGCGAAAGGTCTGCGTGGCAGGGACAATCTTGGGTCTGTTCCGCGGGCTCCCTACATCGACCATTTGCCAGAGGGGCACAAACAGTCCCAGGCTGCCAAGCCCCTGCCATTGCGCGTCAGGCACCCGGCTCCGAGGTTGTTGACAAACACTGAGAGCCCAGGCACCCAGGCCCAGGGCCTGAAGCCGAGCCGGGCGCAGCAGTCAAGGGCACCCTGTCCACCCGGCAGCGATCTGGGCTCTGAGAACCCCCCAGAGTGCTCAGGGGGTTATGCGCAGGACTGCCCTTAGAGTGGGGATGAGGCTGGAAAGAGCAAGGGGCAGGGAGCGAAGGAACACGAGTGACTCTTTAAGGCCATAACACGCAGTAAGTGAATAATGGTGGTACCATTAAGGTACCCCTTACATTTGCCAGGTCCTGTTCTAAGCATTGCATTTATACTAACTCCTTTAATATTAATACCAACCCCAGGAGGTAATCCATTTTGCAGATGAGAAACCGAGGTATTGAGAGGTTAACGGAGCGCAGCTTGTAAGGGGTGGTGCTAAGGACAGAACTGTGCTGACCGCCAGGAGTAGGTCTTATTATAACACCACTGTACAGATGAAGGCACTGAGGCACAAAGAGGTTAAGGAGCTTGCTCAAACCTACAGAGCTGGTAAGTGCGGAGCCAGAATTCAAACCCTAGGAGCCTGGCCCCCCAGCGAGGCTTTCAACCTGGACTTCCCAACTTGCAGCTACGGGGTGGAGCAGGCAGGAGACCCAAGAGGAATCCTGGCCCCGTGCTATGCAAATCGCAGTCGATCCCAGTGCGAGGGGCACAACTCGGAAGGTCCCTCGCCCGTCCCACGAGACGGTCAGGGTCTTCCACTTCCCCCCTTAGCGAATCTGCCCTACTCCTTACACTCACTCCCTCACCACCTACCCTGCTGGTTCAGCCCCTGCTGCATGCTGGAGGAGACACCAGCATGCACACCACGCACCAGACCAAAGGAGGCTTAGAGCTCCAGAATGTTCAGCACCACACGGCCCAGGGGCAGCATCTGGCCAACAGGTCCTGCAGAGGGGCTGCAAGGACACAGGTCTGTACTTAGAATAAATGCCGTGTGGGGCGGCCGGGAGGCAGGAAGGACGGAGATCGGAGGGGATGAAATTCTCCCTTCCCCTCTCCACCCCCCCTCCGCCCCCACCCCAAGCCCCAGTCTAGGCGCCGCCGCTGGGTGAGAGTCCCGGCACCTGGCTGTTCTCCACCTCTTGTCAGCCTGCGCTCTCTGGTCGGCCTCGGACTCCCTTGGGATTTCCTAGTCGACGCCTCGTGGTCTGGGGACCCGGCCCCAGCGCCTCGGGCTCTGGGCGCAGAGACCCTCCCCCAGCCGGGCCAGCCGGCCCCCCGGCCCTCCCGCCGCCGCCGCGGCCTCCCACGTAGCGTTTTGAACCCGCTTGGCGCTAAGGCAAGAACGAGCGTGGGGAGCGGGCAGGGCGAGCAGAGGCTCTAAATCTTCCTTCAATCTGTGAGTAGATGAAGTCTGAGAAACAAATTCAAAGCAGGCGCGCCTGCAGAGCCTTCCTGCAGAAATATTCCCCGGCATTCAAGCGCATCCAGGGGCGGCTCGAGCTGCCTTGTTTGGCTAAGGTCAGACGAGACTCGAGTTCTCCAATAAAAATAAATCTCAAATTAATTATGGCCTCGAGCGAGGGGCCAGACACTTGAAGCTGCAGTTGTGCAGTCTGGAGTTTTGGCGCTCGCTCGCCCGTCCCTCCCCCGCGCCCCCGCTTCTCCCCCCTCCCCCCTTCTCCCCCCCCCCCCCCCTTTGCCAGCTCGAATACCCGCCGAGGCCGCGCTGGACCCGAGGGGCGGGGGAGGAGGGAGGACGCAGGGGAAAGGATCCGCCCGACAAGCTGTGCCAGGCCTGGCATCTTTCGGGGTTTCAAGTGACCCGGGTCCGGAGGCACCCTGGGGACCCGGCTCCGACTGTCGCGTCCTCCCACCCCCAACCTGGGCTTGGGACCAAAGAAGCCCAGGAAGTCGCGTCTGGAAAGGCTTGACCCGGTCAAAAGGGCTGACAATGAGAGAGCCAAGACACGTTTCGCCCAGCCGCTCCCCTCCCGCGGGAAGCAGGACTTCCGCATGTTTGAAAATACTGTCAAGTGCGGATGGTGCGAGGCAAGTCATAGCCCCGAAGTTCCAGCGAAAAAGCTCAAAACCCAAATATTTCCTAAATACTCGCCTCCGTGTTCGTGCTTTCTGCCCGTGACCCTAGGCTTAGACATGTGTGGTGAGTTGTTTTGTTGGTCCCCCCCCCCACCCCGCCACCCCCAGACCTGGTAGCTTTTGTTTTAAATGCTGGCCCTGCTTCCTTGGCTTTGTGTGAGGGCTCCCTGACTTGAACGTGGGTCTGGGCTGGTGGAATGGGCACGGCTGGTAGCAGGCACTGGCCGCGGGTCACCAGCCCTGCCCAGTCTGGGAAAGGCCGGCAGGACAGTCTCTGGTGAGCCAGGAAAGAGGGTGTGTGCAAGTGTGTGGGCTGGGGTAACCAGTCCCTGGCTATGCTAGGAGAAGGGGGAGAGAGGAGAGAGGAAGGGAGGAAGGGGAGAGAGAAGGGGCGGGAGGGAGGACAGAAGGGGAGGGAGAGAGGGGCGAAGGGGAGGGGTTTCCCCTCCCCAACTCAAAGACAGATTTCATTTGTAGCCGGCTTCACCACAGGCTCTCTATCAATTTGTCTCAATGCAAACATTCGAAATATTCTCTTTGGCTGCTCGTGAAAACAATGTGAGCTGCCAGGATCAAACCATCTTTCCAGATGTCTGGTGGTAACCACATGAAACAGGGCAGACTTGTTTACTGTTGTGTTTGGTTAGGGCTTTTCCCCCCTTCAGGATTGAAAATAGAAGCAGCAGCAGGAGCTGAGCGGCAAACCCAGAGTTACATAAGTGGGGCACACTTGCCCACCAGCATGTCAGTGTGGGGTGGAGGGAGTCTGGAATGCCTCAGAGAGCTGTTGTTCCCAGTTGGTGGGGGAGGGGGATTCTCCTTTCTGGGTGGAGGACCTTGTGAATGGACAGGAGCTCCTCCTGGGGGGGGGGGCTCAGAACGAGCAAAAGGCATGGCAGGGGTGCCAGTCAGTAAGTCACAAAGGGGTGACCGTTATGCCAACGCCAGCCTCCACTCTCCCTCTCCCCCCCCCCCATCTTCAAAATTACGAAATTGCCATAGCTTTGGTTTTCAGGGAGAAACAGAAAGTGCTATTGAGCTCCACGGTGAAAACAGGAGGGCAAGTCCTCAGTTTAATCTAGTTGCATATTGAGCAACTCCCAATGGGAGAGACAGCTGCTGCTGCAAGGAATTGGGGGTGCTAGGCTTACTGGGGTAACTGTACTGATCAGTGCAGTGAAGGTAATAGGATCTTTGCTCAATAGAAGTTGGGAAGAGAGACCTAGACAACATTTTTGCCATAGAGGAGCCTTCTCAAGCACTTGGAGGAGTGCGTCAGGAAGGGGGAACAGCGGCTCCAGTGGGGTGGCCATTAGCAACCTCAGTGTTTGCCCAGGACCCGGAAGGGGGCCTCTGGGTGGTGGAGTTGGAATCCCTTCTGCCCGAAAGAGGGCCGATGTGGCTGGGGGTGCCGGGTTTTTGGCCAGGTTCGGGTGGGAAGTGGTCTCCCCGCACCCTCCTGAAAGCCCTGTTGTCGTTTGAAGGTCGACAGAGTCTGGGCTGAAAAGGAAACAATTTGGGGTTTGAAAGGATGTAATTCATTCTTCCTTTCCCTTTAACCTCTTTCCTCTCTGGAAAGCATGTGGAAAAGCTGAAGGGAAGAGTGAGAGGGCAGGCGGTCGGCCTAGGGGAGGAAAGGGTTAAGCCTGATTTCTTTTAATTGAACTCCAGAACTGGTGGCCCCAGGCAAAGGGGGGGGGGGGGACTGACCCCGCTAGCGGTAACCAGATGTGGCGGTCCCAGGGGAGCCCCGGAGCAGACCCCTGGATTGAGAAGCAGACAGGAGGTGGGGGGGTCGGCCCGGCCCCCATCCCACCCCCACCCCACCCCCACCCCACTCCCCCATACGCACACCGAGTCTCAATTGCTGGCAGGCTGCACCCGCCACTCCAGGTCTGGTCACGTTCAGACCCGCGTCTGTATTCGAACCCAAAATTGGAGCTGAATTGATGAGACTAATTTCGAGAGGGGGTGGGGGGAGGGAGGGAGGGAGGCGAGCTAGCTTTCTGGCTCAATTGCTCCAGAAGAAATAAAGAATTAATAAGTCACCTTTTTCGCCGCTGTGGACACCCTTTTGAATTTTTTTTTTTTCTTTCCAATTGACTCGGATCTCCTCTGGATTTTTTTTTCCTCCTTCCCCGGGTGGACTCTTAAATAAAAGTGAAAAAGTCCAAAGCGTGGTCTGGAGAGCGTGGACAAGGTAACCTGTTTGGGAGGTTGGGGAGAAGGGAGTCAGGCCGAGAGCGCCTGGGGGAGGAGTGGGGTGGGGGGATGTCTCCTCGCTGCGCGCCGGACTCCTGAGGCTGCCCCAACTGGAGGGTTCGGCGGCACTGCAGAAAGACGGGGGAGGTCTCCGGGTGGCGGGGGCCGACAAGGCGGGCCAAAAGTCGGCTGGCCTCACGGCTGGGTGGGGATGACGGTGCCGCGATCTTGAGTGCTGCGCTCTGCAGACCTGTTGACCAGTGTGGAGGGAACGTCCCGCGGTAGCGTAGGTTTCTTGGGGCTTGGAGTAGCATTGCATAGGCGGCTCTGGCCGAACGCTGGGACTTGGGCCATCTGGTCCAAGTAAAGTGCAAGGGGTTGGACCCTAGAAGGCGCGGAGAAGTGGCCTATGGTGCTGCCGGTCCTGGCCCTGGGCGGGCGCCGGGAGCTCTCCAGGAGCAAAGGGCCGAGGCGCGCCGCCCGGAGGGCGCCCTTCTGCTAACAATGCACTGGGAGCCTAGTCCTCGCCCCCGATGGTGGGGTCCTTCCGAAACCGCCCAGAGTCCGCGTCGGCCGGTGAAATAGCTCCCGGAGTCTGCCGCGACTCGGCAGCCGAGGGCCCGAGTGGAAAAATTCCCATTGGATGCATTTTTTTAATGGTTGGTTTCCTTCGGTCTGAGTCCGGATCTTCCCGGTCAGTAGGCTCCAGGTTATCCCCAGTCCGAGTTAACTTAACCCCCCCCCCCCCCCATAAGTTTACTCCGGCTGGAAAAAGCATTAATGAACCTATCTGTGGGAAGAAACGGAAAGGGAATGAGTCAAGAGGGCCACCTTCGGCCAACGGCCCCGGGAAAAGGAAGGAGGCCAAAGGCGTTTGGTTTTGGACTTTGGGGGAAGGTGTTGGGGGTGGGGGTGCAGACTGCGGGAATCAGGGCGCGGGCGCCGGGCGTGGACCCCGGCATTGTTCCCAGCTCTCTCTTATCTCCCAGGAGCAAGTATCCTGTGTGCGCTGCGCACGAATGTATCTGGGCATCTCCGGGTATATTTATATAGTGTGTGTGATGCGAAAAGCAGGACCAGCAGAGGGGAGGAAGAGGGGGTGTGGGGGGAGGGAAGACGAGGGAGAGAGCAGAGGGGAGAGAAGAGAGAGGAGAGCGCGAGACAGAGAGAGAGAGAGAGAGAGAGAGAGAGAGAGAGAGATAGGACTTCCTCCCCGATTCGCAAAGTGAAGTCACTTCCCAAAATTAGCTGAAAAAAAAGTTTCATCCGGTTAACTGTCTCTTTTTCGCTCCGCTACAACAACAAACGTGCACAGGGGAGCGAGGGCAGGGCGCTCGTGGGGGGCACGCAGGGAGGGCCCAGGGCGCCAGGGAGGCCGCGCCGGGCTAATCCGAAGGGGCTGCGAGGTCAGGCTGTAACCGGGTCAATGTGTGGAATATTGGGGGGCTCGGCTGCAGACTTGGCCAAATGGACGGGACTATTAAGGTAAGCGACTGGGCAGTGGGCGCGGGAGCGGCGGGGCCGGCCGGGGCGGCGAGGCAGCGGGCAGGCTTGGCGCTGGGCGCCGGGGTCCCGGAAGACGTGGCCACTCTCCCTTCCTTCCGTGCCCCGGCTTCGCGCCGTCTCCTCCCGCTCTCCGGTGGCGAGTCTCACTCGCGGGCGCGACCCTCCGGGTTCACGACCGACAGCGATCTCCCCCCCCCCCCCCTCCGCACCCCTTGTCCCGAAGCCGTGTCCGGCCCGCTCGTACGTGCTGCGGGCCGGGCTGCGGACGGAGGTCCGCGTGAAACCTGGGGACCCCGGGAGCAGATCCAAGGCAGGGGCCGGGGACCCCCGGGTCCATCACTCTCCCCATCCCCGGGCAAGCTGGGCGTCTTGGCCCAGGCGCCGGGCACTGGCCCGGCGGCCGGCTTCTTCTTACCCGAGGCCGAAGGCGACGGGGGCGGGAGATGCAGCCGCCACCAGCTCTGGTCCCCGCCTGGAGGGCCCTGGGGCGGGCAAGTGGATGGGTTGCAGGCGGATCGGGGTGCAAGTGAGTGTGTCTGGGGGTCTGTCTGAGCGGGCTCCTCCAGATGGAATCCCCTGTTTACATGTCAGCGCGGGCTGGTTTCCCTTCCTCTTGGTATTTGCGTTGCCGGCTCTCGGCGCTCGGGAGCTGCCGGCTCCCCGGGACTGACGGGCGGGCCTCGGCGCTCAGCCGGCAGGGGGGTCTCTCTGCGGCCCCGCTCCGCGCCGCCCCCCCAGCCCCAGCCCCCGGCCCCGGCTCTCCGCGCCCCGGCGTGCGCCGACTCCGGGGGCAGGGCGCGCTCCACGGTTTCCCAAAGAGGGTCCCGCGCCCTGCACAGCCCCTTCTCCTTCGGTGGCCGGCGCTGAGCCCACGGCCCCGGCGACCGCCCTGCCAAATCCACCCCCCACACCCCCCCTCGCGTCACCCCACACACCTCGCGCCTGGGTCTGAGTTGCAAAATGCAGCCCAGAGGGGTGGCCGAGGGTCTGGGTTTCGAGTCAGACTTCAGAAGTGTTGATTGCCTGCTCCTTCTGGAAGCGAGAAGTGGGGCCAGGAGCAGGGAGGAGGGACACCCCCTCAAGTGACTGACCTTAGAGGACCGAGAGCAATGAATGGGACCAGGAGTCGGCTTCCAGGCTGTCCCGCAACACCAAGCAGGAGTCAGTCTGGAAAAACTATTAGGCTGGTGAGGTGGGGACTGGCAGAGCCCGCCATTCCCCAGAACCCAAAGGAATCAACTTCTCGCTCAGTGCTGAGTTAAGAGGAGACTAAGATGTTGTGCTTGGAGAATTGAAGAGATTTTTATCATTTGGGTGGAGTAGTGGTTTTTATTTTCTAAGGTTTTTTTTTTTTTTCCTTTTCTTTTCTGAAAGTTTGAAACATGCTGACTTAGGTAAAAGGCACCAACAGAAGGAACTTGAAAATCTGGAGAGGCGATAACTGGTTGTACTGGGTTAAGGGGAGCCTCTGTGAGTCTGGATTCTTCCAATTTAAAGTGCGTGGGGGTGAGGAGTGTCCTTATAGCGAGGGTGGAGGTGGCCACTGGTCATTTGCGCCTGCTCCTCTGCCTGCGGGCGTGTGCTTGCAAGTGTCTGTGTGTCCCAGGTTTGGTAAAAGGATGCTCTGCTCTAGAAACCTGCCCCCCTCATCAGGACTCTTACCCCTTACCCAGAAGCACTCCCTCTGATCCGGAAGGTTGGTAAGATGGCTCCAGGGTCTTGATGTGGACACCCTAAGGAGAAGTGAAGCAATATCTCCATGATACTCGGACCTCTAAGGCCCTGAGCAAATGGAGGAAGCTGTGGTCTGTGTACCCGAGATGTGCTAACCTCTTTAGATACACACACAGGGACTGGCGTGGCAGGCAGTGAGAGCAGGCTTAAGGACCCTGGTGCTTCATGCCAAGGATGGAAATAAAGGTCTTCTTTTTCATGTGGGTGGTGGGAGCCTGGGAGCCCCTCCAAACCCTCCTCAGGAGCACCCTTGTCTCCTGTCCAGGTGACCCGGCTATGCAGACGCACCCACAGAGCAGCGACTTTCAGAGTTATCTTTGGTCACCCAAAGTCTGCAGAATTGACTTGCTGGTGTATACTTTGGTATTGAAAGTGTGTGAAAGCCAGTTTCCTGTTCCTGTGTGACCTTTGGACCTTGATGTTCCCCAGACCCTGTTCCGGAGATGATTCCAGCACTGTCTTTGCAGGGGACAGTGGACAAGGGGAGGCCCGTGGATTTCTGGTCTCCGTGTGAGAGTGCACGGTCCATTAGACCCATGTGAAGTTCAAAATCTTTGTACAAATGAAACAGTGGGACTAAACTAGCTCTACAGTAGTAACTTTCGAATCCTCTCTTCCTAATATATCACATTATATGCTCCCATAAGGACATGTACCTGCATGTTCACGAAATCTAGTTTTATACAGATTGAGGTCTGTAGACAGAAACCTAGAATGTGGGTTCCCACTTTGAGTGACCTTGACAAATCATCTTCGAGTAATTCCGGAATGTGATTTTTATGCACCTGCATATTTCTTCCTCAACTATAAGGCATGTCTATCTTTTAAAATACCTCTGGGTCTCAGCACTAAGGAGGTATTTGCTCCAGGATGCCAGGGGAGTCTGGATTTCTTTGCAGAGGGTTTTTATTCTGTGCATAATTTACACAACTCAGTGTTTTCAAAATCTTAATCTCGCTGCCCTTGTTACAAGTCCTTCTGTGTCATGTTCCCTTCTCCTCTCCAAGAATGTCTCCTGGGAAGGCTCTGAGCATCACGTTAGGAATACTAACATTTTCAGGATCCATTCCGCACTTCTTCTGCCACACACAAGTTAACCCGAGATATTAAACAACACCTACCCCACCCCTGCTCCCCACAGTGATATTATCAGTGTTGAAAATCACGTGATACGGGTTGCTGCTCAAGAGATGACCTGGTTTCAAAACCTGCCTCTTGGTTTTTTGCAGTCTTCAATTGAATCTCATTCTTCCATCCAGGAAAGCTTGATTCAATGCCCACGGTCCCAATTAAAGATGGGGAAACGACCCCTGAGGATGCAGACATGGTGAATGAGACAGAGAAATGCACAGCAGACTCCAAGTCAAAAAACTTGAGTCCATTCTCAATTGTTACTCGGTTCCTGTGGGCCCTACAGTGAGGCATCTCGGTTCCTTGAATGTCAGTTTCCTCATCTACAAAATGGGGCCAAGGTGCTCCCTTGCCAGAAATCAGAGTAAGGATTAAAGAAAGCTTAGTACCTTAGCTGAATGTACATGAGTTGAATTTCTCCTTGGGGATAGGGCTTGTGGGGATCGATTGGTCAGAGCATTAGATCAGAGCTCTGGATTTACCATAAGACATATTTTATTAGTTCAACATAATATTAATATTACTATAATATTAATCACGCATCTTTTATGCTCCAAGGGTCTGCTTTCTGTGTTGAGGATAAAACAGGTATCAAAACCCTGCTGGCATGAATACTCTACGGAGGTGGCAGACGCATAAATAAATAATTCTGTGTCCAGGAGTGATACCCCTTCTGAAGAACAATGAAGCAGGTTAGGGGATAGAAAGTGATGTGGTCGTATCAGCCAGGATGGTCGGAGAGGATGCTTCGATAAAGCCACAATCGAGCAGAGACACTTTCAGTTTTCATCCTTTACCTCAGGAAAATGCAGCACCATACAACCCCTAATGCTGGGAGAGCAAAATGGGAAAGATAGGTTGAGGTCAGCGCTGGGCTCTGAAAAACAGCACAGAGACCAATGTGGCAGATGGGGCCAGGAGGATGGGTCATCGCTGACAGGACAGTGCTTATCCAGTCGGGAAACTTCAGGATGGTAGCGGAGGAGGAACCAGCAGAGTGAGGAGCACTTGGGAACAAAGACTTTACTTCTGCCCTCAGAAAGGGGTCTTGCCTTTGTTTTGAAGAGTGAACTGCCTCCCTCTCCCCCCCGCCGCCCCCCATCTTTTAACCTTCCTATCGCCTGGATTCATGAGGACTCCAGGCCAGATAGACTTTGTCAGTTTATCTGTCCCCATGACCACATCGAATTGTTTGCCTCAGGTAATTACCAAATGGTGACCCCTGTTTTGCTTGTGAATAATTCCTACAAAAATCTTCCTTCCGCTTCTGCTGCCATTCGAATTCAAGTTTACAGGTTTGCAACTTTAGAACTTTACAGATTACTGAGCTCCACGTGCGCATTCTATGGGTGGGGAAACTGAGGCCCAGAGTTATTTAATGAATTATCTAAGATCACACAGCTAACTCCTGACAGAGTCAAGATGAGAATTCAGGGAGCCTAACCCTCCAGCTAGTGTTCTTTCCATGACACCACGAAGATTTCATTTGCTTTCATTACGTTATCATGAATTATAGAATCCCGAAGGCAGTGGGTATGTGAGAGAAGTAGACAGAGAAACACAGAGAGAGAAGTCTTTAAAAGAAAAATCATGGCGTATCTAGCACTTTGAACTAAAGACATTTCTGTTATTTAATGAATAATGTATCACTACCATCTTGAAGTATGTCCGTATTTTTTTAAAAAGTCCAGATTTTCAGATAGGATTTTTAAACTGCTGTTTTTCAAAAGAAATCCTTCTTTTCCTATAGACAAACAAGGTCTCCATTACCAGGGGACAACAAAAAGTACAGCATTTTGCTTAAATAGCCAATGGGCCCTTCTATAGACTGGAGGCAGGTGGGATGAATTCCTATTTCAATTCTTTGAATAATTGAATATTTGACTATTTAAGTTAAATATATTCAGATGCATTACAATATGCCTTACTGGCTCATCTTTCAGACTGTGTAGTAGGTAGGTCTTGGAAAACAACCACATTAAATAAGATTCCAGATTTCGATGTCTGCTTCTGTTTGGGGTCAACCAGTTAACTTGGCATTGGTTTTTAAAAAGCAGTTAATTTAAACCAAGTCTATCTTCTAGAAATGTATAACAGTCATCTAATGCTAGTACTGAGTTGCCTGGGGGGGCAAAAATGTTGGGAAAATTTTTATGATGATGAATCGCCGGGCAGGATTTCTAATGGACTGAGGCCTTTATCCTACCTCAAACTTCAAAAACATATCCTCAAATTGTAAGTCAATACTCAGGCCATCCTCGTCTTCTCTGAAAGAAGTCTTTTTCTATCTATAGCTTGGTAGACAGGTTTTCAGGGTACAGACCAATTGAAAATCTACTATTTTCATTCATTTTAGACAATTAACTACAATATGTAGGTCTAGAATCCTGTTTTTGTTTTGTTTTGAATAACATGACTTTCTTTTTTTAGCCTGTAGTTAAAACAGTCTTTCTATCTTTGGCTTGTTGTTTTGTGACAAATTGAGAAGGCCAAAGGACATTGGCTACTGTGTACACACACACACACACACACACACACACACACGTGCGCGCGCACACACACAATCTCATAAAATCATCAACCAGAATAACAGTTTTTCTAGTAACCTTAGATCTTTGCAGGTGTCTTTTCCTTGCTATACTCTGCTTCATTTTCTGTTGCTTTAATGATTTATATCTATAGTGCTCACTCCATTCATGTATCAGTTCATCGGTGGGGGGGGGCATTACTAAGTGACGTCACTGTGATTCTTCCACTGACCTCATAGACCCAACATCAGTAGCCTGTGTACTTGGAGATGTTTCCCAGAGGCAATGGGTGGGATTTTTCTATCCCCATATTGTCACTCTTGGAGCCAATATCTTGGAAGTTTGACAGAATTAGACAATCTATGGAATAACCTTTTCTGTGTGAAGCTGGCTGGTTTTATGAGACTCTGTAACCTTTGCCTTGCTGGCGTCATAAACTGATGCCAGTCATATTAATGCAAGTCAGTAAGCATGCAAATCAGCAAGGCCTTTTGCATGACTATAATGCAGGGTAACTAAGTGTTGTCAAGATATAATGCTAGTGGCAAAAAGGCTGCTGGGCTGGAGACTGAGCAGGAGGATGGGATGTGAGTGTACACAGAGAAATGCAGTAAGTGTTATGGTAGCCTCAAGGAAGGAAAGAGCCATTTCCACTGGACAGGCACAGAAAGACCCAACACCAATAGTCATGTGTACGGTCCCTTCTATTTACAAAGCACAAACACTTTTTGCATAAACACTTGCCTTTAATCCTTTTGATAGCCCTTTGGGAGATAATACCACCATGTCTCCATTTTGTATGGGAGAAATTAACGTTCAGGAAAGTTAGGTAAGTTATTTAAGGTGACGGCTAATAGATGACAGAGTTGGGTTTCAAGCCCAGGGTTTCTGATTCCAGAATACCTGCTTTTCCTATATACACCTTGCCTCTTGGCATAGGTGGACCTGGACCTTGGCTTTGAAAGATCGGTAGGACTTGCACAAGAAGAAATGGTTCAGGGGCTTTCTTAGAAGTCAGAATACTTTGGTGATGGGGTGGGTGGGTGGGCCGGGTGCAAATGAAGGCAAAGGTAGAAGTGAAAAGATTGGATGGAATTGATTACGGAGGACCTTCAATGTCATAACAAAGAATTTAGGTGTAGAAAGGAGGAGTCACACAATTTTGAAGAGAGGGATGACCAAGTACAAATCTCTTAGGAATGGAACCCTTCCTGTCCTCATCCTACTCCTTGGGAAATGGAGAAAGAAGTGGCTCCATCACTTGTCAGAGGACGCAAAAAGTGACTAACAGGGTTAGAAAGCCAGCGATAGACTCAAACCATGCTATCAGCCGTCTTTTAAGATACCTGTTGATTAAACATGGCGTCAGGGAAGGGAAAAGAAACTCTATTTCGCTAGATCTCATAAAAATGTGATTTTCCTCTTCACTCATGTCAGTGTGTCTTCTTTCTCAGTGTTCTAGAGATTTCACCACAAGCCGTCTTTTCGACTGGGCCATCTATCCTGGGGTACAACTGTAGTTCCTTTTGAGAATGAGTCAGCAGATAGTAATTGTGAAGAGACAAAAGGAAAGGTTGTTTCCCTGAGACTCAAATCAAATTTCGATGGAAATTCAGACAGGTCTGACATACTTTCACAATTTGGTTATGCCTATCCACCTCATTTAGGAATACTGAAATTTCACCCAAGCAAACCAGAAACTCGGTTAGCGCCATCATTCCAAGCAGGATCAGAGATTAAATGTTCAGATGCATTTTCACGTCATTCAGTTCCACTTTACAACACCTTCCGATTTGTTTATGCCTACAAAAATGAACCAAAAATGCCGACATATTTAAGATGGTTCCCACCTTTGGGGAACAGTGTACCTGCCATGCAGTTCATGATCAAAACCCCAGAGTGTGTAAAGTTTTCAAGTTACCTCCTGGAGAATGTAGACTGGAAAACTGAAATGTTTTCCCAACAGCAGAGCCCATTTACTCAGATAGTGCTATGTGTCCAAGGTAATGAAAGACCATGTGTCACATCTCAGTGCACACATGCAAGAGGCCAGAATTACAGGTGCCATGGGAGCTCTAACCTTGCATTTCTAGACACGTGTGGGTTTCACATGTCTACTGGAATCTAACATTCCAGTAGCAGAGTTGTTGGGTCCGCGTATATGGGTATTCATTGATTTTAGGTGTGAAGAGATCTGAGAATGAATGAGTTTGCACTGTTGTTCATGTGGCAGAAATGCGAACAGTTATTATTATAAAATTACTCAGCTTGTGAGTTGTCTTTATGTTAATGCTGTTACAATCGATATAAACACATATATTTAGATCTCAGTTCTTATGCCTGAAGAGTCATTTCACCTTTCGGCATTTATCACTTAATTCATAGTCCTTCATTTATTCATTCAACCCAAAAGTGAATAATATAGCCGGGCACAGTGCTCAACAGAGCTCCATGTAAAAGAACAAGAACACAATGCTTACAGTATTCCTTCCAGACTTCTAGAGGATAGAGCTTTGTCTGCTTCCAGATTCTAAGCTCTGACTATTAGAGATTCCAAGATCAGCAATATTCATTGGGGGAATCTTATTTGTGGCTTTTTACTATAAAGAAATTTAGGCACATTTTCCCAGTGGTAACATCCAGCTTATAATTTCCATTGTCTCTTTGCTCTTGGTGATACTAGTCTGTTGTACGGACCTTTTTTGGAAAACCAGGGCCTCGGCCAGGGAGACGACACCTTTTTCTCCCTTTCTCAGCTGTAGTTCTTTAACACAGAGAAAAATACCATAAATCAAGGGCAAAGATAAATGAGAAACTGAAGAATATCCCTCAGATATAAAAAAAAGGCAAATGTCCTAGTATACAAGATTTTTTACAAGGTAATAAGAAAAAGATAGACAAGTTGGCAGTAAAGTAGGCAAAATTGCTATGATAGACAATGCTAGAACAAGAAATAGAAATGGCCAATAGGCATATGAAAAGAATTTCAAGCATGTGCATAAACATATCCAAATGAAAATCATGAAATTCCAATATTTATCACCTATGAGTACAGTGTAACAAAGATTAAAACAGCTTAATAATGCCTCATGTTGGGGCGCGTGGGTGGCTCAGTCAGTTGGGCATCTGACTTGGCTCAGGTCATGATCTCGCGGTCCGTGAGTCCGAGCCCCGCGTCTGACAGCTCAGAGCCTGGAGCCTGCTTCAGATTCTGTGTCTCCCTCTCTCTCTGCCCCTCCCCAGCTCATGCTCTGTCTCTCTCTGTCTCAAAAATGAATAAACGTTAAGAAAAAAATTTTTTTATTATTATTATTTTTTTAACGTTTATTTATTTTTGAGACAGAGAGAGACAGAGCATGAACAGGGGAGGGGCAGAGAGAGAGGGAGACACAGAATCTGAAGCAGGCTCCAGGCTCTGAGCTGTCAGACGCGGGGCTCGGACTCACGGACCGCGAGATTGTGACCTGAGCTGAAGTTGGACGCTTAACCGACTGAGCCACCCAGGCGCCCCTCCAAAAAAATTTTTTTTTTTTAAATAATGCCTCGTGTTAGAAAGTGTAAGGGGAAGGGCACCTGGGTGGCTCAGGGGGTTAAGCATCTGACTCTTGATTTCCGCTCAGGTCACAATCTCAGCGTTGCGGGATGAAGCCCGACGTGGGCCATGAACTGGGTGTGAAGTGTGCTTAAGATTCTCTCCCTCCCTCTCTCTCTTTCTCTCTCTCTCAAAGAAAAAAAGAAAAGAAAGGGTAAGGGGGAAATGTCACTCCTTATCTCATGGGGGGAATCTAGCTTGGTACATTCTGGATGGCACATGGATTGGAAGCATCGATCGAGATGTTAAATATTTACAGAAGTTTGTTAACAATTCCAGTTTCTAAAAATTTAGCTTATGGACATGTCCACTCAGATAGGAAAGATATATGTACGTGAAGTTTTCTGTACCAATGTAATAGCAAAAGTTGGAAAGAATCTGAGTATCCATCAACAAGGAACTTGTTAAAAACGCTATGGAGGATGTATATAAGAAAACACCGTGCAAGTGTTACATGGAATAAAATCAATTGTCCAGACACACTGATTTAGAAAGTTCCCCCAAGGTATACCTTCACATGGAAAAAAGCAAGTTACAAAACCTGTGGTCCCATTTTTGTATAAATATATACGTAAATACACAAATAAATAGAAAATGCACCCGTAGGCATGGTTATGCATAGACAATTTCTGGAAGAATATGCAAGAGGCAATTAACAATGGTTGCCTCTTGGCAGGGAGAAATAGACTTATTTTTCACACTATAAACTTAGGTAGTCTGTGATTTTTTTTTAATCACTAGTATATATTACTTTTTAAAAAATTTTGTAAAAGGATGTAAAAAATAAAGAGGGACTTTAGAAACAGACATGTCAAAAAATGGGCCAGACACCAGCATTCTAACCCAAATGTGCTGATTTCAGAGACTTTTAGGTCCCACTCTGTAGTGAATACAGAGTTAAAATCATCCAGCCTGGGATCCAGAGACCTGAATTCTGGCCCCGGCTCTGCCACAAATGAGTGATAGGATCTTAGGCAAGTCACTTCAGTCCTTCCAAATTCATGCACATTTTCTCATGTTAAATGTTTTCTCGAGTATCCAATGAGGGTATAATTTCGAATTTTCCTTTGAGCTCCCACGCTCATAAAACTCTGATCCCTGACAGGCTTCAAAAACATTGCTTATTTGGGGGTGTGGATGAGTGAGCCTCTCATAGAAGTTCTATTGGAGCCCATGTGGCTCTTCTCTGCCATCTCGGGACTGAATTCTAGAGTGATCTTTGAGGCCAGTTGAAGGCTGGGGCTCTCGGAGGTGCTTTGTGAATTTCTGTGAGCTGGTTGTTGTTATTACCAAGTGACACTGGAGCTGTGCTAATCCCTTTGCACTAATGCAAACTAAGAATAGGGCCTAACTCCGCTATGGGGTCTTACACTCTTTCCCAAAATTTGGTCTCATTTAAAACCCAAAACACATTTGGCCCCAAGCGCCTTTCCCCTGGACTTTTAAAAAAATCCTGTTTAATTGAAGGGAAATTGAATTCGTCTGGTTTTGATTCATTTACACTTAACCCTTAAGAAAACGATATTTTTGAGGACTTATTTGATGTCCAAGAAGAATTTTGAGCCTCTTAATGAGTTTTCTGGAAGGCTTTTTTTCTTCTTCTTGAAACAGGAAGTGGTGCTATGCTATGGGCAAAAACACAGTCAACCCCGAGAGGCCCCAATTCAGTTTGAAACTGTATCACCCACTATTTTACATGAACCCCCAATGGCCCTAGCCAAGGCCTGTCTTTCCCTACTTCTTACTTAAGAGCAAGGGGCTCACTCACCTTCCATCTGAGAGGGGATAGCAATGAAGAGGAAGGGGGAGAAATCAGAGTCATAAGAAAAAAAAAATATGAGCTATTTCTCTAGCTCTTACTATGTGCCAATGTCTGTTTTAACCTCTATAGAGATGCTCACTTTTGATCCTTATACCAACCCGATGATGTATGTATTGTTTCCGTTTCGGAGAGGTAGAGTAACTTACCCAAAGTCATAACGGTAGACAGTGGAAAAGCAATGATTTGAACCTAATCCTGTTTGCCTACCGAGCTCATAGAGCTCAGCCACTGTGATACGTTGCCAGATTGACACATACATCCATGAAGGTCAGGCTCCAGATCGAACCCACCTATTGAAGATCATGTAAGTTTTGTTGCTTTTTGGCAATGCCCTTCAGTCTAAGTGACCCCACCCTTAGTCCGCACTTGTCAGATTCATGGCATATCTCAATTCTCTACCACCCTTTATTCCAGAAGCCTAAGCCCTGTATTTTTCCTAGGTAAGAGTCCCTGCCCAGTCTTTCTAGCAGGTGTACTGGACAACAGGCCAGCGACCGTGAAACCTCCAGGTTCTGTTTTGCTTTAATGAGCCCACGAGATGATAAAAAAGACCAAGTTTTGTAGCTCAGTAGAAAATAGCGTATTCTTTGACTTACAATGCTTCTCCTTTTCCTTCCTTACCTTTTCTCCTCTCCTTTTCTCTCCTGTTCTAACTCTTGCTCTCTTCTCATTCTCTTTCACTGATATACACACACAAACTACACGCACTTGGAAACACACACACACACACAGATCTGGGGCTTCTGCAAAACACAAAGAGGGAATGTTTTGCAAGGTTAAAAGGAAACCATCGAGAAAGGCTAACTTCAGCTCCAGTTTCTCCTGAATAGCATTTCTTGTTATTTCAAGGCTGATTGACTTATAACTGCATCCACAGCCACCTCACATCAGTTCCTTTTATCAGCCCAAGTGAGACTTCCTGTGGACTGGCCCAGCTTCCTGATGTATTTCCTTTTTCCTCTGGCAGAACAAAGAAAACCATAGCTCCAAGGATACTTGGGACCAAACATAATTTCACACTGAAGAACCTATTCTTTTAAAATTTTCATTCTCAATGCGTCGGGCCGAGGACCTGTCTTTGCAAGTTTTTCGCAGCATTCTGTACGGCAGTGTGATGGACCTCACGTGCAATTATCAGGGGTCCATGAGCCACTTGAAGTCCTCCTAGTTGTAGTTGGATTCCATTCCAGGAGGGAAACTGAACCCGTTCTCCTCACTAACACTACACGAGCACCCCCCAACCCCGTACTCGTGTACACAGCTTCAAGAGTCACATGGAACACCTCTGTGTTTAAGGTTTACTCTTTTGTTAACCTAATTCGGCATAACAGCAAAGAAACCCTCTTATTAGCTATTTCATTCTAGCTATGTTTGAAACTCTAACTCTAGAAACATGTATCTAAGCAAAGAAGCTTTGAAGTATCTCCAAAGGGTCATTGACGTCAGTGGAAGAAGAAATTCCAGAAATTGGGATGAAGCTGTTGCTTTCCTCGCTTGCCCGGAGTATGTCATATCACTCCTTACCACTCGGCCTTGCCACCTGCTGTGCACATTATTTCTGAAAGACCCTGAGGCACAATCCAGAGTAATAGGGAACTACCAAGGGAGCTAGCTGTTTCCTCTGTCATATGGCCTAGTGCAAATATCACAAGTTGTCAACTTACACTATACTCCCTGAAACTCTTAGAACCTAAGAGGCCATTGCACAGGAAAGATAACTGAGGCTTCAAGACATGATGTGTCTAAAGGTGAGAACCAGGCAAAAAAGACTCGAAGCAGGACTCGGGTATTCATGCGCCCAAACAACACCTTTGCCATAAAGGTGTTTCCGGGAGCAAAGTTATCAAGACCTAATGAATTCATGCTTTCTTTGTTCATCTATCTTATTTCCTTACAACTGTACAATACTCCCAGGGAATTGAAGGTGGCACTTTGCACAGAAACCAGCTAGGCATCTAAGCAATCATGCAGCCACCAAATGTTACTAAAGTCATTTTTTTGTCTACAAAGATCACAGATTTGGGTTTGTTTTTAATTTTTTTAATGTTTATGAGAGAGAGAGAGAGAGAGAATGGTGGGGGAGGGCAGAGAGACAGGGAAACACAGAATCCGAAGCAGGCTCCAAGCTCTGAGCTGTCAGCACAGAGCCGGATGCGGGGCTCAAACCCACGGACCATGAGATCATGACCTGAGCCAAAGTCGGATGCTTAACCAACTGAGCCACCCAGGCGCCTCAAAGATCACTGATTTGAAATGGAAAACAAACTGAAACTGAAATGTGGCTCCCCAGGCAAGCAACTTATTTCTAAGATGACAGGGCTAATTCATCATTGTTAATTCATACTGATTTCTCCCAACCCAATCCTCAATGCATCATCTCTAGATGAAAATAGATTGAAAGGGTATTTCAAAGAGGAAAATAACTCAGAAACTATATGGCGTGAGGAGAATGTGTGAGAGTGGGGTCAGGGATTACTGGGGTACTAAGCACCACATACCCTGCTTTGGCAACTCCAGATGGAAAGGCAGGGACTGCACGTGTACATGTATGAGCCTCAGACCTTTCTGTTCCTGGCACGTACTCTGCCCCTAGCCCTGTACCAGGTTTGTGACCAATCAGGAATCCTAGAACATAGATCCATGAGTTAACTCCTGCAGCTCTTCCAGCCCTGATAATCCTGTCTGTAGAGATTCTTCTAAGGGCCTTGGAATTCTCCTCAATAAGAGTATATTGGGCCAAAGGGCACAAGTAATCCCGTTCGAATAGGGTCTTTGGTGCAGCATAGGACTTCTCTAGGGGCAAGGACTTGAGGGGCGCCTGTACTTTCTGCACTGTTCTAGAAAGGGGAGGGAGTAAGAGCAGACTACTTTTTTGGAAATGTCATTTCAGGAAACTGGCATGTGGAGAATTTTCCCAGGGTGACTTAGTGAAGGTACGCAGGCCTGTGGATTTGCTGCTCTGGACGCAAGGGCCTCTAAGCCCTTCTTTCTGGAGATTGGCGGATCTCTGTATACTTACTGGGTCTGTAGTGTGGTAAAGGAGTACCAGGGTCATCCTCACATCCTTCCCCAAATTTGGCCCCAGAAAAGCTTATAGACAAGCCATGACCAGGTAGTGGGGCTGGGTTGGAGTTTATCATAATTAACCATTTCTTCCCATCACTTTCTCTGCCCAGAGCACCTTTCCCCCGCCCCCGCCCCCCCCCCCTGTTGATTTTTAAAACCCTGTGTGTATTTCATGGGAAATTTCACACGCCTGTTTCTGATTCACTTCCAATTAAAGGCTCAAAATGCTGGTTTTGTAAGAGTTCTTTGATGATTCAGTTTCATGCTGGTTCATCTTTTTTTCCCTCCTAAAAGCCCACAGAATTTTAATAAATGTTCCTCAGACATTTGCATGCTTAATTGTTAAAAATAATTGGAAACAGGAGAGAACATTTAAGTATTGTGCAGAAAACGTGCACATTTACTAGGGTAAAGAGAGAGACAGATGCCTCGGTGCAGGTGAACTCCTATGGAAAAATAAGGACTATCAATGAAGCTGGGCAACTAGGTATGCCCACTACTGCAAGGGAGGGGTGGCTCTGACCTCGGGTCTTCTAGAAGGCTCAAGGGAGTGTCACATGAAACATAGGAGTCCTTAATGTAGCCGGTCGACGCCACCAACACGCTGTCGGTTGAATGGTCAGTTTCATGGGAGGAGGAACAGGTGGATTGGCATTTTCCAGATGCTAATGTTGCTTTCAACTCCCTTGGGATCAGAGGGAGTTAGTGGTTTGCAATTAGAGCAAACCTCATCCTCCACCCTGCCTCATAGACATTAAAAAGGTTTAATGATGAGCCTATCCAGGTACACCTCTGCACATTAGCGGAAGACTCTTCCAAAGCAGATCTGTGCTCCCCGAGAAGAGGCCCCTTATCCTATCTACGTATCAGTCCCTCTAAAATGCTAAGGGGTTGGGTAATTTCAGTTCTGCTCCTGGTTTGGCCTTAGGCTGACTGGACGACATTGGGCCAGTTACTCTCCCTTTCTAAACCTCAGCTTCTCCATCCACCCAAAAGGATTAAAACTACTAGCAGGAACCCTCTTCTCCCACGGATTTGGCAAGAAATGTGGAGTGATGAGTTGCTTTGAATTTTTTGGAGCAAGGCTTTAATGAATTGCTACAGTTTGACTATTGAGTGGCTCATTACATGGTTCTTCTTACTGTCAATTGTAAATCATGCAACATTTTTGTTGTTGAGCCTTGTTTGAACTTTTTACTAAGGAATCACCCTTCTGTCATTATTCTTTGGAGCTGGTTAGCAATATTCAGTCGGCCTGAGTTATGAAATGTCACTTTGTGCTCACACAATGTAATGTGGGAATGCTGTGTGCTGTGTGGTCCTTCTTGCCTAAGAAGGGGAACCCAAAAATCTTGTGAAGCTGGCAGTGAGATGCTGGAGGGGTTTGAAAATCATTATGAGAGTGGCAGATGGTTTCATGGGAGCCATGTAAGTAAGTAGGCCATTTTGAAGTATCAAAATCTCGATTTAAACCAACTTATTAGTTGTGTTATCTTGGGCCACATAGTAACTTCTCTAATCTTCTCCTTTCCTATCTGTAAAATAGGAAGAGTAATGATGATAATAATAATAAGGTATATGAAGTTTTCCAGCTGCTTTACTGACCGATTGTAAGACTCAAAGAAGTACAGAAGGAAAAGCACTTTGTACCTGTAAAGTGCTAGGTAAATGCTAATTATTACTACTTTAGTTTTTCTTCCCATCCGAGTCAGTGTTTGTACATAACAGATAATAAAAATGTTTCTTCAATTGAAGCCAGGGGTTTGGTTGCTTTTTCTGGTTTTAATGATTCCAAAGACTTACTTGCATTTGGTTAATTTTGTCAATCGGCTACTTATTCATATCTCATTGCCCATAAAGACACTCGCCCCTATGAATGCATCAGTATAGACCAAACATCACATACTCCTCCTTTCCCTCCCTCGTATCCGGCCATTGTTATACTCATGAAACTCCCATCCCCAATCAATGGAGGTTTTACGTAAAAACTGAATTCAGGATATGAGTGCAGCCTCAGGAATTCCAGGCTTGTGCTGCTGATAAAGAGAGTGTGTCAAACTGAAAATACCAGAGAAATAAAATTCTCCTGTCCAACCAATGCTCAGGTTTGTTTTTTGTTTAGGTTTGTCTCTGCTTTTGAAGAGTCCTCCTGGAATATGACACACATAGCTTTTACAACCTTCCCTTGGGAACAGTTTTAAAATCCCCCCCACCCCAGCTGGCCAGACGCCCCACTGGCTCTCCTGACTGATTCACCTGTGCCACCACCTCTGTTCTTGTCTCAGTGTCCCTGCGGTCATGAGTGAAGGCAATACAGGGCCAGATCTGAACTTGGTTCATTCAGAGCGGAGCTAATATTTCAGTCCTTCTCTAAGCTCTGCTTTACCATTCCATTCCAGAAAGCAGCGTTTTCCAGTCTAGGAGGAACTGGAGATCTGAACTCCCCTGAGCAACGGCTGTGAATTTGTTTGGGTTGTGTTGGTCTGTCTGAAGCATCATAGGTTTAACTGATTTAAATGGGAGTGAAAGAACAGCAGAATGAAAGAAGTAATTTGTCTCAAAGACGGTCCTCTGTCAGTGTCAAAGTCGGGAATAATCATGGCCTTTTTCCCACGTGAGACTAGACAAAGCAAGCTTAGTCTTTCTTCTCATCATGCGTCATCACTGCTGCAGGAGAGGTTGTATCTCTGTCTTCCAGGCTATGCCATGCAACCAAATACTATTATGTGAGCAGAAGTGAGAGGGAGAACATTTGCCAATATTTTACCCACACTAAAGCCGCTAAATACTGACATAAAGAAAGGAACATGAAATTGACAGTTCATTTTAAAGTGCTCATCCAGACATTTAGGATTGAGGATTCAGCGCTTCTCCTTAAATCTTTTTTCCAAACATGTTGAATAATGTACTAGAGTTGTATTCCTAGCCAACAGAATGGGGATTTCACAGTCCATGGGGCTGGACATTGAGTTGTTCAGAGAGTGATCTAGAGTTCTTCCGAAACTGCAGTTTAGCTAAAATCAGTCCTATTTCTTTGCCCCGGAAGACAAGTGACCACCAAGATCTTGATGCTCTGTTGAAGGATGAGTCTGTTTTTTAGACAAAAACCACACAGTGAAGGTAAAGAGATGGTACAGCATCCCGAATATGTATTTCAAGTTATGAAGAGCATCTCACACGATGGAAATCAATGCCACCTTGCAGGAAACTCACTTCATTTAACAGTGGGTCTATCTCTGTGAGGTTGGATCATATGAAGGTTCTGGGCAAACTCATCCTCCTGCCATCTTAACTACGTCCTATGTCTTGCCTAAACATTTACACATTTGGAACGAGCTAAAATCTCATCTTTTCCAAGTAACTCTGAATGTCTGGTTTTCGATTTGATTTGGGTAGAAGAGAGCAACTTTTTCTTGGGCTGTGGAAGGTTCAGATATCTCTCTTTTGAGAGTATTGATGCGTAGGAAGCTTTATGACAGATATGGCTCTTGCACAATTTTTAGGGTGAGGGATTTGGGAAACGTCATTAGTAGTTCTCAACTTCCTTAGCCTTATCTCAAAGGAAAGGAGAGTGGCAGATGTAGAGACATGTCTTAGAATCATCCAGTAGGGTTTCCTGTAAAGGTGGGAATGCTGTGTTCTGCACTGCCCAATATGGTAGCCACTAGCCTCGCAAATTCAAGTGGCCATTGAGCACTCGCAACGTGGCTGGCGAAAGAGGGACTAAATTTTTCATTTCATGTCACTTGACTTTCGTTCATCTAAATTTAGATAGCCATATATGGCTAGTGACTCCCTATCAGATAGTACAAGTCTATATCATTCACATCAAAAGCGTCTTAAAATCTGAATTCAGTCAGAGGATATATTTACCTGGATTGTTTTTTGTTGAGTCAGCTGTGTGTTGTCCAAATGGAGACTAACACTTCCACTTCCTCTTAGGACTGACATTAAACCAAATGAAAAGTAAATGTCCAGTGTTATCCAGGTACTACCAGGGTTGGCCTGGAGCTGGAAGTAAGTTTACTCTGTAGTTTCCCGGTTTTTTCACCAATTCTGTGCTGACCTGTAAGAATATAATGCTTTCTTTTCCTTTCAATAAAGTGGAAGCACTTGGAATTGATCATGGGGATATTCACAAATTGTGAGTAAATGTATATTGGACTGGCCAAAAAAGGTATGGGCTTTTTCTATATATCTTTTCATTGAAAAATGACCTCAGAAAAAAAGAGAATCCTGTACTACATGGTGATTTGAGTTTATAAAATACCAGCATTGTGCTAAATTAATTTTAAGGTCGTTTTCAGTTCTAATGCTTTGTGCTGCTGTGAATATATGATTTTCTATTATGTAGGACTCCATCTTATTAATAGATGGTTGGCTTTTCTAGTTCCCAGATCCCTATAATTTGTTGTAGGAAGATTTCTCCTTAAGTATAAATATTAACAAGCCAACTTATTTTAAAAAAGAACTAGCTAGAGTGGCTTCTTTGAACCCCAATTTCCCTCCAATGAGTTTTCCCTTGGTTTGTACTGTTCTGTGGTACTATCGGTTACCAAGATCCAAAAGCCTGACATCTCTGAGACAGGAGGCAAGTTCTCTCTTTCCTTTGTGGCCCTCACCCATGGATAATAGGAACATAGAACATGCTATACCTGATGTGGCTTCAGAAATTAGCAAGAGGAATAAACACCCTAGTCTTTCTCCAGGAGACACACAATGAGTGGACCTGTGGTGGCTTTTACTTAGAAAGTCTTCAGGTTCGGGCACCTGTGTGGCTCAGTGGGTTCAGCGTCTGACTCTTGATTTTAGCTCAGGTGGTGATCTCATGGCTCAACTCTCACTTGGGAGTTGGAGCCCTACATTAGGCTCTGTGCTGAGAGTGTGGCGGCTGCTTGGGATTCTCTCTCTCCCTCTCTTTCTGCTCTTCCTTCGCTCACGCTTTCTCTCTCAAAGATAAATAAATAAACTTAAAAAAAAAAAAAAAAGAAAGTGTTCAGTTTGACATCACTGTGAAGGTCAGTCCTATGCCCA
Organism: Panthera onca; assembly: GCF_046562875.1. NCBI lineage: Eukaryota > Metazoa > Chordata > Mammalia > Carnivora > Felidae > Panthera > Panthera onca. The sequence goes on along the minus strand of NC_138348.1, from coordinate 89,680,078 downwards.
TCACTGAATCTGTGGCATGCATTTTTGAGTCGAATTGCTTAAAACCAGGATGGATCGATGCCGCAGAGAAAACAAGGCAAAGTTTCCTGAAGCCTAGTGCTACGGGATGGTTTTAGGAGTGATGAACCAGTGTGGTCTGCTTCTACACTTGCCTGCCCTCCAGAAAGGATGAATTAAAATACAGATCAATCCACAGGCCCCAGTGAATGACCAGTTAGAGTCTCTCATAGTCTCATCCCGATTACATATAGGCTCCATAACTAGCTCCATATTTCTGTGCCTCGTGCATTTTCAGAAAAACGTCCCTTTGGGTTGACAACTTCCACGTTTGTTCTTTTTAGATTTTGTTTGGAACGAAGTGAGGAAGTGTGTGTAGAATACAATTGTGTGGCCGTCGCAATTTGTAGTTACTCCTGTCATACTGCATTAAGCATGGGTTTTTAATGTTTGCATAAACTCCTTGAGGGCAGACTTTCTGCCAGTTTTTCCTGGAGACCTCAGCACCTGGCACAGGTGCTGGTTCATGTACTTAGCGAGCGCCTTCTCTATGTTAGGCGCTGCGATATGGTAGTAAATAAAGACAGGCGAGGCTCCTGCCCCGTCACATTATAGTGATGGAGGGAAAACAAATACTGAGCCATTTGCTTTCAGAGCAAAGAGCTCTGTGAAAACGGAAGTGCAGGGTGCTTCAGGGGAGCATAACCTGGGGACCTGGCCTAGTCTCAGAGGTCAAAGGTTTCCCTAAGGAAGTGACATTGAGGGTGACCCTTGAATGATAAGGAGGAGTAAGCCTAAAAGAGAAGTAAGCCCTCAATCAGTCTTGGCCGAATTAGCGGGTGAATGAAATGGCTGCTTTCCTCCCCAGCCTCGCCGTGGCATGGCTAAGTTCAGCATGACAAGCTCCGTCACTCTATCCAAGGTCCCTCCAGGCCTTATCTGTGCGTCCATGAGCCGTTTTCTTAGCTTCTCTCTTCTGCAGTCAAGGCAAGTAGAGTGTAATAAAGAAAACGGTAAGAGGACAATGACCTTTGGAGACATTACCATACCAGTGTTTAACTGAGTGCATAGAATATACAGGTAGTGGTTGATATGCTTATAATATACCATGCATCCAGAAATTTCAAGGGTAAGAGGATTCTGGGAGTTTGACTTCCACCTTGGAGAATTCCAGTTGGCGGAATCAACTTGGTCTCAGCTTGGCGTGACTCCTCACTGGCAAGGCGAGGCCGCTCTTTGGCAGACAGAGCCCTGGAAGCCATGCTCACTGGCTTTGCTATGAAGGGCTGTGGGTCCTTAAGCAAGGGCCAGGTCTCCCCAGGCCTTCGTTTTCTCACTGCCGAAGGGGGAGATCCTGCCAGTGATAAATTTACCTCAAAGCCATGTTGTAATAAAGACGGCCTTGAAAGCATTTTGCAAGATTAAATAAAACAACAGCAACAAGTAAACACCTCCTTGAGGAGGTGGGCTTTCCTTACCTGGTGTTTCCTTTTCGGAGAAAGCTCTGTGATCGAAGACTTTAGAGAGGCTCAGAGCTGGGATTGGCTTTCAAGATCTTTTCTGGAATTACTGGGCCCTTTACTTTAAAACAACTTTGCAGGAGGCATCTGTAATGATGATGATGATAATAATAATAACATTTATTGAGTAGTTACTGATGAGCCAGGCACTGTCCTGAGCAATTTAAATGCATTTTAGCACTTCATTCCCACTGCAGCCCATGGAATACATCTATTATTAGACACACTTTACCCATGAGAAGGGGTGGAGGCATAGAAAACTCAAGCGACTTGCCAAAAGCTATGCAGCTAGAAGGGTCTGTCTGATCCCAAAGACTTTACTCACTACATATGTGAAATATTTTCAGCTTTTCAGAATAAGAGTTCGGGGTTGCTAAGTGACTAAGCATATACAATTAATTATGCCTTCCCTGGAATACAAGAGTGTTAACATTAGCAGAAGTTTATTTTTGCAATTCCTTTGGCCTTCTGGTGTTTCCACATGCCTCCACCCCTTTTCCTAACTGTATTGCTCTCCTGTTGTTTAAAGGGGGGGTGGGGGCCGGGGGGCGGGAATCTAGTTTCAAACTTGTCCAAATAGAAAATGAATTGCATTTCAACTGGCCAGCGCCGCGGCAAAGGACTGAAGCACAGATGCCAGGCACGTTTGGGGAAAACCTTATGGCAGTGCAGGGGCAGTGCAGGATCTAGGCTATGTTTTATTACTGAGATCTTAAACAATTTTTAAGCGCCCTCTTATTACCTCCCCTCGCCCCCCATCCCACCTCATCTACTGGGATGCTAAAGAGAGAAAACGACGACGTCTCTACCTTCTTGGGATGGAAACAATAGACTTTGCCTGTGCTACTTTTATTTCCCCACTGGGGAATCTGGGAGCTGACCTGATTGAATTCCGCTGGTAGAGGTCATGCTTTGAATTCAAGGCAGAGGAAAAAACGAAGAAAACATTTTGCAATGATACCCCCCGGGTCCTGAGCACACTGGGGCCTCTCCTCGCTGCATTGTGGTCTGCTGATAAGGATAACGTGGATGACAAGCGGAACATTTCCAGGACAAAGGAAATTCCCTGTTTCATTGTTTAAAGGAAGCCACCGTCCAGCTTAGGAGAACCTGGTTTCAGGCACAGCAGATTTCCCTGCTGGCGGGCAGCAGAGGCAGGCCAGTGAGGCTGGCAATACAGGCTGCCTGTGAGCGCCGTCTGTCCCTAATTTCATCTGGGGCGCACTGGCGTGGTGGGAAGTCAAGAAGGGGTCATTGCAGTTTATGGCATTTCGCAGGGGTTAGAGATGTCGGCATCACGGGCTGGGAGAGTTAAAAGCCTGATTCGTACAATGTGGCCCATTGAAGCATCACAGAAAAAGCACCAGGAGATTTAGAGAAGCTGATCTGGTTTTGAGTTTAAATTCTGGACCTCTTTTTCTCCCCACCCCCTCCGAGCCAAAATGTCAGAAAAGGGCCTGGTTTCCCTTTATGGAGTGCAAAATAAACAGATCTTCAGCAGCAGGAGAGGGGCCCAGCTCCCCAGACCATAATGCCAGAGCTGAGGGGGGGGGGCGGGGGGGCATGGGGAAAAGTCTTCTGTCTGGTTAGTATTTGGCATTGACTTTCATTTTCTCCAACCTCTGTTTTCTAGAAGCCTGCCTGTACGGGAAGTACAGGAATAAAAGAGAAGCTGATCTTGGGGGTTTTCTTGCCAGACTTCAAAGGAGGTGGTGGATTTGGGATTTTTGATAGTTTGGGGAGACATTTGCAAAATTAAAACTGCTTTGGGGAATTGAACCCAGAGACCGGGATCTTAGCTGTTGGCCGGTCCGAGGGCACTGCTCTTCTCCCCACTGGAACCTGAGCTCACAGGGCTTGCTGCGGGCCCCTCCCAGCCCCGGGAGAGCACCGAGCCCTGGGCATCGTGGGGTCAGCTGTGGTTAGCCTGGCCACAGGGCCCTGCATTCCTTCTGGGCTTTGCTTGGTTTGGGTGGGTGTGACCACGAGTTTACTCTGGAGAACACTGAGACAAAGAGTCTAAATTGGGCAGGATCTCGAATCTAATGACTTGTTTACAGATCCTGTACTTTTTCCAGGGCCGGGAGGAGGAAGAGGAAAGGGCACGCTGGTCACTGTGGGCATGGCACATTGTTGTTTTTCATCCTAAGGAGGTAGAATAGTTTCAGCCAGCAGCGGGGCATCTGCCCGGCAGCCAGTGGGCAAAGTGGCACTCTGTGTAATTTTCCAAGGTGGGGAGGAAGCAGCAGCGGCCTGGGCCTCTGCCCACCGGCTTGGCTTCCGGGGAACGTACCCGCTCCAGGGAGAATGCCCGACACTGCCACATGAAAGGCCCTGTTTCCTCCCGCTGTAACTTCAAGCGGTGGGGGAGATTACCCTCTTCACCCCTGCTCCAAGCACACCCGGAACCAGGGTGCCCAGCGAAGCCCGTGCACCTGTAATGGGGCAGAGGAGACAGCACAGGGCCTGTGTCAGTAGAGAGGAAATGCCCAGGAAATTCACTCTCTAAGAGAAAAGCAGGCTCATGAAGGTCTTGCTGTCAGGCGGTGTGTGTGCGATGATTGCTAAGTGTAAGAAACTCCTCTGAAAGCCTATATGCTGCCAATCTGAAACCTTCTTCCAGCTTCTGGCAGTTCTTCTGGGGCCCAGAGGTGCTGCTTCCAAGACATGCAGGCTTGGGGTTTATCCCAAAAGGACGGTGTTGGACTGCAGGGAAGGGAGGGAGGAGCCTGCATCCACGTGTGTTCCCTTTAGTTCCCCCACCAACCTGTGAGGTATATATATCGCAACTCCCATCTTGTGATGAGGGAACTGAGGCCCAGAGATGTTAGGTCATTTACTCAAGGCCACACGGCTGCTGAATGCGTCGTGCTGCATCTGCTTTGCACCCCGTTTGTGCAGGTTTACAAGGCAAGGCAGTGACCCCTGTGTGCCTGAGCTGGGGAGGAGGTGGCCCTAAGATGCAGTCCGTCACCTCTCCTGGATTGTTTCAGTCGGATGTGGCTGAGTTAAAGTCGTGCTTCAAGGGAATGTGGGCCAGTCCATGAGTAGAGGAGTCCGCATCACAAAGCACAGGGGATTCTTGATATCCCAAAGCTCTCAGATGTTCCCACAGGGGTATCTAAGGTGGTGCCAGGGATGGTGGGAACGGGTTGTTCCTGGGAGCCTCTGAACAGGGAAGCCTCATCCATAATGGCATCCCCAGAAAACATTCACTCTAAGACATCTAGGGGTGCCTGGGTGGCTCAATCGTTAAGCGTCTGACTCTTGATTTTGACTCAAGTCATGATCTCATGGCTTGTGGCTTCGCGCCCTGCATCGGGTTCCGGGTGAACGGCATGCAGCCGGTTTGGGATCCTCTCTCTCTCTCCCTCCCTCTGTTTCTGTCCCTCCCCTGCTTGTGCTCTCTCTCTCTCTCTCTCTCTCTCTCAAAATAAATAAACAAAAACTTTAAAAAATTTTTAAAAACACACACACACAAACTCTAGGACATCTATTAACTCATTTGAGTGCTGAAAGGCAGGCAGGACAGCCATCTTAACCGGAAAAAGGGGACCCGGATGTCGTAGACTGGAGTTCTCATCCCAGCTCCTGCTGTCGACCAGATGTGTGATGCTGAGCAAATCACTTCACTTCTCCTAGTCACAGATTTCGCATCCACGACACGCGGGACTCGCTCCCCACGAGATTCGGGGTACAGAGGCGATTCTCCCCAACCTTCTGAGGTTCCCCCAACGCTGGTGATGCAAAGCACATTTCTGAACACCACCACCTGCCCTTCTTCTTCCAGCCTCGCTGGAATCTGACCAATGGGGAGGCCAGGTCTGCAGGGAAGGAGTAGGTGGCCAGATTCCTTTCCACTTGTTTCCTGCACCTGCAAGAGAAGAACAGAGGCCATTATTTGGATGACTTATTGTTTCGAGCTTTTGTGTGTTTTGCTTTATTATTTTTTTTTTTTGTAACTTTACAAAAAGCAACATACATGCTTTTCAGACTTCAATTGTTCCTCGCTCCTGACTATCCCAGCTCACCACCTTGCAACCGGCCAATCACCGGATACGTCTTCGTGAACTGCAGCAGATTTTATTACTTATCGATGCCCCGTGCGGGAGGTGGAGGGTCGGTGAAATGGCAGAAGCTCAGAGCAGCTGAGGGTGGTTGGACTCAGTGGAAAATCCAGAAGTGCAGATGTGGATCCAAATTGGGCTGAAAATCTCATGAGATCAGGCTTTCTCGGACTTCCTGCTTTTAGCCTAAGCAGTGTGTTCAACATAAACGAACTTTCGGTATTTTGAAACTTCCGTTTCTGATCTCAGAACCTGGAAGTCGAGAGCTGTTGTGAACATTTCCACAAATTTTGTCACGGTTGTTCTGGAGGCCGGGTCGAACCCAGTAATTATGGGGCGTTAGGACGTACCACAACCACAGCAGCCTGCCGGGACGGCGACACTAGAGGGAAAGCGGGACTCTGGTTAAGAGCTCTGGAGACATGCAGGACTGGGTTCAGATTCTTAGCTCTGCCACTTCTGGCCCTGTGACTTAACCTCTTAGGCTCTCAGTTTCCTCATCAGTTAGATGAAGAAAATGTACCATTTCATAATGCTGTGAGGACAAACTGGGGTGTGTGCGCACGCATTCGATCTGTCCCCTCTTTTCTCATATGTGTGTGTCTGATACGTGCATATACGTACGCCTGCGTGTATACGTGCATCTCTGTGTACATAGATACAAAGCATATGCGTCTGTATATATTACTTACTTACAGCTTGAGCACGTTCTCCTGGGGACCCGAGGGAGCCAGTATCTGACAGGTGTGGCATTTGGGAGTTGCTGACATCTTGCTAATTAACTCTCCAGTGGGGCTTTGCACCAAGGCAGCGAGGGCTCTGGGTGCACAAAGCATGAGTTCCCTGGACCTGGAGAGGTCTCAGTTGCTCTCCAGCCACAAGTGAGACTCACATTGGCCTTGGGAAGCGGAGGTGCGTTCATCACGTCTGCTTGTGCCGCCCTGGCTTTTCTTGCTCTCCTCAAACAAGCCGAAAGTCATGCCCGGCAGACAGGTGCCACAGGGCAGCAAGGGGCTGTTGGAGCCCTGCGCGGTCATCGGTCAGAAGGAAGAGAGCTGCGTAGGGATGAGAAAGGAGGGGAGACAGAGAGTCAGGGACAGGATGGTAAGGTCCATCACAATCCACCCAGCGCTGAGAAAAATGGCTCCCTCAGCACACCTCCCTCAGACGCTACACAGGCTGCTCCTTCTTTTCCTTTTCTGTGTTGTAGCTTAAGTTTTTCTTTTGCTCATCAAATGCATCGTGTCTGTTTTTTAATGTTTTAAATGTTTATTTATTTTTGAGAGACAGAGCATGAGTGGGGGAGGGGTAGAGAGAGGGAGACACAGAATCCAAAACAGGCTCCAGGCTCCAGGCACAGAGCCCGACACGGGGCTCGAACTCACAAGAACTGTGAGATCATGACCTGAGCCGAAGTCGGACGTTTCACCGACGGAGGTACCTAGGCGCCCCAAACGCATTATGTCTTTTTGAAGAATTTTTTTTTTAAATAGTGATTTCCAAAGTAATACATCAGCTTTGGATAAACTTTGGAAACTGTGGAAACATCATGAAAGAAAACTACAAAAGCACCCGGAGTCCCACTGTGCGGAAAATAACCGGTTAACGTGTCGGTGTGTTTCCTTATGGTCTCTTTAGTGCAAATATCTAGACATATATGCCTTCTTTTTATATAACCAGAATCATATTGTTACCAGGTGGCTCAGTTCTTGCCCCAGATGCACCAAAGAATTGGAGACCCAAGATCAGAATGGGGAGAAAGAGTTTATTGAGTAGATAAGTATAGTAGGCTTTTAAAAGGGAAAGCGGGCCATTGCGGGAGCCAGAATGGCCATGGCCCTGAGAAGCTCTCACTGCATCCTTGTAAACCTGTTTTCTGCATATGTACACTATTGTTTTGCAATCTCCTTTTAGTCTCTTCTTACTAAATTGTAGATGTTCCCTGTATCATTAAATACTATTCTACAGTATTACTTTAAAAAAAATTTTTTTTTAATGTTCATTTATTTTTGAGAGAGGGAGAGAGAGAGAGAGACAGAGACAGAGCATGAGCTGGAGAGGGGTAGAGAGAGAGGGAGACACAGAATCCGAAGCAGGCTCCAGGCTCTGAGCTGCCAGCACAGAGACCCACGAGGGGCTCGAACTCACGAACCTCGAGATCATGACCTGGGTTGAAGCTGGCGCTTAACCGACTGAGCCACCATCACCACTTCTAATGGATGCACAGTAAATCATTAAATGAAGGTTAAGTGCTGGGCTTTCAGTATATGTTGTTTTGCTTCTCCCCAGTTTCTGGACCTGGGATGGCATTGTTTAACAGGGCTAGACTTACTTCTTTTTGATTTCAATAAAGTATTCTTTCTAGCCTTTAGAAAGAAACCCACATGAAATGCTGAAAAAGGGATGTTAAGAAAAGTCACCGAGTCCCCCTTGAGTCATAAAGCCAGAGGCTGGGGAGGCGGGGCCCGCCTCAGCTCACCTCCCTGGCCTCGCCCCACGGAAGCCCCGCGGAGACCGGATTACGGGCAAACCCAGGACCTGATGTGATAGCACAAAGACACCCACAACTCCGAATTTCCTGCTGCCCCGAGGCCTCTTTTTGCATAGGATGTTTGACTTACACATACGTGGAAAGCAACTACTAAGAATAGAATAAGAGCTGCCTCTTTTCTTCTGTTGTCACTGCTCAGCAACTCCAGCCTCTGAGGCGGCCGTCTGCCACTCATCTGCCCCCTCACAGCAAACGGGGTCAGCAGGGCTGGCTGTCAGCAAGAGGCCGGGCCCTTTCGCCTTCTCCTTCTCCGTGTGTGGCAGAGGTTGGGGTGGTAGCCGTCTGAGGGCTCTTTGTCTGGCGAGGGAGCGGGATCTCTGCCGTGGGAGGGAGCCCCCCTGGCCAGCCCTCTGCCCTTCCCCCTCCAGCCAGCCAACTGATTTTCTTCTCCTCCAGCCTCCACTTATCTGAGCTTGCTCAACTCACCTTGAGAAGCTGGAACCTCCCGGCCGCTTTGGTAGAATCAGTCCTTCCCGGTTGAGTGCTGACAAGTTTGCCCACGAGAATTCTCTCTGAGCCCCTCAGGACCATGGCGGCTGACCCCTGCATGATGCCTTGCGAAGCCGGCACGGGCAAGCTTCTTCACGAAGGCCTTGACTCTCATGGTGCCACTTAGTTAATTGTTCGTTCATCCCCCTAGCTATGCACTTAGTGCCTCCTGTTCCAGACACCGTGTTGTGGTAGTGGTGGGATGGAGAATAAAACAGACAAGATTCCCTGCTGCTGTGGAAGATACAAAGAATTATAAGCAAGCCACTGGAATCAAAGAGTCTGTGGTGGGGGTCTCAGGGGAAACACCCCCTGAGTTACAAAAGACCCTCGATACTTTTCCATGCTGTCTGACATTAGGATCCTGTCCTTAACCTACCCCCAGCCTCTCTTGAGCCTGGCTCAGCTCACAGCTCTTCTAGGTGCTGAGCTGAAGAGAGACCGATTTCTTTGTGCAAGATCCATTATGGGCAGGAGAGCGAGCCTGGCTCAAGCATACAGCTCCACAGACCCTTGTGGTCAGGGAGTTCCTAAATGAACTCGAACCTTTGGGGGCTGGGATCTGTTTACTCTTGGCACACTGGGATTTCCTGTTTCTAAGAAAATGGGCTTAGATGCTCAGCTGCATTAACCAAACAACATGTTGACGCAAATGAATCTGAAACTTGCCAGCTCCAGACTCCCTAGAAGGTCAGCTTTAAGAATGAAGGGATTGAATGACTTTTCAAACCCTGAATTCTAAGCCAGGTGACCCAGGCCAGGGATTTATTGTGGGGGACCTCCTATCCTACCCTTCTAGTCTAAAACCCCCCTGACTAGCCTTGGAGTCAGAGACTTCCTGGTCATCCTGGAGCAGGGAGAGGGTGGGAGGAAGATTTCCCGTGTCCATGGCTAGCCTTGGACTCCATCACCAGTATCCCATCTGCCTGAAATGGTCACCAGGAGCTCGTTTCTTTGAGCCTCCGGGAAGCTCACATCAAAATGCAAAAGTTACTGGTTGACATGACTTGAGTGATTGCATTTACTACATGAGCTTAGCTGAGCAAGGTCCTGTGAAGGTAGCAAACCGGGCAAGTTTTGACAGGGTGTGGGGGAGGGGAGGGAGAGAAGGCAGAAGAGAATTTATCAAGGGATGCCTTGCAGAGAGGCCCAACCCAGAGAGGGGAAGGCCCCACTGGAGTACAGGAGGAGGATGTTCAGACAAGGGGCAAAACGGGCTGGAGGCACCAACTGGGTGATTGTAGACATCAAAAACCCCGCCTGGCCTACTTGGCTACAGTTGGCCTTCACAGTAAGCATTCACTTTCTCGTCTGTGGCCCTGGGGTATAAGCGAGCTCTGCAGGGATATGGCTGCTCAGGCTCCAGGGGACACAGCTCTCTCTACTGGGAAGAGTTCTGCAATTTTTATCAATACTTGAACTGAGAAACTGAGTGGTATGGCTTCCACCGTAAAGTGCAACTCTGTGGTTCAAAAATGTGCAAATTATTGGGGATTTATTCCATAACAGAAATTATGCTCATTGAGATGTGGCTAATTAATATCGCTGCATCCAGCAGCTAGTCAAAGGAGGTCAAGTTCTCTTGGGGATACCCTGTCTGGAGAGTGATACAGTATGCAGATGTGGTAGGGACATCTACCACAGTCATTCATTTTGTATTCTGATCATGTATCGAGTGATGGGAACCGTGGGGGAGTCTCCAGAGAATGGGGAGAAAAGAATATCCATGACAACTGCATACGAGTCCAGAACAACAGTGGAGTAATTAAAGAGAACTGAGGAGAAAGTGAGGGAATCAGGCAGCATAAGGGAGGTAAGCCAAAAAAAAAAAAAAAATCAGAAGGAAAGGAAAATCGTTGGGGGTTTGGACTGGTGTGGGAAGGCTTCATGGATGAGGTACATTGTGATCCAGGAAGGCTCGTCTTCATGGGTATCTATATCTTTGGGTAATAAAGGGCCTCCTGAATCAGTATCTTTCCAAATGTTGGAGGCCCAGGAGCATGACGAGCAGCAGTGGCTATGCATAATTTTACGAAGCTTGTGCACAAGGATCTAGAAATTGCAGAAATGGAAATAAAAGAGTTGAATTCCTAGCGCCATATATGGCCTGAGCGTCAGGAGGTGGCTACGTGTGGCGGAGAAGAAAAGAAGGAGGACAGGTAGAGGAAGAGTCCACTGGGGATTCCAAGGGATGGATAAATGGAATCCATTCCGTCTTTCATTAATTTAATGATCACACATGTACTGAGCACCTACTACTTCTAGGCAGTGTGCAGCATTGAGAATGCCATGATGCTTGAGACATGGTCCCTGCCTTTGTTAAAGTCAGCGTCCCCTGGGGGAAGCAGGCATATACGGACACTCAGAGGCTAAAGACCAGCAAGTGCTTTTGCAACATGTACAAAGTGTCACAGGAGACCAACTGAAGGAACAACTAACTGCTGGAAAGAGCTAAGAGGGTTAGGGATGGCTCCCCAGGGTGCAGGTAACAGTGGAGCTGATTTCTACAATGACTCGGAATGTACCTGACAGGGTATTCCAGGGAGAGGGAAGCGGCACGAACGGGAACATGAACTTGGGAAAGAGCGTGCCATGTTAGTAAGAGTGCCACAAAAGTTGAGGGAAGCTGGAAACTAGTCAGAATTGACTCGAAGTGACTCTTAAAACACTTTAATGCCAGGCTGTAGAGAATCAGATTTTATGTTGCAGGTGACAGGAAAATCAGTACACATTTTCATAAGACAGTATGGCAACCAATATTCCATTCAATTCTAAAAAGAACATATCCCAAGCCCTCAAGAGACTTCCCTTCCCCCCTCCCCCCATAAATTTGGTGAGGGGCAAGTGGAGAGAGAGGGTGAGGAGAAACATGACCACAAATAATTATGATATGAATTTAGAATAGGTTCGTTGTTGTAGGAGAGGCACAAACCAAAGGTTGTGGAAGCAGAGATTCTCAACAGCCCGGCTTTGTCTCTGCCCATTCAGGTCAAAGCAGGCCTGATTTGGAGGACCAGCCGTTTCTCATCAACTTGGTAATAGGACCATGATTCTCCCTCCAACCCCCAGGAGAAGTGTTTTCATCAGGGTCCACAGAGAGTTATGGGGTTTAAGTCGGGATGCCAGCATATAAAAAACATGCAAAATCCCCCCAGAATAAGCTTGCCAGCTCACCGTCTTGACAGGCCTCCATGCTCTGGCCAGGGGTATGACTCTGGGCTGCGACTCTAGGTTTTCTGTTGGTTTAGATAAAAACTATAATTAGCTACCACAAATACAGTGAATGTAGGAGGGGCAAGGGGAGACCCGAATGTGAAGTGTTTTCTGGATTCATTTATTTCTGGCTCCTCGTGTTGCCTCAAGTCTCTGTTCAGCTAAATACAGTTGACGCTTGAACGACACAGGCTTGAACCGTGCGGGCCCACTTATACTCGAATTGTTTACAGCAGGGCGGTATAAACATATTCTCTCTTCCTTATGATTTGCTTAATAATGTTTTCTTTGCTCTGGCTTACTTTATTGTAAGAATACAGTATAGAATGTATATAATGTACAAAACATGGTGCTAATCGTCTGTTCATGTTATTGGCAAGGCTTCCGGCCAAGAGTAGCTGTTGGGGGGCGCCTGGGTGGCTCAGTCTATTGAGCGTCCGACTCCGGCTCAGGTCATGATCTCGCGGTTCATGAGTTGGAGCCCCGCATTGGGCTCTGTGCTGACAGCTCAGAGCCTGGAGCCTGCTTCGGATTCTGTGTCTCCGTCTCTCTCTGCCCCTCCCCTGCTCACACTCTGTCTCTCTCTCTCTCTCAAAAATAAATAAACATGAAAAAAATTTAAAAAAAAAAAAGAGTAGCCGTTGGCAGTTAAGTTTTGGGGGACCCAAAAACTGGAGGTGGGTTTTCAACCGTACAGGGTTCCACGCCCCCGAGCCCCCACGTTGTTTCAGGGCCAACTATACTTATTTTTCAAATGTAAAGTAACACCCTAGGTGAGCCTGAACTCGATCCTTACAGAATACTCAGGAATTTCATCAGGGTTTCCCCCTATCTCCTCCCAACCACCTCTCCCCTGTCCCCAGCAAGCACAGGTTGTATGTCCACACCTGTGCACGTCTTTGAGCAGTGCCTCGGAAACTGGCCAGGTCCCCTTTCAGATCACGGCCAAAAATGTCAGCCCCTCACATCTCACCTGTGAGCACAGGCCCCAGCCCTTTCTGGGGGAAGGAGCACCCTGCATCAAACCCACCCAAAGGTGTCCCAGAGCCCTTCACTCACAGAAGCCTGGCAGAGAAGTCAAAGCAAGGATGTGGCCACCACACAGACCTTTTGCATGTAATACACGATTTACAGACATCTTTCATCCCCTCCTTTTATTTTCTCTCCTTTTCTTTCTCTCTTGCTCTCTGTTTGACTGAGTTGCCCCAGGGCTGGTGGTTTCAAAACTAGCAGCTGCAAACTTATGAAGGAAAAAAAAAAACCCAAACCACAAAAACCCTTCTTGTGAAAACTGTGTGTGCCAGTCTAAAAGCGGTAGGCCATGCGGGAGGGAGGCCTGTTAACGTGTCAGGAGGACAGAAGCATGGAGTGTGAAACAGCAGCAGGGTCTTTATAGGGGGGAGGAATGATATGCGTTCAGGGCAGGGGGGAGTAGGGGACAAGGCAGGAGAGGAGTTTGGGAAGAGGGAGGAGTCCTAGCTGGCCAGGAAAACCCTCAGAGGAATGGCTCCCTGCATCAGCTGAGCTGTCTGAAACAGTCTGGCTTCCCAAATGCAAATCAGACCAGCTGTTACTTCTGGTATCTTCCCGCAGAAGACTCAAGATCCAGCCTCTACTCTAGGTCCACTCAAGGACTTTTGAAGCACATAGTCACATGTGTGACTGTGTCCCAGCTCCTGTCTCAGCCCCATTCTCCCCAGCTAACACCCACTCGTACTCACCTATGTATTCACACCCTTCAGACCCCACTGATCAAACAGAGAGATACCTCCCCAAACCCAGCCCCAAACTCCTGCTCTATTGCTAATTTCAACAAATAAGTCCATCTAAGGGAGTGGGGAGTAGAAAGGACATGAGGAGAAATCCTAAGACCCTCTTAGAGAGAGCATCAAGTCCTCGTCTGGCCCAAGACAAAGAAAGTCCTCAGAAGTTTCATTGAGCGTGAGGTCTGGAAAGAAGAATTCCCAGAGTTGACATGAATCTGGCCGGGCCTCTTTCTCCTGACTTCTTGCCGTAGCTCCACACTAATACCATCTTTGGCCAGAGCAAACATGGCACTTGAGTCATTTGGCCAGATCATCGAGAAAATGTCCTTACACCCTGCTGCGTGGATGGGGAGAGCAGGCCACCCCTAGGCCCACAGACACAGACAAAAGAGGCCCACCCCAAGAGGCCCCTGGGGACAGCACTCACTGCCAGGCACCATGGGATGAGCACAAAAGAGAGGGGCGAGGTACAGCTCGATGAAGAAGACCCAATGGCCTCCAGCTGTAAAAATAAGGCAAAAGGAATGTCCTGTGAATTTGAGTCTAAGCATTGGAGGAGAAGCAAAGTTGGTGAAGTGATCAAAACTGGGTGGGGTTAATAAGAGAAAGCTTCAAGGAGGAAGTAAGTTCTGAGTAGAGGTTGAAGGAGGGGAGGGACAACGGCTGGGGTAGAGGAGGGGGAAGAGGAAGTGTGTCCTGTGGGGGAGGGTGGTTTGTCTTTGGGAAGGGTAATATTGATTGCATGGTGGCCCTGGGAGCTGTGCCATACTTGAGGCCCTACCTAGAAGTGATATCATTTGGATATATTTTCAAGGAGGAGGAATACCACTGTTCATTTCCAGTTGGCATGTTGTGTAACGGGAAGACTTTGGCAGGAGCACGGTTTGGAGTCAGGCAGCTCTGAGTTCAAATCTTAGCTCTGCCACCAGTAAGCTGGGTAACCTCCCAAGCTTCACCTTCCTGAACTATGAGATGGAGGAAATTACTTCATAAGGCCACGCTGGGGGTGAAATGGGATGCAAAAACTTACACAAAGTACCCGGTTTTGTGCCGGGAAACTAGCAGCTCCTCAAGCAGTAGTGACTGTTGGTGTAGAATTGGTAGCTGATGGATTAGAAAAGCTGCCACAGAAAACTGCTTTCCCTTTCTCCAGGGGAAAGAATCTGTAGGGAATCAGGAGGCCTGGGTGCCAACCGCAGTGGCCAGGCCCTGGTTCAGCCTTTCAGTGCGATGAAGGCACTCAAGACTTGAGTCAGTGCCCACTCAAGGTCTATGGGAGCGGTCGTCTGCTTGAGAAGCAGGTACATCCCACCACGTGGGCTAATAGGTGTTTAAAAACCAGCTCTCCAGGTCTGTGCACCCGTTTCCATGATGGAAATCCTCCCGCCGTGGTGGACTTCTAGATCCCTCTCTGAGGTCACTGGATGTGCCACTGGGGACAGATGTGTGAGGTGAGCTCTCGCCAACCTCTACCCGGCGGCCAGCATCGCAAGGGCTGGCCGTGGCCACGTCAGAGCAGGCTGGGCTCCCGACCTCCACACCTGCTTGTTTGTTAGGTAGGAGGGTGCAGCGCTTGAGGGAGGAGGAGAGGCATCCCCTCTCTCTTCTCTGTCCCGCGTTGGGCAGAAGTAAAGGTTCCCTCCCAGCCCCCACTTCCCCTCAGGACAGTTCCATACTGACTAGCAAGTTCGTTTTCCTCACAGGCTGAAACAGAACAAAACAAAAAAGGGGCTCTGTCCACTGGGCCTCGGGCAGAGTAGCCCAGCAGGGAGAGGAATCCGAAGGGGACAGCCTCAACTGCCTGTGAGCCAGTGGTGCGGCAGACTCGCTCTTCCCCGCAAGTGCGGTGGCCATGGTCTGCCCCTGTGAACACAAGGAAACGAACGAGGCAGTGAGCTTCCAGTTTCCAGTTTAGGTGGCCGCAGGGTCTGGCTTCATCCTTAATGAATTTTCTGGCAGGGGCTGTCACAGAATCAGGGAATGCCGGATCCAGAAAGATCTCAGGAATTGTCTGTGAGCCCCCTTGCTGCCCAGGTGAGGGTACTGGGGTCAGACCCCTCAGCTTTGTCGTACCTAGAACCAGACTTCCCTTTCTTGCCTGCTTCTGGGTGGTTCTCCTGTAGCCTGATGCTCTTACATTGTTTTCTCACATCATCACGTTCATAATTCCTGCAGTCCCTGTGAGCATGAGGTCCTTCGGGCAAGTTCCATGACTTTCCTTTCTTGCGTACTGCCCCCCACCCCAGACACCTAGCACAGTTCAGGGGGGACCTGGGGGCCAGCCGATCAGCAGATCCATTCCTGCTTGGCAGTAAAGCAACTAATAAGAGGAGTGGTGGGAAAAGGAACAGAATCAGGACAGACCCCCCCCCCCCGCCCCCGCCCCAAGCAAATTCTGTCTTGGGGATTCCCTCCTTCAGTTATAGGGAATATCTTGTTTCGCTCCCCAGCTTACACCAGCTCTTCCTAAAGAGGAGGGAATCCTGTTTTCCTCACATTGGGCTGTTTGGTCTCATCAGCGGGGAGCATCTGTCCCCTGCTAGCCACCTCTGCTTTGTGACCCTGTATACATGAGGACGCTAAGGACACCCAGCCAGCCTCTGCCAAGAGACTTTGTTATGCCGTGTTTAAAAGAAAAAAAGGCAGGAGGGGGGATTAATGGAGTCACAGGAAGTGAGATTATTACATTTATAGACACTGAGCCCGTGTTCACATTTCAGGTGTCCTGATTTATCTCACAGGTGGGAGGGAAGAACTTGCTGGCAACCTTTCACTCAGGGCTCTGAGTCTTGGAACAGGATTTCCTCTGCAAATTGTCGAAGATCAGATAAAAGTCTTAATCTTGGGCGCACACAGCCGCAGGCTTTGGCCCCTGCCACTGTGTGCTCAACTTTCAATAATGAGTCTCAACAATGGTTTGAGATTCAGTACGGTTAAAGAGGTGGGAAAGAAAAGGATCGGGCTGGAGCTATATGAGGGTTTCCCTGGGCACTCTGCATCCACTAAGGACTCCTGAACGAGTACTGGGCTCAGCACAACATAGGTCCCTTTTTTCACTGCCTTTGGCCTCCGTGCACCAAGTAGAAAGCACACAAAAACAGACTCAAATACCTACCCCCTTTTTTGGAAGGACAGAAACCAGAAGCATTCGCCTCTGCTTCTTGGGCTGGGTCCTTCTGAGCCAGCCTGGAGGCACACGTCCCAGGCATTGGCTGGCGGGTCTGTGAGGTTGGGAAAACGTTTAAACTGTCCTCCAGAATGTTTGCGCTAAGGGGATGCCTATTTTTTTCACAATGCATCGTGTAAGTTTCACGTCTTTTCAGCATAGGAAGAACCAAGACCACATTTGTGAAGTGGCACTGTGTTAGAGGTTGCTCTGAGGAACGATAGTGAGCCAGCTGCCCTCTGAGCAGTTCAAGTCCCAGATAGAGAGTATATTAATCATGTTGAATGAGGCAGTCAACTGAGTTAGCACAAAGAGTGGAAAATCTTGAAATCAGGGTCTATACTCCCCAGGAGTTTGCCTGATCTAAAGTCCCACCTTGATTTCATATTCTTACTACCTCAGCTAGGACTGCCCCGTATTATATAGAGTCAGTTATGTGGGTGCTGTGCTGAAAGCTTTACTCGGATTCTCTCACTGAATCTTCACAACCTCCTTATCCCCATTTTACAGATGAAAACCTGAACCTCAGAGCAGTTTCCTGATTTGCTCAGAGTCACCCAAGCGTGCACCTTCGACCAAAGCATTTACCCCCCCACCCTTTGTGGGACCAGTATTTCAACAGCTCACTGTTCCTAATGCTCATCCCCGTGTTTATTCAGCAGGTGGCACAGGGCCAATCAGAGCAGCCGAAAGCTGCAGCCCAGCCCGAGAATATGCGTTTTAGTCTAGAGTTCGATGAATTCCAAGGAAGTCACATCCAAAGCCATGAAGAATAACTCTGCTCTGAGGGAGGAGCTAGAACGAGGGCCCTTTTTCCTTTCCTTCCAACTGCTCCTGTTTAAGAACAAAAGTGTTCTGCGGTGCCGGGGCCCCTCAAGCCTAGGTACCCACAGCTTTTCTGTTGGCTCTGCCCTAGTAGGATTCCAGGGAGCTAGAGCAAGGGCTGTGTGAAGGCTACACTATCAAGGGATGGACTTACTTATTTGCCAGGAGAACTTAAGGGGTCGGGGAGAGGGGGTAGGGAGCAAAGTTTAATTAATGAGTTTCAGGGGAAACTCAATCTATGGAATGAATGATTTTCCCAGATGAGTGGTATTTAGAGGCTCACAAAAATCCCGCATTTTTCCATGGCTGTTTCCCATCCTTTCTGAGCCTTGGCTGAATGGATCCGGAAATCCTTTGGAAAAGAAAACGCACTGGTCTGTTCACCTTGAAAATGAAGAAACCAAAAAGGCGTAATGTCCCTCTTCCTTCTCAGGTGGATTGATTACTTTTACAAGCACCTCAGGAGGCCCTGCGGAAAAGGCAGATGCCATGTCCTGTCCCAGTGAAGAAGTTCATAATAATCTGTGCAAAACAGCACCCTGGGATAAACACAGTGTGGCTATATATATACCCTTGGCCGTTTCCTGCTGCTCTTGAAGCTTGTGCAGGCTCGAAGGTAGGGTGAGGCTGTGACCATAAGCCACACGGTGACATGTACATTAGCCATGCCCTCTGCTTCCTGTGCTGCTGACAACCTGGGCTGGATTAGCCTAGCACTGCTGGGGGACTGCCCAAGGGGAAGAAGCCCCTGGCACTTGACCTTGTGGTGTCTCTGAGGTGTGCTGTTGTCTTCTCTGGGTTCAGGTTGCCAAGCTGCAGATAGATGTCGGTGAGAAAAACACCAAAGAGCCAGCAGGCATGTCCCACCAGGACGGTCTGCTTGTGGAACTTGTGCACCACAACAGAAGAGGTCAAGTACAAAAGGGTGGTTAGTTAGCAAAGAAGCGGCCCTCTTGCTGTTAAAGGGACAGCATCAGTAAAACACTTTCTGAGCGAAGTTGTGTTAAAAATCACTTGGCAGGACCCCAGGGTCGCAGCCACGTGCTAGAAACCCACAGCGCTGGAAATAGTAACCATGATTTGAACTGCAGAATCACCTCTCATTTTAGGATTTCAAAATGCTCAAGCAGACATCTCACAGTGTAATTTTGGAGTGGCAAACGGGACGCCCGCTTTACGAAACAGTGAATTAAGGCACCAAAACATGCAGAGACTTGTCCTAAAACCTAGAGTAAGTCATAAGAGACCAGAATAAAGCTCGCAGCGCCCCCCACCCCCTTTCTCCACCCACCCAGCCAGTGGTCAGCATGGTATTCTGTCACACCCTCCTACTCCTTTAGGAGACTGTGGGGCACAACCTTGCACTGTTCAGAAGCTTTTCAGGAAACCCTGATGTGTAGACAGAACCACTGTGAGTCTACATCACTTGGACCCACATGTCCTGTGCCAGTCGCTGGATTAAAAAGTCTGTAATTCACTCAGGCAGCAAGTTTTGATTGAGTGCTTACTGTCTGCCAGGCGTTGTGCTAAGTCCTAGCTGTGCAGGTAAATGAAGGAGACCAGACACCCTGCCCTCGTAGACTTTTAGTCTAGTGGCGGGAGAGACGTCAATCACACTTCTGCACAAATGAATATGTGAGTAGAAATGTGGTATGAAGGAAGAGGAAAAAGGTAGAGTGTCCTGAAAAAGAACTTAAGACTGGATATCGTTGAGATGGGACCTCTCAAGGAAAGCCCCCCCCCCCCCGAAGAGATAATATTTCCACATAAGTAATAAAGATGGGAGGAAGGACTATGCAACCTTGCTTCCAACACCTACCCAAAGCGGGTTATGATTCTAAGAAGCAGCTAGTTCCCAAAATAAATAAATAAATAAATAAATAATTGCTGTCTGTCTTGAGCGTGCCTCCCTCTTGAGATAGTTTGAGTGGTTTACGGCAGGAAAGGAAAAGAAAGTGAGACCTATAGGGAGGTAGGGTCCTCTAGTGACCTGTGGTGAAGATACCATTAGGGCATTTCATTGCTTCCAAAACGTGGCTGAGGGATGTTCAAAGGGGTTTTACGCAACAGGATCCTGTGTTCAAAATAGTGTGGTAGGGTGCCTGGGTGGCTCAGTTGGTTGAACATCTGACTCTTGATTTTGGCTCAGGTCATGATCCCAGGGTCCTGCTAATAATAATTAGCACAAGGGGCTCTGTGCTGAGCATGGAGCCTGCTTAAGCTTCTCTCCCTCTCTCTCTGCTCCCTCCCTGCTTGTGCACTCTCTCTTCTCTCTCTCTCTAAAAATAAAAATAAGGGGCGCCTGGGTGGCGCAGTCGGTTAAGCGTCCGACTTCAGCCAGGTCACGATCTCGCGGTCCGTGAGTTCGAGCCCCGCGTCAGGCTCTGGGCTGACGGCTCGGAGCCTGGAGCCTGTTTCCGATTCTGTGTCTCCCTCTCTCTGCCCCTCCCCCGTTCATGCTCTGTCTCTCTCT
Source organism: Panthera onca (assembly GCF_046562875.1). Taxonomy (NCBI): domain Eukaryota; kingdom Metazoa; phylum Chordata; class Mammalia; order Carnivora; family Felidae; genus Panthera; species Panthera onca. Next base: position 89,660,011 of record NC_138348.1, on the reverse strand, counting down.
GTACCAAAAATAAATTAAAAAAAAAAAAAAAATAAATAAAATAAAATAAAAATAATTTTTTTTTAAATAGCGTGGCAAACTCTGGGTTCTAGAAACATACAAAAGCCTCTTTGCCTCAGGATTGATCAGAACGTTGCATGTGCTAATATAGCTCATGAACCTTTAAGGAAAGGAGAGGAGCAGTGTCTTCTGCAGCACTTTCCAAACAAATGCGATGCTGGAACAGTTTGTTCACTGAGCACCTAACATGGGTTCGGAGATTTGTGTCTGCCTAAGACTCACTTGGGGACTGTAAAGAGTACTGGCTCCTGGGCTTGGCTCCTGAGATCCTAATTCACTAGATCTAGAATGGTCTCAGGAAGCTTTGATTTTTAAAAATTTTACTTTTAAAAATTTTAAAATAAAATACACCAAGTTCAGGAGCCAGGCTTCCAGAGAAACTAACCAGGCTAGTACCCTGAGGAACACGTCAGCAGCTCTATTCATTTCCAGGACAAGCTTTCTGAACAGAGCTAAGTTATTGTTTATATATATATATATATATATATATATATATATAAAAAATTATATATAATAATTTAATTATATATAATAATATAATAATATGTGTACACATATACGTATCTATATACACATATATACACACATATGTGTATATAGATACGTATATGTGTATATATACACGTACATATGTATGTATATATGTATATATATACACATACATATGTACGTGTATATATATGTATATATATACACGCATGTATATACAACAACAACAGCAATAATAATTAGAAGCAAAGTGAGTAACAGACCACAAATCCGACCTTAGTCTACAATCTGTGGAGTGTCTCACGTCAAGCTACAAAGACCACATTTGTCCTTTTGGACTTGGTGGGCAGGAACGTCATGTGTGGTAGAAGGCTGAGAATTCCTGACGCTGTGCAAATACAGGATCCAGCAGAATGTTTTCTGATGTGCCCATCTGTCTTTGTCTAATTAGCCGCTTCTCTTTGGCCGCCTCCCGTCCTTTCAGATGGAACAAAGGTACCCAGAAAGACACATCTTAATGCATTCATATGCAAAGAAGTTTGTGTCTTATTTTCTCTCCCTCTTGTCCTGGGCCCAGGAGAATGAAAAAGCCTGAGGGGACCGGTGCTTTTCAGAGGCGTTGGCTCCCACAAGCTCCGCCTATCTGGGTTGTGATCAGCATAATGGGAGGGTGGCGGGTGGGAGGGGGAGGGGAGAGCCTGAGCATATGACCGTGACCGGAGCTTGCTGTTGAGATGCAAGGGTTCAGATTACTATTGCCTAAGCCTCAGCAGCCTCCCAGAGCTCCAGGCTCCACGCTGCAGACAGAAAACACCTTTGCAGTCACACACCAAAAAAAAATTCTAATGCCATCTGGTGGAGATCTGACCAGGTTCGAGGAGACACAGGACGTGAGAAGGAGGCTGTAGAAAGAGGAGAATGTGAGCAAAACTAGCGTTCTCCTTCACATTAAAACAACCCTGCCTTGTCCTTCTCAGAACATTCTTTGGCCCGAAAATTTAGAGACAGGGCCATACTTGTGCATGTGCAGAGACCGGGATTTTCACAAACGGCAGGTCTAGGGGTGAGTGTTGTGTAAGAACCCATATAAAGGTGCACGATTTAACCTGTTCAAAAGTTGGGGATGATTGTCACTGAAACGAGGATGAGAGGAAGGAACGAGTGACATCTCTCCAAAGATAGCTGCACATGAAAGGCATTTGTCCTTCTCACCCACGAGGTCTGACTCTTGGTGCGTTTTGCTGGGTTTGCACTAATGCTCTGGCTGGTGGTCATTTGCTCTCGGTGGCCAGTTTCACTTCCTAGTTTTGCCGAAATGGCAGTGAGGCCTGTTGCTCCGAACAGGCAGTGAGGCCTGCTGTGTCACTGAAGGAAGTGTGCAGTTTTAAAATGTCAAAGCCAGCAGCCTCGTGTCCAGTGCGTGCCGTCAATCAGCAAGTGTCCCTGGGCCTCGGATGAGCCCACTGCGCATTAAAACGGTGACTAACAGATAAAAATCTCACCTTAACGCTCACCTACAGTCTCACGAAGGCGGCAGGATCACAAAGCAAAGAAAAATGGTGTCACTATAAACAATTAAACGTACTCACTGCCGGTGTGTTTTGGGGCAACGAATGCATTAGAGAAAGCGTAGCCCCATGGAAAGCCTGGGTTTCTGGCATCTGGGGTGCTGGGCTCGTGTTCTTGTACTTAGCAGCTTTGTGACCAGGAATGAGGTCTTACCCTTGCAGAACCTTCCTTTCTTTATCCACAAAATGGGGAAGGGGAATAATACTACCTACTTCCCCATGAATTATGGTATTAAATAAGATCATAGGTGTGGGAAGGCTCCTATTAAGATAAATGTCTTAAACTATAAAATAGTCTAAAAATCCCAGTTATTATTATTGCTAGAATCACAGTATGGAGGGAAATAAGTGTAGAAGATGCATCTTCTGCCATTTCCATTAAAAAGACAGAGACGGGCTCCTCAGTGGCTCAGTCCGTTAAGCAGCCAACTCTTGATTTCAGTTCAGGTCATGATCTCATGGTTCCTGAGATGAGGCTCTGTGCTGACAGATGGAGCCTGCTTGGGATTCTCTATTCCTCTGTCTCTGCCCCTCCCTTGCTCTCTCAAAATAAAATAAACATTCAAAAAAAAAAAAAAAAAGAGAGACAGACAGACAGACAGAGACAGAGAATGAGCTGAGTACAGGAATTAAACTAGCCCAAGTCTTTGTTCTGGCCCCTTGCTCTATGCTTAAATTCCTCCATAATAACTTAAAGGTAATTAATAATGGCTATCATTTGTATTGAAGGATTTAAGATGAATTTATTTCTGAGATTTGGAGAAATCCCAGAAAATAAAGTACTTCCTAAGATAGCATTTGGTTTTCATTTTCAGAGAGCTGACCTCTAATTTAGGAGAATTTTGTGGATGTGTAGTTGGTATAATTCCTTCACAGATCAGTTTGATAGTCAAAAATTATCATAATGACAATCAGTAGTATTATTAGGTCTGTAGACAAGATAGGCAAATAAAAGGTCACACTGTAACACCCATGTGATTGTGATTTACTAGGTAGTTGAATGAACCAGGAGTCTGAATTTGGCTGTATTGGAAGAATAAATAGTGAACTGCTTATGAATTTCATCGGCCTTTCTCAGCCTTCCCCACCCTTACATGCCAGGTCCCCTTAGAAATTTATGATTCCTGCAAACAGAAAGTCGTATTAAGAATAAGATGTTTAATTTTTTTTCCTTTAAGGGTCTCATGTGCTGGTCTGAGAAATTGTTTAACCTGACTTTACAGAGAGGACCTTGGAAGGAATAGGACAAAGGACAATGGAATAAGCCAGGGGGCCCCTGGGTGACTCAGTCAGTTAAGCATCTGACTCTTGATTTCGACTCAGGTCATGATCTCATGGTCCCTGGGTTGGATTCCCAAAGCGAGGAGCCTGCTTGGGATCCTCTGTCTCCCTCTCTCTCTGCCCCTCCCACCCCCTCCAAAATAAATAAATAAACATTAAAAAAAAAAAAAAGCAAGCAACTGGAAATGGGGAGCAGTTGATCCTGAAGTTCCCTAACACTTCCATCCCCATCTGGTATCCAGGGGCCAAATCTCAGTTCCTTGGGCATGACCAAGGAGGCTGTCTATTTGGTTTAGCAGTGAGACCTTACTATTTAAACCCTTTGCCCAACCCCACTAAACAGGAAATGCAAGCTGCTAGAGCTTAACATGCAACCACTCCTCAGGTCCCCAACCCCCACTCCCTCCCGGGGTAAGTACATTGTTCTTTCTTTCCATTATGATGAGCTGCACACATTCATGTAATACGTGCAAGGCTGTCAGTTAGCAACTGTTAGAAAAAGAAGACCTGATAAGAATTCTTACAGTCAGGAATCTCAGACTCAGGAAACTTCCTACAAAGGGCGTAACATGAGTTGATAAGCTACAGCTTTTGATGGTGGCATTAGCACTCTGGCTTCTGAAATCTTCAAGATGGGTGCCTATGGCACTCTTGTCATGCTTGAAATTCTCATTGTTGGCTTGATATCTTGAATCCTTTTGTCACTTGAGCAACCTTGAGAATGTGGGAACCTGGAGAGGTTTGGTGAGATACACCCATTTCGGACACACCCAAGACATGCCAGGTACAGATAAAAATCTCCAGTGTAGCTGAAACATCCAAACACAGAGCGTATGGCTAATGGTACACCTCTAAACTGTGTTGTTCACTGGCTTTCCAAAGCGAGTGCTCATCGAATACTGTATGTACGATCGAAAGAAGACTAGAAAGAATGGATATTTTTCTGACTCTAGAAAAGACAGATAGCTACCATGTTGTCTATATGCATACTTTCTGCTATAACATTATTTGCATGAGTTAAGTATTTATAGGGCAATATTTAGTAGTTTTCAAAACGCATTCTAATTTGTGGGTATTTGTGCGTGTGCAGGTGTGTGTGGGAGACCATGAAAAAGACTATGATGTCTTGCCATTGGGGAGTAGAGCCTGACTCAGCACCCCAAACAAGGAACAGACCCCAGTTTGCATTCCAAAGGATGGTACTAACCGGACGATAACGCTGAGGCTTCTTCCCCATGCTCAAGCAAACATTTTCAGAAGGGTCTATACGTCTATATAAAAAGAGTATGGGTAATCTTTCGAGCTCAAGAGTCATATTTCTCCAGTAGATTTAACTCTTAAATGGACAAGACCCTTTCAAACTGAATTTGTTGAATCCAACCACTACATCACTATGTAGTGATGATGGTGTGGACCCTCCATGGAAGCAGGAGAAAGGCCACCTGATATACAACAGACAGAAAGAATGAGACCTGGGGACCAGCACAGCTCTCTCCCCTCATCTGTAAAATGAGGCTATAAACTCTTTGACCTACCTCGGAGCGTTATCTTCAGGACCATGCTAACTGGGAGCTGAAACACAAAAACAAAAACAAAGCCCAAAAACCAGAATACACAGCACAAAGCAAGGCATTTCTGAGTGAGACTCATCCAATAGATACCAGTGAGGCTGGTTTCACGTCTCTCTAGATGGCCTCCACCACACCTGAGCACTGGCCATCTGCAACATGGTGCCTCGCCAACGTCAGTGAGTTCTACAGCTTGAGTGAACCCTTGGTAGGAATTTTGGCCAGGCTCCGGTCTCTGAACCATGAACTCTGCCATGAACAAGATGTTATTTTTTTTAACCCATTGTTTAAAATTAATTTTTTGAAAAAAATTTTATGTTTATTCATTTTTGAAAGACAGAGAGACAGAGCACAAGCAGGGGTGGGGCAGAGAGAGAGGGGGACACAGAATCTGAAGCAGGCTCCAGGCTCCGAGCTATCAGCACAGAGCCTGACGCAGGGCTCAAATTCACGAACCATGAGATCATGACCTGAGCCGAAGTCGGATGCTCAACGGACTGAGCCACCCAGGCGCCCCTAAAATTAATTTTTAATGAAAGAGATAATACATATAATATATTCCTTTAAAAAGTTCAAATAGCAATGAAGTAAGAACCTCCTTACCTCACCGTACACCCCTCCCCTCAGTCTTACTCGCATCCTAAATGTGGCCATTGAGGGTTTATTGAGGTTCCTGGGATAGATCATGCAGATGATGCATCACCTTTTCCCTCAGGAAACTATCTTTTAGGCTGAGTTCCAATTACTTTTGCTGTGATGTTACTGGCGAGGCTTTTGTGGAGGGTTTACTTTCTATCCAACTGCAAATCGTCAATATGATGTACATAATGTGGAGGCTTTGGCAATAGGAGAAGAATTGCTTGATAAAAACGTGTGTGGAAATAGCTTGCGATCTGTAGGGACATAAATAGCCAACAGTAGTTCCCTGAGCTACAGAAGCTACAGACTCTCTCCCATCAGCACCATAGGACATTGGAGCTGGGAGAGATAAGTGTAGCCAGGTTCTACCCTTGAGCTTTCCATCTTAGTCTTAACAAGGAACATCAGTGTTTTACCATAATATTGTCATTGTGGTTGTGCAATTTTTAGAGAATGTGCTCATGGGGAGCAAACACTCTCCATGCTTCCTTTGCCCTTCTGCCTTACATACCATCTCTCCCACTCCTTCATTTTATGGAAGGGGAAATGGAAAATCGGAGAAGTAATCCTTGCTCAAGAGCCCATGGCTGGTCAGTAGTGGAGAGAGCAGAGCTCTGGATCCCATGTTTCTGTTCCGGTGCGCTTTCTACTCTACACTATTTCTTTTACATGTGTTTCTTGCGAATATCCCATACTAAGAAATCAGGTATAAACAATGCACTGAAATATGGGACAGCCACATCTCTGCCTTTCTTGCATTAGTCAAGTGTTTTAAAGCTCAGCGCTCATCCCCTGCCACCCAAGCTTTCCAAATGCTTCTAGGTGAGATGCCCAGATTCAAGACCATTTCCATTTCTGAGTGTTCTTCTATCTGCTGAGCCTCTGTGTGGGCTACAATGAATAGGAAAAAAATCTGACTTGGACTCCTGGAACCCCCACTTCAAGCTCTGTGACATGGGACAAGTCATATCACCTAGCCCAGGCTCAGTTTCTTTACTTGTCAACCATTGGGCCTTGTCAACCATTAGAGTGTTGTCAGGAGGGCCCGATAACATAATGCACATGAAAGCATTTTAGAAAAGAAAATACTACAGGCAGTTGCCATTGTTATAAATCTTTGGCTCATCCTCTTATGTCCAGGTCTGAAAATATCTCCTCCACTGATGTCTGAACAACAGAAAAATGGAACAAAGCAAAGACCCAGGGCTGCATTTGTACTCTGGAGTCCCCTCTATTATAGTATCTGTGTTGGGCTTTCCAGTGTGTAGGTCGAAACAAAACAAAACAAAAAAGAAGAAGAAAAAGCAGCAGCAAATACTGCTTGGTTTTGCATTTTCCCTTCTGTTTTCTGATTAGAGTCTCTATGGCCTGTGAGTGCAGAGAGAACCTCAAAAGATTGTGTTTGCTGCAGATAAGCACCAAACTCGATGTTTATCAGCACTTATCTCCTGCAAACTCACTCTCTGGAGGCTTCAAAGACCGGGGAGATCTCTCAGCCTTGTTCTGAGGAGAAGCAAGCTCCTGCAGGGCTCAGCAGCAGGTGTGGTCCAACTTGCTCCATCCCTAGGAACGTGGTTGTCTTGTTCCTCCACATGCAAAAGAAGGAAGCAGAGGGTTTACCCAATGCCCAGGGATGGGTAGTGGGGTAAAGGGAGCAGCAGCAGAAAAGGAGTGTTTTGAAACCAGCCCAGAAAGGCTGAGCAAGTAGGTGAGGTGGGGGAGGGGAAGGAAGGTTATGTATCTACCTGCTCCCACCCATCTCAGGACTTCATCTGCCAGACAAACCCATCACACCTTCAAAAGGTGTTTGAATTCCCTTCCTGCTCCCAGCTCACCACCCCCTACCATCTTTGGGTGCGCCCATTAGTCTGTATTCAGAGGGATTGTTGGCAGGGAGTGGGACAGTGGGAGGGGGGAGGGGGTGGGGGGGAATGGGGGAGCCAGCATTTTATTAGGCTGTTGAATTTGATTTATTAGGGGGGAAAAATCCTTCGCTTGCTTGCCACACAGGTTATTCTCAAAGTGAAAACTCTATTTTACTTTGAAAAAAAAAACATGGTGAAAGTGCCTACAGTTATGAATGGAGCTCTTTGTTACCTTCCAGATCGACAAGACAGACTGTTTGGTTCATGTCTGTGCACTAGCAAAGGAGTGTGGGGGCCTGGGAGACAGATGTGGCCTTAATTGCATGGAAATATTAGAAGATCGTTAAGCCATTTTGACAGGATTTTCCTCTTGCTGCAGGAGCAAAGGGCCACGTCTGAGCTGCATAGGGTCTGGCCAGACCCTCCAGCTGGGCCTCTTGTCCCCGCGTGTGAGAGACACATGGGCCTTGATTCACTTGCCCCGATAGTAGAAGGAAATAGACGCCTCCTTGCTATCGACGTCTATGCATGGCTGTGCTCCACGAGTGCAGAGAGTAATCCCCCAAGAAATCCTCAGACCCAAGGTGGGAGTTGGAAGAGAAGCTGTGTATTGAAATAAATACTTGGGAATGGGTGAACGCATGCACACGAAGGGAGAGTGATCGGGCTGTCTCTAAACCGACGGGTGTTCTCTATAAAGCTTTCGAGGGACCCACATAGGATCTGAAGGATTTACTGAAAGAGTACATCTGTTATCACAACAAATAAGGGTATTTAACAACAACAGTTTTCCATCTCTTCACTTTTCCCTTTGGAGTTTACATTTGGTGCTTATAGAATTATTCCATTGAGAGTCTTGGAAACAAGTCAGAGAAATCTTAGAACAATGTTGGGTTGTCAAAGAACAATACCTGGTAAATATGGCCGCTCTGATCTCTCCTTGCCTGGATCCCCTCCTCTCCTCCTTGCCCCATAATTTTCTGTGTGCCTAGAGAACACAATTTTTTTTCCCATAAGCCTATATTAAAATAATTATGAGGACTGATCTGCTGGGAGAGAAGGGGAAACCCCCTGTAAAACTACAGTGTGGGAAGCCCTTTGGGTTACAAGAGTGATGTTTTAGAGCAAGTCTTTCTCAACCATCAAATGTGGACAGTAGAGACGTGGAGTGAATTAGTATTATACAATCCTCCCTTCAGAGGGGTGAGGTCATGGTCACGTGGAGCATCGTAATGGTCAGATGGGGCTGCGTTGGTGGGTCATGGCTTAGACGATGTTTGAGCCACAGCCTGGGAGAGACGGGGACAGGGTGACCAGAAAGGAAGGGAGGGAGAGAGGAGGGAGAGAATGTGCAGCAGCAGAGATCCTGTTTTCATGCAAATGTTGTTGTTAACCTAAAGGGAAAAAGGGAAGGGCTACCAGGCAGCATTGGCACACCAGAGCCCCCAAGCTGTGCTAGTTGAGTGCTGCTCTCCCAAGGGCTGGACCTTCGAGAAGCACCAGGGATGTGTTACAAGGCCAGGAGCGCACAGTCTGCAAGCTCCGGTTGAACGTAAAATCACCGGCCCACTCAGACGTGGGCTCTGGGTCTCCGAGGAGAAGCAGAGTTTGCCTTCCAGCCAGTCAGGACCCTGCAGAGCGAGCCACAACTCCATTTTACTAAATGGAGACCGGTGCCCTTCCAAATCTCTTGGGAACAGCCTTTGAGGGTGGTGGCGGCGAGTCTATGCCCCCTTCTCTCTGCTATATGCTCTTCAGAGGATGAGATGAAATGTTGAGGTCCTAGCTGGCTATTTATGACCAGGAAAGTCCCTGCAGTACATTTGTTGATAGTCGATGAAGTGTTAACGCCCTGCCCCTCGGCCACATTCCTGCTCAGTTCACTGCTTGCCTCCTTCTCTGAAATCCCCCTGCCTTGACAGTTGGTCAGGCCATCTCTCAGTACTTCACGTCCTGCCACCTTCTCGGGAGGCAGTGGCTCAGCTGCTTTATTGCTTTCTGGGATGCTACACGTGGCAGAAGACATGGTCCATTGTTACATGAGCTGTGGTAAAGTGACAGGGCGGGTACCTTACACTTTCCAAAATTCTTTTAGGAGCCTCGTTCTTATTTACTTTAATCCTCACAGCAGACCGTAATTCCTGCCGTATTAAGTTCAGGATCTTCTCTCCCCTTCTCCCTCTCTCACTACACCCTCCCCCCCCCCCCATCTCCAGCCCCGCCCCGAGGCACAGGCTGTGATTACACGGCAGATTTGGAGCTGCTCCTTGCTACTTACCGTCCAGGGGCGACCCTCTCATTTACAAAGGCATCTTCGTGCTTGTCTGATATTTGCTTCCCTGAAAAGCTAGGGTCAGATCAGGGGTAGGGGGAAGTTTCTACAAATGTCCTAATTCTCTAGTAGCAATAATGCTATTAACATTCTGTGATGCCATTTTTCCATTGACATGGTCCTGAATTTTATTACAGAGCCTGGTACATAGCACATGCCCAATAAATACTTGTTAAATGAACGAATGCATCCACGAATGAATGCTTTTTTTTGTGTCAAATATGTTCACGCTCCCCTAAAGAGAGAGGACGGACGCGTTAAGGAAATAGCCAACGTGACTTTTGCATGTTTTGAGTAGCCCCTAGTCTGGCCACCAAGCACAGGTATCTACAACCTCTGCTGGCCACAGTAGTCACCACTAGTAACACGTGGCTGTTTCAATTTACATTAACTACAATTCACTAAGATTTTAAAATTCAGTTCCTCCGTCGCACTAGCCACCTTCCAAATGCTCCATAGCCACACAGGTCTGGTGACTTCTCTGTTGCACAGTACAGATTTTAAAATATTTCCTATCACAGAAATTTCTATTGGACAGTGTTGGTCTAAAAGATAAATTTACAAGTTCCATGTCTTTCTATGTAGAAGAATAATATATTGGGGCACCTGGTGGCTCAGTAAGTTGAGCACCCAACTCTTGATTTTGGCTCAGGTCATGATCTCACTCTCGTGAGATTGAGCCCCACTTCGGGCACTGTTCTTGGCGCGAGCCTGCTTACGAATCTCTCTCTCCCTCTCTTTGCCCTTCTCCCCTGCTTGCGCTCTGCCTCTCTAAAAAAATAAAGACAAAAAAATAATAAGCTTACATAAACATTTTGCTTCTTAAAAATTTTTTTTAATGTTTATTTATCTTTGAGAGACACACACACAGCACGAGCAGGGGACGGGCCGAGAGAGAGGGAGACGCAAAATCCAAAGCAGGCTCCAGGCTCTGAGCTGTCGGCACAGAGCCCGATGCGGGGCTCGAGCTCACAAACAAGATCGTGACCTGAGCTGAAGTTGGACGCTCAACCGTCTGAGCCACCCAGGCACCCCACATTTTTTTTAAGTTTATTTATTTATTTTGGGAGAGAGAGAGAAAGAGAATGAGCAGGGGAGGGGCAAAGAGAGTGGGAGACGGAGGGTCTGAAGCGGGCTCTACACTGACGACAGCAAACCTGACACGGGGCTCAAACTCACGAACCATGAGATCATGACCTTAGCGCTTAACCAACTGAGCCACCCAGGCGCCCCGTCACATTTTGTTTCTTAATTCTGATTTGATTGCAAGACTGAGTTTATAGAGCACGTTCTCGTTCTTTTCCAGTATCCTTAACACGTTTGAAAAGTCATTCAGGTTGTTAGACTTGAAACTTTCTTTGGGTCAGGATTAGAAGGAGCAAGGTGCCTATGAGGTTCCCCCAGGGACATGTTGCTCCCAGTTTCCCTAGAAGGGCAGGATTGGGAAGGTTGACATCATTGATTTTGGCCTCCTTATGGAAATCACCGAGCCCGTAATGAACGTGGGAGATCTCAACCACGCAGAAAACTAAGCGGAAGCGGCAGTATAAGAACTTGACAGCCTTTGACAATGGAGCCTGGAGTTAAGGGAACCGAGAAGGAAAAAGGAGCTGATGAGGTTTTTGGACATCTCCTCAGGGCATCCCCACCTGGCGGGCTAGTTTCCCATTTCCTTTAAGTTTCTGAGACATCAAGGATTAAGCCTGACTGCCACCATGACACATGCCCTTGAGAGAGACAGACAGGCTCCTACTGGGCAAGGCCGGTACCTTCAGAAGCGTCCAAGAGTAGAACACTAAGTACCCTTTATAGAGTAACTAAATCAGTCCCAAGTCCCCAGGAACTGTCAGTGGGCTTCAGCTGGGCTTTCTGTGCAAATAGCTTTACTGAGATTGACAAAGAAAATATCTCCATGTAATCCCACTGAGATGTTTTCATTGGAAGGCCATGGCGGGACTTGTTCACAAAATATCTGCTTTTCCTATAGATGGATGCCGAGAGACAGGAGGCCCGGTGCCAGACTGCCTAGGTTTGGCACTCAAGTCAAGCAAGGATGAAGGCCAACCCAGTGGGCGACTGCCTTGAGGGCGGCTGCCAGCCGAAAGACCAGCTGTGTCCCGGGGATGCAGCCTGAGCTCCAAGAGGAGCGGGTGCTTGGCTTTTTGTGCATAGACCAGGCTGTCCTCGGTTCCCCTTACCTCCTCCCTGGAAGGGAGGGCAGTGGTCCCATGAAGCTACGATACACTGAGATCTCTTAGCTTGCTCATAGATAGGCTGGCCATCCGATGGATCATCCGAACGGGAATAATTTTGAGAGTGAAGGGAGGTATTATGTAACATTTTCTGGAACAATCGGCATAGACTGGGACGGTCCCAGGCAAATGGGGCTGGAGGATCCATCCTACACCGCACTGGAGAGGGTCTTGTGGATCATCTAGTTCAGTCGGTCTAATGTCGCGAGAAACAGGCCCAGGGAAATGATGTGCTTTTCTTACATTAGAATCTGTGAATCATACTAAGAAGATTAAGCTCAGAGGGTGCTTACTATGTGACAGGCATGAGTTTAGAATACAATTATTATCATTCCTAGTTTACCGAAAAGGAAACTGTGGCACGGAGAGATTAAAGAATTTGCCTCAGGTCACAGAACTAACAAGTGGTGAGTGTCGAGTCCAGATCCGGTCAGTCTGGCTCCACTCCCTTCTCAGAGCAGAGACCCAGTGGGGACCCCTTTACATATGCTAACCCACTCCACTTGAAGTGGGTCCTGTCATTGTGCCCATTGTTGGGATGAGGGAATCGAGGCACTTAGTTAAGGGTTAATAAGGCCTATGGAAAGCCACAGTCTGGTTAGAGAGACAGAATGTGAACCTATGAAAAACTACCCTCTATGGCACAAGCGAAATGAAAATAAAAGCAATGTGACAAAGCCGTCTAGAATAAAGTGATGACTCAGTGGTGGAGGGGACAGTGGGGGGCTGCGGGAGGCAGGGAAACTTCTTGGAGGTGGTGGCACTTGAGGTGTCCTGGAAGGTCCCCTTCACCCATCTCAGGCTCTACCTCCTCCAGGAAGCCTTCCCTGAGCTCACTCACTGCCCTCTCGTCCCACCCCTACATAAGTATCGATGTGTGGATCAGTCTTCTGCCCAGATTTGAGCTCCTTAAGGGCAACTGTGCGAGTTTGGGGTCTCATTTATCTTTGTATCCCCTGTGCCTAGCCGAATGCCTGACCCCCAGTGGGTCCTCCATAAAAGTCTGGTGGGTAAATGAGACCTGAGGAGGCAGGGTTGAAGAGGAAAGGCAGTGCCGTGCAGGGATAGCTGGTTCGAGTGACGGAAAAAGCCAGCTGGTTTTCACATAGGTATTTGCAGACACCAAAACAGCAGTCAAGAAATATATATTGAATAGGTGTCTAAAGGTTCAGAGTGCTGGGTCTTATACAACAAGAGGAGAATCTATTAAAAATAGAACATTAAGGAGCACCCGGGTGGCTCATTCGGTGAAGCTTCCAACTTTGACTCAGGTCACGATCTCATGGTTTGTGAGTTCGAGCCCCACGTCGGGCTCTGTGCTGACGGCTCGGAGCCTGGAGCTTGCATGGGATTCTGTGTCTCCCTCTCTCTCTGCTCCTGCCCTGCTCACACTCTGTGTGTGTGTGTGTCTCTCTCTCAAAAATAGACAAACATTAAAAAAAAGAGGGAGGGGTGCCTGGGTGGCTCAGTCGGTAGAGTGTCCGACTTTGGCTCAGGTTGTGATCTCACGGTTTGAGGGTTCGAGCCCCGTGTCGGGCTCTGTGCTGACAGCTCAGAGCCTGGAGCCTGCTTCAGATTCTGTGTCTCCCTTTCTATCTACCCCTCCCCTGCTTGCGCTCTGTCTCTCTTTCTCAAAACTAAATAAACATTAAAAATATGTTAACAGCACATTAAAATGCAACAGAAGGAGCAAGAGAGGGAGAGAAGAAATGGGGGCAGGATGCAGGAATAGTGAAGAAGACAGAAACGTGAGCATAGGGTGCCCAGAGGGAACAGGATAAAATAAAGCACACAAGCTAGGCAGAGGCAGGTCAGGGCTGCCGAGCCAGCCCAGGAAAGGACCTCCTTAGGCACCACCTCCTTCCATTATCTCCATCCTCAGGGCTTTTGCCACACGTCACTGCAACAATATGGTAACCATATGCCGTGGGGCCACAAGAGGACTAAGCACCTGGGATAGCATGGTTCATCCAGATGTGAGAGTTGGAAGTATTGCACACTCAGGACTCGATGGGCGTGAGGTCGCCAAGCGTGACTCCTCAAGCGTGAATCAGGGAAAGGAGACAGCCATTAAGAGCTACAAGATGGATTCAGGGTCTCCTCTGTTCCAGTGCCTCGTGAGGAAATGAAATAAAGTGGAGTCCCCTGTGCGACAGCTAGCTGTCCATCGCGGGGAAATGGCATTCTCCCTGGCAAGTGCCAGCTGAGGCTGGCAGACATTTCCCAACTGGTGTGCACAGGACTGGACCCTCCGGTTCTTGAGGCTGGTTTTGCGTTCGTCTCCCCCGTCCAGGGTGCTCCTCAGGTATAAGCTGGAAGGAAGAGAGCAAAGCCCCACCCCCACCCCCACCCCCGGGTGCATGTTTCCTTGTGGTTTTCCTGTGATTATGAGGGCACCAGTTGCCATGGAAACTGTCACACGAGGCAATTGTCAGATAAGATCATAGCTTCTAGGAATAGGGCCCTCAAGTGGTTGTTGAGAAGGATCGGTCAGTGGCTTTGTGTTTAAATTTGAACAAGACATCAACACTGGGTGTGGCTGTTTCAAAACCAAAAACTGGACAAGCCTGGGGTCCAGGGCTTAATCAAAATTGCTCATAGCCAAGAGATAGAATGGGAAGTCTAAGTGGTGGTAAAGGTGCTGGCAGGGGCCGGGAGTCTCTTTGTCTCCTACCAGCTCCAAGGATTGTATCCACTAAAAAAGGTTATTGCACACTGACTGGGTGTTCCGAATGGAGCAAGCAACTGGGAATGGAAACAAAAAATAAGACTGATTGGGGTTCCTCTCCTCAGGGCACCTCCAGCAGCAGAGCTGGTCTTTGAGAAAAAGGATGGGAAAGTTCCCATGACCCCAGAAGTCAAAGAAGCACCCAAGGGCACCTGCCATCTACTTCCTCCTCTCCCTGGCACTTACGAACGTTGTAGAAAGTGTCATTTCCACCCCCTGGTGGACAGCTGTCTGCCCCTTCGGGGAGCCCATCCTTTCATATCTGAATCGCCTCACTGCCCCCTTCCCTTTGTCACTCAGCGTCTTGTCTGGTCCCCACAGACCAGATTGAGATCCTCTTGGTCCAGCTACCAAGCCAGACCCATAAGGACAAGATTCCAAGGACAATTCTTAGTGCTCCCACTCTCAAGCAGTAAGAAAGGTCAGGAACTTTATCCTGGCTCCGAGGCTATTCTATTAGCCCCTGCACTGGGTGAAACGCAGACTTTGTGAGGAAACGTTGCAGCCTCTCCCCACAGAGGACGTTTCTTCCAAGCCCTCAGCTCTCTGTGGTCAGGGCAGTGAGGTCGTTCACCATCGTCAGAGAGCCTTAAACATTTGATAGAAGACAGTTAAAATTTTCCAGGAACAAAGAGCTTGGGTAGTTTGCTCAAATTCACACAGCCAGTAACGCTCTGCTTTGACCCAACCTGTAACCGGTGCCTTTTATGAGAACACATTTGTAAAACAACACCCTACAGGGTGAAGACAGAGCCAAAGTGGTTTGTTTCCTCCACCCTTTGCCTTTGGACCCCTCCTGAAGCAGACATGCTCCCTGCCCCATCTGGATCTTCAATGGTCCTCACTCGCCAACACCTCTGTAGTCAGAAAACCACCCTCCAGATCCGGGGAAACATTCAGATATATAACCACCTGTATGTCACGGGCACTAGGGCACCAATCCTTCGTCTTGGAGTCATTGACCCTTTAGTGGTCCCCAGACAGAGAAGGGAGTGGAGCCACTGGTATGGAAATATTCCAGTATTTTTGATGACTGGAACAGCCTCCCCTGTGAAGTCAGACAGAATACTGTCCCAATGTAAGTGATGTGCAGCAATAAGAAAAAAAAAAAAAAAAAAAAAAAAAAAAAAGTACATAGGGAACTACTGGTCTACCAGGAGTCTACCTGGTAGACTGGTCCAGCTGGGTCACCTTCCAGGACTTCCGCCTTCCCTACCCGCCTCTCCCCATGGCATCTGGGGTTGAAAGCTCGGTCCATCATCCCCAGTTGCACCAGCGAGGGCTTTATTTACCCCCGTCAGCCCTTCTGAACTGGCAGGAGAACATAGGCTCCATTTCACAGAAGTGAACATTTAAGCTTCCTAACCTTAGTGAGCCTCAGCTTCCCATCCCTGTTCGGTTCTGCTCCTGTGGCACCATGGGATCCACTTCAGGGGTCAGGTCAGTCCCTATTACAGGAGAGGAGCTTGACTCCTGGATGGTCAGATGTAACGAACTCTACATAACAGATCTTAGCTGACCCTTTTGCTGTCACCTTTGTCATCGAGAAAAAGCAGGTTGAAGAGAGGTCAGACCCATTGTAAAGAAACAGAAAGTAAAGCATTCTATAAAACGTTCCTGTCTTGGGGTTCAGACTAACCTTCTATCCCCTTCCTGTTAGTTTCCATATTCAGCACTTTTTTCTTTTCAGCAGTAAAATCATTCTCTGTGGGAGGAGAATTTAACTTTGATGTTTAGAGATGCCCTTTAAATGTGGTTATGGTCAAAACAGTGACTGTAAAAACTCAAAGTCAACAGGCAAAGGTAGATACCCATGGGAGACCTGGAGAAGCACCTAATGGGGATCGTGATTAACACAAGGCCACAGCTCTGGATTCTGTTACATGGCATACCTTTACAGAACACAGAGACCCTCTTCTCTGAACCCATTTAGGCTCATTCCCTTAATTTATTAAACTCCATTAAATAAAGTACTTTCATCTGCAAAGGATTCTAATTCCATTTTCTAGGAACTTGGCTGGCTGCCTCTCCCTGGGTCGCCCACTGCAGAGCCCCCTCCCCAGCGAGTGAAGATTTAAGTTGGGGGTGGGTGGGTGGATTGAGTGAAGGGGAGCAGGGGGGACAGAGTTCAATAAAATACTTTAGAAATCAGCGAAGCACTCTGGGTTTCCATGGCAGGTTTGGCTCTCTGGCACAGCCTAGGATTATAGTTCACGGGCTGGAACTAGTTTAGGGGAAGAGTGTAAGTTCTGCAGTCAGGCCACCAGCTGGGCAATTCACTAGTTGAGGGACGTGAAGCAAGTATGAACCTCTTTAAGCCTCAATTTCCTTTTTAATAGTATCACGATCTTAACAAACATCTTAAAAAGCTAAAGGAGGTAATGATTGTAGGAGTTCCTTGTAAGCGTCACAATATGAAATAGTGCATGTTCTATTTATTCTTTCTAATTTATGTATTTAAATTTTTTTTTCATGTTTATTTATTTTTGAGAGAGACAGAGACAGAGCCTGGGCAGAGGAGGGGCAGAGAGAGAGGGAGACACAGAATCTGAAGCAGGCTCCGGGCTCTGAGCTGCCAGCACAGAGCCCCATGCGGGGCTCGAACTCAAGAGAACTGTGAGATCATGACCTAGGCCAAAGTCGGACGCTTAACCCAGCTGAGCCACCCAGGCGCCCCTCTTTCTACTTTAAAAAAGTCACCCTTGTTTGCCTTTTGTTTGTTTGTTGTTTTCTCGTTGCTAGTTAAGGGTAATTCTGATAGGTGGTTATCAGAGGAGTTACGCCCTTAGGCTGAGATTGACCCTCCCTCACTGTGTGAACCTAGAGAGGTTATGCTCTGTGCCTCAGTTACCCTATTTGTTTAGTCCTGGTTCTGATTCCTGAAGCCAGTGTCAGTAACCGTGGTGAAAAGGATACTTAGACAATCACCTTCTGCCTCCTCTGGATATGGGTTCCCTTGTTGGTGATGAACACGATAGAAAATGTTCCAGTTACTATGGCTACCTAAGAAACTATACCAAAACTTAGTGGCATAAAACAACTATTATGCTCATGAGCAAACCTTCATCTGAAGGCTCATCCCTCCCAAGTCTGGAGGTTGCTGCCGGCTGGTGGCTGGTGGTCTTGTTTCCTCTCACTGTGGGCCTCTCCATGATTGTAGTTTCTCGGCTTGGGCTGGTTTGGGCTTCCTTGCAGCATGGTGGCTGGTTTCCAAGGACTAGAGACCCAAGAGAGAACAAGAAGCAGGTGGAAGTCATAATGCCTTTTATCACCTAGCCTTGGAAGTCCAGCAAGGTCACTTCTGCCACCTTCCGTTTGTTGAAGCAGTCATGAAGTCCCATCTGGGATCAAGGGGTGGGGTGGGGAGGGAAGTAGAGCCTGCATTCTGATGGGGAGTGGCAAAGACTGGAAATATCGTTATGGCCCTTTTGGGAAAAGACAACCTGGCAGATATGAACACAGGCAGCTCCCACTCTACACCCTGTGAGAGGGGCTTCTGCTTAATATTTGGTGCCCCCTTCCTCCTTATCCAACTTGTCTTAAAATTTGCCTTCTTTTCTCTTTGTCCGTCTGTGGGACCGACATAATGAACAAGAAGTGGGTGCCGGGCCAGTAGGTAGAGAAGAGAGTGAAGCAAAAGGCTTGAAAACGAACTGATAGCCGCTACCCCCTCCTCGTGGTATTTCAGTGTGGCTGTGATGAGGTCCCCGCCCGGAGCTGGATGCTCTCACTGCAGCAGAGCCTGCTGATTTCCGAGAGCCATGAAGACAGAGGATTTTGGTCTTGTCTGAATTGTGTATGCTCCCTGGCTGGCAAGAGCGGGGGACTTCGTGTCTTTATGCAAAGAATGTAACAAAAAGCCAAAGCTTGTGTGCTCCCTGCAGTGACCCAGAGATCAGCTTTCCGGAGGCCTGGTCTGCGAGTCAAATGGACCCGCCGAGGAGGGCAGCAGCAGGGACCTTGGCGTGACTGCTTTTGACATCCTTTCACCCTCCTAGAGCAAAGCTCATCAGCCACAGAAGTCTGTCCTTTAGGGGTTCAGGACAGGAGAGAGGGAAAATAAGGGGAGAGGAAACAATGTAGAATTCGTGCTTCTTGGGACCCCATGTCTTAGGTCATTCCCCTGGGCTAGCATAAAAACTCAGCCTAACTGTAAGGGTGAGCAAGGGAAAGGGTCTCCCTCCACGGTGGCATCAGGGACTTTCCTCCTCTGACTCCATTTGACTCATAACTATGGATGATGGGTGCATTCTTCCTGTGGACGGGAGGGACCACAGCAAAAATTTCTTTCACGTATTCCTGAGTAAAATGGAGATCTGGGGCGCCTGGGTGGCTCAGTCGGGTAAGTGCCCAACTCTTGGTTTCAGCTCAGGTCATGCTCTCATAGCTAGGGATTTGAGCCCCGAGTCAGGCTCTGCACTACCGCACAGAGCCTGCTTGGGATCCTCTCTCTCCCTGTCTCTCAGCCCTTCCCCTGCTCAAGCTTTCTCTCAAAATAAATAAAGCTAAAAAAAAAAAAAAAAAAAAAAAAGAATGGGGAGATTCTCTGGACCCATCTTAAACCTTTTTTTCTTTTTGGATACGCTAGGGGCTTTTCCAACTCTGCTTCAGCAAAGCTTTTTCAGAGATGCAATTGTTTGCTCATCATCGATATCAGCCAGGCCATCATGTGGCAACGCTCTGACCACAGTCCCCTATCACCCAACTGACAGGCACATGGGAAATAACATTTGCCTTAATCTAAGGAAAATAAATTTTGGGAAGATACATCTGCTAGTATTTAAAAAAAAGAAAGAAAGAAAGAAAGAAAGAAAGAAAGAAAGAAAGAAAGAAAGAAGAAAATACATATGACAAATTCCAAAGTAAAGGTTTTTTTGTTGTTGTTGTTTTTAGTGAACTCACAGACCTACTGGCATTTTTCTGATGTTTATTGCGTATACGACGTATGAATGGCAATACGAGTAGCCACCTACTATTTTGATTATCTCAGCAGTAAATGGCTCTTCTCCTCACTTGTATGGCTATTTTGTTTTAATTTTTTTAATTTTTTTTTTTTTTTGAGATAGAGACACAGAGCATGAGTGAGGGAGGGGCAGAGAGAGAGAGAGGGAGACACAGAATCTGAAGCAGGCTTCAGGCTCTGAGCTGTCAGCACAGAGCCCAATGTGGGACTCAAACCCACGAACTGTGAGATCATGACCTGAGCTGAAGGCAGCCACTTAACCAACTGAGCCACCCAGGCACCCCTAATGGCTATTTAACAGAATCTTGTCTGTGTCACCTAGAAGTCTGAAAAAGAAGAGTGGAAACACATTAGCTAAGTAGGCTGTGTGTTCAGAAACCCATGGAATTTGCATTTCAAAATCTAACTATTATCTCTGAACCTGCTAATTTTGAGTCTTAGGCAACTTCCATTACTTCTAAGTAACCCACACAGGAGAGAAGGAGGTAGATCTCTGGCTTTATCTGCCCCCACCACCTCCATCACAACTCCAACACCAGGGTCCCAGTGCCATCTCTCAGCATTGGGCTTCTTTTAGATTTGAGTACTTATTATGTCCTAAGAACTTTAGACACTCTATTTGGGAAATTCACTTACATTATCTCGTGTTACCTTCATTCAGAATCAAGCAGGTGAGGTACTGTTATTATCCCCCATTCTACGGATACAGAAATGAAGTTCATAGAGTATAAATAAACTACAATAGGTGGTGTGCAAGTGAGCAGCTGTTCGAGCTCAGATTCGAGGTCATATCTCTCCAACTTTAAAGATTGTGCTCAATAAACTCAAGAGGTACCCTCAAAGTGCTTTATAGTCTCCCTGGGAGGTGCCCAGGCAGCGAACTTGAATTTGAATCCCAGATCATACTCACTTGCTGTGTGACTTGAGCAAGTTATTTCACTTCTCTGAATTAGCCATTTTCTCATCTGAAAAAATAGAGGTAATAATAGCACATCCCTCATAGTATTGCTAAGTATTGCTAAGAGGATTAAATCAGATTACTCGTACAAACAGTGTTTTGCGCTTAATATGTGTTATGATAATTGACTGCTGTGATCTATCTTCAATAATGAGAATGCAGGAAATATTATAAGTGTTGTGCTAATGGCATCTCACCCAAATTGGGTAAGGAGAGTCCCGTATCAAGACAAGTGCCCCGTTGGCCATATACCTCTGCTGGCTCCCTGGGTCAGCAGGGGATCATGGGAAGGAAGGTTAGCACAGCTTGGTCAGCATTTCTATGGACAAATGTGGCCATCCACTTAGCTCTGAACTCAAGCTGCCATTCCAAGTTGCCCTTGTCTGGGCTTTCCAGCAAATGGGTCAAGTAGGGTACTAAAGTGGTAGGAGTCAAGGGACTGTGTGCTTCCCTCTGGGTCTAAGACTCAGTGACTGAGGGCCCAGAGCACCCTGAGTTACAGGCCTAGTCTTTCTAGCAAAGGAAAGATGCTTTTCAGAATCTAATTACTAAGCCGAGGATTAACCATAGAACTGAATACCACAAGGGGTTAGGGATCCCACGCTTTCTGTCTTCTTCACGTTGAAGTCAATTTTTATGTAGCATGCTCTAAAGCAACCTGGACGCAACAGTCTTTACAAGAATAACTTGTCTTCCGTGTCCTGTCCAAAGTCAACAGAAACAGTGAGGTCATTAAAAACTGAAGGAACTTCGTCACTGAGAATAGCTTGTGAATTTTCGTGCTGAAGTTCTTTCTAAATTCAGTCTATCATCCCCAAATGAAATTCTCATCAACAATTCATCAGTGAAAAGCTCATGAAGACCAACGAGTCCTTCCTGTGAAGAGTTTTAAGTATAAGTAGGAGTTTTATGTATAAACTTTTCAAAGTTTTAGGGGTTGAAGTAAAAGTATACAGCTTTATAAGACATGCGTAAGATAGCAAGAGAGGCTCATGTGAAAAGCTGTATCTGCCAGCTCCATAGCTCCTCACGTGGTAAAAGTGGCACCTTCGTCACTACACCCATATCATTTACCGTGACATGAGTCCCTAACACAAGTCTGTTGGCCACAAGTCAGTTGCCCAGTGCCATGTTCCGTTTTTGCCTTTTCCTCTATGCCTGTCCCCCTCCCTGCGCCCACTGCCACTAGAGCGCCTCAGAGAAGGTTCGCCATCATACAATCAGAAGGGATGTGGTCTTGGGATGCTCCTAAAGCTCCAGCCTTGAATGGCCAAAAGGGTGCTAGTTCCTTTCAGAGATGGTGAGAATGTTCTCCTCCCCAGCTTTCATTTTCCACCAGGATCTCAAATCAGCTTGTTTGGGGTCTAGTCTGCCTAAATCTATTATTCCCACTTAATGGCCCTCATCTCTGGTCTCCTGCCCTTAGTAGACTTCTTAATTCAGTCCAGCAGGCCAGACAGGGAGCTGTTTTCCTTCATTTACTCCTTTTTCCCAGCCTCCCCCAACCACTAATTCTTTTCTCCATACTGTTCTAAGAATAAAAAAAGCCCTTTGCTTATCAATGACTGGAAATAGAAAACAGAGAGGGAGAGAGAGGAAGAGGCAGCCAGACAGAGAGAGAGAGTACGTGTGTGGGTGTATGCGCCTACCCACGCAGTATTCTCACTGGGCTTTCATAAGCTCAAACGAGTCACAGGACATTATCAGGGAACATTTCACGGGTGAGGAAGATCTTGTTTGCCTTAGAAAATGAGAAGCGTCGGATATGTGCGCAGGTGGAAAGAAAGGGTACTCACGGCCCAAGGACCTTTGAAGTGTTATGTGAGTGGGGCCCGCTGAGTGGAGCAGTGGAAACAGTTAGCGCTGGGCAGGAGTCGCGGGAGAGGGAAGTCATGAAATGTAAGGGTGGACATCTGGGGCCAAGCTGAGCTGTGGGAAAACAAGCAGATGACAGTAGATTTGCTATGGTCAACATGGAGTGAGCTCTGGGAGGTATCGGAGCAGGGATTGTGGCAGGATGTATTTGTGACTTTCAAGGGAGCTCCGTGCTCAAAGTGGGCTGAATGAGGGCAGAGAATACAAGTGTGTGTAGTCATAGTGGAAAGAGCCCGACGAAGACAGGCGTTGGGAAGGCACACGTGCCTGGAGGTAGACAAGTCAGACAGGAGGAGCGACAGTTGTTCTGGAGGAGATCAGGGATCTCTTGTCCTGTGATGTTGCCACTTGACTGGAGTTTCCATTGATTGTGAGCTACTTTTCAAAATGAGTTCGGACAGGTTTTGTGCCCTTTACTACACCTACACTTTGTCCTGTAAGTCTGTATTCTCATTTCCTTAAGAAGTCTCTCCACGGTCTGCCACCAGAACCCCCAACTTGTCTTATCTGTTTTCTGTTGCAATCTTTGCTTCGAACCTTGGTTTTGACACCTTGCGTGGCCCCCTTGGACTTGAAACCCTACTTTCTCTTGCTTCCTGGCCCACCATCTTTGGGGCTAATGATGAGAGAGATCTTTCATGCTTCCCCAGAGCATCACTATCCCCAGTCCTGCCTCCTAGGCCTCCTTCCTTGAATTTCTTCTCCCCTAGAAGATGGGAGATGAGAAATTCTGTAATTGGAAACTCCAAGATTTGTGCATGACGGAGCATAAAGCCGCTCTCCACAGTAGAAGACAATACCCTGTGGTACGATTAACATGATTCCTTAAACGTAGTCTCTTTTTCTAGCAGAACTGGTGAGCGTTCTCCACCTTTGTCACCAAAAGCACATTTATGGGTCCTAGGTGGTGGTAATGTCATCTCTGCTCCTAGTATAGAACCCTAGGAATTTCAGGGACTCATGCTGAACTATCTGGAAGATTACAGTGTCACACCTTTCAACTTGGAACCGTAACACTGTGGGCCTGGATGACAACTGAAAACTGGTGTGGGATACAAAGGCAGGTCTGATCCCTAACTGACATGGAGAATGGATATAATAACCATAAGACAGTGGTTCCAGGCAGCACAGCTTTTCTCTGAGCCCGACACAAGGGCACTAGTTGGAAAACGAGTAAGGATCCCAGCGTATTTTAGGTCTGAATCAAGGAACACCCACTTATTTGGGGGACGGGAGCCTTTCAATATTGTGTAGGTAGCTCAGCTTTGAAACTGCCATCTCTGGCGGTATCTACACTATCCAAAGCCTTCTGGTGCAGAAGCAGACTTCCTGGAGTGTGTTCCAGTAATTCTTCCCTGATCCCAGCAGGAAACAGACACAGAAGAGCCTTTTTCTTTGAAATGTGGCTGTCCTGCTGGGGTTGAGAATGGCCCCGGGAGAAGCAGCGACTTCAGTGACTTTAGCTGGTGGAACAGCCTGTAATTTGACAAGTGTAGGGAGGGCTTACGTAAAGGTGGCTATTGGGGCTGCCGTAACAAAACACCACACATTGGGTGGCTAAAGCAACAGCAATTTGTTTTTTCACAGTTCTGGAGGCTGGAAGTTCAAGATCAGGGTGCTGGTGGGTTCTGAGGGCTCTCTCCTTGGCTTGCAGATGGCTTGCTGCCTCTCCACATGGGGGACTCTGGGTGTCCAACAATTCTACTCTAAAGACACCAGTCAGACTGGATTGAGCCCATCCTAAAGGTCTTATTTTAACGGAATCAGGCCCATTTAGAGGCCCTTGCTCCAAATACAGTCTGGTTCTGAGGTATTGGAGTTAGGGCTTCAACATGTGAATTTAAGGGAATGATTGACCCCATAACAAGTAGTTTGAGAGAATCTTTACTTGAACACCAGTAATCATGAGAGCTAACATTTATTGGGGGTCACTATATGCCAGATACTGTTCTCTTTTTTTAAATGTGTATTTATTTTCTGAGAGACAGAGACAGAGTGTGAGCTGGGGAAGGACAGAGAGAGGGAGACACAGAATCCGAAGCAGGCTCCAGGCTCCCAGCTGTCAGCACAGAGCCCAACGCGGGGCTCGAACTCATGAACTGTGAGATCATGACCTGAGCCAAAGTCAGACACTTAACCGACTGAGCCTCCCAGGCGCCCTGCCAGAAGCTGTTCTAGATATTTGTCATATATTATTCCATCTCCTCTTCATAATTATAGATTGTGTAATTGTAGATTATACAGATTGTAAAATAATCCTGCCCTCTAGATTGTGTCCTTCTTTTCTGCAAAGCGGTCCCCTTACTTTGGTGTGATTATGCGATACAGTGATTTTCACACCCCGGTCCATGATGTGATGTGAGTTGGAATAGTGGGAGAATCCTATGGTGGTGCTTTGGCTGGTAGGCGACCTCTGCAAAGTGCAAGGCTTTCTTTCGCAATTCAGGCATCCACAAGCCAGACTTCCTCCGGGCGATGGGACGGTATGAGCGGGAAGACTGAGGGTCTTGCAGAGGGCCTCTCCTCGACTGCCCCCATCCACAGAGCTGAAATTCTGCCCTCGTTCCTGGGCAAACTGAATCATCAGATTAAGACAGCAAGCTATCCTCTCTAGGAGTCAGGCAAGAAAGAATGACAGAGCGCTGTCCCCAAGAGGCAGGCAGCCTCCCAGTTGAATCATGGATATCTGTAAGATACACCAGCACACCCTGGGGAACCCCTGCGGAAACTGCTGCTTGTTTCTTACAAGCCAGACACCTGTATGTACCACGATTTTTCTCACTTAACCCACCTATCAGCTCTGAAAAAGCTATTCTTACTCCTGTTTACAGATAAGGAAACTGAAATTAGATGCAGCCACAGCCCTGGGCCCCACCCTTCCCCTGTGTGACCTTGGGCTGGATAGTTAACCTCTCTGGGTGGGTCTCAGTGGCCTCACCTATAAAGTAAATGCTCACTTTCATATCCCCCTCCAGCCTGACAGCTCCACACAGCTGGTCAGAGGCCTCTCTGCTTATGGCCGACAGAGCTCGGCATTCAAGTGCCACGGGAACGTTGCACGTGCACGCTGTGTGACCACCCCTCTTGGCCTCTGGCTCCCCGCCCTCCTTTCTGCAGACACAACAGTGGACGTGCTCCTATGGCTCCTCCTTCCCCACTCCACTGCCTAAACTCCCTCCTCACCCGGGATAACCTTCAGAGAACCCGTGGAGTTTGCGTAGGAATAAACAGCCCCCCAGAGTGTGAGTCAATCAGCGACCTGGGCAACCGCCTGGGGCAGCCCTGGGCCACCCTGCCAGCTCAGAGGGAGAGGAGGTGAAGAGTAACCCTGGATGAACTGACACTGGGCTTTCCGTCTCCTTCTCTGACCCTCCAGGAGGCTCTGTCGGTGGTGAGCGACGACCAGTCCCTCTTCGACTCTGCCTACGGAGCGGCGGCCCATCTCCCCAAGGCCGACATGACCGCCTCAGGGAGTCCTGACTATGGCCAGCCCCACAAAATCAACCCCCTCCCGCCGCAGCAGGAATGGATTAATCAGCCGGTGAGGGTCAATGTCAAGCGGGAGTATGACCACATGAATGGATCCAGGTAAGCCCACCAGGCCTGTGCAGCTCCAGGGGTAGGTGCGGCCTGCTGCCAGGTGAGGGGCTGGTGGAGGCTTGAGGCATGCTTGCTCCCCAGGTGTCTGAGTCAAGCGGATCTGACTGAAGTGGCTGCTGGTGCTGGGCCAGGGAGCCTGAGTCAGTCCCTAGAAAGCTGAGACAAGAGAAGGCTATAAAACTGAGGGCTGGGAGTAGAGTAAGGCCAGGAAGCCCTACTGGCTTCTAAGCCCACCTGGCTCTCTAAGTCTTAGTACAGCCCTCAACAGCCAGGTCAGAGTCGGACTCAACGGCCCTCTGCCAATACTTGTGGAACACCTATTGTGTGTCAGGCCCAGGTAGAGCCCCTCTTGGGGAAGCCCTAGTGAGAACCTACCCTCCCTGACCTGTTGAAGAAACTTGACCCCTCTGGGTGGGTCTTACTAGAGCAAAGGTGACCAAACCACCCTTACGGGAAAAGTCCAGAAGTGACGACAGAGGTGAGCCCATCTATGGTCTCACTGAGCAAGGGAGGACACATCACACTTGGAAAGTGTAGTTGAACTTGGTGGTGCCCAGGGCAGTAAGACTGTTCTTGTGGAAATGCAGGGAAGAGAGCCCAAGGAGAGAAGAATCAGAGGGTCAAGGAAGGGCATGCCGGGAGGACAGGTAGCCCAGACTTCATTCCCAGCTCTGCCCTTGAACAAGCTATCTAGCTGTCTGATCACCAGCTGTCTCTTTCCTAGAACAGGACTAGAGGATCTGCTTCTTCATAGGCTTGTCCCGATGGTTAAGTCTGATGCTGTGGAGGAAGGACCCAAGACAGTGCTTGGGACTCAGAAAGTGCTCCACAGTGATAGCGATCCTCATGAGCAAAAAAGAGAGAAAATATTAGTCTCATTCATGAACTATCGGGCAAGTCAATGGGCCTATAGCACAAGGGGATAAAAATGAAAATTAATGAAGGGCCCTGAATGGCAGGCTAAGAAAATATGGAATTTATTCTGTATGCAGACACTGACTTTAAGCGTAGACTTGACATTTGCTGTCTTCAGAGCTTCATTTACAGAACTGAGGGTCTTTGTATACAGTGGTGGGGAAGGGAGCCTCAGAAAGATAAGAAGGTAGTGAAATATCTCAGGTAAGAGATTACAAAGTTCTGAATTTGAGCGACTTTAATAATTAGAGAAATAAAAAGAAGTACATGCATGAAGGACACGTCAAAGGGATAATTAGCAGGGTTCAGATGGACAAACATTGAAGTCTCTGGGGGTTGGAGGGTATATGAGAGGAAAGAACAAAAAACGACTGGAGCTTGGATGATTGTAGGAAGGATGGTGATGTTATCCAGGGGACATAGGAAAGGAAATGCTTTGGGAAGAGATGTCAGTGTTCCCTCTGAGATTCCTGGGAGCAATAAGTAGAACATCCAGCTAAAAAATGTCTACTAGGCCTTGGAAACTAAAGCTCAGATAATATTTGGGGGCTGGAATGTAGGTTTGGGCATCATCTCTAGAGAGTTTTCACTAGAAGCGGATGAGGTCGGTAAGGAAACAAGTCTACAGAAGGAGAGAGAAGGGGGCGAGTGTGCAGCTGGGAAGGAGACCTCCCCCAGACAATCCCTGGTCTCCGACTCGCCTGTGGGAACCCCCAGCCCTTCCACATTCCAATCCCAGTAACCAGAACCAGTCACCGGAATCACAGCTGCCTTCCCAGAGTCTAGCCTTCTAGGAAGGCCCAGAGGTTCTGAGCCAGGAGTCCCTCACATGAGCATCTCTCCACACAGATAATAAGGATAGTGAGCCCCTCATAGTGGACGGAGGGTATCGTTTGTTAAATATTTTTCCATATTATCTTATGGTTTGCTTCCCACCATGATCCCGTGAGGTAGATGTCGCCATTACATTTTGACATTTGAAGGCAAATTGGGCTTTTGGGGGCGGGGAGTGGTAGACGCCTTGTCTGAGGACTTAGAGGAGGCAAATCTGGCACCAGAGCTGGGCTTTTCTGATTCCTGGCCTGTGGGCCACCTCTCTGCTCCCTCCCTCCCTGTACATTGTGCCTTTGGGCTCCTGGTCCAATTTCTGCCGGCACTCAGCCTGGCAGCAAGGAAGGCGATTCAGCAATACTTCCCAAACTGGCCCAACCACAGGACCTTCCTGATGCTTATTGAAAATCCAGATTCCACCCTTGGAGAGTCTTTGGTCTGTTGTAGCCTGAATCCCAACCACTGCTCACCTCTGTTGCCCCGCCCCAACCCAGACAGGCAGCACCTGTCCTTCTAGGCTGCCTCAGTTGCGCCCTGTTGTCCTCGCTTCTGCTTGCTTTCCTAAAGTCTGTTCTTCAGACTAACCCTTTCAGAATATTTATTTTTTTAATGTTTATTCATTTTTGAGACGGTGGGGGTGGGGGGTGGTAGACAGAGGATCTGAAGCAGGCTCTCTGCTGTCGAACCCACGAACATGAGATCATGACCTGGGTAGATGTCGGTCACTTAACCAACTGAGCCATCCAGACACCCCATCCTTTCAGAATACTTAACTCTCTTGCTCAAAATCCTTTACTGCCTTGTGACAAAACCCAAAGTCTTCTACCTGGCCCCCATTTCTATGAAACTCATTTTCTCCTTCCTGTCTCCCTCCTTCCTTCCGCACCAGCCACACAAGACTCTGGACCCCAAGCACTCTCTTGCCCCAGAGTCTCATGCCTGTATTCCTTCTTTCTGGAGCATTCCTACTCCATCAAGTCATAGGACTCTCTCTCCCACTTGTTTCAGGTCTCTGTGCCTGAATGTCACCTTTCAGCAGACCTCCCTCACCGCCTGCTCTAAGACAGCACCTGTCACTCTTTGCCTTCTTAGGTCTTCTTAGCTCTTCCTGACTCGTATCACATCCCTCACTAAAATGCAGGCAGGGCCTCGTTTTGTTTACTGAGCAATGCCTGTCACCTGATCCGTGCTCCAGAAAGAGTTGTTAAATGAATGAGTGAGTGAATGCGTGGCTGACGAGACTCAATGGTGAAGATACTTCTTCAAAGCCATATGGGTCATGGTGTACAAGCCAGGACAGAAACCAAGGTCTGCCCACTTTGCCTCGGCTAGAGCCTGCATCTGTGCTCAGGGGGAGGCCACACTGTCGAGCTGACCTCTCACTCCCCTGCAGGGCATTCCGACCTATTAATCTGGGGCAAGGAAATCGAGTTTCAGGACCCACTTGTCAGCCATCCCTGGCTGCAGTCACACCAGAAGCCAGCTGGAGGAGAGCTGTGTGAACACCTCTAAAGAACAGACGTGGTATTTACGTGGCTCTGGTCGCACAAAGCAGCCCCTGCTTTTGATTTGCCTGTCCTGACCCCGACCGTCCGCAGGTGATAGAGTAGGTTCAGAAAGATGGATGGAGTCTCACTCACCCTGGGGGAACAAAGAAGATACCGTGGGCTCTCGGAGCCACGCAGGCTAGGGACGGCCATTGCCGGCACCTCGTAAATATTCTCCAGGAGCCCACATGTAAGCTGGCCTGGTGGGCAGCAGGGAGCAGGGGTTTTCAGAAAAACGTCTTTGCTGAGGATAGATTCTACTATTTGATCATGCAAAGAAGAAATGACACGATGAGATAGATGCCAGGCGATTTAAATCTCTCATCCTCAACCCTGTGTGTTGACCCCATTTGGGGTCTCTTGGCTCATGGACCAGATTTGTGGTGTCCAAGGCAGTAGCCACTAGCCGCACGCTGCTTCTGAGCCCTTGAAGTGTGGCTAATCCAAAACTGACATGTGCTCGAGATCTAAAATGCACACCAGATTTCACAGACTTAGTGGGGGCGGGGGGGGGGGGATAAAGTAAAATAGCTCATTAATTATTTTTTATACTGATGATGTTGAAATGATAATCTTTTGGTTGTAGTGAGTTCATATACTAATATATTTTCATATATTTTTAAATTCATTACACCTGTTTTTTTTTATTTTAAAAATGGAACTACTGGAAAATGGAAATTTATGTGTGTGGCTCACACTCTACTTCAACTGGACAGTGCTGAGTTAGAATGCTTTGGACCATCCCACGATTCCCTCCATAGTCTCTGATAACTTGGGTTTTCCAAGTTACTTCATGCTTATTGGAATACCCATAGGTATTTGTGTCTTTGGAGGAGGTGTTCTCTGTACCTAAAGCTATAATGCCCTTCTTGCTTTTCATCCCAGCATTAAGTCATTTGGCTCGGAATCAAGTGGAGAGATTGAGGTCTGGGTTGCTCAGAGAAAGCCTAGCTTGCCCGTGTTGTGGGAGGTTGGCTCTCTTTCTCCACATCTTCCTGTTGTGGCTGAATCTGCTAGAGTGAGTTGTTCTTGAAACAGCATGGCCCATATGGGTTCTGTGTAGGCTTCAGCAACTTGACCCCAAGCTGTGGTCTGCAAATAACTGTCAGCCGCATCCTGCTTCACCCAGAGGGATTGGGGAAAACAGCCCGTGAAGGAGAGAATAGTATTTTATGGAGGAGAAATGCAAGGACCTGCTTGGCTCATGTGCCTGGAACACAGAATCTGAGTCGGTGTTAGTCTACCCTGACATCCCCTATGGGACTGGCCAGGAGGATCTGGATGCTCTTAGGAGACACGTAGAGACTTCACATTCCACCTACAGGAAGATCAGCCTCACACACCCTGTTAACTTCTGCCTCTGTGACTGCAAAACACCTTCCTAAGGTGCTTCCTGAAGTTCTGAACCCTGCAGTATGGAAATGTCACACATAACCTGGGTGGGAAGCTGTCCTCGGGGTTCCGGAGAAGCTGTGAGCACCTATCCTGTATGGAGATGAAACTAGCTATGGGGTTAGGGTGATGGCTATATTATGGATGACTTTTTTTTCTCTTCTTCAAGTTTGCTCTTAACCCACTGCGTATTTCTTTTTAAAAACAAGTCATAGGCACACGCCTGTGCACGGATCCTACAGAAATCCCAAAGACAACGCAGATTTGCTTAATTGTTGCACAGCATTAACATCACATGGGAGACACACGTGATAGGTCCTAACGCAACTGTGTGGTTTGGGTGGCCTTTGAGACTTCGCAGGAACTGTGTGAATACAGAGGATCCACGGACAGCCAGCTTGGGCCACAGACTTGTGGATCCACGGGGTGCACTCTGAGTTGCTCTGGGTTGAATGGGAAGTAGAGAAGATGTCTGTGTTTTGTTTTGTTTTGCTGTATATAGATATATTTTTTAAAATTATTTATTTATTTCAAAAAGTTTGAATCCAAGTTAGTTAACATCTGGTGTAATAATGGTTTCAGGAAAAGAATTTAGTGATTCCTCACTCACATATAACACCCAGTGCTCATCCCAACAAGTGTCCTTCTCAGTGCCCCTTGCCCTTTCAGTCCTTTCCCTCACCCAACACCCCTCCAGCAACCCTCAGTTTGTTCCGTGTATTTAAGAGTCTCTTACGGTTTGTCTCCCTCTCTGTTTTTATATTATTTTTGCTTCCCTTCCCATATGTTCCTCTGTTTTGTATCTTAAATTCCACATACGAGTAAAGCCATGTGATATTTGTCTTTCTCTGACTGACTTATTTCACTTAGCATAATACACTCTAGCTCCATCCACACTGTTGCAAATGGCAAGATTTCATTCGTTTTGATCGCCGAGTAATATTCCGCTGTAGATAGATAGATAGATAGATAGATAGATAGATAGATACCACATCTTCTTTGTCCATTTATCAGTGTATGGACATTTGGGCTCTTTCCACACTTTGGCCATTGTCGATAGTGCTGCTATAAACATGGGGGTGCATGTGCCCCTTTGAAATAGCGCACCTGTATCCCTTGGATAAATAGCTAGCAGTGCAGTTGTTGGGTCGTAGGGTAGCTCTATTTTCAATTTTTTGAGGAACCTCCATGCAGTTTTCCAGAGTGGTTGCACCAGCTTGCATTCCCACCAGCAGTGCCAGAGGGTTCCTCGTTCTCCGCATCCTCACCAGCATCTGTTGGTGCCTGAGTTGTTCATTTTAGCCACTCTGACAGGTGTGAGGTAGTATCTCGTTGTGGTTTTGATTTGTGTTTCCCTGATGATGGGTGATGTGGAGCATCTTTTCATGTGTCTGTTAGCCACGTGGATGTCTTCTTTGGAAAGTTGTCTATTCATGTCTTTTGCCCATTTCTTCACTGGATTGTTTGTTTTTTGGGTGTTGAGTTTGATAAGTTCTTTACAGATTTTGGATACTAACCCTTTATCCAATATGTCACTTGCAAACATAGAAGACATCTGCCATAGTCTAAAGGGGTTGTCTTCAGGAGAAGTCTTTGAAATCTTCTTTTACCCAAACACCCAAGATTTCTCACCTTGTTTTAAATTGCTTAACACCTGCAAGGCACTTTGGGAACCCGCTGGCAGTATTTTTAAAGCAGTGTTCACTGAACCCACAAAAATAGAACGGGAAGAGTCAAGAGCTTATGTCCCAAGGGGAAAAGAGAGGACAAGGTTGCAGGGTCCATGTCACCTTTGCTGCGGCCTCCCCTGCCATGGCTTTCTGCCATCCTGAGAGGGAGATGCTCTGAGTTATGCTCTTTGAGCCAGCACCTCCTCCTGCTCTGTAGTGGCCACCCCAGGCCCCCTCGTCACCTGTCCTAGTGCTATCAGCTGCCTGCGGGCCCCAACCCCACGTCAGCTGTAAGTGCAGTTCTCAATACAAATCAGCAGCCGTGCAGGCAAGCTGAGTGGCCAGATCTCTTCCCCTCCATCCGTGCGCCCCTCCCCCTCCCTCTTGTTTTCACTGGGCCTCTTCACAGGCGCCAGCTGCCTCACCGAGAGCAGCCTGTAGGCTGGGCTTCGCCAGTACCCACCCTTGGCAGTAGCTGTCAAGCCCGATGGCCGCATGTAAGGCGTGTGCTATCTGGTGGAGACTCAGCGCCCAAGAGCTTGAGAATGGAGGGCAGCGTGGCAGGCCGGAGGTTAAAGGCATGGCTCTCCTTCCTTTTCCCCCTGGGCGCTCAGAGGAGGGCTGGCCTGGTCAAGTGTAGTGGTCCAGGGTGATGCCAAGCTTCTCTGAGGGCCCCCCTAGCGGAGGGGTCTGGGACTGAGGACAGGGCCTCATTCCAGAGGAGAAGCACCCACGAGTGGGCGGCCAGACAGCTTGCCTTGTATTGCCAGGGAGTAGGTGCATCCAGAGGGGCGGGGGGAAGGAGCGAGGAGGAAACAGAACTAGGAGAACTTACATGGAGGTTCCATCTACTGTTCGGCCCCCAGTGGTCACCCCAGCAAGAGAACCCTGGTCCTGGCCGTGCTTCTGATGTCCTCTTCTGGGAGCCGGCCGATCCTGTGACCTGGGCACCCACCTTCCCGGCAGGTGCTCATCTTAGGGCTCATGGCTCCTCTTTTCACCAGGTGCCTTTTACCAAATGTTTCCTCTTTTCGCATTTATTTTTCTCTATTCCTGGTGCCAAGGCCCGGCCCTGCCATCGGTGGCTATGGCATAAAGGGTTGCTCCGCTTTGGCAATTTCTGTGGCTCTGACTTTTCACCCCTGCACGGCAAGAGGTCAGTTTTTAGCTCAGAAATCACCAGCGGCCCAGCTGACAGGGGAAATCAGTTTTTGAATCTTGTCTCCCTGATATTGCCGATGGGGGGCACGGCCTATGGAAGAGCACCCACTCTTCCGTCGTGCCCGCCCCCAGTTGGATGTTGCCCTCCTCCCCGAAAGTTCTCTCACCCCTGCCCACGGCCCTTGCACTCAAGCATCCGGCAGAGGAAGCGCGTGCTCTGGCCACCCCACCCTCTGCCACGGGGTTCCCAGCCAATGAAAACGTCGCTCCCTTGGTTGAAGGCCAACTTAATCCTGCAAACTCCCACTGCACTTGGGTTGTTTCACAGTGGACAAGTATGTTGGGAAAGGCCGCCAGGCCGCGGCGGCGTGCGTGTGCATGTGTTTTGGGGATGTGCACGTGTCTGTGTGTGTGTGCACGCGTGTACTCATGGGCGCGTGTGTGTGAGTGCGCGCACGCGCCTTCCTGTGGTTAGCCATGAGGAGGGTGGGGGACCCGGCGAGCTTGGCCAGAGCTCCGCTCAGACACAGGACCAGGGTCTTTCTGGGACTGCTTCCGGACGGGCCAAGTCCTTCAACAGCAGAAGCCAAAGGGCCAAACTGGTGAAAAGCCCTGATGTGCTACTGCCTCTCCGCAGACTGCCATGGGGACATTAAACCTTCAACAATCTGGGGCTCTGACGGCTGGTTCTTGGTTCTCTGCCTGGAAAAACAGTAGGCGAATAGTAAAACCTTAAATTCTAACATGTGTAAGTTATACATCTTATTTTCATTTTCAGCCCATGTTCCCCTCTGTAAGACATCAGGAAAAAATTACCGTCTGACTTCTAATATCTCAGTGGAGCATTTATCTCCCAGCTATGATAAGTGATCTTCAATATTTTTTTCCTTTCAGATTAAGAGACAAATTCATTTAATTGTCTTTTATTGGGTATGCTCTGGCCCCTCTGCCCTGCCTGGGCCCCCAGCCCCCACCCCTGCCCCCTCCCTTCCCCCCGCCCCCCAACCCGGGGCCGTTACTCCCTTCCTCTGTGTTAGGGACTGCTCTCCAGGCCTCTGGAGGTGCCGCCACCGGCCGCGGGATGGGCGGGGCCCTATCTGGCACGACCTGGCTCCTTCAGTCCTCATGATGGTTGGTCCCTGCCCAAAGCAGAGTGAGGAGGGCAGCGGCCAGGCCCCTGGGAAGCCTGGAGTCATTCTGCGGCCCAAGGTTGGGCAGCTGTAATCTGAACCTTATCTGAACTCCTTGGTCTGAAGGCCTGGTTTGGAGCTCTTGAGAGAACTGGCTGTCTCCCAGGTCCGATGCTTCCTGTGCTGTGCAACCACGGCTGCAGCCTCTCCAGGGCCTTCCAGTTGTCTCCTTTGGTCCTGCTGCTGCCGGAGGGGCTGAAGGGAAGCTAGGGCAGGGCAGGACCGCACTTCCCCCAGGCACCCTGGGAGGGGCCGCGATGCTGGGCTGGCGGGGTATGTGGAGCGTTCTGCTGGCCCGCTCCTGGGCACGGGGTGGCCACAAGTGGAGTGTCGGCTTAGATCTCCAGACGGCTGCTCATCGCTGAGCTGGCGCCAGGGAGCAGGCTCCCTGCACCCATGTTGCAACGCACCAGGTGCTAACTGGGCTCCGTACATCAAGACGGAGTTGGATGACTTTTGCCTTTTGCACTTCCTTCTGGTTCTTCTGTGAGCGTGGCACCCAGGGCTGCAAAAGGCCACAAAGGCCACAGCCTTTCTATCAGGTTAAAGTTCTTGGATTCTATTCCTTCTTCATGAAGCAACCAGCCCGTGTGTGTGTATGTGTGTGTGTGTGTGTGTGTCTGTGTGTTAAAGTAAGCTCTGTGGAGTGCCTGCATGGCTTAGTCGGTTAAGCAACCAACTCTTTCAGCTCAGGTCATGATCTCATGGTTAATGGGATCAAGCCCCATGTCGGGCTCTGTGCTGACAGCACAGAGCCTTCTTGGGATTCTCTCTTTCCTTCTCTCTCTGCCCCCCCACCCCCACTTGTGCTCTCTCTCTCTCTCTCTGTCTCTGTCCTCAAAATAAATAAATTAATTTGAAAAAATAGGGGTGCTTGAGTGGCTCAGTTGGTTGAGCATCCAACTCTTGATTTTGGCTCAGGTCATGATCCCAGGGTCAGGGGATCAAGCCCCACGTCAGGCTCTGTTCCTGACAGAATGAAGCCTGCTTGGGATTCTCTCTCTCCCTCTCCCTACGCCCCTCCCTTCCTCGCACTCTTTCTCTCTCTGAAAATAAGCATTAAAAAAATGAAAAAATAAAGTAAACTCTATGCTCAACGTGGGGTTCAGACTCAGGACCCAGAGATCAAGAATCACATGCTCTACCAACTGAACCAGCCAGGCGCGCCCGTATGGGTGTTTTGATGGGAAAGCTTAACACCGAAGACCTGAGTCCTGCTCAGGTCACACTAGCTGTGTGACCCTGGGCCAGTCACCTCACCTCTCAGTTTCCTTAACCATAAAGAGGAGATATGAACCATTGGATGGGTATTGGGAAGTTAAAATAGAACCGGGTACAAGAAATGCATCAAAATCATATATGTGCAGTAGAAATACTTCACTCAGCAAACATTGATCACTCGTCTCCTATAGAAGGCACTACGTAAGACGTTGAGGTTTAAGGGAGGAAGTCCTGTCAATCTCTCAGGAAACTCCCAATCCAGCGGGGGAAGAGGACCCGCTAAGCTAACAATCACCCAGCGTGACCAGAGCTAGAACCATGGCAGAAACAGAGTGCCGGGGTGGGGGTGGGAGGCGGAGGCCTACCTGGGGGCCAAGGCCAGGGCAAGTGCTGTTGGAGCACAGGTTGCCTGGCAACAAGGCTAAAAATGTCAGCTGCCGTCAGATTGGGAGGGCTGTGATGCGGTCCTGAGAAGTCCAGACTCTAGTCTGAGGCCAGTAGGGAGCTGCCAAAAGTTTTTAAGTGCCGTAATTATAGGATTGGGCTGGGATTTGAAAACCCTGGTGGTGGCGTGGAGGATAGAAATAAGGCAGCAGCAGCGTTGCACCAAGTGGGGCTGGGAAATGGCGCCATGATTGTCTGCCCACGCTGTGCTGATGGCAGCCGGAGTGATGACTTCCTCTGGGCTTTGTGTCCTCTCGCCTCAGGGAGTCTCCAGTGGACTGCAGTGTTAGCAAATGCAGCAAGCTAGTTGGTGGAAGCGAGTCCAACGCCATGAACTACAACAGCTACATGGACGAGAAGAACGGCCCCCCTCCTCCCAACATGACCACCAACGAGAGGAGGGTCATCGTCCCCGCAGGTACTTTGGGAACCAGGCTGCCGGCTGGCATCCGTGCCCTCACTTTTCTGGGCTAGTAGTGGGAGGGCGGGCTTGTCCCGGTTGGGCATCTGAAGCTTTACCTGATACCCTATTCGCTATGGAAGTGCTGACTTAGGAGAGCTACCTTCCTCACCTTCCTTCCCACTGTCCTTCAAGATAGTGTCCCAAGTGTCACCAGCACCCTGAAGGGCAGGTGCCGGGAGCCCACCCTCAAACAGGTCACGTCATAGACTCGACCTCAGGACACGGTACCACAGGATGAGGACTGCCAAGAGGGCAGAGGCAAGGCCGTCTGAAACCAGAAGGAGTCCCAGAAACTCCTGGACGGGCCCGCCCTTGCCTTTAAGGAGAAGAGTGGCCGCAGAGGTCTGTCATGTCCATCAGGCAGTACTTCCTGGCATCTGCAAGCTTCCACCTTTCCAAAATTACAGCCAGCTCTCTTCGTTTCAAAATAGAAATAACTATATTTAACAAATGGAGCGCCTTAACGTGTGCAGCAAGTTATGTCATTATGTAAAAATAGCCTATTTTTCCTAGGTATTGGTGCTGTTTGGTTGTAGAAAATAAAATCATTGTTCAAGCCTTCCGTCCATTGGCCGGATGCTCTGCCTCAGCTAGACCAGCTAGCTCAGCAGCCTGGTCAGAAAGGGGGTTTGAAAACTGCAGCGGGTAGAGTCGGTGCCAGGTAGAAGGAGCGAGAACGTCCAAATCTTAAGCAGAGTGAATTACAGGGCAGGGATTAAAACTAATCTTACCAAAATAACATGACCAAAAAGGCACAACCCCTTCCATTTGCAAAAGTGTAAGTGCCGTGGTGTCTGAGGGCAAAGGATTAGATATCTCTTTGAGGTAGTGCAAAGGAATTTGCTTGTTGGCCTAGAAGGCATGGTTTTGTAATGAGCCTCTCCTTCCTACGCCCTTTTGTATTTATTTTCCATGGGACGCCGTGTCTCACCATCTCGTAAGACTATGGCCGCGTAGCATCCCTGCGCGCCGGGCCAAACTCAAGGTGGCAGAGGGTGGGAAGTGTGGGACCCAGGGAGGCAGGAGGAGCTGGGAAAATAGGAATTTTTCTGTGCCCTGCAGGACCTGAAAACTATTCATAAAGGATTTTTTTGAGTTTCCCTTTTCCACAAGCACGCGGCTTCACACAGGAGGAGGGAGAGTAGTTCCTATTTTCTGAGCACTTTCCAGATGCCGGGCGCATTTAACTGCTTTCTCTACATTATACTACTTATATCATTTAACGTTTGATCCCCTCCCTCTCTCCCTCCCTCAGACACCAGGAATGTTTAGCTCAGGTGCATTTGTAAGGTCCAAGAAAACCGTGTTCCTCCCTTCTCATCAAAAGAAGCAGACAATGAAGGAACGATAATGCAGACAGGGTGGGGATCTCACTGCTCTCCCCTAAGCAAAGCCAAGCTTCGCCGGGCCTTTGCACATCTGGCATCAGACTGCCCTGTTTTGCCAAACAGTGGCCAGCGTGGGAAGGCACTCTTGGGCTCTGTAGAGTCAGGGCATCAGAGATTGTCTCTGAACCAAATATGGATGCCATCTCATTTTCGTAGTCACTTTTGGGAGGAGAGAGGGGCAAACAGACAGTCTGCTTGGTTGACCCTTTCACTCTGAGTTGGTGTTGAAATACTTCCAAAAGGAATATCAAAATGTCAGTCTTCAGTGGACCAAGGTAATAATAATGATAGCAGTAATGGTGAAAATAGTGTGAATTCTTATCAAAGGGTTTTCAAAGCCTTTCTTGCAATGAATTCGCTGGCTATGGATTTACTTCATTACTTTCCCTCTGGTGAGATCTTTCAACATTATCATCAGACATTCTGGCTTCCTCCAGGCCAGCCGCCTGGACATGAGGGAAAGTTGCATTTGGGCAAGTCCACAAATCAAGGCAATAAAACATTTGTGAAACAACTGATTGAATTTATGGTGGAGATTTTGAGACAAGTATAAACGAGGGCTCTGGTTAATCACCAGTTTCAGGTTCAGATGGGAAGAAACTAGGACTAAATCATCCAGGAAATACATTTGGAAGAGTTTAGCGTGATCCAGAGTGGAAGCTTTAGAATTCATTGTGCTGTAAAGGGAGAGAAATAATATTGTGATAGAGCCCAAAGCAAGAGTGGAAATATTAAAATAAATTAAATACATGGTGTAAAATCGAATTTGAGGCCTCAAACACTAAAAGTGAGGAGTCAGGATGAAGCAAAGGAGATCAGATGAAATAAAAATGCTGCGTAATCCATTGCCCACCTGTGCCGTTTTCCTTTAGAATTCTGAAATGGTACAGAATATTTCCATTTCCCAGTGGCCCATGCCTAGTTGTTTCTGGAGAGTAAAAGAGGTCAACAAACCAAGAAATTGTTGAGAGAGAGAGAGAGAGAGGGAGGGAGGGAGAGAGATGCATATAGACTTGTACAATGAAGCGTTAGGAGGAGCTCTGCTATTTGGCAGAACAACTCACAGGTGGGAAGGCAAGAGGAGGGGCTTTGGGTCAGGAGGACCCACCCCCTCCACCAAGTGAAGTCCTGGGAAGGCTCAAGTTTGAGCTGGGGACTTAACCTTTCCAAACTCCTCTTGCAATCTGTAAAATGAAGACAAAAGCCATTTTGCTGGATTTTCTAGATGCGTGAGCCACGGGCCGTGTGAGGCAGCTGGCACACGGTAGGCCCCCCAGATCCAGGCCAGTTACCAGGTACTGGTTGTTGGGCAGCAGTCTGTGACCTGAACTCCAAAGTCTCTTCTCTCCTCTTTTGCCATCTCTTGTACCTCCAGCGCCGGTACAGCAACCACTCCGGCCCGTGGGCCGAGGCTGGGCCCTTCGCAGAGCAGACTCAGCCCCTGCCACCTAGATACTCACATGGAAAAACCAAGGAGAAAGGGAGAACCCATGGCAAACAAGGGTGACCAGCAGAAGCTCTGAGTAAAAGTGCTGGGGAATTCGTATTCCGTGAGAGGGAGGCCACAGAACTTGGCTCCCTTCCCCACGGCCACTCCTAATCCTTCAAACCTGGTTCCCATATTTGCCCAGAACCTTCACAGACTCTGAATGAGAGGGTGAAGGGCTGGGAAGGTGCACAGATATCCTTTCCTGGGAAATATGCTAAGGAAGCAGGCCCAGTAGAAGCTGGGGGCTGACAGCTTGCCTACAAGGCCAAGCCTCCTCCCCTCGTCCAGGCAGCCTTCCGTATTTCTCCAAGTTCACACTATTCCCCTCCAGCCATGATTCCTTCAACTACCACCATGAAATTTGTTGCTTAATTATGTGGTTTCCCGCCTAATGTTTCACATGGGCAGATATCTCATGTGGCCGAGAGCCATGCAGTTTTCTTCTGTGATGGGCATTTTTTTCTGATGGGCATATTTAAGGTGTCTGTTGGATCTGCTGATAATCAGTTGCCAAGGAAAGAGATGGCTTCCAGTCTGTGATAAGATACAAGCGCTCTACCTGCTGTGGAATTTGCTGGAACTCATCGCCAGCCCTCAAAGCATACCCACACCCATCCTCCACACACCTAGCCAGAAAGGAACTGTGAGGCCCCTGGGTGGAGAGGACCTCCATCATCACATTATTTTTGTTCACTCAAAGGCTGAAGGGCTGAAAGGTTTTCTCTCTCCAGTGCGTTTCCCTCATCTCTGAGGACTTAAATATCATAAAAAAAAGTTTGGGGGATGATCTGGTAGAAATTTCAACCCAGCTGTCTCCACAAGGAGAAAACCCAGGTTGGATTTATGTTAAAGGCTCACAGCGCTGGGTTTTCCAACTCTACAGATGGAATTGCAGTAAAACTGTACACATATGTGTTCCCTTCTGTAGCCATCGGAGAGATCGGTGTTCTTCCCGTGCAATCGTTAATGTTCTTAAGATACAGATGGTTTCCCTTTCCAGAGGACTTTGGTCCCTGGGTCCGTGGAACTGTGTTTACTTTCATTTGGATGCCACCATTTCTCCAGCAAAGGTTTTAATGGCCCTCCAAATACTTTAAAGGGAATGTTCTGTCACGATGCCTAGGGAGACATCTAAGAACCTCCCCGGAGTGCTAAGTGGTTCAGGCAGTGCCAGATGTGGAGGAGCCAGATGGGAGTTCTAGGAGGACCATCTGGGAGGGAACCCACTTTCCCACTGAGGGAGAGAGTGGGGGGAGCGAGAAGGGGGGAACGGGGGAAGGAGGAGGACAAGGAGAAGGAGGGATGGGGAGAGAGAGGGTATACGCAGCCTTCATGAAGGCAGGGGAGTCCTGGCCGGCCCTGCCCTTGCTAATGAGCCCTTTCCTCTGCAGACCCCACGCTGTGGACTCAGGAGCACGTGCGGCAGTGGCTGGAGTGGGCGATAAAGGAGTATGGCTTGATGGAGATCGACACATCCTTTTTCCAGAACATGGATGGCAAGGAACTGTGTAAAATGAACAAGGAGGACTTCCTCCGAGCCACCTCCCTCTACAACACGGAAGTGCTGTTGTCACACCTCAGTTACCTCAGGGAAAGTAAGTGTCCTGTCTGTTTCTGGGCAGCGGAGCCCCTCGGAGGGTGTGGCCGAGTCCCCAGGGCTGGGAGAAGACTCTGAACGGCCTTGTCAAAATGAAGACCGATTTCCCATGGAGCTAATCCAGGAAAAGGAAACTGGTTCCCCCCACAGTCAGTTTATGTTGGGCAGATGCTACCGGAGCCTCACACGTCAAGGCCTGTGAAGTTGCCAAGGTCTCATGGGCTCCTACAGACCCTGAAAGGGGGCTGACCCAGTCCCGTAGTGTCAAGGGAAGCGGAATAAGAACTGGAGAAAAAAGCAGGGAGCTGTGACCCAGTGGGGCCTGCCAGAGTGTAGTCGCCAGGAGAACCCCTTTCCAGAAACTACTTTGCCCTGGAATTATAAATAGATGGACACCCTGGCTGGTATTTTCGTGTGCAAAGATTCAAAGTTCCTCTGGTAAACTCTAGATTCATGGGTTTAGGATTTAAGGTGTTGAAAACGTACACATTAGCTTCCTCTTCTCTTTGGTGTCATTCTAGCCCACCCGAACCCCACCTTTGCAGGCTGCTCACTACGCACCCTTCCTAGCCAAACAGGGGGAGCAGCCGACCTTCCATGTGCATGAGGGTCTCTTGGACATGTTCTTCTGGCACAGCGAGAAGGAAAAAAGAGCTTTGGAAAAGGCGATTTTATGAAAGAAACTGTGTAGTCATTCAAAAGATTTATCCGATATCAGAGTTCTCAGGCACCAAGATCCCATCATTTCCATGTGCATTTCATTTACTATTAAATATGCACAGAGATAGGAACAATTCTTTCAGGCATGCTAATAGCCTCAGCCCTAACGCTTCACTGGAAATCCAAGCGTGGTGGTAGGTATATCAGTGACCCCAAGTACTGAAGGATTTGTCTGTGGCCAGAAAAGGTGGCACAGAGATCAGGGAGGTGACGCTGCAGGAAGACTGATGGGGGTTCTTTCTACGAGGGAGTTTTTTAACAGTCAGCCCTGAGCAGGGATAGAAGGCAACCTTGGGATTCAGTCAGTTTGCCGTCAATAGCCAGAGCTGCCTGGGGGCGCCTGGATGGCTCAGTTGGTTGAGTGTCCGACTTCGGCTCAGGTCATGATCTCACAGTCTGTGAGTTCGAGCCCTGCATCGGGGTCTGTGCTGATGGCTCAGAGCCTGGAGCCTGCTTCCCATTCTGTGTCTCTCTTTCTCTCTGCCCCTTCCCTGTTCATGCTCTGTCTCTCTCTGACTCAAAAATAAATAAAAAACATTAAGAAAAAAAAAAAATAGCCAGAGCTGCCTGGAATCTTGTAGGAGTTAAGCTTTTGAATGAAGGAACTTGATGATTTTAAAGCCCCTTCCAAGCTGAGGTCTTTGGACAGTGCCTGCGGGCTGCGTTTCCTGGTCTCCTGGGCTCTGGGTTGGTTGGTTATTTCTTTGTTGTCTCCCCATCATTAAATGTGGCTTCAGCTCACCATCTCTGTACTCTTCTGTCTCATTCTACAGCAGCATGCTACATGGGGTGGAAGCAACACACACTGGCTATAAAATTAAAAAATTTTTTAAATGCCTTTGGAAGTTTCCACTGGTGGCTCCGGGCACTCTGGTCACCTCTCCGAGGCGTCTGGTAACCAGCAAGAGAGTGTGGATGATGCAGCGTATGTTAACACCAGAGCAGTTACCTCATGTCTGAGTCTTGCTGCAACGTGAGGTCAGCCCAAGAAACAACAAGCTCAAAAAAAGGGGGCGAGTCTCTACCCAGTTTTCCTGAGCTTTGGAGAATTAACATTTTCTAATGATCTGTATTTCTCAGCCTTTAAATGTTTATGGAATTTTTTTTTTTTAAAAAGTTTCTTTGCACAGAGCCCCGCAGCGATGCTAGCCAGGCAGGGAAGAGGTTGGAAGTGAGCAACGTAAGGTGGGCACAAGAAGCGTGGATCAGCAAAGCAAGGACGCTGTTGGAGCCTACCTTTCCGCTTCTTTGGGCATCATATGGTGGAGGGTCAGGAATCATTGGCCCCTGTACTTTCTTTGTGGGAGAAGAGAGAGACAGCAGCAACATGGACAGTACGTCCGATCACTTTAAGGGACCAATAATTTGGGGTTCCGTGGCAGATGCTTTTCTTGGGGAAATGTTCAAGTGCATTCTGACTTGACGTGGGGAACTCCCTTTCATGCCATGTGAAACCATTCAGGCCTGCTTTCTGGCAGGT
Organism: Panthera onca; assembly: GCF_046562875.1. Taxonomy (NCBI): domain Eukaryota; kingdom Metazoa; phylum Chordata; class Mammalia; order Carnivora; family Felidae; genus Panthera; species Panthera onca. Next base: position 89,616,325 of record NC_138348.1, on the reverse strand, counting down.
CCATAAACAACCAAAGTCCCCATTAGGGTTTCCTGCCACCAAAGAACCCAAGCCACAGACCCCGAAGCAAGACCAACACCTGCCCCAACGGCTCAGGCATTGGCTAAGGTCGCCCCTGGTAACCATGATAGAGGAGCACAGACACTAAGGGGCAGAGGAGTGAGCGGGTTGTGAAGCATGAGGGCCGAAGCATTGGTCTTTTGGGGGCCACAAGTACGAGGGCAAGAAAAAGAGTGCCTTGCTGCTTCTTTCCTTCTTTCTTTTCAAGAATATTTGTAGACGTTGAGGAAGATAAGCCCCATAACTACATATGTAGATATGCCCCCAAAGCAATAAAAATATGAAGTTTCCAGAAAGTTGTTTATGAGCGGAGGAAATTCCAGGGTGGAGAGGAGATGGAACAAGGTGCCTATGTGATATGACGCTGAGCGCAACAGCTAAATATGAAGTGCTCGGTGCCATGATAGAAAAACCATGTCTGCCTGCAGAAGCAAAAATTAAAATGCTGTATGAAGGCTCAAAAAAAGAAAATAAAACCTGCCAGAGCATAGTATGGTAATAGTCCAAGGGCCTTTTGAGGAACCTAAGCGTAAAATGATGCACCATCATGGGAAAAAAAATTTGATTCATGCTTCTCTTCAACTGGTGTCTCCCTTTGGATTCTGGCCTCGGGGACGCTCTGTGTTGGGCGGTGTCTGGCCAGCTAAGACCCCTGAGGGAGGTATGTGCCTGGTGACTGTCTGCGCGCAGGATTGCAGGGAACCCTCCCCGTGCCGACCAACATGCCTTCAAACACTTTATTGTTTTTCCAGACTTACTTCCAGCGGATGTTTTGTGCTCAGGCAGGGAGGCCGGTATTTTGGGGACAGAGGTTGGGGCAGCTGAGTGGAGGCAGGGGAGAGGGGTGCTAATTCCTGGTGCTTTGTCCTCTGTCCTGTTGTTGAGGAGGGGGCCGGGGCTCAAACATCCCCCACTCTGGCAAGAGGTGGGGCGCAAGTAGCTGAGCTCCTCGACGCAGATGGGGGCGGAAACGCCGTGGGGCTAAGGAAAAGTCAGCCGAAGAAAACTGGAGGCCCTCTGATTTAGCTGGAAGTCAGAAGACGCCACATTCGTTGGATCCTTCCAACGTATCTGATCTTTCTGGACTTGCACAGAAAACAAGGAAACCGTGTGGGGTAAGAAGCTCTAGCACCAAATTCACACTTTCACTAAAGGTGCTGGAGCATTTGCTCTGGTTGTCTGGGAGGGGAGCTATACCTTTAAATGTCAGACACCACACTTCAATGTTAAAATGTATTTTCCCCGGGGTGGAGAAGAAACAGTGGTGTCCTGAGTGCCTCTATGCCCCGTCTGGTGGCCTGGCATGCCCGGATTCATCTGGCCTGCTTGGAAGTGCTTGGTCTCTGTACTTCAGCTTTTCAGCTGTCCCAGACAGAGTGGCCGTCCCCTACACCCGCGCTCTGTAACATCACCCGCACTGGACATGGGAGGGGGCCGGTGGGGGCGGGGGGCTGGGACGGATGCCCACAGTACTTGGGACGATTCTGGAGTCCCCCGGGGACACCGGGGCTCAGGTGTGCATCTCCCCAGGTGTCGTTCACTGTACAGGGACAGGATGCCCCCTTGTGGACACCACGTGGACAATTGTTTATAACCCCCATTTTAAAGCCGAAGCAACTGAGGTCTGGAGGGCTTCAGAAATTGGTTCAAAGGCGGACGCCAGTGGAGAGCAGCCTGGGAGCTAAGCCCCAGGCCTCCTAGGTCTCAGTCTGCCATCGGCCCGCAGCTTCCTGCTCTGATGTGAGATGGCCCAAGAGAGAGAGACAGGAAGCTAACCTCCCTTCTCTACCTTAGAATTAGCCTCGTGCCCCTGACGCTTCCATGTTGCCGGCCAGGCCACTTTCCCCACAGCATTTTCTGTTTTCATTTGCGCCAAGAGATAAATGCTTTCCGAAACTTCCCTGTGGCCTCCTGGAATGAGGCAGATTAAAGCCAAACCTATCACCACGCTAACCCTGTCCTTCTTTCTTCCCGGTGCCGCCCCACACCCTGGACCCGCCAGGCCGCCCCACCAGTATCTCTGTCGGGCACACCCCGTTGGCAGAGGCCGTATTTACAGGCCAAGGGCTGCGGGAAATGAGATTGGGCCGTCACAAGGCGCGCTGGGGACGGACCTCAGAGGAAGTGAGAGCCCTCCAGGCTGGCAGTTCAGACTCAGGGCCACTGGGGGGAGTTTGGGCTTTCTGGGAGCCCAGAAGGTTCTGGGCTTGGGGTGGCCAGAGGCCGAAGAAGGGAAAGGAGTCCTTTGTCATTTTACAAAAAGTGGAGATCTGTATGTGTTTCGGAGCCTGACCTGTGAGAAAGTGCCGAGAGACCATGTTTTGAAATCGCGGTGGCGCAAGAGAATGATATATCGTGCGGCAGGGAGGCTGCAGAAAAGGTATCTATCTTGAGTCCGATTTTTAATTTAAACTTAATGGAAAACACATTTTGCGTTCCGCAGCCTTCCCACCGGCAGCCTCAGATGGTTGGGCAAAGGTGATGGGTCCGGGCAATTAAGCTGGTGAAGCATTATCCCTTCCAGGCCGGGATCTGACCAGTAAAAGAGAACAGGATTCGGGCAGAACAAAAGACCAGATTGCCCTGGACTCAGTCGTCCAGCCAGGCCTGTTGTTGAGAACATGGAGCCGTATTTCTCTGCTCCCTCCTCCCGCCCCACCCCTACACTTCAGCCAGAGCCATTGATGCAGCCCAGAGAAAGGGAAACCCACATTCAATAGGCAGGAGACAAAGGCTTTGGCACCGGAAGGAGGACGGTTGTCTCCCCGGCTCCAGGTGTCCCCGATGAAGAGCAAGTTACGTTGGGGGAACGTAGAACCAAAGAAAGACCCATTGTTGGGCCTCTACCTCACACCTGCAAAGCTTCACTCTGCTCATTTCCATCGTTTTGCAGATCCCTAATATGATATCCAGTGACGGATGGACTCAAAAAGGGGAAATTATTTTTCCCTTATGCTTTCACTTTGCAAAGGCCAGTCCGTTCTCGGCAGCAGTCACTTCATGCTTTCCGGGGCCCCGGATTAGCGGATATACTTATATGCCTGTGTCCGTACATTAAGCAAATAAATAAATGTTCTAACTGAAGGGTGCAGAGTCGAGTAAAATTCATAAATGCACAACTCAAGAAACTGGCACAAAGGGAATCCACTCGCTTGGTTGTTGTTGTTGTTGTTTTTAAGTTTATTTATTTTGAGAGCAATAGAGACAGCACCAGTGGGGTGGAGGCAGAGAGAGGGAGAGAGAGAATCCCAAGCAGGCTCCACACTGTCAGTGCAGAGCCTGATGCGGGGCTCAAACTCAAGAACCATGAGATCAGGACCTGAGCCAAAACCAAGAACCGGAAGCTTAACTGGCTGAGCCACCCAGACACCTCTCCACTCACTTGTATAATCACCCCCCAGGTCAAGGAGTAGACCAGAAGCCCCCTTGCGCCCTCTCTCTGTCCCCCACTCCTCCCTAGCAAGGTAACCACTGTCTTGATTCCCGACGCCATAGGTGAGTTTTGTCTGTTTCTTAGATTTAGCCTGAAGGCTGCAGGGTCTTCTGGACTGAGAACAGGTTTTGCAGATAAACCAGAATGGGAATCCTGGCTTCCTGGGCTTTGTGGCTGTGTGACCCTGAGAAAATGACTTGACTTCTCCCAGTGCTGATCTGTAAAAGGAGAAGAACGTGACACTGGCTTTGCCTGGCTGTTAGGGATAAAAGGAGAGAACAGATATAAAGTGTCCGGTGCATACTGCTTTCAGGAGAGTTGCCTTCCCTCCTCCTATCACAGCCTGTTTACTCCAACAGGACGACAGGATGGTGTCAGGAAAGATTAGGAGCTCACCTTAGCTCTACACAGATGGGGCCTCAAAGCAGGAGAAAAAAAAATCCAAAGCAACAGAGTGAGAGACGAGGCTCCAGGAAAGACCTTCTTGTATCAGAACAAATTCCCATAAGAAAAGGGTGTGCTGTGCCACCCCTGTAGCCTGAAGAACTTAAGTAAAAATCGGAGAAGAGAAAGGATGTCAGTCCCTTGGGAGGGAGGCCAGATGCCCCCCAACCAGCCCCTCCTTCCAGGAGTGAAACTTGAACCAGGAACGGTCTTCAGGGCAAAATCCTTTTCCTAGGTTACCATGAAATATGTATTTCATGCAAGCTTTGCAGAGGTCAAACGACCCTTTCTCTTGGCTTTCTGGGAGTTTCCTGTGGAATTCATATGTGCCCAAAGAAGAACTTTCACCAAGGGGAAAATTTAATAAATGTGGTTTATCTAAGCTTCGTGCTCTCAGCTAAATCTGCACTAATGACTCAGGCAGTTTGCTCCTCTGAGACCATCATTTTTCTTTATTTGCTCCAGCCGTGAGGTTTCAGCCTGAGGGAGAGAATGTCGGGGACAGAAAGGCAGACATTCTTGGTCTTACTCCTGAGACTTTTTTTTCTATTCCCTTGGAACGCTCGGTTCTATTTCTTAACCTCCTTCCAGTCATGGAGGATTATTTCTTATTGCAGCAGAACCCGTCCGCAACTCCAGGTCCAGAAGACAAGACAAATGCTCAGCAAGCTCTTTTATAAAGGGGTCATTGTATGTCATTGTGGTGTCTGTGGGAGAAGGGGTATAAAAATAGTAATGATAACCAGCTAGCATTTGCTGAACACTTACTATGAACCAAGGTCTTTTTTGAGCACTTTACAGGTATTATTCTATCCAATTGTCGCAACAACTGTGCTAAGTAGATGTTGTTATTAGCCCATTTTATTGTTTTTAAAGCTTTTTGTTAATGTTTATTTACATTTGAGAGAGAGACAGACAGGGCGTAGGCGGGGGAGGACCAGAGAGAGAGGGAGACATAGAATCAGAAACAGGCTCCAGGCTCTGAGCTGTCAGCACGGAGCCTGACGCGGAACTTGAACCCATGAACCATGAGATCATGACCTGAGCCAAAGTAGGACACTTAACTGACTGAACCACCCAGGTGCCCTTTAAAGCTTTTTTTTTTTTTTAAGTTTATTTATTTATGGAAAGAGAGAGAGAGCAAGAGCACAGGCAGAGAGAGAGAAAGAGAGAGAGAGAGGGAGAGAGAGAATCCCAAGCAGGCTTCACACCATCAGCTCAGACCCCGACGCGGGGTGCGAATCCACAAACTGTGAGATCATAACCCGAGCTGAAATCAAGAGTCAGACGCTTAACCGACTGAGTCACCCAGGCACCCCAGCCCATTTCCGACACCATTTTCTCTGTGGCTTAGAGAGATTGGGTAAATTGAGGGAGGCTACTGAGCTAAGGGTTAAGAGGCAGGTCTAACTTTCAACTCTTGTCTGCATAACAACTGTATTGAAATGAGGTTGTCACAGCCTCACCTGATCCTTGATGTTTTTCAGAATGGACTAACCAAATGCCTCTGGTTCTTGGGATATTATACGCACGTGACTGTTTCCTTTCTAAAATGGTCTGCACACATCCACGCTTTGGCATATTGTGGTCTCAGAACCGCCTCCACCCCGCCCCTCTTTTTCTCTTGGAATGGTTTCAGAGCTAGAAGGAACGGTCGCCCAAGCACAAGTCATAGGTGCTGGGCAGCTGGGTGATTCCCGTAAAATTCTCTCCCTCGTCGTCTGGCCTGGAAGGGCACACATTTTCTCCGAGGCGCACAACCAAACGCCCACAGCTGGGTGAGGCAGCGGCTGTGCTCCTGCAACCCCGCCATGACTGGAGGCTAAAAATAGGAGCGTCTGCCAGCCCATCCCCTGTCCTAAGCCCTGGCACCCAAGTCAGCCACCCGTCTGCAGAGGGAAGGGAAAATTTGCAAAGACTTCCCCAGCCTCCAACACCTATGGCAGGCTTATCCTGTCCTCTGCAAAAGCACATCCCAGCCCTGGTCTTGAGGGCACTTGCGAGTTTCCCCAGGAGACTCTGGAGGAGAATTGCAAACATGCCTACAGTTCACAAAACGAAACTCTTGGGTTCTTTTGAAACTAAGGAACGAGCCCCATTTTAGGGGAAAGGGGGAGTTTTTACGTGCAACGGAAAAGAACTGTCACCCCTGTGAAATTCCTAGGGCAGTGCCCGGTATGAGTAGTTACGTGTTAAGGGTTCATCTTAGGAGATGGGGTAGCAGCACTCTGGAAATTGAATGTATTGTGCCCCACGATCAGCTGTGTTCTCTCAGACATTTGCAAAGGAAGGCGAGGGTTACTACCGGCCCTTCTGCCATCCTGACCCCTTCCCAACCGCCAACACTCCCCTCCATTCTCAGTGACCGATACCCAAGCATCTCACCCGCCAGTAAAATGACCTGTCTGTAAACCCACCGGATACCATAGCACGCAGGAACTGTATAGCCGCTTCTCCAGGGTGTGGCAAAACTGCAAACTGCAGGCCAGATCGGTCCAACTCTGGCCCATGGACAAAACAAAACAAGACAAAACAAAACAAAAACAAAGAAGAATGTACAGCAGAGACTGCAGTTAGCCCACAAAGCCTAAAATATTTACTATCTGGTCTTTATAGAAAAAGCTTGCCAACTCCTCCTGTAGTTTAACCCCTTCGTTTTGCTGCTGCAGAAATCAAAGTCTAGACTTCCGTATGGCCGCACAGGGAGAGTCTTAGTCCTGTGCTCCTGCCATGATGGGGTGTGGACACCCAGGAGCTTCAGAACCGTAAATATGGCTGCTGGGGAGGGCTGTGCGTGTCCCACTCACGGGTATTCTGTCCTAACAAGCTCTGGCCGGAGCTCCAGGAATCAAACACATTCCCCGCAGGAGGCAGGATGGATTCCATGAACTCTTTCTCTCAAGGAGCCATCTGTCTCTCTTACCTACCCGGATCTATTCCCCTCCTGACTCCCTTCTCCTCCCATCTTCTACTCCTGATCTACCCTTGTTATAACGCACTTTTGCTTTGCCTTACAGGTTCACTGTTGGCCTATAACACGACCTCCCACACAGACCAATCCTCACGACTGAGTGTCAAAGAAGGTGAGTCTGTTCTCTCAGGCATTTTCTTCAGTCCCAGGAACGGCACGGTTCCATGCTGTTAAGATTGGCGTGGGGAACTCCAAATCGGTGCACTCTTAACCTTAAAAACAAGATCGGTGGTTATTTTATGAGCAAAAACTGGTTTATGTGGGAAGGGCAGAGAATAGCAATTCAGGATAAACAAGCTATGGCGAAAGCATAGGTCAGCCCAACAAACAAAGGAGAGAGGAACATTATTTTATGGAGAACATGGAGGAAGTTGGGAGGAGTTGTGAATGTAAGTCCACTGGAGACAAGTAAGAGTTCGGGGGTGATGACAGCTTCTCATTGGCTGAGGTGCAGGGGGTAGCTGATTTCTTATAGGAGATATAATGTACATCTTTCCCTGTTGGAACCTGTAACTGATGATTCTTTCCTGTTGAGATTCATCTGTTGTGGTAGGTCATTGACACATCTGTTGAAGTCTGTAATTGACCATTCTTCCTGTAATTGACATGTGAGTTGTACTGCCCCCCTCCCCCCACTAGGTCTCTCTGGCCCCCCAACTCCATTTTATTGAGGTTTCCCTTTGTTAATTTTCAAGCACCAAATCTTTTGTTCTGCTCAGATTTTTCTAGCATACAAGGAAAGAAGCCAAAGCATATCCCGCTTGCACTAACTGCAAAAATGCAGCAAGGTTTTGGGGCACCTGGTTGGCTCAGTTGTTGAGCGTCGGACTCTTGTTTCAGGTCAGGTCATGATCCTGGGGTCATGGGATCGAATCCTGCATTGGGCTCCACACTGAGCATGAAGCCTGCTTGAGCCTGCTTGAGCTTGAGGCTCTCTCTCTCCCCTTCTGCCCCTCTGCCCTGCTCACACACACACACACTCTCTCTCAGGAATAAAAATAAAAACATTTAAAAAAATACAGCAAGGTTTTTAAATATCTTGTAATGATATCAAAGATAGGACTTGACATTGTTACCCCATGAAATAAAAGCTGTTGCTCTTAGAGGACTGCACCCTTTCAAAGCTGGAAGTTGGGGGCTTTTTTCTGTTGAAGATAATGAAATGAAGATTTTTAAGGATTCTTGCAAAGCGACATTTTAAGGGTCTCTTTTTTTTCCTAACAAATTTTAGCAACGCCAATTTATTTTTAAAGTGGTGATGTGGGGATTTGGTCTAGTGGGTTTGGTTTAATTGAGAGAGACAGGAACAACCTCAACAAATGGTATTTACCAGTGAGGATTTGATTGCAATAGCACCTCTCCACATCTTATTTACGAAACATTGTGAGGATGTGTTGTTCCAGATACTGTGTTAGATTCTAGGCATTTATTTTATTTATTTATTTTTAATGTTTATTTATTTTTGAGACAGAGAGAGACAGAGCATGAACGGGGGAGGGTCAGACAGAGAGGGAGACACAGAATCTGAAGCAGGCTCCAGGCTCTGAGCTGTCAGCACAGAGCCCGACGCGGGGCTCGAACTCATGGACGGTGAGATCATGACCTGAGTGAAGTCGGATGCTTAACCGACTGAGCCACCCATGCTCCCCTAGATTCTAGGCATTTAAACAAGTGAATGATTCATGGTACCTAGTTTAAGGGAGAAAAAATGTAAGTGAAAAAAATCGGCCCAAGGCAAAAAGAAAAAAAAAAAAGAAAATCCACGGAGGAGGAGAATTTTGAGTGGCGGCTTAAAGAGCGAATAGGAGTCTGATGAACACACTCCCTTCCTTGACTTTCTGCTTTGCCACTTTTGTACATCTGCTGTATGCCCATCACTCACTTTGCCCTCTCCCCACCCCCCATCAACCCTCAGTTTGTTGGGATGAGCACTGGATGTTGTATGGAAAGCAATTTGACAATAAATCATACATATATATATATATTATATGTATGTAATATATATAATAATGCACAATATATATATTGTACATATATAATGACAGTAAATCATATAAATATATATAATATTACATATATATATATATATATATATATATATATATATATATATAAGGTACATCTGGTGTAAAATTGAATGAATGAAGGCAGAAATTTTCCATGTAGGTTGCATGTAGTATAGCTCAGCATAAGATTTCAGAGAAACATGAAGCTCTTCTAACAGAAAAGCCTTAAGGAACATTGATTCAGAATCCTCGTGAGTTATGGAGGAGGCAGACCCAAAAAGCATGGGTGTTTTGGCCATGGTCACACCTTTGATCACATAGAACTTTGTGTTTCCTGTTAACAATTTATAATCAGATGATAACCAGAGAATTTAGTGAAAGGAATATACAACATGGTGAATCTGCTTTTAAACTTTTGTGGTTTCATTTATTTCCTCTCCCCCGCCTCCTACCCCACGCTGGGTCCATGCTACTGTTTTCCTTTCCAAATCACATTTTTTTGGATTTTGCCATGAAAGCTAAAGTCATATTGACTCATTCTGCAGTCCAAGCCACATTTTACTTGCTGACCTAGTTAACATCATGTTGCAGATGTCTTAATAGAGAAAATATATTATAGTGACAAACATATTAAATTCGAGGTCAGGGCACCCTTGGCTTGGTCTGGGGAGATCACTTCATGCCCCGCATCTTCGTTTCCTGTCAAATAAAAGGACTGAACTAAGTCAGTAGGGGTTTGACTCTTGAGCTCTGGGCTTCTAAAGGGATGTTCTAGAACCGCAGGTGAGGGCTCCGCCTTCATCAGGGCCACACTGTTTTGATCTGGTTTATTTATTGAGTTAAAATTTCATTTGAGGATAAGGATCCAGCTCTTGGAAAGAAGAGGGTAAGCGAAAAAGAAGGACTGAAGGGAGAGAGGGAGAAAGGGAAGGGGAGGAAAGGAAAAGAAGGAGATCCTTCAAAGTTCCTTCAGTTGTTCAGGCTAAACCCTGCTGGCAACCAGTGAGACTGGGGCCGAGCCAATGAGAGAATATCTGATAATGGGCTTAAAATAAAGACTTTCGTTTAGAAGCAAGTCTGAATTGAGCTGCATTGATGAGCTGCAGCTCATTACTCCTCCAGGGGTCTTAGCTTTCAGCCCTCTCCTTTACCTACCATACTGCATTTCCTTCCCTTGGCTCCTTTGTGTACAGGGCGGCCGAGCATTTGCAGTGCCACTGGGCTTATTCAGGCTTATTGCAGGAGTAGCTCGCTCTTGCTGGGCAACAACCCCTCTTCTGAAATGAATTAACTGTAGTATCCAGGCAAACGCACGCTGCCAGGACCTCATTCAGGTGGTGCCGGGGCATTTATCTCCCAACATCGGCCCTGGCCTCTAGAGACCATTAAGTCTGTGCTTTGCAGGTGCATCTTTTGTCCCCAGTAAAGCTTTCCACTTGAGCTGTCTTGCTTCTCTGTGTTGCCTCCCCCCTTGTGAGGTGGTCTGAATCTGTCTGAAAGGCCCATCATCCACAAAACAAAGTGCATTAGCAAGACAAAGCTAATCAGGCTTCTCTCTCCTTCCTTTTCACTCTCCTCCCCACCTCTTTCCCTCTCTCTCTCCCTCTCTCTCTTCCTCTCCTGCTTTTTCTCTAATAGCTGTCTTGATTACTGAAAACATTAAATGGAAAACTCAAGAGAAAACACCGAGCCACCTTGACTCCACGTTGTTGGAATAAGACACACACACAGCCCCAAACAAGCCCAGAGTTCTTCTAGAGCAACAGAGCTGTGTGTGCGTGCGTGCGTGTGTGTGTGTGTGTGTGTGTGTGTGTTGTGCCTCACAAAGGGCAGGTGCTGGCATCACACACAAAGGAAAGAAGTTGAAGAGATGATGTCTATTGTGCTTCTTCCATTCACTTATCAAATGAGAGTGCCTTTTTCTTTAAAATGGCATAATCACCCTTCCAGCTTGTCTCTTGCAAATGATTGCACCCTCGGAGGGTCATTTGTGCCCAGGAAATAAGGCTTGATTTTTAAAATTAATTTATAGCAGTCTCTAAGCCGCTTTACCCAACGTATTCTATACTCGCAGATTGGACCCAGTTAAAACAGTTGTGCTCGCTTGACTTTACTTATCAAGGCTAATGCACTTTAAAAAAATAAATTAGGACAGAAGCAATTGTTACCCATTTACGATAGCAGCCACAACCGTCGTCTATATAAGGTTTTGTAATACCTTAGACACCCTCTTGCTTTGCCTCTGCTTCTGACCTGGAAACATCCTGAGAGGTAGTTAAGACTGTCTCCGTTTTGGGGAGAGAGAAAGCGAGGTTCAGCAACTTTAAGTGGTTCGCTGAAGGAGCACACAGCTGGTCAACAGCACAGCAAAGACTCAACCCCGGTTGTAGGAGTCAAGGTTTCCCTGCTTCAGATGGTCTCCCTGGCAAATACAGCTTTTCCCTTGTGGCCCGATTTCCATGCAGACAGTATCTGGCCTATATGTTGTCACAGCAGAGATCTGAAACTTTGCCCATTATTTTCCCCTGTGGCCACAGTTTTCCCCAGTGTCATCTCCTTCCATGCCCCTGTACTGTTCTCTTTTCCCAAAGATGAAGTCATACCCAACCCCTGACTGTTCTAGTCTGAACTGCACAGAGAATCACTGAGAGAGCTTTTGAAAAACACTGGTGCCCGAGAGCGGATATTGTACGACTCCACTCCTACGAGGCACCTTGAGTAGGCAAATCCATAGAGAAGGAACATAGAATGATGGTTCCTGGGACCAGGAGGAGGGGGGAATGGGGAGCTGTCATTGAATGGGTACAGAGTTTCAGTTTGGAATGATGAAAAAGTTCCAACGGTGAAAGTTACACAACACGAACGTACTTGATGCCCCTGAAATGTACACTGAAAAATAGAACAGTAAATTCTGCGATGGATGTTTTGGCACAATAAAAAAAAATGAAAAATTTAAATGAAAAAAATGATTAAAATGTTGATGCCCAGGCCCCAGACATGACCAATTCTACTTCAGAATATCTAGGAGTGACACATGCACATTGGGAATTTTTTAAAGCTCTCCAGTTTACTCTCATAAGCTGCAGCCCAAATTGGGAAGCCTATGCTACAGTGCAGACACAAACCAGAAAGAGGAGAAGGAGACCAGCTCAGAGCCTCCCCTGACCAGGGTTTTCCTGGAGATGCACTGCGGGGGTTGATCTTGACCTTTCCTGGCCTCTCGTGAAGGAAGCCCGGGACCTACAGGTTGACTGATGAAGGTGTGGGTTGAGTGAAGGGACCACTTGATCAGGATTCATTCTCTTCATCATTGTCATTGATGATGTGATCGTTATCACTGATTTTAACAAATTTACATTAGCACCTCACTTCACATCTCAGAAATTCCTCTTATAAGCCCTCACCGTATGTATCTAAATAATACATATGGTATCGGTACCTTGATTTTATAGGGAGGACACTGGGGTTCTGGAAGTTAAGTGGCCTTACCAGGTACATCCGCAACCTGGAGCCGGGACCACTAACGCCAAACCTGTTCTCTCTGCCTTCCATGTGGAGGTGGGAGTGTGTTTGGGGGTGCAGGTCAGAGCTCCACCTTGTTTTCTGAGTAAACCTTAGGGACCCCCAGTGCTCTCAGCTGGAAAATTAAAATGCAGTCATCAGCGCACCCCTCTGGTCCAGGGCTGCTTTGCATGGCTAAACCCTCATTTCCTTAGCTCCTCATGCTGGATCTATTTAAATACCTCTGCCTCTCCAAAAGTCAGAGGATATTGAGCTCCTTGTTTATTAACTCCTGGAACTCATAAACCTGCCAAGGGCCCATGTAGCACTGAGCTTCTTGCCCCAGCCTGGGAAGGCTTTCAGAACCGGCTGCTAAATGCAAAACCACTTCTCCACTGCGGGTAGATTGTCAGCCTGTGGAATAGCCATCGTTAGCAGTTGCCTTGGCTGATGGATAAAAAGTCTGTCTGCTTACACTCCAAGTATGGGAAAGAGGCGGGGAGAAACTACCTTTCCGCATCTTTTGGAGAGAAATGCCTAACTGGCACTGAAGATCGTGCTAACAAGAGCCTGGCTTCCCTCAAGGAGATTTCCAGATGGCAGGGGCCTGTGCACATAGCAACAGCCCCTTTTTTGCAGCCCTTTATTGTTTGCCAAGCATTTGCACATCCATTATCTCATTTGCGCCTCATGCCATCACCATGAGACAGCAGGGCTGGTATTATTATTATTATTATTTCATTCTGTAGGTAATGAAAACTAGGCACAGAGATTACGGGGTTCATTTGAAGTCATCCAGGTCTTAGGGTACAGCAGGGCTCAAACGTAAGCCTCTGGCTTCTTTCCTCCCTCCAGGTTGTTTCTCATATCATCATCTCAACATATTTAATTCAAGCATGTAATGATAATTTGAATTAACTAAATTATTTAATTCATGCTCTGAATTTACCTAAGGTAGATATTCCTCTCTTACTTCGGCATTGTAGCATCTTAATTAAAAACTAGGGGTGACTTGGGGCACCTGGGTGACTCAGCTGGTTAAGTGTCTGACTTCAGCTCGGGTCATGATCTCGTGGTCCATGAGTTCAAGCCCCGCGTCAGGCTTTGTGCTGACAGCTCGGAGCCTGGAGCCTGCTTTGGACTCTGTGTCTGCCTCTTTCTCTGCCTCCTCCCCTGCTCTCACTCTGTCTCACTCTCTCTCTCTCTCAAAAATAAACATTTAAAAAATTATATAAAAAAACCTCAGGGTGCCTGGATGACTTAGTCAGTTGAGCATCTGACTTTGGCTCGGGTCATGATCTCACAGTTCATGAGTTCAAGCCCCGCATCAGGCTCCGTGCTGACAGCTTAGAATCTGCTTGGGATTCTCTTTTTCTGTCTCTCGGTCTCTGCTCCTCCCCAGCTCATGCTCTCTCTCTCTCTCTCTCTCTCTCTCTCTCTCTCAAAATAAATGAATAAGTTTAAAAAAAGAAAAAACTGTACACAGACTGTATGATCCTGGACAAGTCACTTACTTTTTCTGTGTCAGTTTCTTAATGTATAACATGAGGACAATTTTAGTACCCCTCGAGGGCTGATACAGTACTCAGAAATCACTTATTAGTGTGGTATCTGACTTTCCAATAAGTGCTCCATGTTTGCTCCATGAATTGTAATAATAGTTGGCATTATTGCAAAATAATTAGAATATTTTTGAGGGGTTCCCATTTGCTGACACTGTGCCGAAGGCTGAGAAGGGTACCTTAGCATATCACCTGGCGTGGCAATACCACGGGTGAGACACCGGCGGTGTGTAAGGTCTTCTTGGGGAGATGCACGTGGAACTCATAAGGAGTAAAATGAAATTGCATATAATCAGTTAGAAAAACACATGCTACGTACAAGAAGTTCTCTGAGACTCATGGAGAGATGAAAGAATCATTAAATGCAAATCCCAAAGAGATGTGAGGCCAGAGGTGACGTGGGCCCGGCTGAGACCACACGGGGAGTGAAGGCAAGTGGCAGAGCTTAAAGTCACTCGGTACCTTGGTCAGAAAGGGACCAAAATTCTGTGATTCGCGTCCTTCTCCACCTTATTCCGTCACCTCTTCATTTATTAAGAACCTACCGTGTTTGGGACACTGGGTGGAGCCCCAGAAACATGGTGTGCCAACCAGCACCTGCCATCAAGGGGCTTGGAATCAGAGATCTGTAGATTACGCCAGTAAGCAATTAAATAGTGTGTGGTGGAGTATGGGTGATGTATCACCAGATCTTGCCATTCCCCCTGCATTACATCCTCTCTGGGGTGTCCGTTAGATGATTTAATTTTCGAGGTCGCAGTTAAAGACGGGACACCCCTGGAAGTCTTGGAAATGGCTGTGGAAACCAGGGGAAGGTGGTCGACCCCAACACCAATCAGTGGGTCTGGGCCTGCCATGTATGTGTGGGGGCCGCAGTGTGGAGGCGCCATATGTGTTCAGGCTCGATTTGGGGAAGGGGACCAGGGGAGCTTCTCTGGGGGTGTATGAGCATGCCCCGTGGGAGCAGCAAGGCCTCCCAACAAGGCTCATGGGTGACATGGGCGTGAGGTAGGGGGCCCTGCATGGACTCTGGGTGGCTCACGTGAAGCTGAGAGACCAAGTCCCCTTGGGCGTCTCCCTGTGGGACAGGAAGCTCAGCAAAGGAACCCAGAGCCAGGAATCTGTTTCAAAATAATGGGGGCTGGGGAGGAGGAGTGGGTGGGAGGAGAGCTAAAAGGACACTGGCCCTGAGTCCTTGCTTGTTAAAGCAGGATAAAGGGCCCTCTACGCTTCTGTCGACTTCTGTCTCTGCGTTTCTACGCCTCTGAAATTTTCCACAAGTTAAAAGATGCCTTGAGAAGTTTCGTTTTGATGGGAAAAGACACAGAGATGAGCTCAGAATACGTATTCCTAAAGCTGTGCACTGTGCGTGTCACGTAGTGCATGAGGGTGATGCGTCTCTGAGTACAGCATTTGGGGGAGAGTGGGCTTCGGGCAGCCTCCTGAGTGTAGTGTCTCTGCAGGAGGGGAGGGTGAGTGTGGGGTTGGGTGTGGGCATGCCTCGGACAGGGCAGCACGTGGGGGATTGCTCTGGAACATGTGTACCACTGTGAGGTGAGCTCCTGTTATTTTTAGGGAGTAAATAACCTCTCTAATGGAGCAGGTTAGATGGTTAACATGCACTTAGAATTTAAGGGTATTGAGGCCTCACAGGAGGGCCTGTTAAGAACTTTGTCATTATATGTTTTTCCTTTATGGTGAAACACCCCTAATCCATTTTTAGCAAAGCAGGGATGATTGCTGAATGTGTGTGTGTGTGTGTGTGTGTGTGTGTGTGTGTGTGTGTGAGAGAGAGAGAAAGAGAGAGAGAGAGAGTGCTGTTTCTGTGGTCCAAAGTCAGGATTTATGATTATAGAATAGACAGTAGCTTGCTCTCTCCATTTTACTTTTTTTTAAACTGTTTTTCTTTGAAATTCCAGAGTTAATGTTTTGTCTGCTTGCGATCTGACCCTCTTTGGAGAGCTACATGTTTGTGTGTGTGTGTGTGTGTGTGTGTGTGTGTGTGTGTGTGTGTGTTCACCAGAGAGAGATTGAAAGAGAGAGAGAAAGAGAGAGAGCTAGAAACAAAGAGTCGTTGTCTCCAAACTGTAGCAGGCAGGAAACCCCAATCCCAAGGGAATTTAGCCAGCCAGCCCTGTCCCGGAGTCAGACTCCAGCTCTCTGAATTCAATTTGACAGCTTGTCTGGGACACTTTCTAAGTAACCATTATCCTTCCTTTCTCTTAAGTAAAAGCACTGTTATTTTTTTCCATGGGTGTGCTGTGTGCACTGTTATCACACATGTGTGGCTTCCACACAGCAACTAGGACATGCTTTCTCTAAATTATTGGAAACACTTAGCCTGTTTCCTAAGACAAGTGTAAATTTGTTCCAGAATAATGAGGCAAACGACTTTCAGTATTGTACCATTGCAGTGTTAGAGGAAGGTATAGAGGAATTTTGTTGGGACATTTCTTTTTTTTCCCCTTTAGTTCTAGTTAAGGAAGGAGTTCCCTTATTTGAAGGAGCTTATCTGTCTCAGGAATATTCAAATTGTATACATTTTATTCCTTTGAGGATTTTTAAAAAAATATATCCAAGAAAAGATCTCTTGCTATGATCATTCCCCTCAGTATCTATGTTGGATTGACTGACTGCCTGTTTTAAAGAAATAGACCACCATACATCACACTGCAGGAAGAGAATTCAGAGGTTTCTCTTCACTGCAGGAAGAGAATTCCAAGGTTGTATGGGGCAGACACACACACAACTATGGTGACTGCCTAAAGTGCCAGGTGGGAACTTCTCAGTCTTGGCTTCCTCAGTTACTCAGATCAATTGACTTTGCCACCACAACATGGTGGAATTGTGAGGCAAAACCAGCTTTTCCGTGTGAGTGTGTGTGTGTGTGTGTGTGTGTGTGTGTGTATTTGAAGGCTGTCCAGGTTGAGCAAGGCAGGATCCACAGGCACATGTCCCGGGACAGTCTAGGTGTTTTCAGGGTTCAGGAATGGGACAGCTTTGCCCAATGGCACATACCCTTTCTCCTCTGTCTCCCCCCCCCACACCCCAATCTATGTCTTAGAAAGCCACATTCTGAAATCTACCCCCTCACCCCCAAAACACCCCCACCATGGAGAGCCAATGTTGTAGTTGAATATTTGATGGAGAAGAAATGTGCCTCACACCTTAAGGTGCAAGTCAGATGATATCTCCTCAATATGATCATCCATCTGTTCCCAGAGAGCTTTGCTTGTAGCCACTGTTTCCCCAGTTTAGCATTCAATGAATTCTGTCATAGTAGTCTTTTGTCTTACAAGACTTGAAGCATCTTGGAGATGGGGACTTTGTCTTAGACAAGGCCACTGAATCGATGGATGAAAATTATAGGCAAAATGCCTTAAACGACTCCCAAGAGTTTACTATACAACTAACTCTTCGTGCTGTTTCCCAATTTGAGAGTGATATTTGGACTTCATATTATGTAGAGGTGGTATGGAACTTGCCTTTCCTTTCTACCTTGCCTCCAATCTCCCCTTCACTTGACCCCCAAGGTGATTCTTCGGAAGCTATGATCAGTCCCATCCAGGAGGAAAGGGAAGAGTTTGCCGAGAACAGATTCTAGTCACAAGATGATGGTTCTCCTTCACCCTTGTGGCCCAGTTTTGATCAGCTTAAGCTTCCCTTGGAGGCCCTTCACATCTGGGTCCTCCGGCTGTGTGTTCCATTGCAAAAAAAGGCAAAGGAGAACCAAGCCAAGGAAAGTAGCATCGCAGGAAAAATGTAACTCCTACTGACTTCAACCTTCCTCTCCTTTCCTTCCTTTCCTTTTATCACATTCCCCTATAATGATAACAGCTAACACTCACTTAGTGGTTACACATGCCAAGAACATTCTATTCACTTCACGTTTGCACTTCATAACAACCTCATTTAGTTGGTACTATTATTATTCCCATTTCACATATGAGAAAACTGGGGCACAGAGAAGTTAACCCCAAATCACAAAGCTAGTATGAGAACTGGGTCTGTTACTGCAGCCTCTTGCCCACAGGGCAGTTCCAAGGCCTCACAGTTGCCTCTTCCTATTCCATACACCACCCCATGGAAAGGCCAATTTCTTCCAGACAGCTGATGTCACCTAGCTACTAAGGTGACATGATTAGCTTAAGGGATTCCTGCTGTGGTCCAAAAAATCAGGAACCTGACTCAGTGTCTGCATTTCAAGAAGCAAGTTAGGTGGTTTCACAGATGTGCTTTTCATTAATATGCTTTACGATTTCCATGACATTACACGTTCTTTTGTATTCAATATTACATTTAAAAGAATAAAGGCAAAAGAGAAGAGATCTAGACAAGGAAACGATATATTATGGAATACTAGGTCAATCAATAAGGATGGCAACAAACTTAATCTTAATTTTTTTGGTGTTTATTTATTTTGAGAGGAAGGGGGCGGGGGAGAGGGAGTCCTAAGCAGGCTGCATGCTCAGTGTGGAGCCCAATGGCAGGGCTCCATCCCACGACCGAGATCACGACCTGAGCCAATATCAAGAGTTGGACACTTAACCACCTGAGCCACGTAGGCACCCCACAGTCGTAATTTTTAGAATGAGGGTGAATAGATATCAGTCTAATAAATCTATTTGTGAAACGTCCCTCAAATCACAGCCAGTAAGCAATCCCTTGCCTCTATAAGCTTCATTGACCCATGGTTCTCAAGGAGGAGAAAGAAAGATACCAGAATGACTGTGAGCATTTTGAAGACATGTGCCAGGACCCTCTAGCCACCCCACCCCACACACGCTTCTCAATTCCTGTGTACCTGTGCTGGGTGAAGGGGCCCGGGATGAAGTCAGAGCTGAGAGATTTGTGTTCTTAGAATAAGTGCTTTCCATTGCTTCCGAAATCTTGTCCCCTGACATCACCCCACCATGGGGAGCCAGAGCTTTATTTGAATACTTAAGGGAGAAGAAGTGTGCCTTCCTTGCTCTGCATCAGCACCCTTTCTGCCACCACAGTTTTGGCCTTTTCCTGTCCCTGTGCCCAAAGGCACTCAGGCCCCTAGTCCTGGTCCTTGCTGCTTTCAAACTCCCATGTTGGCCTTCCTGCCCTCCTTGGGCATGTCTTTTGTCTATATGTTTATTGAAGCTGCTCTTAGATGCTCCCTGGAGAAATCAAGAACCCAATCAGCACCAACTTGCCCAGTAACGTTAATGACTGATGACAATGAAGGGATGAGCTCTGCTGCATTTTAAGAAGAGAAAATGGCTTTAAGTAAACCTAGGAGGGGGAAAGAGGAAAGGTGCAAGGCTGTGGGAAAGTATTTGGAGGCCACTTGACCTCAAGAGCACCCTTCCAATCCCTCAGGCAGACAACAACTCCTCCCCTGCCACTGGGGAGGGACCTCCCATGGCAGTGCCCAGTGGGGTGCAGCTCCCACCCCAGTTAATGCCAGTTTCTCGGTAGGATCTCACACTGACTAAGTGGGCCATTCAAGTTCTGAATCTCCAATTCATCTCCAGACTCTTGACTCTTGCTATTTTAGGCCTCTCATGTCTACCAAGTTTCACTTTGACTCAGACATTTCATCCCATTCCAGATAACAGAGCTACGACTCAAAATGAAATTGGCCTTGGTTGATGTAACTCCATTTCTATTACCATGTGGTCTTGGTTAATAATAGAAACTAGAAGTGACCCCTGTGGCTATTTTGAGCAGTGAGTTCCCAAAGTACTTTGGAAAGAAAATAGGAAGTCCAGAAGGGCTCCAGAGGACCTACTGGTGGCCACCTCGAAACAAAATATTCCAAATGCACTTGTTTTGCAAAATATACTGATACAGAAATTATACAGGGAGATTGTTTGGAGGAAGTAGTTATTGTAAAGTCTTTGAAGGAAGCTTGCTTAGTCTCATGCTTATAAGACAAATTCCATCTTCTCTCTCTCTCCAGAGAGAGAGAGAGAGAGAGAGAGAGAGAGAGCAGCTTCTTTCCTGCCAGATAGAGGTGTAGGGGTTTGGGGCATCTTCTAGTGAAAAGCCAAGACATTGATAGCATCGTTTGTTATTTTAATATAAAAGCTTTTCCCAAGTTCTTTGTATAGATGTTAACAACTTACTCAGTTTAGAGAAGCTCCTATATAAGAAAATAAAGAACTTATTTCTCATGAAAGAGCCTTTGGGGAAAAGATCAAGTCTTTGAGGAAGAAAGAGTACAGCTAGAAACGCTAACCAGGACTTGTGTGGACTTTTCCTCTCTCATCTCGGGGATTTGTAAGCTCTCACATGGGAGGGTCAATAAAAAGTTTAAACATGCCTCCTTGATAAAGCTCAGATTCTTGTGTCAGGCATACTCTAAAGAGGAAGTGGTAGTTAAGTGGTATTATTACTTTGTCTATTAAAATTCAACACACCTTTCAAAGCCCATTTCAAGTCCCACCTTCTTCAAAGTTATTTCTTCCTTACTCCCCAAGACTACAATCTCCTCTCAAACCCTGACCACACTCACAAACTATGAACCTAATTACCTAATTACAAGATCACCTCGTAGTGTTGAATTGTGAGTTTGGTCCTACGTCCTTTTATCCAGGATGTTTGGTAAATATCATTGACAGATGGATGGACCCAGTTGATGGATTCACTGGAGACGAAAAATCTAGTCTTTGACAATCTAATTCAATATTTACTCAATCCTTATGCTTCACTAAAGAGAGAACCAAAAGAAATTAGCTTTGGTTGACACAGAAAGATTAACTCCCTATCTCCAATGAATTAAACTCTGGAACAGGATAGCAGAACAGGATAGTGGCTATAATTCTATAGGACACTTTGGAGTATATAAAGCATTTTCACATACATGATCTCATTTCTCCTCAGTAGAACCCAGTGGGGTTTAAAAGGGCCCTTTGGTTTCCAAACTCTTAAATTTAGAAGAATCATCCCCCCCCCCCCCCGGTACCTACCTTTTACAGATAGGTTAACTGAGATTCAGAGAGATTAAGTCCCTTGCAGCTGGTCACCAGCAGAGATGGGAAGCAAATGACGGAGTTCTGAACCCCAACCCAGAGTTCTAATTGCAGTGAGCTGTTTCCCTGCTTGGAACAGATTAAAGAGAAGTTATTGAATTCCTTCTAATGAAAATCTTTAGGTGCACTTACTAATACCACAAACGACCTTATGCTTGATAAGATTTAGGTACTACTTGTCCAAAGAGATGAAAATCATTCTTGCTATAATTTTGAAAAATCTGTGAGCTTAGAAAGTCTTTGGCCTGCCGGCAGAATAATTATCAGTCCTGCCCAATATCCTAGGGGAGTTTAGAGAATGGCAGTTTTTATGCTATGAGTCATACTTTCAATTTCTATTAAAATTCTTATACGGCCACATATGCTTTCTCTCAGGCTTTGGGCCTCCAGGCCTGTGCTAATTTGCATGTCTGGTTTAGATAATGTCTGAGGTCTCTTCCAGTCTGAAAAGAAGCCTCTGATTCTATTATATAAGTGAGATCGCATTCCACCTACCAAGAAGTGATGGTTCTTCTTCTTTAACTACCGTGTTTTCGTTGTGTGGATACAGGACTCAGGGATGAGAGCATTTCATGCTTACCTGCCAGGCCACAAAGATGGAGTATTCCTTCACGATGAACTGACCTGTCCACTTGTCCTACACTGGCCCCAGAGAACCATTTCGGATACAGGTCAAAAGGCAAATCGTAGTGTTGGGATTTTAAGTTTCTGGATCTGAATGGCAATCCTAAGTCCACGTGAGGCTGAGACCCTAGCGTTACCAATTACCCTGATTCTACATATGCAGAAATTGGTGAACTCTTTCCTGGACTAGACTCTCACCTTTTACTGCCCTCACCCAAATGTCAAAAGAACACTGTCAGGTTTTTTTTTTCACTAATTTCGCTGTCTTCCAACACAGAATAATTCTCACTGACCAAAGAACTAGTAAAAGGGCATTGACTTTCCAGGAGGGCTTTCAGATCAACATAGGCCCGTCTGGTCGCTCTTCCTGAGAACATGATGGTGCTGGGGAGAGCTCTATTTTCACGACATTAGACAGCTCAAGGCTTCGCTCCAATTACGTATTTTCGGCGAGGCCCTCCCCACCGCTGGGCTGTCTATTTCTCTCTCAGTGTTTTCCTTTTCTCCACAGCACTCACCACCTTCTCCTATACGATGTAGTTTGCTGTTGGTTTTGAATGTAAGCTCCACAGAGCAGGGATGTGCATCGAGCCGTCACTGTATTCTCAGCACGTAGAGCAGTGTCTCACAGAGTAGCAGACTCTCAATAAAATTTGGCTGAATGAACGAATGGGTTGTGGGATAGGAGATATCGATGAAGTCCAATAAGCTAGTGTTGGGGAGGGGAGGAATCTTGGAGCGGGCGAGGGAAACGAAGGCAAGGAAGACACAGTCCCTCTCTTCCAAATGATTATCGCCAGGCAAAGGGGGATACGAAGAATTCACAAGAAGACAGAACAAGGAAGAACAATGAACATCAGACTCTCACCAGAGAGCCTTGAAAAGAAAATGATGCCCAAACTGACTTGTCGAGCAGACACAGGCTGGTACCCTTTATGGCCAGAGCGAGTGAGGACCACCACGCCATGAAAATGTCAGCGCAGGTCCTTCAGACCTGGGTCCTCAGCAGGGCCGAGGGGGCCCAACACAGACTACCTCGCATTTCTCCTCAAGCCCTGTTACCTAAGTGAACTGTTAGCGTTTCTTTTTCCTACTTGGAAGCCTTTTAAAACCTGAGGCAGGTTTGACCAAAAGCCTTGCACTTCAGTTGTGTCTACATGGCCCAATGTGGAGGGGAATGTGGGCAAACACCCAATTAATCTAGTCAGTGCGGATTGCTTTTCCACATAAGGCTGGCCCCAAAAATCCCACTTTGAGGCCTTATCAAAATAAATACGTCATTTAGACTCCTGTGTCGTTCAGACACAGAGCCCATGGGAGAAACAAAGTGAAGGAAGGGTCCAGGCTCAGCAGGGAGAGTCACGTGACTATGGCAAGGCCGCGCCTGGCGAATGCGCCACTTGCCTTTCCAAACTTTTCGTATTTAAAAACCATCCATTTTTTTCCAGGCATTTTTCTCATATGTCCTTTTTTCCCTTCGCACATATAATATCTTAAACAGTACCTCCATTATGCTCCACGCAGTGGGGCTGGTTCTGAGGCTGAGGGGCTGTTTGGATTCCAGGACAAGATCCTTGAGCAGAGGAAATCTGATCCAGGATGTTTTTTTTTCTGTGAGTTCCAAGTTTGAGGAAAGCCTTCCCTAGATATTTCCCTCCTCCTGAGGTCTCAGTGGAAGCCAAGATCTTCTGTTGCTCTTTGGAACATAAGATGCCACTGAGGTGAAGGCGAGGCTGCTCCTATAGAACGGGTTGAAGTGAGGTGAGGACGCAGCTCTGAGCATCGAGGCCGGCCAGGCGGGGACCTAGAGTTGCTAGCCATTGGGTTGATGCTAGACTCTTAACGCCTAAGCCTACTGTACCAGCAGGCAGCCTATAGCCACTGCCCCTCGCCATCTTCTAGGGAGGTGTCTCTCACACAACGGTCCAGGCTAAAGCATTTCTTGTTTCAAAAGAGAGCCCACACTTGGGGCGCCTGGGTGGCTCAGTCGGTTAAGCGTCCGACTTCCAGCTCAGGACATGATCTCACAGTGGGTGAGTTTGAGCCTTGCATTGGGTTCTCTGCTGTCAGCAGGAGCGCACTTTGGATTCTCTGCTCCTCCCTCTCTCTCTGTCTCTGAAAAATAAATAAACATTAAAAAACAGAGAGAGAGAGAGAGAGAGAGAGAGAGAGAGAGCCACACTTGATTCCAATTTGGGGATCCCTGATTCAGGAGCACAGGAATGGAACTATTTCTTCTCCTTTATGGTTTCTCTTCCTTTCCAAGGCCTTCCTTGATGAACTTTTTAACCTCCACTCTCCAGATAAACATTTTAGTGGTGCAAGGAAGATTGACTCAGTTACAGGTATATGGTGTATATTTTTAAGTTGCTGTTCATCAAATGTTTGTTTCCTCAGAGCAATCCTATAAAGCACGTGTTCCTCATCTTTTTGAGAAAAGAAGGACCTGAGGTTCAAAAAAGCAGAGTAACCTTTTGACCAGAATCACCCAGCAGAGTACAATGGCAGAGTGAGGATCCGAACCTAGAGCCAACTGCTGCTTCTTTTTTTTTTTTAATAAAAAAAAATTTTTTTACATTTATTTATTTTTGAGAGACAGAGAGAGATAGAGCATGAGTGGGGCATGGGCAGAGAGAGAGAGAGAGAGAATCCAAAACAGGCTCCAGGCTCTGAGCTGTCAGCACAGAGCCCAACGTGGGGCTCAAGCCCACGAGCCGTGAGATCATGACCTGAGCCGAAGTTGGACGCTTAACCGGCTGAGCCACCCAGGCGTCCCCGGAGGCCAACTGCTTCTAAACATTGTGTCATAAGCCCTGGAGAAGCCCCAAGGCTTACCACAGGAAAAGGACACCTTCACAGGGACTTCCTGTGTCCTGCATAAACAGCCACTGCTCAGGTGCTAGTTGCCGCTCACTTTGTTTGAAGTGGGAGAGCCAGGCCAGGTCAGACATCTGGCAGGGTCGCTGGTAGGCGTTATCATGGAGACAGTGGCAGACGAGAAGCCGGTTCTGAGGTGGGGGTTGGGAAGGTTCAGGAAGCAGAGCAGGCTTTCACCAGTAGGGGGCAGCGTCAAAGGCAACACAAAGGAGAGCCGGGAAGAAAGCAGCCCGAGTCGGGTCATTGGTCAGTAGGGCCTGCTTCTCAGAGACTGAGCCCGTCAGAAGAGTCCAGGACCTCACAGGGAGAAGGGGCTTTGGAGGATCGTCTGGCCCAGACTTCTCCCAACAACAAAGAAGGTTGCCCCCCACCGTCCCACATGGTTCTTCCCTGGGAGCGTCTAGGGGATGTATCTTCTTCTGAGCAGGCTTGGCTTTTTCCTGCGGAGTTCAGGGCTCTGGGTCTCCTCTGGCATCCTCACTCTTTCAAGAAAGGAAGTATGGATCTGACTGAGAGAAGCCTCTGCTCTAAGCGTGAACAGCCTTGTCCATTCTTCAGCTGAAAGGTCTACATTCAGAAGCCGGGCTCTCCACGGATAAACAGGGCTGAGTGCTGCCAGATGCTTCAGCGGCAAAACCAGAAATCCAAAGAGAAGTTTCAGGGAAAATTCATCTCTTTCCATCAAGTAACTGAGAGCGTGGCCTCGTGTCGTGAGGAATAAAGAGAGAGGCTCTTGTGTGCTGGTGTCACTGCATCGTGGGCCTCCGGGTGAGGTCATGACAAAGTGGAGGGCTGCGTGTTCCCTGGTCCGTTAGGCCTTCAGACAGCCAACCGTGGGCGTCAGAGCAGAAAGAAACTTTCTTTCCTGAGTCAGTTGGCCAGATTTCTAGGACCCGTTTAAAAGCTTCACACAGAAACGGAGTTAACACTGGGATGTCTATGAGAAGGTCATGTCCAGAAAAAGCTTTCCCCTTCCAACAGGGACTTTTCAGAAAAAAACCAAAAATCTCCATGCTCATATTTCTCTATTCCGGGAGGCTCTCCTGAATTCTGAGAGGCCATTTAGTGTCAGATTCAGCCACACTGAGTATCACATAATGGAGATACTGTTCAGGCCATTATATACGTGAGGCTGAATTATCGACAATGCCCAGTAATGCCCAGAGTCTCCAGAACAAGCTTCTGGTCCCTCTCTGCTTTGGCAGAAATTGATTTTAGGGCTGCCTGAAACCATGGGCTCCAGCTGGAGCCCTTTGGGTGACTTCTCTGAAAAGGAATCACAATGAGATTTGCCATCTTAGTATTCTATAAAGCCAGAGAGTGAGTTTGCCAGAGTCTGGGTGATTTTTCTGCTGATAAGGCCATCTGCCACTTGTTAGAAGATCGTCCACCGGTCTGCTGGTCCCGAATATTCACATTTTTGAACGCTGGGCCCTCTGCTGCTACCTTAGCATGTCTTTTCAGAAGACAGTTCTCAGGGGCCCTTGGCTGGCTCAGTTGGTTAAGCATCTGACCTTGGCTCAGGGCAGGATCTCATGGTTGGTGAGTTCAAGCCCCATGTTGGGCTGTCTGCTGTCAGCAAAGAGCCCACTTCGGGCCCTCTGTCCCTGTCTCTTCCTACCCCTCCCCGACTGGTTCTGTCTCTCTCAAAAATAAATAAATAATAGAAAATACGTTAAGAAAAAAAAGAAAAGAAAAGAAGACGGTTCTCAGAACGCAGACAGCACACACATCTGGGAGCTGTGGGGTGGAGGCGGGGCTTGGTGCCCACTCAAGCTGCTATGTGGACCCGGAACACCCCACGAGAGAATTTTCCCTGAGCTGGCTGGCCGCAGGGGTCCAGGGCTCTGACACAGCCAGGCATCGGGCCCAGGAAGGGTTGGTGTTTGCATAGAAATGTGAGTCGTTGGGTTAACTCCCCGGTCCAGGCTTTTCCATTTCGGTTACAGACATATTTCTGTTTGTGTGTCTGGAGCTAGAGCTGACCACACTGCTAGGTTTTCCCTTGTGTGACTTTTAGGAGAAAAAAAACAAAACAAAACAACACACAAACCCTCATTTCAACAACATTGTTTAAAACTACGTAAAATAAAATGCAGGCATGTAGATGTATGGTGTCTGCTCCTTGACTTCCCTGTGGGGACAAGGTTTCGGCCTATGCCTTGTAGTACATGCACTGTTGTCCTTTATGCCCCGAGGGCACGCAGGGCTCACGTGCCTATACGCTTCGTCACCCAGACTCGAACCACCTAAGGAAAGTCAGCGTAGGGTCCTTGAATTCTCTTCAGCTAGTGAAATAGCAAACAGTAAGAGGAAGCTCGTATCTTTGGCAAGGACAAAATATTGGCCTTATTTATTCATTCATTCAAAGAATTACTGTGCGCTTGTTCTGTGCGGGATGCTGGTCTAGGTGCTCGGTTACATCAGGGAACAGAAGAAAGATTGCCACCCCTGTGGGCCTGACGTTCGGGTAGGAGATGCAGACCAGAAACCAGTGAGTGAGTGATTAAATTAGGCGATAAGTGGAAAAAATAAGAACCGCGTAAGGGGGTGGGGGAGGGGAGAAGTTAATGGGTATCGGATAGGGCTAGAGAACATGTCTCTGGGGCTAAACATTTTTTAGGCGTATGCTAATGATGCCGATAATGATATTACTTGCCAACATGTACCAAGGCTGTCTCCACCCTCTCACTGTGCTAAGCGTTTACCTGGATATCTCATTTAATCCGCAAGGCCTCCTGGTTCTTCAGCACTCTAAGGCAGAGTGCCGGACCTTGGTTCAGGGCCTGGGTCTTCTCCAGCATCATGCTTTGTCTTTACAATAGGACTTACTCCAAAAACACTGGTTTTCATTTAAATGTTACATGTAGCAGCTGTCCCCACGAACCCCTGTGCCCAAAGAGTACATTTGTGAAACTCCTCAGTAAACGGGCCCAGGGGGTCCTTCGTGGACGCAGGTGCCAGTGGGAGGACTTTCCAGGCCAGGAGATAGGAATGAAAAAGCAAAAGGGAGGGGCCTCGTGGTCCGTGTTGCCCTGATTTCACACTCTGCTCTGGGACAGTTGAGACCATTGGCTAAAGACACCAGCTGATGGCTGATGCCTCTTGCTATTTATTGCTCTGTTAAATGCACAGGCTGATTGCTGGCGGCCTCTCTGTTTCTGTCACTTCCTTTCCGGGGTTGGTTAGGTCTTCGAAAGTCTTTGCAGCCAGGCTTTCCCCCTGCGGTGGGGCAGTGGGAGAATTGCACCCCACAGCAGCCCTCCACAGCCCCTGAGGCATTGCAGGAAAGATGGGGTTACCAAACACTTTTCTGATAAAGCATCGGCTTCACACCGGGATTGGGCACTTGGAGTTAGAGGAGAATCCAGCCATCACCCACCCTCGGGTGGTTAGCGGGAACTCACCCATGCATTCTGTAACCTTTGTGTGCTTGCTGTGTTCCTGGAGGTGCCGTAAAAGAACAGGAGGCAAAGTTGATAAGTCGATGGTAATTATAGCTGTGGCCATAATCGGGTCTTCGGAATGGATATAACATAGCTTTCAGATAGGGTGGAAGCCTTCAGTAGAATAATGACTGACGAAGAAAACAATAAGTAAACTTTGAGACAGAGATCTTATCAGTGCAGTAAATCATAAGTCGAGTCAGAACTGTGGATGACACACACCAGTTCCTGGAACTTACTGATTTTTTTTTTCTTTTTGCGTGAACTTGTCACTTTCGATCCCACTTTCTGTTCTGTTCCTATGAGAATCGCCTCCTTCCCCAGGTGCTCCCATCCATCCCACACCTCCCCACAAGCTCCATTCTCCACCACACCCTTTTTCATGGTGGTGCCACACACCCACAATCTCACTTGGCTGGCTGCTGTCACCACAGCCTTGAACATGGTGATTGCTCCCTCTCTTCTCCCCAGAGAGGTCTCACTCAAGTCAGACGGCCCCAGTTACACTCACCTCTCCCTCCTTAACCTCCAGTGGACCCTAATATCGCCACCACTCCTTTGACACGTGGCCTGTATTTCCCCACAATCTTACTCGTCTCCTCCTATTTCAATACGCAGGGATGGGGAACTTGTTCCATATTACTTCACATCCAGGCTCTGGCCACGCACGGAATACAATGCAGGACAGACTCCCAGTTACGACTGTCCCTTGAACAACGCGAGGGCTCCACACTGTCCGAAACCAGTGTCTAACTTCCGACTGTTCAAAAGCTTAACTGCGAATAGTCTACTGTTGACCAGAAGCCTTACCATTCGCATGAAACAGTCGCTTAACACATGGTTTGTACGTTATGTCTATTATATGCTGTATTCTTACAATAAAGTAGGCTAGAGAAAAGAAAATATTAAGGAAACCACAAGAAAGAGAGAATACGTGTATAGTACGATACTGGAAACGATCCATGTATAAGTGGACCTGTGCAGTCCAAGTGTTGTTCCAGAGTCAGCTGTAAGTTGCTGGAGGCCTGACCAGCATTTGCTCTCCGCCCCCCACCCCCGCCCCCACCCCCAAAGAGAAATCTTGAAGAATCTCGCCTTTCCTTCTGCTTCTCCCGGCACTGCACACGCTCTGTGGACACCTGCAAGATGTCCCAGAAAACGCTCATGAGCGCCCCCACCTCATTCCAGGCTTGTAAACAAGTTGGGGTTTTGGTTTGGTTTTGCTTTGTTTTGTTTTTAGGCAAGAGGAAGAATCCGTTGTCAGGAGGAATTGTGGGGTGGCGGGGGTGGGGGGGCTGCCAAATAAAAATAAAAACAGACGACTTCGGCAGGTTGAGCTTTGTCTCTCTTTTGTCCCCTTCTCTGTCCTTTATCCCCATCCCCATCTTTCTCACTTTCTGTTTTGCTTTTCATGCCAGCTGCTACAGACGGGAATTTAAAAACTGGGCTGGCTCTGCCAGAGCCAGGCAGAATGTGCATCCACACGTGGGTTTTGCCACAAGAAACCGGTCCTTGTCTTTTGGTTCTTCTTAGCCACGACCGATGAGAACAAGCAGTTGACTGAGCCCATCCATCTTCTCGGTTCTTATTTTAATTTGTTCAAGAGGCTCCGAAGGGGTGGAGGAGGATGGTTTGGGTCTCACCCCTGCCAGGCTGTTGTTTGATGAGGTTTTGCTTCATTTGTTCGGGTGGCTTTTATGGGGTTTTTTGTTGTTGTTCATGGAAAGACTTTGAAAGTCATAATTCTGAATCCTTAAGGTCTTCTGCTGTTCAGTATCGCAATGGGGATCCCCTCATTGAGAAAGGAAGAGAAGAAGCTTCCAGCCAGTTACTTATGCAAGGTCTGAACATGGTTATGGAGGCCTGTGGACTCTTTGGGGAAAGTGGTGAGGACCACAAAAGGTTCCGGCTCAATGGAATGCTCCCCAGGGCAACCTGGGAGCAAGGCTTTAGGCCCTTCCAGGCAGGAAGCATTTCTCCATGTCCTCATTTCTTGGTCCTGCCCCCTTTTCAGCCACACCTCTGGCCTCCTCCCCTTCTCTGTGGTCATCGGGCCCAGGCTTCTCCACTACTGTTAGAAAAGCATGGAGAGTCTGTAATGTGCTGACACCCCTGAGCCATCGCCACTGGCATCAGCGTGCTGATGTCAGGAGCTGGAATCAGCCTTTAGGAACACCATGGGCCCTTGTGGAGGGCATTGGACACGGCCCATCTCTTCAGAGCTGCTTAAAGGACCTTGTTATACAACTGTAGACAAGTTTTTTCTTTCTCAACTTGTATTAATTTATATGTGTACAAAGATTTATAGGCTACCTCACATACGTTATCTTGTTTGATTATCACCTGCCTCCGTTCAGGCCACTGCAACAAAGTCCCATAGACTGAGTGGCTTATAAATCATAGGTATTTATTTACCATGTGTCTAGAGGCTCAAGTGCGAGATTAAGGTGCCAGCAGGGCGGGGTTCTGGTGAGAGTTTTCTTCTGGATTAGAGACCATTGACTTCTCTCATCCTCACGTAGCCAGAAGAAAACAAGCCAGCTCTACGGCCTCTTCTTATAAGGGCACTGACCCCACTCCTGAGCGCTCCAGCCTCATGACCCAATTACCCCCCAAACCTGCACCTCCTAGTGTCACCACATCACATAGGGGATGAGATATCCACATGTGAATATGGGGGCCGGTGGGGGAGGGGGAACACAGACCTGCAGTTCCCAACATTACCCTAATTCCTTAAGGTACATAAATCGTGTACATGTTCCTGTCTGTCCATGTTAGAGAAGGTTGAAGCTTGGGGAAGCCTAATGATTCATTCAAGGTCCCACAACAAGTGGCGGCAGGGACAGAACTGGAACCAATCCTCTGACTTCACATTCAGGATTTTTCCTGTTCCTTCAGCTTTCAGTCAGTATTCATGTTCCTTCCCACCCATACCCCGCGGAGGAGTACACTTCTGGAACTTAGTCAGGCTGACGAAGGCATTGCTGATTAAATTGAATTTCTCCTGATCGCTAAAAGAGAATCCTCGTGCCACCTTTCTGCAAAGCAGGAGATGCTGACATACCTCTCCCTGTTGTTTTTCATCAGACCCTTCTTACGACTCAGTCAGGAGAGGAGGATGGGGCAATAACATGAATTCTGGCCTCAACAAAAGTAAGTAAATGTCACACTACTATTTGGAGGAAAACATTTTTTCTACAAACAGGGGGGTGGAGAACAGGACCATGAGATAGAGCAGGACAGGGTGAACATTTGTTGTCCTGCTTTGGGGGAGGACATCCAAATGAACTGCCAATTTAAGGCCTGCTGGTGATATCTGCTCCTTGAAAGACGGTATGGGATTTTCATTCAGACCCTTCTGTTTTGTTGCATTGCATTTGGTTTCAGAATTTTTGAAGTGCGAAGCCTTCTCAGGACTGGGTTCTGTATGAATGCAAGGTCCCTGGATTTGGACCCAGTCACTTACGTCATAATGGCCCTTCGTGACTTTCCTCCTCTGAGTGTTGGAACTTAATTGTACCAATATCCCTGTGCTGGTGTCATGAGTGGCTGAGGTGGAGGGTAGTCTTAGGAGGAGATGGCAGGGCTCTGACACATCAATCTGTGCTCAAGTCTGACCCAAAAAATCTCCCATTAAGGGAGTAGGGATAAAAAATGACTATAAACTCCTAACCAGAAGGGGTCCACCTTGCTACCTGTAGGAAGCGAAGGGTCAAGCATAGGAATCAGTGGTGAAGAGACTTCTTTCAGGAAGGGGTTAGGATGACCAGCTGATGTCCAAGCAATAACCAGGATTCCTTTCAATGCAATTGTCCTTTCAAACAATTCATTGTTTATTCTCGGCCCAAGACTTGGCACTCTTGGGTCCACAAAGATGAACCAGACCCAGGCCAATCTGTCAGGCTGGGGAGAGGGGTTACACACACACACAGTTCTTTCCATCTGGGTGATATCAGGGAAGGACTGTGGGCCTGGAACCACTTGAGTTGGCTCTCAAAAGAGGGGCAGGATTTGGACCTGCAGAGATGGGGAAGACAGACCCTCCTCGGAGAGATGGGGGCCAGGGAAAGATGGCAAGGTTGACGTGTCTGGGAGTCAGTGAGGACTCCAGGTTCCTGGAGTTTAGGATGCACAAAGGGAAGCGTTCTGGAAAGGTAAGGAAGGGGCACAAAGGGTAGTATGACGGTAGACCTTCATTCTTTAGTCGGTGAAGACTCACCAAGGCATCTCAGTGGTGGAGTGAAATGGTTTCAGAAGATTGAGCCAGCTAAATATCATATGATGGACCAGTGGGAAGAAGGGGAGTAGTGAGGAAAGAGACAGAGTAAGCCAGAAGCCGTGCAAGAAGCAGCTCAGATGGAGAAGCTATGGCGGCAGTGGAAAGGCTGTATGTGAGAGGTTCCGTGAGGGGAGCTCACGAAACACGGAAGCACGACGCGCGTGTGACGCTCGCGCATACGTCACTGTCCCATTAAGGACCTCTAAGTTTCCTCTTTAAAAATGCAGTTCACAGTGGCAACACCATTAGACATGCTGTGCTGTATGTTTTTTGTTGTTTATCATTGTCTCTCCATTAAAATGGTAAGTTCCACCAGAACTGCTGGTTCATTGCTGAATCTCTAGCCCCAAGAATACTGCCAGCACCAGTAGATTCCAGATAAATATTTATAAACTAAAATGAATGAGTGAGTAGAGAGTGAGAGGATGAACAAATGAATGACAAAGCACATTCGTGTTCCTTGTGGAGGGCATTTAACAAGATGTTCCTCTTCCCTCACAGAGAGTGACCCCACTTACCGTATTTCTTTCCCTGCCGCAGGCCCCCCACTTGCAGGAGCACAAGCAATGAGTAAGAATACTGAACAAAGGCCCCAACCAGGTACCTGTCCGTGATCGGTAATCTCTCCTTTGCTCCTTATCCAACCATTGTTTCTGTGTGGTCAACTGAGGAGGGCTGAGACAATAGACAGTGTGTGTCTTCGGTCTCTTTCCGAGAGGGTCTGTATTTGACTCCCTGTAATCGCTCTGTGAATTACAAGTACCAGGCCCTAGAACAGGTAAACACTCATTGACTATGGGAGATAGAACAAATGTAAAGATTAAAAGATCCAACGCCTCATGTTGTAAAATAAAGAAACTGAGGCCCAGAGAGGTCAAGTAATTTGCCAAAAACCACCCAGCTGGTTTATGAGACAACTAGAGCTGTAGCCTCAGACTCCCAAGCTGCTGTCCAAACCTTTGAGGTTTCACACAACTTGTCTTCTGAAATGACCCCATCCCGTAATGGGTCAGCTTAACAAATTAGGCAGGGGAACTTCTAAAACCAAGGACTTGGGAGACTCTTGGAATGAAACTAGGTCTATAACATCCTTCTATTACATTTGTCTTTTGATGACCTCACCTCTACTTGAATATTTATATAAGTAACGAGTTCACTGTTTCGGTAGGCTCCTTTCCACTATTTGAGCCAAAGTCGCCCTCCTTCTAACTGCCATCAAGCTTTCTAGTTTGCTCTCTGGAAAGCCTTCCCCCTGTTCTGTAGGAAGGGCCTTCCTACATCTGAAGACAGCTGTTGTGTCCACTCCCAAACCTCTGTGTCTTCTCTGTGTGACACAGCTGAGAGTAAGTTCTGGACAAGTCACTTGCTTTGGGACAGATAAATATTGTTTCCCATCTCTACCAAAGGCAGAGCAATAGAGAATTAACCTACATTTCATCAGGAAGGTTAAGAAAGAGCCTGCTGACTCTGAAATACAAACCAAACAGGATTTGACACAGTGGATCTAAAGAATTCTCAACAATAACAAAATTAGACATTACCTGCCAAAAATATTTTCGTTGTCATATTGTGTACCTACGACACATATATGTGGAAGCAAGAAGGTAGACGAGGTAGCTTTGAAGACTCTTCAAGTTAATTCATGATTGTAAGCAGAAACCTAAAGGTCATGTTGATTTTCTTAAAATTGCAGTTACAATTTGCAAAAATAGCAAAATTGTACCAAACATTTGACAGCTTGGCCAAGTTATGATCCAGCTCTATACCATTTTCTCCCTTGAAAAAAAGGAAGACCAACCTCACAGAACCAGAATCACAAAGGTTCTTTATAGAATGAAATAATCACGGAAGTTTTACATACACTGAGATATAAAGAATAATCATTTTATAGCTCAAATACAAACTCTGGCCAGTCTTGTCAAATCTGGTACTAGAAGGGAACTAAGGAGTCAAGTAGCACAATGCTTTCATTTTGCACATGAGAAAACCAATACCCGGAGACTGTCCAGTGAATCAGTTAGTAGCAACATAGCTGGGGCTAGAATCTGGGCTGCATGATTTCCAGGCACGTGTTTTTAATGCTACATCACAAAAACAGACGTGTGTAGAGAGCTCTTAAAAGACTAAGAATCATTAGACCTTTCTTTAAACCCATTTAACGAGCCATCCTTTACCTTATTCATTAGGACTGAGTATTAGCCAGCTTCTTTCCATATGGTTTCACGATTCTGCTGCCGGTAATGACAAATGTTAGACACCAAATATGAAAATAAAAAAAAAAAAAAAAGATGCTGCTGGTATCCTATGTTTCTGTAATTATGGGGATGAAAACTATAACTATGCCCCAGATCTTTGAGGCCTGCATATAAAAGTAGTAAAGTTTTCTGAAATCAGTTTTTTCTATGATACCGAAATAAAAGTATAAACCCCAGGGGTATTCTTATTATTAATGCTGTTGTTTTTATATTTTTAATAACAGTGAAGCTAATTTCCTTTTTTGCTTCCTCAGATCCATATCAGATCCTGGGCCCGACCAGCAGTCGCCTAGCCAACCCCGGTGAGTTTACTTTGGCCTGGAAGGTTTTTCTTTCCAGAAAGTTCCATAGCTTTGTGAGGTCACACAGAGACCTCTGTCCTACGTTCAGACACCTGAGTAGGAAGTTACTTGCACTCCTTCCCTTGAAATGGTCAACATCTGCTTCTCTAGGGTACAAGTGAGAGGTTGGGTGTTGTTATTAGGTTGTCATTAGTTATGTCCGTTAGCTGAGGCTACTTCGGAAAAACAAATATATTAGCACTGCATATATGCATGGAGGTTGAGATTAGTAATAAATGGCACAGGTAGAAATTTTTGTAGGGAAAGAAGGCAGGGTGGGGAAGAAAGACGAGCAATTCCAGTGAGTTCTCAGTTATGGTCCTCCCGGAAGTCACAAGTAAATAGATGTTCCAAAGACGTATTATTCTTGACTTCAGAAAGTGTTACAGTTATCCAGCCTTATGAAAGAGGGGTGTCCCTGAAAAGTTGTAGATAAAATGACTCTGACAATGTATTTTAAGAGTTTGTTATTAAGAATAGCACTCAAATAAGTTCCAAACCAAGATCACCAAGTATGTGAGCTAACTGGCAACTTTACAGTAATAAAGCCCGCACCTTCCCATCCCGGGGCACTCCTGTCACCAGTGTCTGCAGGCCCATTCTTTAGTGCCTGGCCCTTCCTGTTTTGGGATAGGAGGCAG
This sequence comes from Panthera onca, assembly GCF_046562875.1. Lineage (NCBI taxonomy): Eukaryota > Metazoa > Chordata > Mammalia > Carnivora > Felidae > Panthera > Panthera onca. Next base: position 89,580,881 of record NC_138348.1, on the reverse strand, counting down.
GAGCCACCCAGCTCCCTCTCACCTTAGTTTTCTCTCTGCCCCAGCTCTTCTTTGTAAGACTTGGACCTGGGAGCCAAGCACTAGGGCTCTGCTGAGGAACATTCCAGGTCCCTTCAGCCTGACGCCTGGGCCTCACCTCCTGCCTGTGACTCTGGCAGTGGTTTCCTGGCCCCGACTCCCTTTCACGCTGACAGGAATACTTGGGGGGACTTCATCCAGTAGACAGAGATGAGAAGAAGAGATTCAAAAATCTTGCCCCAGATTTTTTTGTGGCTTGCCCCAAATCATACAGCTAGTTCTAAGGAAGCCAGCACCTCATTACCCACAGGGAGTTTTCCCAGTGTGCCTTGGGGCACACTATCTTAAGGTCTAATCTTGCTTATGAAGGCAGCCTCAGTGACAAACAGAAAAGCAAGTCAACAATGAAAACAGGGGCTGCCGGAATCAGTAGATTCTGCATGTAAAAGGAAATTAAGGGTTTCTTATGAAGGGCGAGAGGATCCTTGCATTTAGGGACTTGAGCTTCTGGCTTTCCCAGGCTGAGATCCTCTGTTTTCTCCCGTCCGCCTCACTGCCTGCAGGAAGCGGGCAGATCCAGCTGTGGCAATTCCTCCTCGAGCTACTCTCCGACAGTGCCAACGCCAGCTGTATCACCTGGGAGGGGACCAACGGGGAATTCAAAATGACGGACCCCGATGAGGTGGCCAGGCGCTGGGGGGAGCGGAAAAGCAAGCCCAACATGAATTATGACAAGCTGAGCCGGGCCCTCAGATACTACTATGATAAAAACATTATGACCAAAGTGCATGGCAAAAGGTATGCCTACAAATTTGACTTCCACGGCATCGCCCAGGCTCTGCAACCGCATCCGACCGAGTCATCCATGTACAAGTACCCTTCTGATATCTCCTATATGCCTTCCTACCACGCCCATCAACAGAAGGTGAACTTTGTCCCTCCCCACCCATCCTCCATGCCTGTCACTTCCTCCAGCTTCTTTGGAGCAGCGTCCCAATACTGGACCTCCCCCACGGGTGGCATTTACCCCAACCCCAATGTCCCCCGCCATCCTAACACCCACGTGCCCTCACACTTAGGCAGCTACTACTAGAAGCTTAATCATCGGTGGCCTTCTACCCGAAGCCCCCGTTCCTCACACCTCCTGCGATACTTTGGACTCCAAAGGACATACGTGGCCTTGAAGAGAAAACAAAACTGGATGTTCTTTCTTGTTGGATAGAACCTTTGTTCTTTAAAAAGACAATCCTTTTTTTTTTTTTTTTAAATGTTGGTAACTTTTGCTTCCTCTACCTTGAACACAAAGATGGATCATTTTCTGGGCCAGTACACCAGTTTGGATTCTCAATCTCCTACCATCTTCTGAGTTGAATATTTAGATTACTGGAATGGTTGTATCATGGTTCTAGGAAAGAAACTGTACCTTCTCTTTGTATTTTTATGACCAAAGCAGTTTCTTATCAATACACGGGTCTCATCATGGACCTTGTAGGGTTCAGTATGATAAAGAATCATGGACTTAACCAGTTACGCTCTGGTTTGAGACTAAGTGAAACTAGAGGCAGGAAGCTTATAACCGTATTTTAGCAGGACCTAATTCAGTGGATGGCAACTGGAACATTGGTTGTGAAGGCCAGTGAAGTTTTCACCCAACTGGAATTTAAAAGAAAGAACATGTGTGTCGTATTTAAGAAGCCATGGGCATTGCAAAATTTCTCCCAGTGGTCGACATGCACTAGGCCGACCATCCTCTCTAGAAATACTCAAGAAATGATCTAAGAAATGTTAATGCAAATGCAGACATTCCTGAAAGACAGAGAATTAAATAGTTTTTTAAAGTAATGACAGTGGGTCCCAGAACTTTGAAAAGTCTTAGGGATTTCTAGACACAAACAGATTCGCAAGCGCTGTGCGTTTGTCAGACCACCAGTCCAGGGTCAACCAATCAGAAGGCAACTTACTGTATAAATTATGCAGAGTTATTTTCCTATATCTCACAGTATTAAAAATAAATAATTAAAAAAGTAAAAAGAATAAATAAACGAGTTGACCTCGGTCACAAATACAATTTTACTATCAAATCAGTCGTTGTTATTTTTTTAAATGTAATTTGTACATCTTTTGTCAATCTGTACATTTGGGCTGTTTGTACGTTTTTATAGCTGGTTTGAGAAAAGCATAATGTGACTATTGCTAAAAAGCAACCAGGACGTTTAAGTCACTGACTTTACTAGGAAGAGAAGCACTGTGCCGTCTTTAACACGTGCGCACAAGCAGGTTAAAGCAATCCATTTAAATCTTTAATGCTTTGGCGATGTGTGTAAATAGCCATAATGCAATAATCACAACTTCGAAAACAACAAACTTTCCCTTGTGGATACAAGGGATGTTCCTGCCTTATATATGCAATATATTTTTTAGATATTAAAATATATATAATTTTGCAAGTAATCATTGACTTTTTTAAGACTATATTAAGTGTTAAGCTGACAACTGTCAATGAAGACTATGTTGTAAAATAATTTGACTAAATAAATTGTGCCTTCTTCTCTCAGAACTAAGGACACTGGTTTCTTATTTACCCCTCATTAGGTCAAAGGGTTTGCCCAGGGTAACTTTTCTGTGGACCTCTTGCACCCGAAAGACTTTTTCATGTGTGCAGCAGAAAGCACAAAATCGATGTGGTTTTTTATTGTTGTTTGTATTAAGGTTCTTCAGAGGCACAGGGCTGATACGATATATGGTATTTGTGGAGATTTACTATGAGGACCTGGCTCACAAAATTATGAAGGCCAACGGGTCCGATGATCTGCTGTGCAAGCTGGAGACGCAGGGAAGCCAGCCATGTGCTCTAATCTGAGTCTGAAGGCCTAAGAATCAGGGAAGGCGATGGCATAAATCCCAGTCCACGGGCAGGGAAAATGTCCCACCTCAGGCAGGCAGGCAGGCAGGACACAAAGGAGTGAATTCCTCCTTCCTGTGCCTTTTGCTCTATTCACACCCTCAGTGGATGGGATGAAGTCCTCCAGCATTGGGCAAAGCCATCTGCTTCACTGAGTCCACAGATAGAAAGCCTAATCTCAGCCAGAAACACTTGCACATAGAAACCCAGAAATCATGTTTAACCTGGGCACCCAGTGGCCCCAGTCAAGTCGATAGTTAAATTAACCTTCACATTATTGATGATGTTTGTGGAAAATTTTTTAAATGTCGTTTAAATCTTTCTCCAGCCTAAAAGGGATTTAGAAGATGAAAGCCATGGCCACGGATGATCTGTGTCCAAGAACCAGAATGAAGCTAACTTCAGTCTGTTGCCTCTACTGAGCGCCTCAAACCCAAGTGGCCATCCTCCTGATAGTCTAACAAATAAGATGGCCCAGCTTCCTCCGGTCCCATGACAGGGTCTTATGACCCGAGCATATTGTTAGGGTCTTTTTTCTTTTCAAGGAAGAAACTTGCTTCAAATTGCTTCAGTGTTAGGCAGCTAGTTTTCATTTCTTCTATTTTAGAATGAAAACAAATGAGGCCTGGAAAATCCTTGACGGTATGGGAAATGAGACTCATCGGTATCTATGCAATCTTCCCTGGCTAACACTGAGTACCTTCTAGACAACGTGTCTACCTAAATGAAAGGAGATGTGTCCCAGAATGTTGATCTCCAAGTTTTCTTTCCAATTTTTTTTTTAATTGCACTCTACCAGTACAAAAAAAAATGTTAAGCAAATATTCTCAATATATGAACATTGATTTATGAATCATACACACCGTCACATTATTATTATTTATATTACAAAACAAAGACAAAACAGGAAATTTTTCAAGAGCAATATAAAAATAAAACTGAAATTCTAATGTTTTCTTCCTATTTTCTTTGTATTGCATATCTCTTTCTGTCAACACTCAACAAGAAAGGTAGTTGTTAGAGGAATGAGTATGTATGTATGGGTTTTCTAGTGACTTCTAAGAAAGGAGAAAATAAAAACTTGGTGTTAGTGATCCAAGCATAGAAAGAGAAATGATAAAGGCCAGGTATGTTTAAGAATAGTCGAGCTTGGGGCTCCTGGGTGGCTCAGTCGATTAAGCATCCAACTTCGGCTCAGGTCATGATCTCATGGTTTGAGAGTTCGAGCCCTGAGTCGCGCTCTGTGCTGACAGCATGGAGCCTGGAGCCTGCTTCAGATTCTGTGTCTCCCTCACTCTCTGCCCCTCCCTGCTCATGCTCTGTCTCCCTCTCTCTCTCTCTCTCTCTCTCTCTTTCCTCCTTTCTCTCAAAAATAAATAATAAAAGTTAAGAAAAAAAAGAACAGTTTAGCTGGATTCTTTTGCAAATCTCCACCTCAGCCAAACAATTTTCCATCAGTTTTGCAAAGTAATCATTAGGGAAAATAGAGGCAAGTATTTCTTGCTGCTCTGGGGAAAACGGGATGCTTAGACCATCAGGCGTTCACCTTTTTAAGAGATTTTCTTTATATGACCTATTCAAGCACTGGCCTATGTCCATCACCTCTACAAAGTCTCAGAACTTTGGCCAAACCTTGCCTCTTGAATTTGCTCCCCACAATGCTCCCACATTTAGGGAGTCGGTGCCTCCCTGATGGGACCAGGGAACCGTTTTCTCCTTACAATCATCTGTGTGGTGTGAAGGCTGGCATTCAGTCCCCTGTAATGCCCAGATTTAGGGTTTACTAGCTTTCTCAAGAGCATCCAGCTGACCTGACCAGTGGCAAAGGACATATAGTCTCTTTGCCATCCTGGCTGCTTGTTCAGTATTTTCCCCACTCAACTATCTGTAACTATGTCATGAAGTTCGTTCAGTCTAATAAACAGTGCAAGCCAGGCATACAGAAGCGTGGTAAGCCCGTGAGTGGTTCTAATGGAAATTATTCTTTCCCAAGGTTTGGCATGCCAGTCAACACTCTTTTGAACAGGAGGTCATTTTTTTCTACTGTCGAAACGTATTGTTGACTCCCACACAAAGGAAGATATAAATTCGACATCTGTTGTTTTGCTACATTTTTGGTGGTCAATGACCACTAAAGATTTAATAACACCTAAGATGACCATTTTTAAAATTTCACCAGTAATATCTGCATGCAGTTGACTGTGTTTATTTAGTCCGTGGGTAATGCTAAAATGTGGGCCCTCAGATAGGGTATAGGTTAGACCAAAAGAGATCCGGAGGTTCCAGAACACCAGGGTGGAAAGGAAGATCTGTGTATCCTAAGCCAAGGTGCTGCCAAGCCAAGGCAATGTTTGGGGAGGGAATAGAAAGCAAAGAAAAATAAAATAAAATGCAGTGTTTTCTGTAGGTTGTCTGTGGACTTGGTGTCACAGTCCACTTCCTCAAATACCTATCGAGTCAACAACCATCACGTAAATATATTACCTTAAAACCTATCGAGAAGGTACCATTTGGGGCAGCAACCCTTTGGCATGGTTCTTCTGCTATCCAGCCCTGATCCCACACCTAGCTGGGGATCTGCCTCCTGGAGGTTCCTCTACATCAGCTGCGATGCTGGGCTTGTGTCCAGCATGCCCTCGGGAGGAGGCAGTGAATGGGGGAGAGAAGGGAGGTAATAAAGAACTAGAATGAGGGGTACCAGGGGACTCGGCTCTGGTAAGTAAACAGGGGCTTCAACTCTTATCCAGGATGAGCTTTGTGTCTTGCAAAAAGCACACTGGATACTTCATCATATAGAAAGCTACTGAAATTGACACTGTACTCCTTCAGCCGGGGAGTCCATCTGAAGGATTATGAAAGGTCAGCAGACGTCAGGACTACAAATCCCAGGCTCCCCTGGGGGTTGACGGACACTTCTGAGAGGAAGTGGTTTAGCCAGTCAAACCTCTAGGGCTTCAGCCAATTGCAAAAGGATATGGAGGGAAGCTTTTGAAAGGAATGTCGGCTCACGTGCCTGGGGTCTGTCTCCCTCTCTCACTCTCACTTGGTCTCCTGTCTAATTGTTTCAGTCTGTCTGAGCTGGTAAATTCCTAAGCACATAGTCAATTTACACTTTGCTTAAAAGCTCTAAGGGGAAACAGAAAAAGTTTCCAGTGAGACCACTCACTTACCTACAATTGCTAAACTAACCTTTTGGATTTTAACTGAGTTAGTTACCTCATGTATTTTCTTAGTGGGAAGAGAGAGGCAATTTAGGTAGATAAATGAGCAAGGATGTAATGCCAGAGGTCCTGGGTTCAAATTCTGACCTTCCCAAGGCGACGCAGCTGCACCTCTGAACCGAGGAACTGAGTAATGTCTCCGTGAAGAGTTCCTGTGAGGTACGAGATGACACATGTGGAAAACCCTTTATTAAATACTGTACAGGAAGTATATCTAAAATCACTGCTATCTGCTGGTATGTGCTAGGCTCATCTAGTTCTCATCTTCGGAGAACTTCTATTAAATCCTCAGTAACCGGTGAGCACTTTGTTCGGAGAGTTGAGTGCAGGGTAGATTTTGTTTTGCGGTCAAAAAGGCATTTTCCAAATGAATGAAAAGTGGGAGTAAACTGGATTTTCCAGAGAGCCATTGTGTCTTCCCCATCCCCAGCCCTCGCCAGTGCCCGACTTGGGCGTCTGCCCTTCGCTGGCTCTGCCTATACCTGAAGTCTGTAGAGCATGCCGCCAGCTGCAGGAAGCTGCAAATAAAATGAGACTGTTATGAAAGAATGCGAAAAATGCCCTTTGTCAGAAATGCTGGGTTGGGTTTTTAAATCGGCTAAGAGGTAGAGGCTGGGAGCTAGGATTTTATGCCTAGTAAGCTTGGCTCCAGATTGTTTGCAGACCATACGCTAAGAGAATACATACAGGACAGGGAGGGGCACCCGGGCGGCTCAGTCGGTTGAGCATCTGGCTCTTGATTTGGGCTCAGCTCATGATCCCAGGGTCATGGGATTGAGCCCTCGGTTGGGCTCTGCACTGAGCATGTAGCCTGCTTGGGATTCTCTGTCTCTCTCTCTCTCTCTCTCTCATTCCCTCTTCTTCTGCCCCTCTCGTACTCTCTCTCTTTCTCTCTAATAAAAAATAAAAGATTAAAAAAACAGGGATGGCGTCAGAGAGACCTGGGTATGAAGCCGGTCGTTTCCACTATCCTAATTATGACATACTACATCTGAGCCTGATTTTCCCATCTGTAAAATGAAGATTATCGTCATAACCGTACAGCGTTGTCACGGGAGTCAAGTTAAGACACTGTAAGTAAAAACGTTCCGCATGTTGAAAAGAATTATGGAAACGCGAGGTATTGTCTTGGCAAGTAGCTGTCTGTCGTTCTCAGATATCAGAAAATAAGAGTCGAATCACACTCTCCAATTCCTTTGTATATCATGAATATACTATTTTAATTTAAAAAATTCTAAAAGCTTGAAACAGTCACAAACTTACAGAAAAGTTGAATTTACAATGAACATTTTTTTTTGAAGCACTTGAGAATAAGTTGCCAGCCTGATGGCTCCATCACACCCAGATGCTGCAGAGTGTATTTCTTACAAACAACGTTCTCCTACGTAACCCAGTGCGATTGTGAAAATCAGAAAATTAACATAGATTTCTTTTTCCTTCAGATAGTAGCACCTTTATTTAGGAACAGTCACTGTAAGAACTAGAAGCACATTTTATACCTTCAGAAAGGTTGGCCGTTGGAAACTGCACAAGGGATGTATTCAAGAGGAGAATAAATATGGACAGATTTGGGCACCATTCACTCTTTGCTAATTGTCCTACTATTGCCTTTTGTAGCAAAAGAATTCTGTTCATAATCCCAATTGCATTTAGTTGTCCCATATCTTTAATTTTTTTTTAATTTTTTTAAGAGAGAGGGAAGAGAGTAGAGACAGGGGAGAGGGGCAGAAGGAGAGAATCTTAGGCAGTCTCTCCACTGAGCAAGGAGCATGATGAGGGGCTTGATCTCATAACCCTGGGGCCCTACTGATCCATCCAGGGGCCCTATTGTCCCACATCTTTAGTCTGCAGCATTCCCGAGCCTTTCCTTGACTTTTAGAACTTTGACAATGTTGAATATTACAGGCCAGTTATTTTGCAGAATGGCCTTCCATTTGGAGCTGTCTGGTATCTCCTCATTATTAGAGTTAGGCTAGGCATCTACAACAGCAGTATCACAGAGGGATGCTACCTTCTCCATGCACTTTATGGATGGCACACACTTTCAACTTATCCCTTTATTGATCAAGTTCGTTTTGGTGATTTGATTAAGGTAGTGTCTTCCTGGGGTGCCTGGGTGGCTTGGTCAGTTAAGCGTCTGACTTCGGCTCAGGTCATGATCTCACGGTCCGTGGGTTTGAGCCCCGCGTCGGGCTCTGTGCTGACAGCTTGGAGCCTGGAGCCTGTTTCAGATTCTGTGTCTCCCTCTCTCTCTGCCCCTCCCTTGTTCACGCTCTGTCTCTCTCTGTCTCAAAAATAAATAAACATTAAAAAAAAATTAAAAAAAAAAAAAAGGTAGTGTCTTCCAAGCTTGTCCACTGTACTTTTCCCCTGTGTAATCAACAAGTATTGTGTTTTGTGGGTAGGTACTTTGAAATCATGTAAATATCTCATTCACCTTCAAATTTCAATGTATTCATTTATTTATGTCTCTAGAGACTCATGGTTTCTAATTCTATCCACTAGATATGTGTTCTTATCATTGTTTAATCTGATGATGATCTTGCCCCAGTGGGATGCCATTAAAGTTGGCATCTGTGCTCTTTGATAGTTCCCACCAATCTTTGAGCACTTCTTTGTTTTTCCAACAATGTATTTGGGGCTCCCTAGCCTAGCCCCCAAATCAGTTGTTTCTCCAAGGATCGCTGGTTCTTTTTAATGGAAAATGATATTTAGAGCCCAAAATCTGGGTACTAGGTGTGCTCACTGCTATTGCAGGGTCACTGCTCCCATGCCTTTCCAGGGGACAGAGTTAGGTAGCATATGTACATACACACACATACATCACACACACACACACACACACACACACACACACGCACGCACAGAGATATCTACATGTATACATATGCTGTGTTAGGATTCTCCAGAGAAACAGAATCAATAGGATGCATAGAGAGAGAGAGAGATAAGAAGGGATTTATTATAAGAGTTAGTTCATGCAATCGTCAGGACGAAGTGTCCCACAACGTGCTATCTGCAAGCCGAGGAACCTGGAAAGCCAGTGATGTAATTCAATCCAAGCGAATCCAAAGGTCAGAGAATGGGGTGAGGGGTCGGGGCAATGGTGAAAATCCCAGTCTGACTCCAAAAACCTGAGAACCAGGCGTGCCAGTGTCTGAGGGCAGAAGAAGGTGGATGCCTTGGCTCAAGCAGAGAAAGAGAATTTACCCTTCCTCCCCCTTTTTGCTCTACCCAACCGATTGGCCTTTAACAGATTGAATGACACCCACCCACACTGGTGAGGGAGATCTTTACTTGGTCTGCAGTTTCAAATGCCAATCTCTCCCAGAAACACCCTCGCAGACACACCCAGAAATAATGTGTTGCCAGCTATCTGGGCAACGCTTAGCCCAGTCAAGCTGACACTTAAAATTAACCATCAGATATGATTAGACATTGATGTCCATAGTTATTTCTTTATCTCTCCATCTATATTGAAAACCTGACATTTACTCAGATGCGTCCATTTCCAATCTAACACCACAGGGTTCACCCTAGTCTTTCCCTTTCCGTATTGTAATTCCCTTATTTGACAGTGAGAAACATGGCTTCCATTTAGCATAATTTAGGCACTTACTTATCAGTCCTCCTGCATGCAACCAGTCTCCTATCTCTGCTGCACCCCCACCCCCCTGTGACATTCCTTTCTCTGCTCTGGCTCTCAGTTCCCACCCTGGCCACCTCACTACATGGGCTCCCTCCTTACCCCAGACCAGGCCATGCTTCCATATGATGTCCTCCTCATCCTGTCCAAGCTCTGACACCCCAAGCCAGGCCACCCCTCTGCAGGGACACCCTCCTCCATCTGCTCAAGCCCTGACTCATGACAGGCCGCACCCTTGTCCCCCATGGGTACTGTCTTTACTCCACCTGGACACTAGCACTGCACTCCGGGACACTCTTGTCCCCCAGGGCAGGCCCTGATAACACTGCACTCTGATACTTTCCTCATTCTGTTCCCTGTATGGCTTCAAGAATAAATACTTTAGGAGAGAAAAGAAAAGAACGGGAAAGAAGGGAAAGGGAAAGGTGAAAAGAAGAGAAGCAGATAAAGGGAAGATCTGGAAATATACATTTAAAACTGCACAAATCTTGCTGAACGTATGTATGTTTGGGCCATGGGTGAGGACAAGGGACTACAAATCTCACTAATGTGGTTTCTGCTTGTCTCTGTACTCTCTCTCTCTCTCTCTCTCACACACACACACACACACACACACCCCTACACCTTTTGAGATGAAGAATCTAGAGTACAACAAGAGAAAGGAAAGAAAGATATAGGAGTTAACCAGAGAGACCAAGGAGCTAGGAGCTGGTTGGGGATGGGCATAAAATAAAACAATCTTTAAAAAAATTTTTTTTAACATTTATTCATTTTTGAGAGACAGACAGAGACAGAGCACAAGCAGAGGAGGGGCAGAGAGAGAGGGAGACCCAGAATCTGTAGCAGGATCCAGGCTCTGAGCTCTCAGCACAGAGCCCAACACAGGGTTCGAACCCACAAACTGTGAGATCATGACCTGAGCGGAAGTCGGACACTTAACCAACTGAGCCACCCAGGCACTCCCAAATGAAACAAGTAATCTTGAGCTGGGTATCCAGGGGAGAGAGTGGAAGGAGATGGGGAAGGATATGTCCGGCCAGTGTGGAAAAACAATACTCTCGGATATGCCACAAGTGTTTTTTGAGGGAGGCTGGGGTTAAGAATGGCATCAACTTTTTAATTACTTTTGATTATCAATCGGTGCTAAGATCCAGATCTATTTGTATTTGAAGGCCTGTGTCCTCCATTAGACTATAAGGACATGAAGGGCAGGAGCTGTGTCCAATGTTTTCTTTTTAATTCCTAGGACCTAGCAAGTGCGTGGCTTTATGGAAGGGTCTGATACATGCCTGTTGTTTGTCAAACTGCACCTGCTGGGCAGAACATGTCCAGGGTCCAGCTGCCCAGCAGGTCTGAGAGGCAGGGTAAGGTGTCTGTCCCCAGTCTTTATGGTTAACTCCAGAGACACACAGAGAAAATAAACATGTGAGAGATACAGTTAAAGTATAAGACCAGAGCACTATTATAATTTGCTGGCAATTTTTACCAAGCCAGTGTTTGGTACTGATTGGTTTCCCCAGAATATGCAGTATTTCTTTCCCAATGATTCTTGTACTGCCTCTAGGCTCTGGCTTTCAGAAATATTTAATCAAGTACCACCCATACTTTAGCAATACTTTCCAGATACCCCAGCTTTTCCTGACAACTTCCCTTTCCTTTGCTCGGTCCTTGTCTTTTTTAGGAACCTCCACTTACCTAGTTTTTTTCTGAATAACTCAAAGTTTTGTCTTAAAAAAATCATAATAGAATATTTGACTACTTGGAAACCAATACACGTAAGATATCCACCTGAGACCATTATGTGAAGAATTCAAGCTGTCTCTCCCAAGGGACGTAGTCTATAGGGAAGAAATAGGAACTTGCCACTGATTCTGAAAAGCAAACTGAATTTGGATTGTAGCTAAAACCTGCCAAAGATGGTTCTCAGTCTTCTTTCCATGCTGAATATTTAACAAACCTCAGTGATCATCTTATCAGAATCCAAGACACAAAACTCCCATTGATCCAAATTTCCAAGTGGCTTCAATCCAGCAACAAATCCTAGACTTGGTGGTTGTGCTCAAAGCCAACCCTTGAAGATTTCGGTCAGATGGAAGTGAAGAGAGGGTAGCAGAGGAAAGTGAGGATTTCCATCCCCACAATAACCTGTGTGGCCAAAGACACAGTCATCCCCTAAGCTGCCCTTCATTCTTAGGACACCTGCATTCACCCAGAGGATTCAAGCAGCTCACCTATGGGAAATTTGGTTCACTCCAAGAGGAATATCCTGGAGTATTTGTAGCATTTCCAGAAAATTCTGGAGACACCATAAAAATTACTTGCATACAGTGTGCCTTAGGTCAAGTCTTACTTTGCAAGAAATATCTAGATTTCAGGAGATCAGCTGTTCAGTTTGTTGTGGGTTAATTACAAATGGTCCCACAGCTTTGCCTTAGCAAATGCCCGAAAGGCAATGGAGAGAAAATTGGAGTCAAAACAGGGTCTCATAATTCACAAGCAGTAGGCCCCTGGAGGGAGCCCACTCCACCTCCAGCACTTTGGGTAATCAGAGCAGATAGACAATTGTCCATAAATAGGAGGTCCTGCTGGTTTTCCTGGGAGAAACTTGACAAAAAGACAGAGGGACTGATACTTGATTTCCGAAATACACGTTTAAGTATCGTAATGCAAAAATATTAGTTTGCTCAGAGTCACAGCTTCTTTAGAAGGTGAAAACCATTCCTCTCTAAATCCTCAACCATCTTAGTCTCTGAGAAAAAATGGAAAGATTGGCCTAACCCTGGAATTTCCTGGTCTTAGTGGATTTACGACCCAAGATCCAGCGGATGACCCAGGTCATAACTGCTGGCTGCACAGCAAATTCAATTATCCTAAATTCCAGCACACCACCCTTCTTCCTGTCCCTCACCCCTGCCTTATCATAATCTTTCCTGGGCCATCGACCCCCACCGGGTTGTCTGAGCCCAAGTTTAATCTCTCAGCAAGCTCCGAGCTAACAATCAATGCTGAGGGACATCTCATCAGAAGGAGAAAGCCACATTCTTGATGAAGAGCAGTGACATAAATTCAGCCCCAGCCAGGCCCCACCAGCACAAAGGACTAAGTAAATCAGTCTTGTCCCCTCTTCCTGACCATCTCTGAGGACAGAGAAAACAGTGTTGGGATATGAGAAGTTATTTCTTGAGATTTTACAGCAGATCCTCTGACAGCAGGGAGGCCCTTACTAACTGATAAAGGACAACTCTTCTGAACGGATTTATATTGTGCCCATTATATGCCTCTCCCCACCCTGGCTGCTTATGGTTAGAGAATAGCCTTACATTATTTAGACAGGCCTAATAAAAGGTGGGCCTTTGAGTTGTAAGGGGCAGGCACTCACTCTGGTTTCCTCAAGTACTGGGAATTTACTCTAAAACACCCATGGCAATGAGGAAGACGGACATCTGGCAAAAATGGACAGACAGCCTCATGGAGCTGGAACAAGAAAGCTGCTAGAGCCTAGGGAGTTCAAGAGAACGTGCTCCTAAGTTCCCATGACTAAGAGACCTGCTTCACATCTTCCCTTGTGGCCGTCCACTATGTCATGCCTCGATCTCTCCATATTCCCATTGAAATATTTGAGAGGAGGCCTGCTGAGTTATTTACTTGCTAAGCTAACTAGTCACCTCACTCTGAGCACCTCAAGGTTTACTTGGAGCTCATGGCTTAGCTGTCCTTGGGTCAGGGCCCAACAGTGGTGGCCAGGAGAGTCCCATGTTGCAGAGCAAGCCTGGCTCTTCCCTGAGTCAGGCTGTGGGCTCGGCAGGCACCCAGACCAACTGGCTGGGCCAATCCTACTGCCAGAGTCAAGACGACACTGAGCGCAGAAGGACCCAGCCCAGCACCTCCCGTGAAAGCAATCCCCAGTTTCAGCTTCCAGGACTTATTTGGTTTCCATGCTTCACCTAGAAATCTGAAATCATCTTATGAAAAGTCTAAAAATGGCGTTTTACACCAGGATACTGCATCACTTGACTAAAACATGGCATTTTGGGGAGGAAGGAAGTAACATGGAGTGAAGCAGGCTATCAGTTTTCATCTAATCCTTACAGCAACCCATCGAGGTGGGTGTTACTGAGCCCCATCCGAGATGAAGGATTCTGAGGCTCTGAAATTAGGTTAGTAGGTGGTCTTGAACCCAGGCCTGCGTTTCCACCTGAAATGTCATGGGGCCAGCAGCACCTGCCGACTCTTTTGGGGTTTTCCACCTGTATGGACTCACCTCCTTGACACCTGCCACGGAGGAGACAAAGCAGCCCAGAGAGATGTTTCCACCTCTGAACTGAAACACAAAGCAATCTACAGTTTTCAAAGCGTCTTCACATATCTCTTTGTTCCTGTAATACACCTCTCTCTCTGAATATGTTACCTACTTACAGGTTTACCGTCTGTCTCTCCCCAGTGGAATGTAAGTTCCATGAAGGCAGGCTTTTATCCACCTCCTTCCAGGCTGCATCCACACCTCGCACATGCCAGCCAGCCCCAGGGAGGTGATCAGCACACATTCTTGCACGAACCGTTGTCCTGTGAGACGCTCTTAGTTTGATGCTCACTCTACAAGCAAGGTGCTCCTCGGAGGCTGGCCAGCCCGAGTGCCCTTGGTGCTGCTTCCAGCCCAAGTCCTGATCTGACAAATAGATGCTCTTCGGGATGGAAGAGGAAGCTACTGTCAGAGTTTCTAGAAGTCTACGTCTACAGCAACGTTTGGCCCACCAGAGAAAGGTTTTCATTTGTTTGGAGAAACATTCCTGGAAGCTCTCCCCACCCCCATCAGGGTCCCAGGGGAGAGGGCCACCTGGCAGCGCCTGGGCCCAGCTCCGGCCTGACCACCCAGGTCCGCGGGCTCCCCTCCCCTCCGCCCTTCACCCCCCCCTCCCCCCAGCCCGGGTCCCTCCTCCAGCCCTCTGAATCCAGTCCATTTAAAATGTCCTTTGAAAAGGTCTCTGTTTGGGTGAGTGCCGTGGGCTCTGCCTAGAGAGCGGCAGATTATCTGAAAATAGGTGTTATTGATTACAACCAGGTGGTCTTTGTGGAAAGGCGTCCACTTGAACCAAAATAAATATTTGCCGGCACAAAGAACAAGCCGGTCCCTGTTGCGGGGCGGGGGCGTTCTGGCGGCCGCGCCAGCAGCCAGCGGCCCCTTCTGGCCTCCGGAGGCCGCTGGGCGCGTCGCTGCGCAGCCCGGGGATTGTGTTTCTTCAATTAGGACAGAAACGCGCAGGGGGTGGCCGGGGGAGCACAAAGGCCCCGCCGCCTCCAGTGCCAGAGGCCCGCGGCCGAGGGCCGGCTGCAGGCTCGCAGCCCGCTCGGGCCTGGCGATCGTATTTTCTTTGGCTTTCTGGCGCGCTCCTTATTATTTATTTCTTTTCTCTCTGTTTTATTTTTATTTTCAAGTTGCCGGCCGGGCTGGATGCCGTCCATTCACCCCGCTGCCTTGGAGCGCGGCGCGCAGACAGCCGGAGCCGGCTCGGGCTCAGCCCTGCGGTACGCCGGCCGCCCGCACCCGGGGAGGGCGCAGCCGGGGGTGGGGGACCGGGGTGGGGGGGCGCGCTGCGGGGGACGGGCGGGGCGGAGCCGGGGCGGGGGGCGGGAGGCGGGAGCGGAGGAGGGAGAGGTGGTGCGCAGCGGCGGGGGCGGGGGGGGGGGGCTGCCAGGCTCCCCTCCCCAGGCCGGGGCCCACGTGACCTGGCGAGAGAGTCACTTTCTGGAGAAGACGACAGTAATTCGGGGTGAGATTGGGGGTCAGTTCAGGAGGAAGCCTGAACTTTGATCCCTAGTGAGGTCCCCTCTCTCTCGTTCTATCTGCAGACTGGGTCCCTGCCTCCTGCCCTGGGTGAGCGCGGACAGCCTCTCGGGGCGCCCCAGCGGGCGTGCGTTCCCACCCCCTTCCCCAGGTCTGAGGAATCTTCTCTTGCCTCCCCAGATCCCCAACCCAGCTTCTCAGGAGACAGCGGCCATTCACCGGAGAGAAGTGGGGAGGGTCTGGCCTCTCCATCAGTTTAGGGAGACCGAGAGCGCGGGGCCATTACCACGTCTTGAAGAGGCTCTGGGGAGCCTTCCACCCGCACCCGGCGGCCAGAGGCGGTTGTCCAACGTCAAGGGTGGAGGGCTGGAGGCAGAAAAAGACACCGGAGCCTAGGAAGCAGGAAGGGCCTAACTCAGAGGGATTCTGGAAGGCAGATAGAAAAGCTGGGGTCAGAAAGTAGAGAGACGGGAAGGAAATCAGAGATAGATACAGTAAGCCATTCCTGTCAAGATCAGACAGCAGGAGAACCTAGGGCCCGGCTGGCCAACTGAGGCAGGAGAGGGATCGGAAAGGAATCCCACAGCTCTGAAGTCCCCGCATTACAGACCTGGTGCTTCTCCCTGCAGGTAATAGGTTCCTCCCTAACCCAGCGTCCTCTTGCTTCCAGAAGACATTCCTGGTGGCTGCTTTGCCGTGGTCTCTCTGCCGGCAGTGTACTAAGTGTTGTCAAGTAGAATTTCAAGACACTTACAACATCCCTGCCTCTGTTCCCTCTTTGGCACCAATTTCCTTCCTTCCCCAGATCATAGCAAGAGCTGCCATTAAGTCCAACGTGGCATAAAGCAGTACGCCACAGGCCAGCCCCTGTGCAGTTAGCGTGACTTTCCATTCCAGAAGGGAACTCAGGGCATGGAGAGACATCGGTAGGTGCCTCATTATGCCTTGTGCTCTTCAGCTTTCCCCTGAGAAGTCACTTCTGAAAAGAAATACTGGCTACCCGAAGCCATGGCTAGTGAGGGCCAGCTAATTACAGGGACCTCCCATCGTAGGATCAGGTTGAGGTAAGACCTGGGAGCAGGAATTACCTTATCAAGGTAGAAATACATCAGCAGGCTCAGTCATGAGCAAAGCTGTCCCCAGATTTGCAAGAAAAAGACGGCTTAGTGGTGGATGATGTGATGACTGCTCGGAGCCTGAAAATACATCGTGTGGCATCCAGAAGCAGAATTTTTTCAAGAACCAACAACAATCTCTAAGGATGTGTAATTTGTTGATTCCACCACTCATTAGAAAGCCAGCTCCAGTGTGCAGGTCTTTGGAATCACCTCAGGCGCCTAAAGATTCTATCTCCAGAGTCAGCAGTGGAGCCCAGGGATCCTGCACTTACAACAAATGCTCTCAGAGGATTGTGGACACAGCGTGGCCTGGCACATACCCTCAGTGGTGTGCTGGTGAATGCTTGACAACTTGCTCTCGACGGGGGTAGGGTCCTGATTTGCAGCCTTTGCTGATTTCCAGGGTACAAATGCTTGCACGGTAGCCAATTTCAAGCTACCGATGGGAAGAGTCTGAACTCGGATCTGGGAAGAGAGACTCACAACTGGCTCTTGTAACTGGGACCCTCCTGAGAGACACAGCAATGAAGTGATAGGTCTTTGGGGGCAGAAGCAGGAGAGGAGGCTAGATTCAAGGACTCTGCCCACTGCACCACACCATACCTCCCTGTCCTCTTAGTAAGCAGAAATGGTGACCGCAGAGCCCACGGGTGAGCCCCTCACACTAATGGCTTTGACCACAGCCCAAACGAAATCAGGAAGCAGAAAAGAAACAAACACTTGCAGTCTGTCTTTCCTTCCTCTTCACTTTGCAATGGAGTCCTTAAGAATGTGGTCCGGTTGGAGAAAAAAAACCTGAGTGCCCAACTCCTGGGGTTTGTGTTCTTTGAGGGGAAAGCGAAAGAGGCAAGGGAACAATTCTGGGAAATGTGGGCAGAGTCCTGGCAAATTTCAGAGGCCAAATAGAAGGCATTTTCGCCAGCTGGCCCTGAACGATTCTATGCAGGGCCTCAGAGACACTGTGGCAGGATGGGGACAGGGAGGCCAGCAGAGTGGTTGGTCATGCTGGGACAAAGAGGACAAAGAGAAGGCTATGGTTCCTCTTTTTGTGTTTCATTCAGGGGCGGCATAAGAAAACCACAGATATTAAGTTCACACGAAAACTACATTAAAAAAAAAATGAAAACAAAAGAAGCATCTGATCGGATCCTCTAGAACTCTGGAAGTTTAGAGATGGCCCTTATTTAGAGACATCCCCACACATAGAGTCATGTTTCTAATTATTCAGGCCTCTGCTGGCTCTTGCTTACTGAGAGCTCCAATTTACAGAATCATGGAATTATAGAGTTCATTGTAGAGAGAAGAAAAACCTGAGGCCCAGAGAGGTAAAATAATTTGCCCAAGATCACACTGCTGTTCATTCAGCAGCAGTTAGAATTCAAATGTCCTAGGTCTAGGCGGGGCCTGGACCTTTATCTTATCTAGACCCCTCGACCCTATAATGTATTCTCTCTGAGTTATCTTCTACTTAAAATTACTGTAAAAAAAATGCATGGCTATAAAAGAAAATCTGCAAAATAGAGACTATTAAAAAAATGACAATAAACATAACCATCGTGTTACCATCCACACATGATGAGATAGTGACTGTGAATCACCTCCACATGTTTCTATCTAGACCGGTAGTTTTCAGGCTCACGGTTTATCAGTGTCTCCAGGAAACCTGGTAAAAATCCCCATGAAGCTTGAAGAATCCTAATGCCCAGGTTGTGTCCCTATGGGATTAAATCGGAATCTGGAGGTGGGGGCGGCAAACATCAGTATTCTTTGGAGCCCCCCAGATGATGTCCATGAGGACCACTGGCCTAGCATATTCTTCTCCTGTATCTTTGCATAGCCAACTCCATCCCCTGGGTCGGTTTTCAGTGTTATCTCCTCAGAGAGGACTTCCCTCATGACTTTACCTAAAGTAGCCCCTCCCCCCGCCCACCCAGTCATCTCCATCTGGACCCTTTTTAATGTTCTTTGTAGCCTGTCTTACGGATCATGTATTTGTTTTTTTCCCATCTCCCTCCATTGGAAAGTAAGCCTGTGACAGTGGGCTCTTGACCACCTTCTTCATACTTGTATCCCTTCTGTACTTAGCAATCTCAGGACTACCAGCCCTCCAAACACATTTGATGAATGAATGAATGAATGAATGAATGAAGTGAATTTATGGTTACTTCTAAGTCTTCATGTGTATATACACATATGTATAAATATGTATATGCACATATACATATGCAACAAAATTGTATGTTTTTAAAAATATTCCAGATTTAAATTTTAAAAAACTGTAGTGTGTATAATTTTCGGTCCACATTTCTTTCACTTTGCATTGGGGCAACATTGTCTACAATCATCACGTGTATTTTAAATGTGATTTGTAAGGCACTGTGCTCTCACATCCTGCACTTTGGATGTGTTCCAGTAGCACTCCCCTCTCTTGATCCATACCTTCTGTCCCCCAACATTGGGCTAGCTCTCCCCGATGCCTCAGGCTTCACCTTGATGTCTGTTCTTCAAGCAGGCTCTCACAGGTGCCCCAGACTAGGTTAGGACCCCTCGTGCCCTATCTCCCCTTTGACAACTGTGTCTCCCGTCAGCTGCCTCTAGAATATGAGCTCCATGGTGCTCCTTGTGCATTTTATTCTCCTGCACATGTCCAGGACCTTGCTGAGTGCCCACATATGTGTTGAAAGTAACATGGTATTACACTCTAGCTGGGTCCACACTGCTTTTAACCCACTTCCCTATTGTGGTACACTTAGGTTTTTCATCACTACAAATAATCTGGTGACACCTAGCCTTGTGTACGTCTTTATGTGAATTAAGCTATTAGACATCTGCAGTGAAAATAACTGTAAATTAGAATCTTGCTTTCTAATGAAGACTGTGTGTTCTCCTACAGTTTCCCAATTGATCTTCTCCTCAACTTTTCCTGATTATTGCCCTCATCTTACAGATGAGAAAGCTAGAACTCAGAGGTTAAGTCGCTTGCCAGAGTCATTAAAAAGCCACTGGGAAGAGTCAGGATTGGAACCCAGGCCTCCAGGAGAGAGGAGCTGGGGAAGGGCCCAGGAATTTGCACACAGCATGACCTGCGCTTGTATAGCTGGGCTGTTCCTGCCTCCCTGGCTGTGGTGAGGGTTATATGGGGAAATTAATATAAATGTGTAATACACACCTACATACCAGCTCTGCCCTCAGTAGCCACATACAGACCTCGGGCAAGCCCCTCTCTTCTCATCTGTAAGATGGGAGATAATGATATTAATTCAGCTCATTGTGGAGAAAATGTCAAAGGACCTCAGCTCTAGTGGACTCGTAATAAATGATAACTTTCTCTTCCGCCACCCTAACCTCTCTAGAGTCCTAGACTTCGCAATTTCATTTCTCAAAATCTTTCACGGACATGTTGTCAGCCCAGCAATGACTGGATGACCCAGAATATTTCTCTTAAATATTCTAAACATAGTGCCTTATTAAAGAGCTCCCTTGGGGTATGCCACGGCTGCCTCTGCACCACTTAACAGCCAGAGGCCAACTTTTCTCTGGGGCCGGCATTCACTTTGTGATCTGGAGGTATGTGGCGCCACCTCCTGGCCAGAGGCACACTGCACTAACGAAAAGTGCAGGCTCCCTTATGACAGACCACTGTCTCAGCGTCCCCTCCCTTTAGCCTTCCTCTCTAGTTAGTTCAATAATATCACCCGTTTCTACTCTCCTAGTCAAGCGGTGGGATATGAGAAGCAACTGATGCTTTCCAAGGGCCATTAAGACACATTGGACAAGTCATTTCCTTCTGGAGCTCTTGGTTTCTCCACCTGTAGACTAACAGGGTAGGATCAGGAACAGGATCGTAGGTCCTGTTCATTGTTAAGTGTGTAAGGTTCTGTGCATCTGCAGGTGGAAGCAGAAGCAGTGATGGGAGGAAGGTGAGCTACCTTGCCTCAGGTTAAGTTCGAGGCTGGGAACAAAAAGCAAAGGGTGGAATCTAGGGAGTAGGAAATGATGAGACTCAGGCACAGGGTGAAGGCACAGGGTGGGACGAACCACTGTGGTCAGGCTCTGCCTTTCCTTGTCTTTGCCCATCATCAACGGAACCATCACCTTAGCATCACTCAAACTACCATCCCGTGGGAGCCTATGGTAGCCACTGTGCTAGGCGCTTCACCTATTATTTCGTTACATAGTATTTCATACGATCGTCCTTCCAGTAGCTCTTTAACATAGGTATTGACTACTGTTATTTACAACTGGGGAAAAAAAGTAGTTCAGAAAGGTTAAGAACTAGTTTTAGATAAGAATGGCCAGTAAATGGGAGAGCGAAGCTTGGGCAGATCTGCCTTCAAAGCCACTGAACTTCATATTGTATTTCCTGCCTTCAAAATCTCTTTCTTTATTATCTATGTTTTTTTTTCTTTTTCTTTCATGCTTTCATCAGGGTATATCCTTAAGAGGTGGTCACAGATTCAAGTTGTGATGTGGGGCACCGAGAGAGCCATCGAGATAATTATGGTCTCTAATGTCACTCTTGGTTCAGCCGAAACCAACTTTGCTGGCGATCCAAGAGCCCACTAATTAGTGAATCGCTTACTTTTCACTTCATCGGGTTAGATGAAGTCACTTCTGTGACGGTGGAAACAAGCCTTTCACCTTCTTCCTGGGCTCCTTGGATGCCAGGTGCAAAGGTATGTGCAGGTGGCCTCTGTGTACGCCCAAGGAAACAGTTCAAGTATGTGGTGACTTCTCTGTTCCCCAGACACAGACTCCCAGCCCTATTGTCCTGGTGAGCAATCCCCTGACCTCGGTTGCCACCTTCCTTGTGAGCTTTCTTTCAGGACCAGTAATCCCTGGGCATGAAGGCTGTGGGCAGCCCAGGGAAGAACACCAAACTAACTAGATTATAGAAGCTCTGGGGTCTAGCCCCTGCTTTCCTATCTGTATGTATGTAGCTAGGTGATCTGGGCAAGTCACATGGTCTCTGAGCATGTTTATCCTCCTGAACAGTGGGAATGCTGGCACCTTCCTTCCCTCCCTTGACAGCTAGTTTCCACCTCCAGTTTATTCTCCAATCCATCCTACACACCAACACTGGAGCTATATTTCTAAAATACTCATTTAATCATGTCTTTGCCCCTCAGAGACTGTGGTTGACTGATGGAGCCAGGATTCAAACCCAGGGCTGACACCAAACCTCGGACTCTTGACCATAGAGTGCTACTTCCCTCCGCTCTGCACACCCATGCTGTGGCCACATAAACCACCCATCACCTCCCAGAAGCCCCATGCAAATGTACATCCTGTTCTTCTGTTAGCCTAGGACTAACCCTCCCACCTGGTTGTCCACCTCTCTGCCCCTCCCCTCTCCCTATTTCAAACCTCTCCCATGCATTAAGCCCAGTCAGGTGCCATCCCCAAGAAGCCTACCCCTACCTCTACCTCCCTCGGGACTTTTTTCGTGCTTCAAACGACCATTTTATTTATTCGATTCATCTAATTGTTTTAATTTTAGTACTTGTGCATGAAATTTTGCATACAATGGTGGCTTCCTGGACCCCCAGCCTCCAAAGAGTCCCTGGATCCTAATCAAAAGAGATTACCCAGAATGCCCTGGGAATTGAATCCCCCCGCTCCCTTAGCAGACATCCCAGACCGTGTACAGCAATGAGGGTGTTTTCCTTGAGGGCACCTGTTCTGACTTTCCAACCAACCAAAATTCCGGAGAGTTTTGATCCCTAAAGAGCTGCTGGTCCCAGGCAGATTATCTCCTGCTAAGAACCCTGGTTCTGGGAGCCCAGGCTCACAGGCAGGGTAAGCCTTGCAGGCTTTCAGCAAAGGGAGGCAGGCTTTTAGGAATGTAAAACAGCCACATCCACAATCTCTCAGGCCCACAGGAGCAGGGCAGGAGCCTCCGGAGCAAGATTCCAGCAACTTCTGCAAAAGCCAGAGAAGGAAAGTGGGGTATCATCAGCAATTATCGTAACATGGTCATCTGCGGGATATATTGTTAAGTGGACAAAACACTGGGGGACAGTGTTTCTACAATGCTGCCTTTGTGTAAGAATGGGGGGGTATCAATATATCTCCCCAATGTATTGCTCATGTTTTTCAAAGTGACACAATAGCATGATAAAACTATTAAGAACCATTACCTTTCTCTAAGAGGAAGGGAACAGAGATGACACGAGAATAGAAATGAGTTTTCTATACCCTGCCCTATGATTTTTTGAAACCATATAAAATTTTTTTTGCATAATTAATCCAAGAAAACGGTTATATCAAAAAGGAAAACAATAAACAAGCTCTCATAATTGGAAATAAACTGAAACCATTGGACCTAACTCTATTTCAAGTGGGTACGTAACCACAGAGAAAAGAACTACTTCAAGTAACTTTAAAACCATTTGTTGATTCCACATCCCTAGAAGGACATATTACAGAGAATTGTGGTGTTTTGTTTTGTTTTGGGTTTTTTTGTTTTGTTTTTGAGAAAGAGAGAGAGTGAGAGCAAGGGAGGGGGAGGGAGGGAGGGAGAGAGAGAGAGAGAGAGAGAGAGAGAGAGAATCCCAAGCAGGTTCCATGCCCAGGGGGGAGCCTGACATGGGGCTCCATCTCACGACCATGAGCAGAAATCAAGAGTCGGCTGCTTAACCAATTGAGCCACAACCCAGGTGCCCCCAAGAACTGTTTTAATCATTTTAGAGCGGTAGTCGGTAGTCTTATTGTTAACAGTCATGTCAATATCACATTATGGAAACTATTATATGTATGTTGCATAAGTGGAGGGAATTACTTTCTCCACAATCAGCAGTTTTCCAATTTAGCTCACGCCCACCAGGCTGCTTTGAGCCCCTCAGTTACAGCAGTGGCAGAAACCACCCTTCCTTCCTCATTCTTGCATCCTCAGTGCCTGGCCCACAGTAGGCCCCCCGCGAGCAGCTGTTGTGTTGAAATGGAGTCCCAGGCCCCAGGATTCTACCTAAATTCCCCCAACTCGTAGTCTATCCAATACCCAGGAGGCCTAAAGATAGTTTGCACCAACAGGCGAGGCAAATCTTCAGGGTACCCAGGATATTTCCAGATGCTAACCTAGCAGATTATCCAGAGGCCCTGGTTAAACACTACCTCTTCCTAGAACATGTAAGTCCAGAGGTGTTTATTAAGCACTAGCCAGAGGCTCCACTCTGTGCTAAACTATGAGGGGTTTCTCCCAAAGTGTAAGACAGGACCAGGGATATGTGTCAAGTCTCCTTGGGTTCAACGTGAATGTCTGATGGCCCTGGTGAGTCCCCTCAGAGGTGGGCTGTGTTAGGATGCAGATTTGAACGATTTTCAACACATGGGCTTTCAAGACAGCTCAGGGTTTGAATTCCAGCCCTGCCGTTTACCAGCTAGTAACTCTGGACGAGTTCCTTACCTGAGCTGCCTCAAGTGAAAAATAAATGCAAAAATAGAATCATAGAGTCATTGGGGAAATTAAATAAGGTAATGTATATGAGATATTTAAAACAGAACCTGAAACATACAAGGAACTCAGGAAGTAGCCCCTACGGCAAGTTTCTTCTGCTATAGCCCAGGTCTTGGGTTTCTCAGTAGTCTGAAAGCCACCTACATCTTCTACAACAGCCAGGGCAGTCAAGGATGTATTGGTTCGAGATGCAACTCTAGTCCCTGCAGCCCCTGTACAAATCTCCCCGTCTGCAGGGCTCGGCTCCAAGGAGTCCAGCTGGGTGCATCTGGCTGGGGAGATTAAATTATTTTTGAATTCCTAACTGAATGTTCTTTTAATGGAAACTCAATGACAGGCATTGAAATAGATTTCCTCCATAACCCCTCCTCCCGCGGCGCCCCCCCACGCGGCTCTGTGTTGCGCTGTTCCCGATAACCTTTATTCCCTACCCCTGGACTTTTATCTCCCCAGTGACAAACAGCCCTTGCTGGACAGAAAGAGGAAATTCCAGTCATTGTTCTCAAACTTCTGGCTCCAAAATAAAATGCTCTATCTCCCCTGTCAAGCTTTGATTGACATGCACTTCCTGTAATGGCAGACAACAACGGCCCAGGGGCGGGGTCAGGGGCTCATTTGCATCCTTTGCATCAGCGGTTTTCACGTGTGTTCTGGACGGGGAAAGATCCCCCATGCTACTCACCGGACCACCCGGTTGAGGACCCATGTCCCATTTTGTGAAAAATCTCCAGGGAAGGCACCTCCTCAACTGTCTGCACAGCGCACAGGGAAAGTTCTTTGCTGTCCTGTCACCCACCCATAAGCTGTGGAAACGGACACTCTAATCCTCTCACTTCTTAGATTTGGCTGCTTACAGCCCATCTCTTCCTTCTTCGCTTTCTCTCTTGTGGAATACATTTTTAGACCATCTCCCAAACCTTAACTCTGAATATTGGCAATATTGAGTCCACCTAAGCCCTGGAAGATGAAGCCAAGTTGAGACTCTCCAAACCAAAACCCCCATAGCAACAGAGCTAAATGAGGCACTTCAAGGGAAGTGAGTACCAGGAAAACTTTGAATATGGTACAGCATCACGGACGCAGTTTTTCTTGAAAGGAATACACAGCGACGAATTGCTTTTAGAATGGATTGATAATTCGGTAAATAGAACATGGCACACCTAGAACAAAAGCAATACTAACGTGGTCAGGTCCTGCTGGGAACCATGTTACTTCACTGGAGTAAAAAGCCTGCCTTTAGCACTGGCATTAACCCATAGGCAAATTAGCCTTCTGGAACCTTGTATTTCCTCTATGTTTTCTTTACTCACTGAGCTCCTATACCCTTGGCCTCCCCCTCTTTTTAAACATCCAGGGGTTTTATGCTGTTTTGGGGTTCCAGCCACCCCTCAAGATTATTAAAAGATACCTGTGGGCCCTCATTTCCCCAGGGCTTTCCTGGATGTAAGTATATTAATGATTGCTAGAGGTTCATGGGGGATTTGCATGAAGAAAGAGACTCTGGGGTGCCTAGGTGACTCAGTCAGTTAAGCGTCCAACTTTGGCTCAGGTCGTGATCTCATGGTTCATCGGTTCGAGTCCCACATCAGGCTCTGTGCTGTCAGTGCAGGGCCTGCTTCGGATCTTCTTCCTCCCTCTCTCTCTGCCCCTCCCCCGCTCTCTGTCTCTCAAAAATAAACATTAAAAAAAAAAAAAAAAAGGTGGAAAGGAACTCCAGATAGGAGAATGCCTTAATCCTAATAAAGGAATATTTGAAAGCACGGATTCCCCCGAATAACCCAGTAAGAGACACCAGTCACAAAGATTCCAGTTGTTCAGCTCTTCAGTAGTCTAAAGGAATAGATTGCATAAGATCATTTCACTTCCGGCAATCCCCAAGCATGCTGCTAACGGAGCAGAACCGACAGGAAGGAATGTGTTCTGACCCCCCCAGGTTAATGAAGGGACTACGGAGTCATACAACCTCACGACAGTGGCCAGCAGAGAATTCTAGCTCCCTCATTTCCTTTAGCTTTGTCAATAGATCAAATTGCAGTGCCAGCATACCTCCAGGCACAGAGTAATCTCCCGTGTAGGCTAGTTGTTCCGGTGTTACGGCCACTGACAAAGTGCACAACTCTTAGCCTATCAGACTTCTTACTGCTCTTGGTCAGAGGGACCAAAGTGTGTGTGTGAATCTGATCAAACTCATCCCTGGGCCCGGAAAACAGAACCATCCTTGGTGAAAACTGCCACAGCTGCCGCTTCATGTGCCAAGACACATTGGAGTGATTCGATGGAGCCGCACAGGAAGAGGCACGTCTGTAGCCAAGGTCACTTCCCCCCGGAGGTGAGCTGGCGTCGAGACAACATATGGTCCTGTTTGCCATCTTCCCCCACCCCTCCCACATCTCCCAGGAGAAAGTCCACCCTCAGCAAGAGGGCTGTCACCTGTTGGTCTGTTACAGTTCATGCACCGTAACTGACACTTTTGGAAAGCACGCGCACAGTTTCAGAGATTTAATAGATCAATCAACACACTGGGAACGTTTTGATTCCTAAGCAGCTTTAAGTACCATTCCTTCCAGAATATATTCACAATAATGCAGGAGGAGCCCTGAAAGAGACATTCACAGTAAAATCTTTCTCTACAGATCCGTCTTTATGTTCAGTTGGTCCCTTTGAGGAAGGGAGACCTCGTGTTTTCCTCACTGTGGGGTCACAGCCCATCCCACCCGTCTCCTTTAGAAACAGCATTTCAGTACAAACTCGAGGCAGAAGAACACAAGATACTTTTTTCTTTTTCTCAGAAGCATTGGCGGTACTGTCCCTTCTACCCTGACGCTGCTCCTTCAAACTCTTCACTGCCTTCTTGGAAGATCAGGAAATACTCTTTTACCCCAATTCATAGTCCCTTACCCCACCTAACACAAACTGGAAGAAATAACATCACCGTTTTCAAATCAAGCATTCTTCCTTGCAGGAAGGTGTTCATTGAGATTCTAGAGTGGTGATTTAGCCTCTGTCTAAACGTACCACATGAGATCGTTTGGGCCCAAACCGAACTTGGGCTGCAGTGTCTGGCGGGGCCAGAAAGTAGATGGAGCTCAGCGCTCCTCCCCACGTTGGATACATAGAGATGGAGAGTCCGTGGACTCAGCCTCCCCTTGATCTTCAGTAAACACAGCATGACCCAGACTAGGACCAAAGCTCCAACAACCAGGGCTGGAGAAGCTCAGAGCCTCAGTTGTTCTTTGAATATCAGTCTTTTCTTGCCATCTTCGATTAGTTCATTCTCTCCATCCTCAGGAGACTGTTTTTTTTTTTTTTTCTTTCTTTGACAAAAGCCAATGTTAAAGGTGGCTTATTTTTTATCAGTAGAATCTAAATAAGAATTCTGATCCTATCTAAAGCTCATAACTTCTTCAAAGAGAATTTTAAGATCTTTTTTGTCCTGTCCATGAAACTGTCGATGATTTTGTCCGTTTCTATCAACATTGCATGATTTCAAATAATCATATTCAAGATTCCAAGTGAATTCCTATGGCTTCCATATTGCAGTTTTCTAGAAATATATTGCATGTTCTAATGCAGGTGCCTTGTAGAGCTATGTGTCTTGCAAGATCATGGCTATGGAGTTCAGGGGCATGGTGCTGGTAGACGTTGAAGGCTCTTGTCTTAATTTCATACCCTCAAATTTTTGATCACTTCGTCATACTTCTAGTCACCGGGTATCTTCAAGACTTTCCATTACTCCTGTTGAAAAGCCACTGTCACATTTTGGTGTCATCTGTTTCATTAACTTCTGATAAGACGAAGTTGGGATTGTCATAGCCTCTCTTCATCCTGGCTCTAGTATCTTTCTCATTATAAAGGCACATGGCACAGTGAGGGGTCTCCACTTCCACTGTCTTGCTAAAGTTATGGAAATCCACTCGGTATTTCCCTTCTTTTGTCTTGGATACTATGGGAGCAAAGCGGTAGCCCCAGAGCACCTCTTCTGGGACGTAGGATGTCCGGACTTGGCAGGTAGCACTAGTTGATTCCACTGTGCCATCTAAAAACACCACTAATTCAAAGTCTTGCTGGGGAAGGGTTTCTGCTGCCATGTGGAAGAAGGGGCTGTTTGGATCAATGACATGGTAAATTGTCAGTGGGGAGATGAAGAATAAATTTTCGTTCCCTGCGTCAACTACAAAATTGATGTTGATCTGGTCCAGAATAATGGTCTCTCCTTCAGGAGTGACGGTGGTCTTCAGAAGCTTTCCATATATGTGACTCCCAATAAGGAGGCTCTTCCTAAGATTAGCCACTCGGATTAGGAGGCAGAGCTTCCCACCCCGCTTACTGATCACCGCATTCTTGCTGAATGTAATGGTCTTGGCACGTTTTTTGGGTCTGGAGATCTTGGCTAAAATGGCACCACACATGAAAGAATTGATGATGACTCCAAGTATAGACTGGAAGATAAGGAGAAAAATGGCAGTGCCACATTGTTCTGTCACACACCTGAATCCATATCCAATGGTCACTTGTGTTTCCAGAGAAAACAGAAAAGCTGAGGTCAAGCCATTAATGTTCTCCACACAGGGGGTGTGGTTGACAGAAGGATGGAACTCAGGGAGATCTTTGTGAATGTAGGCTACCGCATACCACAGAAGACCAAAGAGGAACCAACTCCCCAAGAAGGCTGTAATGAAGATGGTCATTTTGTATCTCCATTTGAGGTCAAGCACAGTCGTCCAGATGTCCACAAAGAATATGAACCTCGACTGTGCCTCAACGTTGCCAAACTCGATGTTGCACCTTCCATCTTTGGAGACCAGCCTCGCTCTTTGTCGAGAATGCCCAAAGAAGTGAGTGACGAACCATTTCCGAAGATGTTTGAACATTCTTTCTGTCAGCACTCTGATCTGAAACACATCAAAAACAAAACAAAACAAAGCAAAACAAAATTATGTTTATAGCAGCAGTGGACTAGGTGACTCACATAAAGAGCTAACTATATATGAAAGACCATTCAAAAGGATCTCAATTACTGATCAAGTTAGGAAAACTAACAGTTTATTCTGGATACCACAACACTATTTTCGGTAAAAACTTTCCACTAGGACACCATAGTGCTTAAATATGAAGAAGAAAAATAATTACACAGAGATAGAAGTGGAAGGAACTTAAAAGGGCATGTATTCAAATGTTTCCTGCCCTTAGTCAGTGGCACACAAACTGAAAAATGTTTGTGATAACCAATTATGTCCTGTACTATGATTTATTTGATATCATTCTTTAAATCAACACTCTTTCTCCTTTAATAAACTTAGCCTTATGCTAAGCAAAAATATCTGTGAAAGCAGGCGCTGGAAGCACTATTTACATTTTTGGTAATATACGATAACAAATAACTATAAAAAAGGCTCACCAATATACTACCTAAAGCATCTTATATACTGTTATTATTACTCACTATCAAAAGAAATCCTGACCCAATTAAATTTTCTCATTTGTCCAATGAAGGAACTGAGATCCAAAAAATTTTAAGGACCTATCCAAAGCCTTGTACTAACCGGTGGCAGAGTGACAACTGAAAACATAAAACGTAAGGTTCCCTGCTTCCAGCCCAGAGGAGATTCTACCAGGCTGCATCTCAGTTATTACCTTTTATATTCTAAAGCCAGATACGCCTCAAACATTTTAAGACAAATATTGGTCAACTTCCTTTTTTTCCCCCCCTTTAATGCTTGAGACTATTTAGAACAGGGCTCCTCAATATGGTTTGGTCAAGTCCTATCATATGATCTCAGAAGTTTTCTCAATAGAGCTATAAACCTGTTTCCTGTCTCTCTCCACGGTATGCCAAGATTCCTAAAAGGAATAGTATGACGGTCACCTCAATATCTCATACTTCCTTCCCTGCTCCTAAGCTGAAGGGAGCTCTGATTTCAATAATACTCCATAAAGCTAGAATCATGCTTTATTCACTCCTCTCTTCCAGCTGCCAGCACAGTCTATGGGCACTTACTAGTTATTCAATAAACATAAATGGAATAATTCAGTGAATGGGTTAAGCTCTTCAAAATACTATCTGATCAATGGTTTCTTGTTGATGACATTATTGTGACTTTCAGTTTACAGCAAAAAAAGTGAAGGGATTTTCCCCTAAACAGCCTACAGTGATGAAACCCATGGTCATCAACACTAGACTCCCTGTCCCCTAGGTGTGCCCTCCCCCATCCCAAGGTGTGCCCACCATGGTTAGCAATGTCTTCGTGGTATTTTTAATTAAATGCAAATATGTTTCTAAAATAGATTTCAAAACCCCCTTCAAAAATGTGTTTATTCATACAAACTGGGAAGCGAAACCAACTTAGTGATAAATTTTAAACAAAAGTCCTATCCCACAGTGTTTTGCTCACAGCCTTAAAGCAGGTGAAAACACAAGAAGCCAACACCAGGTAGAAGTAGTGAAGAGAAAACCACAGCTGTGGTGATTTGAAATTTTGAGGACAAGTTCTAAAGGTATAAAAAAAGAAAATGCTACCAGGAGAGCAAACAGCAGTGCACACACTCAGAGGGCCCTGCCGACATCCCACCCAACCCTCATTGACCTCAAGTCCCCAGAGACTCTTAGGGTTGGTCCCAGGTGAGGCACACTGAAGAAGAAGAGTCTACCCCTTCCCCAGTCTCTCTCCTTTCTCTGCACACACATAGTTTAACCTGGCTTACATTCACTGGGGACTTCTCCCTTTCCTGGGTTCATGGAAGCTCGCGCTGTTTTAAAAGCTCTTCATAGAGTGGATGGCACCTAAAATGCTAAATTCCCAAGCCAACATTTATCAAGTGAATCCACATTCTCTCCATCACGCATTGCATTTCCAGAGATGGCTCCAAAAACGTAACTTCTGAGTTTTTCTTCCTCACGACTGTTCTGTTCCAGTCTCAAGTTCGTTTCATTTTGATAAAGAACATTTCCGTAAAGGGAGCAAGTGCCCTCTGATTTATCTCTTGGATCCGTTTGGATTTCCATGCCTGCATGGCTAATAAAATATCTTCCTGGCTTTTTAAAGAGCTCAAACAAAAATGTCAGCTTATAAAGCTTTCCCCCAGACCATCTGCACTTACCAGCATCCTAAGCATATTCCAAACCGGAGCTTCCATGCCTGGGGAAAGCAAGGAAGTGGCCTTGAGAGTTGCCCTCTGTATGCAGGCTGATTTCTTTTAGACTCAGCCTAATTTATTTCAGGCATTGGTCAGTGGACTGATGCTAATTTGTATTAGCTTGAAAACGCTTAATTTGATAGTGGGGTTGTGTGGTTTAAACCAAGGCAATTGGTTGTTCTCAGACTAAGCCCCAAGCTGGGTATGTATTTTTTTTTTCAGACCTCACATGGCTTGAATACCGTCATGCTAAGACATGACAAACCCCCAGCTAAGGTCTCTGGGCAGCAGGCATGGATTGAGTTCCAGCATTTTCCTCCTCTCCTTTGCCACGCTCCATATAGCTCTCTTACTGTTTCTCATAGGTCATGCCTATTAGCTTTCCACCAGAAAGAATTAGTTATCGTCAATCTCTCAGCCTATTCTCTGAAACACACTGAGATACTGAGATTTCCAAGTGTTTGCAAAGATACACGTGAATATGTAGACTTAGATCAGTACATATTTGTAAGATGAAAGTAGGAGACACCAGGAAGAAACAAGACACCATGATAATCTCTCTATACAATAGGCCCTGTCAGGTAAGAAACAGATTTAAAAGCGGCCTTTATTGTTGGACTTATTTCATAAAATCTGGCATTTACTGAACGTACTTTTTACATGTACTAAGTGAGCCAATGCTTTTGGTTTATTTATTCAAAGAGTGAGAAGAATTATACCCGGAGAATGTAAGAATACGGGACAAATCCACCCCTTGACCAAACCCATCATTCACATGGCAGACCCATTATACTCAGCACATAGCCTACTTTGCTTAGACAACGGCATTTAACCTAACCACAGACAGAGCCGATATGTATTTGTCATACTATTGGGTGGTTAGAGACCGGCCCTGGTGTCTGGGTTGTATAACATGTACAGTTTTTAAGTTACTTTCTGTCGAAATCAGTAAATCTTAACAGCAAGCAAAGGGCTGTGCATTGGCTAATATTTACCAAGGTACTCTTAGTGGCCTGGTAGGGCAGGTGAATTATATTATTGCCATTTTTTTTCCCTTCAGGGCTCCAGTATGCTTGTTCTGTAAAGAGTCCATTCTCAGAAAATAGACTTTTTGTACACTTTCCAAACGTTGGGGCTATGTTTACTGTGTAGGGTTTCAAAAACAAATAGGACTCTGTTCCCATTCTCGAGGTGCTCACAGGCAAATGGGGAAGTGAGCTCAGTAAGTCAGCAATTACGATGTGGGGTGGGGTGGTGCGTATGTGCCCAAGAGGAACATCTTTTCTAAAAGATCTCTATTGGATGGGTAGTCAGCCTCTGCAAAATCCTTCAACTGACAGAAGACTCGTTGCCTTTTTGCATACATTAATGTATTTATCTATCATCATTCAACAATGTTGTGTTGCTATGCCAGGCTCTGTGCTGGACATTAGAGACGCACACAATCGTTTACCAAACGGGCAGTCTTTGTCACTGTGAAGAAGCTTCCAGTCAAGCGGGGGGGTGGGAGACGCCACGATGAGAAACCGTGGGAATGCTCTGGGCAGCTTTTTATCTGAGAGGCAGAGACGTGCTCTCCTGGGCAAGGCCTGAGCATGGTGTTAGACTTGCATGTGGTAGGAACTGTAAGTATTTGTTGAGCGGTGATAAAGAAATTCATCAACCCACGCATAAAACCAGTGGGTTGGCTATATGGGTCCCCCTCTGGGATGTTTTAGAGGAGATGTACCTGTGGGCGTAGTACTAACCAACTGCACTGTAATTGTGTGTGACCCTGGAAGAAGCAACAGAAGAAAGAGAGAGTGGAGGGATGGAAAGAGGTGCCGGGAAAGGCAAGCAAGGGTCCACACACTCACTGGCGGAGGGCCACAAGAGATATTTTCATTGTAACCCGGGATGGCTAACCGTTACGAAGACCACTGGTCTAGTTCCGCTTCAGTGACAACTCACCATAACACCAAATAAGTGTGAAGTCTCTTCTGTTTAAGAGCCCTTCAAATTCCTGGAAATAAACATCTTTTCCTCCCGGATCTCTTTTTTGTCCATAAAAGTGCCCAATCCATTTGCATGCGGTACCCACACCAACCAAAACTCCTGTCACCTTAAGCAAGGTACCCACGGTGTGCGCTCCTTAGTGACGTTCCAAGAACGGATACAGAAGCCGTTCTTTTGGAGAGATCCACCTGAGAACAAGCCAGTAAGGACCTGGAGCTTCCTAGGGGACTTTTCACACCACCTCCTTGTCTCCCCTCACCCCCGCCCCCGCCCCCATGCGTTTTGGCAGCCACAATATCAGAGGGGGGAGAGCAAAACTTTGCTTTCACTGCCTCCTACTTGAATCACAAAGGTCATCATTCCTAAAGAGAAATGATAAAACATTTACTCTAGTCTGCCTTTTCATCAAACCTCTCACTGCCTTAATCCCACCGAGGAACGTTTCTGAGAAGCGAGGTTTTATGTTAGAGGTAGAACTTATGAGTTATGGGTCCTGAGAGCGGAAGTCAAATGATTTTCTGTAGTTCCTTTGCAACGGCAGTGGAGGAGAAATTCAAGTGTCCATGAGAATTTACTGCTTTGTTTAAGCCAAGAGTCAACTGAATCAACAAACATTGCTGAGGACCTATGAGAGCAAGGTGCGGAGTGGGATTATGGGACAAAGTCGCAGCCTCCTTCGTTAACATAATCAAGCAAACGCTCCATTTATTGAACGTGTGCTATGTATCAGGTGCTCTGCTAGGAAACAGAAGAGTTAATGACAACAGTCCCTGCCCTCAAGTTGCTCACAGATTGATTGAATAATCGCAGTGTGGCATGTTTGCTGCTCTGAAAGGGCTGAGGACAGGGGTTTAAAGCAGCCACCAAAGAGGAGACCCAACAGGTTGGACATCAAACCTAAACACTCTTCCACACACCTTTGCTAAGGTATGTTGCACTTAACCGCTACTACAGAGAACTTCCTGTTTTCTATGAAAGTGATCTCAAGCTGTTGTAGGATAGCCACCCAGCTGGGTCTGCAAACACTCAGGGCCCTGACTGAATCATCTGGCTCCCGGACTACCCCTTTCCTATGCAGAACCTATTGGAGACAGAGGGTGGTTTCCCTTTCGTTCCATAATTCCAGGAAGAGTTACTGCTGATGTCTGTCTTTAGCACCATCAGGCAGCTCACTTGGGGTCAACGTGGGCTCTTCTCAAATAGACCTTGGCACGCCGGTACAAACCAATCCTCCTGGCCTCATGGCATGTAGAAGGATACCTGAACCTCAACATTCCAGGCTGGACTCAGGAATGCACTTCAGCGGGCGCCTGGGTAGCTCTGTCGATTAAGCGTCCCACTTTTGATTTCAGTTCAGGTCATGATCTCATGGTTCCTGAGATTCAGCCTCCCGTCGAGCTCTGTGCTGAGAGCGTGGAGCCTGCTTGGGATTCTCTGTCTCTCTCTCTCTTTCTCTCTCCCTCTCTCTCTCTGCCCCTCCCCTGCTTGTGATCTCTCTGTCTCTCTGTCTCTGTCTCTATCAAAATAAATCAATAATTTTTTTTTTTTTAAGGAGTGCTCTTCAGGAACACCTCACCTTTCCTTTGGGGTAAAGGTCCTCCCAGACCCTGCCCACCGTGAAGCCGTAAGTCTGCTTGTGTCCAGGGTGAGAATGCAGCACAGGCCTTCCTGGGTGCCTGGCTCCTTCCAACGAAAAGATTGTGGGAACAAGAGCCAGGGGACCACAAGATCTGAGGGTATCGGTGATCTCATAAAGGACACCGTGTTCTGTAGACATTTCTGGAGCCAGCTGGTCCAGTAGCATTATCTGAATAACTGCAGAGGTGTGCCAGGCATGGGGACCAAGAAAGGATGGGAGAACCTGGTCCAGGATGTTGCCGGCACAGGTGATAACCAAAGGCAGCGTGGCAGGTGGAAGGAACTCCAGCTTGGGTACACACAGACATGGACTGAATCCCAGCTCTGCCACTTAATGACCAGGTGACCTGAGAAAGCCACTTAGTCTTTCTGAGCCTCAGTTTCCTCACTTCTGAAATGGCTGCTAAAATATACTTTCAAAGGTTGCAGTGCGTTTTAAATGTCATCCATACATAGAGTTCCAAAGTTTCCAGAATGCAGCGGTTAGGCAATAAATAGTAAGAACTGTTACTATTAGTCTACAAATGTAAATGTGTGTAACAGTTTAACGAGGTGTCACTGACCCAGGCCACGCGAAGTCTACACTGTGTGGAGTTAAAATGGGCTATATTAGAGACAGCAGTCAGGGGAAGGCAAAGGCTTCCAGGAAAGAGACAAAGGTTCGGCCAATGCATCAATGCCTATGAACTGTACTGGCTCCAGAGCCCATCTTCCCACGTGGAACCGAAAACCTGGGAATAGTGAACATGCTTTTATAAAGGATTTGTCTGAGGTGCCTAGGTGGCTCATTTGGTTGAGCGTCTGACTCTTGATTTGGGCTCAGGTCATGATTGCAGGGTCATGATGTGGGCTCGAGCCCCACATCAAGCTCTGCGCTGAGTGTGCAGCCAGCTTGGGATTCTCTCTCTCTCTCTCTCTCTCTCTCTCCCTCTCTGCCCCTCTTCCTTGTTTGCACTCTCTCTTTCTCTCTCTAAAATTAAATGAATGAATGAATGAATAAAGGATTTGTCTATAACCAGGGCAGAAGCCTTACCTTGCAGAGGTGGAAAGAGAATAGAAGGAATGATAATTATTCTTAACAAGCCTACCCAGATACCCCCAAGAGTGGTAGCGGGGGTGGCGCTGTCCTTCTCCCACCACAGACCTTGACTAGGACTTGATCGTACTACTGAATACGTGCACATATGCCCACTGCAAAGGAGAAGAGCAGCCCTGGCTTCTGGGAGCTGGGTCCTGGCTTTCCCAGTGAGGGCTCTGTGTTTGGGTGAACGCAAACAGTTTCTCAAAACATCAGCATCACACAGGGCGACTCCGTAATCATGTCTGAACATTGTCCAAACCACAAAAATGACCCCAATCCCCCTAGTCCTGGCTAATAAAGGTGATCACTGCTTCTTCACCAATAACAACTTGGGCTGCACACCCGTCTTCCCCCCCACCCCCCGCTTCTAGATGATAAGATTTACTGACATATTCAACCATAACATTACTCTGAGTTCCTGGCATCTAACCCAGAGCAAAGTGTTACTTCTTTAAATCTTCCCCAAATTGCTTAAACTAGCCTATATCTTATTTAAGTATTTTCTTCTTCTTCTTTTTTTAATTTTTTAATGTTTATTTTTGAGAGAGAGAGAGAGAGAGCATGTGCGAGGTGGGGGAGGGCAGAGAGAGAAGGGGACAGAGGGTCCAAAGCAGGCTCTGCACTGAGAGCAGTGAGCTCGACGTGGGGCCTGAACTCACAAACTGTGAGATCATGACCTGAGCCGAAGTCAGACGCTTAATCGACTGAGCCATGCAGGTGCCCCTTATTTAAGTATTTTCTAGCACTCCACGAGGCTTCCCACAATTCATGGTCTGTGTTGTCACTAGTTGCAAAAAACCAGCTTGTTCAACTACAGGGATGTTCCTGGCACTCTTCGGCTGGAAGGCACTGACACCACCAAAGGACAGAAAAGCGCACAGAAGAAAAGGTATAGCTAAGAAGTCATAGGCCATTTTACAAGCCATATGGTCACTTTACACATTTGTTTGCTTTTGTATCCGGATGTGCAGAATCAAGGAAATAACCAAATTGAAATACCCAAAGTCACTAAAAGGAGTTAAAATTTTCAGGTGCAGCTTTTAAATTCTATCTAGCTATCGTATTCACCCCGACAATTGGTCGTCCTAAGATCCTTACACTCTCACGGCAAAAACTTGTATTTTTTCATGGCATCTGGATTGGGTCCTAGCAGCAAGTGTCAAGAGGTGTGATGTTCCCACTAATCCAGTCAGCCCGGGAGCTAGTGAAGCTGGACGCAAGCAAGACATCTGCGGGTCTTACCAGTCTCTGGTGACGGCGTGCATTTGCCTTGGAGTCAGAAACCTATGCTTTGGAAGCTAGACACTTATTCTGTGTGTACTTTCAATACTGCTTCCTTGTTGTTCTTTGTCATTGCAACTTCAGGTATTTAGCAAATGTCAGCATGTCTCAGCTCTGCAGAGAAGGACCAAAAGGAGGCACTTCATCTCTGGCTGGCTCACAGTTTTGAAGAGAGAGCAACGCACCCCTGGGGGCTGCGAGGAGTGGCGACAGCAGAGTGAGAAAGCACTAGAAGATAAGAGAAACTCACAGCCACACAGGTGGATCTACTTGGTTTCTGTGCCAGAGGTTTTTCTAAGAATTCTTCTCTTCTAAACTTCATAGATTTCAGCTCTTTACCAAGAAGGCATCGGGTATGAGGGGACTGAGCCACAGCTAACAGAGGAAGTCAAGGTGAAAACGAAGCTGCACAGCTCAAACTGAATGAAGAGAAAGACTAGGGCTGAGAAAAGTCTCCCGAGAGGGAGTGGGAAATGGCTATTAAGACATCATGGAGGGCTTTAGGATCCTGTTGACCGCCTCTCCTGCATTCTGTGTGAACAGCGCCCTCTAGAGCATGATGCAGATGGTGCCCGGTTGGAGCCGTGAAACTGTGGGGCCCAGAAAGCCTACCATGTCGGCGCCGGCAGAAGAGTGAAATCTTTTACGTACATGTCACTATTTGATTCTCATCATAACCCTACGAGATGGGGAACTGAGGTTCAGAGAAGTTAAGCAAGCTTCCTCAAAGTCACAAAGCAAAAAGCCCAAAGAGCAAAGATTAGAAGAACGTAGCTCTGCCTGATTGAGAAGCCCTTGCTTTTAAGCCCAGTGGCATACTCAAAATAGTTACTGAACAAGGCAGAGGGAAGGCACGCATTTATTCGGCACCTACTTACTTTGCACCAGGCATGGTGATTTTCCACATGTTTCCTTGCCTAATGCAGAAAGCACATAGAAGGTAAGAACCAGCAAGAGACAAAACCTTTTTGGAAGACACAAAACCTGAAGGTTTGGGTTGGCGGACTGGGGACAGGTTTCCAGGGACAAGAAAGAGCATGGGCCAAAGCACCAGAAAAGTTGAGGGAGGCAGAGTATGTGTGACGCCATGGGGGCCCCCATGGAGAGGGTCCAGGCTCAACTGGACTGGATCTGATAGTGCATGTTGGGGGAGAAGGCCACGCACCCCAATGTCACCAGAAGGACCTCATAACGCCAGAAGGAGTTCAGAAAGGTCATGATGCCAAAGTGATTAGGACACAACCGTGGAAGCTGCTGAAGATGTGTTGTCGAGCATCGTGCTTTCTTTGGAAGCTTCTAGAGATTGTCCTAATCTCTAGATTGTCCTAGCTTGAGCTAATTGTAGGTGGTGGCCTGAAGTTATGGCAATGCCATCTTCCGCCTGGAGATATTTCTGGATCTCCACAGGGTGCGGCCATTTCATCTTCCATGGTCAGAGGTTCGTTGGGAGTGATGGCTAGTGAGGGAGGCTAGGGAGCTTCCTCCCCACTGGAAGAGGAGAATCTGCCAGTGATCGTGAGTGGAACCTTGGGTCCTCACTGCTCGAGCAGGAGGGCCAGGCACCCTGGCCTCGGAGTCGGTCAGTTCAACGACACTCACTGAGTGCCATGGGCACGCCTAGGCAACAGCTGGGGATACAGACACAGAAGGAGACATTGGGCAGCCGGCTCTGCCTCACACCAACTACAGAAATGGGGGCAAGTCACTTCACCTTTCCGATCTGGCCTCATGTGCTGTTTCCCCTGCTGGGAGCACCTGGCTCTCTGCTCTCCCTCCTCCAAACCCCAGACTGACTACCTGGTTTCAGAAAGAAACATAAATGTCCGTCTCTCAAAGAGGGAAGAGTCCCTGGCCAAGCCCCTCCCCATTTAAATCAGGTTCCCTCCCCCTTGCGATAGTCGATTGCACTCTTGACTTTTGGGGGTAGTATTTACAGTCATTTTAACCTACGTGTTTACTTTTATGCTGCTTTGGAGGCAGTGACCCCCTCCATCTCCTCTCCTGCTATATCCCCAGTGCCTCCTGGCTCAGTGCCAGCCTACAGTAGATGCTCAGTAAGTATTTGCCAAGGAGATAAATCAATACAGTGAGGTGTGAATGGCTCAAAGTGCTTACTTTCCAGAAGGGGATGTGGGGAGGGGAATAGAGCCTAACGCCGCTCTCTAATGGCAGGACTCTGTCTCCACAGCACCAGGACAGGGCAGATGATCCGGCCTTGTGGCCTCACACTCCTCATAACCAAACCCTTATCTGGTTTCTTCTAGCCTGGGTGGTTCGCTGGCTTGTTCACAGAGAAGTCCATGCCACCTGCCTCTGTGTGAAGAGGTGCAAGGAGATGATTTTCAAAGCTTCCCGTATAACTGAAACCTGCCATGGCCAACAGAGCTGGCCCGGGTTTGGGTGTGGAATATGCTGACCTGCCTCTATCGGGACACACGCTGGATTGGGGTGGAATCACAGTAGGGAAGACACCTAGTGAAACACAGCAAATATGGTTATCGTCTGGAGAGAGAGGACAGATCCCTAGAGACTCCTGGGTCCGTCTCTCCCAGGAACAGATGGGACTTCGCCACAAAGGAATGGGCAGATGAATCGGTTCTAAGACCCCTCCTGTGCACGCAGGCCGGACCTCTTGAGTGCTGCTACATTACCTGTTGAATCCAGTTTCTAGTGAACCTGTGACAGAAAACTGAATTCACACAACAATCCAAAGACCTTTCTAGTCTCATGGCCTTTTTAGCCTCATTACGATTCAAAAGAACTCCATGACAGGGCAAATGTCTCTGTCCATGTCTTGACAGGTAATCTTATCCTGGAACCAATTCTATGGTGTTCTCGGAAGATGGTATGAGAACAGAAATCGCTTATAAACAGTAAGTCGTATCACATATGCATTAGGATATTAGATATTTAAAGGAAACCTTCACGGAATAATTTATAAAGTGAAGAATGATTTTGGCAAATAAAATAATCACCCTCTCACATGTTTATCTTGTAAAGGGATGTGTTGGGAGGAGTTTGTTTTTCTGCAAACTAGACACATCCAGAATGAAATAATTCTTAAATTTCATCTTTTCATCCCACACTGTTATTAGTGTGGGAATTCTCTCATTAATCTGACCCTTTTAGTTCCCTGCGGTTTAATTACATCAACTGTCTTTCCAGCCCAGAAACGAATAAATTCCGTGTGGTCTGTAGGCTCTGAACATACTTTCCTGAGCATCTGCAGCAAGAAAGTGCACTTCATTTTTAAGAAAACCTATAGAATTCCAAATGGCAATTTAAAATTAGGGGACTAATTCAACTAATACCTGAGTAATGGCACTTGGGAACTAGAATTCATGACTCTGTCCCCAAGGTAAGGGGTATCATGTTGGTATAACCCAGCTCTGATAGACATGCAAAAGACAAGAGACAAAACACCATGTTCTTGGGGGCGCCTGAGTGATTCAGTCCATTAAGTGTCCGACTTCGGCTTAGGTAACAATCTTGCAGTTTGTGAGTTCAAACCCTGCATCGGGTTCTGTGCTGACAGCTCGAAGCCTGGAGCTTGCTTCGGATCCTGTCTCCCCCTCTCTCTCTGCTGTTCCCCTGCTCGTGCTCTGTCTCTCTCTCTCAAAAATAAACAAACATTGAAAAAAAAAAAACTTAAAAAAAAAAAGAATACCAGGTTCTTGAGTTTGGAGGGAACTTTGGATGCCTTCTGGTCTCACATTCTAGCTTATGTTTGTTTCCCTATCAGAGCTGCATCAAGTGACTCCCAGGAAGGATTTAAGAAGTCAGTATGTGGGGTTTGGATCTGGTGTCGGTCACTTACTAGCTCGAACCCTGGGTACTGCCTAGCCTCTCGGTGTGTCGATTTCCTCATCAAAGAAATGGGGCCATTCGTATCAATCTTGCAAATGGCTGGAAAGGGCTTGGACGACACTGGGCTATGGAAAGGGATCAAGCTGTTCACACCCGCAGTGCTAGCATCTCAACACTAATTTCCTTTCAAGTTACAGCCGGCAGATTGACAGACCCAGTCGCGTCATTATCTGCAATGCCTTTAATGCTGGGCTTCTCTACACCAGGATCCAGGCTACAAGAACATCATGCGTCCTAGAAAGGTGATGAGAAGGGCAAGCCTCTAGGATAAACCACAGAGCAGGGGATTAGCTGGAGAGCCAGTGTTCCTGTTGATTCTACTGCTGTGCCCCAGGGAGCCTCTGAGGGTCAATGATTACCAGCTTTGGCTTGGGTTCCAACTAGCCATCGGAGCTACATTAATGGGGCGGCACGTCACCCACACTCCCAGGTCCAAGTACTTTCTGGGAAAGCCCTGGGGGCAGAGACAAGCAGAGCCAGCAGCCTCTGTGACCCTTTTGTTCCATGCCAAAGAGCCACCCCTGGGCCCATGCTGAGTTCCTCTCTTTGGGGCTCTTCCCGGGACTGGGCAGAGCTCACCTCAGGAACCTTCTCAAAATGGGCACTGCTGCACAGACGTCCCACCTGAGTCCTCACAAGCCTAACGCGCTACCCCAGCAGTTGTTTTGAGCCACTCTTGACTGCTCCTCTTGTCTGCCACTGAAACAAGGAGGCGATTGGGAAAGGGGGGACGTTTCCCAGACCTTAGAACCGTGCCAGGGCAGGGCAAGCGTGAGGCTCTCATCGAGACCCGCCTCCCAAAAGAAGGCCAGTGGAGCCCACAGCGGACCTGCTGACGCACTTTCTCTCATTCCTGCCATTTCTTTTTACTCAATGGTGTGTATAATGACCTGGAAAGGCAAGGTGGAGCCCCACCTTATTTCCTCTTACTTGTCCTCCTGTCATGATCAGACCAAATCGAAAGAAGCTTCTCTGTCTCCAAAGTTGTCGCTTCACCTCTGAGCTGCGGCTTTTCCTACTAAATCAGGAATATGATGCCCATTTGTTGTCATGGGGATTAAAGGGAAAATACACCGCATCCATGAAAACTTGCACACGAATGTTTATACCAGCGTTCGTCACAGTAGCCAGAAAGTGGAGACAACCCAGGTGTCACTCAACCGATGAATCAATAAGAGAAACAGGGCACAGCCATCCAATGAAATATTGTTCGGCCATAAAAAAGGAGGGAAGTACTAATGCATGCTACAACAAGGAAGAATCTTGAAAGCACTGTGCTTGTACAAATGTCTATAGTTGGCAAATCCGTGGAGAGAGAAAGTCGGATTGGGAGTTGCAGGGTAGCAGGTAGAGAGGAATGGCTGCCAACGGGTATGGACTTTCTGTGGGGATGACGATGTTCCAACATTGACTATGGACTTTCTTTCTGTGGGGATGACGATGCTCTAACATTGACGTGGTGAGAGTTGCACAGCTTGGTGAACATACTAAGCCAACCACCATGGCATACTTGAAGTGGGTGGATTGTATCCAGAAGCGCTACCCCAGGGCCTTTTCTGGGGCTTGGGCTGGAGGTGGCACCTCCCTCCTGCAGCAGGTCATCGCTGTGATTTTGGAGGCCCTACCATCAAAATGGTTTTCTTGGTCACAAGAGCCTGGAGGTACAGGGAGATTTTCCTGCTTCCCCTCGCTCCTAACATAGAATCTCTACTAGAATATGGAGAGATGTCTCTTCTCCCCTTATCTGGGGGAGAAATTTTTCTTCCCCACCCTGGCCAGGTGGTGATGGGTGGAGTGGTTGAGGCAGAGCGTGGGTGCCTCCGGCTCGCCCATCCTCACCTGGGCTTCCCAGGACTGAGAACCGCACACGGTATGACCCTGACCTGGCAGATCCGGGGTGAAGGGCCATCTCAGCTCTGCCCACTTGCTCCTCACGTATCCCAGGCCTGGAGTTCAGGCTAAATTCGTGTGATGGGGAGCCAGATCTATTGTTCCCCAAAGCAGGCAGGTCCATGGACTCCCAGGCTATCTGAAGGGATGCCCAGAGGTGGCCTTGACCTCACTCTGTGCTAACACCACCCGGCCTCATTGCAAACCCCCATGCTCACATGCTCCTCATCACTTGCTTGTCCTCTTGCCCCCCTCCCCTTTTTTTTGATTCCTGGAGCCAGCAACATTAATAACTCAAGTCTCATTTACAATGACCTCTCTGGAAACTCAGTACTACCTCACAGACAAGCCAGAATCCCATGCGACCATTTAAAGCCCCTCCTTGCCCCCAAGTCCCTCCATATCATTCCTTCCCCCTACTCCCCCACACACCAAAGAGAGAGAAGAAGGGGATATGGAGCATGACTGGCTCAGGGTCAGGGGGGCGGTGTTCTCGCTGCTTCTGTGGGTGACTGCTGAGGGCAGAGCCGTGTGGAGCCCGGACTCACAGCCTCTCAGGGGAATGACAAAAAACTACCCACTGTGTGTTCCCAGAGGTCGACCCCTTTCTCAAAGGCAGGGCTGGGTTTCCCTTGCACCCTTCTTGAACAAGCACCACTGTCAAGACCAAGAGAGGCGCCTGGGTTGGGTAAGTGTCTTTAGTGTCTGACTCTTGATTTTGGCTCAGGTCATGATCTCATGTGTGTTCGAGCCCTGCATCATGCCCCATGCTGACAGCATGGAGCCTGCTTGGGATTCTCTCTTTCCCAGTCTCTCTCTCTCTCTCTCTCTCTCTGCCCCTCCCTCCCCCTTTCTCTCTCTCAAAATAAATACATAAACTTAAAAAAAAAAAAGAGCAAGAAAGAATGTATCAGTCCACCCTGTTTCTATTTTCAGTTGCCTGCCTTAAAATAAAAAAAATCCTCACCTGGATTAATATAGACCATAATGAGCTGTTTGATGATACAATATCAGGACCAAAGCTGATCTTACCAAGTATCATAAATACATGAGGTTGGGGGTGGGGGACTGAAATATAGCCCCTGTCCTATTATGAGCACTGATTCCTGTGAAAAGCAACAAGGCCAGTCTACCTGGAGAGTTCGTGCAGGTGCCCCAGAGTCTCTCGCCTTGGAACCCGTGGTCCTGGGTCAGACCTGAATTCCAACTCCGTGGTTGACTGGTCCAAGACTGAGTGCCTGCCTGTGTTTTTATATGGCCGGTGTCCCCACGTAATTCATTAAACCTGGAAAACAAAAAAGAAAGAAAAGTCACTAAGAAGAGTTGAGGAACAGTAAAGATCTTAGAGTTCATCGTGAGTTGTTTATGTTTGCTTGTTTTCCTTCTCTCTCTGTGTCTTTTTCTCTTTTTGATGTGTCGGTCTTATGACTCTGCTGAATGGTATACCCTCCAGCCAAAGCCACTGTTTTCTGGTTCTTGTCCATCCATATGCCCACCAGACTCCCAATAGCTGTCCCCATTTTCAGTGATGGGTATTGCCACCATTATTTTCGTCCTTCCCCGACCCATGTCGCCAAGTCTCCCCTGTGCTGCGCCGGTCAAGATGGAGGAGACAAGAGGAAGACCACTAGGAATGACAAAGAGATTGACTCCAGGGCTTAGCACTGACCGCAATGATCGCTGCCGGGCACCCAGATGGTATGAGGTCAGAGCCGTGGGCAGCACTAAGACTGAGAACATCATCCCAAAAGTCCAGCGGGTGGGGTGGGCAAAGCAAAGATGGGGTCCAACAGGCATCCTGAAGGTTGTGAAGGGGCGGGCCGTAAGGGGGGTGTAGGCCTTGTCCTGGACTCCACTCCTTCCACTTGTCAGCAAGAATAAATTAATTTGCTTC
Source organism: Panthera onca (assembly GCF_046562875.1). Classification (NCBI taxonomy): domain Eukaryota; kingdom Metazoa; phylum Chordata; class Mammalia; order Carnivora; family Felidae; genus Panthera; species Panthera onca. The sequence goes on along the minus strand of NC_138348.1, from coordinate 89,535,958 downwards.
TCAGAACCCAAGTGTTCACCATTAAAAAATGGAACTAGGAATACCAGTTTCCCAACGCTGAGGCAGGAATCAGTGTCAGGACACCCAGCAGAGGGTCCAGTACATTAAAAACTTCATAATGTTGGGTCCCTTTGCATGGAGGGCCGAGGACTCCTGGTGAAGAGGCAGCCAAAGGTTGAGTTGGCATTTGGGGGATAATTTTAATTCCCAGTCTGGATCTGAGCAGGCGGCTGGCTCCAGGACCAGCTCGGAAGTGTCTGTATGAACTGCACAGGAAATGCTGGGAAGGCCATGCAGTCTTGCCTGGGGGGAGATGCCAGGCCTCGGGTAACATTCTTCTGCCTCCCACGTCTCTGTCCCCACTGGCTCATCTAAAAGGGCCTCCCACCAGAACCTCTAGGAGGGGGTGACAGGGGCTCTGGGATGCTTTAAAGAGGACTGATACGGTGTATTTTTGCATACCTGAGACCCAGAAGGAGGAGACATTGTCTGTCTGGCTGGCTTCTAGGGGAAAATTAACAAAGGAGAGAAAAGGCTGAGGAACAGAAGAAAAAAAACTGGCCATAAATTGATGAAATTGGATTAGACCACGGAGATGTAATTGTGCCAAACCAATTGAATCCCATCTGAGGTTAGCATTACCAGATTTCCAGATACAGCAGCAGCTGCAGCATGGGCCTTGGTGATGCGCCTGGCACAATCCTTTCTCTAGAAGCTCTTAGCAGAGGTTCATTGCCCATGACCATTGGGCTGGGGGTGAAAAGTGCACCTTCCCCCAACCACGTACCAGGACATCATACCTGGGGACAGTCATCTTGGGTTGAGAATTCTCCAAAAACATTTTCCTAGCACCCTCCTCTTTTCCTTCTTAGCACCTAATACAACCTACGTTACATTTATTTTTCTTAATCGGGGACTTCCTCAGCTCTGTCAATGGTACAACCACCCACTACTTCAAGCAAAGCCTTGATTCAGTCTTGATCCTTTCCCTTTCTGTCATCCCTGCGCCAGCACGATTCATCAGCCAGCCTCGTCTGCTCTTTTGACAAACCATGTTCAGAACCTGTCTGTCTTCTTCATCCCAACCCTGTTGTCCAAACCACGTAAGTTCTTGAGGGGGCTATAGGATCTCTGTGCTATCTCTCCCTCTTCCCCATGATACATTCCCCACCATCAGAGTGAGGTGTTAATGGTGTAAATCAGATCAAATTACCACCCTGCTAAAGCCTCTCTCGCCTTCCTCTCGTCCTTATGACCTCAAGGCTCTATATGACCCAGACTCTGCCATTCTCCCCAGCACCCCTTCATATCACTGCCACCCCATTCCGCTTTCACTTCTTCCCATCTTGTCACTACAGATGGCATCTTGTTTGTTTCCCTCTTTCCTACATGTTTACCTCCTATCTCGCCTCTGCTAGAACATTCACTCCCAGAGAGCAGCCTGCCTCGTTCTCCTCTGAATCCCCAGCACCTAGATCCATAGTGGGAACACAAGGACCATTTCTTGAGGGGCACCTGGGTGGCTCAGTTGGTTAAGCATCTGACTTCAGCTCAGGTCATGATCTCACGGTTCGTGAGTTTGAGCCCTGCATCAGGCTGTGTACTGACAGCTCAGAGCCTGGAGCCTCCTTTAGATTCTGTGTCTCCCTCTCTCTCTGCCCCTCCCCTGCTCATGCTCTGTCTCCCTCTCTCTCTCAAAAATAAACAAATATTTTTTTTTAAATTTTTAAATAAATAATAAATTAAAAGAAATATTTCTTAAGTGAGTGAAAGCCTGTGTCTTCCCCTGGCTGAAAGAACAGTGTGAGGACTTGCTCTGATCTGTTCACCACTTAATATCCAAGGCACCCACTGGGCTGTGCATGTGAGAGAGAGAGGGAAAGAGAAGTTATTTTCCTCCAAGTTACAGCTGAACACATTTCTTATTTTCTCACCCAACTAATGACCAAATAAACATCCAGCGATGGCATGAAAATGACACGTGGTAAATTCATAAACGCCTACGCCGATAAGTAGCAGGGAGATCTCGAATGTTCACAAGCATTGCATGCATTTGTGGGCTTTTGTTCTCTCATCTTTTAAAGTTAAGCTTAGGTTTTCTACAATGTGTAGTGGCACATATATCTCATGTATTATGAACTCAATACTGTGCTTGGAATTGTGTATAAGAAATGCATGCGTTTTTGAGAACTCATTTATGGGATAAAAAAAACTGCCCGTTTTTAGCATCGATTTACTTGGTCTTGGGTTTGGAGGTTTTAAGAGTGAAAAAGCAGCTGAACCATGTGCAAAGGCTCAGAGAAGCTGAAGAAAATGTGGCTGAAATAGAAAGAGCCATCGGAGTGCAAGCCTGCAGTGACGCCCTGGGATGATGGCTCCCATTAGCAGGCAAGGGCAGCTGGAAGAAAGGACAGGGGGTACTCTACTGGCCAAGCAGAAGCACCCAGAGAAAAGCCCCTCTCCTTCAGGAATTGTGCAATCTAGGGCTGAGCCCTGAAAGGAAAGATATCCAGAATAGCATTAAATAAGTCAACTACACACCACCGTGTTTCACTATTAGAACGACCCGTTATCTCTCTGGCTACAGCTAGTGTTTGTGGAATGAATGAACTGATGAATGAAAGAGAATGGGAAGGGGCTGTATCTTTTCATGTTATTCAGAGATGAAAAGAGACAAGATGTATAAAAGTAACTGGCAATTAATTAATGTTCCTTGAAGTTTTCTTGCATCTAGTTTAGTCTTGAGGGTAGCTTTTCTTCTAACCCGTGGATCAACATAAACTAACATTTACAGACCTTACTAGGGGTGCCTGGGTGGCTAAGTCAGTTAAGCAACCGACTCCTGATTTCGGCTCAGGTCATGATCTCAGGGTTGTGAGATGGAGTCCTACGGTGCGCTCTACGCTGGGCGTAGAGCCTACTTGAGATTCTCTCTCTCTCTCTCTCTCTCTCTCTCTCTCCCCTTCTACAGCTTGTGCACTCTCTCTCTCATTCTCTCTCTATCTAAAAACAATAAATAAATAAATAAATAAATAAATAAATAAATAAACAAATTTTCGTTATGGCCTTACTACATTCCAGGCCCTCTCCATGCTCACACTTAATAGTTCCACCATCATTATTATTCCAAGTGTGTAGAGGGGAAAACCAAAGATCAGAGAAGCCGAGTTATTAATCCAAGTTCACAGAGCTAGAAAGTTAGAATTCAGCCTACTGTAGTTTCAGCTGGTATATATGTCCCTTGGGTTTAATTACCAGAAGCAGCTCATTAAAATGCATCCGTTCCAATGTGACTTTTCTGGCACAGACAGAAGGCTGGCGGTGTATTCTCTATAAGATCCTCATACCAGCTGGGAAGATAGCCTCTCCTATGTGGTTGGAGGCATGCTGCAGGGTTTGATTTTACTTTGCAGGATTGAGGTCAAAAGGTTGAAGTTACTGTAGGGGAAAGGGAACAACTTTTGCTGACTATCTACCATGTGCCAGAAACTGGTTTTGCAGAAATGCAAAATTTTATTTTATTTTATCCTCACCATGGCCCCGTGAGGTAGATATAATTATTCTGTTTTACAGGAGAGGAGCTGAGGCATAGGGAGGTTTCATAGGAGGCAGAGCTGAGATGAGAGCCCAAGTCTTCTAGATCCTTCTACCACAAGTCCCATAAGATTTGGCCCATTTAATGGATGAATTCCAATGTCCATGGTAAGGGAGGAAAGGCAGAAAGGCAGAGGGGAAAAGTCAGGCTCTCAATTGTTTCCCTTCTTTCTGTCCTTCTTGCTTGTTCTTCCTTTTCTTATTCTTCCTTGTTATCTCTCCATCAAAAAATATTTATTGAGAGTCTATCACTTACTAGGCTCTGTGCTAGGCACTTGGGATATAGTATGAAAAAGATCGAAATTCAGGGGGATGGAGAGAGCTGAACAGATAATAAAATAAAAAAGAAACCAAATAAACACAATAATATAGATCATCATGAGGGTTAAGTCACAGTACCTGCAGGTAACCTTGACAAGTATTGGTAATCGGGAGGGCATGGGCCACCAAAGATGGTGAGGGTAGCAACGCCAAGATGAGAGAGGGAAGGTACTCACTGGGGCCAAGGGTAAGCTCAGAGTCACCCTCCCTCACTCCCTGCAGCAGCACCTGCTGACTCCTTCCCAGGGCATTGCTCAGAGAGTTCTAGAATGTCAGGAGAGTTCTGAAAGGAGGTCTGCCTCCACCCTAGGATGGGCACAGATCAAGCTTCAGTTTTCCCATCTGTCAAATAATAGTAATAGTAATAGCTACCTCCAAGGGCATCATACAGATAAAATGATGTAGAGTTTGGGAAAATCCAGATGGGTGATACAAAAGTGAGTTGGAATTGTAGCAATAGGGAGTTCATTCGGTTAGACATAAGGAAGGACTTTTTGACTGAAAGGGTAATATGATGCTATAGCAGTTTTCCAATGAAGAATCTTACCTATGTTGACAATTTAAAATAGAAGCAATAACTATCTGCCTCAGATAAGTGCCTGACAATCCATAGGTGTAGTGGCATGGAATGAATAAGTGTGGAAATGAACGCATTTTAAAATATGGATGTGATTTGCAGGAAGAGAAGCACTGAAGAACTCAGGAAGTCTTTCTGCTATTACTATGTCAGGGATTCCAGAAGATTCTATTGGAAGAAAAGTGGCAGTATCATCAATTGGAATATTGAAAAGTAGCCCGCTGCCACTGCAGGGGTAGGTCCTTGTAGTTCACATCAGCTTGATCAAGGGGCCCGGAGACCCACAGCGTGGAGGTTCTCGCTGCAGGGCCAGGAGCTAGCATGATGCAAGGAGAGTGGAAAGAAGAAACCATTCTGGAGCTGCTCCAGAAAGTGAGAGGCTCTGAAACCCAGGTGTGATGCCAAGGGAGATCCGTGGAGACCATGTGACCCAGCTCTCCCCTGACCAACTCATGTGACCGGTCGCTCACAACCTGTGTCCCGGTGCAGTAATTTCCCTGAGACATGGGGACCACATCGCTGGCCTTGCCTAGAATACTTTGAAAAGCAAAACTGCACTGTGAACAATGGGATTACTTTTAGTGACTCCAGGGCAAGGAGAGTCATCAGCGCAGGGGTGAAGCCAGCCTCTTTCTGTTGGGTGTTGTACCTCCTCTCCATCCCCAGCCACGGACAGGGTCTAGAATGGCTCAGCATCTGGTCACTAATCAACAACTAGTGCTGTTTTTACTGTATCTGCATCTGGAAATTAGCCTTTGTGGTCTGGCTGTTAGAGTCCCCATGCCCCGCCTTGCCCACATGGCTAAGCAGGCAAAGACACATCCACTGCAGGCCAGCTTCTGCCAGACTTTGCTATAGTGAAGTGGCCAGCTGAGGGGACCGAAGAGGTCTGCTTCCTGCGGCAGCACTCGCCGGTAACTGAGGAGGGATGGAGGGGACTGGGTGGGGGCAGGGTGGTTAGAATGGTACCCCTAGAGGGGTTGGATCACTTAGAACAGAACAGCCAACATTCAGGAGTGAGGACACCAGAGCCTGGAGCAGCAGGGCCAAGAGTAGGCAGGGCACAGAGGAGGTGAAGAAAACCTTGATCTATTGGCTGCCCGGGGTTTATGGCACCTCTGGGGTATTTGGGACCTCAGGCAGGAAGGAAGCTACAAGGCCCATTTATCCTGGAGGCCCAGGCAGCCTGAAGAAAGCCTGAATGGGACAGGTAGCCAGAGGTGGCTGTCCCTGGGACACACCTAAACTGTGTGTCATTAGAAACACGTATCTGCTTCTCTAAGCCACTAGACAGAGCGGGGTCATTGAGGGTACACTTCTGTGGTACAAGGACATAAGACAAGAGTCAAGAGCTCATGTTCCACCCCTTTCTGGGACCTGGGGATGGAAAGAGACTTCCAAGAGCATATTGGTGAGGAGCCCCTGAACCACTTCCCAAACAGACATATGGATTCTAGTTCCCTCTGAGATCTCTCCCCAACTCTCAACACCGCTACAGCCCAAGCTTCTCCTTGATATCTACTCAAATCCTGAGGCTGAGGTTTGAATCCACCGTCATCTTGTCTTCAGTAGGCATGAGAAAACCAGCCCCCTCCTACACTGGAAAACAATGTTAGCCCACCACCCCTGGCCAAACTTTTCAAAAGATGACCCATTTCCCATCTTTACTTCCAGGCCACGATGGGCAGACTCCTTGGGAGGAATGGGGCTGCTTCCCGCCCTGAGTCCTGGATCTGTCCACTCACATTGTTCCAGGCGCCAGCCAAGACTGGGCCCACATCCCCCCCTGCACCACACCCCTCCCTACACTGCCACTAGACACTTAAGCGTCTTTGTCTGTAGAAATCCAAAACTGCAAATACCACCACAGGCTGGAAACACCCAGCCAAAGGAACACATGTATGAAAGGGTGAATAAAAGCCAAATCCTGTGCACATGTTTCTCTATTTCTCAGCCAGCCTCTTTCTTCGGTGGACTTCCTCTCGTCCGAGTCTTAACAGAGGTGAGCATTTGCCTTGGCTGAAGAAGGAAGCCTTGAGTCTCACACACAATGCCTAAAGACAATGCAAGGGAACATGAAGATCCCCAGACCCTGAAGGGATTCTTGGACATAGTCCAGGTATGCATTCTTAGTTAGGGCCTCTCAAGTCTCCTCTTCTTCCCCCCATCTGGGGGGATGGAGTGGCTGGGAGAGGAGACAAGCCTTGTCTCCTCAACCACTCCACCTCTCTCAGGCCACCCTAGAAACAGACTCGGTAAGAGAGTCCCACCAGTTAGAATGTGCCTCATTTCTGCCTGTCACTCACACCTGTCCTTCCAGTGAGACCGAAAGTTCTGCAGGGTAGGGACTGGGTCTTCACACTTTAGAAAAGCCCAATACAGAAAGCTTCCTTCTAAGGTGACCTTCTGGCCATTCCTGTGACTTATCTCTGAATCCAAGTCAAGCTCTCCATACTGTATGCATAATTCATCAGTGGCTTAGCTCCCTAACCAGCAGAATACCTTGATCCTTGAAATGGTCGAATGAGCCATCCAGCACAAGACTGGGATTACTCTTATCTCTCTGAACATAACATCATCGGACTTGATCGCCAAGGGGCCAGATTTCAGGGAGTCTTTTCCTGTGAGAAGGTAGCAACAGTTATGCATGGTTTCCAGACACTGTTGTGCTCCTCAAGGACAAATGGCAGATCTGGATAGAGCCAGAAAGCTCCCAAGAATTTAATCAAAGGCAGTGAACCATGAGTCTTCCCCTAGGGGTAGTCACCTGAGAGAGCTTTGGTTGTTCTAAATGCAAAGACAATATTAACCTGTTGCTACCAATGGTGTCGAGTTGCATATCTAAATCTGCTCCCTGGGGATATGGTGCCACATTGATCCACCCTGCTAAATACAATTCTTGAACTCAGGCAAAGAAACATTGGTGTTTGTGCAATTGGAAGTGAGGGAGGGTGGTGGAGATTGGGAAATTGTAAATAAATGGAAATTTCTGGCTTGCGTTTCACAGAGTATTCAAGAAGAACCTTAGAATGCAGAATTTACATACATCTAACTAGAATGCAGAATTTACAAGGCTTGATAACTACAGAATGTAATGTAATGTGGGACAGATATGTGCACACTGAGGCAGACTGTTGCATCCTGGGGAACCAATTTGGGAAAATAACAACAGGCTTCTTTGAGTGAGGAAGTTACTGACCGAAAGCGACACTGGATACATTCAGATTGGTATTTTTCAGGGATTTTGAGAAAGTCACTGCACTACTCTAGACCATAGTTTCTTGTTTTGCATAATGGGTGAAATGGACTTGATGAACCTTTAGAATTATTGTTTAAAGTTAGTTCCAATGTTCTGGTGTTTTACTGTGATGTTATTAGGTTGAATTTTCTATTAACAGCTAGAGCCCTTAATAAGAGTTTCCAGGAGAAACGACTTGGATTCTTAGTAGTCTTGAAGTTGCCCAGACTCTGTATTATTCTTGTTTTTTTTTTTTTTTCTGTTATTTTCAGACAGAACCAGGGAGTTTCACGTGTGAGGGCAATGTTCTCTATTTGCTCACAGATTCTGACAAGGCAACAGCAAAGACAGTGACACTTGCTCTGAACATCCTTCATAGTAAATTCAGCAAGGAGGGCTTAGGATCATTCCATCTGGAACCAAGAACTGACTCCTATGAGCCCTTTGACCTTAAGGTTGTTTTCTGTTTATCGTTGACTTGTCTAGGGGTCTACCTCTTATATGTCTTCACACTAATTTTTCCTTCGTCCTTTTTCTTTCTTTCTTTCTTTCTTTCTTTCTTTCTTTCTTTCTCCCTCTCTTGCTCTCCTTCTTTCTTTCTTTTTTTCTTTCATTCTTTTTTGAAGGTGTTTTGTTGGTTTGGTTTTATTCTGTTTTGTTTTTCCAGTTTCCATATACTCCCTGCTTGTTCATGAAGATTATGAACTACATAATCAAGCCAGCCACTTTTTTGCTATCTAGAGCAGAGCTAATAGCATTCATGAATCTTATAGATTCCAAAAGACAGAGCAGACTGGGAAGGTCTATGTCCTTTCATCTTACATTTTGACTTAGACTAAGTCATCACATTCCACAGTCCAGTACGTTCTTTTCTCAACCTGTAAAATCAGAGTGATTTTATTGGCCTTGAGATGAAGGTAGATGGCCACTTTGGGCTTTCTTTGCCTCAAGCCTCTTATCAAGCTGACCATCACTTCCCCCTCTGAAAACACCCAGCTAGTGTGGAGAAAAAAGAAGGCATTAAATAGATGTCTTTAAAACTAATTACTATTCTCAACTATCTTCAATTGATTATTGGGCAAACTTTGATTTCTGTGCCAATAAATTCATTCCATAGTGACTTGACACTTGACATCTTTCCTCACCCCTCCCCCTACCACCCATCTCCAGCCACACCAGCTTCATATTCCTTGTATATGCTGCCATCTCTCATGCCTTCATATTTTTGTAAGTGCTATTTCCTTGTTCTGGAATGCTTTTCCCCCTGCCCCCAGCAGGCTCCATCCTGTCTACCCAAGGAGTTGAGGATCATGCTTCCATGAAGTCTTTTTCAGGCACAGTAGGATGTCCTTCCTATGTATGTAACAATTAAATCACGACTACACTGCGTGTAGCAGGACTTATTCATCATCGTATGTATCCTGCTAGAGGGTAATCACCTGTTTCCGTGTATGTACCCCCTAAACTGTAAGTGCCGTGAGAACCAGAGCTATTCAGTAACTTCCCAGGACCAAGCACAGTTCCCACAACATCATGAACACTCATTATAAGCTTGTTGAAAGGCAAATGAGGGAAGGAAACCTATATGTATAATAATAATATTAATGAGGACACTATTCAAGAGAAGAAAAGCAATAGTCATTATTAGCATCTTAAATGGTAGAAGTGAGAGAGGTGAAGTTTGGGTCACACTCAAGGTCAAGCTGCTGAGATATAGAAGCGATCCCAGTGAAAACTTGACGAGAAGGAATTAGGAAACACTAAATCCACAGGAGTCATGGGGCAGGTAAAAGGTAAAGCATGAGAGTCGAAGCCGAAATCTTTGGAAAATCACTGAGCTGTGAACAGGTCGAGGGTAGATTTGTAACCTAGCATAGAAAAATGAATTGCTGACAACAGGAAAGTGACATGCATGAGAAATTCTGAATTTCGGCTCTGTAGAGCAAAGCATTCTTGGCAATTACAGTATTTTAAATATTGAATTTTTAAAAACCAGAGAAAACTGAAAGTCACCCAAGTTCCAAGAACCATTCACAAGTAATCCACTTACCGCGCTTCTTGCAAATTTAGCCCTGCCCCTAAACTGACTTGGGGTGCTTCCTTACACAGAAGAAAATCAATCTTTATGCCTTTAAGTTACAAATATGTATATATGATATATATGTGTGTGTGTGTATATACATATATATGTGTGTATACATTATATATATGTGTGTGTGTATGTGTGTGTGTGTGTATATATATATATATATATATATATATACATATATATATAATGTTTTTCCAATGGCTCACACCTTCTCAGATGCCCCTACCTCACCCTGCTTTGAAGAAACTGAAGCTGACTGAGTGAGAATACATTGTCACAAAACAGCATAAAGTGAGACACGGCAAGCCAAGCTCATGACTAAAAGGCACCCACTGGCAGACCTGGATACATTTTTGTCTGAAATGGCCCCCTGATCACAATCACCATGTTTTGCTCTATTTTGTATGCCCAACTCAAGAAAAAGAAAAACTTTTCCCCAAAGTCTTTGTTGCAAAAGACAAACTTCTTCTGAGCAACTATGCATAATCTATACGACAGAGATGTTTGGAGAAGGGGGCTCCGTGCCTGGTCACTCTAGGGTTTCTACAAAGCAGAGCATAGGGAAACATTTGCCATTCACTGCTACAAAGCACTTGTCACAGCAGAAATGTAGGGAATTGAATAAATGTTGAGAAATCCGAATGCATTCACTCTTAATCTGGCAACATTTCATCAAAGGAAGAAAAGGCATTTGGGACAAGGGAAGCAAACTGTCTTACCAACACATCTGACCCAGGTAAGCATTGCATCTTTTCCATAATAGACCTCATTAGCACCTTTATCCTCCATCTTCATGATGGAGAAGCACTAAGAGAGGTCCTACTATTATGCAAGTTCTTGCAGCAATGGAAAGGATGCCATCAGGGACCAAATCCCTGAACATATCTCTACTACCAAGAGGGGAAGACCATGGAACCAGGCATGGTGGGATCAGAGGCTCTTGCTGTGCTCCAGCTCTGGGCTGAGAAATGGCCAAGAGGCAGCAGGATGAAGCTCACAGTTTGTAATCCATATGTGACAGGAGATAGAGAGCATCAAGTGAGCAAGTTAAAACCACACTTCTAATCCCCCGGAGTGGTAGGTGGTCTGTCTAGACTTGAGGTACGGAAAAGAGGGTTAAATTTCCACCAGAATTAACTTTTCTTTTCTACAGAGGCGGTGTGGCATTTCTCCCCCTTACCTCATGGATTGCCAGAGTAAGCGTAGAAACAAAAACCCAATCTCTTGGTCCCCAAGAAAGCAGCCAGATCCTTGATGTGGGCAAGACTTTGCACCTTTGGTCCAAGAGTTTGGTTATCCCAGACGAGGGTGCTGAGGCCCTGTTGGTTTTTACGAGTCTATGGGTCAGCTCAGACCGGCTGCCAACTCATGTGTATGCAAGAGCTCTCAAAGAACATAGTTTACTTTAGAACTGGATCCAACAAGAGTAGGCGTGGCAGTGAAATGGGCTAGACACACCAGAGGTGTTGAGCTGCCAGGGCTAATTAAGAAAGATTTGTTTATGGAGCCATGACTTGGAACCACAAGGTCAATTCTCTGATGCTGACAGATTTCCAAGTCAAATTCATGAGGTTGCACACATGTGCACATAGGGTAAGTGCCCCCAGGTGTGGGTGTTTGGGGTCCCCAGGGAGCCCCTCCAAAGCTTTCCTGCTCAATGGCTCACTCAGTGACCACAGAAGGTCAAGCTGCCCTGACCTTCCCTTGACCATTCATCTGTCTCCCTGGTCCCAACACAATGTAGAGCTTTGTAGCAGGGACTTTACAGAACTGGCTAGGTGGGAGCAACCCCCTGCTTTACCAACTACGTTACCTGAGAGCAAATTCCTAGATTCTTATCCTCTGAAGTCCATGGTGGGGAGTGAGATAATGTATGTAATGCACTTGGCATCGACACTCATGGAAGTCAACATGCCCCAAGCATCACCCTTCTTATCTCCTTCCCACCCCCACCCCGTAGGCCCCGCCTCCCTCTAGACCATCCTAAGGGAGACAAGATCTTGTCTTGCCCCCCTTGCGATGCTCTCTTAGTGTTCCTCCTTGTCATGTGTGTCCTCCATGGACCGTCACTCATTTCACTGTGGGTCACTCCCTGGAGCATCAGAAAACAGTCTCCTTAATAAGCGGTCATTGTTTTCATGGAGGAGTTGGGGGGGTGGAGGCAAGGATATGGGCAGGTCACACATCCCTTTACTGTCTGCACCCTTCTTCTTCAATCAATACCACACTAGACGTTACGAGGTTTCGGACTTTATTTGTCTCAGCGATTGAAAGAATGGCAGAAACTGGAGAGTGGCACCATAGTTTCGAGGCCACGTGTCAGCGATTCTGACGCCATTCAATTACACAGGAGAGTTAATAGATCACGATTTTCACAGGGAGGATAAAATGGAAATGAATGCATGATTACATGGAAAAAGGAAATGTTCTTTTCAAACATTTGTAAGAATAATCAGTTATCTCAGTAAAAGAAAGAGAATATAGCAGGTGTCAGTAAACAGCTTATAATAGTATTTCCCATGTGAAGTTTGATCGTTAAGAGACCTAGTCTGTGGAACAGCACAGGAAAAGGGACAAGAAGAGAGATTCAAAGCTCGTGCTAAATATGACTTTTCTCCTTCACAGAAGGTCTCTTGTGAACACACCAATTTCCACCCTTGCTCCTCTGTCCTTGGGTTCACCCCTTCTCCAAAAGTACCTCCTTTCTCAATCTCCAGCTGTGTGGTCCTCTGACTGCCGAAGCAGGTATCCCAACTCCACCAGTAGGATAACCTTCCTGCACCCAGTTTGCCCCCTTGCCCACCTCTGAACAGTGCACTTCCCCCAAGTCTGGGTGTGGGAACCAGGAAAAAGCGCCCTGCAGATGTCCAAGGACAGGGAGAGGGACTATCCAGGTCCAAATTACTGAGCACAAGCACCACACGGGAAGGCCACTGTGGGGGTGGGGGGACTCCTCTGAGAGAGGGCTCCTCTCCTCTGGAGAACTGTATGACCATGTGGTACCTTCCCCCAGGGTTGGTTAGGATGCTTCAGTCTTGCCTCCCTCTCTCCTTCACTCAGAGTCAACCTTGAATTTTATCCGACGGCTTGCCTGGCCCCCTTCCTATTTTCCCTCACCTGGATGTTTCCCCAAATAAAATCTTTACACCGTTAATCCCATCCTGGTGTCTCTCCTCCAAGGCCCTGGGCTGGGCCCTGCTATTCAGCTAGGTTGGGAGCTCCCAGAGAGCTGTGACACTCAGGGACACTGGAGACGCACAGGACGCTTCAGGAAAAGGGCTTTTCCCATCCAATTTGCAGAGCGGAGGCGGAGGCTGAGTTCTGAGATTGAGTGGGAGTTGTGGGTAGGCCTTTCACTCTCCCAGGCAGCCACCAGACAACTGGAGATACACATACGTGCACACAACACAACACAGCACAAACCCAAATGAGGAAAATAAATGGTTTCTTAAGTGTCTTATTCATTTGCAAGGCAAGCACTCCCTGCACAATGAAGCCCGAATGTCTTATTATTATGCACACCAGGTAATTATCTTACCTCCATCCGTCCCCCCCACCCCCACCCCCTCAAAAAGACCCCTTGGGACCCGCTGGAAAGGAGAAAGAGGCCGTTGCTAAGTGACAGAGAGGAAAGGGCTGCTGCGTTCTTCCGTTTCCAGGAATCTTGCTTATAAGGTGCCAGTGAAGATGTTGGACCTGATGGAACGCAGCCTCTTCATAGAAGCAAAGCGATTCGTTTCCTCAGCCTGTCCTGCTCCCCGCAGGCTTTATGAAGAAACGCCGCCCTTGCTTCCCAGTCTGCTGCTTCTCCCCCTGCAGTCACAAAGTCCTCAGGGGTCCTGCACTCTGGACTTGTCCCCTGGCTCTGTCCGGTCTGCTCTGCTAACCCTGCTGCTGTTCGCCAGCATTTACCCCTCTAGCCGCCTGGAGCCTCCCCCCAAACTCTGCACCCGAGCTGGAGGCCCCGAGTGGATAGTGCGTTTTTTTTTCTTTTCTTTTTGAAAAAAATTTTCAAATGTTTTTTAAAATTTATTTTTGAGAGAGACAGAGAGAAAGAAAGAGAGACAGAACGCAAGCAAGGGAGGGGCAGAGAGAGACAGGGAGTTGCAGAATCCGAAGCAGGCACCAGGCACTGAGCCATCAGCACAGAGCCCCACGCGGGGCTCGAGCCCACCGACTGTGAAAAGAAAGTATTCTACTCATGACTAATACTCTAACAGGAGCGGTTGGAATAAAGGACAGGTCTTTAGAGGCCCCTGTCTGATTTAGGAAAAGGCAGGGCGTCCCATTCGCACCAGAAATGGTGGCACATGACGAAAAGTTTGAGAGACAAGAAGCAGACATCAGGGAAAGCTGGAGCCACGTTCTGGGCCCCGAGAGCGGGCACGCGTGGAGATTCAAGGCGAGAGGAGCAAATCGCAGGAACACTGCTGAGTGAGGCGAGCTCTTCCTGGTCCGAACAGAGGAAAGGGGGAACCCGACGTGGGCTAAGCTGGCGGTCTGTGTCAAGGGCTTTGCCCACACCGGCCCGAATCATGCTAACGACCTTTGGGATAGGTGTTATTTTACACAGCCGACCAATGGAGTGGTGAGGACACCGGTCTCTGGGTACTCATTCCATATGTACCCAAGCTTGGGGGTTGAGGGAGGGGACAAGCAAATTCAGGCCTACCTTTAAGGCTTAGGCTCCTCCCAACCATTACCTCCCTAAGGTGAGGGACACCTCAGATGGACACAGTTTCCCCTGCGAGGGAACGGAGAAGTTTGGGTCATTGTCCTGCCTCTGCTCTAGTTAGTGAAAAAGCGGATCTTGTTATACGCCTGAAACTAATATAGCATTGTATGTCCACTGTACCTCAATATTAAAAAAAAGAAAAAGAAGTTCTAGGGACACTTGGGTGACTCAGTCAGTTAAACATCCAACTGTGGCTCAGGTCCTGATCTCACGGTTCTCGAGTTTGAGCCCGCATGGGGATCCATGTTGACAGCTCAGAGCCTGGAGCCTGCTTCAGATTCTGTGTCTCCCTCTCTCTCTGCCCCTCCCCTGCTCGCACTCTGTCTCTCTCTTTCCCAAAGAATGAACAAACGTTAAAAAAAAATTAGAAATAAAAAAGCAGTTCTCACTGTACCCTTTCTGGCACTGTATATATTCTTCACAAAGCACTGAGCTCATCATTTTGAGAATCGGGCAAAGACATTAAAAAGAACTTTAAGATGAAAATATGGCAGATGAAGCAAATGTTTCTTTTTGCTCCCTCCTGAAGTCAACCAAAATGAGAGTTGAGGAATTTTAAACACCCACATGCAGGCTATTTCAGGACGTTTCAAAACACCAGCGATAGAGGGAACGATATTACACATAAATGATTTTGAATGATTTTGAACCAATGTGACACCCGAATCCCCAGTAGCAACATAGGATCCTACCAAACAGCGGAGTGATTCCCCATTGAACTTGTGAGGGGAGAGAAACGATTCTCTACCGAGTCTAAGCTGTAACTCCATGTGCAGGTGGAATAAAGGCCATTTTAGACACACAAGGTTCAAATGTTACTTTTCATGGACTGTACTCTAGGAAGTTACCGGAAGATGCATTTGCCAAAACAGAGGGCAGAAACCCTGAGAGAGGGATATGAGAAATCCCAGACACAGACACCCGGCATGGATGAGATATGGAAAGGCTTGTCCGGTGAGGTGGGGGGCCACCCTGGAGGACATCTGTCCAGCAGCAAGGACAGCCAGGCCTGGGCGATGGCTGCCTCTCAGGGAACACCGTGTCACCCGATGGATCTTAAGAGAGGTTTCATGGTTCTGAAGGAGATTTTCGGGTGGAATGAATAATAGATACATGAAGAGCTAGGTAAATGAGAAAAGTGTTAACATTTACAAGGAAGAGAAGGTATATTTGCAATATGCTACTTGGGGGGTGCTTGGGTGGCTCAGTCTGTTAAGTGCCTGACTTCGGCTCAGATAATGATCTCATGGCTCGTGAGTTCAAGCCCTGTGTCAGGCTCTGTGCTGACAGTGCAGAGCCTGGAGTCTGCTTTGGATTCTGTGTCTCCCTCTCTGTCTGCCCCTCCCCTGCTCACACTCTGTCTCTCTCGCTCAAAAATAAACAAACATTTGGGGTGCCTGGGTGGCTCAGTCGGTTGAGCTTCTGACTTCGGCTCAGGTCATGATCTCACGGTGTGTGAGTTCAAGCCCTGCTTGGGGCTCTGTGCTGACAGCTCAGAGCCTGGAGCCTGCTTCCGATTCTGTGTCCCCCTCTCTCTCTGACCCTCCCCTGTTCATGCTCTGTCTCTCCCTGTCTCAAAACTAAATAAACAGTAAAAAGATAAAATAAAATAAAACAAAATAAAATAAAATAAAATAAAATAAAATAAAATAAAATAAACAAACATTTAAAAAGGTTAAAAAGAATATGCCACTTGGCTCAGCTGTGAACAACATGTAGAGGATGGTAATGATGTCAACACTGGGTATTGAGCTAATAAGACTTTTGATGTAATTGGAGGGAGAGAATGGAGAGAAGAGAAATAGGGAGAAATAGGGCTGATGGAGGGCTAACTCCTCACCTCCCAGATGAGGAAGTCAAGAGAGTCAAACAAAGGAAATCGATACAGTACGAACTCGTTATTTAGAAATAAGGAGGCAAATATTAAATGAATGTCTTTTACCAGCACTGCAAGAGCCGAAAAAGACAGCTCCTAATAACAAACACTGAGTGACTAGGGGCATTTGCACTCAGCATATTCCCTTTTGGGTGGAAGGAAAAGAAGATGAATGTTGGGTTACTACGGTCACCGTCACGGGCATGTGAACATTTTGTTATCCTCTTTCCCACACCACCCCTCCAAACATTTGCCTGAGGGCAGGGGCCTTTCTCAGAAATACTACTCCAAGGCTAATGCTCAATATTTGGACCACAGGATTGCGATTTTTTTTTTTTTTCTGGTGGACAACATTTCCATTTCCTTGACTCTGGCTCTGAGAGAAGGGGGCTTGTTTGGCCAGAGGGACAACACCCTGGGCAGCCCCATGTGTTCCCAAAGCCAGGCAGTAAGAGCCAAGCAGGGTCCGTCTCGAGACTTACTGATACATGACTTTGTCACCAAAATCTCACGCTCTTTGCGAAAAACAAGCACATTGACTTGTTGCAGTTGAATACAGGGAGACTGAGCTGGAGAGCCACAAACACACAAGCCGTCTTCCACCTGTAGGTAAGGGAGGAGATTTCCTGTGTCCTAACACACCATCTTCCTACCCGCCACCTGCTACAGGTGGTGAGATGGGCTGCCCAGATCCTAACTGGGACCGGACAGAGGGACCCTTTGATGAAATATCTTCTTTTGTCTTTGGGCCTTGATTTTCTTGAGAATCCGTGTCTAATGGTAAAATCTGAATGTGTTTCCTACAGAGGAGAAGCAGAAAATCCCATTGTGCTGACAAAAAGGAAAGAGCATTTCTACACAGGTTTCACCACAGAAAGGTTTTGAAGAAGGCCATATGCAGGAGATGAAATGCTTTTCCTCTGAAACACTTACTGCCCTTGAAGATAAGATGAAAGCATATTGCTCTGTAAGAAACTCCAGGTCAAGGGACTTTTTTAAAAAAAGAAATAGAATTCAATGAAGGGAGGATTTTGGTGATTCCATTTAATCCACTAAAAGCTTGTTGAGGACCTTACTAAGTAAAAGGCACAGTGCCAGGCACTTGGGGAGTTATAGAGATGAATAAAACATGGCCCTTTTTCTCAAGAGTTTAACTTTTTGTAGAGAAGACAGCCACAAACACAATGAGGCATAAACGCATGAAAAGTGTCATGAGGAAATAGAAGAGGTTACTTAGGGAAGCTTTACCATGATGGCGATGTTTAGACTGGGTGCTACCAGAAAGGTAGAATTCAACTGGGGGGGTCGTCGAAGGTGGGGAGTGGATGAAGGAGAAATAGTTTGGACGCTGGAGAGCAAAGGTAGGCTTGGGGAGTGTGGAAGACTCAGGGGAAGAATGTTGGTTCAAGAAAAGGTGTGCTGGTAGATGAAGCAGGAGAAAGGTAGATGGGAACAAGATGGCGGAAGGACAGCATGCTGTGCTTGGGATTTTGACCTCGTATCCATTTCCAACTGTGTGACCAACGTGGCTTTGAGGGAGGAGACAGATGCTTGGAATGCCAGTGTGATGGGTCGCTGGAGAAGATGATGCTTGCCGTTTTTCTTTGTTTTAAATGTTCTATCTTGAGGAATTTTGTCATGCTTCACTCACAATTTTGTGTTTACATATATCATTGCCTGTTTTGATACCCTTAGTGCGTTTTTGGCAAATATAAAATTTTTCCTCCTCCAGGACATTGTGGGGGCACATCCGGTAAGCCCAAATCTCACACACAAAGACACACAATGTGCTATTTATGGAGCCCTGCCAGTCACACCAGTCAGAAAGTGCCCTTAAACAAAGACAAGGTGCCAAAAGCCTGCAGCCTTGGCCGGTTCCTCTTTCTGCTAGGCTTTCTAGAAAAAGACATCCTTCAGCAGTGCCTGGAGGCCTTCTTGCCGCTCAGAAAAGCTCCAGACACTGAACAGATTTTAGTCAGTTCCCCTAAAGCAAGTGCTACATCAGTACTAAACAGCAACCAGTATATTTCCCTCTCCTGGCCCTTTGAGATAAGTAGGACATGGCTGCAGGCCGTTTCTGCTAGGTAGACTGGGTAATGACCGCGACTGGACTTGATGTCCTGCCCCTGAGAATGGAAACCTCCCCAAGGCTGCGCACTTTCAACTGAGTGGGTCCTCAGGTGTCTGCCCTCTGCAGGCCAGCATTTGGGCTCTGGTCAGAAAAAGGCTGGACTCAGGGCTCCTGGGTCTCTGCTCTGCTACCCACTCCTCTCCTGAGGACCTGCTCTCTTACAGGTTTTACTCATGAGCAACACAGGAGTGCGCGAGGCTGGTGAGGTCCTCAGGTAAAGAGAATAATCTTTCTGGCCTGTGGGTAAGGCGTTTTGCTGTTCTCTCTTGTCTGTGTCTCTGTAAAGGAGGCAGACATGTATTTTTCTAACCCTCATGTTACTTATTTATTTATTTTTAAAATTTATGTATTTTATTTTTGAGAGAGAGAGAGAGAGAGGGAGCATGTGAGCGCACAAGCAGGGGAGGGGCAGAGAGAAAGAGAGAGAATCCGAAGCAGGCTCCATGCCATCCGCACAGAGCCTGATTCGGGGCTCGAACTCACAAACTATGAGATCATGACCTGAGCCGAGATCAAGACTCAGACACTAAATCAACTGTGCCACCCAGGTGCCCCTCTAATCATTTTAGATGTGAGGAAACAGAGGCTTAGCAAGACCAGTTCCTATAGGGCCTTGAATGGCCTTCCCAAAAAGATCCTGGTGTTGGCAGTTGGCCCTGGGGTTGAGACAGGCTTCAGTTGCTATGTGAACTTGGCTGTTCTGATATTTTTGATCGCTAGATACCAGACCAGCATCCTGAAAAGTGTTGTACCCCCATCTTGTCAGGCAGTTTCCTTCTTGGAATGGAAGAAGAGGTTCCCAGATTCACAAACCCCCTGCATTGAAAGAGAATCTGGTGGGGCACCTGGGTGGTCGGGTTGGACTTTGGCTTGGGTCATGATCTCATGGTTTGTGGGTCCAAGCCCCACATTGGGCTCTGTGCTGACAGCTTGGAGCCTAGAGCCTGCTTCAGATTCTGTCTCCCTCTCTCTCTCTCTCTGCCCTTCCTATAGCTCGCACTCTGTGTGTCTCTCTCTCAAAAATAAATAAATGTTAAAAAAATGTTTAATAAAAATAAATAAAAAAGAAAAAGAAAAGGACTCTGACTTGCCCACATTTCCCACGTGTTCTCCCCTCAATGACATCCACCCAAACACTTCAGCCTCCTTAGTCTTCTGAAAAACATGGCCCTGGGAGCCCAGCACTCCAGAGGTGCTCTCCAGCCAACCCAAGTGAGATGGACCATTGCCTCCTTCGTTGTAGACATCATGCTCTTATTAGCACCCATTAGAACTCATAGGGTGATTCACATTGAGCTGGAGATGACTTTTGTTTTGTTTACAGATGCTAAATAATCCATATATCCCCCCCCACACACACTGCCTGCCCTTGAACGGCTTGTTTTCAGTTGACCACACGGATGATATGTGAAGGAACTGGGACTCAAATCCAAGACCCTAACTCCACTGTGCTGGGGAGGCATAAATATTAAACAAATCACAAAGCTCCTTCTCCAATATCCTCCCTGCTCTTTGAGCTTCCAGGAACTAAGCAAGGAACTCGGTAAGCCTCAAGGAGCCAAGAAGTCGTCTCCTCAGTGCCTGGGGCAGAGCCCTGGGCTTGAGAGTGAGAGTATACATCCGGGTTATACAAAGTCTCCTCTTCCCTTTTTTTATTTTTATTTCTTTATTTTTTTAATGTTTTATTTATTTTTGAGACAGAGAGAGACAGAGCATGAACTGGGGAGGGTCAGAGAGAGAGGGAGACACAGAATCTGAAACAGGCTCCAGGCTCTGAGCTGTCAGCACAGAGCCCCACGTGGGGCTCAAACTCACGGACCGTGAGATCATGACCTGAGCCGAAGTCGGACGCTTAACCGACTGAGCCACCCAGGCGCCCCTTCTCTTCCCTTTTCTTAAATTTCTTTTCTTTTTGAACCATTTGGGTTTGGTTGTTTTTATATATATAAAACAAGAACTCCTGCAAAATAAAAACAAAGACAAAAACGTGGGCGGCTCACTATGTATCAACATATATAAAAAAATAAATATATAAAAATGCATCCTTGAGAAAGGCGAAATAGATATAGGTCATCTTACCACTTGCGCAGAGAGGATGTCTGGTGGACGGAAGTGATGAATACGAATAGGGCAAGGAGCCGCTCAAGAGCCCCCGGGGAAGCTTCCACAGAAATCCTGCTTTGCATTCTGAAGACTCAGCATCCCTGCTTTCCAGACCTCTCTCCCCAGCAAGGAGAGAAGACAGAGGGCAGCCTCCAGAAGACTCTCTCCTTGCACTTCTCAAGAAGAATCTCAGACCCCAAGTCAGCACACATCTTTCTCCCCTAACTCTTACTGTCCCTGGTCAATACTTTGTTTTTTGTTTTTTTGCCACTTTCGTCCATGAACATGGCTCTCTCCCTCGCTGACACAAAGTTCCCGGGAAACCTGTTCTTGATCGGAGTCCTCAGTCCATCCTCCACAATTGCTCAAGCTCCAAAGCTATAGAGCTTGATAGCTCGTCCATAGAATAAATGAATGATTAAGCCTGAGTGTCCTTCCTTTGCCTCGTATAACCTTGTATAACGTTGGATGCCTCCTCCCCTGCCAAGCACTACCATCCTCCAAAAGAAACTTTCTTGGAAGACTTTCAGGCGGTGTGCTCGAGATCAGGCACAAGCTGTATGTGGCATCTGTAGTTTTCCTTCTTCGGCTGCCTCGGCACCCCAGCAGTGACGTCATATCCACAGAGCACTCCATGCCTCCCTACTAGGGGCCATCATGCACTCCGTGCCTTCCTACTAGGGGCCCTCATGCATTCAGCACCTTCCTACTAGGGGCCACCGTGCACTCCGTGCCTTCCTTCTGGGGGCCACCATGATACACAGGGCCCCCCATACCATGCCATGAGCTAAGGACAACGCTGAGTGTCCCACCCCCAACAGTGGTCATGGCCATGCCTCTATTCTGAAGACCAACAGTGACTAGTTTGTTACATAGTCCGGCCAACGTTCTTCCCTTAGGGCTACGGCCCCTGTGGTATCCAGTAGACTCTTGGAGGATACCCTCACCGCTCTCTCGAGCATGTACAGACTTGCCGGAACCCCACAGAGCATGCAATTCAAGCCAAGACAGCTGACCAGAGAAGGAAGGGATGGTGGATGACCTTGCCTTTCATACTCATCTGTTTGGGGAGCAGGTCTGGGTTGGGGACATGGCAGGACAGAGGACCAGAGTCATGCCAGAAATGTTTGTAGAGGGAAGGGCTTCAATGTTGCAGCGACACCGGCCTTTGCTTTTCCAGGGTTTCTCACACCAATGTCTCAGACACTTTGTTCTAGATTCTCGGTTGCTCACAGGTGTCCCCATAAAATCAGAAGTCAAGACAAATGAGTTTGCATGTTTTCAGCTGGTCACCCCTGTGCTCACTGAATGCTCTGGGGAAGGGGGGAGGGGTGGGCAGGTAGAAAATTCCCCTTGCGCAGATACCGGGCAGGTACTTTTCCCAGGCTCACATATTTGTGAGGCTCAGCTCCTGAACTCAGGCGCAAACCCAGGCTCTGGAAATTGCCAACTTCTGCCATGACAAAGCACAAGTATCCTGGGCCAGTCCTGTGACCTTGAAGTTGATGCCTTTCCACCACATTAGCTGATGTGACGTGAACAGTCCTTTTCCACCCTGGTGACCAGCCTGTCCTCAATACATGGCTCAGAGATTTACCCACAACTAATACTGTCGCTCAGCCTTCAGTACCCATAGTGCCTATAGGACCATAAACCCCAGGCCCTCCCAGAATATCTCAGAACTTGGACCCCAAAGAGTGGGTTTCACTGGCCTTCCAGCCAGGCCCCTGCTGTTTCTTGGATCCCACCGTGACCTTGGGTGTAGGTAATGAGGATCTCATTCAAGGGGAGGAAACGTGCTTTAGAATAAGGGCCCCAAATTTCAGGGTGACAGCCTCAGGGAACTTGGGTAGTAGGAAAAACACTGAACTTGGAGCCAGGAAGTCTGGGTTTGAGGTCTGCCTTTGCCACGTCATAGCAGTATGACGTTGGGGTGGTTACATAATCCTTGAGTCTCAGCTTCCTCATTTGAAAAAGGGACAAATTATAATTGCCTTATTTACACAATATTGTGTACAAGTTCCTTGCTAAGTGCTACATAAACATCACTTAGTATTATTATTATTATCATGTGTAATACTAAGATCAAATTTAACCAGGGAGTAGGAGATCCTGGTTTGAGTCCTAAGTCCTCCACCGATGCACAGCAGAGGCCACACTATGCTTTCCCCAGCTGGGATGTGAGGATGGGGACAACTGTCGCCAGTGGCCCCAGGGACTGCCGGGGGCTGTGGAAATGGGGGTGGTGGGTGGCTGGGATGTTCTTTGGAGATTAAAGAACACAAACAGGGCCTGACCTAGGCTCAGGTAGTATGATATAAGGCTGTTGCTACCCTCAGGTAAAAGAATCCCAGCAATGAGCTCTCCTCTTTGAAAAAGACTTAGCATTGCTTTATAACACAACCATCACAGTAGCTTCCCTTTATCTGTCTCATCCAAAAACACTTTCATGACCCTTATGTTATGTGGTCATCCAAATAAAGGAAGGTAGCTGCAGAGAAGGGCATGTGATGACCCCGGCCTCATGACCCGAGGCTAGGTTAACAGTCTTGTCCTCATTACCCGAGCAGCCCTGGTGTCCTGGAAGACAAATGATTTGAGCATGGGCAATTCTTGTTCCCACCTTTATTTGTGCAACCCCACCCCTTTTCCTCCTGACCTCACCCATCCTCCCTGGCTCATTAGACAGAGGCTATGAATGCCCACTGCTGTAGTCCTATCTTGGCCCGCAAATCCTTCAGCAGAGGAGAAAGAGCCCACCCAGCCACTCTCACTAACAGCTTTGGGGCTTGGTTTCTTCTTTTACAAAAGGACACTGGGGCAAATGATCATCAGGTTCTCTTGAGATAACGGGAAGCTTAAAACTGCCCAGTAAGTATTTTCTAATGTTACTACAAAAGGAAGTAGGGTGATCTTCTTCTGTGTCCCTGTAGAATTTGACAGATACTTCATATGACTCTCCAATCCCCTAGCAGGTGCTTCCACCATCAGACAGATTTAGGGCAGCTCATCCAAAACCCACCATCTAGTAAGTGACCATGTCCCATGACCCAATAAAAATCTCAACATTGCCAGAGTGTCAGGGGAAGAACTGAGCATCTGTGGTCAGGGAGAGGGGGAATGCAGGGAGGAGAGAGTCTGAACGCACTCTAGACAAAGCCTAATACCTTTGGGTCTTCACACAAAGAGTGATGGATGTATGCGAAGAAAATAACAACCCCAAGTGCACTGTGAATCAAGCATTTTCTAGGGGAAGGGCAGCAGACTTCAATATCTTAGTCCATTGACTATGACCTTCCTTCTTGTTCAATAGCCAAGACTAATAACCACCCAGTCTACCTACAACTAATGCCCTTTACTGGATTCCAGGTGCACTTAGCAATGTTCCAATCATTATATGGCTTCCCATGTAGGTCTCTCCCTGTAGGGAGAAATTCGTTGACCATGCCGTCTGTGAGTTCTAGTTTCTGGTGTTCACTGAGAATTAATAAGTTAGCATTTTTGTCTAGACATTAGGAAGCTAGATTTTAATGGGTGCCCTTGGGAGATGGCTGTGCTTGCAATCAAGTGACTGAATTTGCAAGGACCTTGACAGATGTTCTAAGCTTTGTCACTTTTTGGGGTCTCTGGAAAGGCAGAGATCTGTCCTCCTCAACGGAGATTCAACCTCACAGGAGACGCCCAACCATCACCATTAGCTGTGTTCTCGTTCTATATACACTTGTATAACTATTTATTATTTATTTGTTACCATGAGGGTAGGCCCCTCTGTAGGCAGAGAATATAGCCTCATTCATCATTGCACATCCAGAACTGGCACAGAGCCTTCTGCATAGCAAGGGGTCAGCAAATGTCTGCAGAATAGATTATTAAAAATGAATGCAAGACTTGAGTATAAAGAGGGTGAATTAAAGAAATGCTTCTACTTTTGTTCTCCCCTGAAACCCCAATAAAATAACAATTTTAGAAAAGGCATTAACCCTCAAGGGTAAGAAGACTGGACAAGAGAAAATAACAACAACATTTTTGAAAACCAGAAAACAGATGTGTTCTATGCTTGTATAGGAAAAAAAAAACAGGAAACAGCAAATTCACCCTTTAGAATCCCAAAAGATTTAGCTATCTATAACACTGTCTACCTCCAGAAGTTGGGGTAGGAGATGAATGAAGCAGCTCACACAAGGAGGGTTCATTGAGGCTGTTCAGGAAAGACAGTAGTTAGATTTCCAGATCCCCTCTCTGCATAGGCCCAGGCAAAAACAAAAACAAAAACAAAAACAAAAATTTCTCCTGGCCCTCTCTTGCACTGGTCTAGAGATTTATTCCTGGAAATGGTAAAGTAAATGGCCCCTAGACAGAGGGACACACGGCACCATTAAAGATGGGCTTATCATACCCTGAAAAAAAGAAGAACTAAGTAAACATATGCATAGTAGATAGCCTCCAGTTCTCTTCCCCAGCCTGACTTCAGAGGCTAGCAGTCAGTATCAGACACTCCAAACAGGAGATTGAAAGAGTTGCTCCTGAAAACTCAGATCACGTCCTAAAGAGAAACTGCTATCAGGGGTTCCAGCGAAATGGCCCAGCCAGAGTTTGTCAACACCATCTTCTGCCCCAGAGCTTCCTCTTAGCAGGTTACCCGATATCCAAGGAGCTAAAACAGACAGACACGTAAAAGCCTCTTGGAGGAAGTGGGGACCAGGCAGGAAGAAGAAAGCTTCAAGTAGAAAGAATGCTACCCTCAAGAAATGAAGCTTAAGGGACACCTGGGTGGCTCAGTTGGTTTGGCTCAGGTCATGATCTTACTGTCCGTGAGTTTGAGCTCCACGTCCGGCTCTGTGCTGTCAGCTCAGAGCCTGGAGCGTGCTTCAGATTCTCCGTCTCCCTTTCTCTGCCTCTCCCCTGCTCATGCTCTCTCTCTCTCTCTCTCTCTCTCTCAAAAATAAATAAAGATTTAAAAAACTTTTAAAAAAGAAAAAGAAATGAACTTAAGAGAATAAAAATGGGGGGTTTTGGAAATTAAAATACAATAGCAAAACCCAAAATCTCAATGGATAGTTCAAAAGACAAAGTTGAGGAAATCTTCCCGAACACAGAGCAAAAAACACAAAGAGATAAAATTGGAAGAGAAAAGATAAAGAAATATGAGGTTTCTGAGGTCCAATATCTAAGTGACAGAAATTTCAGAACAAGAGAATGGGGAAAACAGAAGAAGAAAATCATCAAAGAAGCATTGCAAGAAAATTTCCCAGAATGGAAGGCAATGATGGAACGGTCTGCCTAATGCCCAGGACAATGGATATAAATAGTCCCACCACAAGTCACATCATTGGGACACTTCAGAACACTACAGGCAAGGAGAAGATCATGCTCATTTTCAGAAAGGAAAAAGAGGACATATAAAAGGATCAAAAATGAATCTGGCTTTGGACATCTCAACATCATCAAAAGATGGAAGGAAAATTAAGACATCCCTGTAACATTCTGAAGGAAAATGGTTTCCTTTTTTTTAGTTTATTTATTTATTTTGAGAGAGAGAAAAAGAGAGAGAGAGAGAGAGAGAGACAGAGAGAGGCAGAGAGAGAATCCTAAGCAGGCTCCACATGGGGCTCAAACTCGTGAGCTTTGAGATCATAACCTGAGCTGAAACCAAGAGTCAGATGCTGAACTGACTGAGCAACCACCCAGGGGCCCCTCAAGGAAAATGATTTCTGATTTAGAATGCCATACCTGGCCAAGCTGTCAATCGAACAGAATAGAGATATTTCAGATATGCAAAGTCTCCAAAAAAAAAAATGTACCTCACGTGCTCTCTTTCCCAGGACAGAACTGTAGAATATTTTCCTCCAAAGTGAGAGAGTGAACCAAGAAATAAGCAAACAGGAGACTCAGGAAATGGGGTGCAGTAAGAGAGAGTGGAAGGGACAAGAGACACCCCCAGCAGAGAGGGCCACCCATGTAGACCAAAGGGAGCACAAGACTCCAGAGGAGAGTTCCCCAAGGGATGAAACCAACAGGACACCTGATGTATCTGGACATTTGTTTTTTAATCTTTTAAAATTGTTTTTATTTTGGGACATCTTGAGAAGAGCTTGAAAGCGTAGGTGGAAATTTTTTCACTGAGGTTGGTGATAAGAGCCAACCAAGAAGAGTTAGTGATGCCAGGGAAACCCAAAACTTGTGAGAGATTGAAAAAGTAGTCTGACTGCATAGATCAGCTACAATCCAACCAGAATTTTACAGACATATGAGTATTAACATGGACTGTCTGATGGAAATTCTGACAAAACTCCACTGGGAAGATGGGAAATGAGAAGGGAGAACATATGTGGTAGAGGTGGGGGAGGAATGGGACCAAAGTTCCATCTTAGTGTTCCATCCAACACTTCTGGGAAGTTGGAGAGACTCTAAAACAGAAGCATCTAGAAGTATTACTACAAATGTGTCATTTAGAGATGTGTGGTGAAACCAAGGAGAAAAAATAACAGAGATGAAAGTAGGAGTGTCTGCAGGTTGGGAGAGGGGGGAGGAGGAGGGGGCGGCCTGGCTGTTTTCCTAACTATCCAGAACATATGCACATGTGCTTCGAACATACGCACATATTACTTTAATAAAACAAAACTAAAGATGAAAATGAATGAATGCCTAATTGTTCGAGAGAGAGAGAGAGAGAGAGAGAGAGAGAGAGAGAGAGAGAAAATCTCTTCCAACCACTAGATGGTGCTATTGGCCACTTGTGAAACCGGCCTGGGAAGGGCCCCGCTGGTCAGGCATTTCCAGGGAGTTTTCCATAAAGCAGAATGAGATTTTATCAATAAAATTAGGAAAAAAAATTAAATTGTTTATCTTCTTTCATCTTCAAATATCATCCTTCTTCATGGACCTGGATGAAAAAATCATTTGCCTTCGGTGGTGTGATAATTGAAAGCGCAACGCTGGGGACAAAATCCAGAACCTTCTAGCTTGTTGAGTGCCCCACCTTCTAGGAGCACAGATGCTGATTCAATAAAATCAACTGTGCAGCCAATTGTGGTAAATATCTCTCTCGGGCACTGGGGCCTGGACTCATGGATAAGAGGAAATTCAGGAACTGGAAGCTTGTTTTAGGAAAGCCTAAGAGCCAGGTGGTGCTAATGTGAGAAATCAAAGAAATTCAAAGAAAACTGGAGTTGGGATCCTCCAGTGACAGCTGGGATACTTATCTATTCAGGAAGCAGAGACATAGGCATGGAAATCAGGCATGAAGAAAGGCCTATTTAATACATTCTGCAATTACTAATGACACCTCGATAGCCTGATTGATGTTGTTTTTTTCCCCCCCTTAGTTCTGTTTCCCTTGACTCTTCTGGATCCGTGGTCTGCAGGAACTGTGGGTACACATTTCTTACCCTCTGCTGTGCTTGAGCACAAGACTTCCTAAGATAAGCACCACTAAAGAAATATTTTATTAATGAATGAACCTGATACACCAACCACAATGTTTTCCTGCCCCTCATCCTTTCAGCGTGGTGCAGCCCCCCCCCACCCCCACCCCCACCCCCAGAGCTACCCTCCAGCCATCTTGTCCTGCTCTGGATCCTCCCCCTCCTCCTCCCTCAAGCCGGATGTGAGCCCAGTCCCCAGCTCTGGCTTCTTGTCCTCTCTGCAGATGACAGCCGGAAATCTGCACTTGGGTCCCTGACTCCTTCCTCAACTCAGGCCTTCAGTCCTTCCTCTTCTCAGACAATTTTCTTTAGGAGATTTGTCAGCCTTAAGTTAGCAGGCACCTCATCTACAATCAAACTCTGTGTCTCTCTTTCCCCGGGCCACCTGCGCCTTCCCAGGAGCCACACATACATCCAGTAAGCATTTGCTGAATAAAAGGCGTGACGCCGGACGCTGGGAATGGAAGGATTTGAAACCCCAAGGTCCCCACCCCCAAGAAACTTGCAGATTGTAGGTAGAGGAAGAAGACAGATAAAGGAACTCCCAGCACCCCGCGATCAGGGCTTTAGCGGAGGGAAGCGGAAGGGGAACGGTGCTCTCCTGATCCCAGGGGAGTCCGGGAAGCCTACTTGGCACAGCTCAGCGACAAGCCATCCAGCTCCACCCTCTCTTCTCCCCGCTCCCCAGATGCTACCAGGCACTGGATCTGCTGAGTCTGCCTCAGCTGTGTTTTCTACCGCGTGTTCTCTCGCCGACCCCAGCGTGCGTAGGCATCACTTAGGGATTTTGTTCGAGTGAAGCTGGTCTCTGAGCAGGACTGAGGTGGAGGCTGGAGTTCAGTAGTTCGTACAAGCTCCCCGGAGTGGGGCTCCTACCGCTGATCTGTGAACACCCTACGGGTCTTGGGGTTCTTTCTTGCGACCACCAAAGCCCAAGCGTGCACCCCTGCCTCTGACCCCTAGACAGTGCCATCCGGCAGCCCGCACCCACCCCCCCCCCCCCCAACCATAGTGCCTATTTAAAAGAAATGAGATCAGATTTAAAAGTCATTTTGTTACTCGCAGTAGCCACGTTTCACACGTTCAACGACCACACGTGCCGTGTTATAGAAGCACAGATACGGAATGTTTCCTTCGTCGCAAAAGTTCCGTTGGGTGGCGCTGCTTACTCTCTCTGCACCTAGACTGGTCACTGGCGGAACTAGTTACATACGGCCTGGTGCCCTCACCAGACCGTAAGCTCCTTGAAGACAAACTCTGTGTCTGTCTTGCCATTTTTCCTATCCCCAGAACCTAGCCCGTAACCGTTTTCTCATTTGACAAAACTTGATTCGTCGCCTACTATGCACCAGCAGGTGGGACCAGTGGAGCTTGTAGGGGTGAAAAGCACGAACACGACCTCTGCGCCAGCACAGGTCCCAAGATCGGTGCTCAGTCATCATTCGCTGAAAGGAATACACGAATCAGTTATGTACCAAACGCCTCGGGGAAAATCTTCGTGAGAAATGACTTTCCCCTATTTCTCCCCGACTCAGAAATCTTCACTGGTCACCTCCCCTCTGCCGAAGCAAGTCCACGCTCCGTGGCTTGGGACACAAGGCGCTTCCGAGAGGCACAGTTGCAGCCAGTATGGCTGGTGCGTTGGTGTGCTAGAACCGCCGTAGCAAAACACCACACACTGAGGGGCCTGAGCAGCAGATTTACTTCTCACGGGTCTGGAGGATGAAGTCCAAGATCACGCGGCCAGCACGGCTGGTTTCTCCTGAGGCCTCTCTCCTTGGCTTGCCGACAGCTGTCTTCTCTCTGCGTCCTCACGTGGCCGTTTCTCTGCGTGCACCCCACCCCCCGCCGGTGTCTGCGTGCCCCAATCTCCTCTTCTTATAAAGACGCCAGGCAGACTGGATCAGGGTCTATCCCAACAGTGTCATTTTAACCTAATCATCTCTTGAAAACATTGTCTCTAAATACAGCACCCCTGGGGGTATACTGGGGGTTCAGGCTCCAACATAGGAATCTGGGGAGTGGGGTGGGGGACACCATTCACCCATAACCGTTAAGAATATGATTTTGGAATCTCACAAAGCTGGGTTATGAAAGTCACTATTAATGACTGTGCCCATAAGAGGACACTTGACTTGTCTGAGCCTCAGTTTCCTCATCGGAGAAATGATGATGATACTACCTTCCCCTGGGGTCTTAAGATGAAAGCATCTGCTTATGTGGACTGCTTAGCTGAGCTCAGAGGTAATAGGCACTCAGCTCATTACAGTCACTTGACATCAACCCTCCCTCACACTTTCCCTGCCCTATCCCCTGACACCAGTCCCTCCCTCAGGTCCCTGACACACACACACACACACACACACACACACACACACACACACACGTAAGCCTTGCCTTCCCGTGCCTTTCTTCATACAAACCCTACTCCCCTCCATATTCAAAGCCTAGTCTTACTTCAGGGCTCACATCAGATGCTCCTTCGGTCCTTAGGCAGATGTCAGCTCTCAGCTCCGATTCTCCAAGCTTGGTTAGCATTACCCTCTGTTCTACACCATCATCCCATCCAATTAGCACCTATGAAGTAGAACCCAAGTTGTTAATTTGTCTGCTAACTTTTCCTGCATAGAGGCTGACCCTCCCAACTGAATGGTGAGACATCGTAGATCAAAGCCGCCATTATACTTATTAGCTTTTCTCACAGCACATATCAATGTGCTCAGAAGAGTTTATGAGTGCAAAAATACTGATATATGGGCAATATTCACTGATTGAATAAGTGTGTGTGTGTGTGTGTGTGTGGTCTTAGCATAAAGAAATCATGAGAAAGAAAAACACCAAATTCAGGCTATTGATTCTCTCTTGAGGGATGAGGAGCTAATCCAGGGTGGGTTCACAATCTCAGCAATCTTGTGTTTTGCTGTTTAAACTGGGTGGCATCTTCACAATTATCTGTGATACTATTCTCATACCATTTTGAATTCTTAACTATTTCAAGTTAGTACTCATTAGTCGACACATGTCTGTTGTTGCTAGGTTGACTCATTAACATATCCAACTAATATGTGAGGAATTCTTCTGCCATGAGTGAAAATACTTACAATATTTGTCTTAGAAGAGTTTTAGTTAGGACTTCAGAGTAGAGCTCTTTTAATTAATATTTTAGGTGGCCGGAAATATTTATGAGACATTACCAGCCTCATAAATGCAAATCGAATTTCTATAAATAGGAGAAAAGATAATTTCCTGTGTGTCATATTCTAAAAAGAAAACTTTAATTGTGATTCACCTCCCACTCAGTGAAGGCAGGTAAGAGAAGCTGATAAAGGTGGACAGAGGCAGTACTCTAATTAACAGTGATAACACCCTTGAATTCTCAGTGCTTTCAAGTACTGCCTCATCAATTTTTGGACACTGAAAGACGCACCCAGCATCTTCCAAGCCCCCAGAGCCATTCTTCAATTGTATCTCTTATCCTCAGATGTTGCCCGGGCTCTCTGGGAGACTTGGGCATATGGAAAAGTGAAGGCTCACCTAAATGTGCAAAAACCAGTCAGGACGAGAACCCCCATATCTCTGATTTTTCAGATCCAGACCAAGAACTGGACCCAGGTTTTCTGTCCCCTGGCCCAAGGTCCCATCGCTGTGAGAATATTTACAGAGCAACATTTCCCAGACCACCCTATGTTTTGCCTCAAAGTCAGCCAGTCTCTCCCCATTTGGCAGAAGAAATCCCATAGTTTTTTACGCTGGATCCAAAAGCAACAGTTAGGCTCATAGGCTCACAGGCTCTCATAGGCTTGGTAAATGTGTATAAAGGATGTCATCCAGTCCACAGGGCTATACAGTCAAGGCTTCTCCCAAGAGCTAGGAAATTAAGGAATTAAGAACTGTCTTCTCAGAGTGTTAAACTATTAGATCAATGTGTAATGAATGAGCAGGAAGACAGGCTAAATCCCCCAAGGGGACTTTGAGATTTCCTACTCAGTGAGGGTTAATTGCAGCCGCACTGAATGACCCTGCTACAGACAGAGAGGAGGGGGGCGTCCAGCATGTAAACCCCGGCAGGGACCCTCCGTGCTCTAACTCTGGGTAGTGGGACGTGTGCACGTTGGCTGCTGTATGCCACAACAGGAGCCCCCGGGGGGGTTGCCCTCATGGCTCCCAGTGCCATGTCGCTGTCACATTGCTGTGCTCTCACAGGAGAGGAATGACTTGGTGCACGCCCCCCCCCCCCCCCCCGCCCAGTCCCACTAACAACCGATTGTCTCCTTGTGATTTAATAAACCGGCTTTCCTGTTGTTGACAGTGTTCACTTGATACATATTCATTGAGCACTGGTGCTAGGTGCTGGGGACTCAGCAGAGAACAAGTCAGTCACAGTCATTGCCCCAGCAGAGCCTACAGTCTCATGGACACCGGTCTCACACCCTTGATCAAGTGTGCCTGCCGGCAGAGAGGAGACACGCTCAGGGCCTGGAGCAGGGGTGCCGAACCCCATAGGCTGGGCTGCCCTGAATGGACGGTCCTCAGAGAAGCCTGCCGGCGCCTCCCCAGACAGCAGGCCTCTCTGCAGGGGATGGCCCATCTGCAGTTGCCTTTCCTGCAGCTCCCACTAATTAAAGAATAAACGCATGCAATCAGTCCTCCAGGCAGGGAGGAACCCCAAAGGGCAGGCAGTGGCTCTACTCCGCCTAGGTGTGCATTCAGCTTGGGCTCTAAGTCGATGGGAGACTTCTCTGAGCGGAGGGAGCATTTCCCCTTTCCTGCTATCCCTACCCAGGCCCAGGTCACATGTCCCCGGAAAGGCCGGTTAGACGGTGAGCAGAGAGCCCTGGGATCAGAGCAGACCTGTTTCCTGTCTCTGGACGGGACCACTGCCCTCACTGCGCCCACAGGAGCGGGAGGGCGAGGAAGCAACAGCAGCGAGGTGACTGAGCAGCCCGTCCAGGGCTCTGATCCAAGATTTCTGCCCTTCTAGTTTCTTCCTTTCCTCTGCTCCACCGCACCCACTCAGCACGCGCGCGCTCACACACACGCACAGGCGCGCTCACACACAGGCACACGCGGCGCTCACACATGCACATGCAGGCGAGCTCACGCACATGCACACGCGGGAGGGTGCGCGCGCGCACACACACACACACACACACACACTTGCACAAGATCTCCATCCTTTGCTTCTCTGCACGGCCAGAAGCACCCCCAGTACCACCAGCCCGGACGCGGCAGGGAGGGGGCGCGAGGGAGGGGACAGCTGTCCGCCCCCTCTCCTCGGGTGCTCTCCGCACCTCCCAGATCCGATTCATTCAGAACCGCTGCGTCCCGGCCCGCCCGGGAACCCCGCCCCACCCTCCCGCCCCTCCCGCCTTTGCCCGGGGCCCTTTAAGTGGGTTATTACACGTTACACAGAGTCCTCCGTCCTGGGGCAGAAGGGGAGGAGAAGCGGGGGAGAGAAGCGGGCGGAGGTAGGAGAGGGGGGAGAGACGGAGGGGAGGGGGGAGCGCGCGCGAGAGAGCGAGAGCGTGAGCAGAGCCTCCGGCTGCCGGAGGAAGGGAGTGACTGAGGGGCTGGCGCGGGAAGGGACAGGATGGCTTAGCCTCTGGCCACAGGACCCCACGCCAGGGAGAAGCTCTAGGTGGACTCCGAGGCTGTGGTAATGGCTGGGGCTGGAGAGTCCCCGCGAGGGCCCTGAGCGCCCCTGCACCCAGAAGTTAGCATCAGTGGGACTTGGAAGCTCCCATCTCAACAAGTAAGTTGCCTTCTTTTCCTTCTGCATTTTTAACCCCCGCCACTGGTTCTGGAAGGCTGGATGGGTACCCTCAAGGTGCCCCTTGCCCTGGCAGTTAGCTTTTGCCAGGCATCTGCCACTTTGGGAGCCCATGGGGACTCAGTGGAGGGCTGAGGGCCGGTTTAAAGTTCAACCAGGAAATCCGAGCTCCCCAGAGCCGGCAGGTGCCCCGGGCATTGGGAGTTCAGTCTTCAGAGGGTTGTAAACATCTCAGTGCAGGTGCTGCAACAGGGTTACCTGGGGAGGGGGAGGGGGAGGGTCCCCAACCCCCCCCCCCCCCGCAGTGGAATGAGAAGCCAAGGCAGGGTGGGGGCATCATCTACCCGCCCCACCCCCACCCCCTCCCCGGGGTGAGGGTTCTGCCTTCATACCCGGGTGTAGAGGGCTGGGGGGAGGCGGCCAGCTCCCTCAGCCTTTGACTCTCAGCTGACTCTTGCTTTCTTTTAAGTCTGGCCACATTGGAAACGTGGCCTTGCTCTTTCTGCCCTCCTTGCCGCCTGGTCACTTCCTGGAAGCTGGCAGGGATGGCTCCTGGGACCAGGTCTGGCCCCCAAAGTTCCAGGGCCTACCCTAAACACCAGGTCGGGGAAGGCTAGCCCAGCACCTGTTCTGAGAGCCCTCTGGAACACCAGAAGATCAACAGGCACATGACTGTTTGCTCTGTGTCAGAATGGGCCAAGCGCTTTGCTCTCTTTTGATCCTTTTAACAGAACCAATATTCACATCTGCCTTCTCCGGCTGAGAAGCTGCAGCTACGTGGGGCTGTGTAACTCGCGGGAGGTACCCAGCTCACAAGTGAGATTCTCACCTGGGCCTCACTCCAAAATGTACCTTTTTCTCACCGCTAAGCTAACCACATCATAGGGCTTTCTGGTTCACAAAGCACTTTTCCCAGTGGGAGAGAAGCAGTGAAAAAAAAGCTAATATTTATGGAACCAAGTACTGAGCCAGACACATTCAGATGAGTTCTTCTGGATGCCTGTCCCGCGGGGTGGAGGTCATTCGCCGGTTTTACAGATGAGACCACAGCTTTAGAGTTCTGAGCGGGAATAATGGCAGAGCTATTACCTCCTAAACCCTTGTCCTCCGACTTCAAAGCCAGACTCTTTCCACTATTAAACAGTAACCCCGAAAGGTAAGCTGGCCTTCCCAATCCCAACCTTTTCCTCAAAGCTGGGTGTAAATCCTATCAGCTGGCTGATGAGGCTCAGGGGCGCCCTAGAATCTGGTGGAAGAACCAAGCAGGGTGTGGATGGTGTGGAAGTTAGGGGGAGGAGGCCTTCGTTTGGGCTCTGGCACAAAAAGCTTTGTCACCTTGCCTGGGATTTTAAACTATTGATCTGACCTTAGATGGCCTCACGCACTCAGGGTGCATGCTTCTTGGCCGTAATATTAAGGAATTGTCGTTTATTGAACGCTGACTACATGACATTGGGCATTTTGTGTATGCGATGGGGTTGTCTCTTCTTCCATCAGCTGTTTCTCCTACTCCCCCCTTCTCACCTCTTCCCATCCCCTGTACCATCCTGGACCCAGACAATCTGAAACGGAGTTCACAGAGTAGAGACTTACAGCCCGAGGCTAGAAAAAGACAACCTTCTTTTACCTTGGAAGGAGTATGTTGGGCCATTTGTTACGTGTTTATTACTTGTCAGGCTCTGCATATTAATTATGAGATTGATAATATGTTATTACAGCAGCCTAAATTATCAGAACAGCACCAGGGTCACCACCGAAGGGGGAAACATCACATAGAGAGTGTGTCTGCACATTCCACAGTCCTCCCTATCTCCCTGAGCCGTGTTCTAGATACACTATCTAGCTCTCTGGCTGAAAGGGGACCACTCACACAGACTTCTGTCCTCTCCAAAAGCCACTACAGTCTGCCAGTACTCCTCACAGGCAACATGTCTTATTGAAGTAGCACGCCTGCATTAGACATGGGATGAATGAACTAACTCCATCCAGCAAGCAGTGGGGACAGGATAAGCGATAAGCATGAGCAAAGAGAAGGGGCTGGTCCGAAAACTCTGCTGCCTTCTCTGGGGATGCAGGCAGATCTCAGCGGGATTCCCCAACAGGGGCACCCCTGAGTCTGCGGGCACATCCTGAGCAGAGCCCAGCTCTCCCACTGTGGAAACATCAGCATGGCTCTGTCACAGACATTCTCTCTGCCCCAGTGTCCCCGGCCAGCTGAGTGGCAGCATCCCTTTGGGGCTTCCTGCAAATGCCTGCCGGGGTTTCCTGTCCAGAAATTCAGGAGACTCCAACACTGCCGTAGTCCCCTGTGACGGAGTTAACCCCACAGCAGGGAAGAGACAACCAGATTGTCCATTCTCCACTTAGCATTTGCTCTGAAAGTGACCTAGTTCCCCATGCCTTCTGTGGGCAAAGCCGCAAATAGGTGTGCTAGGCGCTCACGTACTTGAAAATGGCATCTACTTCAGCTTCTTGTTTTTAAATCAGTTCAACAACCATTTATTTGATCACTTAGCATGTGCCAGGAACAATTAACCTTTGAGAGCCTTGGAACGTGGTCCTTCAGGCAGGGTTATGCCTTCCACGTCAGAGCATGAGAGCAAAAGCTTGCATTTTCTGGGCAATACTGATTGAGTATTTCGGCTGGGGGTGGGAGTACCCTGGGGAGAAAAGAGGAGTCCATTCGGTGGTTTGAAGGAGCCATGTTTAGATTCAAATTTTCACTGTGTCTGAGCTACAGGCAGGCCATTGAGAGCTGGCAGCGTTTCTAAGAGAGGGGCCATCATCAGATGTCTCCTGAGACAGCTGTCAGCCATGGAGGAATTTTTCTCTTTTTCCTAAAGAAAAGATAAGAAGCATGGGAGATCAAACACAAAGGAGTGTAGTGAGGCATTTGAAACAAACAAACAAACAAACAAACAAACAAAAACCACCTGAATGTATTTCTCTAAGAGACTTGTGGGTGGCTTTCTCTGGGATTATTTGGAAACGGAGGGAGGGGACGGCTCCCCCTTCCTGAGACCCTGGCTGCTGAGGAACAGGGCCATGTCCCTGCCAGTGCAGCAAGCTTATCTAGTTCCTCCTACCTTGACATTCTGATAAGTGAGCTATTCTAGTCAACAGAGCCCCGGATGGCAGCAAGCTTTGCCAACAACCGTGTTAACTTAAATGTCAGAGCCAAACCTTTAACACATGACCCTGGAGATCCTGGCTGGTGTGCAAATGTTAAGCTCCGTTATCATTCCAGGCCAGAGCACGCTGAGGGGCAAAGGTCAGGGATAACCCGACCAGTCGGTCAGGTGGCAACAGCGCTTCCGGGTCACCGAGGGTCAACCCACGTATGGCGGCCAGAGAGGCTGGTGGCCGGGGGTGGAGAAATAAATGGAGAAGGAGGGAAGGAGAGCCCACGAAGGGCTTTCAAACTCTCATTCTCTCCAAACTCTCATCCTCAAACTTGGTTGTTTGAGGCTGGGTGTGCTGTCCACCTCTTTGTCCTGTCCCACATCTCAGGCTTCTTACTGTAATATGAGGCAGGCCCTAATGCCATCTTCCTACATTATTTCTTACTGCTCATAACGAGCAGTGAGGAAGTAGGGCAGAGAAGTACCATCAGGGGGTTGAACCCGTGTCCTGTGTGTTTTGCCCTCCGAGTCTGTCCCTCCCAAGATCGTGCTGTTGAGCACTGGATGCCCAGAGTCTGGCCAGGAGGAGAGTGATAAGAGCAACAGAGACTAGGTCCTGCCTCCTTTCCAGGAAGCTGGCCATCCAGCAGCGATAACAGACCCCACAGGTGCCCAGGTTTATAAGAGCCCCTTACGAACCAAAGTTATGCCAGTCAGCTAACCTGGACTATCACAGAGCAACCCCACTGGACAGTAAGGTATGTAGGCCTTACAGTGACAGGATGCCTGAGTCACTTTGGAAAGTGTCCTTTATTGGACGAACTTAAATGTCACTCACGTATTCCTTTAAAAATGCATATGGAGGGGCCCCTGAGTATCTCAGTCGGTTAAGCGTCCCACTCTTGGTTTCGGCTCAGGTCATGATCTCGCGGTTTCGTGAGTTTGAGCCCCGTGTAGGGCTCTGTGCTGACAGTGTGGAGCCTGCTTGGGATTTTTTCTCTCTCTCTCTCTCTCCCTTTCTCTCTCTCTCTGCCCTTCCCCTGCCTGTCTCTGTTTCTCTCAAACTAAATAAATAAACTTGAAAATATAATAAAGATATAAAAATAAAAATGTGTATGGAGCTCCTACCACAGGCCAGACCCTGTGTAGAAACCTTCGCTACAAGGTTGGGTCATTGACACACCCTGCCTGCCCGACCTTGGAGTTCTCTCTGTTGACTACCCGAGGAAAGCAGACGTCCACAAATACCTCGCGGCATCAGAGCTAAGAGCCATCACAGTGAGGCAAAAGGGCCTAGGGAAGGCCAGGCAGAATCAGGAAAACTTTCCAAGGGGGCTCAAAAATTCAGTGAGGTGGAAGAGAGGAGGGAGCCTGAGGAAGGAGCCCAGTTCCAGAGGCCCTGAGACTGACCTAGAGGGGGGCAGGGTGGGGAGGGGCGGGGCTTGCACTTGCACTGGTCCTTCTTCTCATCCATTCAGATTCCCCCTGAATCTTTACCTTAAATGTTCACTCAACAAAACAACATTTCCCTCACAGCCAAGATCTCTCATGCTGCCCCTTTTTATAGCCACGCCTACTTCCCTCCGGTCCCACCTCTTCCTCACCCCCTAGCAGCCATTAACTTGCCCTCATTTCTAGTTTTTATCAGCTCAAGAATGTTATATAAATTTAGTCATACAGTATATAGCCTTTTGGTTTTTCTTTTTTAAAATATTTTTTAATGTTTATTTATTTTTGAGAGAGAAAGAGACAGAGAGCACTAGAGCATGAGAGGGGGAGGGGCAGAGAGAGAGGAGGACAGAGGATCTGAAGCAGGCTCTGCCCTGACAGCAGGGAGCCTGATTCTGGACTTGAACCCATGAACTGCGAGATCATGACCTGAGCCGAAGTCAGATGCTTGACCAACTGAGCCACCCAGGCGACCTTACCTTTTGGCTTTTCAATCAGTATAATTCTCTGGAGGTTGATCCAGGGATATGTGTGTGTGTGTGTGTGTGTGTGTGTGTGTGCATGAGTATATGGGCTGTGTCATATCTCAGTGTGGATGTGGAAGTCCTTCAAACATTCACCCCTCGAAGGATATCTGGGTTGTTTCCAGTTTGAGGCTATTATGAATAAAGCTGCTATAAATATTTGTATACAGGTTTTTGCATGAACATAAGTTTACATTTCTTTGGGATAAGTGCCCAGAAGTGCAATTGATGGTTCACATGGTAATTATATGTTTAGTTTTTCAAGAAACTGTCAAATTGTTTTCCATAGTGGCTGTACCATTTTACATTCCTATCCACAGTGTAGGAGTGATCCGTTTTCTCCACATCCTTGCCACTATGTGGTGGTGTCACTATTTTTTATTTTAGCCATCCTCATAGGTGTGCGATGATATCTCACTGTGGTTTTGCATTTCCCTAATGGCTAATGATATTGGCCATCTCTTCATGTGTTTGTTTGCTCCCCATATGTTCTCTTTAGGAAAATGTCCTTTCGTGTCTTAGACCCATTTTCTAATTAGATTGTTTGCTTTACTGTTGGATCTCGAGAGTCCTGTATGCATGCCAGGTACTAACCCTTGCCATATACATGGTTTGCAAACATTTTCTCCTACTCTGGAGCATGTCTTTTCATCTTAACAAGGTCTTTTTCAGCAAAACGTAAACTTTTTAATTCCGACAAGGTCCAATTTATAGGTGTTTCCTTTTATGGATGAGGTTTTCGGTGTCGAGTCGAAGAATTCTCTGCCTGCTGTAGATCTTGAAGGTTTCCGCAGGTTTTCTTTTGTTTCCTAAAAGTTGTACAGCTGTCTCGTTTATACTTTGTGCGTGATTCATTTTGAGTTACTTTCTGTATAAGGTCTGAGACTCAGTCACGTTCATCTTTCTGTCTGTGGCTATTGTTCTGATACCATTTGTTGTAAAGACAGTCTTTTCTCCATTGAATCCGGTTTGCGCTTTTGTCAAAAACCAGTGGGGTATATTTGTGAAGGTCTATTTCTGGGTTCCAGGTTCTGTTCTATTGATCTATGTGTCTGTCTCTCCTCCGGTTCCACTTAGACTTGATCACTTAGCTAGA
This sequence comes from Panthera onca, assembly GCF_046562875.1. NCBI lineage: Eukaryota > Metazoa > Chordata > Mammalia > Carnivora > Felidae > Panthera > Panthera onca. Next base: position 89,495,909 of record NC_138348.1, on the reverse strand, counting down.
CAATAAGTTTTAAAATGCACTAGACTGATTTCTTCCACTTTATTCTTTTTCAAACTGTTTTACAAGAATAGTCTAGTTCCTTTACCTTTCCATAGAAATTTTAGCATAATCTTTCTACCTATGAAAAATCTGGTGGGATTTTGATAGGAATTGCATTAAGCCTGCACATCACTCTGGGGAGAATTGACATCTTTACTGTTATTGAGTCTTCCAGTCTATGAACACAGTATATTTCTTCCTCATTTAGATATTCCTTAATGTCTTTCATTGACACTTTTTTTTTTAAGTTTATTTGAGAGAGACAGAGAGAAGAGAGAGCGAGGGAGAGGCAGAGAGAGGGAGAGACAGAATCCCAAGCAGGCTCTGTGCTGTCAGCACAGAGCCCGACACAGGGCTCAAACTCAAGGAACTGTGAGATTGTGACTTGAGCTGAAACCAAGAGGAAGGCACTTAACCGACTGAGCCACCCAGGTGCCCCTCATTGGTATTTTGTAATCAACAAAATGTCTGATCTCCCATAAACCAACTGTGTGACCTTGTGCATATCACTTCTCAAACCTTCACTTTGCCTTCTGTAAAATGGGTATAGTAACACCTACCTTGACATGGCATGGAAAAACAAGACAGCAAAGGAGAAGCATCGGACAATAAGCACTTGATGACTTATTCGCCTTGATTGATCGTCTCTGTTCTTTCTTTTCTTCTTCTTGCCCGTATTCACTTTCACTGTGTTTTGTCTTTTCATCCTTTGTTTCTTAACCTACTTTCACTCTCAAGTCTTTTATTCTTAGGCTTTTATCTTTGTCATATTCTCGCTGACTTCTCCTGTCTATTCTCCCTTAGTATTTGTCATTCCTCGCATTTGGGGCATTCCCTGTGTTTTGTCCTTGGACTCTGAGAATGAGCCTAGAGCCAGTTAGCCTGGGTTTCAGTCCACGCAAACACTAGCTTTGGGGCAGTTGGCTTACCCTGCCTTGTGCCTCAGTTTCTTCATCTGTAAAATGGGGGAAACACTATCTATCTTATACCTGTTCTGAAATGATTACATGAGTTAACACATGTAAAGCATTTAGAGTCCAATGTGGGGTATGGTGAGCCCCCAGTAGGTTTCAGCTATAATTATTGGGATTTTACCTGTCATACTGTTTCTCTGGTCTTTTCTCCCCATTCACTTACCTGTCATCATCATCCCTTCTTTTTCCCTCATACATCAGTACGTTCATATTCACATGACTCTGCTTTCTCGTGGTTGTCTTCTCTGCACCTCTCCTGCCTCCTAGTCTCTAATCATCATTGATAAATTGGCACCAGCCCAGGAAATCTGTCCCTTGGGCTGTAGACAGGAAACAAGTGGTTTTTCATTTTGATTTAATTATTAATCTCCTTTATTATTTAATGCAGAATGCATACAGTGCAGGGTTACGATGAGGAGAATGTATTATAACCGTGCTGCTCGCTTTCAAAGGGACAGCAGGCTTAAAAAGGAAAAGTACTGGGTAGACAGATACAAATGTGGGGGAAATGGAAAATGAATTAATTTGATTTTCATGCCCTTTTATTCATGATTTTTCATACATCATCTGCAGGGGGCTGGGTGGGTGAATCTGCATTGTGGCCGGTAAGCCACGGCTAAGTATTAGGAAAAATAGACGGAAGGGCCCCTCGAGTGGCCCACAGCAGCCTGCCGAGAAAGGCAATGAGATATTCCATCTTAAGCAAATGAGGGCCAAACGAGTTGGGAACCTCAGTCACAGGCTTCCAGGCCTGCTCCATAGAGGCACTGCTTGATAATTAGGGACATATGAAATGTTCAATTGCTTGAAAAGTACTCACACCGTGATTAAGACTTTCAAGTCTATATTCCATACCTTGAAATAGGCCTAATTTTGCCCTTTTAAAAATTTCTGGGTGTATTTGGACTCAAATCTACTCAAGGAAACCTTCTCAGTACCATCAAAATGATCTTTTTGTCTCTGTATTTTCTCCAAAGAATTGAACTCCACCAGCAAGTGCCAGATCTGCCTGCTCCCGTTTCGGCCAAGAACTGTGTCTTCCAAAAAAACAAAACAAAACAAGACAAAACCTTGAGTGAAACACCCTTTAATCCTCCTCTCCTTGCTTTTTATCTTTATGGTGAAGTGTCAGTATTTTTGTTTCTTTAATGACAAGTAACAGGGGATTAGTCCACAGCACTTCTCATAGAGTACATGTTTCTCTCCAGATACCATAAAATAACGCACAAGTTTTTATTACTTCCTTAGAATGTCGGTGCCGAAGTCTCCAAAGATGCAGTTTGAAAGACAGCTAATTATCTTCCCTTGTCTGGGCTGCCCACGGCTCCGAAGGCCCCAGACTCAACCTTCTGGTGCCCCTTGTGGCATTGACTGGCCCCCTTCACCAGAAGTGCAGCCAGAAGTCAAAGCCACCTGTTAAGCCTTTGTTACATTTTTCAGTGTTTATATGACATAAAACTTCACACTCAGTGTTGCTGTGTCTACAGTGTCATCATCTTGGGAGGGAGTTAACCAGCAGTTGTGTGCCCTGTGTAAGCCACAACTATGCAACTAGCAAGTGAGATTAATATTATAGGATTCTCATGAGCCAATCCAAGAGTTCTGAGAGACCCCCAACAGAGATGCCAGTTACTATTATTATTCCATCCTGATGACATATACCAATAATACTGGTACTATTTCATAACTTCGTGCCTGCTCTTAGCCTGTAACAATTCAGGTTAGGGAACAAAGTATATTATACTATTATCTGGTAGTGTAGAATTTCCCTGAAACAATGGCAGCTATTTCATTACCATTATGATTCCCTTGGGTATTTCCATTTCTTACATTGGAAAGAGACCCCAGGTAGGGACCTATGCAGTAATGTGTAATTCAGAGCCAGATACGCAGCCAGGAAAGTCAGAATTATTATTCAGAACCAAGATCGCACTCTGTTTAGTGCTCTGGACTTGGATGGGCTTCACGTGGGAGAGCAGGAGAGCACCAGCTCTGCAATTTGGCCACGGTCAGTTCAAAACCGGGTTCTGCTGTTTAGGAGCCACGTGACCGTCGGCAACTTCTTTACCTTCTCTGACTCTCAGTCTCCTTGTTTGTCTAACAGACACAGTCCTTCGCTCTAAAATGTTGTTGGGATGGTTAAGTGAGCTGATTTACACAAGGCACCTATTCGGAGTAGCATACGCATGCACATTTCACTTCGACGGCTGTTCTGCGAAGAAAAACAAGAAGTCGGCGTCACCAGCTACAGGAAATAAATCGAGCACATGTTTTAAACGATAGCAGAATGAGTGGAAAGGGCAGAGGGAAGGTGGGGCGCAGACGGAATAGATGCTCTGAGTGGAAACGAGGCACAGCTGAGTTATTCTAGGAGCAGCCTCAGACCTTGACTTGGCTCTAGATAATAATCACACTCGTGCCGAGGGGCCAGATTCAAGGGCTCCCCTTCCTTGGAAGGGAGAGAGGCTGCCCCAGGATGGAGGCCTGGGATGCCTGGGCAGGGGGAGATGTGTGAGTCTGTGACCGCTCTCCAGGAAGGGGCAGCCTGAGCCAGGCCGATGCGATCGGGAGGTGTGTGTGGGGGGGGGCCCTGAGGCCTGAGGCCTCCTCACCTGCCTTCCACAGTGGCTCCCTCGCAGTGGCCTTGGCAGCCGAGCTATCAGGAACATGGTGTGCCGGGACATCCGCAGTGATGAAGTGTCCTGACACAGGCGGTTCCTCCCACCACATTGTCCCTGGCTCCGTGTTTCAATGAAAGCCCTTCACTCTGCTCCTTCTACATGCAGCCCCCACCCACCCACAAAGCCATGGGAGACCTCTGCACTCCAGAGAGAGGGGTGCCCAAGTTCACTTTGGCAATGGCAGATTTTGGCACAACCCCCTTTACTGGGCACTCTGCTTGGAGCAGAACCAACAGTAGGCGTTCCCCAAGCCCTTGCGGGCCCACGAGAGCGAGGAGCAGCCTGGGCCTAAGACCAGCACAGGTGGTAGAACCCTACCCGCGTCAGAGCCTTGCAGTCCCATTGTTCTAGGGTTCTGTCATCGCTGGTGATCAGCATCCATTACCTGGGAGCCAGAAACGAGCTCGGGAGCTGACCTGCCCCATGCTCCTGTCCTTACAGCCCCCCTCTGGAGAGGGAGCTCCCTCCACCTTCTCTGAGGCATTTATAGAAATTATAGAACTTTCTCCCTGCTGAGAACCGCGTCCACCGTGACTGAGACGGCAGGCTGCAATGCTTGTCCAAGATTCTACTCGTGACAGCATACTTGCAAAGGGTGCAATCGGAGAGGGAAAGGCAGCTAGACAGAAGATTCACTGTAGGAAGGCGGAGGGGTCGCGACAGTAGCCTGCACAATGGAGGAGACTGGGGAGGACAAGGCTGTCGGTGAGGAGACAGGGCTTGTTAGGACCATAGGAACCGGACCAGTGGGCAGGGAAGGACAACCCATTTACCCCTCTCCTTGCTGTGATGTGAGTCCCAGATGGGCCTTCTGGCTTCCCGTGTACTGAGGGCTGACAGGCCGTGTTCACAGAAGACCTGTTAGGGAGAATTTTCTGGTGCCACCACAACTCTTAACGCCATGCTCAGCATAACTCAAAGTACAATCCAACGCGCCCATGTGAGGAAAAAGCCTCTCTCCGACTCAGGAGCCCAGGAGTATAAATTGGCAGCTGACAGACTGAATCTGACTCACGGATCTATTTTCTTTGGTTAGCTTGCTGTTTCAAAAATCGTTGAATTCGTTGTCAACATTGAAAAAAAAAATCCCTGTTTAAAAGTCTTCATCTAAAAAAAAAAAGTCTTCATCTCTTGCTTTACTGGAAAAAGAAAGAGGAAGGTCTTACGGCACCAGCTCCACAATCTGGCATGGGAACAACCAGTAGCGGCTGAATAACAGTTGTTCCCGTTAGGATTGTGTGTGTGTCCTCACCTCACTCCCCACCGCTCCGTATTGTGCTCCCGAAACCCAGAGCAAGTTTTGGTTGCACTTATGTATTCATATAATTGCTTTTCCCAGGATAAAGAGAATTAAATCTTTTAAAATCCTTGTCTCTATCAAAAACATGAAAGTGAAGGCCTAAAGAGAGCTTCTATTCGAATGCAAAATGGCAGAAAGTATATTATCTGTACGTGGCCAGTGAGCGTGGAAAGAATTCAGCTGAGCACCTCCGCTCACTGAGCTCCATGGACCGCAGAGTCTGGCACCAGCCTCATGGGTTCTGGTTACCGCAGGCTGCACGCCCCACTCAGCTAAGAAATTCAGGAATGGCAAGGTATTCACCCCCACTCCTGGCAGAAATAGACACACCTTAGAGGCAGGAGACTTACTCTTAGAGGAATCGGTGACTGCTGGGAAGTTGTGTCTTCCCTGTATGGGGCCATGTTGTGCAAACCCTGACATTTCTGGGAGTGGAAGTGGCACTCGGTGATTATACCTGAACAGGTGTCAGCTGGGACACGCGGACCGCCCCCCCCAACCCGTCTCTTTGGAACAGTTAGGGACCTGTGGGGGCAAGTGTTGCCGTTGTTAGAAAAAGTCAAGGAGCAGCTGTAAGCCTGAGCAGGGGGCCTCTGAGGGCAAGTAGGAGGGTGGATGGAAGGTACAGTCCCCTCGGGGGGAAAAGGAAGGCGGCTCTGGGCAGCCTGGGGACGTGGGGCTGCCCAGCAGCAGATCCTGAAGTGGTTGCATGGCACAGACCAGGCGCGTGTCCGTCTGGCAGTCTCCTGGGCCAGATATTTCAGGGTCGGGTCCCCCCTGAGGCTCAGAGCCACTGAGAGCCTGGTCGAACCCCGAGGGCCGAGGACGAGTAACCTCAGAGGCAGCGGCAGCCGCTTTTAGAGGGTTTAGAATTAGACACACGCGGTCCAGCCGCTTAATAGCTCAGTTACGTTCAGCAAGTTACTAAATCATCTGTAAATTAAGGCAGGCTTAATAGATCTATTTGAATATTAAATGAGACAGTGTGTAAACATCACCTGGCACAGAGATGGCGCATGACAGGTGCTTAGCCCACCAGCGTCTCATGGCGAGCAGGCTCACTCCACCTCACTCGCCGGGTACCTTCCTCACCAAGTCGTTCCTGGCCCTTCCTCGCTCACCCTGGCCAAGCCAAATTAAGAACTGTCTCTTGGTCTGGCCATCACTCTCTGCTACCCTGACTGTTTGCCATGTGTTCCCCAGCAGGCCGTGACTCCTAGAAGGCAGAAAAGACACTAGTGGTCCTGGATCTTGGTTGCTGTTAGAATCCCCTGGGGTCAGGTTCTCTGGGGGCGGGACGTAGGCATCAGCCTGGAGTCCAGCTCCGGGCTGATTACAATGCGCACCTGCAGGGAAGTCTTGCAACTCCAAGAGGACCAGCAGGGGGTGCATGGGTGGCTCAGCTGGGGAAGCGACCACCCAAGAGCAAGGACTCTGGATACCCGCTTAGGTTAGGATCTCAGGGTTCCTGAGATCAAGCCCTGAGTCGGTCTCTGTGCTGACAGCATGGAGCTTTGCTTGGAATTCTCACTCTCTCTCACTCTCTCTGACCCTCGCTCACGTGCTCTCTCCCTCTCTCTCTCTCAAAATAAATAAACATTAAAAAAAAAGAGAGAGAGAGGGGCGCCTGGGTGGCTCAGTCAGTTAAGCGTCCAACTTCGGCTCAGGTCATGAGCTCACGGTTCATGAGTTCCAGCCCCACGTCGGGCACTGTGCTGACAGCTCAGAACCTGGAGCCTGCATTGGATTCTTTTCCCCTCTCTCTTTGTCCTTCCCCCGCTCACACTCTGTCTGTCTCTCTCCCTCTCAAAAATAAAATAAACATTGGGGCACCTGGGTGGCTTGGTTGGTTAAGCGTCCGACTTCAGCTCAGGTCACGATCTCACAGCTCGTGAGTTCCAGCCCCACGTCGGGCTCTGTGCTGACAGCTCAGAGCCTGGATCCTGTTTTAGATTCTGTGTCTCCCTCTCTCTCTGCCCCTCCCCTGTTCATGCTCTGTCTCTCTCTGTCTCAAAAATAAATAAACATTAAAAATATTTTAAAAAATTAAAAAAAAAACATTAAAAAAAGTTTTTTTAAAAAAAGAGAGGATCAGCAGCATTAACATGACTGGAAGCTCCTTGATAAAATGCAGACTCTGGGAACCCCAGACCAGCCGAATCAGAATCTGCATTTTAACAAGATCTCTGGGACTAGAAAGCACAAGAAAGATGGTAAAGTGCTCATCTACCTCCTCCTACCCCCAGGGCCCAGCACAGTTAAAGCCTGCAGTGACTGGTCAGTGGAGGTCTCACGGATTGGATGAATGACTGAATCTGCGCATTACAGTTTTCGATGGGCTTGTACGCCTACTCTCACACGTGCTATCACCCAGATCATTTTTGAACTTAGGTTCAAAAAATAAAACCACAACACACTAAATTAAAGAATAGGTTTCCATCTAAGTGAACAAGAACAAATAGCTGCAAAATGATTGCACTTTAAAATAAAATACCTGACGGGTTTTTAAAGATGTATTACTACTGTGCTCTTTTGCCATTAAACCACAGAATGCGCTGAAGTTTTTCTGTTTTTCTTGTTGTTTTTTTTTTTTTTTTTTAAGGATGGTAATTTTGAAAGCTGGGAGAGCGGGACTGGCCCCCTGGCAGCAGCCAGCCCATCAGTGTGGTTTGGACACAGGCTCTGGGGGTTTGGGGCCGCTGACCCCCTCCTTGGGGAAGCAGGGCTCAGACATGGATTTCTGGGCCAGCCCCACCCATCCAGGGGACAGGGCCGGTCTTGCTCTCCGCTGCCCCCCACCGAGCTTCTCCAGCTGCTTGTGCGTCAGTCAGGAAGGGCAGCACGGGGTGGCCCCGAGGGAGCTATAAAGGCAGAGGCCAGAACTGCAGTTTCCAACCTTTTGTCCTTTGGCAGCCTGCTGAGAAAAGAAGGGTCATGGAAAGCCCCCTGCGTCTCCTTCCAAGAGACCAGTAATGGGAGAGTGGCCGGGGTCATGCTGGACACGCCAGGGGACCCCGACCCCATGCTCCAGGCCCCCCCTCTAGGGATTCCCAGATTCCCGCCATGCTCGTGCTTGGGGCTCCCCTGTCCTGGTCACCTTCCCTCCCCCTCTTCATCCCGCTCTTGCCCCAGGAGGGCAGCTCATCGGGACCCAGGAAGAGAGGAGCAGAAGAGTGAGCCACCCATATCTGAGCCCCAGAACAGCCTCTGCCTCTACGTGCAAGGGCCACGGGTGAGAGAGTTCTTAGGAAGTTCTTCAGGCCCAGCCGCCTGGGGACCCCAGAGAGACCAGAGCGAGGTGAGAGCTCCTTTCCAAGCAGCAATGACTCATCCAGCACAACTACTGTGGGTTCTAGAGAGCTTCTCCACAGTTGCTGCTTGACTGGGCAAGTTATTCACACTCCCGCCCAGTGTCCCTCTTTGGAAAATAAAGACCATGCCTCCCTGTGGAGTGAAAGAAGCTGCTGGAAGCATGATGCTGACACCCAGTAGACACTAGGGGCTGTTGGCTCTTTCTTCTCCTGAATTGCTTGAAGCCCTCCTGCCCCACCCCCACAACTCTACCTTGGATGGAAAATAAGTGCTGGCCTCAACCTTCATCCAGTCTTCACAGCAGCCCTCCCTGGTTGGTCCCATCATCATCCCCATTTTGCAGAAAAAGTAACTGAGGCTCAGAGCAGTAACTTCCCCCAAAGTCCCTCAGCTCCAGGTCAGATCAGAAGCTGGGCAATCTGATGCCAGGGTCAGCTTTCCTAACTACTTATTACCTGGTTCCCCCTTCTAGTCTGTGTTAGTGGGTTTTTTTGGTTTTGTTTATTTTTGTTTTGTTTTGTTTTGTCTTATTTTTCTCTGCACAACAAACGACTGTAGACTAAATGGCTTAAAACAACAGCCAGTTTTAGGCTTAGGGTTCTTAAGTAAGAAGTCCAAGCATGACCTGACTGTGTTCTTCGCTCTGAGTCTAAGACTAAAATCCAGGTGTCAGCAAGCTACGCACTACTTTGGAACTCAAGCTCCTCTGGTTGTGGCAGAACTTAGTTCTTGATGGTTATTAGGACCGAGGTCCCTGTTTCTTTGCTGGCTGTCACGAGGGGCTGCTGTCAGCTCCCAGAGGTCACTGCTTTCATTGCCACTTGGCCCCCTCCATGTTCACAGCTGGCCAAGAGCCTCTCCCTCTCATCTAATTCCACCCATGCCTCTAAGCTTCTGCTTCAGAAAAAGCCCCAGTCCCTTTAAGGGCTTACCTGATTAGGTCTGGCGCGCACCCCAGGTGGTCTCCCTTTCTTAAAGTCAGCTGTGGCGTGTCACAGGAGAGAGTATCCCTTCCCCAGATCTGGGGGAATTACAGGGAGTTTCTATGGGGGGGGGGGGTAGGAATAATGGGGGCATCTTAGAATTCTGCCCGCCTGCATGTGCCTTCTCTATACCCAGCACAAACTCCATTGGTAACACCTTTAATGCTCCCTGCTAATCTTTCTCTCTTTTTTTGATGTTTATTTATTTTTGAGAGAAAGAGAGACAGAGCACAAGTGGGGTAGGGGCAAAGAGAGATGTAGACACAGAATCTGAAGCAGGCCCCAGGCTCTGAGAGGTCAGCACAGAGCCCGACGTGGGGCTTGAACCCACGAACCTTGAGATTATGACCTAAGCTGAAGTCGACACTTAACCGACTGAGCCACCCAGGGCCCCTACTCCCTGCTAATCTTGAAGGTCCTCGAGAGCATTGGGACAGCCTATTCATCAACCATTTGGAGCATTTTCATGTTTCAGTAATAGCCACAGAGATTCATGTAGAACAGTATACAAATATTTAGCCTGAAATAGGAGTATGTTCTTCATGACCCCTCCTCCAGCCTCATCCCATATCCCAAATCTCCGGGAAGACACTGACTCAGCATATGTAAGAGAGAAAGGAAGAAATCGTGAAGGATATCTGCTCTTCCCCTTTTCACAGTAGGGAACCAGTCTGAAACAAGACTCCCAGCCTAGTGCTCCCTTCCGGAAACCCTGCCGACTTCCAAGTGCAGCTTGTATCAAGGGACTGTGTCCATGGCTCCTGACTTTGTAGAAAAAGCATCCCCATGACACAGGACTTTGTTTACCGTGTGTGTCCAGTGGGGGAGGGGTGGGAATTCTTAATACAGAGGTCCCTTTAAAAGAATGTCAGATTCACTCAGGCATCATCTAAACTCACAGTTTGTGAGTTCGAGTCCCGCGTCGGGCTCTGTGTTGACAGCTCGGAGCCTGGCGCCTGCTTCGGATTCTGTGTCTCCCTCTCTCTCTGCCCTTCCCCCACTCACACTCTGTCTCTGTTTGTCTCTCAAAAATAAATGTTAAAAAACAATTTTTTTTAAGTACAACTTCCTTTGATTGTGCCTCCTTTCATTCTTTCTCCATTTGTGCTTTTATATCAAAGAGTTTTCACCACTTTGCTGGACTTCAGGCTCTGTCTTTCCCAAGAGTTTTAATCATGTCTGGGCACAGCTTCCTACTCACAGACACAGGAAAGGATTACAGATGAGTAGCGGCACCAGGCCTGATGGGGTTTAATGGGATTTGCTCAAGTCAGTGCCTTTCCTGGTCCTGCAGAGAGCAGCTCTCTTTCTGGCTTGCCTCCTCCAGTCCAAAGCCTCTCCCCGGCCCAGACCCCTGGGTTCAAAGGGGGCAGTGCTAGACTCTAAAGGGCATGGAGGCTGGGTCTGTATCACCTCATTCACTACTTACTCTCCAGCTCTCAGCACAAAAGCTGGACTGGTTCCTCCACCAATGCTTGCTGAATGGGTGCATGAGTTAATAGAATAGATCTTGAAAATCTGATTCAAAAGGCTCATCTCCATCGTCCCTAAAAATTCTTTTCATGTTATGGGCCCATAGCATTGGAGGCCAAGATTTCTAAAATGGGCATTTCACTTACTCCTAGGAAGAAATCCGGGTAGGAGAGGCTCCATACCTGTGAGCGTGGTGCCTTGCCCAGCAGATGGCCCACTGGGGCCCTTCAGTCCTTGACTTAGATGCTCTGTGTCTCTTTCTTCATCCTTCAAGTGGGGGTTAATGGGACATTGCATGAAATTTCAATTCAAGGATCTATATTTACATTCACACTTCTGTTTGTTTTCATGTAGTCTTTCCCTAGATCCCCATAATGGCCCCCAGAGCTGGAATGGTGGAAAATATTATCTGGGGTCATAGCAGAGTAAACTGAGGCAAAGAAAGTTAACACTGTTTTTCCTTGGGTCACAGAACAAGTTTCTTGGAAGCTGGGCTAGAACCCAGATCTCAACCTGGGCTGAGCAAGATATGATTCCGGCAGATGATTTTAGTACACTTGGAGAACGGATGCCAATATCAAGTAAACCCTTTCCCTGTCTGCTGAGCACAACGAGTTCTCAGATCTTGACTGAGGGGTCCTAGAAAATCTTTCTCTGTTTCTACTACAGAGCAAGGCTTTCTCCTACAAGAACATACAAAAGTATGTTTAAAAGTAAAGAAGGAAACAGTGCAGAAAATCAGCAGAAAAGCTATTTCTCTGGAAGAGCTGGGGCAGGAGAATGTGCTTCCCCAGGTGCCCTAGCCAGTGACTCATTCTTGCCAGCACTGCACCTGCCCTTGCCCAGAGTCAGTGGCTTGGGGAGTCCATGGAGAGCCCTCCTATTAGACCCCTCTCTGGGTTCCAACAGCTGGAGTCCCCAGGAGCACACAAGGCATTGGAATTAGCAGCAATTCTCATTGTTTCTGGGCATCTCTGAGTGAGTCGTCAGTAAACAGTCTCTTACCGAGGGGAAGAGTGACATCACGCTTGGGATTCTGCAAAGCAGCACCAAGCATTTCGCTCCTTGTTTCATTTATCTTTGTAACTGCCATGTGAGGGAGCAGGGAGCAGGTGGCCCTCTGCAGAATGGGAAATGGCCAACGGATGTCTGAGACAAACAGCCTTCCTGATGACCCTTCAATGTGATATTTTAAAGGTTACCTTGAAATTGCTGCAACCACCAAGGCAGCAGAGAAAAAGGTCTGCCAGGATCATCTGACTTTTTGTGATGGGTAAACTCTTCCTCCATGGTTTATAGAACATGCATCTGGGATTTGCTACCAGGGACCCTGCTTCCTCGGAATGGGAGCACCTGTGAAATCAAGACAAGTTTACTTGTAAAGGTGAAGGGCTGAGTAACAGCATCTCCTGAGGTGAATTTCCCCAGGATCAGAAGCTCATAGAACTTTCCAGAATAGGCAGCTCATTAGTTGAAGCAGGAGCCATAGAACATCAATGTCTAGAAGCCATTGTATGGTGGGTCCTGTGAAACCCCAGGCTGGAGCTAAATAAACCAAGATTCAAATCCTAACACAGCCACTTAACTGAGTTTCATTGTCCTTGCCTGAAAATTGGGGGGATAATAACAGTTCCTGTCTAATAGCTTTGTTGTGAGAAATGAGCTAATGGGTGTAAATTTCTTAGCACATGGCCTGGTTCATGAATGCTCAGAAATTTAAGCTGTGATTATTAACTGTAGAGATTCTCATGGTCGTTCCTAGTTTCAGCAGTCTTAAAGTAGTTGTTTTTTTTTTTTTAAGTTTATTTTTTTTATTTTGAGAGAGAGAGAGAGGCAGAGAGAGAGACAGAGAGACAGAGACAGAGACAGAGAGAGAGAGAAAGAGGGAGCTGGGGAGGAGCAGGGAGAGGGGGAAAGAGAATCCCAAGAAAGCTTCATGTCGTCAGCAACAGAGCCTGATGTGGGGCCTAAACTCACAAACCATGAGATCATGACCTGAGCCAAAACCAAGAGTCAGACGCTTAACTGTGCCACCCAGATGCCCCTTAAAGTATTTTAAATGCGAGGGGGCAGAATATCTGAAAAATAGCGGACTATTACAGGTATCTAGATGTTTCTTTAAAGTATGGCATATCCTCCAAAAACATTTCACAGCCCTTTCTGAAAGTTATTTTTTGAGATATTTGAGTAAAATATTGAGATATTTTACTGAGATAATTGGCATGTAACATTGTATTCGTTTCAGGTGTATAACATAATGATTTGATAGATGCATACATTGCAAAACAATCACCACAGTTACTTAACATCCATCACCACATGTAGTTACAATTGTTTTTCTTGTGACAAAGACTTTGAAGACTCGTCCCCTTAGCATCTTTCTGTTAACTGTAACCGCCATGCTGTACACTACATCCCCAGGACTTATTTTGCAACCAGAAATTTGTACCTTTTGACCACCTTACCCATTTCGCTGGCCCCATAAGCCCTCTGCCTGGTAAGCACCAATCTGTTCTCTGTATCTGTGAGTTTGGTTTTCATGCATTCTTTTTTGATTCCACATAAAAGTTTGCAGCCCTTTTGAAAACCTTAGGGGCATTAATGTCCTGTCCATTTCAGTTTTTTAGAGGCCACAGAATTACTGTGTCAAGATTTTTAATGGTGGGTCTACACTGCAATTTGTCATATTACTAAGTGCTCAGGCAGCACTCCCCACTCAGATGGGAGGAGTGACCACATGGTGAATCCGACACCCACTGCCTTTTCCTTTTTGTCTGCTGCTGAGATCTGAGACAAAAAGAAAGGAGACAGGGAGATAAAAAGAAAAAAACACAGACGTTGGGCGCAGTGATCAAGAATCCAGATTATCAGCTCCCCTACATACATGTTTGGTGGCCCAGGTAGCACTTAATCACTTACTGCTTTGGGACTCTATTTTCTTATTTGTTTATTCATTTATCCAATAAGTACTTTTTGAGGATACAGTATGTTCTGGGCTAGCCTCTGGGTATTTGGAATGTATGAGGGAACAAAACAGACACAACTGTGCCCGTGCGGAGCTTACGTTCTAATGGGGGGGGGGGGGAACTATTAGAAATAAATAGACGCTTAAGCAAACAGTGAGACCCCACGCTCCAACTCCAACCAGTTGTCGTGATAACAAGTGACGGTCCATGTGTAATTCATGGACTGTAGCAGGCACTTAATAAATTGTTGTGATTTTATTTTTTAAATTGCTCCCACATATCTTTAAATCCCTTCAATACGATGTGCGGTTTGCACCTACATACTTACTTATCCAACAAACAACTATTCCTTCCTCCCTCCCTCCCACTTCCCTCGCTTACTCCCTTCCTTCCTTCCTTCCTTCCTTCCATCCTTCCTTCAGCAAGCAACTATTGAGCTGCTACTATATGCTAGAACCTGTCATGGGCACCAGGGATACAAGCAAGTAATATAAGAAAACATGGTCCCTGCCCTTGAGAACGCCACAGTAGGGTCTACTGTATACCAGATGAGGGGCCTTTGAGAACCCAGAAGCAAGGGTGACCTTGAAGGTCTGTGTTTCTGTGAATCAGAACAGTCCACTTCACTGATAATGTCTTTTTTAACTCCACGCATCCCAGCTATGGCTGGTGATTCTAGGAATGCTATGAACCAGGATATGGAGATTGGAGTCACTCCCAGGGACCCTAAGAAGATTCCCAAACAGGCCCGGGATTACATCCCCATTGCCACAGACCGCACCCGTCTGCTGGCAGAAGGCAAGAAGCCCCGCCAGCGCTACATGGAAAAGAGTGGCAAGTGCAACGTCCACCATGGTAACGTCCAAGAAACCTATCGGTACCTGAGCGACCTCTTCACCACCCTGGTGGACCTCAAATGGCGCTTCAACCTGCTTGTCTTCACGATGGTCTACACCATCACTTGGCTGTTCTTCGGTTTCATTTGGTGGCTGATTGCCTACATCCGAGGTGATCTGGACCACGTTGGTGACCAAGATTGGATTCCTTGTGTTGAAAACCTCAGTGGCTTTGTGTCTGCCTTCCTGTTCTCCATTGAGACTGAAACCACCATCGGGTATGGCTTTCGGGTGATCACAGAGAAGTGTCCAGAGGGGATCATACTCCTCTTGGTCCAGGCCATCCTTGGCTCCATCGTCAATGCATTCATGGTGGGGTGCATGTTTGTCAAGATCAGTCAGCCAAAGAAGAGAGCAGAGACCCTCATGTTTTCTAACAACGCGGTCATCTCCATGCGGGACGAGAAGCTCTGCCTCATGTTCCGGGTGGGTGACCTTCGCAACTCCCACATTGTGGAGGCCTCCATCCGCGCCAAACTCATCAAGTCCCGGCAGACCAAAGAAGGGGAGTTCATCCCCCTGAACCAGACGGACATTAACGTGGGCTTCGACACTGGGGATGACCGTCTCTTCCTGGTGTCTCCGCTCATCATCTCCCACGAGATAAATGAGAAGAGCCCTTTCTGGGAGATGTCTCGGGCCCAGCTGGATCAGGAGGAGTTTGAAGTCGTGGTCATTCTAGAAGGGATGGTGGAGGCAACAGGTAAGGCACTTTATCTTCCTCGGCCACGGAACCTTCCAACGTGCCCGGGAGCTTAGGTCACCAGGACTAGAAGGTGGAGGTTGGTGCCTAAGAACACTCAGCCAGCCCAGTCTCTAACGGTGTGACCTGAGGGGTGTATTCAAGAGGGAGTATTCAAGAGGGAGTAACAACAGCTAATGTTCACTGAACCCTCCGATTGCCCCACGCAGTTCTAAACTTTCAACATATCATATTGCCTTTAATGCCCTCCCACCTCCTGTGAGATGATGGTCCTTAAGTTACAGATAAAGAAACAGAGGCACAGACAGGCAGGCCATTGGTCTACTTTTTGTCCAAGAGCCAGTCAAAGAGCCAGGATGCCCGTGAAGGCAGGAGGCCTCAAAGCTGGCCCTCGCTTTCAGCAGGCCACGCTGCCCCACCCCATCCTGGGGCACATGTCTACCCAAACAGAGTTCTGTGACCAGAGAACTTGGAGAAATACAGTCAAACAGGGTGCCCTGGCTTCTTTACAGCAGGACTTGACGGTGTCTCCCCGTGCTGCGGGTCACTCTGCGAGAAGAGGCTCTGGTGTGGCATTTCCCAAACACAAGGATTCCCAAAGTCACAGGATCCTGTTTTGGGAGAGAAGCCCATGCCCCAGGGCCATGGGAGCCGCTCTTCTGGCTGGCCCCCCTCTGGAGAAGCCTGTCCGTAAGCTTCCCTGTGGAAGGCCGGCTGAGTGAACACGGGGCGAGCCGAAAACAGCGTATCTACACCCCACGCAAATGCCCTCTTCGTGGCCAGTCTGGCACCTCCCTGCTTAGCTGTGAACCCTCACAGGCAGCTGGTAGCCTTTCCTCAAAGGCCAAGGCCTCTGTGCGAGCCCCCACTCCCACCACCCCTGCCACACCTCCTGGGGTGAGGAGCCCTCCGGCAGAACCCTGCACCTGCTTCTTCTTTCTTTTCCTCTCCTTGCCTTTTCTCTTCTTTTCACCCAGTAGACGGAGCACTCAGAGAAAACGCACTCAGGCTCGGAATGATAAGTAGTTTTCTAATTGTCGCAACAGCACCCCAGGGTCACTCCAGTCCTGTCTAGCAGACATTGATGCTGCGTCGTGCAGCTTTGTGCAGACAGAAGGTGTTCATAGTCAGGTATTCCACTTACAGATCCAGAGTTTTGTCTGCCGCACCACACCGCCTCCCAGAATTTCAGCGGCCTGTCACAAAGATGGCCAAACAAGCCTTCCTCACCTTTGGGAAGCTGGTGGCTGGGTGGGAAACTCAGACGGGGCATTCACAAACCTTCCCATTTGGACGGAGCCTGGGGAAGCTGGCTGGGGGTGCAAACAGGCTCCAGGGACGGGCGTGGGGGGGCGCTGCTCGGCCATCTGCTGGGGGCTGGAGCCTGGCCAGACAGCATATGGTGACAGCCGAGGGAGCCCTGGGGCCAAGGACAGTCAGGAGGCAGGAAGCCTGCAGCAGAGCAGGGGGAGGGGGGCTTGCAGGCCACACCGCCCTTGGTGCTGGGTTGGGGATCCGAACAGGGGCTGAGCTTCTGGAGGAGGAGCTCCACTCTGGGACCACAAAGGAGGGGCCAGGTCAGAGAGGTGGGGACACATTGGACAGTTATGCCCTACACTGCCCTCATGCCTTTGCTCCCACCTGCCATGGAGGGATCAGGTGTCGACCCAGCCGAACTGGCTCTCCACCCCTCGGGTATCCTTCAGAGTCAGTGGCCTGCAGGTGACCTGCCCGACCTGGTTGACCTCCTCCCCTCCCATGAGCACAGGGAGTCCCCGGGAGACCAGGGGAGGACAGCTCCCACCCACACCTGTTCTCTCCGTGACTTTAACGTCTTAGTCGCCACACTCTCGGAGCCAGGCACGGGCCGTGGATTCAGGCGGGTTTTTGACTAGCACAGCTCTGCCACAACCAGCCTGCGTGAGTGTGAGCAAGTTGTTAACTTGTCAGCAAAGCGAGCGCCATCCGTCTCACAGGGTGGCCGGGGGGGATGAAGCGATTACACGGAGTGTCCTATGTACAGCACCGTGTCTGGCACCTAGAAGGGCGTCTTTTCCTTCCAGATCAGGGACACAGGTGGGCTCTCTA
This sequence comes from Panthera onca, assembly GCF_046562875.1. Taxonomy (NCBI): domain Eukaryota; kingdom Metazoa; phylum Chordata; class Mammalia; order Carnivora; family Felidae; genus Panthera; species Panthera onca. The sequence continues at coordinate 89,478,494 of NC_138348.1, read as the reverse complement.
GCTGCAGGGTGGCCCCTGCCATATCCCAAGGGGAGGGCCCCAGGAGATGCAGCCCAAAGGCCCCTGTGGACGTCCTGTACCGCTGTCTTCTCCAAGGCCCCCTGAGCCTGCGGACATCTGGCCTGGGTCTAGGCTGGTCAGTGCCCAGCTCAGGCCTCTGCCCCTCTTCTGGGCCGTGACACGGGACGACAGAATGGAAAGGCCTGGCCCAGGCAGCACCCCGGGAGCAGAGAGCGGGCTGCAAGCCCACGGTGTGTGGGGTGCACTGGGGGTACCCAGCACTGGAGTACAAATGGGTGGGAAGCAGCCTTTCACTTGGGTTAGGTGTGCATGAGACCCCGTGAGCTGGAGAGGGCTCCTCCTTCAGTTAAGAGCGCAAGCCACCAGAAGATTAAATATCAGAAAGCTGCTTTCCTGTGACCCCAAACACAGAGTCTTCCTCATCCATAAACAAAGCTGCTCTCCTCCCTGGAGAAAAAGCGATACCTAAAAATAACATAAGCATGCAAGGGCTGAGCAGACAGGGAATGGAGGCATTGGAGCATGCCACAGTCGAGGAGCCAAGGTGTGTGTGTGTGTGTGTGTGTGTGTGTGTGTGCGTGAGAGAGAGAGAGAGAGAGAGGCTTCTGCCCATATGTGTCTACCCCCAAACAATCCCTGTGTCCTACATGCCTGTCAGTCTCTCAACATTCACTCACTCTGTATTTATCTTTGTTCAGACGTTTTTCCTGCCTCTTTTGTAGCTCAGTCTTCTAGACCTTAATGCATGTCACTGGCTCTGTCTGTTCCAGCATTTTCTGCCCCAGTCTCTAGGAACCTACTCCAGAATCTTGCATGTTGGCTTCTACTTTTCTGCCTCTACCCCCCCCCCCCCCGGGGAGCTCCCCCAAGGCGAGGGCTGTGCCTTCTTCAGCTTTACTTCTCCAACGTGCTCAGCACAAGTAGAGGTGCACAAATGCTGGCTGGACGATGGAGGATGGATGTGGCTAGTCCTCACACCTGTGCCCTCTGTCCCCCCAGGTATGACTTGCCAGGCACGGAGCTCCTACATGGATACAGAGGTGCTCTGGGGCCACCGATTCACACCAGTCCTCACCTTGGAAAAGGGCTTCTACGAGGTGGACTACAACACCTTCCACGACACCTACGAGACCAACACGCCCAGCTGCTGTGCCAAGGAGCTGGCAGAAATGAGGCGGGAAGGCCGGCTCCTCCAGTATCTCCCTAGCCCACCCCTGCCGGGGGGCTGTGCTGAAACGGAGCTCGATACAGAGGCCGAGCAGGAGGGAGAGGACGGGCCCGAGGGCCTGGGTGGGTCCCAGGAGAACACGGGTTCGGTGTGAGGACGGTACTGTCCCCACGACCTCCCCTCGCTGGCCTCTAGGGGCACAGCACCTGCCACAGAGCCGGGGGAGGAGGAGGAATGATGTGACTGCGCTGTTTGGGGGGCCCCGGGGCCATCAAGGCTCCATGGGGAGGAACAGTATGTCCAGTCCCGGCATCTCCCAGCTCAGGCCTTCCTGAGTAGGGGGCCTGTGGCCTGGGACCCTGTGGCAGTGCTGCCTCTTCCCTCCTGGCCTCTGCCAGCCCTGGCGGCAGGATGGGTTTCCCCACGATGATAGTTACAGAGGGCCCTCTGTCTTCACACACACTTCTCTCTGCCGGCTGGCCGGGATCACCCCGCTCTTTGGATCTCACAGACCACCCAGCAGCTCCCCTCCAAGGGCCAGCACCCCTCCCCCCTCATCCCTACCACCCTGAGGCTTGTTGTGGATTCTGGGCGGGGAGATTCTGCCCCCCTGGAAGCTCACACCCCTGGTCCTGGGCTAGGCTCACAGACCTCATGGGTTAAGGTCCATCCACGTCATGCAGGCGATTCCTTCCAACTCCCAGAGCAGTGTCCACCTTCTGAGAGCTACGGAGGACAAGGTCCTTGATGGTCTGTCCTCCTCTGTGTTTCCTCTGCTGTGTTCTGCGTGTCACATGTAGCCTCCCAGATACCTGGTCTCCTGGAAGTAACTCTCAGAAGCTGGCCTGGGCCACCCAGCGCACCCACGAGCTCATGTACAGCTGTCACGGGCCACTTCCTGGCCATTCCCCATCGTACTGTGCCCCAGAGCTCCCACCCAAGACAGAACCCAGTGGCTGGTTCTTTTCTCGCACTTTTGGCCCAAGAATCACAAAGTACCTATCACCTTCGCTGTAGTTTTCTTTCACGGTCTCAGCCTGTGGTGAGATCCAGGGAGAGAGTGGAGTTTCCAGTGCAAGATGAGCCAGTCAGGACTGAAACCAGGAGGGGGGAGGAAAACCAGAGAGGCAAGCAATTAAAATTTTAAAATGAGAATCAGCACCAAGCACTGCCAAGACACTCTTACCTCAGACTCAGCGCCCTTACCTGAGGGGAGGCAGTTGTGAAGCACAAAGAGGGGGAACCCAGGAGTCCTCACCTTCCAGCCCAGCTGAGAAGCCCCTGGGCCTCCTTCCTGTAGGCTGGGCCCAGAGAGCAGGAATGAGGCCCAGGGGGCAGACGGGAAGGGAAGGAAACGTGGGGCGAGGGCAATCAGTGGGAGAATCAGGGAGCCGGGGAACCTGAAGAGAGAAAAGAGCAGAGAAGGGTCTTCAAAAGGACAACTTCCGGAGGTTTTCTTTTCCAGTTTAGTGGCACAGGAAGAGGGCGGGCAGACGGGGCAGATGGTCAGGTCCATGAAGCACAGCTGACACGTGTCGAGGCAGACAGGCTCCTGAGAGGCTGCCCTGGACCTGGAGAGAGATTTCAAATGCTCCCTGGCTGCAGAATTATGATTTTCACAGCCCTCAGCTGCCCTTTGAGAATGGAAGCACATTTCTGCCCGCTCTGAGGCACCTTCCCTAGAAGAGAGAGGAGCGCCATGGTGAGGCAGAAAGTTAAGGCGGAACAAAGGGAACAACTTCTGGGCTCTCAGGCCCACATCCCCTCAGGCTGGGCTGGTGTGAGAAGAGGAGGCAGGCAGCCTGGATGGGGAACTGCCTCTTGTGGGGCCGCCATACTCAGAGGAAGGGGATTCTTGTGCTTGGGTATGTGGACTCCATCTTGAGAGCAGGCATAGGGACAGGGCCGGCAAGGGGTGGGGGGTGGGGGGTCTTCCTGCCAGGGGCATGGCGCCGAATCCAGGTTCCAGGCATTTTTCTGTGGTGAGGCAGGTCTTGGAGGGAATGGGGGAATACACTAGAATCCTGCCCCCACGGAAAGGGGAAGCACCCCAGCGGGGAACTGCATGCTATCAGGAATCTAAGGCATGCAGTCCGTTACTAAGATGGGATGTCTTGACTCTCGGGTGGGCTCCAGGCCTCACCCCAGGCCTGTCAGGTCCAGGGCTTGCACAGCGGGGCTATTTCCTCAACCCCCCTCGCCAGACCTAAACCTGGCCTTAGTCAATACCCATCAGTGCCTGCGTGTTAGAGCCCTCGGTGAGGCAGCTAAGAAGGGGGCACTGCAGGTGAAGCTAATGCTGCAGCTGGACTGGAGGGGCCCGCTTCACACCTGCCTCCATCTCCAATTCTAAAACCTCCCGCACCGGGCCGAGTGAGCCACTCTCCAGCTGGCTAACTCTGCCGTGGCCTCCATGAACCCGGGCCGTATCATGTCTCAGCCAACTACAGAAACCGTCGAGGCTGCAGAAGCCAATGAGATCAATGCGGTCCTCTTCCAAAGCTCCCCGATTAGTCAGATACCAATCCCAGTGTGCATATTCGCTGCCTTCTCTCATGAAGATTCGATTGCAGGAAGACTGACTGCCCTTCATATCTCAAGGAAATCCTTCTTCGTGACCACTCGGTACACCTAAGAAACATTCTTCAAATCATTTTCTGGAAGTTCTCGTGTAAGCGTGCACTTACTAAATGCCGAGTCTGGTGGGGGCCAGACCTTCAGTGGATCACTTTATAAACATTGCACCTGCACACCAGCCATGTGTGGATCACAGCCCTTAGCTACACGGCTCCGAGCCCGCCCATCACTTCTGAAGGGCCACACAGCTGAGTTAAGCCAGTTAGTCAGGCACGCCCACTGGTAATTCCCATAGGCCTCAGCACCTCCCAAATCCCAAAGCGGTATCCCACAGGTCACACCCTGAGGCATTGGGAGCTTCTTGCCTTAGCTTCCATGACCTTCCTTTCTGAAATCACCCCTTATAAGGGAGGAGCCCCTGAGAACTCAGAGGAAGCTACGTTCCCACTAATTCTCCTCTCCCCATGAATCTGACACCTGATAGGTGTGGACAGCATTGCCCATTGACCCTGTTCTCAGGCCAGGTAGAATGGGTGTTGCCCGTGACCGTTCCCTGCAGATGCCACCCTTGTGCAGTCAAAGCCCACTTCCTGTCATTCCCTTCCGCTGTCTTAAGATCCTGGCCTGAGCAGTTGACCTGGCTGGAGGAGAAGAAGCCCTTGTCTTGCCTGGCAAGAGCCCTCCTTGCTCACCACCTATAACAACCGGGCACCTAGTTTCACCTTATTTATCCTGTGCCCTGCTTTCCAGCCTGCCTCAACCATGTGTCTCATGTGAGTTGAGAGCCACAGAAACTTGAAATTTTTGTACTGAAATTGCCAAAAGCAAAAACAAAACAAAACACACACAAAAACCATCTGCCTGTTATCTTCTAAGAATATGCCCTGAACGCATCTCTGCACATACACCATTTACTGAGCACCTACTACGCGCCCAGTGGATGAGGCACTTCACCTGGATGATCGCACTTCATTTGCAAACACTGTAGAGACGCTCTTAGTAACCCCTTGTTACCAATGAGACAAGTGAGGTACTGACAGGTTAATTAGTTTGCTCAAGGCCACAGATAATGATAGGCAGGGGCCTCTAAGCCAAGCCCTCCCAAATACAGAGAGGCCATCATGGTGCGCCTCACCCCCCTCCAGAGCGACTCCTGAGCTGGGGCCACGGCAACAGGAGCGTCCCACCTCTTCAGATCACCACTTTTCTGTGCTGTGCTGTAGACCGTCCACTTCCATCCACCAGCATCGTTCTCCTGTGGCAGGATAATTGGGAGACACCTTTTTCTGATGCCTAGAGAATTAATGAGCTGTGAAAAGAGACTAGACGGGGAATTATTGCTTTCTGGAAGAAGCCACTTAATTCTGCTCGGCTTGTTTTTTGCTAACAACATCTCCTTAAACTGCTGTGTCAAATCTCTTTCCCCCTGTGTAAGATTTGTCAATCTTCTTATTAAAGAGAACACCATTGCACAGCTAAAAATTCATCCAATAAAGTGGATTTGATCTTACAGAGCACTCTTTCCCATTTTAAATAGATGGCCACTGGTTTCCCATTCAAAGTGACTGCCGGTTTAAGCAAACTTGTCCTCTTGTTCTCATCAGTCTAAAAATGCAGCGTCAGTATCTAGCCCAGCATTGAGGTGAGAATGTGGGCACAGGTGGGGAGGGCACTGGATTGAGGAGAGCCAGACCAGGAGTCAGGGCTGAGCCTGTAGACAAAGTGCAGAGCAGGGAACCTAAGCAGCGTGGGTTCTCAGATCATTCATTCCCTCTCCCCAAATAATCGTCACACCTGCTTTAATGTTAAATATTCAGACTCTGCATTACCTGAATAATGAGCATCTTTTATAATATCCGCTTTAGGGGCATCTGAGTGGCTCGGTCTGTTAAGCGTTCAACTTCGTCTCAGGTCATGATCTCATGATGTGTGAGTTCGAGCCCAGCGTCGGGCTCTGTGCTGACACCTCAGAGCCTGGAACCTGCTTCAGATTCTGTGTCTCCCTCTCTCTCTGCCCCTCCCCTGCTCGCTCTCTCTCTCTCTCTCTCTCAAAAATAAATAAACATTAAAAGAAAAATAAGAGAACAAGAAGCAATATGTTCACTTGTGAAAGGCAATGCAGTCTTGGTATATGTGGGAGCTTCTCCCATGTCTGGTTCAGTGGCCGGCCCATGATTAACCAGCTACGTCTTAGTCTGTCCAGGCTGCTATACCAAAAATAATAAAGACTGAGGCTTAAATAACAAACATTTATTTCTACCATTCTGGAGTCTAGAAGGTCCAAGATCAAGGCTCTGCCAGATTTGGGGTGTCCCGCAAGGGTCCCATGTCCTAGTTCATAGATGCCTAATCACCTTCAAAGGCCCACCTCCTAACATGATGGCGTCAGGGGTTAGGATTTCAACATGTGAATTTTGGAAGGGACACAAACATTCGTACTATAGCAAGGTATAAGAAGATCAGTGCGTGTGACCTAGGCCGAGGCAAGAGTGGGGCCTCTACATCAGCACAGGGCCAAAGCACCTGCCAATGTGGAGGGTGACATTGCCTTCGTGGTGGTGAGGGAAAATAAAAACCATGTGCAAAGGTCAGGACACTCTGAGAATGGCTGCCTGTTTGCCTGCAGGAATGCCTCCCGGCTGGGGATTGCACTACCCATACTGTTCAGTATCAGAAGGGAGACACAAGGTCCGGGGGGGAATTGGACCCCTCAATGGGCAATTTGCCATCCAAGCCTAGATGTCCATCTGGGGAAGGAGAACCATACACCCATTGCAGGGAAAAAGCAAAAATCTGAATGTTGCCCTAGGAAGACCCACTTTGGCCCAGAAAGTGTAGTCGTGGTTTGTGCTAGGCGAAAGACCAACATGTGCCACACGTGTCCCTGACCATCCCTTTAGACCCTGTTAGATCCCAGCCATAAGGCATGTTGACTTCTCTCTGGCAAATAAGTGTTCAGGGAGGAGTTTCGGAAACAGGAACGTTGTTTGTTCTCTAAGAGGCTACTTACTTTTACTCAGAAGCTGCTACTAAAGTAACCTCGATTTCTCCCCAAATTACAGGGAGGAATTAATGAGAATTTGGGCACACCAGCGTGTGCTTTGAGCTTCCCTCTTTACCAAGTGGCAATAGCGTAGGTGGAAAAATCTAGGGCGGAGCGGGATAAGGCTGCTGGTAGTAAGAAAGGAGGTGACATACACGCTGAATGTCATTGTCACGTTCCCAATCACGTCTTAAATAGACCTGTTCATGGGAGACACTGCAGTCAGACCTGGGGGATTTGAACCCTTGCATGGCAACTGCTTTGTCCCCTAACCCGCAGGAGCGCTCAGCCATGGTCATTCAGGCATTCACCCGCCACCTGTTCCCCTCACAGAGGTCCGCTGGGTGTGCACATGGAGACAGGAAAGAGAGGAAGGGTGTTAGTGGGACCCAGATTGCTCCCCGATGGGTAGAAGCATGGGTGTCCAAGCCACCCCCACCCTCCTTCCTTTTCAGATTAAGCTTCAGACTAGAATTCTGCCCAATGCACACACCCCATCTTCAGGGCCCTCACAGTCTTTTCATATGCAAGGAGAAAATCCTGAGGGTGGGGCGGGAAGGATCTGTTCCTCTTTCTGTGGGTCCCAGAATCCCAGTGGGGCCACGTTGGCAGGAGAGCCTGGACCTTACTCCTGACCATCCCTTCCCTCCAGGCTCGGTGGAGTGCTGTTAGCCATTTCGACCGCCGTCTCATTGCAGAAAACACGGGGCTGACTCTGCACAATGTCCAAAGGGTCTCTCACTTTCCATCGTTTCGATTTGCCTACACATCCTGTCACGCAACAAAAATTTATGGAGCACCTTCTGTGTGTCAGGAGCAGGAACAGGCACCATGGATTCAGCAGCAGTCAAGACGGACCTGATCCTCTACCCCGGGGAACTTACCATCTGGCAGGGAGCAGAAGAGAGACAGAAAGGGACACAAACAAAAGAAAGACTTAGCTTGCGGTAAGGAAAGAGCAAACTGAAGTCAAGCACAGTGCAGGTGCACCTGGGGAAGGATGCAGGGACCCACCTCCGAGGAGGCATCCTGGAGCTGAGACTTGCATATGAGGAGGAATGAATTCATCAGGCAAAGTGGTGGGAGTGTCTGATTCTGGACAGAGGTTAGAGCATGTGCGTGAGTCCTGGAGTGGAAGAATCTGAGGGCAAAGACCAGGGAGGCCGTGGCACCGTGGGGGGGAGGGGGGGGGGAGGCAGACGTCAGACCCTGCCGGCTGGGAGACAGGGCTGTGAGCGTGGGCTTTATTCCAAGGACAGTGGAGAAGTGCAGAAAGGGTTTTGTCAGAGGGGCTACCCGACAGGAAGCGATTCTATTTCGAGATGGCGTGGGCTCAGTTGTGTGGGCTTTCATTCCCCAGCGGGGCCTCAGGTTATCAGCCACAAGGGGCCGCTTTCTGAGCTGCTCCGTCTGGCTGTACTCAAAAGCCACAGCTGACTTGAAACACTTTATAAACATTTCCAGGTTGTAAATTCTGTGCTATTTCTGAGCCGTTCCGAACAAATTCATTCCAAATATTATTGCACATCCCCTGCGTGTGAGATGCTGATCGGATCGGGTCAGGGCCCCTTAATGCCACAAGCCACGCCCATGTCCACCTGCTGCATTTGCCACCTACGCTGGTTTTCAAGCCGCGTTCCGGCTACTTAAGAATATCGAGAAAGCCTTCCTACTGTATAGCACTGACCTTGACAGCTCATTGCACATTCACTTCAAGTAGATGGCAGGCTCTTTTCATTGCAACACTGCCAGGCAGCATCTGGAAGAGAAAACTGGTCGCTTTTCAAAGGCTTTAAAGTTTTCGCTTTAGAAAAAGGAAATTTCATTCTGTAAGGCACTATGCGTGTGTATGACATGTGTATAACATCTTGAAAATTGGTATTGCTTTGTGTGACACTCAAAGAAATCCAGTGCTCCTGCTGCTCCCAACCCCCTTGCCCCTTTATGACCTCTCTTCCCACCTTCAATCATGGACCCTTTGACTCTTTTGCTCCCACCCCGCCTCCCCCCGCCCACTCCACCTTCCACTGCAAGATGCCTTGTTGCTAGCCAAAGGTTCCCTGCACACATTCTTCCAAGGGTATTGGCCCCCAGCCAGGTTCAACTTACCATTTTCTTCCCCCTCTGTATATGAAAATAAGATCGCTTTTAAAAACAAAACAAGGGGAGCCTGGGTGGCTCAGTTGGTGAAGCATCCAACTTAGGCTCAGATCACGATCCCACAATTCATAGGTTTGAGCCCCACATGGGCTCTCTGCAGTCAGCACAGAGCCCGCTTCAGATCCTCTGTCCACCCCCCCCCCCCACTGCCATACCTCCCCAGCTCATTCTCTCTCTCTCAGAAATAAACAGTTAACAAAACAAAACAAAAAACAAAATTCACAACATTTTTAAGTGGAAGGGTTCAGTGGAAGGATTTTTACAGAGGAATTAGGTTGTTCCGGAAGTCATTCTAGGCCATCCCTTTAGGCCAGGCTTAACTTGTAATCACTCACTCACATATTCAACAAATTTCAGTGAGCAACCTTCTGTGTTCTGAACATCCTGCCAGGAGCTGGGGGAAGAGAATCGAATAAGACACGGCCCCTGCCCATTGGGAGCCCGCAGCCAAGTTGGACAAGGGTTTCAAACTGATGGCTCTGATTTGTCTCATTGACCAACCATCTTAATCTGCGTTATAGACACAGACAAATGCCCATGTTGTTGGTTACCAGAGGACCAGATAAAAATACAAGGATGTTTTCATTAAAAAATTAGTGAATGAAAAGACTCAAAATGCAGGTTTTGTCTATAAAGTCAATGATTTGCCATCAAATCAGTAGTAACAATTTATACGTTTAAGATACACCATTAAAAGACAATGACAATTCCAGGCAAAACCTTCAGACCCTCCACTTTCAACTCATTTGCAAACTCTTCGGCTTAATCTATGGAAAATGGGTCAACCAGCAAATAGTTATTCCAGTTTCCAGGATTTTTTTCATGCTACACCTTAAAAAAAAAAAAAAAAAAAAAAAAAGGAACACAGCTGTTCATCACGGACTTGGAAAATTCTGCCCATCCTGACCCTGACAGGGCCCTGCAGGTCCCCCACGGCCCTCTCCTGTCCATGCAGGTGACCAGGGGGAGGCAGCATTTTCCAACTGGAAACTTGGTCCACAGAGGGAGATTCTGCGGAAGCTGCACTCCAGGCCTCCCATACACCCATCCCCGACCCACCACTGAGCGAACCTCAGCAGAGCGCCCTTGCCAGGGGGTGGGGACACGGTGGCCCTGGCACTGGACTTGGGATGGGAGTTTCAGCAACTGGCAAAAGAGATGTCTCTTGTCTTGGAGGAGCTTAGATTCCAGTGGGGAGGCAAGCATTGATGAAGTAAATTCACACATCGTGCAAACTTAGGCTTTGGCCAGCCGTGTCAATGAGAGTTACATGAGGCAATGAAAAATCTACGAAGCACAGAACAGCAGATCTTACTTGGTCTGGAGTCGTGGCATTTGAGCTGAGGTCTGAAGCACGAGAGGGCTTAGTCAGGAGACGGGGTGAAGAAAACCCTCCCAGTGTGGGCACTGCGGGCGAGGGAGAATGATGTTCTGGACGACAGAGAAATAGCCAGGCTGAGGGGGAAAGTTCTGGAGGTGGGGGCTGGAGGACAGCAGGGTGCCAGGGCTACTTCGGTGGCACAGATTTTGACTCTTAGCTTAAGAGCAATGGGGCACCACCAAAAGATGTGCAGTTTTTAGAATACCTCTTTGGTTAAGAGTAGAGAACGGATGGGACGCTTGAGTGGCTCCGTCGGTTGCACGTCCGACTCCGGCTAGGGTCCGGTCTCGTGGTTCATGAGTTCAAGCCCCCGCGTCAGGCTCTGTGCCGACAGTGCAGAGCCTGGAGCCTGTTTCGGGGTTCTGTGTCCCCCTCTTTCTCTGTTCCTCCACTGCTCATGCTCTGTGTCTCTCTCAAAAATAAATAAGCATTAATAAAAACAAAAGATTCTCTCTCTCTCTCTCCAACCCCCTCTCCTCACTCTCTAAATAAATAAATAAAGAGTAGGGAATGGATTGGAAAGGGCCAGAGAATGCTTTGGGGAAGCTAGTTGGGTGAGAAATGTTGGTAACTTGGACTAAGGAGGCAGCAGTGGAGTTGAGGAGATGTAGGCGGGTTTGGGAAAATGCAAGACGAGTTATTAGCAGAATGATGGGATCCTGGGGGTGTCACAGAGGACATTCAGCTCTCTGGCTTGCAGAAGCAAACAGACAGCTGGGTCATCCCCTGAGCCTCGATGCACTGGAGCAGAGGCCAGTTTTGGTGGTGGGGGTAGAGAGGAGACTGGTACGGGTGTGGTTTCACTAAATCTCTGCATTTGCATGGTTGCCTGTGAGGTATGTCCGAGGACACTCAGTAACCATTTGAACATAGAAGTCTGGGGCTCAGAGACTGAGAACAGGAAAAGTTCTGAGTTTGAGCGTCATCAGCGGACAAGTGGAAGATGGAGGTGAGTCTGCAGATGAGATCGTCCTTGAAGAAAGCATGGAGGGCGAAGCAGGGACAGGACTGCTTCTTCATTTGGTAGGCAGGCTGGATAGGAGGGGCCTGCGAAGGGGCTCACAAAGGCCCCCCTGCCTTCCAGGACTCTGCAGGGTGCTACGTTCGGGGAGATCCTCCCAGAGACAAGCACAACGACTTCTCCTAGAGCCTCTGGGATCCCGAGGAGATGCCGAACGAGGAGCCCGTGGAAGAGTCATGAGGTGAAAACAGCAGGACTGGGCAGCACGAGGCAGCACTCACTGACCTGCCCCAAGCAGAGCACACCCTTCAAAGTCCCCCTGCACCAGCCGGCTCGCTTCCAAGCACCCCAGCCCCAAGAAGGCCAAACAAGAGGGCCCATCCTCAAACAAGAGGGTTCGAGGGTTTCCCTCCAATAACCATCTCCTCTACCTCCTGAATGTGGCCTATTTTTCTCTCCTCACATGCCACATGATCTACATTGCTCTGAATCTCTCTCCTAATTAGTTCTTTTGCCTTTGTAGCTTCGCGCTGTCTTTTGACTTCCACTGCCCATCTAAACGCCTTACGTTCACTTTTGAAGCATTCTTTAAAGTTGATGTCATCTTGTTGGTTTCTATTGGGATGTCTGACATGTAGCTAGCTTAAAAGAGTGAATTTCCATATTCTCCTTACAGATTTGCATTTTCATATCAGTTGGAGGAAAGGCAGTCGGCTCCTATGACACAGCTGGTGGGCAGAAAGGTATACGGAATGAAGCCACTGGCTTCTTGTCAATGTGAGGTCCCAGGGAGGAAAACTTAAGAAATTACCCAAGGGAGGAGAACTTTGTCACTAGTTAATAGAGTTGATGCCTCCATGACTGCCCCTCACGTCACCCCATCCCCATGTAATCGATAGAATCTGTGCCTGGGATAGACTCTTCTGAAAGATAATCCAGAAGCAGCCACCTCAGCTGCAATTCCAACGAAATGTCCCGGATGTTTCCACTCTATTCATTTTACTCACTTAAAGATGGTCTTCGTGTGTCATGAGTTAGTGCCTTTCATTCATTTGCAGGGTGTTTATCCAGCCCAACTGTTTCATTCTTAGGAAGCTATGCTTCAAGTTTCCACAGCAGACTCCTTCAGCCAAGACTCATGAAAAAAATCCAAAATATGGTAATGTTTTCACTCACACGTTTACATCACAAATATACAAGATACACCCCTCCAGGATCCGCACTGAGCATTAATTCATAATTCTGGGTTTTAGTTCCAGTAAGTTTTCTGGCCTTTTCTCTCTCTCTTCTTCTGGAACACCTATGCACTTGATGTCATGATATTCTTTTTTCTTCTTTTTCAATTGAAGTGTAATTACCATAGAGCGTCATATTAGTTTCAGGTGTACAAGATAGTGATTCAACAATTCTCTTTTTTTAATTTTATTTTTTATTTTTTAAAGTGATTCAACAATTCTGTACATTACTCAGCGCTCATCATGATAAGTGTGGTCTGAATCCCCTTTACCTGTTTCACCCCATTTCCTCACCCACCTCCTCTCTGGCAACCACCAGTTTGTTCTCTGTATTTAAGAGTCTTTTGGGGGGGGTTTCGCTCTTTTATTCTTTGTTTGTTCGTTTGTTTTGTTTCTTAAATTCCACATATGAGTGAAATCACATGGTATTTGTCTTTCTCTGACTTATTTCACTTAGTATTACACCCTATAGGCCCATCCTTGTTGTCGCAAATGGCAAGATATCATTCTTTTTTATGGCTGAGTAATATTCCATTATATATACATATTTTTTCCCCACGCCTTCTTTACCCATTCATCTATGGATGGACACTTGGGTTGCTTCCATATCTCCACATCTTTGGGTAAATACCCAGTAGAGGAATTACTGAATCATATAGTAATCCCATTTTTAATTCTTGGGGGGAAATGCCATACTGTTTCCACAGTGGCTATCTCTTTACTGACCTTTGAATTGGTCATAATAACCGTTGCCTTACCCACTAATTTACAACAAGAGTTATAAATTGAAAACCATGTGCAAACTTTAATGTCCCACAATCGACGTTTCACCATCATCTTCACCATTATCTACCCCACACAGGTAAAGAGCAAAAAGTGCTAGTGCAAGAAGTAACTCCACCTGAACGTGGAGTATCCATACCACCTTGGAAAGAGAAGAGCCCCTCGGTCAGAAAGACCCAGGTTCAACCTCTGAGTCTCTTTTTCTGCTGTAGAACAGTGATAACTACCTCATGGAATGTCATAAAATTAAATGGGATTTCATGGGAAGGCCCCATTCAAGGTGGCATCTCTGTAAATATGGCCTCCTCTCCCTTTAGGTCGGGGGCCATGTGCAGAGAAAGAAACTTTCTTTTTCCACCCTCCTCTCCCCTCAGATCCACCTCCCACCTTCAGCCAGCCACTGATGAAAATGTCCCAGCCTGTTCTACCTTTCCCTCAAGTCCTTCTTGTCCCCTCTTTGCTTCACCTTTCCAGTGTTTTCCACCTAATTACAGGACTTCCAAGAACCTCTTGGGCCAAGCTAAATAGACATCTTCTCCTGCACCTTGATAGCCCTGTTCTTGGAGCCATTCCTCCAAGCATGACATTCTCCCTGAGGGAGAGGGTCCTCCAGCCTCTCTCATCGTGCTTCCCCCTCCTTCCTATAGCTTACCTCAGGCTCTCATTCATTCGTTTATTCTGCAGTGATTTACCTTCTGTGATGCACCTTCTGTGAACCTGGTCAACTCTGTGCCCCGCACTGTGCAAGGTCCTTGCTCCAGGTTTCACAGTACGTATTTGAGCAAAATCCAGTCATTTTTCATGTGCTCTATGTACAGATAGCTGGACAGCAGGCTCGTCTTGGCTAACAGGTGACTCCTGTGCACAGGAGGACAGATGAGAGAAAGGGAGTCAGGGGTCACGTGTCAGAAGTCATTGAGAGGCCAGGGTTCCACCAGGTCGCTCTGATCTTTTTGCCTGCTCAGCTGTCACCATCTGTTGACCATGGTTGAGAGACGGGGACCCTGCCCTACTACACAGACAAGGAGGACAGATCAACTGGGCATATGGTGCAGCTGCAGAACTGGAAACTCAGCTCTGGTCCAACGGGGGGTGGCCAGGAGCAACATGGCGGCCTGGCTCTGGGAACACAGTGCACCTCTGGGGCAAGGGAGATGGGAAGATGGCACACAGGGGCTGCTGCAGCACTGGGGGCCTGGACTCTTTTGAATTGACTATGGCCACTGATATGAGCATAAGGAATTGGGAAAGACCACACTGGGCTCACAGAGCTCTGATATGGTCCTGGTGCAGATGGCCTCTGGTTGCCCATTGCAGGTCCATTCTGGTGCTAACATCTCCTGTGGTTCTCGTCAACCATAGGAGTCAACCTGGCCCCTTTAGGCCATTGGCATTGTCCCAGGGGAAGCCAAGAACTCAAGTATATCCTAACCTCTGCCATTAACAAAAACCCAATCTCATTCTGGTTGCTCATCGTGCCCTCCAATCAAGCCCTGGATCCATAGCTTGCCCTGTGACCTAGTGCCCGTTAGCCTCCTCTGCAAAGGTAGATAATGATTTCTCTTGGTGACACAGCCAGCCACAGGAATGCAATTGGCTGACAGCCACCAGCAGCGGGTGACTTCGGGCTCTGCCTCAGCCTTCAAAAGCCATTTGTCTTTTACTCTCTATCAATCACATGTCTAACTACGTCTTAGCATATTCTTCCTGGAAGACCCAAATGACTCACAATTGACCCACCAATGGAAGCTGGAGAATTTACATACCAACTCTTCCCTCCTCAGTTGAGGGTTGCCCTGGAGTTTTTAAATCCCTCAAATTTCAGGGTTGAGCTGCCTTGAACACCGGCTGAGCAAGCTCTCACTGCACGGAGAAAAAGCTCTCAGGTGCGTGAGGTGAGAACCTGTCAGCAGGATTGGGGACTGTCCACTGCCCCTGTGGGAAACTGAAAGGTAGGACAAAGGGGTGGCATGCGACCCCAACATCATCTTCTATGAAGAACACCAAACTTGCACTTCTCGAACCCGGGTATTTACATTCCCAGAAGCACATGGTGGTCATGACAGGAGGGCCCCACGGGCATTATGAGCTTGGAGCATCAGTTTTGTGTGTGTGCATTTTGTGGGGAAGCATGATTTCTATTTTTAGCAAATGGATATTAGAGCTTGGAATGCAGACTTCACATGAGTTTTTAAAAGACAACGTGAAATGTCAGAAAAATGCCATGCTTGACATTGGCTGCTTTGCGTAACCTCCTGGACCTCCTTCACTCAAGTGGAAAAGATTGACAAGCAGAGCTGTGGGCCACTTGGAGCCACTGAAGGGCTTTAAGAAAGTGAGACAGCCAGATTGGTGGCTCCGTGGGGGAAGCCAGCAGCAGGGAGGTTGGGGTGCTTGGGGGATTACTGAGGTCCCAGTGGGCACAGCACATGCCAGGGCACCACAGGCGCAGCAGATGAACAGAAACCCTCGTTCTGGGGTGCAGGGGGAGGTACCTGAAAACTAATTCTACAATTAATGTCGAATTCGCATTTTGATATCTGCTCTGAACACAGTGCCCCCCCAGAGGACAAGAACTAGGTAAAGGTTTAGCAGGAAAATGTCCTAGACATAGGGAAGGGCTTGGGAAAAAGCCAGGAAGAGGGCATGAGCTTGGAGTGTGGGAGGAAGTGACAGGGCCCATGGGTGAAGGGTGAATGGGGTGGGGAGAAGATGACGTGGCATGTTCCTGGTGGGGTTTTCAGGAGTCAGTCCAGGCGGGCCCCCAGGCCACGGGAAGGACTCTGGTCTGCAGCAAAAAGAGGCTACTGGCAGGTTTTAAATAGAGCAGCTGCAAAATGATATTTGCAATTTTCTAAAAGATCAATTTAGCTGCGATGTGGAGAATAAGATGGAAGAAGGTCAGGGACAGATGCGGGGAAACTGGTTAGAAGTGAGTTACTAGTCCGGGGAAGGGATGCTGGCAGCTTGGGCTAGGAGAGTAGAAGTAGATAGATGGTAGGTAGATACGAGAGAGAGAGAGAGAGAATAGATAGATAGATGATGGTAGATAGATGGTAGATAAATAGATAGTAGATAGATAATAGATGATGGTAGATAGATGGTAGATAGATAGATAGAAGATAATAGATAGATAATAGATAGATACATATAGATGATAGATAAATGGTAGATGATAGATAGAGTGATAGATAAATGATAGATGATATATATATATATATATAGATAGATAGATAGAGAGAGATAATAGATAATAGAGAATAGATAGATAGATAATGATAGATAGATGATAGATAGATAGGTGATGGTAAATAGATAGATATATAGATAATAGATGATGGTAGATAGATGGCAGATAGATATAGATGATAAATGGTAGATAGATAGTAGAGATATAGATAGTAGATAGATAATAGATAGATAATAAATAGATGGTAAATAGATATATAAATAATAGATGATGGTACATAGATGGTAGATAGATAGATAGATATATAGATGATAGATAGATAATAGATCATGGTAAATAGATAGATATATAGATAATAGATGATGGTAGATAGATGGTAGATAGATAAATAGTAAATAGATAATAGATAGATACATAGATAGTAAATAGATAATAGATAGATAGATACATATAAATGATAGATAAGTAGTAGATGATAGATGATAGATAGATATAGATGATAGATATATGATAGGTGATAGATAGATGGATAGATAGATAGATGATGGTAGATAGATGGTAGATAGATAGTAGATAGATAATAGATAGATAAATAGATAGATAGATAGATAATAGATGATGGTAAATAGATATATAGATAATAGATGATGGTAGATAGATGATTGATAGATAGATATAGTAGACAGATAAATAATAGATAATAGACATAGATGATAGATAAATGGTAGATGATAGATAGATAGATGATAGATGATAGAGAGATAGATAGATAAATGATAGATGATAGATAGATATAAATAATCAGGGATCTCCAGAGAAACAGAACTTGTAAGATAGATATAGATATATGTATATGTGAATGTGTGTGTATGCATGTATACATTATATATAATATGTTGTATTTTATACATATATAAAAGAGAGAAAGAGAGAGATTTAGTATAGGATTTGTCTCACCCAACTACGGAGATGGAGAGGTCCCACAGTGTGCCATCTGCATGCTAAAGACCCAGGAAAGCCAGTGGTCTAATTTAGTCTGAGTCCAAACACTTGCAAACAGGGGGAGCCAGTGGTATAAATCCCAGTCTGAAAGCAGGAGGAAATGAGATGAGATGTTCAGCTCAACAGTGAGGTAGGAAAAAGAGGGGCAAATACCTCCTTCTTCTGCGTTTTGTTCCATTCAGGCCAGCCATGGATTGGATGATGCCCCCCACCCACATTGGAGAAGGCAACCTACTTTATGAAGTCCACTGATTCAAATGCTAACTTCACACCCAGAAACAATGTGTCCTCTGAGCCAGTCGAGTTGACACACAAAATTCACTGGTGACTTTCAAGAGGGAAAGTGAACAGGACCTGGTAATAGAAAAAGAATGAGGGAAGTGGACAGAGTATGTAAAGGGATATAAAGACTGAACCCCTTGTTTCGGGCTTGGGCAACTGGATGTACAGTGATCCCACTGACGAAGACAAAGCTAGTGGAGAACGATCAGGATCGGAAAAAGAATGAGTTTTCTTTTTCACGTGTTGCACGTGAAGGGCCCATGATACGTGCAAGTGGGATGTGCTGGGTGGGAAAGAAGCCTGGATGGGACAGTCAGAAAGGGGACAAACCAGTAGTACCTGTCTGGGACCCCTGGGGACAAAGGCAAGGGCACTTCAACAAGAAGCGAGTGGTGAATACGGTCACGTGCTGCTAAGAACCAGACAATAGTAAAGACTGACACAGTGTCCCTTAGCAAGAGCTGTCACGGGAGACTGTGTGTGCAGAGGGAGGCCAGCTTGGAGGGACCGAGGGGCATGTGAGGCAGAAGACCTAGGCACACCTCCTTCTGGACTATTGGCTTGGAAGTGGAGAAGCAGGGTGGTGGGTGTCTGGAGGGACACTCTGTTAGAGCTTCGACTGTGCACTGTCATTTGAGGACGCTGGAGGCTTAGCATGGTGAAATGTTGGTAGGAAATGCCTCCCAGGGAAGAGACAGCAGCAGGTGCACGACAGGGCTGGGGGCATCAGCAAATGATCCCCAAGAAAACGGGAGCAGTGGGATCCGGAGCATGCTGACAAGACCACAGTGGAGAACCCCCGCTCTGTGGGACGTTCCGCCCCTCCCTTGTTGTCCCCAGTGCCTTTCTTCTCCCTTCCCTTTGCTCTTTTAAAGTCCTATTTATTCTCAGGCGCCGGGGGGCTCAGTTGGTTGAGCGTCCGATGCTTGGCTCAGGTCATGATCCCACAGTTTCATGAGTTCAAATCCCACATTGGGCTCTACTCTGGCATCACAGAGGCTGCTTGGGATTCTCTCTCTCCCTCTCTCTCTGCCCCTCCCCAACTCGCACTGTCCCTGTCCCTCTCAAAATAAATATATAACTTTAAGGTTCTACTTATCCTTCATTACCCGGATGAAGTCAACACCCCTTTTTCCTTCTTAGCCAAACCAAGCTTCCGTTTTCCTTGTCCCCCCCCCGAATGCGCAGTCTTTGTAGCACTCACTGCTCACACCAAATGATGACCCGTGTCCTCTAGATGTGCCATCTAGTCAATCAAGGTGACATCTTCTTTCTTTTAATGCGCCTCCCTCAGCACCAGCGCTGGCCTGACGTGAAAGAGAAAAGGGCTTTTACTACAAAGTTATCTCTATCAGGAGTCAGGGTGAGGACAGAGACCTTCCAGCAGCCCTGTGGTCACAGGACTTCAACCCTTGAGTGAACGCTCAGAGACAGACAGATGTCCTGCTAACGAGGTTCACATTTCTCCCGAGGATGGCAGGTCTGAGCTACTGGCAATTAACAAAAGGTGCAAAATGAGAGTGTAAGAGGGTGGATGTAGGAGAGCCTGGGGTGTTGACAGCATCCCTGGTTCCTGTGTGTCCTGTCCTCCTGTCCTCCCTGTCCTCATCAGACATGTCAAACTAAGAGAGGAGATAATCTCAGAAGCAATTAGAAGGTGCTAAGAACTGATGAGATGTGAACACCACAGAGTGGGCATGTCCACCCCGAGCAGGAATTAATCAGTTGCTCAGTAAAAATAGCAGGGGAGAGGACTGGCAGGACCACCCAGAGCCCTGGGGTGGGGGGCCAGCCCCAGCAATGTGGACACAGGCAGGTCACACTTTCAAGTGACTTGTTTATCACATCTGTCTTCAGAAGGCTGGGGGATGGTTAGGATAGAGAGTTAATTTTTAAAAGTTAATATATGTAAAGTGCTTCGAACAGTGCCTGAAATACACTACACCTAAGTCAAATACAATAAAACAATAACAACAACGATTATTCGGATCCTTGACAAGCAAGAGCTAATGACAAATGAAGCTGGATTTGAGTAATGCATCCACTAGTTGGCCAGAGATAGCTACTAGTAAATCATTTAAATTCTGATTTTTGTTTCTTCATTTGAGAAATAAAGATATTCCTGCCTAATGTGCAGGGTTGTTGGGAGGATAGTAGAAGATACAATTGTAGGGTCTAGGCCAGACCATCAGAAATTCACAGTGGAGTGGGGGTGGTCTCCCCAAGGCAAGAATGGAACACCTTTACTCCAGGTATCTTCTCCATAAGTCACTATGATGGTGAATTTTTGTGACAACTTAGTTGGGCCAAGATGCCCAGATATTTGGCCAAACATTATTTTGGATGTTTCTGTGACAGTATTTTGAATGGGATGAACATTTAAGTTAGTAGACTTTGAGTAAAGCAGATTGCCCGCCATAGTGTGGGTGGGACTCACCTAGTCAGTTGAACACCTGCCTAGAACAAAAGATTGACCTCCCCTGAGCATGAAAGAATTCTGCAGCAAACGGTCTACAGATTTGAACTGCGACACTAGCTCCCTCTTGAGTGTCCAGCCTGCTAACCTATTCTGTAGGTTTTGGACTGCCAATCATATAATTACAGGAGTCAATTCTTTTTATATATGTAGTACTTATCCTCTCATCTCTGTTTCTCTGGAGAACTCTCACCAGTGAAGACACAAAACTCCCTCTGATTGTTAGCGTAATGCAAAACGAGGCAACGTACCCACGCAACACTGAAAACCCAGCTAACACATCTGGCTTGATGGCTAAGGAGAAGGAAATGAGATGATCACATATCTAGAATCTGCAGTTCTGGTCTGCATGACGGAACTTCTATTCTGATCATAATTGAACCCACACTGATGATCACACTGGCAAACCTTTAAGCACTCTGACTCCAGGAGGGGAAGGCCTGGAGAGACACCTGGGAGGGCTAAGTGTCCAGAGAATGTGGTTTTTCCTAAAGTGTATGGAGTCCTTGTTATTTACCAGATACTGTGCTAGAGACTGGAGATCATTACAACAATAATGAATTTAACTGAACCTAAAATACAATCTACTGTTGGGCACACCATATGTTATGTACCAAGAAGACAGAAAAAAAATCTTCAGATTTCAGAGATGTGTCTTGGAATGAACAAAACAGGATAAGGATAGTAATAATAAGACTTCTAGAATTTATTATGGGTAGGTATTTTCTGGGCACTTTTCGTACATTCATTCAATACTTACTGCAAGTCTATGAGATAGAGTCTGTTATCATCCTATTTTATGGATGAGGACACTGAGACTCAGACAGGCAAAGTTCCCTGGTCAGGGTCACACAGCTCTGTCCGTAAGTGGCAGAGCTGGGATCTGAGCCAGGCACCCTGGCTCCAGAGTCTGTGCTCTCACCAGGAGACTGCTTACCCCAAATCTGTCTTCTTGTCCAGGGTCCTGCTGAGCGGGCCCCAGCCCATTCCAGAAAGTTCCATGGCTGTCAATCAGCTTGGCTGTAGGCGACCACTTGTAAGTGTACCATTAGCTTTTTGGAGAAGTTCAAATAAAATGCATCTAGAGCAGTTCATGACTCCCTCATGAAGTCATTTTGTCAGGTGGCAAATCTGGGGAGAGGCCAGGACTCAAGGAGCCCTATGTTGTTATCTCGATTTATTGAGAGGACATCACATTACTTCATGTGCCCGCAGCCACCCCGCCCACGAATCCCTCCGTAAATAATTATCACGCCAACCAGGCACAAGGCATTGCTGAGGACCAAAGATCCAGACGGAGTGGAACCGAGAGCCTCTTCCCCTGCAGCCTCCATGGGCTAACTTAACCCAAACTAAACTAAACACCTACAACCCAGGCGAAAGTGGAAGCAGAATGTAAGCAAGCACCCTTCACCTGTTGGGATGAGCACTGGGTGTTGTATGGAAACCAATCTGACAATAAATTATATAGAAAAATAAAAATAATAAAAACCAAATATGGAAGTGCCCTGAAGGGTAGTTTCTGAGATGGTTTATCCTTCTCTGCTAGTCTCTCCCCTAGGTGTTCCTGGCATCCTGGGGGCACAGCACCTCTGCCGAGAGATGAGGCTGCCACTCCGGTTCCCATGGAAACCGAACTGGGACAGGAGGAACAAAAGGTTCTTCAAGGTCATCAGAGCAAAGGAGAGCGGAGACAGAGATGGCAAATAACGGGGCTCTGCCTCCCCTTCTCGTTGCCACAGCACGTGGCCTCCAGCAGCCTGACCAGCCCAGCCCCCACCCCGCGAGGTCTGTGCCCTCCCCACGCCCCCGGGGGACAGACCGGGGTGCGCCCGGCTCCTGGCCGCCAAGGCCCCAGCCCTGCAGTCCGGCGCCCAGGAGACAAGAATAAGGGGAAAGCCCGGTGTGCTCTTCCCCTGCTCGGAGCCGCAAAGCTTCCAAGTGCCTTGTGTCCTCCCCTGCCTGGGGAAAAGGCCTCCTGGAGTCAAGGACTGCTGCTCTGCGGGCCACCTGATCGCCAGCTGAGCTGTGACAGAGACCGGGCTCTGGGACAGATGCTGAGCCCTTCCGCCCCCCCACCTGCACCCCCCCCCCCCGGCCCACATTCTCCTTGGGGCCCCTCTCCCCATCGCAGCTCTCCCCTGCACGTCTGTCCATCTGCTGCGTAGCTTTCCCCCCCGGGTAGCTCTTCCTTGCTCCGCGCCCAGCCATGAACTTCTTCCTTCCAAAAGCCCAGGCGGCTTCTCAAGAAAAGACCTTTGCACCTTGCAGCCACCCAGGACTGAGAGGCGGGCCGGCCCTTCCCGGAGCTGTTTATCGGGCCTGCCCTCTCTAGTCCCCAGAGCTGGAAACGGGTCACCCAAACCTCGAGTCACAGCGAGGCTGGGAGTCCAGCTACGGGATTCAGGAACAGACCAACTTCCATGAGAACAGAGCCTCCTGCGAAGCTGGCGGGGACAAGTCGTCACAGTCTCTTCTGGTTTGATTAGGACCCATGCCGCGCGGGGCTTTCGTCCAGCCGGCAGGGGCATCTGGGGCCCTGCTCCTTCTGAGGTGTCCCCGCAGGGCTCTGGGTGTCCCGCCAGCCCAAGCCCTGCCTTCTGGACCCACTGTCGGAAGCTGGAGCACATCTGAGCTCACGGCTGCAGAGAGGCTGTCTGCGGAAAACGGGGAACCGGCTTGTTATTAGGGCCAGTGCTTAAGAGAATTAAAAAAAAAAAAGCGCAGGATAGAAAACAAAAGTGGTAGCAGCAGCAGAACTGGAATAATAATAATAATAACATAAATTATAATAAATTATTATATAATAAATAATATTATATATAACAAATAATTACAATAAATTATGAAATAATAGATTATTATTATTATTGCCAGGATGTATTTATTCCTATTCTAGTTTTCCTGACATCACCAAAGGAGCGGTCTACCAACTCAGAGTGAAATAGTCGGGCTGGGCTATAATCACAACACCTTAGAGATGCTTTTACAAACTCAAACAGAAAGCCCCGGCGGGTGGGGAGGGGTGGGAGGAGGGACATCGAAAGCAACCAGTCATGTGACTCTGGGGAAGGCAACAAGCCCTCTGTTTCTACAACAGTCAAGTGTGGGACACGGAGCTTCTCCGAGGGGTGCGTCTATCTGTAAGATCTACGGATTCTCCAGGGAAAAAATCATGTTAATGACTACGTTCATTCATTCACCAGGGCCCGGACATTGAGCTGGGGGCTGCCTGCCTGACTTTGAACTCCCTGCACATCTGCCCGGAGACTAAGCGCCAGCTGCCCAAATGGAGGCCTTCTCCCCACCCCACCTCCTGGAGGTGAAGGCCTTGGTGGAGCTGGGTACAGAAGAGGCAAGCAGGGGGGGCGAAGCAGAGCTGTAGTTCAGGTTCATTGAGCCAGGTCTTCGCCAGCATTTGGCACATGCCCCCACATTTAGCTCCTGTAACAAGCCACCGAGGACATAACGTTATTGTGCCCATTTCACATGCAGGGAAAGTGAGGCTTGGGGAAGTGGCATCTTGTGCCCAGAGTCACAGCTGGGGGTGCGGGTGAAGACATGATTCTGACGCCAACAGTCTGGCTTCAGAGTCCATACTTGAAAGAGGGACAGGACCCAAGAAGCCCCTGCGAATTCTGGAGAAGGTTCACCCAGTTATTAGCCTTGGTCCCAGCTGGAAACAGACGGTACCTCCAAACAGGGCAACCGAGGGATTTTAATGTAAGACCTATTAGCAAAGGTGGGGGCTGGTTTTAGGGGAAGCCACAGGGAGGACACAGTCTCTGGGACTGAGGAGCCAAGGCGAAGGAAAATTACCTGAGCCGGGGCAGACAGCGAGATGGAGAGAGAAGTCCACCAGCCAGGAGCTATGGCCTCTAGGGGACACAGCCCACCCAAGCCCACAGGCAGGGAGCCCAGCAAACAACTACCATGATCTCATTCTACCCCTACCTTCTGGCCTCCTGCCGCTCCTCCTGCAGACCAGACCCTGCTGTTGCTGCCCTGTGTGAGGTCACGTCCTTGGGCACTGAGCTGGAAGAAGTCACCAGTCAGGTAGCTTCCTCAAAGTGCTCCTCACGCGGGGGCATCCAGCCCTGCCCCTGGCACCCTGCACCAGCGTGAGGTGCTCGCGAGGCGGAGCGGCTGATGTCTCTCCTTTCGGGAGCTCCACGGGGGGCCCAGCAGCAGCAGCGACAGGCGCCACGGGCGAACTTAGGGGAGCCACGTGACAAGGAAGGGCATGCACAGTCCAAACTATGTAAATCATTTGCTTGAAGACAGTCCCCCTGTCCCTAACACCAGGGCTGAATACACTCCTTGAAGTCCAATAGCGCAGCAATGCTCCCGGCCCTGCTTGTGCCTGCGTCCCCTGACCTCCAGAGGGCGCCCAGGAGCAAGCAGCGCTTCACACGCAGACTGAGAGAAGAGTCCACGGAAGGCCAGCCGGTTGGACAAAAGCAGCTTCCAGCACAGAAGCTGAAACCAGTAGAATCAGACACCTCGGGTTCAAAAGAACATAGAGGTCATCACCTTCAACCCTCCCTGTTTCCCGTCAAATATGTCAATTCAGCCAATTTGGCGAACACTGCAAGTACTATGCATCTATTATTTCTTAAAATCCTTCCTGCAGTCTTCTGAAGTTCTTCCCCAGTCGTCTCAAGGAATAACCAAACTCACCAGGAGCTTATGCAATTCCACACGTCAGGAAAATGTGAGAGAGCAGGTGTTCGATGCTAGCACTGAGCTCTTTCCTCGAGGGTCCCTCTCCCTCCTGTTTTGGTGGGAGGTACAGCAGCTCTCAACAGTCCCTACACCCTGGGACTTCTGGAGCTCGGCAACCATAAGAAATTCACATTCCAAAGAGGGCCAGGCCAGTGGCACCTGCCGCCAGGGCCTCACTCCCTGCCGAGGGTGGTGCAGCCACCCCCCCTCCCTGGGTCCACACAGAAGGCCCAGACTGGCCCACCATGATCTACAGGATAGCAGCTGGGGAGCTCAGATTTTGAGCTGGTGCCTCCATCCCTAGCTTCCGACCACCGAGAACAAGAGTCTCCAGCGTTCATTTTGATTTGTCTGGTTCTCCTCCCGACATTTTGTCAGGTTTCAGCCGACCAAGACGACCTGGCTCAGGGACCACCACCACCCCCCTCCCCGCTGATGTGCTTCTTCAGCATCTGGACCCAACTTAGAGGATTCACTTTCCTATCCTGAACTGTCCAGTTCCCTAAGGGGTCCTGCCACAACCCATCCTGCTTCAAGAGGGACAATGAGTCAGACACCCAGGGTAACCTTTCGGACACACGATGCCTCAGTGCGGAGGAAAAGCAGCTGCTTCTTTTCAGACACTGGGCTGTTCCTACTGAGAGCTGGGTGCACAGGTGGTGTTTCCAGCACCTACTCTCACGTACAAATTATAGCTCTTGTGTCAAAACAAGCTTTATTCTTCTATTTCCTGTTTGAAAAGTGACATTACAGTTCAGAAGGAGGGGTCCCTGCTGTGCTAGCGGTGGGATTGGGCCACACTGGTTTCCCAGGAGATTTGCAGAGGCGCCACCTCCATTTGTCATGTGTAATTTATCAGGGTGCTCCTCCTCCCCTGTTCTGGACCTGCCCAGAGGATCCTCAAACATCTGGAGGGCAGTGAAATGATACCCATTTGCCATCCCTGGTCTATTACCATAATGAACCTCGGAGCCTTCTGGAAGGGAACTCATGCTTAACAGGGTGCAAGGGCTACATTTTGGTTAAGAACCTGAGCTGGTGTTGGAGGGAGACGTGACCCTGCTCCCAGGGCCAGGGAGAGCAAGCTGCTTAGGGTCCCCAGTCTCTACTGCAGACATCAGCCCCTGCCTCAGGCAGAAGCAGCCCTGGACAGGATGTCAGTGGACACCAGCACCTGCTCGGGCAACAATGGCAGCCACCTTCGGCATGTTTGCACTGGGGCCCTACACAGCAGGCCTCTGGAGCTTTGGCACAGCCCTTGTTGGGCACTTGACGAGGTGGGGGTGCCTCTGGTGGGTGTGGCATTGGCAGCATCAGAAGATTCATCTACAATGAACTACAGCAAGAGAGGAGGGAAGTAGTGGAAAGAATCACCTCTTATGAAGCCCCTGATCTCATCCTAGAGACTCCAAAGACTACTGGGGAGAAATGTGAAAGAACAGGATTCTCAAAAGGAAGGAGGTGGAGCCAGGAGGGGGCGTGGCTAGAAGAGGTGGAGCTAGGAGGGGTGGGGCTAGAAGAGGTGGAGCTAGGAGGGGTGGGGCTAGAAGAGGTGGAACTAGGTGGGTGGGGCTAGAAGAGGTGGAGCTGGGAGGGGTGGGGCTAGAAGAGGTAGAGCTAGGAGGGTGGGGCTAGAAGAGGTGGAACTAGGTGGGTGGGGCTAGAAGAGGTGGAGCTGGGAGGGGTGGGGCTAGAAGAGGTAGAGCTAGGAGGGTGGGGCTAGAAGAGGTAGAGCTAGGAGGGTGGGGCTAGAAGAGGTGGGGCTGGGAGGGGTGGGGCTAGAAGAGGTGGAGCTAGGAGGGGTGGGGTTGGGGGGCGGGACTAAGAGGGTGGGATTGGGGCAGGGTTAGGAGGGGCAAGCCTAGGAGGAAAGGCAGGAAGTAGGGTGGAAAGCCAGAGGGTCTGTAGGGAGGGGAGATGGAGGAGGGCAAGTGACAAAAGGAGCTGCTCCCTCACATCCATTTTGGTTCAGGGAAGTGAAGTTCTTTGCTTAACTAGCATTTGCTCTTGGGAGGATGAAAAGCTCAATATCTGCCCTTCTCTCTACTCAATGGCTCCTTGGGAAAGTTCATGGTCTTCTCCCCCTATGTGCCTTCAGGAAAACAATTCTTTCTGCCTGCACTGCCTTTCCTGCCTTTCCTCCAGCCAATTTCCATGACGGAATGGAAAGTATTTCAAGGACAACTCCGCTAACCACCCACCGACGTGGGCGAGTGCCTCTCTCAGGGCCACCGTGCTTCTGGATTCCAAAAGGTCATTCACACTGTAGTTTAAGTTCGTGGATCCCTGGTGGGTAGTTATCAATTTCTTGCTTCTCAATGCACCTTTCAATGCCTTACTTCCTGATAATGACACTGGACTCTGTGAACGTTTCTCCTTTGCCATCCTGCACGACGTTAAGCTTGTGTGGAGGGTATGGAAGAGACGCTGCAGGAGGATGGGCCTCTCTCCCTGGTCTGTGCTTTTGTTTCTGCTTCCCTGTGGCTGCCTGGAGCACGTGTGCTGAACCCCCAGAAGTGCTTACCCTCCAGCATGTGTTGTTGCCAGTCCCAGCCTGGATTCCTGGCCCGCTGGCACCCCAGGAGGGTCTGCTGGTCCTGGCCCAGAATTCCCTGTCCACTGGCCTTGGCCTACTTGTGACCCAGCGGGAAGCTTACAGCAGGCCCGTCCCCATCTGAGTTTCTTTGCTCTCCAACCATAGTCTCCACCTGTAGACCCACTGGGGCCCATAGCAGCCCAGTCAGCCCCCTCCCCATCCAGCAGGCCCCCTGGGAATAATTTACCGCAGCCTTGGGTGTCCTTGAGAGTTATTTTATTCTCTGAGTGTTTAATCTCCTAGAAATACTTAATACTATTTTAAATTAAACTTGCCCTGTAAAAACATGTGAGGTTTCTGCTTCTGATGGAACCCCAACTGGTATACCTCCAGTAGTTTTGTCCCAAAAGTAGAGCGGAGGAGGAGGAGGCGGGGCCGTTTCTGTAATATGACCAGACCGCCTCACCCCAGAAGATGTGTGAAACAGAAGCCCCGCCTGCCTCTCTTCCAGATTCAGGTGGACCTGCACGCATCCCTCTGCCGTGCACTTCTCCCAGATCGGTAGCTGTTTACTGTCTGGGACCCCACGAGACTGTGGACACCTCTGTGTCTCAAAGTGTGGACCCCGGACCAGCAGCAGCAGCAGCGCCTGAGAACGGGTTGGAAATGCAGATTCTTGAGCCCCATCCCAGATCCATTAAATCAGAAACTCAGCATTCTGTGTGGTCACAATCCCTTCGGGGGAGTCTCATATATGCAAAGGTTCGAGAACCATTGATGAGGGGTAAAGTAACTTAACTTCTCCGAGCCTCATCTGCAAATGGTAGTAATTATATCTTCCTCACGTTAATTGTTGTGAGTATTTGATAAGACAGCACAAAGTAAGAGTGAAATAATGGTGGCTAGGGACAGATCTATTGATATAGAAATATAGTTATAATAAAAAGCATCAGGGCTACTCCGTTCCCTTCTCTTCTCTCCGCTCCTTCCTAGAATTTGGGGGAACCATGGAACTAGCCTCCTGCACACTGCCCCCACTGGCTGGGGGTGCTAAATGTGCCAGGGTGACCAGGGTAGGTGACCAGGGTTCAGTGTCTCCAGAAATGACTTACAGGCTCTGGAACTCTCCCTAGAGGTGCCTGTGGGCCCTTCACCGGAATGGCCGAGTTGAAGCCTGTTGTTGGCAAGCTGGCAGTGGTGGGGGCTGGCTTAGGCACGCAGGTCCCCCAATCAGAGTACTGTGGGGTGGGAGCAATGGTGGGTGAACAGGGAAAAGCGTGTTCATTGGCAGGAGGTCTGAAGCCTCGGTCATTCCAGACCATCTGGGCCAGGTTTTCCTGATGCACACATGGTCTTCACGGGTATAATGGAAGTTTCTGGACTTTCTCCAGAAACCTGATTTTAGCCTTCCTCCGTCTTCTTCCTTAGCTTGAGGGACAAGACGGCACTCCAAAAACTTAAGGCTCATGAAGGCACATGAAGACTAGGCAAGGCAGGTTTCCAATCAGCCTCTGGAATGTGCCTTTAACATATTTACTTGGCCAGTTGGATTTCCAAACTTTTCATGCTCTGCCTTAAACTCTGGCCTTCCTCGGGATCTGATACCCACCTCTGGCACCCACCATGGGGTTGGTCTCACCCCAATCACCAGGCCTGGCCAAGAGCCACAACTCCCATCCCAGGTAAAATGAAACATGGAAAGATGGCACAATTAAAGGTGAAAAGAGTGTTCTCTGAGAATGGGCTGCCTTGCATTCATCTGAAGTTTAGGTCGCCTTGAATGGACTTCATGGTTACTGGTGAGTGTCCACCTTCTACCTGGAAGGGAGATAGGTCTGATTTTGAATGAAGCGTTATGCACTAAAGATATTACTACAGGCAGAATTTGAATCTTTACCCCTATTCCACATTTCCAACTTTCAAATATACACCTCTTTTTCATACCTCCAAGTTCTCTGGAAGAATCTAGAGCTCTTTATTCCCAGGACTGGATAAATTTTCACTGGCTGCATTTTTATTTTAGAGAAAAGGAAATCTGATGTGATCAATGCTCCCTGAATAGGATTCCTGGGGCTCTTAATTAAGCCAGATAAGGTATCTCACACTGAGAAACACTCCCATTTGCTTCTTGAAAACTCATTTGTATTCTCTAAGAGATGTAATTTGTGTTTCCTTATCTCATTCCCGAATCAAAAGTTACAATTTTGCAAAGAATAATTTTTGCCCAAATATATTTTCTTTCCAGTATTCTAAAGAGTCCGTGATGGCAAGGGGTGTAGAGCTCTGTCCTTGAGTGGCTCTGACTCTGTCCTTCCTCCAGCAGTCCAGGAGCAACAAGTGTCCACTGTCTTCCCAGGCTTCCAGCCTCCACCCAACAGTCTACCTCCCAAGACCCCTCCCCTAAAATAAGGGAAGAGAAATTAGTTTCATTTTACAGTGAGCAGTTACTGTGGCTTAAAGATTGTTAGCCATGCATGGTACCTCTCTTAAATTTTGTCCTCCCATGAAATAAGCACACTTTTACCTCTGTCTCCTTAGAAGGACTCCACCGACCCTTGTTCCCTGCTCCCAGGTCTCCTGCCTGGCCATAGACCAGCTGTTGATCATCAGTTGGGCAAGTGAACTCAGGCCTGGCTTTGTAGATGTGGACACTCTTGGTCCAAGGGCGGTGTCTTGCTTCCTTCTCTTTATCCTATGCTCAGCCATGTTTAGCATTCCAGTTTTTATAAGATGACCATGAACTCAAGGGTATCGGGCATAGTCTGAGCTATTAACAAGATGGAGTTTTTCTCACTTCTGTTATAGTCTGGGGGTAGACATCCTTCAGGGAGATCTTTGAAGTAAACATGAGTGAGTGGCAGGTCAAGATGCAGGCATTCCCAGGCTCCTGGTCCTTGGCCTGCATGCTGGATTTTAGGACACGAAGTGGGGAATAGACAGAGATGAGGTTAGAGAGGTGAGTACATGCCAAAAACCATGGGCATGTGTGCTATCCCCAGGGCGCCGAATTGTCCTGTAGTGCAGTCCTTCTCAGAATGGGATCCAGCTGCCCATGTCAGAGCTTTGACACGTTTCTTAAAAATGCTGATGCCTGGGGTGCTTGGGTGGCTCAGTTAGTTAAGTGTCTGACTCTTGATTTCAGCTCAGGTCATGATCTCACAGTTGTGAGATCAAGCCCCACATCAGGCTCCATGCTGAGCATGGGGCCAGCTTGGGATCCTCTCTCTCCTTCTCGCTCTGCCCCTCTCTTCCACTCACACACTCTCTCTCAAAATAAATAAATTAACATTTGGAAAACAATGTTGATTTTGGAGCTCCATTCCCAGATCTACTGAATCAGAATTTTTGTAGCCCAGGACCCCACAGATTTACAAGATGCCTGGGTAATGCTTATGCACCCTTTAGTTGGAAAATACTGGCACCATTGACTGAGAGGTTAATTCAAGAACCTAAGCAGAGATATAGCATAATCATATTGGTCACTTTGGTTGCACTTTATTGTTAGTTGCTTTAGACATATTGAGGTTGAGGTGTCTGTGGGATATCCAGATGGGAGCTGTCCAGGAGGAAGTCGGATCGATCCTCAGAACTGAGGACAAATTCTGTGCAAGAGATACAAAGTGATAGGGAAGGAAATCCTTAACATGGATGTGATTTCAAAAAGAAATGAGAGAGCAAAGAAAAAGCCCTTAGGTCTTAAGAATACCAACATTAGGGACACCTGAGTGGCTCAGTCTGTTGAGTGCCTGGCTTTTGATTTCAGCTCAGGTCATGCATGGACTCACAGTTTGTGGGTTCAAGCCTTGCATCGGGCTCTGCACTGGCAGCACAGAACTGCTTGGGATGATTTTCTCTCTCCTTCTCTCTCTGCCCCTCTCCCACTTGTGCGTGCATACGTGCTCTCTCTCTCAAAATAAATAAATAAATGTTATTTAAAAAAAGAAAAGAAGAATACAAACATTAAAGGGCTATGAAGAAGAAAAGTTGTCCAATGAATGGGGCTTTTTATTAGAGAAAGTATATTTTTACTGTTTCAGGTCAATTTAAATTTTAACAAGACAGAATGTTCTCGTGGGTAGTAATTGGTAAATACAGTGCTATTTCTCTCTCAGGCTTTTAAGAAATGTACTCGATAATCAAGATTATAGTAATGCCATAGCCAAAGTCAAAAGTTTGATTTAGAGGCAAAGAGGAGAGAGGATTGAGTTGGGTAGGAGAACAGCTATATTATCAATGAGAGTGTAGGTAATGAGGACATAAGCGAACCGTCTTTACTGAGGCTCCGGTCCCTGCACAAAGAGGAAGTAAATATTCTTTCAGTAAAATTGCCTCCAGTAAGAAAAGTCACTAGCCAATTCTTTCAGGTGTGAGGATAAGAAAAATCAAAAAGATATTCTGGAAGGACAAAGTTAAAACTGCTTTTGTACCACAAACATTTGAGCGGGACAGGAAAGATATTTGTTTAAATGTTTCTTGGCTGGCAACAAAATGGATTTTCCCTTTTCCCTCTTAATTGTGGATGTTGTTCCTAATAATTCACAAAGTATTTTCTAAGTTATTCTTCAATTCCCCCAAGTAGATGTTTAACCATGATTGCACCTGAAGAAAAAAAAAAAATACATTGAGTATTTTCTCAGGCCCTAGAACTTGTTCTAAGTACAAGATTGATTTCAGCTCCTTTGTTCTGCACAAACATGTTACA
This sequence comes from Panthera onca, assembly GCF_046562875.1. Classification (NCBI taxonomy): domain Eukaryota; kingdom Metazoa; phylum Chordata; class Mammalia; order Carnivora; family Felidae; genus Panthera; species Panthera onca. Next base: position 89,446,252 of record NC_138348.1, on the reverse strand, counting down.
AAGTAGGTGCCCTCATCCTTATTTTACAGAAGAGTAAACAGAGGGGGATGGAGGTTAAATGACCCCATCAAGGTCACCCAACTCGTAAGAATTCACGCCCCTGCAGTCTAACTCCTGCATCTGCCCCCTTGCCTATTCTTTTATACTCCTTTTTAGTGTATAAGTTTTAGGGGCTATTAACAAATGAAGCTTTTTAGATTACACAGGTATTTTTGAATTTCTCAGTAGTCAACAACTATGAACTGCCATGAGGGTTTATGATAAATGATCAGTGAAGCAGAATAATTCATAAATGTTCATTCTTGGAATTAGGCTCTGTAATATATGTACATTTCATTATAAGATCTTATGCATATTTATCACTTTAGATGGTTTTCACCTGTCTGGTTTTAGCTAGATTATACATTCTCTGAGGCTGAGAAGTGCATACTCCCAATGTTTGGGGCCCTAGCATAGGAAAACAGGGAAAGTCCAATGATGCATTTTAAATGAATGAGTCAGGTAATGATGGGGAGTTCAGAAGAGCTTCTTTGAATCACAAAAATATTTTCTGGTTATCTTCCAAATTTCCTGAGATGGGAAATCTAAATCTAAAATATGTTTTAGGGTTTGGTATGTATTTCTTTTTTAGGAGATATTTTAAATACAGTTTTATAACTTCCAGAGAAACATATCTATACAGACATGATTCGTTTTGAAAGGATCCTATGGGTTCTAAAGCATTAAGAGCTTTTTTTTTTTTTTAATTAAAGAAAAGAACAAAATACCTTGGCCAAGCCAATCTCTGAAACAAAGGGCTTCAAATGGAGGCTGACTGTGGTCCAAAATTAGCCCGCACTCTTATGCTACCATATTATGTTTCTCTCTCTCTCTCTCTCTCTCTTTCTCTCTCTCTCCAAAGTTATTCTCAGATACAACTCCTGCTACTGGACAATGCCTGATATTAAATGTTAAAGAGTAACATGGTGGGCAGAGCCCCTCTGCTGAAGAGGACTTCTTGCTCCCGGTGATGGGAGTGCAGTAATTTAGAACAACCTTCCTCGGGGCACCTGGGTGGCTCAGTCGGTTGGGCATCCGACTTCTGCTCAGGTCATGATCTCGCTGTCCGTGAGTTCGAGCCCCGCATCCGGCTCTGTGTTAACAGCTCAGAGCCTGGAGCCTGCTTTGGATCCTGTGTCTCCCTCTTTCTCTGCCCCTTCCCTGCCTGCTCACGTTCTCTCTCTCTGTCTCTCTCTCTCTTTCTCTCTCTCTCCTTCTCAAAAATAATAAGCATTAAAAAAAGAGAACAACTTCCTGCTGAGAACAAATATTAAAAGTATATAAAATCTTTTAAAAACTTCTCTTGAAGGCATTGTTATGTCTTGATAGTGAACTAACAAGGTCATAAAGAATTACGGGAACGATCTAGAAGACAGACCAGAGGCCCAGAGAGGTAAGCCCAGTAGCTGGGCCATCCCTCCTCTGGGAGTGTGTGTTGACCCTAGAGAAGCCGGCTGAAAGGCTGAGCGGCACATTCGTAGGGCGTGGTGTGCCAGGAGAGGAGTGCAGAGCTCACTAACATAGCAGTGAGCTGGTGTACAGGGGTGGCCTGATGAACCCACTTCCTTTTGGGTTGGGGTCACAGAAAGGCTGTACCCTAAAACTGAACAGCTGTAAATTGCTCTCAAGGAGGCTGCAATTCAGCTCGAAGCTCTCTCACTGTCGAACCGGATTAGGTAACTCCAAGTGCTGGCAATCCTACCTGCACAGCAGAAGCAAGCATACGTCCTATATGTTATTCTAGTCCTCAAATTCTTTCAGCAAACAATTTTTCAAAGCTAATGTTCAGCACACAATAAGAAATAACAAGCACACAAGAAGAAAAGAAACTAAAAGAAAAAGTAGGCAACAGAAACAGACTTCCAGAGATTACAGAAGAGTTACTGCACATGAACTTTAAAATATTGATGCATGTGGGGCACCTGGGTGCCTCAGTCGGTTAAGCCTCTGACTTCAGTTCAGGTCATGATCTCAGGGCGTGTGAGTTCAAGCCCCGCATCAAGCTCTGTGCTGACAGAGCCTGGAGCCTGCTTTGGTTTTTGTGTCTCCCTCTCTCTCTGCCCCTCCCCTGCTCGCTCTCTCTCTCTCTCTCTCTCTCTCTCTCAAAAAGAAATAAACATTAAAAAAAATTTAATATATTGATGCGTGTATGTTTAAGATGACCAAAACCAATATGGAGAATTTTGGCAGAGGAGAACTATTTTTTAAAAAAGAATATTCCAGAACTGAAAAATACAAAAGCCTGTTTTTAAAACTCAATGGATGTGATTAATAGTAGATTAAATTAGGGGCACCTGGGTGGCTCAGTTGGTGAGCCTCCAACTCTTGATTTTGGCTCAGGTCAGGATCTCACAGTTCATGAGTTAGAGTTCAGCGTTGGGCTCTGGGCTGACAGTGTGGAGCCTGCTTGGGATTCTCTCTCTCCCTATCTCTCTGTCTCTCTCAAAATAAATAAGTAAACTTTTAAAAAAATAATAAATAATAGGGTCGCCTGGGTGGCTCAGTCGGTTAGTGTCTGACTTCAGCTCAGGTCATGATCTCACAGTCCATGAGTTCAAGCCCCACGTCGGGCTCTGTGCTGACAGCTTGGAGCTTGGAGCCTGCTTTGGATTCTGTGTCTCCCTGTCTGTCCGCCCCTCCACTGCTCATGCTCTGTCTCTCTCTGTCTCAAAAATAAAAATAAAAACATTTTTTAAAAATTAAAAAATAATAATAATAAATAGATTAAATTAATCTGTAAAGGTAATTATTGAATTTATGAACTGGTGAAAATGTCCAGAATGAAGCATGGAGAGACAAAATGATGGAAAACAGGAGAGTAAGAAACAGGTCTGACATACATACACTTGGCATGTCAAGAGGGCTGAGTGAAAATCAGGCAGAGACAATATTTAGAAATAAAACAGCTGAGAACTTTACAAAAATGCTGAAAAATATTAAGCCATAGATTTAAAACGTCCTACACCCATAAGCCAAATGCATTAAAAAATATTTGTGTTATATGTATATTTTTGTATATGTGTGTGTTTCTATCTACACACACATCACGTCCACACCTAAGCACACTATAGTGGAAATACTTACAAAATAAATAAAGACAAAATGCAGATTTTTTTTGAGAGAGAGAGAGCTTGCACAAGCATGGTGGGGGAGGGGCAGAGGGAGAGCTTGAGAGAGAGAGAGAAAGAGATAGAGAGAGAGAGAGAGAGAGAGAGAGAGAGAATCTTAAGCAGGCTCTACGCCCAGCACAGATCTCACAACCTCGAGATCATGACCTGAGCCGAAATCAAGAGTCAAACTCTTACTTAACTGAGTGAGCCACCCACGTGCCCCAAAATGCAGATCTTAAATGCTGTCAGAAGGGGTGAAAAAACAGATTACCTTCGCAGGAGTAGCAATTGAACTTAAAGTGGATTTCTTCATAAAAAACAACAGAGTTAAGTAGTTAATAAAAAGAAAATAAAAGCCAGCCTATATCCAAGGAAAATGTCCTTTAAGAATGCAGGTGAAATGAAAATATTTTGAAATAAAAACTAAGAGAATTAATTAATTAACTCATTAAGAGAATTTATTAATTAATCCAGGCAGAAAAAAGATCCCACATGGAAGTTCAAAGATACAGAAAGAAATGAAGAACAATGAAAATGATAAGTTTTGAGTAAATCCAATATCTAAACATTTGATTTATAAAAAATAGGGCATTGATTGACTTTAGGAAAAGGAAACTTCTCAGTAATTGGTGTCAATTAGATATCCACATGGAAAAATAACTAAACTTCATCTCATCTTAAACTACATGGAATAATCAATTCCAGGTAGATTGTAGACCAAAGTGTAAAAGATAAAACAAATGTGGGAATGCAGAGTGGTGCAACCACTGTGGAAAACAGCCAGGAGTTCCTCAAAAAGTTAAAAATAGAACCACCCTACAATCCAGCAATTACACAACTAGGTATTTATCCAAAGCATACTAATTCAAAGGGATACATGCTCCCCGATGTTTATAGCAGCATTATCAACAATAGCCAAATTATGGAAAGAGCCCAAATGTCCAACTGATGACTAGACAAAGAAGATGTGGTGTATATACACAATGGAACATTACTCAGCCATAGAAAAAGAATGAAATCTTGCCATTTGCAATGACACGGATGGAGCTAGAATGTATTATGCCAAGCGACATAAGTCAGTCCGAGAAAGACACATACCATATTATCTCACTCAAATGTGAAATTTAAGAAACAAAACAAATGAACAAAAGGAAAAAGAAAAAGAGAGAGAAAGAGGCAAACCAAAACACAGACTCTTAATTGTAGAGAACAAACTGATGGTGACCAAAGGGGAGGTGGGTGAGGAGATGGGTGAAATAAGTGATGGGGACTAAGGAGGGCACTTGTGATGCGCACTGGGTGATGTATGGAAGTGCTGAATCACTAAATTGTACACACGAAACTAATACTTCAGCTAAAACTAACATTATGTTCACTAACTGGAATTTATATAAAAACTTTAAAAGAAGAAAAAGAAGGTAAAACAATAACGCTTCTATATTCATGACCTCATGGTAGGGAATGACTTTTTAAATAGGATATGAAATTCACCAAGTAGAAAAAAATGATAAATTGGACTACAGTAGAATGAAGATTTTGCTCATCAAATGGTATCTTGAAGAGAGTGAAAAGATGAACCATGTAACATGGCCCTTGGCCGTGATCTAGCTGGGCTTGACCACCGCATCTCCACCCAAACTAGTATGAATAGTTAAGGAGACTGCACACGGGTCAATTCTAAAATGTCCTTGCTTTTTCCTTCAGAGATAAGGGAGACCTGAGGCAAATCATGACCAAAAAAATAGTGGAAAAAGGAGCCAGGTGTGTTCAGGATTGGGTTAGGAAACCCCAAATTCCTGTCCAAGTGAATGCCCTTGGTACTCTTGAGAAGACAGTGGAATTCTCCAGATGGATATAGTAGGTGCCATAAATTGAGCTGAACTCCAGAGACCTCTTGTTCCTCCCCTGATGGCAAGTCTCGAAGACATTTTCCTGGCAACTTTAACTCTCTGCTTCCTTAGCTGTAATGTCTGTGGGTACCCCAACTAAGTGGGTGGGTCTTTTTTTTTTTTTCAACGTTTTTTTATTTATTTTTGGGACAGAGAGAGACAGAGCATGAACGGGGGAGGGGCAGAGAGAGAGGGAGACACAGAATCGGAAACAGGCTCCAGGCTCCGAGCCATCAGCCCAGAGCCTGACGCGGGGCTCGAACTCATGGACCGCGAGATCGTGACCTGGCTGAAGTCGGACGCTTAACCAACTGCGCCACCCAGGCGCCCCAAGTGGGTGGGTCTTTATATCAGTTTTCTATGGCTGCTATAACAAATTACCAAAAATTTAGTGGCTTCAAAAACACATAGTTATTTTCTTGCAGTTCTAAAGTTAAGTCCTACATGGGTCTCACTGGACTGAAATCAAGTTGTCAAGCAGGGGGGTGGGTTCCTTTCTGGAGGCTCTAGAGGAGAATCCATTTTCTTGCTGGTTCCAGCTTTTAGAGGGTTTCTGCATCCCTTGGTTCATGGCTCCTCATGGCTCCATCATCAAAGCAGCAATGGTTGGGACACCTGGGTGGCTCAGTTGGTTAAGCATCAGACTTCAGCTCAGGTCATCATCTCACAGTTCGTGAGTTCAAGCCCCGCATCAGGCTCTGTGCTGACAGCTCAGAGCCTGGAGCCTGCTTCAGATTCTGTGTCTTCCCCCTCTCTCTGCCCCCCACCCAAATAAATAAACATTAAAAAAATTTAAACAGCAGCAATGGGGAGTGGAGTCCTTGTCACATGACATCCCTCCTACCTGGCTTTCATTGTCACATCTTTGCCCCTGACTCTCTTCTTCTGCCCCCACCTTCCACTTCAACGGTTCTTGTGATTACATTGGGGCCACAGAGAATCTATCTTGAGATCAGCTGATTTGCAACCTTTAATTCCTCTTTGCCATGTAACCTAACACATTCCCAAGTTCCAGGGAATAGAAAACAGACATCTTTGGGCGGGGAGCATTATTCTTCCAATTGCATTGCTTCACTAGCCAACCATCCCCGCCTCCTCACACAACCTCCAATCAGCGTGTGTGTGCAAGGTGCCTGCGCAGGTTCCATTCAGATTTGCATTGGTAACCGCCCATTGTCAGAAATGTGAGGAAAGTTTCTAACATAAGGGACAGAAACAAAACCAAACAGATGAAAGAAAATTAAGGGGGAAAGAAATGTAGGTGACAGAAGAAAAATAATAAAAACTCATTTAGTAATTTCAGGGAGCTAGGTCCTGCCTGGATCCACTAATAAGAACAAAAAGATATAAATGAGAACAAAGAAAAAAGAAAGAACTCTTAGGGGAAAAAATATGGAGGTATAAAAATTCAATGTAAGGATTATTTTTTTAAATTTTTTAAAATGTTTTTATTTATTTTTGAGAGACAGACAGAGCATGAGTGGGGGAGGGGCAGAGAGAGAGGGAGATACAGAATCCGAAGCAGGCTCCAGGCTCTGAGCTGTCAGCACAGAGCCTGACACAGGGCTCGAACTCACAAACTGCAAGATCATGACTTGAGCTGAAGTAGGACACTTAACTGACTGAGCCATCCAGGTGTCCTATAATTTTAGTAAGGATTCATTTTTAAATGAGTAAATGTCCCACAAAGTAAGACAAAATGTCACAGATGGACAATAGGAGAACAAAGATAAGAGAAATCAAATCGAAGACCAATCCAGATGTTCCAATATCCAAATCACAGGTGTTTGGAAAATAGCAGAGAAGAAACTAGAAAATATTTTAGATCCCCAGAACTGAAGACCATATATTTCCTATTTGAAAGGGCCACTGAATGCCTAGCGGAATTAGTTTAAAAAGACACCAAGTTACATCATCATTAAAATTCAGGAAAAAGGGGATCCTAAAACCTTCCAAAGAGGAAAATAGTTCACCTATAAGGATCAAGAAACAGAATGACATCAGACTTCTCAACAGCTAGACTTACCAAAGACAAAAAAAAAAAAAAAAAAAAGATGATACTCAAAATATAAGGGCAATTGATTTTCAGTCTAGAAGTCTATATTGATCCAAATCATCAAAAAGGGTAATGGTAGGGAAAAAATATTTTTTCATACACGCAAAGTTACAAAAAATTATTTCCCTTGCACCTTTCTCCATCACAAAGAGGGAATCAAATAAGACAGGAAGGTGGGATTCGGGAAAGAAGGGATTCCCCACAGAGAGAAGTCAAGGGTATTCCCACAACAGTCACAGCTGTGAAGCAGGCCCAGAGAAACACCTTTTAGGTTTGAATGGGAATAGGAAGGGCTCCGGGGGATACCTCTTTATTCCCAACCTCCAAAAAGAGGAACACACAGCAACTGAGAGTATCTGATGTGTTGACCCAAACTGAGAGGAAATTTACAGTTCCACAGCAGAGGCCGAGGGTGGGTTAATCAGTACATAGAAAATATTGGCTATTGGTGAAAAGACTCTGTACATAACTAGAATTAAAAATGTAGATGGAGTGTGTACATGTGTGTTGTTGGGGCAGGGGTGGGGCAGTAACCAGGCACGGTACCAGCCAAAGAAGATCACCCTCATACTCCTTAGTGGGAAGTTAATACATGACGTTTAAAATTGAAAAATCAATGGGAATGCAAGCTGGTGCAGCCACTCTGGAAAACAGTATGGAGGTTCCTCAGAAAACTAAAAATAGAACTACCCTATGACCCAGCAACTGCACTACTAGGTATTTATCCAAGGGATACAGGTGTGCTGTTTCGAAGGGACACATGCACCCCCATGTTTATAGCAGCACTATCAACAATAGCCAAAGATTGGAAAGATCCCAAATGTCCATGGATGGATGAATGGATAAGAAGATGTGGTATATATATATACAATGGAGTATTACTTGGCAATCAAAAAGAATAAAATCTTGCCATTTGCAACTACGTGGATGGAACTGGAGGGTATTACGCTAAGTGACATTAGTCAAGAGAAAGACAAAAATCATATGACTTCACTCATCTGAGGACTTTAAGAGACAAAACAGATGAACATAAGGGAAGGGAAACAAAAATAATATAAAAACCAGGAGGGGGACAAAACAGAAGAGACTCATAAATATGGAGAACAAACTGAGGGTTATGGGGAGGATTGTGGGAGGGGGGATGGGCTAAATGGGTAAGGGGCACTAAGGAATCTACTCCTGAAATCATCGTTGCACTATATGCTAACTAATTTGGATGTAAATTTTTAAAAATACAATTAAAAAATAAATAAATGTGAAAAAAAGAAAAAGAAAAAAACCAAAACTATTCACTTAAAAAAATTTTTTAAAAAATTGAAAAATCAAGAAATAGCACATTATTTAGAAACTGGGCGGTACATAGGAAGAGACACCTAAAAGAGTTGAAAAAGGCAGTAGAACGTGGAAAGTAAATGAGAACTGATGTGTTATTCTAAGGCTTTTGATTTTACTTGCATTTTAAAACTAAATCACTTTGGGGGCGCCTGGGTGGCTTGGTTGGTTAAGCGTCCGACTTTGGCTCAGGTCATAATCTCACGGTCCGTGAGTTCGAGCCCCGCGTCGGGCTCTGTGCTGACAGCTCAGAGCCTGGAGCCTGTTTCAGATTCTGTGTCTCCCTCTCTCTCTGCTCCTCCCCTGTTCATGCTCTGTCTCTCTCTGTCTCAAAAATAAATAAACATTAAAAAAAATTAAAACTAAATCACTTTAAAACTAATCATTGCAGCAAAGTTGTTACAGGGACAGCTGTTATAGTAAATATTTACAAATTTATATGCTAGCTTGAAAACCTGCAGCTCTAGGGAGGCTTTGGACTAATTCTCACATCCCCCTCGACACATCTCCACCCCTCCCTTCCACAATACCTCACTCTTTTAGGAGCATTTTCTCACATATCACTTTGTCCCTCAACACTTCTGAAGCAGTTACTAGCCCATTTTACAGATAAGGCAATGGAGGCTTCAAACGATGGGATAACTTAGCAAAGTCCCCTGGCCAGTTTCCTCATATGTGCTGTGGAATCAGGTGGGCCTAAACAAAGTAGTCACGTTGTTATTCATCAAGAAGCTGTGACCAAAACCAAAAATTCCTGACACCTAGTCCAGATCCTAATCAACTAGACCATGTTTCCTGCGTCCTGAAGAAATGTTCTGTGAATAAAATGTATCTGTGACCCGACATTAATACCCCTCTTAGAGGCTTTAATGTATTAACGGTATGGTGTGGATCTAGGGAATTCTATAGCAAAAAGCCCAAACAAATCTATTTGATTTATTATTTGACAACCTTGGGATCATGCAATCTTTTGGGGCTGAGGGCTGGGGAGACTCCCATTAACAATGAAGATCCTGATACAAAACTTGGGTGACACTGGCCTGGGGCCCGTTTAAGCCCAGATAAGCAGAGGAGTGATGGGCAGGACTGGTACGTTCTAGAAGGGGAACTGGAGGGATGGTTGCTCTTCAGGAACAAGGGCTCCCAAATTACAGATGACACTGAATCTTCTGGAGAGTTCTTTGTGAAAGTACAAGTTCTCTGGCCATCAGAGAGACACCTAATTGAGTGGCACATAGAAATCTGTATTTAAAGAAAATTTTTTTAATGTTTATTTTTGAGAGAGAGAGAGAGAGAGAGAGTCAGAGAGTGTGAGCAGCGGAGGGGCAGAGAGAAAGACATAGAATCTGAAGCAGGCTCTAGGCCCTGAGCTGTTAGCACAGAGCCAGGCATGAGGCTTGAACTCACAAACTGTGAGATCATGACCTGAGCCAAAGTCTGACACTTAACTGACGGAGCCACCCAGGCACCCCATAGAAATCTGTATTTTAAAAAAGCTCTGCAGGGAACACCTATGTGCATCCAGGTTTGGAAACTCGAGATTCAGAAGCTTTGCCTGGATTTAGCAGATGAGCACAGAGAAGCCAGGCTCTATGTGGTTTATGCCATTTCCTGAAAATATTTGAAAATTTAAAATCTTAAGATCATCCTTACAAATTATGGAATCCATCATGAAAGCACACTCCCACTCGAGTTCTTTGGACAGATGACATTTTTATCCAAGTCTTGTGTGGCAAGTTCAAATCTTATCCTTCTTTTTCACTGCTGGCTCCAAACAAGCAGGTCCTCGAATCAGCTCCCGGTATTTGCTGCTGGCCGCTGTCCTTACACTGCTCTTGTAAAAGTGGGGCGGAAAGCGATGCGGAAGAAAGCAGCAGCCTATTGAATCACTTTGGTAGGACTGGGGGACCCTTTCAAGAACTGGCAACACTTGTGAATCAAAAGTGTGCCAATGGCACCATCTGGTGGCCTCTTTAATTTCTGGGCAGTAGGCGTGTCAAGGCTCAACAGCACCGAAAGAGACTGCTTGTGGTTACCAAAGACAGTGGGCTCCTGTGGGGCTGAGCTTGGGCAAAATATCAAAGTTTTCTGAAATTGTTTGCATGACCCCTTTCTTTTTAAACGTCATTCATTCATTTGTTCATTCGACAAACTTATTTGCGTATATACTGTGTGCTAAGTGCTCATGAAGCTAACAAATTAGTGATGAGATAATTAATAGATAAATCATTAATTACAAATAATTTCTTTTTAAAAATTTTTTAATGTTTATTTATTTTTGAGGGAGAGAGAGAGAGAGACAGAGCGTGAGTGGGGGAGGTGCAGAGAGAGAGGGAGACACAGAATCTGAAACAGGCTCCAGGCTCTGAGCTATTGGCACAGAGCCCGTCACGGGGCTCAGACCCACAAACTGTGAGATCATGACCTGAGCCGGAGTCGGACACTTAACCGAATGAGCCACCCAGGTGCCCCACAGATAATTTCTGAGTGATAAGTGCTACTTAGAGAATTAAGAGGGTGATGTGATCAAGTGGCTACCTCACATTGGGACATTAAGGAAGGCCTCTCTGATGACGTGAGATCTCAGTGAAAGAGAAGTGGCCTTCCATTAGAAGAACATTCTAGGTAGAGAGAAGAGCATGTACAAGGAACCTGGGGCAGGAAGGGGCTGGCTACGGGAACCTTAAAAGAGGCCAGTGCCGGGGCGCCTGGGTGGCGCAGTCGGTTAAGCGTCCGACTTCAGCCAGGTCACGATCTCGCGGTCCGTGAGTTCGAGCCCCGCGTCAGGCTCCGGGCTGATGGCTCGGAGCCTGGAGCCTGTTTCCGATTCTGTGTCTCCCTCTCTCTCTGCCCCTCCCCCGTTCATGCTCTGTCTCTCTCTGTCCCAAAAATAAATAAAAAACGTTGAAAAAAAAAAATTTAAAAAAAAAAAAAAAAAAAAAAAGAGGCCAGTGCCTAATTGTAATGAGAGAGAGAGAGAGAGAGAGAGGCAGAAAAGTCAGAACACCAGATTGTATAGGCCAGAACAGATAGGTTGGATTGAGGTGCTATTGGAAGTCTTTGAGGGAGCAGACGCCAAGCAGAGGGAGAGGGGAGAAGAGCAGTCCAGGTAGAGAGACCAGTGCACTCACTGGGCAGCAGAGTGGGCAGCCCACAAACAACCTCCAGGTGGCACAAATACCACAGAGCCTCAGGGTTGGGAAGGGCTCCAAAGGTGCTCCAATTACTGGCCTAATGTTTCTGTCCCTCCTACAACATCCTTGCTCAATGGTTATCCATTTCCGATTGCTTTTGCCACCTAGGGTCAATCCGAACAAGTGTAAACCCTTTTCTTCTGAGAGGTATGCCTACACTTAGGTGGACCCTTATGCTTGTAAGTCTCCCCTCTTTCGCTGTAATGTTGGGTTGCAGGTTCATTGAACATGTAGCCCGAGGACCTCAGGAGGAGCCAAGGCAGGTGATCAGGTACCTTCCTGGACAATGAGGTCTTTGGACAAACGTCACATTGTCTAAAATAGGGGACAAAAGGTGCCCATTTGTGTAAGGTGGAAACATCCCAGAAAGCCAAGGTTACCTTAAAGTGGAAGAGTGATGGTGTCAGTACCCTGTCCTGGAATACTCATTTGTTATTAGTGTAGCCAATGACATTTTGAGTCCAACATTGGGTGCTTTTGCTTAATGCCAAGGAAGGTTTACCTACATGTTTTAGGTTTGACTTTTTTTTTTAAGTTTATTTATTTATTTAGAGAGAGAAAGAGAGAGAGAGAGCCCCTCCAACCATGGAGGGGCAGAGTGAGGGAGAGACAGAATCCCAACCAGGCTCTGCAATGTCAGAGCAGAGCCCAATGCCCAGACTCGAACTCACAAACTGTGTGACCTGAGCCGAGATCAGGAGTCAGATGCTTAACTGAGTCACCAGGGTGCCCCTGGGTTGTTGTTGTTGTTCTTGTTGCTGTTGTTGTTGTTTTAAAGAAAACAACCATAAAAATAAAAAAGTCACGATAGCCTTTGACACCCTGATAATCTTAAGCTCTGGTAGGAAGAGAACCACTTCCCACCATAATCAGTGTCATACACTTGCCAAGTGGCATTGAGAGGATGGCTAAGGGAAGGGGTAGCTTCTATATCAGGAGGGGCCAAGCAACAGTGAAATATAGAGTCCATGGCAACTACTTTCAGAGAGTTCTTGAGGATTCTGAGGCCTCTAAGTCCCAGTAACTTTATCCTGTAGGATCTAGTAAACATAATGAGATGTTTTAGCTGTTCCCTTTAAAACTCATGTAGCTTAGAGAAGGAGGTCATTCAAGGACTAACTATCTATCTTTCCCTAGATTCTACCACCCCTTGGCACATAGGTTACTACAGAGGCTTGTTGAAAACTGCCCAAGTCTCAATTTTCCCTTCTCTTCCAAGGTTGTCTGGGTTCATTACATCTTCTCGAGCCTGCACACTACAGCAGATGTGAGTATGGGAAGACAGCCCCCCTGGACACTCAGAACATCTCCATTCTTCTCCTCCACATAGCTTCCCTTCAAAACTTTCCAAATGATTTTCACAACTGACCTCCATTAAACGTATTTTCTGATTAGTTCTTGTTCTAGAGTCTAGTCACCCTGGCAGTTTGAGATCATCTAAACCTCCTTGCTTTCCTTTTGGGGCCATCAGCCCACAACAGTAGTGCAAACGTGCGTGTAGCATATGAAAGTCAACCAAACAAGTGATGTTGGGTTCATTCTTGGTGTTGAGGAAAGACAACCTGTTCTATTCCAGTCCCCAAACAAAGGGTTTCTGAGCACCCGCCTTCCGTTATATTACGGTGGAAAACAGAGACCCATCAGTACATCTGTTCAGCAAATAGTGATGCACATATGGCTGTAGCACTGTTTCCAGCACTAGGACGTAATAGTGAACAAGACAAAGTTCTCGTGCTCTTGGTGTTCACAGTCTGGAGGAGGTGAAGCTATCACATAGGTACTACGGGAAAGCAGAATAAGTGGACTGAGATTAATTGGGGATGCTGCGTTACGTAGGGTGGTCAAGGGAAGTCTTTTCCAAGGTGGTGATGAACGGGGCAAGACTTAAAGTGAAGGAACAAGTCACATAAATACCTGGGATCTGAGGGTTGCTGGGGGAACAATGTCGGTCTGAGGTGGAAGTGAACCTGGTGAGTTTGTGTTAGGAGGAGGGGGGACAGCGAAGCCAGTGAGAGAGTAGTGGAGGAAACACAACTGGTGGTCATATCTGACTCTCACACGGCATCCGCAGAGCACAACGCTCCCCTTTGCAAGCCTTCCTCCGTTCCTCTGGGACTGGGGCGAGACACTGCATCTCTTTACTTCCAGATGCTTTTCTCCACTATGATCAGAAACCTGTGGCTGCAGGGCCAATTTCTTGCTGCCATCTTGGGACCCCCAATAGTGACGCCTCACCAGGGGACCTGCCAACCCTACACTGCCCCCCAATTCCTTGTGTCCAAAGGACTGTTATTCTTTGAGCAATATTTCCCATACTAGGATATGGCTGTCTGTCCTTAATGCAAGCGGAAGAATCCGAGAGGGGAGCCAGGTGGTGTGGCAGACACTGTTAATACACACCGCTGCCCCGTTGGGCAATCCATCCAGGTACATGGCAGACTCTCCTTAACTTGCCCCCTTCCCTGTGTTGGGGCAGGGCCTTGAAACTAGCTCTGGCTCACGAGCTCTGAGCAGGAACAACCTGCAGTATTTCTGGGCCACATGCTAACTACTTGTGCAGGAACCTCTGGGGCTCTCTTCGCTGCCACGGTTTCTCCGGAACATGTTTAGATGATGTAGGGAAAGCATGGGGGAAGCCAGCCTCACCCCCAGTGGCTTAGTGGCCACACAGAGGACTGTTACCCAGGAGAATCATCTGGGCCTGCAGCAGATTTTGCTTGAGCAGGACATACACCTGTTTTTGTGTTAAGGTATTGAGATTCTGGTGATGTTATTACAGCATAATCCTCTTCTGTCCTGGAGGGCTTGATTTCCCTGCAAATTCGTAGCATGGTGTCTTCACCACTTCTGTGTTATGGTGTTCATAATCTTCTTCAAAATGTTTATTTATTTTTGAAAGAGTGCGAGAAGGGGAGGGGCGGGAGCGGGGGCACAGAGAATCTGAAACGGGCTCCATGCTGACAGCGGAGTCCAGTGTGGGGCTCAAACTCACCAACCACAAGATCACAACCTGAGCTGTAGTTGGACACATAACCGACTGAGCCACCCAGGCATCCCAGGGTGTTCATAATTTTTGAAGATCCTCTTTGGGCAGGTAGCATAGAAGAGTGAGAAAATCTACGGGGCTCCAGTCAGAGAACTTGGATCCAAATCCCACTTAACCTCAGACGTATGAACTCCAGCACGTCACCTAAACTTTCTGGGCCTCAGTTTCATTATCGGTAAAGTGGCAATAAAATAATGCTACTTGATGTAATTGTTAGGAAGATGGAGCTATAGTGATATGTTTTTAAAAACCTAGAATAGCCTGGTACCTGATGATTGATTAATAAGTTGTTAGTTACAATCGGTACAGTCACTCTCTTCTCTTCTCTGGATAGGCATTTTGCTTTAATAGATTTTGAACCAGGGAAACCGTGTGTTTAAGAATAAAGGGAAGGCCCTTGTTAACTTACCAAGTGTTACCACTCAAAACTGGAGGGACAGTCAAAGCCACCTGTGTTCAGCAACTCTTGTAACATGCCACACCGTTTTCTCCCTACTATTCTTCTGAAGCAGCAATCCAGAGTACCGCTTCTGTTGGTGCCCCGTGTGGATTGATGGGCCCACCAGCAGGTAGGGCAGTACAACAAGGCAGAGACTGCAGAAAGGAACTCCGTTGGCAGAGAAGGCACAGCTCACAGCTGTTCCTAGGACCATCTCCCTGAACTGCATAATTATCAGATTTAATGGGATGGCATGGAGATAACATAGCTCCGCTCCAGAACGCAGACATTATTCAGTCATCACCAGCACTATCTACATCAAGAGTTCTGCTGAATAAATGCAAAATATTTTCAGACAACAAGGGCTTTCTCCACTTCCGTGTCATGCTCCAAGCTTCGCTGTGAAGTTTCATATTAACCACTAAGTTATGTCTCATGTATCTACTTGCTAAGACTCTTCCCGCACAATGTCAACTACATGAAACCTGATTAAATTCTTAATAACGTAATGATAGAGGCATAATAGAACCCTCTCTTCTTTAACTGCAGCAGGGCCTTCCTTGCCCCATTCAGTCAGTATCCTGGATAACTTCCGCTGGGTGTCTGCTCCCCTGCTAACCCCTCTCGAGACATCCATCATCTAATTCAGTCCTCCCGGCAACCGTAAGCACTATTCCCATTTCAGAGATGAGGAAGCCAGGGCTTAGCAAGAGTTTCAGAAATAGTTTTAGAAGGGCTTAGTAGTTCCGTGAGGGCTTTACAATTAGTAAGTAGCTGTCAGGGTTCAACTAGACGGCTTCAAAGTCTGCCTTTATTAGAGCATAAACTGATGCTGAGAGTGTCTGGGTCTGAACTGTAGGTTCACCCCTCACTAGCTGTCTGACAGCAGGCAAAGAGTTCAACCACGTGTCATGGTTTCACCTAGAAACTGACAGGCCCTGAGGAACAAATGAGCTGATGGGTATAAAACACTTACAACAGTGACTGGCACCGTAGTATAGTCAAGCACGGTGTTCGTTGTCATTAGCTGTTAAAAATTGCTCTTATATTATTGCCCACAATTGATAAAAATACATAAAACTAAAAAACTAAAACAAATAAGCTAATCGTGTGTCAGTTGTGCTTGTAAAAGCTTTGGTGAGAAAGGAGAGCACAAGTAACAAGCATTATTTGTTTTCCAGGAATACAGTGTTTGAAACAATTGCCTGCCTGAACAATAAATATGCACCAACTGTACTTCCTGACCAGCCTAAATGTCTCGCACCTACAAGAACTATGTATGTAATTGGAATCAATGCTGTAGTGATCGGTATTGTTTTTACCAGTTTTAGAGAATGTTGAACTGTCTTCTATGTTGTCAGCTCAATTGGTCCTAATATCTCTGTGTCATGGTTATAAATCATTTAATCTAGGCTTAGTATTTAAACACTGGGGACCAAAAAAAATGATAAATTTGTGTTCTAGTAATACTAAAGTGATAGGTGACCAAAGGAAATGAGAAAAAATGAGAAAAAGTGGTGAAGCGAAATGAAGTAGAAAGTGATTTTTTCAAAGAAGGCTATTAAATACGCTGTCTAGATCACTACTTAACCACCTGTACCAGAATCACAAGTAGTGGATGCTAAAATTGTGGATTCCTGAGTCCAGGCCGGACCTACTGAATTAGACTATGTGGTGATGGCTCAAGAAATCGAATGTTTAACTGGCTTTCCAGATGCTTTATATACATTGTAAGTTTAAGAATCACTTGCCCAGTTTAAAACATGAACAAGTGGCTGAGGCGCCTGGGTGGCTCAGTCAGTTGAGTGTTTGACATCAGCTCAGGTCATGAGTTCGAGCCCCACATCGGGCTCTGCACTGACACCTCAGAGCCTGGAGCCTGCTTCGGATTCTGTGTCTCCCTCTCTCTCTGCTCCTCCCTCACTCATGCCCTGTCTCTCTCTCTCTCTCTCTCTCAAAAATAGACATTAAACAAATATAAAAATTAGGCATCACAATTGTGTTTTTAAGATGTACACTCTCAACTGCGTGACAAACGTGACCAGCTAAAAGGTCTTACTTCCAGTGCTTGCAGATGCCCAAGGTTTCACTGCGTCGGGGTATTACATTAAAATGTGCCTTTTCCCGTAGAACCACAAGTAATTAAAGTCTCAAACACCACACTAATGTGTCTGCCACTGATTCTTCAATGATAAACACACATTTTAAGAAGCACTAGATTTTCATCCGTGTGAAGGAAATTTGGAGATGAAATTATTGGTAAAGAAATGAGAATCCCAGAAAATTAAGAAGACCCACAGGGAATGCCATATCGGTCTTTTCTTTAATCCCATCAGAGCCATTTCCATGGGAACACGTGTTCAGGTCTGGAACGCTTACCTAGAGCAGATGTTGTACGTTTGCTGACAGCATGTAGTGCGGTAGGCAGGTATACAGAAAACGGCTGGCTCACTGGGGCCATTGGTACTAAACAGGCAACTTTTTCTACTGCAGGCAAAGAGGGAGAGGCCCTAATAATTTAGGATAAAGATTTGTAATTTATGACTCCCAAAAGGAAAACTAAGCTTTCAAAAGCTGAATATCGTGTTTTTCAACAAATACCGGTTGATAGGGAAATATTTTTGAGAAGAATTCTGGCACAGGCATCTGCTCTCGACCCCCGGTCAGGCAGCCAGGCTAAGTTCAATACCTGCCTCAGTCGAGTACTTTCTTCATCTGGGTTTGCCACAAACCAGCTTGCCACAGAGTGTAGGAGCTGACTCCTTTCTGGTCATTTCTCTCTGAAAAGTCAACAGGATGTCCAAGATGCTTTGAGGGAATCTTTGGAAATGTGGTGGTGATTTCAAATCCCCTTGTGGAGGGCTCCTGAGCTCAGAAGCCAATTCAGTTTCCTTGAAACTGGCAGCTTGGGAGTCAGGTCACAGCAGACGGTGTGGGCTCCTTGGGGCAGCCCTAGATGGGGCAAGGCAAGTCTGTCTACACCTTCCAGCACAGTGCAACAGGTCTCTGTCTTCCTAAGTGACTGTTTGACCTGGGAAAAACCTGGCCAGGCGGCACACTGTGGCAAGTAGATATAAAAACAGGAGATGTTAAATCTCTTCCCTCAAATATATTCCATTTGGTATCATAATGTGTCATACACTCAGATTTGAATGTTGTTGAATATCCCCAATTACCCCATTCTGTTATAGCCATATTAGGTTGAAAAGGAAACACATACACAAAGAAGTCT
This sequence comes from Panthera onca, assembly GCF_046562875.1. Lineage (NCBI taxonomy): Eukaryota > Metazoa > Chordata > Mammalia > Carnivora > Felidae > Panthera > Panthera onca. Next base: position 89,427,915 of record NC_138348.1, on the reverse strand, counting down.
GTTTTAACCTGAAATAATTTTGTTGATATTTGAATTGCTTTCAGTGGGACATTTGCTTTCAACCACAAGATATCTCCATCTGGATTATCGGAGTACAAAATCTCTTCTCTCCCCCCTCCCCCAACCAAAACAAAGAAACAAACAAAACCCCAAACCCACAACTCAGCTTCAAATAAGTTTTGAAGAAATGAGACTCTAAATATTTACATATGGGTCGAGAAATAAATCACAAAACTATTTACAAAAATACACAAGCTTATATGCATTAACAATTTACACCAGTTCACAAAAATATTAAAACATAAAAAAAAAACACTATATAAATTAAAGTTAAGAACTCAAAAGTATGATCTAAGACTTCCTAGGATGCTTCTCTCATGCAGGTCATGGCTGAAAAAATCAGGTTTTGCTACCTTAGAATCTAAACTGTGAAACAACCATTTTTAGTCTTTGAACGCTAACAGTACTAATCAGAAAAGGAAAAAAGACCCTCTGTGCACACCAACATTAAAGTATACCATTCCTGACATTTCCGTAACACACAGTACTGAAAATCACATGCCTCTAACCATTTGGAAAGTAACTTTCTGACATACTTCTGCTTTCCTTATTATTTCCTTACACACACTGCTCAGACGATACTCGGCCAACATAATGAATGGATGACTGACAAACGGGGCTGGGAACGGGTATTTGGACTTTGCAGGCTCCGTTTTTAACTCAAAGGGCACATTCCAAATTTATGCCATATGTGTCTATTGCTGTTTCCATGTGGTCACCCAGTCTTCTATCTCCACTCATATTAATGGTCCCTCTTCTTTACATAGTCCTAGAATTTTTCAACCTGACTCTAACTTAAAAAAAAAAAAAAAATGCTCTGCCATTATAAAAGTGTGCAGGCCCTGTCCGTGGGACCATCCCGGAAACTTGCATGTTTTAAAGGAAACTGAATACAATAAGCAGTAAGACTCGGATGAAATTAATAAGAAAATGGCACCTCTGGGGCGGTCAGCAAAGTCTCTGGCCAGACGTCTAGGGCATATTCATTTCAGTCAAACCAAACTGGGACATTGGAATTTTGCCAAAAAGATACAAGCTGGAGACATGGCGAAGAAAATACCAATCGAATTCAATTATGGGTCTGATGCACAAGGGCAGCTCCATTTCCTTGATCACAATGTTCCGTATCAAAGCTCGAACATTTAATTACTGCTTGTGAAGTCGCACACAAGGTGAACTATGCTGAGGTAACCTGGCTCACAGTGATTTGCTGTGCACTTTCTACCCTACAAGACCAGAAAGGGAAAGATACAGGCAAAGTCCTTCAAAGAGCTGACTCCGAAGTTAAGGCTGTATCTACATCAAGTGACACAACTCTAGATTTTACCTAAAGTTTGTGTTTCACGATTATACCAGTAATTTGGGTCATTCTTCTGTATTCAAAATATTCACCTGATATTTCTAAGCCCATAGGACATTAATTAAGTAATTGCTTTGAGGAATTAACCTTAGTATTCATAAAATAGATTTAGGTTCAGGAGTAAACAATGTGTGTGACAACAGATCCACAAATATTAAGACTGGACAGGACTCCTTCAGCCACCTCCTTCTGGGCTCTCCGTTACTAACACCATCTGTACCTCGTCATACCGGCTCCTTTCTAACGCTCCGTGCTGCTGGTGAGAACTTACAGGGCATGTGTGACCTCAGAGGGATAATGCATTGCCTACTTGACAAAAAGATGGTTAAGGTTAAAAAAAAAAAAAACGTTAATGCTGCATACTCACCAAAGATCAAAATTCTGTATGTAGCACCTGACATGTTTGTGTGCTAGAAGAAAGTATCCTATCAGCTTTCCTAACACTGTGACTATATTCCCATTGTGTCTACATGTTTAATCTAGAGACCTCCGTTTCCACAGACCTTTCACAGGTCAGCATTTCAGGATTGCTACCATGATCTTTATTGACTGAATTCCTCTCATCAATTCTGGGGAAACAAAAGAAAACCTTATAGAGTATCTCCACATATAAATAAATGTGTTCTTAAAACTTTATTTTTTTCTAAATATAAACCCTTAAAATGCAATCACATGATTTTCTTTTAAATAAAAAAAAGAACTGGCAGGAATCCTAATCTTTATACAATTTCACAGCAATAATAGCAGCATGTATTTAGCCTCGTAAAAGATTTCTTCCTTTGCTCTAAATAAAAGTTAATTCCAAGTTTTAAAAAGCCAGAGCAGCAATCATCCAGTAAATGGAATGAAATTCTCCTAGTGTCTTCTACAAACTGAGCTTTTCAAACATGTGCATGGACAAAACTCAAGTATTACTGAGAGTTATGGAATGCCACGACAATCGAAACTCGTTTGTTAAGTATAGGACTGCCTTGTCAGTCTGGCGTATGTGCTCGGGGGGGGCAGGGGGTGTTGAGAAGATGGAGTGGAGTGGCCGGCCAGACAGTGGTCTGCTCCTGCTCTAACCGAGAATGTGACTTTCAGAAGAAAGTCCTGGGTACTCAACATGTTTAACATGCCCGCAGAGCTGTAAGAGCTATTCCTGCGATGCTGGTGTAAATGGTAATTAAGGACGACTGTGGTTGCACAAGTACAGTGTGAACAAACAGCACGTGAATCCTTAGGATGTAAACAGTGAACTGCCCAGAATTCTGGTGCAAGGGGGCTGTGCACTAAGTGTAATTATTGCAGGGGTTTGCAGTTTACTAACAGGTAATTCATAGCTACTTTAAGAGTTCCCAAGAAACCTGTATTCTGGTTTAGAAACAGAAATTAACATGTAAATTTGTAATCATGATAAACGATGTGTATTTATCCACCAGTCAAGTCACGCTGGGTTTGTTTTTTTTTCTCCCAATGGCGGGGGGCGGTGGGGGGGGGGGAGTGGCTTTGGAGAACAAATGGTGTGAGATGTTTTACTAGGATTACAATTTATCAAATATTATTGAGAGAAAAAAAATTACTGAAGGCAGGCAACACATCAGAAGCACTGATGGGGTTCTGTGGTGCTAACAAAGTTCACTGAGTTCTGCCTACGAAGCTTCTTCTCACTTTAGAATCCCTTCTGCAGTGGACATCAGCCTGCTCGCCGAACTGCACGGAACAACTCTGAGAAGGATGAAAAGGACGTGGTTCAGCTTGGGTCTAAATGGCCTGACATTTTATGATGACTCTTTCTTAAATGCTTCAAGTCTTAATTCCTTTATTGTTTTTTGTAATTATAATGTGCTAATTGTCTGACAGAATCATCTGAAGGATCGGGGAGAAGTTTTTCTCTGTTCGAATTTAACACACCAGACCCTTCCAAGTCAGGGAGAAGGAAGTGAGGGCAACTGAGTGTCAGTCTGGGCATCTGCATGGCTACTGAAAAAGTACGGAGGAATGCCACAGAAAATGCAAAAGCCTACCAGGAAATAGACAGAAACTGCTCTGCGCTATATAGCAAACACTAAGAAGGACAAAGTTAAATTCAAATTCGGTGAAAGGCAGTCCTCAGGCTCTTACAAAATTAGCCCCATATGGCAAGTATGGTCTGTGACAAATTTCTTCACTAGGTTTTCAACACAGTGCTTTACAATCATTCAGATTTCTTTTAATGACAAAAATCAGTCTATAGATGGAAGAGGTGGTGATGAAGCAGGGAGGGGGAAAAATGGTAATTTTTCTTTTTTGTTGTTTTAATGTGGTAGGGGGGAATTGTAGCTTTTTTTTTTTTTTTTAATCTTTTTGGTTACTGAAAAAAATAGAACAGTCCACTGTCCAGCAGAGGCTGCTTCAACTCTATTGCTCCGGGGCTCATTCTGCATGGATCTGTGTTTCGGGGTGCTGCAAGGACAACTCTGTGGGCAGGAAGGCCCCCTGACCCAGAGCGGTAGCATATGTCCTGTTTTGTGGGTGGGGGAAGCCAGAGGGCACATAGGTCCCCATCGCTCCTCCTGCAAAGCCTCCTCGCTGGTGCTGGGGTGGGGAGTGGTAACCCTCCAGGTTGTCATACTGGGACACAACAGTCATACCGCCCTGGCGCTTGCCATGTGTTTGGTATTGGTACAGCACAGTGGGGTCCCTCTCCGCGTGCTGAGTATGGTGGAGCTTCAGGCTATGACTCCGCTCCGGTTTCGGGGGTGGGACTACTGACTGGCCCAGGTGTTCCTCCTCTTTGTAGCAGTCTCTGGAGTGTTTCTCTGGGGCGGGAGGCTGCCTAGCCCGAGGCCTCTCTAGCTCTTTGGAGAGCCTCACCTCTTTGTGGTTCAGTCTCAGAGACTCCTGCCCCGATGTCATGTATGTCCCTCCAGAGTTATGGTAGCTGACTGGCTCAGAAGTGTCTGGAATCCCTTTGGGCCCATAATCTAACTGGCCAGCCCCTTGGGGGTAAGGTGGCCCATTTTTTGATTCACATAACTGCCTATGGCTTGCTTCCTGATGTGCCCTGTGCTCAGGGAGACTACAACCCATGTCGTGAAGCTTCCTGTTCCTGAGGCTACTCTGCTTCTGAGGGAGGGATGGTTTCTCCGACTGTCCGTTGCCATATCCTCCGTGGTGGTGGGCTCTATCAAACTCTGGCTCTGGATGCTTCCTGTAGAAGCGCTCCTCTCCCTCGGGACTGACGGCCTTGGCTGCGTGCCGCCCCTCCTTGCCCTCTGCCACTGAGAGAAGTCCAGTTTTCCCAGGATCTGATTTACTACGCAGGTGGATGACATAGATCCCACCCAGGTCATCCTGCACGGCCGGGGTCATGTTATCATACTGGGACATGACAGGCCCTTTCACCTTCTGCCGAGCGCGGCTCTCTCTCCGGATAGACTGCATGCGGTATTTTTCCATGTCCTCAAGATCCCATGAGGTGTAAGTGTGCTTTACCTCCGCAGTTGGAGGCATGTTGACTACATTATGGTCATTACCAGAGAAATAGCCGGTCATGTTGGCCCGGGGACGTGGGAGCAAACCAGCGTAACTGTAGAAGTTCTTTCCTTGCAGCCTCGGATTGTAGAAGGCAAAATCGCGATTGGGTAGGCGGTGAAGGGGCCTCAGCTGTACTGTGCTGTAGGCGTCCACATCACACAGGGCTCCTTCTGGACTGTAATAGGAGCTAGAAGAACTGGAGTACGGGCTATACCGGTAGTGGACCCGGCCATTCTCAAAGTAAGGCTGAAGCTGAGTGACGTGATAATCTGAGCGGGCCTGGGAGGACTGATATGGCTTATACTGGTACAGGGGTCTTGGGCAGTAGGCTGGTTCATCGTCTGGGGGAACTTCCGTCCGTGAAATGGGAACCGAGCGAATCATGGAAGACGGAGGGGCATGGAGAGACTGTACCCTCCGGATGGTAGGGTATGGAGGAATATCTTCAGGGTAACAACTACTCCTAACGGAGGAGCCCAAAGAAGATACATACTCAACTCGGCCGCATGGCTTGGAGTGATGTCCAGACGCGTTTCTTCCTGGGGCCACGTATGTGTTGTAACGAGGTCCCATGGAGGCTGGTGGCTCTGATCTGGCACCATACACCTGGTGCTGCTCCAGTTTATTGTGGTGTGGAGGTACGCTCTGGGGACGGTACTGGCAGTTTGGGATCATACTGAAATGCAGACAGTTTTCTGGACCAAAGGGTTCAGTGGTGACATCAGGCCTCGCGAAGGCGGAATAAGTCGTCTTCTGAGAAGCATGTTTAGGTTGTGGGACAGGAAGTGGTAAAGGCAGAACATCGTCCACAGGAGCTGAAGAAGCAGTGACAAAGGGGTGATAGCTGGCGCTGCTGGCAGGATCTGCACTATTGGAGTGGATGGCAGCGGCCATTTTACTCTCCAGCGTCCTGGTTGGGGGCACCGGTGCGGTAAAGCCACAGGACGAGTACACGGGGACAGACTCGGTGCGCAGGTGCAGTGGCGGGGCCCTGGCACCTTCCCGCACCTTGTCAGGAAGGCCCGGCTGGAGAGCAGGAGCAGACATGGGACACTGAACGGCTGTGCTGCCATCACCGACCAGGACATGTGCGGGGTCATCGGTGGCTCTGGGTTCAGGTGGTCTCTCTGGAGCTGGAACTGCTTGAACCTATTGAAAGATGACCACATTATGAGCTTATTTTTTATGCTCCCCTCTGTGGAATCAAACACTGTTCGATTCGTAACCCACACTCTGAGGCTATTTGGGGTAGCAGCATGAAATTTCCCAAGCCATGTGGTGGCACTGGTCAAGACGGCAAGCCAGTCTGTCCTCGCTGCCAGGAAAAGAAGGTCTGTGCTGCAGCTGCTACAGCAGCCATTACCATCCTTGGAAAACTGTTCTAACTTACGATCAGTCTTCAATGTGAGACAAGGCTGCTTATGACATGACCTTAATGTGCAGACCAAAACACATAGGCAAGCTCAGGGGCACCTGAGTGGCTCAGTCGGTTAAGCATCCAACTTCGGCTCAGGTCATGATCTCATGATCTCGCAGTCTGTGGGTTCGAGCCCCATGTCAGGCTCTGTGCTGACAGCTCAGAGCCTGGAGCCTGCTTCGGATTCTGTGTCTCCCTCTTTCTCTGCCTGTCCCCTGCTCATGCTCTGTCTCTGTCTCTCAAAAATAAGTAAACATTAAAAACATTTTTTTAAAGTATAGTCAAGCTCAAAAATATACATCCATCTAGCTAGTCTATCCATCTAGCTCAGCCTCCATGCCAAGAACATTTTGTTAAATAAGGAGAGTTGATCCCAGCTGGAGAGATTTGTGAAGTGAATCACAGTGACAGGTAGTGAGCAGTTTAAGCCCCCGAATCCAGGGAAGGGTAAGGAAGTGACCTGTCTGATGTGCCATTCAAATCAGTTACTGTCTGTCTCCACCTTCTATTCCACCCTGGTCTGTAGCAGCTGAAGCCAAACGGGACCCCCACAGCAACGGTGCTTCCTGAGAAGCAGTTGCTAGAAACAGCATCCTCCACTAAAGACTAGATATTGAAGTCCTTTTAGTTCACGGTGACCACAAAACGCATGGACTACTTTTCTAAAGTACAAGAAAATTTGAAAGAAACTTCAGCATTCTGCATACAACATTCTCTCATCACAACAGATGTCTGGCTGCAGAACAACCTGCTGGCTTATGCTAGGAACATAACAAAAGACCTAAAATGATGTAATCGCTTACATTTCTAAAAAACGTCTGTAAGGCAGAAAGGCAGAATAAAGCACGGTCATTGTGCACATGTGAATAATTGGCACAGGGTGGCTAAATGACTTGCCCACAGTCACAATGAATCACTGGTGGAGTTGGGCAAAAAACAAAAAACAAAAAACAAAAAATACCAACCTGCAGCCCCGAGAACTGCAGCCCAATGTGACTTATTTGATCATGACCTCTCTGTATTACAAGAAGAAACCACCTAGATGCTTTAGGAAGAGAAGATAGCAGGCAGAATTCAACAACAATCATTGAGTAACTGCTCCTTCCTCAGAGAACAACCAGCATCAGGGTAAAGGCAGGGTCCAACCTCAGATAGGAAACGTTTCATGGAAACCTGCCACAGGACTTAAAATAAATGTCGTATCTGACTCACCCTGCTCACAAATGACATACCTTTGGAAAGCATTTCTTTCATCTCCCTGAATCCCTCCCCTTCTTACCTTGTGGGAATTATTTAATCCTGTGCTGGCCGCTGCTTGTACCTGCCCCGTGACGGGCAGCTGCTCCGCTGGCCTCTGGGAGGGAGGTGGGGGAAGGGGGCGGCTAGTTCTGTGCGGACGCTGGAGGGTGGCGGCAGCAAAATCAGCTGCGGTGGGTTGCTGGACCACATCCCAGCTGGCTTCCCTGGTGCTTATCTCAGCCGCCGCTGGAGCGGTTGTCAGGTAAGCCATGGTGGCTGTGCTGGTATTCTCTTCAGGGGACCCAGAAGGAGGGTAGATTTTGTCCTTCGGCAAACTAGAAGGTGTGGGAGATTTGTCTGCAAGTTCTGAAGGGTGATGGGGTTTATCTACACTTGCACCAAGATAAGGAGACTGATCTCCGCTATAGAAATGAAGCTGAGGCTGGTCCTGATCCATAAAGGAGACAGTTGGCATACTGGTCTTCCCAGACTGGTCTTCAGAGAAGCTTATGTGATCATCAGACTTAGAGTCTGTTAAGGGAACTGATGGGATTCTGGCCTTTTCTGGGTCCCCAGATAAATAGGTTTGATGTGGATGATTCCCTGGTAAGTCTGCCTGGTGGAGCTGCTCCCCGGATTCAGTTGCACTGGAATGAGCGTGATTCCCAATTGCTGTGTCTGCTACAGGTTGGTCACAGTTCCCAGATACCTCATTCTGGAGGCGGGATTCCTCTGCTGGCCTATCAGTTTGGTAATAGGCTTTATCTAGAGTGATGTTAGAGTAGGAACTAGGCAGTTTATCTTCGTTTGCAGCCACTGCTAGGTCTCCGTAATTCGTATAAGCAGCCTGGGCGGGCCCTGGTCTCTTCAATGACTGAGTTGAAGCTTGCTGTGCAGACTCAGCCAGTGCTAGCGCCAACAGGCGGGCCACATTTTTCGGAGGCGGTGGTGGTGGGATAAGAGAGACTGAACTGACGGGAACGGAATCCTGAGGGGGGTCATGGGTAACTGCTCCTGGTGGGAAATTGGGAAAGAAAATGAGAGTGAAAAGGTAGCTTGTGTTATCCTGTACTGGAAATCCAAACACTCCCCATCCGATCACTACCAAATAGGTGCCTTCCATATTTCAAAATGGCAATCCATGACTTCCATCCCACATGCAAATGTTGTAGAAAACACATCTGGTTCAGGAGGAAAACTAAAACAAATTGTTTAGAGATTGCAATCTCCTCTTGAACTGCTACAGAGATGAGGGGGAAAAAAAAGCGGGTCCCTCATCGGGCTCAGAAAAGATTGCTTAGAAAACAAGCTTCAAGTGCCTGAAGACTGTTATTAAGAATAGTTTTTTTTGTTTGTTTTTGTTTTTTACATCTGATGGTGTAGGCTGGCTGGTTAACTTGTAAGGCTATAATATAGGTATTTTTATTAGAAGAGAAAACAGAATCAAGAGCTACAAAGTTGTGCAAAAATTATCCATGAATTCTGACTGTCCAAAGACTTTAAAAGGGGACTTTATGAAGGTCTGGAGCAGGACCATTGGTCCTTTGGGAGACTTTTGTTTGACTGATTTTAATTTAGGGCTTTGAGCCATCAGCACCTCCCAGAAAAAACAAAAAAACATTCTCTTTGATTAAAGGCTAGCTGTGGAGCAAATTTCTCTCTTAAAAGGCACAGATGGCACACAGGATTGATGATCCCTCTTAGCTTAAAGAAAGAATGGAGAAAAACAAATGGTACCTGTCTGAGTCTGTCCAGAAGGTACAGCCTTACTCTGACTGCTTAAGACGGCCTGTTCCTCTTTCCCTGGTGACTCTACTTCTGTAGCAGCCACCTGGTCTAGGGGCTGGACTTCAGACTCACATCCTTCTTGGGACTCTCTCTCTTTTGTTTTCATCTTTACTACCTGGGTGGGGGATCTATTTATGACATCACTTTCTTCAATGCTTTTGTTCCAAGTTGGAGAAGACGCATTCGGAGCTGCTGTATTTGAAACCGTACCAATGACTTCAGATACCCGAGTGGGAAGAGTCACTGAAATTGGCTCAGATATGTTCATTGAAGGCGATTTGCTTAGTTTCCGTCCAATCTTTGGAGAGAAAGCGTAGACAACCTTTTCAGTGAATGAGGATGGCTTGGATGACTTCTCTTCAGTTGGGCTCAAGTCCAGGGTAAAGAATGGACTCAGTTTCTCCTGCAGAGGAGAGACGGCTTCAGAACTTGCCGTGCTTCCTGGAGTCTGCGACTGGCTACCACCTGCTTCTGTATCCTTTTTATTGGCACTTGGTTTATCCTTGGAGTATCCTAATGAATCTAAAAAGGAGGCACCGCTCTCCAGACATTCTGATTCAGCCTTAGGGGGACTACACTGAAATGACATGGGATCAAAATCCAGGCTGGCTACTCCAATGTCTGGTGGGCTCAAGTCAACATCTTCAGCTGCGTGAGGAGACATAAGAGCTGGAATATGGAGCAGCCCTACTTCCTCCTCACTTTCATTGTCATGGGGCAGATTATCATAGGAGTTACAGCGGTTCCCCAGCATTTCTCCATTAAAAGAGGCACTCAGTGCATCACTGCTAGATCTGGGTCTTCGGGGTCGGAACAGCTTGGAATCGCCTGGCAAAAACGGATAACATTATCAACATTTGAATGCATATGATACACAATACACAACACCATGAAAGTCACCTAGTCAGTAGAGTAGTAATGCACTACGTAGGGTAAGAAAATGTTAACGTCTCAGTTTCTTTCCAGAAATTGTCTCTTGGGCGTACAGTTGGAACTCCCAAACCAAAAGCTAAATAACAAAAACATCTGATAATATTCAGAGAGAGAATGCAGGCTTTTATGGTTTCAACAGGAAAAAGGACTCAGAACTATTATTATTAGTCCAACATTGACTCCTGTGGTGACTTTGGGCAAGATTTCATTTCTTCTGGTCTTAGTTTATCACTCATCTCACACATGACTTCTAAGACAGAATCAACCACTAAAAGAGTACTTTGGATATATAATAGCAAAGGGGATTTTTTGTTTTTGTTTTTGTTTCTTTGGCAGGAAAAATCCTCATAATAACCACATTTCTAAAAAGCAAACATCTCAACTAAAAACTCCCTACAATTCCATAAAGTATTTACATATATTTAGTACAGGATTCTTTTCAGATACTTAAGCAAAAACAATTTCATTTTTTTTCTTTAATGAGTATAGGCTTTGAGTTTCTCAGGCAGAGTCCTTCCACAGTAGACTGTTACATGATTTTATGATATTGCTAAATATCCACTGGTAAAAGAAATCTTCTATCCCACCATTCTATTACAATTATTAGAATCACCATGTTGAAAATGTACTATAAAGAACTAGATAAATGCATTCAAAATGTGTTAACCACTTATAAAATTAATCTATACTAAAATATTATTTTCTGCTTAATACTGGCATCTACCCAGGGGTGCCTGGGTGACTCAGTCGGTTGAGCGTCTGACTTAGGCTCAGGTCATGATCTCACGGTTCGTGAATTCGAACCCTGCATCGGGCTCTGTGCTGACAGCTTGGAGCCTGGAGCCTCCTTCGGATTCTGTGTCTCCCTCTCTCTCTCTCTGCCCCTCCCTTGCTTGCACTCGGTCTCTCTGTATCTCTCTCAAAAATAAATAAACACTAAAAATATTTTTTAAAAATACTGGCATCTACCCAGTCCAGTTCATTATATCTGTGAGTCATTCTCTTAACTACAGAGAAATGGAAAATCTTGGAACCCTTAAGATGTCAGACACCCAACTAAGGGATGTGTGAGGGTTTCTTGAATCACAAGCAGAGCCACGTGTCCATGAGGATCTGGCAGTTAGAAGAGTTAATAAATGAAGATGAGAAATCCGACCAGCATGACGACACCCAGGATACCTCAAAAACATGATTTTAATATCAACAGATTAAGAAAGCCCTAGGGAAATCAATGTAGCTCCTGATTATTTTTGTAAAAAGGGCCTTTTTTTTTTTTTTTTTGAGAGAGAGAGCAAGAGCAAGTGAGTGAGTGCAAGTGGGGGAGGGGTAGAGGGAGGGAACAAGAGAGAATCTTAAGCAGCCTCCACAGTGAGCACGGAGCCCAACACAGGGCTCAATCTCAGGATCCCAAAACCATGAGATCATGACCTAAGCCAAAATCAGGAGTCTGACGCTTAATTGACTGAACCACCCAGGAGCCCCCAAAAGGGCCTTCTTTACAATCCTGCTGCATATGCCAAACATGAAGTAAAGGAGGTCCTATTTGTTATTATATGGCTTTGTCAAAAAAGTTGTACGTCCTTCTAATATTGCAGTTCACTGTTCAGTCTAAAACATAGTACATAACTGCAACTATAACCTGACTTTTGCCAAGTAGGGGCTTAAAAAACTTACTTTCCTGATTTTTAGTTTTGTCAAATTGCAGTGAAACCATTTTGTACCCTTCACTAGAATTTTGGTCGCCATTTTAAGAGGATTCACTTGCAAGTTTTCTTCTCCTCATACTGAGGATATATCTTCAGATAATGAGGACTGCCTATAATCAATCTTATCTATGAAATTTAATGTCAGGTTAAGCCATTTACAAGACAAAAGACTACTAGTCTGAAAGCTGCTTCATTTTATACTTTGTGAGACTGTGCTTTCATGAAATCTAAAGCAAGAAATACATCATTTTCCACTGGGCATTAATAAATATAAATGGCTAACTTAAAACATTTCACCTATTTTTATGTAAACTGAATAGCAATCATGTCAAAGTGAGGAAATGAGAGACTGGTACTATATGAAAATATCAATGGACAATGCTAGATATTAGGATTCTTTGGAAATGATAGTCTATAGCCTATTTATTAAGCATGTACTTATTAAATATCCTCAATTGTGTTCTTTAATGAAATAAAGAATAAAACAATTGATGCTTTTAGTCTTACCATCGACTGCATGGAGAGAAGTAAGAGATTCTTCACTCTTAGCTGAACGGAGGGTTCCTTCTGTCCTGCCACCTGAAGAAGGAAATCCAAATAGCGTGAAGTTTTATTCACTGCTACAGATGTAGAGGAAAGGAACACTGTTCGTCTCTATACACATTTAAACTGCCAAGAGTGAACAGCTTTACATTTTGACAATCACATTCAATTTAAGCATTATATTATATAAGGTGCTGTCTTGTTTTCAGATGGTTTCCTATGTGAAAAATCTCTTCTAAAAGATTATGAACTTGAGAATACAGATGAATTTTAAAACTTCTTTCCGTTGTATTTCCTAAAGACTAGCATGATATCTTCAGATGACATCATACTAGACTTAGGATAAGCCCTAAATCTAATGACTGGTGTCCTTCTAAGCAGAGAGGACACAGAGACCGAGGAGGCCATGCAAAGACAGGCAGAGAGTGGAGTGACACCACCAAGAGCCAGCAGAAGCTGGAAGAGGTGAGGGAAGATTCTTCCCTGGATCCTTTGAAGGGTATATGGCCTTGCTGACACCTCAGTTTCAGACTTTTAGCCTACAGAACTATGAGGGGATAAACTTCTGTTGGTTTAAGTCACCCAATTTGTAGCAACTTGTTATGACAGCCCTAGGAAACTAACACAGTGCCTTGATTACATATGTTGGATCTTATTTGTTAAATATCATCATCCTCATTTACCTCTTGGCCACGCTCAACACTGGTGACACTTTCTGTTTAAACCCCTCCTCCATGATTTCTGGTGATCACAGAAATGAGAGTAAGGTGTGTCCACTGCCTATCCTTCTGTAATCATTTCCTCTTACTCTTTTCGTAACAACTCTCCTTTTTCCAGTCCTTTAAACACTGCTTTTCTCCAGATTCAGTTCCCAACCTGCTTCTCTCACTCAACAGGCTCCCCCATAAAATCTCTCTCCAGAGTTTTCATCCTTGAGCGTTTGCTGATGACTTCCAAATCCATATTTCTCCTAATATTAAGCCCCTTTACTGAATTCCAGATCCATACTACTAATCATCTCTTAGCCATGTCCAACTCACCGTGTCCAAAATAAACACATCGTTTTTCTTCCCCAGACTACTACTCCCTACATGAATAATGCCATCTCCCTAATCATTTAATGAGAACTGAAAATGATCTTTGCTCCTCTTTTTTTCTCATCCTTCACAATCCTTTGGTCACTCAGCCTTGTAGATTCTGCTTCCTAAATATCTCAAATCTATTTCCCACTTCTACTGTCACTGCTTACTCCAGACACTCACTGTTTGTTTCTTGGTTGTACAATTGTAACTGTCTCCTAATTACTGTCCAGTCTCCAGTCTTCTTCTCTCCCCATATACTCCCTATACTGCTGCTGAAGTCATCTTTCTTCAATGCAAGTGTGATCGTGTTACATTATTAAAGCCACTTGATAACCCCCAAAGGAATGGAAGACAAAACCAAAACTCTGACAAGCACTCAAGGCCCCTAGGGACCGAAACCTCTTTTTGTACCATAATGTACCCAGCCAAGTTCCCTGTTCCACACATGAGCACACACCTTACTCTCATTTCCTGAAATACCTTTCTCAGCCTCTTGGTGATCACATGAATCCCTACTTATCTTTCAAAAAACCAAGTCAAAGGGTGTATTTCTGACCACTAGTCCCTTTCCCTATACAAATTGGCATGTCCTACCATAAATACTTCACACAAACATCTACCTCAACTGCTATGATTCTGAATGAAACTTATCTTCTTACACATATGATTTCCCAAGTAAGTCTCCGAAGGTAGGGGCAGTATCTTAATTTTCTTTTTATCTGAGAGGCTGCTATCAATATATCTAGTATATGCTTACTTAGTACATGATGGCAAACCGAATGATGAATTAAATGAACTGAACGTTGTATTTCTAACATTCAAGCACTACTATCCTTCCTAGATTCAGAAGCTGTCAATGTCAGCAGATGATGGATTTTAAACTATTGTTACGAGTAGTATTTTCAACAACAGTAAGCGATTTCTTTAATATAATAAGATACTCTCATCAATGAATTACCCAGGAAAAAGATAGATTCCTTGGTTGTAAGAGTTATAAACTTAAAAGGCATGCTGAAACATGGTTTTATCACATTTTAAATCTATATAAATGTACATGAATAAACTTAACACCACGGCAGTTATTTTGTATGAACAGCAATATACAAAACTATGTTATGAGTATGTTGTGAATTTTAACCACATTCTCACTCTATATAATCTACACAGTTCCCACAAGAAACTGGGTACTTCTATGTGTTTATGTATGTGTCTGCGCATAAAAGAAGACAATTCAGGGGTAGCACCACAACCGTGGACACACCATACAGAAACACAGTATAACTATACACTGACTACAGACCCAGAGTGCGCCACGGGACGGGCAGTGCGGAGCGGCCGTGTGGGCTGCTGTCCCGGCAGCAGAGCACAGGAAGGGCAGGAGAGCACCAACCTTTCAGAGCCATGGCTTTCATCTCAGAAGGCTCACTCTCATTCCGCTGCAACTTCCGCTTAGAAACAGATGATGATTTCCCCAAGTTGAAAAAGGAACGCCAGCTGCCCACGGGAGATTTTTTCATTTTATTTTGAGGCCTCCTCCTGTAAGAGAGAAAATAACCTGTGTTAAGATATCCCAGGGGCTATCCTTACTTACAGGAAATGTACAAATGATGGAAAGAACCAAAGAGCCTAGAGAGGCACAGCTGAAAACATACACATACATATGTGTATGTGCACCTAAACTGTGCAGCTAAAGCATGAAATGGAAATAAAATGTATAGATTTGTTTTTTATTTTGGAGAGAGAGAGAGAGGGGGAGATAGAGAGGGGGAGACAGAGAGAGAGAGGGAGAGAGAGACCACAAGTCAAGGGTAGGGGCAGAGGGGGAGAGAGAGAGACTCTCAAGCAGGCTCCACTCTAGTGCAAAGCCTGATGTGGGGCTTGATCCCACAACCCTAAGATCACGACCTAAGCCGAAATCAAGAGCTAGACACTTAACTGACTGAGCCAACCAGGTGCCCCTCGATTTTAATATTAGTAACTAGTCACAAAGGTAATTTTTATACAGGTTTTTCTATTTAGATCTAACCTCACAGTAAGTGAAATAAGTTGAGAATAAGAAATATTTGGAAGTAGGAATTATTAAAACTCTAAAAATAAAAGAGTTAAGAAAATTATTTTAGATGTAAGTAAACAGAATTCAACCAAAAAGAGGGGCACCTGGGTGGCTCAGTTGGTTAAGTGTCCAACTTCGGCTCAGGTCATGATTTCATGGCTCATGAGTTTGAGCCCCGCATCGGGCTCTGTGCTGACTACTCAGAGCCTAGAGCCTGGTTTAGATTCTGTGTCTCCCTCTCTCTCTGCCCCTCCCCCCACTTATGTTCTGTTTCACTCTTCTCCCTCTCTCTCAAAAATAAATAAACATTTTTTAAAAATTAGAAAAAAAATACACCAAAAAGAAAAGTATTACAAATGATAACTAGCATATATTGAACGGCAGGCACTGTGCTAACTGCCTTATATGTAATAGCTCATCTAAATTAAAAATAACCATATGAGGAAGGTACTAATATTCTCACTGTAAGGCTGAGGAAACTATGACACTAATTTTAAGTAACTTCCTTAATGCTATAAAACTAGTAAATAATGGAGGCAGGGTTGGAACCCAGTATCTACTCTCTTGACTACTATTCTAGAAAGAAATGTTTGAAGAAATTATGGAAAATGCTGGTAGGCATCTTTTTTTTTTTTC
Source organism: Panthera onca (assembly GCF_046562875.1). Taxonomy (NCBI): domain Eukaryota; kingdom Metazoa; phylum Chordata; class Mammalia; order Carnivora; family Felidae; genus Panthera; species Panthera onca. Next base: position 89,411,600 of record NC_138348.1, on the reverse strand, counting down.
TTCCCTCCTTCAGTCTTGCTGGCCCAGCACTGGCAGGAGCCAGTTCTGACACTATCCATCTACCTTGCTAACACTATGCCCAGTATTCCCTTCAGACTAGTCCCACCCAACTCACCTGTTCCTGCTGGCACTCCTCCAAAGTGGCTCCTGCCGCACCTAGCAGGCAGCCTTGGTCAGGATGGGGCCCATCCAAATCCAAAGCAATTCCTGCCCCAGGGAGGGAGGGAGCCACCCTGGCCACCAGCACACCGGCAGTAGCTACAGAGGCCTCTTAACCAGCTGCACCAAAGGTCGGCCGCTCACCAAGCATTCCCACAGCAGCTACAGCCAGGCCTCTCAGACTACCACACTGAAGTCCAGCTGTGCCCACCACTGTGCCCACAGTGGTCATGGCTGGTCACTGTAGGCAGCTGGACTGAGGGCCAGCCCCGGCCACCAGCACATCCACAGCAGTCCCCACCCACTCACAACAGCAGAGCACACACAACCCACAGAGGGGACACCCCAGGAGCACCTGGTTCTGGTGACCAGGAGGGACTGCAATACTGGGCTCCACAAGACTCCTTCTAATAACGCTACTACCTTAGGACCAGGAGACAGAGCTGACTACCCAATACAGAGAAAGAAAAATGAGGAGACAGAGAAATATGTTCCAAACGGGATAACAGGACAAAACCTCAGAAAAAGAAGTAAACAAAACAGAGATAAGTAATCTACCTAATAAACAATGCAAAGTAATGGTCACGGATGCTCACTGGACTTTGAAGAAGAGTGGATGAAGTCAGTGAGAACTGCAACAAAGAGATAAAAAATTGAAAAGAGAACCAAAAATGCTGAAAAAACAAAATAACTGAAATGAAAAATACGCTCGAGGGGATCAACAGCAGATCAGAGGACGCAGAAGAATGGATCAGCAATTTGGAAGACAGGGTGGCAGAAACCACATAAGCTGAACAGCAAAAAGAAAAAAATTTTTAAAATGATAGTAGGCAAAAGGGCCTCTAGAAAACATTAAGCATCTTAACATTTGCATTATGGGGGTCCCAAAAGGAGAAAAGCAGGGGGGCAGAAAACGTATTTGAAGAAGTAATAGCTGAAAACTTCCCTAACGCAGGGAATAAAACACACCTCCAGGTCCAGGAAGCACAACAGCCTCCCAGAAGATGAACCTAAGGTGGTCCGCACAAAGCCACATAATAGTTAAAATAGGAAACATTAAAGATAAGGAGAGAATCTTAAAAGCAGCAACAGAAAAACAAATAGTTACATACAAGGGAAACCCCATAAGGCTATCAGCTGATTTTTTAGCAGACATTTTTCAGGCCAGAAAGAAGTGAAATGATATATTCAGAGTGCTAAAAGGAAAAAATCTACAGCCAAGAACACTCTACCTGACAAGGCTCATTCAGAAGAGATAGACTTTCCTAGACAAACAAAAGTTAAAGAAGTTCCCTACAAAACTAGCCATACAAGAAATGATACAAAGACTTTTTTTTTAAGTAGAAAAGGCCATAACTAGAACCGAAATGATTAAAGGAAAAAATTTCACAGGTAAAGGCAAACATAAAGATCAATCATTTATAAAGCTAGTGTGAAGGTTGAAAGAAAAAAGTAGCAAAATCAAGTATACTCAAAAAATTAGTTAAGAGACTCACAAATAGAAAGATGTAAAATATGATGTCATATACATAAAATGTAGAGGAAGGAGTAAAAATGTGGTGTTTTAACTTAAGTGACCATCCACTCAATATAAACTGCTATATACATAGGGTATTATATATGAACCTCAAACCTACAAACCAAGATCCCATAATAGATGAACACACACAAAAGAGAAAGGAATCCAAGCACAACATTGAAGAGTCATTAAATCACAAGGAAAGAGAGCAAGAGAAAAAGAAAGAAACAAAGAACTAAGAAAATAACCAGAAAACAATGAACAAAATGGCAATAAGTACAACCTACCAATAACTGCTTTAAACGTAAATAGACTAAATGCTCCAGTCAAAAGACAAAGGGTTATTGAATGGATAAAAAAAAAAAAAAAAAAGATCTATTTGTGTGCTGCCTACAAGACAGTCACTTCACATGTTACAACAAACAGACGGAAAGTGAAAAAAATGGAGAAAGATATCCCATGCAAATGGAAGTGAAAAAAAAAAGTTGGGGTAGCAAAATTTACATAAAAAAACATACTTTAAAACAAAGACTGTAACAGGAGACAAAGAGGGCATTCCATAATAATAAAGGAATCAATCCAACTCAGACGCTATAACAATTGTAAGTATCTATGCAACCAACACAAAAGTACCTAAATACACAAAGCAAATATTAATAAACATAAAGGGAGAAAATGACAGTAATACAATAACAGTCATGGACTTCTAACACTCTACTTACATTAATGAATAGATCCATCCAGACAGAAAATAAAAAACTACCTATCCTTCTCCAACTATTCCAAACAAAGAAATGAGGAAATGTTTCCAAATCTATTCTACAAGGCCAGCACTACCATAAAACCAGGTGAAGACACTGCAAGAAAAAAAAAAAAGAAAATCATAGACCAATATCCCTGATGACCACAGAAGCAAAAATCCTCAACAAAATATTAGCAAATTGAGTTCAACAACACATTAAAAGGATCAATGAGCAAGATAAAGTGAGATTTATTTCAGCAATGAGAGGATGACTCAGCTGCAAATCAATCAAGATAGACCACATTAACAAAATGAAGAATAAAAATCACATGCAGATCTCAACAGATGCACCAAAAGCATGTGACAAAACTCAACATCTGTTCATGATAATAACTCTCAAGAAAGTGGGTTTGGAGGGAACATATATCATCATAACAAAGGCCATACACAGCAAACCCACAGATAACATCACACTTGATGGTGAAAAGCTGGAAGTTTCTCCTGTAAGATCAGGAACAAGACAAGGATGCACTTACCACTTTTATTCAACACAGTACTGGAAGTGCTAGCTATAAGCACTCACACAAGAAGGAAAGGAAAGGAAGGGGAAAAGGAAGGAAAGGAAGAAGGAGAGAAAGAGAGAAAGACAGAAAGAGGAGAGAAAGAGAGAGAGAGAAAAAAAGAGAAAAAGAAAGAGAAAGAGAGAGAGAGAGAAATACAGACAGACAGGAGAGGCAGGCAGGCATCCAAATTGGCAAGGAAGAAGTAAAACTGTCATTGTTTGCAGATGAAATGATACCATACATAGAAAACCCTAGATTCCACCAAAAAACTAGCAGAACTAATGAATGAATTCAGTAAGTTGCAGATACAAAATTAATATACAGAAATCTTCAGCTGTTTTTTTTACATTAGTAACAAACTGGCAGAAAAATAAATTTAAAAAAAAACATCAAAAAGATGGTTGCATCAAAAAGAATAGAATGCCTAGGAATAAATTTACCAAGGATGTGAAACACCTATACTTTGGAAATTATAAGATGTTAGTGAAAAAAATTAAAGATGACACCAACAAATGAGAAGACACACCATGCTTATGATTGGAAGAATTAATGCTGTTAAAATGTGTATACTACCTAAAGCAAACTACAGATTTAACATAATCCCGATCAAAATACCAATAGTATTCATCACACAAGAACAAAAAAAAAATCCTAAACTTTGTAAGGAACCACAAAAGACCCTGATCAGCCACAGCAATCTTGAGGAAGAACAGAGCTGGAGGTATCACAGTCCCTAATATCAAAATTGTACGGTATACTGGCACCAAAAGCAACACACAGTTCAACAGGACAGCAGACAGCCCAGAAAGAAATTTATGCATATACAGTCAATTCATCCATGACAAAGGTGGCAAGAAGCACAATGGAGAAATGACAGTCTCTTCAACAAATGGTGCTGGGAAAACTGGACAGCTACATGTGAAAGACTGTAACTAGACCATTTTCTATCACCACACACAAAAATAAACTCAAAATAGATTAAAGATCTAAATGTATGGCCTGAAGCCATAAAACTCCTAAAAGAAAATATAGGCAGTTATCTCCTGGACATCAGCCTTAACAGTACTTTTCTGAGTATTTCCTCAGGCAAGGGCATCAACAGCAAAAATAAGCAGTTGAGACCACATCAAACTTAAAAACTTGGTCAGTGAAGGAAACCATCAACAAGACAAAAAGATAACCTACTAAATGGGAGAAGATATTTGCAAATGATATATCCAATAAGGCATTAACATTCAAAATATATTTCAAAATCCTACAACTCAACACCCAAAAGACAATCCAATTAAAAAATAGGCAGAGGACCTGAAAAGACCTTTCCCTCCAAAAGACATCCAGATGGCCAACAGACACTTGAAAAGATGCTCAACATCACTCATCACCAGGGAAATGCAAATCAAAAGCACAATGAGATACAACCTCATACCAGTCAGAATGGCGAGTGTCAAAAAGAGAAGAAATGACCAGTGTTGGCAAGGCAGTGGAGAAAAGGGACCCCTCATTGCACTGCTGGTGGGAATATAAATTAGTGCAGCCATTACGGGAAATGGTATGAGGGTTCCTCAAAAAATTAAAAATAGAAGCACCATATGATCTAGTAATTCCACCTCTGGATACTTACCCAAAGAAAACAAAAACACTAATTTGAAAGACAGGTGCACTCTTAGGTTTACTGCAGCATTATTTATAATAGCCAAGATGTGGAAGCAGCCCAAGTGTCCATCAAGAGATGAATGCATAAAGAAGATGCGGTGTGTACACACACACACACACACACACACACACACACACACACACACACACAGAGGAATATTATGCATTCATCTCTTCATGCTGGTTGGGAGGTCACACTATGAGAAGTTCTGCCTATTCTAAACTTAATGTCAAACAAGTCATTATCCATCCATTATTTCCTGAGTAATCTGTTCCAATCCAGTTTATGTCTAAATAAGTATCTCAGAGAGAAAATCAAACCCTACATAGTAGAAGTGTATTACTTTTCCTAACAGTTCACCGTCTATGATTAACTTTCATCTTCTTTAAAATGACATGATGTTGTCATGCTTTTTGAGAATCATTTGTGTCATTCCCTATGAAATATCATCTGTAATCAAATGAATGGGTTTTTCTGGGACTAGCTCAACATCAATACAATAATACTAAAATACAAAAGTTAAAAAAAGAAGAACACTTGGCCATGAAAATCACATTATTAAAGAGGATTCAATGAATTTTACCTTTCAAGTGGAAACTCAATTATGGTATGAAACTTTCCCTGAAGGGCAGCGGGTCCTTCTCCTACTTCAATATATTTATTTTCAGTCACAATTGGAGAAGTGACCTGAGCTTGCGTTCGTGCCTGGGCTTCCTCCAATGTCAGCAGCTTGGTGGATGGAGAGGAAACCAGCAGGGACTTGGGTCTCGACAGAGAAGCTTTGGAAAAAAAGAAAAGCAATGAAAAGAGTAAAGATTTTTGGCATAGATAAAAAAATATAAATATGTGTGAGTGTCTGTACATCAGTCTCCATCTATCTACCTGTCTGTGTTGTTTTAAATTTTCTTCATTAAGTTTTTTAAATGGCAAAAATAATAGGGCATTATACTGAATGAGGAAAAGAAGGTGACATAGCAGGTTGTTAACAATGACATATAAATATATATAAATATAGATATTTTAATTCCTTAAATAATTTAACTGTTTTCCTTTCTGAAAAGATACCAAGCAAGACTGGGTATCAGTGAGATCTCTTTGGTTTTGGAAAAAATTGTTCTTTTGCTGCTCCATAGCATATCTTTATATACATCAATAAATGACATATTTTTTAATGTGTCATGAACTTACATAATAGGTCTAATATGTAGTACTCACTAAGTACACATAAAATAACTATTAAGCTATGCATTTTGAGAAGTGGACATAAATTAGCTGCTTTCTACCAAAGACAGATTTATTATTACACTGAGATAAGAAATGCAGTTTTCCATCCCTTTATAAGAACAGATACATGTTCCTTGTAGTAAACAAAATCCGTGTGAGCCGTACCTGCTCCATCCTGAATGACAGCACTGATTTTCCCACTGAAGAGGACGTCTACATGATTCAGGATGAATTCAACCACCACAGACTGAATTCTCACTTCCATAAAAGCTGCTGTCCCACTGAAGCAGGCAGATTCTATCTGTTTCGATCTGGGGGGTAACCAACATTACCATCAGAGAACCCCAAAGATAGCAGTCTCAAAGAGCATTATTTTTTTTAAATGTGTAAACCACAGAGGAAGAAAGCATACTTTTAGCACCTTGGTTAAGCTCCACTTGCCTCTTTAAAGGAGATGCTCATAAGAACAGCATATGGGTTTTACTTTTAAAAACTGTCCTCATGGAACACTGAAGGAACACTTTCATTTAAGATGACAAATTCTACGTAAGGTCATAAGTCAAATGCATCTTACCTTAGCAGGTTTGGAGCCCAAACAATTGCTAGGTTTTTTGCATGCATATTTGTGATGGAACAATAGTCAGCTAGAAGAGACAAGTGTCTCATCAGGAACTCCAGCGTTCTGGAAAATGCAATAGAACGTATTAACAAAAAGAAACAGTATGTAGCAGTTTAGAGACTGAAAGTGCTAATTAATTTTTAAGATTTCAATAGAAAAATAGAAAAAGAAACCATACAAACTCCAGCAAATTTTTTTGTTGCTGTTTAGGTTTGAATATTATTATTACCACAGAAATGTCAGAAGAATATTATGAATTACATACTCTGCATACAGTAATCACATCCACAGAATTCTAAGAAAAAAGTGTAAGGCAGATGCAGTAAGAAATGAACGTTTCTGACAGGACTGGTTCTAAAAAACAGTCTTAGTTTTTAAAAGTCTTTAGGAGGGGCGCCTGCATGGCTCTGTCAGTTAAGCGTCCAACTTCAGCTCAGGTCATGATCTCACTCCTCGTGGGTTCCAGCCCGGAGTTGGGCTCTGTGCTGACAGCTCAGAGTCTGGAACCTGCTTTAGACTCAGTGTTTCTCTCCCTCCCCCGGTCACACTCTGTCTCTCTCTCTTGCTCTCAAAAATACATATTTTTAAAAAATAAAAAAATGAATGAATGAATGAAAATCTTTAGGAATATTTGCTCCTGGCTGTCAGACATCTAGTTTCTTTTTTTTTTCAATATATGAAATTTATTGTCAAATTGGTTTCCATACAACACCCAGTGCTCATCCCAAAAGGTGTCCTCCTCAATATCAGACATCTAGTTTCAAGGACACCAGTGAAGTAAGTCCTCCATAAAAGCTAATTTCTCAACACATGATATCATGAACTTATGATATTCTACTTGTAACAGACACGCTAACAGGAGAGGACTTAAACTTTCCTTTTATAAAAGAAAACAGTATTACACAAGCCTAAACAGTTAAAAGAAGAATTGCAGTGGGCACCAAGGACAGAGAATATTTGAGTAAAAAATGTGCTTTTAGAAGAGAAAGCCTATTCCAAATCCTAATATCCTGGGTTATTTTATTTGCTTTACTTAAACAATTCTATGTATATAGAGAGAGATTAAAATAACAGGGCAGAACAGTTTTGGAAAGAAAACATGATCAGCTTAGATGCAAGTGAGATCAGATAAACACACAGAGGTATTACCTACATTTCTCAAAGTGCCCCTACCTACAGTGTATAGGGATTGAAGCCATTAAAGACAATAAATAGGAGACAGAAGTTTAGACTGTTGTATGAAACAGTAATGAAAGTTAAACTGTGGTTGGCATATGAGCCCAAGAGACCAATGTGAATCTGAGAAGAAAGAGGCTGGCAGCTAGAAGCACTGTTGAAGATTCTTTCTTTCTTTTCTTTCTTTTTCTTTCTTTCTTTCTTTCTTTCTTTCTTTCTTTCTTTCTTTCTTTCTAAATGTTTTATTTATTTATTTTGAGATAGAGAGTGTGAGAGAGTGAATAGGGGAGGGGCAGAGAGAGAGAGAGAGATACAGAGAAAGACAGAGAATCCCAAGCAGGTTCCTTGCTGTCAGCGCAGAGACCCATGCGGGGCTTGAACTCAGGAACCATGAGATCATCATCTGAGTCGAAATCAAGAGTCAGCCGAGTTCAACCGACTGAGCCACCCAGGAGCCCTGAACATGCTTCTACAGGGATCTCATCAAGTTCCCCTAATAGCCCTACCCAGCACAGTGTTGCCACTCCCCACTTTATGGAGGAGAGAGCCAAGGTGTGCCCAGGTTACAAAGACAAGAAGTGCTTGTCTCAAATCAAGGTCAGCATGGCTCCAAAGTCCCTGCTCCTTCAACCGCAGGTGGAACTTTCGTTCCCTCCTAACATTCTTAAGTAGGAAAGGCAGACACACAGACAGAAGTGGGGCTGGTCTGGAGACCATGTACAGGTGGGAAGCTTGAGAAATGTGTTCAGAAAACATGTAAAATCTTACAACTTTGGGTGGTGGGTAGATGAAGGAAGGGAGATATTAAAGTACTTCACAAATATACTTTATAGGAAATGCAAATCAAAACAACCAAAGATCCCATTTTATTCACATATCTAATTGTAAAAATGTTTTTAAAAGCTAATGGAGAATTTTAGTCAGCAGTGCCATGAGGTGAGTGAGCACTGTCGTATTCAGCAGAGCACACACTGCATAAATCTTCACAGCTTAGAAATATTGGCATATCGGGAAGAAAATTTTAGTGCCCTTTGATTTCCAAGAATTCCACTGTCAGGTCTTTATCCCCCCCAAAAAAAAATCTAGATTTTCACAAAGATTCATGTAAATGGGTGGTCCTCACAGTAATGTTCAAAATTGGGGGGAAAAATTCCACCAAGGAATGCAAACTGGTGTAGCCACTGTGGAACTGTATGGAGGTTCCTCAAAAAGTTAAAAATACAACTACCTTACAATCCAATAATCAAACTACTGGATATTGACCCTAAAATACAAAACACAAATTCAAAGGGATACATGCACCCCTATGTTTATTGAAGCATTATGTATAATAGCCAAATTATGGAAGCAGCACAAGTATCCATCTGTAGATGAATGGATAAACAAGATGTGGTATGTATATATAGACACACACACACACACACACACACACACACACACACACACAAGAATATTATTCATCCATTAGAAAGAATGAAATCTTGTCATTTGGAACAATACAGATGTAGCTAGAGAGTATAACGCTAAGCAAAATAAGTCAGAAAGACAAATACCATGATTTCACTCAAATGTGGAATTTATAAAACAAAATAAACAAGTGAAGGAAAAAAAAAAACAACAGAGAGAAACAAACCAAGAAAGAGGGTCTTAACTATGGAGAACTAACTGATGGTTACTAGAGAGGTGGGTGGGGGGATGAGTGAAATAGGTGATGGGGACTGAAGAGTACACTTATCACAACAAGCACTGAGTAAGTGGGTACAGAATTGTTGAATCGCTATATTGTACACCTGAAACTAATATAACACTGTATGCCTAACTATACTGGAATTAAACTAAAAACTTAAAAACACCATAAAACATATCAGATAGGTACATTAGGGAAAAGGTTAAATAACATAAGAGAACACTATCAAAAATCATGTTTTTCAAGAATTTAAGGAATTAGGAAATGAGAATGTTAAAATCTTAAAAAGTCTGGATGGAGAGAGATACATAACAGGAGATTAACACTCAAATTATGTAGAGGATGCTAGAATATAAAAACACATTAGATAGCAGGAGATCTATCACAAGGAATTATATATTATATAGAATGGGAAATATGTATATAGTAAACAATATATGTAAAACATGTGGGCATGCATTGTAGGTAATATATATTAGGAATAAAGAAAATAATATTAGGATATACATTCTATATATGTATACATATATCGGCAAGCTATAAAATACATGGTGCATAAAATATATAATATATATATTCAATATATATTATTGAACATTTACTATTAGCAAGGTTCTATTCTGAGAATACAGTGATAAACAAGACAGAATTCATGGCCTCAAGGAACTTGTGTTTATAAAACAAACAATACATATATATCCATATAAATATATATAGATATATATTCTATACAGATATATGGTACAATACATGTACAATATATAATATATAGCAGGTAAAAGTATATAATGTTCAACAGGGAAGATTAAATAACTAAGGGAGCTACATATGTAATTAGTAAGGGAAATATCTATATATTGTTGAAAAATATCTATATCTGTATAATAAAGGAAAATATATACTGTGTAGGAAAAATATGAATATAGTTAGAGGAGATAAACATAATATATAAAAGTTATATATGAATATATATTGTAAGCTTTACCTAAAGCCAATTTTAAGTGTTTTTTTAAGTTTATGCAAGGTTATTTTAATTCATAATGAAGTTAAATGGTATAAACACTTTATTTAAACATGATTTAAAAAATAATTTGTTTCTTGCTTCTACAGAAGATACATATGTATGTGAGTGCATATACACACATACACACATTATAGATAAAACATAAAAAAGCAAATGCACAGATATACATAATAACAATAAGGGTAATTAACTCATATAAATAGCACTTATGTAACAGGCCTTGTCCTAAGTTCTATTCCTTTAATATTCATAATAATCCTACTAGAAAAGTACTATTATTGTCTATTTTAGACACAATGAAAGTGAGCCTAAGAGGCAAAGGAACTTGCCCAAGGTCACAAGGTCACATAGCTAATATAGGTAGTTTGGCTTCAAAGTCCCTACATTATAATGAGACATTATATATAACAGGTGACATAAATGTACTACACAACAGGGGATAAATATGTAGGGGATATAAATAAAACTTATGTTGGGAGATTTATTTATATAAAATATAAAAAATAAAAAATATAGGAGGCATACATACTTTACCAGATGAGAAATATATACATATATACTGTCTATTATATATATTTATATGGATATATATACAGTATTGCCTATTCTATACATAGCCCCTCTAAAACTTCAGTTCCTTGAGGTAATGAATTCTATCTTGTTTATCACTGTATTCTAAGAATAGCACCTTGCCAATAGTGTTTAATTATATTAAATATATGTTTTATATATTTTATGTACCATATATTTTAGTTTGCTGACATAATTATTCACATATACCATATATACAGTATATATACATACATATATTAGTATGTACACATATATATGCTAGACATGCTGTATATATACTATACTAATATATGTATACATGTGTATACAGTATATATGTATACATACATAAAATATATATACACATATACTATATCTCATATATATGTATACATATATACATATATACACACACACATAATACACACTGTCCATATATATTACTGATGTTCTCTTAATTCACCCACAATATTAACCAGTACTCTCGATTCCCTCTGCAAAATGTACAGATTGGTGTCTACAGCACTATTAAGTTTTTTTGTTTAATAGTTTCTTTCCCTGCACCACTTTCACTAAATATCATTTAAACTGTAAGCTTACCTAAAGCCAATCATAAGTGTTTCTATAACTGTTCATGGCAGATTATTTTAAATCATAATGAAGTTAAATGCTATCACACTTATAAAACATGATTTTTTAAAAAAGAATTTTTGTTTCTTGCTTCCATAAATCTGTTGAATATTTTGCAGTCTTGATAAGGGTAAGCTGCCAAATGAGGAAGGAACAAATACTGTGACAAGCAGAGAACAATTTAAAACAAAACAAAACCTATAATTACCAGTAATGTTCTCCTAGAGAGCAGAGATTATTTCCATGAGATAAGAACAGGATGCTGTAAAGTAGAACAAAAAAGGGCAGGAGGAAGGTACAGGGGAAGGACAGAAGGAAGGAAGAAAGTTTAGTTTGTTCCTGGAAATAACTTTCTTGTAAATCAAGAGATGGAGGAAATCCATATGTGGAAACTGACAAAGGAAGGTGAGAAAATGAAAGAGTTAGTTCAAGAGCTACAATAAACCCAGAAAGAGAATAAAGAAAAGGGATGGGATTTCAGCTGCAATGAGAACCATCAAGGAAATAATAACAAGAAAACTTCCCAGAAGTTTCCAGATGGAGAAAGCCTACCAAGTGTCCACAGCAAAGAATGAAAAAGAACCCACTCCAAGATGGGTCAATGTGAAAACTGAACACTAGGTAGGTTCTAAATTCAAAAGCATCCAGAAAGGATACAAACAAAACAAAATATGTCATATGGCTGCAGCATTTTTGCTTAGATGACAATGGTGTGATACCATCAAAATTATGGGGAAAAATTATTTACAGGCTAACATTCTATAGTCAACTACCAATCAAATACAAGAGTAGAATAGGAGCATCTTCATATCAAAGTCTCAACACATTTACCTCCCGTTCGACTTTCCTGGAGAAGCTTCCAAAGATGTCTACTACAAAGCAGGGAGTAAAAACAAGGGAGATGACAACAAGAGATCCTGCAGGAGGCAATGAATAGAACTTCCAAAATGAGGGTTAAGAGTTCACAGTGTTGCACATCTAGAGAGCAAACAGCCTGGACTGAGGTACTGAGTAGTGGGGCATAAGGCTCCAGCAGGGATATTTTCACGGGACCAAAAAAAAAAAACCAAACACGTTGCCTGATAAGTCTGAACACACTGACAGAACATTTATAGTCCTGTGAAAGAGTTTCAGGGATAAACTAGTGATGAACAGAAACTTAGCAAGCCAAAAATGGGCATCTGCTACACACACACACACACACACACACACACACACACACACACAGTTATTCCAGAAAGGAAATAAGGTCTAGTACCTATTATGTGCAGTCATGAATAACAGTTACATGGTTGTAACACTACAATGTAGACAGTGAATACTGGTTTAACTCCAAATGCTGACATAACCAGACTCTGAACATGAAAGAAGGGGAAGTGTGAGTTTGTGTGGTACTGGGGTGGGGGTGATAAGAGAGCTAAATTTTATTCACCACAAAAGGAAGGTAAAAATAATTATCTAAAAATGAAAAATCAAGAAATAAAAGCATACGCATGCTATTCAGAAATAGAGAACAAGGAGAAATTAGGAAGGGGGGTTGTGGAGCATTTTTCATTTTACAGTGAAAAATAGTCATCTGTATACACCATTTGACTTTTTAAAACCATGTACATATATATTATATTGATCTTTTTTTTAATTTAGAGAAAAAAGATATATTTATATGGTACCTCCTATAAAACAAAGTCAAGAAGTCTTGGCCTAATTCTAATCATCTGTCTTGCTGTGTTTTACATTAAAAAAAAATACTCAGGGCCAGACTCATTCGCACATTGGATCTCATTATAACATCAAAAAAATCCTCTTAAGAAGGGATTATTAGTATTCTTTTCACACACATGGATATTAGTGCTTGGAGAGGTCACATAGGAAGTGATGAACATGCAAATAAAAACTCCCATCTATCAAAGCTAATATTCATTATATTGCACTAGGTTTCTTTTTCTGGCAAGTACAAAAAAAAAAAGTTGTCTTCCTCCTTAAATATTCTTCAATAACTGTGTATTATCAGATTTGTCTCCTCAGCTTTCTTTTTCAGGGTTGAAGACCTCATTTCTTGACCTTCCTTCACAAAAGCTCTTTTGTGTTGTTGGGTTTTTTTTTCACTCTTCAATGGGTCGTTAAGAACCCCTAATTCCCTCACATTCCTCTTAACACAGGCTATGAGTCAGGGCCAAGTTACCTTCTGGCTCTTGATTATCATGATTTACAACTATAGTGCTGACTCAAAAAAATATGCTAATTTTTAATGTTGATTAAAAATTTTAGTGTTGAGTGCCAAATTTAGTGCTGAGTTTTCAAATACATATATGACCAATGTGATTCTTAAAAAAAGTATTAAATTACTTAATTCGTGTATTACTAAAACATCTACTGCATTTACTTTTTGTCAATGACTGAAATTTAAAAATTTTACCTTTTGCTTTTTTGCATATTATCACCTATGGTTCATACTGTTTTCTTTCTCTCACTAAATGGCAGTCATCTTTAATTTTATTCTGGTCTTCTCTGATATGACCAAAACTATTTCTTAGAGTCAAACTAACATACAAATTAAATTGGGTCTTAAAAAGTAGCAATGGCAACAAAAACAATAAACAAGAACAAGACCTAAAACAAAACACAGGTTTATAGATCATCTGAGAGTCTCCTGAGGAGGAATTCTGAGACCCCTGTTACATTTTGTGGTTCTATGTAGCTTGGACACCTTTTGAAAAAGGTAAGAGGGTTGGAAGTAAACAGGCACTCAGCACTGTATCCTACTTTGGATTCAAGCAATCACAAGTATTCACACTTGTGATCATACACCAGTATTTCTCAGGGTATCAAAAGACAAAAAACAAAACAACCCCCCCCCCAAAACAGGTTTAGTCAACTATCAATCTGTTCATTTATTTTTGTTCATTAATTCAACTTTTATTAAGTGCCTACTGGATGCCAAGCACTGTGCCAGGCCTTGGGATACACAGACAAACATAAATGTATGAACAAACAGAAGTTTAAACAGAACTCCATGGAAGTTTTAGTAGTTAGAAAACCAAAGAAAAACACCACTCTTCGCATCAACTGACTTGTACTCTTGGGCGATATCTACAACACGTCATTTACCTGTAGTGAGGAGGGGGCAGTTGTTGGATGACGTCATGAATTTTGATCAGCCTTTCTTCATCTGTTGCTGCTGAAACAGCATCCTGCAACAATCACAATGAGAAACAGACTAGTAGGCTTTGTTGGTAGAAACTTAAGCTATTCACTTACAATTCAGTTCTCACTCTACTGAACGACAAGGAACTATATAGTATCAAGAAAGTAAACTTTGTTTCCATACTGTACGGACACTGAAATCTATTAAAGGATAATTTTTTAAAACTTTATGGTAACCAATTTGAGGATGATAAGATTAGTGGGCCAAAGTCAGAAACTAAATGTATGCACATGTGAAAACAGTGAAGACTATGGACTAGCTATCAATAACAGTTTTCTGTTTTCTTTGAAGGAGGTATTTTAGTCACAGAACTATTTCTTACATGACCAAGGCAATCTTTGCACGTTTGACATAAAATCACAGCACAACTCCAAAGAGAACTTGATTAGCAGTGACTTGTACTCACAGAAAATTTCTCATACAGCTGGTAGGTGAGCAGAGGGTTTGGGAGCTCTCGAAAATACAGCTTACAGAGGGAGCCCACAGAATGGATGTCTTGAACATAAGGTTCTTTAGTCAGGTCGGGGACATGTTCAGAGTCAAATTCATGGCTAACAAACGAGAGACAAAATACAATTATTTTATTGAAGGAAAAGCAAATATAGGACTTAAAACAGAAAGCATAGTTAATGTTTTATTCAAGTGATTGTATTTTATGTAGGTTATGTTTGGACTTCAGCAGTAACTGGATGTCTGATCATAAGAGAAGTGTTTTTCTAAGTGGAAATTATGGGCATAGCTCTAATATTACAAAGGACAACAACCTCTGAAGCATGTATGGATGAGCAGCTCTTAACACATAGATCTGAAAACAGAACTCCCAATTTCCAGTGCTTTGAATATCTAATATTTTGGCAATTCTGGACAGTAGGGCTGAATGGCAGCTGGTCCATGAACAACTCTGTACAGAAATCCCTCAGGAGTATATAGTTCAGGAATACTTTATTGAAGGAGGATAAGGAAGCCAGAACAATATAAAGCAATTTCTAGCTAATTGAATTTAAATAGCCAGTAAGATCTATAGTGTAAAGTGAGTGAAATGTAAGTTGTGCTTAGAATACTAAGGCAAGTTAGGCTCACTCTCCAGGAGGTTAATTAATATTAATCGACGGGCATGGGACTACTTATCAACCTAGAGGATTAGTGTATGTGGACAATGGATCTGCTCCATCTGACACTGAAGACTGAAACTATCTTCAGTACAAGAATCAGTTTAAGTACTTTACAAACGTGTATTCCTGAAAATAGAGAGGAGCTCTGTGGTCAATTGGAATATTAAAATCTGTGTAGAATAATGGCAATCACTGTGCAGCACAGTGAAAAATGAAGGATAAGAGCATATTAAGAACAGACTAGAATCTAAGAGATTAAGAGAAAATAAAATTTATATTGCTGGTATAATGGATGCCACTATTTTTGTCTCTGAGAAGATAATGGGAGAGGACGTAGAATACATAACTTGTATATGTGCTACAAAACTAGTGTTAAAGGGGATTAGAGGAAGTTTCACCACAGAAATGCAAACAATTATAATAGAACATTATGAAAAACTGTATGCCAACAAAGTGGACAACATGGAAGAAATGGGTAAATTCCTAGAAACATATAAACTACCCAAACTGAAACAGGAAGAAACAGAAAACTTGAACAGATTGATAACCAGCAAAGAAATAGAATCAACCCAACAAACAAAAGTCCAGGGCCTGGTGGCTTCCCAGGGGAATTCTACCAAACATTTAAAGAAGAGTTAATACCAATCTTTTCAATACATTCCAAAAAAAACAGAAAGGAAGGAAAACTTCTAAACTCATTCTATGAAGCCAGAACTACTCTGAGAGCAAAACCAAATAAGGACTCCACTAAAAAACAGAACTATAGGCCAATATCTCTGATGAACATGGATGCAAAAATTCTCAATACTAGCAAACCAAATCCAACAGCTCACTGAAAGAATCATTCACCACGATCGAGTGTGATTGATTCCTGGGCTGCAAGAGTGGTTCAACAGAAGAAGTTTCACTCGTCAGTTTTAATTAAGAAGAATAATTCTAGTACAATGGAAATTGTCGTCTCATTTTTTTCATGGATGCAAACTTTGAAATTTGCTCAAATCTCCAAATATAGAAATGAGACAAAATATAAAATTGAAGAGATTAAGGAGACATGGTTTTCTGATAGAACAAATGAAGAAATGGCATTTAGGAAAACATTTACAAAAATCAATATGGATATTATTTCCCACTTCATCCAGACTATATTACTGAAAGTTATGGTCATCAATGTGCCTTAATTTTGAAATAATTTAATTTTAAGAAATTACAACAGGAACGAAAAAGAAAATGCCAAATAAGTTTTTACCGTAGTCTCTGGATATTAGAGGCAACGCCAGAGAGACGATATATTCCATCCACAATGCCATATCTCTCAATGAATGCTGTACAGCTTTGAAGAACCTGGGGGACTAAAGAGAGGGTTTTAAAAACAGAGATTAAATTGGGAGTATTCTGTCAAAACAAAGTTGACAAAAAATCAGAATGTCCTAGTTTTCATAAGCAAAAAAAAAAAAAAAATCTGTAAATTAAAATTATAAGGGGCAGAGATTAGTCTACTACAAAAATTGATGAAGACACGTTTACTTATTTTCACATGTAAACTAGACAACTGGTACCTGAATATCAAGACCAGCTCTCTCCCATTACATTTAAGTGTTAACAGTAAGTGAAAGAATTCATATATTAGGATAGTTACATGTAAGTGTAATGGTAAGTAAAAGAATTCATGTTCCCAGGAGAGTTGTAACAGTTTTGCTGAACTTCACACATAGAAAATGGATATAACAAAGCTAATGCTTATCCCAACATTAGGCAATTATCATTGCCTGTAAGTGTTCCAATCTCCTACTTAAAAAAAATTTTTTTTTTACATTTATTTTTGAGAGATAGAGAGAGACAGAGCACAAGTGGGGGAGGGGCAGAGAGAGAAGAAGACACAAAATTGGAAGCAGGCTCCAGGCTCTGAGCTGTCAGCACAGAGCCTGATGTGGGGTTTGAACTCACAAACTGTGAGATCATGACCTGAGCCGAAGTCGGCCGCTTAACCCACTGAGCCACCCAGGCGCCTCCCAGTTTGCCACTTTTAAAAGTTTCTTTCATCTGGGGCACCTGGGTGGCTCAGTTGGGTAAGAATCTGACTCCTGATTTTGGCTCAGGTCATGAATGATCTAATGGCTTGTGAGTTTGAGCCCCACATCAGCTTCTGTGCCGACAGTACGGAGCCTGCTTGGTATTCTCTCTCTCCCCTTCCCTGCTCTCTCTCTCTAAATAAATAAAAATAAACTTTAAAAAATAAAAAAAATAAAAGTTTCTCTCATCTTTTCATAGTTAATGCTAATTCTGAATTTTATCCAATAAACAAAACACCAACATAAGGCAAAGGTCAACGTGACTTCAGGTAGAAGGAATCTTTTAATTTCCTGCCTGTCTTTACATTAAAATTGCTGATGTTTCGACTTAATATTATCAGTTAATCATAAAGGACACTGTAGCAATAAGCAAAAAAAAAAAAAAAAAAAAAAAAAAAAGAAGGGGTACTCTCTGGTTACCTCACTAAAGACCTGATACAAACTGACAGCTAGTCCAGGCCTATAGTCTAGAAAAGACCATTCAAAGTACATAATTTAAAAGTTTTTATACTCATTCAAAAATGTACAGTAGCTGAAATTTGAACTTTGTCTTAATGTCTTAATTGTCTTACTGAAGACTGATGAATTTACAGGCTTTAGCATAACAATGTTCATTTGATAGTGTTAGTTAAAAGAATCCATGAAAGAAAGGTTGGGAGAGCATTATTTGGTCTGCAAAAAACTGCTATACAAAGGATGAGACATTCAGATTGGCAAATGAAACAACTGAGATATTTTAATTAGGTAACTATAGCTAATGTATTTTCATTTACTGTATATAACATTATTATTATAAGACCTTTTTAAAAATTTTTTAATGTTTATTTACATTTGAGATAGAGACAGAGCATGAGCAGGGGAGAGGCAGAGAGAGAGACACACACAGAGAATCTGAAGCAGGGTCCAGGCTCTGAGCTGTCAGCACAGAGCCCGATGTGAGGCTCGAACCCACAAACTGTGAGATGATGACATGAGCCAAAGTCGGAAGCTTAACCAAGTGAGCTACCCAGGTGCCCCTATATAGACTTTTCATTGGTTCTCCTGCCTTTTTTTGTCCTTCCTGCATTCCATCTTTTAAATTCTACCAGATCCTACAATTTAATTTAAAATTTAAACTCTTTAGCTTTGAATAATTTTTTAAAGCAGCTATATTATTGAGCATTTAATAAGTGCCAAGCTAAGTTTTTTTTACAATAGATGCCTCAATTAGTTCTCACAAAAATCCATAGGAAAAGCTCTGTCACTATATTGAGAGGAAACTGAGTCTTACAGACATGAAGTTTTACCCAAGGGCAAACAGGAAACAACGGACGAAATGAGATTCTAATTTAAACAGTCCAAGTACAAAGCCAATTTTTAACTAAGGCAAAATACTGCCTAGAACATAAGGTCCCCTCCATGGTTTGCACTTACATTATTGATTTCACAACTCTAGGCCAACTCAAGTCTCTCCTCTTTTGCCACACAAAGCAGCCATTTTATACGTCCCCCAATTTCCTAGTAGAGAAAAACCAATTTCCTCTTCTGGGATTTTCTTCGTACTATCATCTTCTTATAGAAAACTCTTGGCTGTTGTTGAAAACACAACTGAACTTTCACTCTTAAGCAAGCCTTCTTTGAATATTCCCAAGGAGAGCTAGCTGCACTATGTTCTAGGTGCCCAAAGAACTATGTCATTTTGAAATATTTGCTTGTTTATACAACTATTACCCTTTATTAGTCAAGCTCTTAAGGAGCAAAAAGCATGTTTCATCTGTCTTTGTATATTCAAAGTCTGTGTCTGGAAACAACGTACAAATTTAGCAAATGAGTTAATCTATAACTGCCCTTGTGAGCCTGAGAAAGTCATATGATCAAGTCAGCAGAGCAGGGCCATCTTAGTTTCCATAAGAAACTGTATTCATTTTCAAGTGTATGCTTTCTATCATCTTAGTAACAAGAAAAATATCTTTACAAACTGGAGTTCTAGTACTAATACTGCTCCATCAGTGATAATCTCAATACCTTACTTAGGTTTCTATCCTTACAAATGAGAAGTAAAATAATAAACTGGGACCTGGAAAATTTCTACCACCTACTTCAAAGGAAATATATTTAGAGATTATTGGGATAACTAATATAATTACTTAAAGAAAGGAAGGAAAACAAAGCTGTAATTTTTTTTCTTAAAAGACACTTCTCATTATGTATTCTCCAAATTAGCATGCTAACTGACCCAGGTACTCAAAGCCCTTCAGAACACAGGGTTTTATTTGTGTATTATCAGGCTCTCTTAGGATGCATTATAGAATTTTCATAAAAATAAGCTACCATCTCTTAAAAAGTATAGATTACTTTCTTGGGACTCTCAAAACCATGTGATAGTAGATGCATACTTGCTTATATTCTTCTAAATAAGTAGGCAAACTTTGAATTAAAGGTCTTTCCCTGATAATATATGGCTGAGGCTCCACAGATATAATACATTATGGAAAACATCTGAACTGTTTAACATTTTATGTTCCCTAGGCAAAAAGACTGAGTGTTCCCAAAACAATCACATAGTGGGGCTTCATAAATAAAATTACATAACTGAACAGTGCTATTAGAATTTTAAGAGAGATGAATGAGAAAGTTATTTAAAATAGGTAGTAAAATGAAAGAGAAAAGCATAAACTTTGATTTTAAAGAAGACAGTAGAAACAAGAACAGGGTCAGAAGATAAAAAGAGAAAAGATCTGGTTTCTCTTTTCACTAACATATAAGAAAGCAATATGGGAACCCGTTACATTATTAGAAGAAATCCTAGTTTTAAAAAAGGCATCTTAATAACCATCTTTTCCCCCAACACCATCTAACAAACCAGCAAAGTGCACATTAAACAATGACCCAGTCAAAACGTAGCATTAGAAAACCTCCACACCGGTTCTACCAAAAGAGGGCAGGACTTTAAGAATTATTCCCACACTCTCCAACAGCATTCTTCTGATCCATTTTTATTTAGTATTTTTAGTAGTTTTGATGTCATCATGACAATATAATAAGTACATGTCTAAATTAAAACTGATGACATTTAAGATTAGAACCATAGCTAAAAGAAGTGTGTGGTAAGTAAGTAGGACATGGACTGGTCTTTGATTTTTCTTGACAGCTGTGGTTTCGTGTCTCTTCTCTTCATTCACTCACTCACTCACTCATTCACCAACCATTTATTACAACCCTTCTATATGCCAGGCATCAAGCATGCATTCTGTGATACAGATGAAAGAGTCAAATTCCACTCTCTGAGGGGTGGCTTCTAGGCCAGGAGGACACTGGTACAGCCTTACTTGTTAGAACGTGTGTCATCGTTTTTGGTTATGAAAATAGGATTATCAAAAGGGAGTACTTTCATGGGTTATTTGGCCTTGTTATCCCCGCCCCCCCCCCCCCCCCCCCCCCGCAGTGTGCTCTGATTATAAGATCTCTGTATATTTACAATAGTGTTTTTGGTTTTTTTTTGTTTTTAAGCCTCTTGCTCAGGGACACCTGGGTTGCTCAGTGACACCTGGGTTGCTCAGTGGGTTGAGCATCCGACCCTTAATTTGGGTTCAGGTCATGATCTCACGGTTTCTGAGAATGAGTCCCATGCCAGGCTCTGCACTGATTCTCTCTTCTCTCTGCCTCCCCACCAAGCCACCAAAGTAAATAAATAAATGTTAAACAAAAAAGCCTCTGCCTCAAACACAGAAATGTGCTCAGGCAACAGCTTCCTCATCTTGAGTTTTAAAATTTTTGTATTTTGTAGCAACTCTAATTTTTTGTAGAAAACCAAGTTTTCTACAAAGTTCTCACTTTTTTTGCAATTTCATTTCAAATCTCATTTTTAAGGAAATTTGGTTTCAAGTACGTGCAGTAAACAACACAAATCCTGTAAAAAAAAACCATGACACCTGAAAACTTTGTTCCACTAGAATAAATTTATCATAGTTTAGGGAATGTATGAACACTCTAGTTATTAAATCTGTTATTTTTCAGAAAGAAATGATATATTGGTACCTGTCTTCTACTATCATACTTACTAAGAATGGAAACACACCTGAAACTTCTAAGTACAACTAAAATGTGCTGAATTGATGTGCGAAAGCTAAAAAGCATGGCAGACCAAACGAGAAAACATTCCTCATATTAATATCACATCCAAGCAGGGTTGAAAAAAATGAGACACAAAAGAAATAAAAATTAAAAAGAGATAAAAAAGAAAAAAGAAATATAACAAAAAACTTTTGACTCCATAATTAAGAATGCCTATGTAAATGACAAATTACCCACAAAAAAAGTACTATATGAGATTTAAAAAGAAATCAGTTCTTTAGAGAACTGTGATATAATCTTTAAGCAACTCAATTATAAGCATTGTGTTTTGTGGTAGCTGAAATGCTGTAAGATCATTCTGAGTGAATCCTGGTACTAAAGGATTTTTTTTAATGCCTTGTCAGGTTCCTACAAGATTTCTTACAACACTTTGTATGGAAGAAACAGGTCAGGTTTGTCACTTTCTCCAACAGGGAGGTGTTCAAAAGTTTAGAAAGTGTTAACAGCATAATCTTTCTATAAAGTTAATTATTCATTAGGAATACAGTTGAGAAAATGAATCACTTAGCAAAACAGTACTCCAAAATGAGCTTTCTTATTAGAAAATCTGGTACAAAATCTATTTTATATAGAATAAGAACACTATTTTACAGTCCAAACTAAAACAGAATAAATATGAGGAAGAATGATTATACACATTTTAAATTATATCTACCTAGCCATCCATATTTATATCTCATGTCTTCTCACAATTATGTATATACTATATAAATATATCATTCTTCCTTGTGATTATTCCTTTTGACTTGAAAATACTATTATATATATTCAATTCTATCTTTTAATTTAGACTTTAAAATAATCGTTCTCTCCTATACAAATACACACATGATTGTAGTTACAGACTATGTACAGTATATATTAAGTCTCAAAATCCTAAAAAGCTTCTTTTTAATGTTTATTTTTGAGAGAAAGACAGTGAGTGGGGGAGGGACAGAGAGAGAGACAGAATGAGAGTGAGAGAGTGAGAGTGAGAGAGAGAGAGAGAGAGAGAGAGAGAGAGAATCTAAAGTAGGCTCCAGGCTCTGAGCTGTCAGCACAGAGCTCAACATGGGGCTTGAACTCATGAACCAGAGATTATGACCTGAGCTGAAGTTGATGCTTAATCACATGAGCTACTCAGGTGTCCCTCAAAATCTTAAAAAGCTTTAATTCCTCCACATTTATTAAATAAAAGACAAACTAATAAACTATTTTACTATTAAAAACCATCTTCTTTCCAAAAATTTTACTTACTACATTTCAAAGTTTTCCCTTTTCTGGTTAGCCCTTATTTGAACATTCAAATGCATATACTTCATATGGATACTTATTCTTCATTTTCCACTATCCCTGATCAAACAGGAAGTAACTTTAGTATGTTAACTACAATATACCTTACCTCAGTCTTCAAGGTTTCTGCCTTTTAAATTTCACCAAATTACCATTACATTCTAATGGTACAAATTAATTTTTGCTTCTCTAATCATCTGAATACAGACTTTTCCTCTGGACAGGCCTTTAGCGGAGTTTTCTCTTCTCAGATTATTAATTTCATTTCTAATACTCTTCTAGTGCTTTTTTCTTCTTCTTTAATTGAAAAAAGGACAACTAAGAAAAAAGTTACGAAGATATTCCTATCTACATCGAATACTGTACCATAATTGTATTCAATTTTACATCACCTAAATATACATACTTTCAAAAGGGTGTATATAGAACATTTTTCAAATTTCTACATTATATTCAAACTACAATTTCAATAGCCTCTTAATTTATAGAATAATTTCCCTAAAAGTTGAGGATTCAATTTGTTTGCTCTTATATCTAATGCTATAATGAATATTTTTGCTCCTATTGAAATGCAACTTTAGTATAAATCCCTAAGGAAAACTGCTACATAAAAGGAACACTATAAAGTCTCTTGCTATAAAGTGCCAAAATGTTTTTCAAAAAAGCAGTAATTCACAGTAATTCACAAATTTCCCTTATTGGTAAAAATCACTGCTATTTTTAATAGCACTGAATATCATATTTTAGAAAAACAGTTGTGATATTAGTAATTTTTACCAATATAAAATGGCATATAAAATTTATACAAAGATACCTTTATGATTATGAATAAGCAGAAATAGGTTTTTGTATTTTAGATACCATCTATCTTCCCTGTGAAAATTATATGTTTTATCTTTTCTCAGTTCTTCTACTCAGGGGCTTAATTTTCTCACAAATCTGAATGATGTTTTCATACACTTTATTAGGAACATTTTATCATATCCAAAAACAGATTACTTTTTGTCTGAGGTACCTTTCCTTTGCATTTGTCATTTTCATTATATGGAAATTAGGTACTTGAGCCCACCACTTCCTTTATGTTTTTTTTTTTTAACCTAAGAAAAACTTTATCCCTCTTTGATCGCAAAAAGAAATCACTTCATGTTAGCATTTCTATGAGTTTAAGACAGTTTTATACACTTGGAATTTTCAGTGTTATAAAGTAAGAATTTTTTCAAAATTGCTATTTCATACTCTCTCCTTCTCTTTCTCTCTATATACACATACATAGTTAATAAGTCACCCCCACCCCGTGACCTGGTTTTAAGACCATACTTTAGCACAGTGGATTCTTGTCTATAGTAAGAACTTCTGAACATTCCAAGCTATTTCATTCATATCTCACTCTCTACACTAATAACATTCTATTTTTGCATATTGTTTTAATGTTTGGTAAAGCTAGATGCCTCCTATTCTATCACTGATTTTTTTCTACCACAGCACTGCTTGATATTCCCCAATGGTTTACTTTTCCATGTGCATTTTGACTAGTTAAAATAATAATCCTCAGGTTGTTTTTTCAGAAACTGCATTAAGTTGACATTAGTTTCGGAACAGCACTTTTTTAAAATTTTATTTTAGGGGTGCCAGGGTGGCTCAGTCAGTTCAGCGTCTGACTTTGGCTCAGGTCATGATCTCAAGGGCTTGTGAGTTTGAGCCCCGTGTCGGGCTCTGTGCTGACAGCTCAGAGCCTGGAGCCTGCTTCTGATTCTGTGTCTCCCTCTCTCTCTGCTCCTCCCCTACTTGTTCTCTCTCAAAAATAAATAAAAACATTAAAAAAATAAAAAATAAAATAAAATAGTATTTTACCTTCTCCTTCAAGAAACATGGTATAGTTTGTATTAAATTCATATTATAAACACACTGTTATTCTTTTTTTTTTTTTTAAATGTTTTGAGACAAGAGTGTGTACATGTGGGGCAAGGGCAGAGAGAGAGAGGGACAGAAGATCTGATGCAGGCTCTGTCCTGATGTGGGGCTTAAACTCAGGAACTGTGAGATCATGACCTGAGCCAAAGCCGAAGTCAGACACTTAACCAAAGAAGCCACCCGGATGCCCCAATACACTGCTATTCTTTAAGCAATGAGTAAGGCCTTAATTTGAACTTGATGTTTATTGGTACTTAACACTAGTTTTCACTAGTGGCCTTTTAAAAACGTACAATGGGTATTTCCCATCAGGATTCAGAATTTCACAAATTATCTATTTCTGCAGGTAGATACTTCTTTAATACAGGATCTCTAAAGGAGATGGTAGAGGAAAGAATTATTTAAAAAAATTTTTTTAACTTTTTCCTTTCTTCCTATCCATTCATCCCCTGGATCCATTTAGCCAATTACTGAATTCTTGAATCAGAGTTTAATTTAGAAAGAAATTTACGGGCTCCTGGATGGCTCAGTTGGTTAAGCTGCCGACTCTTGGTTTTGGCTCATGGTTCATGACTTCGAGCCCCACATCAGGCTCTACGCTGACAGGGTGGAGCCTGCTTGGGATTCTCTGTCTCCCTCCCCTCTCTACCCCTCTCCCACTTGCTCTGTCTCTCTCAAAAATAAATACATAAACTTAAGAAAAATTTTAAAAATAAAAAAAAAATTAATTTTCAGCTACACCAGTGGGAGACTGGTCTTGGTACTTTATAGTCTCAAGAATTTGACTTTTTTTTTCAAAATAGAAATTAAATAAATAAGTTACAAACAAGTGAGAGGAAACACTGTCCGAGAAAGCAGTCTGGACAGATATAAAAATAATGCAGACTAACAGTGCTATTGTACCCTTTGTGTGAACGTCTTACTTACCCATCCCAGGCAGATCACAAGCAGCTGTGAGGCCCAAAGTGCATTCTTAGACCTTCTCTATTCTCAGTTATCTCACAACTCAAAGGAGTATGTGAAAAAGTTCAATACATGCTGTGGAGCTTAAATGAAATAAATGGTGCTTGCTTAATCTGCTTCCAAACTGATTATCGACAAGCAACATGGAGAGGGCAGATGCTGAATTTATGAGGTTATAAGTTCTATTTTTACCTTCAAAACCAGAATTCAGAAGGTGCTCCCCCAGGTCACAACCAAACACCCTCTCTTTCAAGATCCCCCGCTGCTTCAGCTTCTGTTTTGTGGGACGAGACTTCATGAATGTGCGCAGGAAAGTGATGAGCTTCCCGTGCTTTTTGGACACTGAAAAATAATAAAGAGGAAATCCCTCAGTTGTGGCATGTGGTTACATTTTTACTTGGTGTGAAAAAAAACAGCAGAGCTCTCAACAGGCTGACTGCAAAATCATCTATTACATGCACATTTTATATTCTGTAGGAAATTTTCAGTAGAAGTTTAGGCAACAGTTGCATTATAAATGGCATAATTTTACATCTTCTTCTCACCAACCTTTGATCTTACCTGATGCAACTGTCAATATATTTAAGTATTTAAATATATTTAAGTATTTACTTAATATATTTAAGTATTATAATATATAAATATATAAATATAATATATAAATATAACAATATATTTAAGTATTATAATCTGTGACCTATAAACCAAGCTTAGTAAACGAGCTATCTTCCCAATGCGTATACCCAAGGATGCTACAGGATTATGGCTGGGACCCGAGTTTTACTCTGATATATTGCTTTGGAAATCTTTATAATAAGTAAGACCTTCAATGATGTAAACGTGGTTCGCATTTCTAGTCTATTTCTAAAATGTTTTACTTGATGGATAGAATTTTTAATATATTTATAACCTGGAAAGTAAAACAAAAAAGAAAGAATTCCTTCTTTCTTATTTTATAAAGAGGACAATGTCATGATATAGAACACACTTGTCAAACAGCTATATAAAACACATACATAAAAAAACCCATGAACTCTTCTATTAACATCCATCTATAGTATACTAAATATATCACCTTAATTCCTTTTAGGTAAAGGTGAGAAATAAGTAGATTAATAAGCAGTAAAATATTTCCACTCATCGATATAGAAAGACAATAGCAATAAAACTGAAAGCAAACAAAAAAATCCCCCAGAAAAATGACTTCTGAAAAGTACAGTCTACAGGAAAATCTACTCTAAAAGTCAACATACCACAACTACCATAAACTCAGAGATTAGCTGTGGAATAGAAGACTAATAAGCCACATGGCCTCAATCCTACTCAGTTTGCAGATGGTTACTGGGAGTCTTACTGAATCCTACTATGTATAGATTCTTGAATGAACCCAAATCTTAAATCCCCTGAACTGACGAAGCCTCCTGTATGAATTCTGTGCACAGACAGAACGTGTGGCCTGGGGACCACAAGATGGCCTTAGATGGGTTCCTACAGATTGAACCAGCCACTTGTCCTCCATGTGTTTCTGTTTTATAAGAAATATTTATTTCTATTTCCAAACATCATCTTTTCTATGAACTGCGCAAGGGTGATCAACAACAGTGGTTTGCCCATAACCAAGAGGTGTCCTGGAACATGAGACTTTAAGTGTTAAAACGAGGAAATTCTAGGCAAACTGGAACAAGGTAGTCATCTTAGATTGTACACAGATTACACGATGAATTTATTTTTTCGATATAAATTATTTGAAATTTACTTGGAATTGTCAGAAAAATTTTGATGCTATCTCTTCTGACATGTCCTAAAACTCTAGGTAAATTACAACCTCTCTTGTATCCTAGATTCCTTGCTGTAAATTAAATGATATGCTCTCTTACCTGCTAGTGAGACATTGATAGCACTCTTGGGTAACTTCAGAAGTATGTCGCACGTATCATAGCATTACTGTATTAAAAAAGTCACTGGACTTGTAGGAGTTCTATTCTCCCCTAGTTGTTAGCACAGAGTGTGCTACGAATCTTTGTTAAAGAGTGGCCATCAAACGATTTCTATTCATTTTCAGACATTTTCTACATAAGCTTTAAAATAATTCTGACAAGATTTATCTAAAAATACAAATGAGTTTGGTTTGCAATAATTTAACATTGGATTTCTATATGTACTTTATGTATTTTTATACATTAACATTATAGTGATAAAATTCTACATATTTTCACTATTACTACCCAGAAACTGGGTGTATCATCATTTTTATGAACCTCTTATCTCTCTTAGTAAAATTTTCTAATTTTCTTTATGAAAAGATACACTCCACATAAATCTCCGGTTAGAAATATTTTAAGGTATTTTACATTTTTTTGCTGCTCTTGTAGAATAATACTTTTCTTCAATTATGGCTTTAACTGGTAATTACTGGTATGTTAGAAAACAATTTCTTTATGTATAGTTCAAATCTGATCATTTACCATACTCTCAACAATTAAAAAAAATTTTTAATGTTTATTTATTTTTGACAGAGAGACAGAGAGACAATGAGAGAGAGAAAGAGAGAGAGAGAGAGACAGAGTGTGAGCAGGGGAGGGGCAGAGAGAAAGGGAGACACAGAATCTGAAGCAAGCTCCAGGTTCTGAGCTGTCAGCACAGAGCCTGACACAAGGCTCGAACTCACTAACTGTGAGATCATGACCTGAGTCGAAGTCGGACGCTCAACCAACTGAGCCACCCAGGCGCCCCTCAACAATTTTAAGAGGAATGTAGTTGATCCTTTTGGATTTCATGGATATATCATTGCATCAAAGCAAATATGATCATTCTATCCTTTTTCTGATAGAAATAAGTTTTTATTTCTGTTTCAGATTTTAATAACTGGCCAGAATTCCAAGATACAATGTTAACAGTGGGCATTCGTATTTTGGTAACAAATTTGATGAAAATGTCTGTTGAATATGACAACTGTATATGTATATGATGTATACGAGAGAGCATTCTTTTAGTCTCAGATCTCCAAGAATGTTTCCTAGGAATGGGAATTGAACTTTAAGTATAATTCATTCAGCAACAAATCTCTAAATGCCTACTATATCTTAGGAACTGTTCTGAGTCCTGAGATTACACTGGGGAACAACTCAGGTGAGTTCCCTGCTGTCACAAAGCTTACCGAGAGAAGACAATGGAACGATTAAATACAAACAACAACATAGCGAGCATTTATTTTATATTAGTAAGAGCTAGCAATTGCACAAGTGTTTATATTTACTAACCATTCACTTCTCATAGAGTCCTGTAAGGAAAATACTACTACTATTCCCATTTTCAGATGAAGAAACTAAGACACAGAGTGCTAAGTAACAGGTCTAATGTCAAATAACCAGGATTCAAAATCAGGTGGCCTGGCTCAAAACCCAAGCTCTAAGCCACTGTGTGGTACTGCCTAAATTAAGATAACCAGGTAATTTCAGACTGCTTTTAACTGCCCATAAGGAAATGGAGTCAAGTGACAATGTCAAGAGAAAAGAAAAGTACGCTGGATAGGGTGGCCAGGGAAGGTGTGAAGACGTCACATCTGATCTGTAAGGCACTGGGTGTAGAGGGCAAGGAAGACAGTATGGTCTGAAATGAGGAAGAAGAGGTATGCAAAGGCGAGGTACTAGAGGCCACGTTACCAAGTTTGGAATGTATGCAACGAGAACACACTTTAAGCTGTTCGCTTAAACACTTTAGGAAAGTTACATTAAAAATAACCCAATATGTGTATTAGGGACACAAATGTGCATTAATTGGGAATTGGCTGAATTATGATACATCTGCACAGAGAATTACTGCTTTTTTTTTTAAAGGAGATACCACCTCACACCTGTCAGAATGGCTAAAATTAACAACTCAGGAAACAACAGGTGTTGGTGAGAATGCAGAGAAAGGGAACCTCTTTACGATGCTGGTGGGAATGCAAACTGGTGCAGCCACCCTGGAAAACAGCATGGAAGTTCCTCAAAAAATTAAAAATAGAACTACCCTATCTATGACCCCGCAATTCCACTACTAGGTATTTACTCAAAGGATACAAAAATGCTGATCAGAAGATATGTTAGAAAACATGCACCCCAATGTTTATAGCAGCACTATCAACAATAGCCAAATTATGGAAAGAGCCCAAATGTCCATCAACAGATGAATGGATAAAGGAGATGTGGTATATATATACAATGGGGTATTACTCACCGATCCAAAAGAATGAAATCTTGCCATTTGCAACAATGTGGATGGAAGTAGAATGTATTATGGTAAGTGAAATAAGTCAGAGAAAGACAAATATTCACTCATATGTGGAATTTAAGAAACACAACCGATGAAACAGGGCAAGGGAAGAAAAGATAAAAACAGAGGAGGCAAACCGTAAGAGACCTTAAATACAGAGAACAAACTGAGGGTTGCTGGAGGAGTGTTGGGGTTGGGTATGGGTTAAATGGTTGGTGGGCATTAAGGAGGGCACTAGTTGTGATGACCACTGGATGTTATATGTAAGTGATGAATCACTGGGTTCTACTCCTGAAACCAAAACTACACCACATGTTAACTAACTTGAATTTAAATAAAAAAATAAAAAAATAAATAAAGGAGGCTCTCTACCTACACTATGGCATAATCTCCAGGATACATTCTGTCAAAAAGGAACATAGAGAATAGTATATTTTGTATAAGAATGGATGGGGAATACATATATCACACACACATAAATTCACACAAATACATGTATGTGTGTACCTAAGGGTTTATTTTTGCAAAGAGGAACACTTTAACGATAAACCAGAAATTAATAAAAATGGGTAAAGAAAATAGGTGGGGAGAGAAAGCAAAACTGCTCTGAATTTACCTTTTCATATAGTTTGATTTGATTTTATTTTTTTTTAATGTTTTTATTTATTTTTGAGACAGAGAGAGACAGAGCATGAGCAGGGGAGGGGCAGAGAGAGAGGGAGACACAGAATCCAAAGCAGACTCCAGGCTCTGAGCTGTCAACACAAAGCCCGATGTGGGGCTCGAACTCACGGACTATGAGATCATGACCTGAGCCGAAGTTGGACATTCAACCGACTGAGCCACCCAGGTGCCCCATATAGTTTGATTTTAAAATTATGTTAACAATCTTTCTACATGTTCAAAAATAAAATTTAGAACATTAAAAAAGCAAATCCTAATTTTGGAAATAGCCTGAAACAATGTATCTCATACATCAAATTGGGAACACTGTCAACAGAGAGAAATTATTTTAAATGACCTATAAATAGTAAACTGACCATGCTTACTTAGTGGGATATATTCTAGTAACAAAAAAAAAAAAAACGTACAAAGTAATATTTAATCTCATTCAACTGTTTTAGTATTGGTAGTAATATCAGTAGTATAATTCGTAAACAATTTTATACATATTGTGGGACAAAACAAATAAATATGTTAATGTTGTTAGGACCCAAGATTTTCGGTGTGAGAGAAAGGAGATACAATGATAAAATCAAAGTCGTCGAGGAAAAACCCCAGTAATGTTAACTTGCGTTGGAAATCTGAACATGAACTTAAAATACACACATATTTCCCCTAAGCTCTAGCCACTGAAAGGGTTAAGAAACAATGACACTCCACTTGCAGTAAACGCCTTTGGTCTCAGGTGTGGGTTTCTAAATATCATTCCTTAATCAAATAAACCAAGACTCCCTGGAGAAATGGTTGTTTGCAGGTTGACAGCAAGGAAAGTACAAGGTGAGAGGGTAAAATTCTGTCGTGGCCAAAAGCAAGGGAAACAACCACACCCAGCAGGAGCGGTGCCAAAAAGACAGGTGAACATGCTGCCACTGGCCAGCTCTCGGACACAATGAAGACTTGCATATCACAACGAATGACTATGACTTAGTGTAAAACACCAAACAAATAAAAATTCATGTGTCCACAGTAACACTCCCCAGAAGAAAGGAAGGAAGAGAATGACAATTTTCAGCACAAATGGAGCTGGAACATTTAAAAAACTGCATGAATAGTTTGCCACCCTGCACTGGCTAGTGGCAAACTAGTAGAGAAAGGAACGTATTTACTTCTTTCGCATCAATTAGCAACAGCCTATCTAGAATGACTAGAATTACGTCTATGTTAACCAGGAAATGCACACGTTCACAATTCAGTGATAGCTACATGGAAATAAGTTATAATCATGATCCTCCAACCAAATTGTCATACACAGTAAAATGACACTAGTCAGAGGGCAGCCGATGTAGAACTGGACTTTCCAGGACACTAGATAGCTCTGACTCTGCTTTTGGTGTGCTAAGTTGGGCTCATGGACAAGGAAACTTGGCCATCTTTTCCTGCTAGGGTAAAGACTGTTCATGTGTATTTGTCCTAAATAGCGACATAAGCCTCAATTAAAGTAAGGGTTGCAACAGGACACAAAATTAAGACAAGAGGAGAGTGTCTGTAGCGACTCCACTCCCATGTGGCACTTGAGGGTTCTGGGAAACTGTGCCGGCATACGTACAACCTGGCTTCTACGATGCGTGGCCAGGCCCCTTGCTTCTGTTACCTTTCCAAAACACATTAAAATAAATTGGCAACTTTAAATCTAAATTTGTAACGGGCCTGGAGGGGTCAGTGTGGTCTCCACCTACCAATCTGTAGTCCAATCTGAGACACCGAAATAACCAGTGTTCATAATGATGACTAGACATAGAGTCTAAAATGACTTCTCAGTCTTCAACGTAAGATTAAACTATGTCCTATGTAGTTTCAGTGTTGCTGCTATTGTTAATCTAACTGGCATTCTAGTATATGTGCTGCTGAAGTGAGCACAATCTAATTGGCATTCTAATCCACCACGGTAGAGGCAGTTGGGTAAGGGCTCTGGCATCCATAATTAAATAATCGGTTGTCCATCAAAATAGATAAATTTCATTACATAGGAAGTTTAAACTAATAAAAATACTCAATTTAGTTATACTTAAATTTGAAGATTTCACAACACTTCCAGACATAAATGTCTCTTCATTAATTTGTTCTTTGTATTTTCATTCCATTTCTTAGATAAAAAAATGACCAGAAAAAGCTTACTATGGACACTGACACTGTCCCCGACCCATTGTTTTATAACAAACCAGAAAACTAAGTCAGCAAATCTACGTTTTGAGGAACAGGAGTATGGAATACTGTCAGTTACATCATAAGATTTCTTTTTTTTTTTTAATTTTATTTTTTATTTTTAAAAATTTACATCCAAATTAGTTAGCAGGGCACCTGGGTGGCTCAGTCAGTTAAGCATCCGACTTCGGCTCAGGTCATGATCTAGCAGTTCGTGAGTTCAAGCCCCACATCGGGCTCTCTGATGACAGCTTTGAGCCCGGATAGAGCCTGCTTCAGAGTCTGTGTGTCCCTCTCTCTCTTCCCCTCACCCACTACACTCTGTCTCTCTCTCTCTCAAAAATAAATACACATTAAAAAATTAAAAAAAAAAACAAATTAGTTAGCATATAATGCAACAATGATTTCAGGAGTAGATTCCTTAGTGCCCCTTACCCATTTAGCCCATCCCGCCTCCCACCATCACAAGATTTCTACTGAGGAAGGCAGAGTGGGTTTAGGTTTAGACACATTTCAACAAAGGAACATTGGAGGTAGTCGTAAGGGTGACAGGGTTAAAGTTCACCAAACATGCTGAATTAGAGAAACGAAAATGATAATGGCATTTCCACAGATAAAATACGTCAAAAGTAAAACACATACAATATTTAGACAAAAGCAAATCATACCATTTATATCCGAATTCCCTATTCCAGAGTTAAAATGCAACATGCGCCACAATGCTAACTTCTTCCTCGTTACTTACAAATGGTAGATTTTACATCTGCAGTCTTTTTTCAAACCTGAGACAAACCCAACCAGACCAGTCTTTCCAGTAGTTAAAAGCTTCAGCACTATGACACACAACTCAGCATCTCCAAGGTAAATCTTTACGATGTCGATAACCAGTTTACAGGGCACACTAAAAACAGACGGTTCAGTAAGCCACAGTGAACCCTGACACAGAGACATGGGGCACTGGGTGTTACCAATTACACAAGTGTAATATTTCTCTAGCAAAACTGAAGAATTCTTACTTTCTCAACACTCACTTAAACTAGAGTTCTCTAAATTGTGTCTCAGAAATCTTACAGATTGATTTTAGACAGGTTGAGGCTTTGGATTAATTTCTCAGGAAATTAAAAGATGACTTTGTACCAGATAATGGCCTAAGCATTACATTTACCTGATTATATGCACTGAGCTCTAATATCTGTGATAAATTCACAGTCAAGGAGACAAGTGAAAGGGTAGAAGTGGGATGCATAATACCTGAGGAGACTACCATTATTGAACCTAATAAAATAAGAGTATGATGTTTAACATGTCCAATGGATTTTCATGACTGTACCTAATATCCTTCTTTTGCTCAAAGTTTTCAAACGTATTAGATGCTATTTGGTGGAAACTTAACAGAGGGGAACAGAAATGTAGGCAACTGGACTATATGGATATTTAAGGATCTCATAACTTCCCAGAATCCAAGCCTCCGTTACAGACTTTGAAATATTTTATGCTAAATAAATATGAAAACATTTAAGTTGAAAAAATGAAATTCCATAAGCTTGCTTTTATTTAAGGCTAAACAATAGATCTATTTGTACCAATAAACATGAAGAAAGATTTTTCTCTAAGCAGTGTCAAATGGACTTTCTTACCTTGTTATTATAGACATAGACTAATAAGTTCTAAGAACTGCTCTTCAAAAGAGTATCTTCAAAATGAATTTTAAGAAAAAACTGTTGAGAAAAATAAAGTCTACCATATTATGCTTGTTTTTAATCTCACTATTATTTAAAAGCCTACTGGTCTAAAACTTGCTTAGACAGTTTTCAGGGCAAATTGATTGGAAAACACGAGCAGAAGACTAGGTCTGGGGTAAGGATGGTCCTGGGTAATCAAGAGCTATGGAACTATTAGAAGTATTAGAGTCCCGTGTAGGTGTGTTTATTTTTTAAAAAATGGGGTGTGTGGGTGGTTCAGTCAGTTGAGCGTCCAACTTCGGCTCAGGTCTTGTGGTTTGAAAGTTCAAGCCCTGCATCGGGCTCCGAGCTGACAGCTCAGGGCCTGGAGTCTGCTTTGCATTCTGTGTCTCCCTCTCTCTCTGCCCCTCCCCTTGCTTGTGCTGTCTCTCTGTCTCTCTCTGTCTCTCTGTCTCTCAAAAATAAGTAAACATTAAAAAAAACCTTTTAAATACTTTGATTATACAGAAAAGTTTAAGAGAATATGACAATATCAATGTACACATCATCTAGCTTTTTCACGCTGTTGACATTTAGCCATATTATTTCCTCAGATTTTCCCTTTTTTAAATTAAAAAAACATTAAGTGATACAGACATAGTTGAACCCACATAACTCCTCCAATCCTGTTTTTTGTACAGAGAGAACTTTTATCCTGAATTTAGTATTATCATTACCATACATGTTTTTATACTTGACACATAAAACCATAAAGAATATATACAATCATTTTAAATGTTTTTAAAATCTGCAGAAATGAAATCATACTATGTTAAACCTTCTCCAAAATCATGTATTCTCAGAATATATAATTGTGATTACGTATATTCATTTTAACTACATTATAGTATTCCCTTGTAAGTATATACCACCACTTAGACTTCTATTCTCCTACTATCATTGTGAGATTTCCCCAATTTTTGTTATTACAACCAATATTGCACTGAGCAATCTGCTAAGTGTCTCCCTGGGCACCTGTGAGACAACTTATCTGAAACTCATGTTTAGGCATGGGATTGTTGGATTGTGGAGTGTGTTATTTTTCAATCATATTTCAACTTTGCTAAAATATTCTCTAAAATGATTTACCAACATAGGATGTATTTTGGTGTTTCCATTCTTCATTTCTTTGTCTTATTTAGTTCTTTCAGACTTCTTCATTTTTGCCAAACTGAAATTTTATTCCACTTCAATATGCATTTCTGTGCATGATTTCATATGTTTCTTGGCCATTCAGTTTTCTTCTTTAGTGAGAGAACTGTTCATACCCTTTACCCATTTTAATGGGTAATGTGTCAAGTTTAATGTTTGGTTATCTTCTTCTTACTGATGAGCAAGAATTCTTTAAATAACGTAGAGACGAATCCTTTGTTAATTATTCATATTACAAACATCTTCTCCCAGTACAAATTTTAAAATGTCTTTAAGTATGGTTTCCATGCTTTAAGATATCTTTCCAGCAAGGAAACACTTAAGGTCAGAAACATATTGTACTATTTCCTATAAACCTTTTTTCCTAAAACTTTTTCACTTTCTTGTTTTATTTTATTTTAGACACGGCGGGGGGGGGGGGGGGGGGGGTGGGAGAGAAGGAGAAGGGCAGAGGGAGAGAAAGAATCTTAAGCAGACTCCACGCTCAGTGTGGAGCCCAATGTGGGGCTCAATGCCACATCCCGAGGGTCATGACCTGAGCCAAAACCAAGAGTCTGAAGCTCAACCAATTGAACCACCCAGGCACCCCTGCTTTTCTGTTTTCTTTTGTTTTTTAACTATTTTGTATGGCTGGAATGAGGTTGAGATATAATCATATTACTTTTTTCCTTATGCATAACCAATGGTATTTCATCACCTTTTATTGAGTAATCATTTCTCTACTAACTTTTGATTCATTTTCTTTTAATGTTTATTTATTTTTGAGAGAGAGAGAATGCAAACAGGGGAAGGACAGAGAGAGAAGAGGACAGAGGATCTGAAGCAGGCTCTGCGCTGACAGCAGAGAGTCCAATGAGGGGCTCAAACTCACGAACCATGAGATCATGGCCTGAGCTGAAGTCGGATACTTAACTGAATAAGCCACCCAGGTGCCCCTAATACTGATTCTTATATGAAAATGTGTATAGTGTGTGAGGGGTCTCTTCCTCAGTTCTCTTAATTCTGTCAGTCTCTTCTCTCCATTAATACCTTACTTTCTTAAGTTCTAGCACTTTATAAGTCTTAGTATCTAGAAAGAGGAGTCCCTTCTACTTACTCTTCAAAACTGCCTTTATATTTTTAGCCCTTTACTCTTTCATATGAATTTTAGAATCAGCTTGTCAAATTAAAGGAGGAAAAAATTGGGGGGAATCTGACTAAAGCTGTACTGAATTATAGATTATTTTCAACGAGAATGGATTTATGATACTGAGCCTTCCTGTACACAAACAGAAAATCTCTGCTCTTAAGATTCTTTATGTCCTTCAGTAAATTTTTCTAACTCTTCCCCATAAAGGTCTTATGTATTTTTTTTTTTTGTTATAGCTGTTCTTAGGAACTTTATGGTTTTTACTGCTACTGTAAATGGTACTATTTTCTAAACTATATTTTCTAATTGTTACTGGTGCATAAAAACTCAATTAGCATGCTGTGATGAACTGTTTCCTTCCACCTATGCCCCTACAACTTCTAGCTGTATGTTTGTGGACAAAGTGTGTAACTCTCAGTCCTTCATTTTCATCATCTACGAAAAAGTTAAAAATAGTAACTACCTAATGGGATTGTGACATTGTGAGTATTAAACAAGAGTATAAAGCACTTAGTGCTAGACAGAAAAAATTAATGTTGAGTGCTATTTCACTGAATAATTTTTGTTCAGCAACCTTGCTCAATTCTCTTCTAATAATTTGACTGTAGACTCTTCTGGATTTGTAGACAATTAACAACAAAGATCTGCTGATTTGCTTTTCTTCCTTTCCAATCTTTTAACTTCTTCTTGTCTAATATCACTGACCCTCTAAAGAACAATTATCTTGTTCTTGACTTTAAATAGATTGTTTCTTAAGTCTCACCATTAAGAATAAAATTTTCATGGGGTATTTTGGATGGAAACCTTAAATATATTAAAGAAATTCCCTACTCTTAATTGCTAAGATAAAAAAAAAATGAACAAGTGTTGACCTTTATCACATGATTACTTTGCATCTATTAAGAGATTATTTAGTTTCTCTTAATTTTTAAGTTTTGAATGTGGCAAACTAAATTTACACCCACTTTTAAAAGTCTTGCTTTTATACTCTGTAAGTTCCCTTTACTCCCACTTCCCTTGTATCTTTGTAAGGATAGAAATGAATACAGGAGACTAAAGAAGGAAATGGAAGGACATGGTAATTAAAAAAAAAAAAAGTCTTAAGCCAAAGTTCCATCTCAGGAACTCTAATAAACAAGGGAGTACTGTAAACATATTAGAAGTGACTTTCATTAAAGGAACACAAGCAAAATAATTCTATAGGGTACAAGTATAGACAAAGAATTCTAAAAACAAAAACTAACAGGTTGCTGATGCATTTTTAGCAACAAACTATATGACATAGATTTACATTTGCAGTCTTAAGTAAAGAGCTGAAGTGAACTGTGTTACTTAGTATTTTCAAATTTATTAATGGGGATATTGACAAGAGATATAAAAATTAACTTATTTTTAGCATGCACTGTCATATGTCCTGAAAGGATCTTTGGGCAACCAACAAACATAGCTTTGGAATCATTTAGTAAATAATCATGCCAGGGAAAAATGTAATATAATTCTTCTTTAGTTTATAGCTTTGAATATCAATTAAATTGGTTCAAACTAACCAACAAAGCTTTTATTTGACATTAAGTGAACTCAGAAATTGAGCTGTGATTCACTAGAATAATAATTCTACAAACCTTTTAAAGAAAAATTTCTGGATAGTTGAGCAAGATTCTAACACGTGACTCAAATATAAATTAAGCAGACTGAACCAAAAACACATTTTTCCAATACTACAGAACCTTTGGAACTTTCCCTTTTGCAAAAAAAAACTTCAACATAAATAAAGCTTTTAGGATGCATAATGATATAAAGGAAGTTCTTTAAGTCGATAACTGAAAATACACATAAATAATTTTGATGTTGTGGTTTTATTGATCTTATAAAAAAACACCCTCCAAATCAGAGTAAAGAAGTTTCTTGCACACCAAACTTATAGTAAGTTTTTACTTGCTGGAATAAGGACATGTCCAAGAAGTTAAGTCTCTGACTCTATTTTTATCTCTGAAAATCTTCTGGTCTAGCTTGTATTAGGTTCTCCCTCAACCTAGCTCTACCCATGGCCTGGTTCCAACTCCTATGATGAAAAAGATAAATTTAGTCCTAAACCAGATATCCAACAAAAACTGAGGGAAAAGTCTAGAAATGGTAATAGCCATGACACAGCAATATCATGACAATAACTACAGTATAGCTAATATTTATTGAGTGCTTACTATGTGCCAGTGCTTTCCATGTGTTAACCAACTAAAACTCAGTTTGTGTTAGCATCACACTCTAAATGAATTAAACTCAAAATATAAACCAGTATCTGATCACTAGAATCTTCTTCTTAAAAGTTTATGTCACAAAAACAGGTATATTAAGTAAAATCTAATTCGTCTCCCATTACATTCAACGTGATGACTTTTAAATGTAATAAAGGTTATAAGAATAATACTTTCATGCTTTTCCTTTCTTCAATGTATCCAGCTCTAATTATCAAAATGACCTATGACTCATATTCCTTTTCTTCAGTTTATTTCATGCTATCCTATAATATCTAAATATGTGGTAAAAATATTCAATAGGCATAAAATTTTAGCAACTCTATTTGAAGATTTACAAATACATGAACCAATGGCCTCGTAACTGAATGTTTTTATGCCTTTCCAATAATAAAACAAATAGTCCAATGAAGGTCATCCATTCAATCAAGCCTATTATTGGCCAGGCATGAGCAGGTGAAAATGAACTGGATGGACTAAGCATATGCAGATACAGTGTTAGTCCTGATTCTGCCAATAACTTGCTCTCAGATTTTAGATGAGATAAATAACCAGTCTAGATGTCAGTTTAATAACATGAAAAATGAGAAGTTTAACCAGTTTACAAATTTGAAATTTCAGTGAAAATACCTGCGAAATCATGAAATACTCTGACAAAATATAACGTTAGAACAGCATGGGAAGCTCCGAAGTCTGTGAAAAACCTCTTTGCTGTAGGAAAATTTATCAGAAGGAAAAAAAAGACATCATTTAAAACTTCACTGAAGAGCTAGTAAGAAAATAAATTAGGCTTTGTAAATCATCTTGGAAAAGGCTGGTATAAAAATTTAGGATACAAAGATCGCTGTTAAATGTTACTGGTTTTATGCATACTAAATCAGGGTTATTAGCACTTTTTAAGTAAAATTAATTTTAATTAAATCATTGGATTTATTTTTCTCCATGAAAACCTAAAATAGTAGTTAGTAATTATACTGGCTTTAATGTGAAAGGCATTCACAGCTGTTGATTATATCATATGATACACTATTGCTATTTCTTTGCTAGCAAATCCTTGGTAAATGGTACGATGGCCATTTATAATATTATTTTTACCAGAAAATGCTATATACTTTATAAAGATTGATTTTTGAATTAGGTTTCATGAATTTACTGCAGTAATACAATTATGCATCAAGTTCTGGAAATAGTTATATAAGCATGTTGTATAAATTAGTTATATAAGAACTCCTTACTACTATTTTAAGTAATAGAAAAAAAGGGAAATATTATGTATAGGCTCTGAACTTCTGCAAATTTATATTCTATCAGATTTATACTCAGGATGCAAAATTCTCACTGTCTCCTTAGGAAGTACTTCTAATTTTTAAAGCAGGAATACAGCAGTTTTAGCCTTGAATTTCATGCCTCTCCCTCTCCACCCACCACCAAAATAGATGTCCAAGAAAACCTTTAGATAAATATGAGTATTAAATCTTAATAAGCTGTTGAAGTTGTCGTGGGTCAAGAAAGTACAGAATCATTTTTGATTAATATATCATAAACAATTTTGGAAGTTAAGAGAAAAAAAACACAGTTCTCTAACTGATGCGTGTTAACAGCTGCAAGGGACTACCACAGAGAAAACATATGAGACCAGCTCAGGGATGAGGCTCTGGAATGCGGACGACCGTAACAGTTTTGATATCTGTACATTCCAACCTCAAAGGGAGGAAACCAGGTATTCAAGAAATGCCATGTACAATGCTAACATAAAAATAGCATTGACAGTGAGGGCTCTTGACTGAAAAACTGGAAAGCTACTAACAGTTACATAAGTCAAGAATGCTTCCATTTACTTACGAGAGAGAGGAGCAAGCATTTCAAAAGGCATTACCCTCTGGAATGCAAAGGGATGACACTAAGGCATCTAGAAGATAAATCTACAGTAAATTTTAGAGAAGAATCTTTCAGACACAGAAGAGATAAGAGCAATGCACTTGGAAAAAGAGAAGCAGAAAACAGGCAACGAATGGCTTCTTCAGAATATCCAGCACAACCCTTATGTGCAATGGCATGCCTATGCTTTACAAAAATATTTGGGTATTTGAATAAAAACGTTTCTCTTTTCCAGAGTTGAGAATGAAACCAAAGCAACAGCACACTGCCGCCCTTCCTCGAGGAGCACACACACAGATATAAGTTAGAAAGGGCATGGTATGTAGCTCTTTAAAAGTCACAGTTCCCTTGGGAAAATAGTCATCAGGTTAAGATAAGGCACTCTCATTATTTACATTATACATTTACTTTTCCAGGAGCTATACATTTCAGAAATATCAGAGGAGGCTCACATTTAGCCTATGTGATTTTAGGGTGACATAAATACATGCTTCTTGCTAAAATTGATACTGGTTATTTTAAAATTTAAACTACAAATTAAAATAAATGTGATTAGCTTTGTTCCCCAACTCTGTACAAAAAAGAAGCAAAAAAAATTTTTTTAACTTGGTGACTTTACCACCTCAGTTATTATATAAAAGACTCTGACTAATTGTATTTCTAAATACAGCACAAAATGATTTGCATTTTAGCAGAGAAGAGGAGGAGGAAACATGGGGTGGATATAAATCCCTTTCACTAAAGGATTCTAACACAGGAACGACATGTTATATACAGATTAGAGAAGTGTCTC
The DNA here is from genome assembly GCF_046562875.1 of Panthera onca. Taxonomy (NCBI): domain Eukaryota; kingdom Metazoa; phylum Chordata; class Mammalia; order Carnivora; family Felidae; genus Panthera; species Panthera onca. The sequence goes on along the minus strand of NC_138348.1, from coordinate 89,369,362 downwards.
TAATAAGGATTTTAAAATAACCCAAAGGAACTGCTACTATTTGACATGAACCTTAAAAATGAGTACAATTTCAGGAAGATATTTATTTGTATACTCTCTCTTAGAAAAATTAAAATATAATAACTACATATTCTTAGGGATTCAGTAACATCAAAGGTAGAAGGGCTATCATAAAAACTACATGAAGTTCTAGAAACCTGAAAATTTAGAACCTTAACAGTGTGAAAATTGTTTTATTGAAATTAAATTTTTATTAGATTAAAAACAGATTAAATGTAGATTGAAGTGTCATCATATTCACTTTGATGTCATATAATCCTCTGTGCTTTATTAAGCCATGAAGTTTGCTGTTGAACACTGATGTGATCATAGGTCGTTTTTTGTTTGTTTTTGTGGGTTGGGTTTTTTTTTTTTTTTTTTTTTCTTTTTGCAGGAGCCAGAGGGGGAAGGTTCTATATTTGGAAAGCACAGAACTGATAATGAGGACACTTTATTTAAAGACAAAAGTCTTAAAAGCCTGCCTTACAAAAAAACCCTGACCATTAGCATGGAGAATAAGACAGATTTTGCAATCAGACAGACCTGAGGGTTTGAGCCCCCTCTCTTACTACTTCCCAATCTGCAAGCTCTTGAGCAAATTACCTATTTAAGTTTCCATTCCCACAAATACACAATGAGGATGACAGTAATAATACCTACCTGTTAGGGCTACTAGAATGCTTACAGGAAATTGTATATGCCAAGTACTTAACTCAGTAAGTGTCTATAAGCTATTTTTACTACTATAATTTCTCTTTACGTTTGGTCTACAAACATTTAGAGTCCTCCACAGCACAGGGCTGACCAGAACCTGAGTCAGCTTTCCAAAGCAGGCTTAATCGCATGTGGTCGTACCTCCTCAATTCAGAGCTGAAGTCACTATGGAAGGACACACACAAACATGAAAGCACTTTCCAGTCCTTCTGCCTACACTCGTCTTACATGTTAGGTTTACATGCAGAAACTTTAGATTTCTGCTCTCTTCTACTGAGTACCATAGAGTATTACCTAATACTTAAAAAAACAAGTTATGGTCTCAAACCATTATCACATGAGCAACAGGTGTTTTAAAAAAAAAATTGACAATGAAAATGAGCTCTAAATTCTGCAATTCCCCCACTTAATTTTCAAACCCCCGGTTTTGAAAATTAAAATATTGATTCATTTAAATGGTAGTGGAACACTCCTGAGAAGAAAATGTTCAGCTGCTTAACAGGGCTGATCTGTGATTCTGAGAAAACTGCAAATTCCATGCTATAAAGAAAGGCATTTCTTATCAATGTCTAAAGAAACACCATAAATACAGAATTCTACCCTAGTGCTAAAAAAAAAAAAAAAAAAAAAAGAAAACCTCTGCAAAAGGAAAGAGTTAATACACATATTTTAGAAACAAAGATGGTTATCCTTAATAACACCAATAAGGAAAAAAAAACACGGCATACTTAAAGGTAAAAGGGCAGAGGGGTTACTTTCTTATGCCAATTTGAAGAGACTTTTTATACAATGTGCTCAATTCATTTTGGTAAGTCAGTGCTGCCTATTTTCAACTAGTCGATAATTGAAATATTATTAACCCACCAGGAAAAACAGTTTTTTAATGAGATATACTGATTGTTTATTAAGCAAAGTTATGTTCTTTGAGTCACAAAGACTTTTGTGCATTAACCTAAAGTATAGAAAACATTAAGAAATAAGCTGATTTGAAATAGAAAAATGGGTAGTTCCTGAAACTAACTATGAAAGTAAGAACTACAGTGCCCAATACCTATGTGGTACAATCTACTTGAAAATAATTAACTTCAATAATCTACTTTAATAATCGCCTCTCTACAGACATGACAAATACTAAAGCTCAATTACTCAATTTCTGAGTAATTAAAAAATTAACCATCCACTTCAAAGCAACCAAGGAAACCTGTGCCCAAATAAAACGTAATATTTCAGACTCCGTGAAATATTCTGTTGCTGAAGTCAAACATCTGAATAACCGAGATATCCTTACCTCCTGCTGTGGCACAGGTTTTAGGATATTTAAAATGATTCCCAGGGACTGTGCTCAGCAGTGGATCCGACAGCACACAGCAGCTCTACATTCCGTGCAAAAGCATGCAGAATGAACCACAGTCCCACGGCTCGGACCGCATCCACCACAGGGTAACTCCGAGTCAGGTCTCCACAGCACTTTTAGGTTCCAGCTCTGCTTTGGGGCGCCCCTTTCAAGCACTTTCCTTTGCCGGTTTTGGTCCCTACCCAAGGCGAACCGGCTTGTGTGTGGGCACGAGGCTCGCCTCAGGAGCTCACTCCTTCTCTCTGCACACGTACTGCTCCTGCAGCACACAGAAAGGGCCCTGCCCAAACCCACACTCGCAGAACAAGCTTTGCCAGAATAGCTCCACCCATCAACCTCACACAGGTGAGCACTCCTGCTCAGAAAAACACCAGTAGGAGAGTGGCATTTATTACATTTTTAGTCTTGGAGAAAGTTACTTATTCTTTGGTTGTTTATATTTGCCATCTAGATGGGAGACAATGTATCCAAAAAAATGACAGGTGTTTTAGGCCCAAATAAAATATGAATAGTAATTGATCAAGCAGGAAGTATTCCCAGTAAAAGGCTGAATCACTAAAGTAGCAGCAACAAGCTAGGAAAACATTCATTTTTAACATCTTTGCTGGTAATGACCTCTAACTGTGCTTCAACTAACACATAAAACAGGAAAAAAGTATCAGTTTACACTGCCTCTGTGTGAACAACTCTGAGGAACAACACTCTGTTAACCAGAAGAATTGAAAATCCAGAATTAAATTTTCCTGAGTATGACCTCCTTTATAAGGTACCCAAGTGTAAAATTCTTTTTTTCTTAAATTTTTTAATGTTTTATTCATGTTAGAGAGAGAGAGAGAGAGGAGAGAGAGAGAGAGAGAGAGAGAGAGAGAGAGAGAGGAGAGAGAGAGAGACAGCACAAGCAGGGGAGGGGCAGAGAGAGAGAGGGAGACATAGAATCCAAAGCAGGCTCCAGGCTCTGAGCTGTCAGCACAGAGCCTGACATGAGGCTCGAATCCACAAACCATGAGATCCTGACCTGAGCCAAAGTCAGACACTTAACTGTCTGAGCCACCCAGGTGCCCCCAAGGGTTAAAATTCTAACTCTCCTTATATATTCAAGAGATTCAATATTTATACTAAATAACAGTGCACATAGAATTATTTGAATACATCAATTGTAAGAGACTAACATATTTTGCTACAAATGACTTTTTTACAAATACAAATGTAAATCCACATTCAGATATTTGTTTCTAGTAAACAAAATAATGCCACTATGTGCTAGACACAATTCTAAGTATTTCACAGATAAGTCTCCATTATGACCTTATGAAGTTGATTCTAATGTTATTTCCATCTTAGACAGGAGGAAACCAAGGCAGAGGGGTTAAGCAAAAGCCAAGGTCACACAATAGGGAATGTCAGATTCAAGATACCCAGAGTGTAGCTACCATGCCAAAATCTTCTGCTGTTGATCAAATTTATTCTCTCCTTCCTTTCTAAACACAGCTCTGAATATAAAATTATTGATAAATGGTAGGCCAGAGTAAGAAAAACAATGAATTGATGTAATTTTAAAATATGAAAAGCCCCAGAGAATTCCAATATGTAGCAGGAACAAAACATGTTAATTTTTACCAGTGGAACAGCTGTGGATTTATGGATTGTTTGTTGTTGTTGTTGTTGTTGTTGTTGTCGAATAGGAAATGAGGCTTTCAAAGTTTATTCATAGCGGAGAAGGCAAAGCCACTCTTTAAAAAATTGTTTTAACTAATAAACATCCTTCCTCCCACCCTTTCAGAGGTTAGTACTAAAGACAAAGGGGCTGGGTGGGGGAGTAGAGAATAGGAAAGAGAGGAAGAAAAAAGAGAAAGAAGGGGGAGGGGAGGGCCATGCTATAGAAAAGCCATCTGGGGATACTCAGTAGGACTCATAGACCCCTTGTGTTACCTAACATCTAAGCACAGATGGGAACGCATAAATTCGACAACTGTTTGCCGGAGTGCAGGGGAAGTCCATAATTAATAACAGTAACTCTCACCTGAAACCAAAAAGGCTGCCATGTATGCTCCATAAAAATACACAGTAGGAAAAGGAGAGTAGGCAGAAACTGCTGAGCACAGAGTAAGGTCTGTTGTAATCTCATTCACTGCGGTGTGACAGCATCAATTTCCTGGTTTGTATAACGTGCCATTATGTTACATAAGACGATAAAACTGGGAGAAGTTGGCTTTTGAGTATATGGGAATTCTCTGTACTATTTTTGCAACTTCTTCTGACATGAGAAGTATTCAAAATTAAAAATTAAAAAATATGGCTGACTGAAAGCATCATGTGTTTTTCGTTGTTGTTTTTTTTAAGTGTATTTATTTGTTTAGAGAGAATGAGAGAGCATTAGCAGGGGAAGGACAGAGAGAGGGAGAGAGAATCTCAAGCAGGCTCTATGCTGTCAGCGCAGAGCCCAACTCAGGGCTAGATCCCACGAACCATGAGATCATGACCTGAGCTGAAATCAAGAGTTGGAAGCTTAACCGACGGAGCCACCCAGGCACCCAGAAAGCACCATGTTTTGTCTTCCAATGACGGTTTATGGCACAGGAGAGGTCACTTGTTATTTTTCTCTCATATTTAACAAAGTGTCTGGAGGCTCTCCTGTGAGGGGCTAACATGAATCTGTGCGGGTGGTGGCGTTAACAAGGAACTCAATGGAAAGGAACAGCTACACTGTAATCATTCTATCATAAGAATTACCTGTGTTACTCAAACTCTTCACAGTATGTCTGAAAATTCTGCAGGTTTCATGGCCTGAAATATACCCAGAATCCAATCACCTCTGCCCACTTTTACTGCTACCACATTGATCTGAGCCACCATCATCTCTTGCCAGACCCACTACAAACAGCTGCTGCCCGTCTCCCTTCTTCTACCCAGGTCTCCTGTCCTTAACGTGGCAATCAAAGTGATCCTCCAAATAAGGCCAAGTAACAGCTCTGCTCAAAAGCTTCTAATGTCATCCCATCTAATTTTAAATGAAAGCCAAAATCCATACCCAGGCCCCAAAGAGAACTTGACTCCTTTCACCTCCAGACCTCACCTCACGTCACTCACTGTTGTGGTCAAACTGCCTTCCAGCAAATCCTGTAGCAAGCCAGGCATATGTCCAGCTCAGCAGCCCCACATTTGCAGTTCTCGGTCTGGAAAGCACCCCCCAGGTAAGTGCTTTGCTCCCCTCCTCATCTCCCTTCAGGCACTCGAAAGTAACCTTCTAATGAGCCCTTCCCAACCACTCTACCCACCTTTGGAATGATAAGCCCACATGGGCCACATCCCACCACTTCCTAACCCCTGCACCCCTTTCCAGACTTTTCTGCATAGCACTTATCATACTATATAGATTTTACCACACTATACCTTTTACTCCTTTGTTTACCTTTTTCTCTCCTTCGCATCACACTTGAATACAAAACCCCAAAATGACAATATTTGTCTGCTGTGTTTGCTGTTTTGGTCCTAGTACTTAGTATGTACTTCATAAATTCTGATCAATGAATGAGTACTGGAAATGACCAAAAATGGGAACAGCTGCTTTACTTAAGGAGAAGACTGATTAGGGGCCTACACCTAGCACTGGCTAATGGGCATACGGGAGGTCAGGAAACATTTTTGATTACTATAGTAGAAATTGTTCATATTTTTAATTATCAATCAACTGTATTAGAGCAAACATTATATATAAAGGATGCAAACTGGTATAAAATAAAATATCCACCAGTAACCAAAACAATTTAGGTGAGGAAAAAGACATAAAAAGTGAAGAATCAAATTCAAAATAAGATGGCTCATTACTATACACTATTTCCAAATGACGGATACAAATAATAGCTACTGACGGCTAAAATGGAGTCCCTTTTTATTCAAAATATAGTCTTAGGATGAGGATCGTTGAGTCACCTGGGAGTTCATTGGAAATGCAGAGACCCAGGTCCCACCCCAGACCCACTGAATCACAATCCACAGTTTTTAATACCACCTCTCAGGCACACTGAACACACATGAACGTTTTCGAAGCAGTGGTCTAAAGAACCTTCATGAAGAACATAGTAAACATTTCAGCGAGGAGAAAGATCAGAGTCCGAGTACGCAGGGAAACCCAAAGTATACTGCAAGGTAAAGAAACATGTTCCTGACACTAAAGTATAGATAAGGGAAACATTTGATTACAAAGACGAGATAGTTCCAGTTATTTATGGAGCACCTCAAATTCTAGACTAAAGATTTTGTACATAATTCTGGAGCAGAGGGACATTACTGAAGTTTTCTGAAGCTAGGGATTATGAGATAAAAGTTGTATTCTAGGGGTGCCTGACTGACTCAGTCAGTACAGCATGCGACTCTTTTCTTTTTTAAGGTTATTTATTTATTTATGGGGGGGGGGGGGCAGAGAGAAAGGGAAACAGAGATTCTTCATGCTGTCAGCACTGAGCCCGACATGGAGCTGGATCCCAACCTGAGCCGATATCAAGAGTCAGACGCTTAACCAACTGAGCCACCCAGGCACCCTGAGTGTGGGACTCCTGATATCAGGGTTGTGAGCTTGAGCCCCACATTAAGTGTAGAGATTACTTACATAAAACTCTAAAAAAAAGAAGTTATGGGGGCACCTGGGTGGCTCAGGCTCAGGTCATGATCTGGAGGATCGTGAGTTCAAGCCCCACATTGGGTTAACTGCTGTCAGCACAGAGCCCCCTTCGGATCCTCTGTGCCCCTCTCTCTGCCCCTATGCCACCTGCACTCTCTCAAAAACAAACATTAAAAAAAAAAAGTTTGATTCTAGAAATTCATGTTAGCAGTATTAAGACAGAGGAAATAATCATGTGTCCACTGTATGAACCTCCTGTGAGACAGGTAAAGATGAATGAGACACGCTCACCCTTTGTGAGGAGACAGCACTTTGGGAGCAAGTGGCAGAGGTGCCGTTAGACTTGGCCAGGGGTAAACAGGACATGGGGGTAGGGAGAGAGGGGTTAGCAAGCTCTCACAGAGGAAGCAGGTCATGGCCTGAAGCCTGAAACACGAGGAGGATTTCAAGTGGCCAAAATGGGGAGGAGGGCACTTCACACTCTGGGCACAATGGGAGCACTTTGAGGGCATGTATGTTCACAGCACACAGAAGCAACGCCCAGCAGAGTGCACTGGGAGAAAGACGAGAACAGGAGAGCAGAGGAGGAGGATGCCTACAAACGCTGTTACAGAACAGAGTGTGCAGTGAGGACAGACTGAAGGATACTGTTTGGGTTAATCAGTCATGAGAGAGGATGAAGGCTGACTGAAATCAGCCCATTAAGCAAGGTCCTAGAAGCACTTCTCTTCGTCCTCCATTAAACCCATCTTTGCCCCAACTTCTGTTCCGTTAGCATAAGCCTTGTGAAAATCCAAATGTGTTTTTATTCATGCCTATTGTAATAAAAGCTAAACATATTAAATAAATATTTGTTTTGAGAGAGAGAACAATAAACTTCATCTCTACTCAATGTTCTACAGTGGGACAAATTCTGGATTTTGAGTGAATCAACCACAAATGAGTTCATTTATGTCTTGGTACACCACACAGTGAGAGCTACGTTAAGTATTGGCCATAGTTACCACCAGACATCAGAAAATTTCAGCAAATCCCAGTTGTGAACCCTCAGGCAAGCTGTTTAACCTCCCTGAGTTTCCTGGGCTCCATTTGTTAATGCAAGGTGTGGCAGGATACAGGAATACACCCCCTACCCCCAAACCTCACAGGACTGCATCAAGAGTCAAATTCCAATTGACAGAAGGGAAATAAAAGTATCCATAAACTCTCAAGCACTTGACAGATATGTGCCATTATGAATCTTCTACCTGTTTTTCCCTAATGCAGAGTATGAAAATATTATCTTAATCTGTCACTTGCAATGTATTCAGAAAGAAACTTCCCAGGGCATTCTAGTATTTTGGTACAAATCTGTATCTTACATCAATGCCTTCCAGGGTGCTGATTTTAATATCCGATTCTTGAAGTACTGGCCTCCAGAATATAAGGAAGCATATGTTCAATACAATGCTGCACACAGGATAAAAACCTGTACCTACTTTACTTGATACAAAATGTCTGGTCAGTGACATGTTAAGGAAACATGGTTACAGAAGAGGAAAGTGCTACAAACTCGAAGAAAGAAAACAAACAATCCAGGAGCAAACAGAAGAAAATAAAGGAAAAAACTATAATTAAGCAAAGTTGCAAGTAAAACAAACAAAGCAAGACACTAAAGGACCAATTCCCTAAAAGAAGAAAATAAAGAACTTTTTTTAATTTCAAAATTATGCTACAAATTTAGACTAATTTGTTACCTTATAAACTACTTCTTACCATAAGGATTTCATCAGTATTATATCTAATTACTAAGTTTTTTCTCGAAATGAAAGCCTCAGCTACTTTTATGTCTGCTAATCAAAAAATTCAGCTGTCGCCCCCCCCCCCCCCAAAAGCCAAATATTTATAATGCAAACTCCATTCAAGTGGCATCCAAAGAGGCTCCTTCTCCCATCATGGTCCCAGGAAAACTACTATAATTCATTTGTCTTAGTGGTATACTGTGAGATGTTGGCATATAGATTTTACCAACAAATATTAATTTTGTATCTACATAAATCTAGTTTTTGACACTCTGGAATTTAAATGACATAAGAGTGGATAAATATAAATCAATAAATACTACAGCTGACATTTATTAAGTATCCAAGGGCTTTAGATGCCTTATCCCTAATCTTCAAAGGGATGTTGCCTCACTTTTTTAAATAAGGGAATTAAAAGTCAGAGAAGCCAAATGTAAAATGTGGCACAGGGATTAAAACTTGAGGTTGGAAGCCTATGCTCTTATCCCTTCAACTGTGTTGTTTTCACACATGTATATAAATTAAATATCTAAATTAAACCTACTGTCAGAAAATATCTATGTTATGGGGTGGTTGCATTAAGAAAGACCCTTGGAAATCACCTATTTGGAAAGGATGGAGTTAAGGAGAGATACAATCTATTTTTTCATATTCTATAAAGTAATACTTTTTTATTGTAAAGGGGTTGAATAATACAGAAGCAAACAGAGAAAAAAATTAAATTTCTTTTGCTGATGTCTACAATCTCATTCCCCTTTCTAGTTGGTATATATCCTTCCAGATCATTTTCTATGAATTTACAATGAGATTATTCTATGTTGTGATTTGCTTTTTCATTTAACAATAAATCACAGAAAACAATTCCATATGACTTTCTTTTTAAGGGCTGCAGAATATTTCACACACATAAATAGATAGGGAAGTATCTATTTTGAAACTGTGATTTCCAACATTTGAATATTAAAGCAACACTGCAAAGAATATTTATCTGGATGGGAGATATATTTAAAGAATGAAACGTGACCAATTCAAAAATGACAAAGGACTTGAACTGGGATTTCTCCAAAGAAGATACACAAATGGCCAATAAACACATGAAAGGATGTTCAACATCATTCCATTTCTGTATGATCACCACCTGGATCCACAGAACACTGCTAGCACTCCAGAATCCTCTCTCCTACCCATCCCAGTCACCTATCCCCTTCCTCCCGCCCAAAGTTAACTGCTATTCTGAATTCCAACACCACAGAACCATCTTAAACTCTGTGATTCTGAACTCTCTCCTCATCTATGTGGAATTATTCGGCGTATGTATGCATGTACGTATAGCACGCTTCTCTCACTCAACACTTATTTTTGTGAGATTCACCCATATTGTGGCAGACAGCCAGAACTCATTTCATTTTCATCGGTGTAGAAGAATCCGTTCGACGAATGTGCCTTTATTTGTCCATCCCATTATGAATATGCCTCTGGTTTTTCAAGTTTTTTGACAATTAGGACTAAGGTTGCTATAAACATTCTATATTGACCTAAGAGTGAAGCTGCTGGACCCCAGGGTATGTGTCAATTTCAGTATGTAATACCAAACAATGATTGTCCCACATTATCTCCCATCAGCAGTGTGAAAGAATTCCTACTGATGTATATCCTTGCCAACCTTTGGCATTATTATTCTTAAATTTTAACCTCTGGTGGGTATGTATTAAAGAGTCAATGAGATTTCAGTTTGCATTTCCCTAAAGACTGATGACGTTTCCCATCTTGTCATACGCTTATGAGCATTTTGGATATTTGTTGTAAAGTACCTATTCAAGTTTTCACTTAATTAAACAAATCATTTTATCGGTCCCTTTCTTACTGATTCTTTACACACTTTAGTTATGTGACCTTTGTCAAATATCTTTCTCATTTTGTGATTTGCTTTCTTCATTATCTTAATAGCATTTAAGATCAAGTTCTGATCTTTAATTCAATTTAATTATTAAGCTTTTCAGTTAAGATTACTGCTTATGTTTATCCCGAGATCATGAAAATAGGTCATGAAGATACTCTACTGTATTATCTTCTAAGAGTTTTATTGTTTTGCCTTTCACATACAGATCTGTAATTCTCCCAGAAATGATTCTGTATACAGGGTTAAATAAGAATTGTATACACTCATACACACACACACACCCCTGAAGGTGACCTAGCACCATTTATTGAAATAACTGTCCTTTTGACATTGCTCTGCAAAAAAGTATCTATATATTCACAGGTTTGTTTCTGGACTCTATTCTGCTCCACTAATCTATTTGTCTGTCTACCCTTGAATTAATATCAGTACCTTAAGTGAAGTTTTAACAATAAATCTTGATATTTAAAATAGTAAGTTTCCCCACTTTATTGTTCTTCAAAATTGTCTTGGGATTTAGGTCTCTGCATTTCCATAATTATTTTAGAATCAGTTTAGAACCAGTTGTCAATTTCCACAAAAATTCTAACTCAAAACTTGGGGCATTTATCAGTAACTCTGCCCTACTGGGCTCTGAGCTCCAATTTTTGTTCTCCTAGGACTACTGTGCCTTTCTCTACTCTATCAGTAGATACCCTAGGGGAATAAAGTCTCCATATACTGAAGTCTGTCTTCAGGATGTCCTTTTTCTGCTTAACCTCAGCTCAGTAATTGTTTACTGCCTTATTAACTCTCCAATGCTTCAAAGAGATATTTTTTTTTATTCCTGTCCAAATCTTCTGTGTTCAGAGCAAAGGCTTTATCTAAATTCCCTTGTCCTTCGAGTTAAGAAGAAAATAAGCATTGCCCTGCTTTTCTCTTACCCTCTCTCCCTACTTTCCTTTCTCTCCCCTCTTCCTCCCCTAACCCTTTTTCTTTCTTTCTAGACAAAAAGGTGGATAATGGAAGAAATGAGGAATCCCACTATGGAAATTACAAAAAAGACAAAATATTGATCCAAGAAATAAAATAAGGGGCACCTTGGTGGCTCAGTCAGTTAAGCGTCCGACTTCAGCTCAGGTCATGATCTCAGGGTTTGTGAGTTTGAGCCCCACGTCGGGCTCTGTGCTGACAGCTCAGAGCCTGGAGCCTGCTTCGGATTCTGTGCCTCCCTCTCTCTGCCCCTCCCCTGTTCGGACTCTATCTTTCTCAAAAATAAATAAACCTTAAAAAATGTTTTTTAAAAAAGAAATAAAATAAGAATTGAAGAATTTATCAGGTGGGCTTAAGAGAAGCCTACACAGAAGAATAACTGAACTTTAAGAGAGGTCAATAAAAGTAAACTGGAAAGAGAGGGTGTGTAAGACAGTATCAAAGAGTGTAACCAATCTGTAAAGGAAAAGAGGAAGAGCAACGATTGCACAGAAGAAATACTGTAAAGATAATAGCTGAGAAAACTAAAACTTGAAGAAAGATATCAATAAATAAATCCAACTGCTCCATAAGCTACAAGCAGGATAAACACACACAAAAAACTACGTATGCTTTCCCTTCTTCTTCCCCCCACCTCAACCTCACCTTCTCCCATCAAACTGTAACTGTGATGATTCAACTGCCAATTTCTTATGGACAAGCTTCTATCTTTCTTCCTCTTTTCTTTCCTCTTCTTTTCTACCTCCCTCTCCCACCTACTCCCTCCCCCACCACACCTTCTTTTTCTTAAGGCAACACGGATACTTGTTTTCTTGATCAGGACATGGTGACTCAATGATTTTATTTTTACATACACAAATAATTGAACATATTGAGAACATTAAGAAGAACTCCGAAGGGAAAAATTTTCCTATTGCCCTTGTTGTGTAATAATATAGGGAGCTTTAAATTTCAGCCTCAAACTATAGCTGCATCTTTCAGATTTGGCATCTAACAGTAACAGATGGCAATGTTAAAAATAAATAGAACATTCAAGTTGTTTATACTGTAGGCAAAGACAGTTTTAAAGTGTGAAACAAGCCTGAGGCTAACAGAATTCACATCATCCTTTTCGAAATATATTAAGAATCCACATTTCCTTATGCCAATCCTGCAATGCTGCTCACAGAAGATAAAATACTAGCTTTTAAAGGTGTGCTGGCATTATAAGTCATCACTCATTTAGAATTAACATTGTCCTACAGGTCTATTAATAGACACTTGTCTTCCAGAACTATCAATACCTGATTAACTTTCTCAAGTTTTAAAGCTTCTGGAGCTTATCGCTATTAGAAATGTCACTTTCTCGTTCAAAACATGAGAAAGTATTCAATTGACAAAATTGAATACCAATATTAAGCTAATTTTTAAAACTAAGTTTGCAGGATATCTCTGAGGCAAAATATCAAAGATGATATTTAATACCTAATAAGTTAAGTGTATACAGAAGAAATGCATATAAAAATAATGCATAAGAGACAACAATAAATTTTTGATGTTGAATTTAATAACTTCAAAATAATGATACAAAAAACCATGGTCATCTTAACAGATCGATAAAAAGTACTTGACAAAGCCAACATCCTTTCATGATAAAATCATTGAAGAAATTAAGAACTGAAGGGTGCTTCCCCAATCTGATAAAGGGCATCTATGAAAACCCAACAACTAACATCTTACTTAATGGTTAGTTAAGAAATGGATGTTTTCTCCTAAGGTCAGAAATAAGACAAGGATGGCCATAGTCTTGCCAGGGAAATTGGACAAGAAGAAGAAATAAAAAGCATCCAGATTGCAAAGGAAGAAGTAAAAATATATTCACAGATGATTTGATCTTGTATATAGAATATCCAAAGGAATCCACTAAAAAAAAAAACTATTAGAATAAACATTTCAACAAGATTTCATGATTTCATGATTAATATACAAAATTAATTGTATTTCTATGCATTTGCAATGAAAAAGAAAATGAAGTCAAGAAAGTAATTCCATTTACAATAGCATCAAAAATAATAAAAATAAATTTAACAAAAAAATGCAAACATACACTCTGAATACTACAAGACATTGAACAAAATTAAACAAGCTCTAAATAAATGGAAAAACATCCCATGTTCATGAACTGAAAGACTTAATAAATACTGGTAAGAGGATAATACTTCCCAAATTGATATACAGATTTAATATAATCCCTATCAAAATCCAGCTGACTTCTTTGCAGAAACTGACAAGCTGATTCTAAAATTCATACGGAATTGCAAGGAACCCAGAAGAGCCAAGTCAATCCTGAGAAAGAATAAAGTATTAAGAGCAAAATTTGCCACAAAACAAACACATGCTGACAGCATGGAGCCTGCTTGGGATTCTCTCTCTCCCTCTCTCTCTGCCCCTACCCTGCTCATGCTCTCTATCTCTCCAACTTAAAAAAAAAACAAAGAACAGACATATATAGATCAGTGGAACAGAACTGAAAGTATAAAAATAAACTTATATGTCCAAGGTCAATTTTCTGCAAGGGAGTCAAGACAATTCAATGGGGAAGGAATAATCTTTTTTTCAAAAAATAGTGCTGAGACACCTAGATGTCCAATGGAGTTGAACCTTATACCAGACACAAAAATTAACTCAAAGTTTACTAAAATCTAAGACCTAAAACCATAAACTTCTTAGGAGAAGATATATGAGTAAATCTTGACCTTGGGTTAGGCAAAGTCTTCCTACATAAGACATCAAAAGCATAAGGAACAAAAAAAGATAAACTGAACTTCATCAAAATTAAAAAAAATTTATACTTCCATGGACAGAATAAAGACAAGCAAAGACAACTCACACAATGTGAGAAAACATATGCAAATCATATTGTCTGATAAAGCACTTGTATCTAGAATATACATAGAATACTTAAAGAATATATAAAGAATGTATATAAAGAATACTTGCCAATTAAAAAATGGGAAAAGGATATGAATAGACATTTCTCCAAAAACATGCAAATGGCTAATAAGCACATAAAAAGATACTCAACATGATTAGTCATCAGGAAAATGAAATCAAACTCCCAAAGATACACCACTTTGTAACTACTACGATGGCAATAATCAAAAACACACTAACAAGGATATGGAACAACTGAAACTCTCATACACACTGCCAGGGCGTATTGTAAAAACTACCTTGTAAAGCAGTCTGGTAGTTCTTCAAAGGTTAAACATAGAGCTACCATATGACCCAGCAGTTTTACTCCTAGATATATACTTGAGAGATGAAAATATATATATCCACACAAAAACTTATACACCGATGTTCATAACTGCATTATACATAATAGTCAAAAATGGAAACAACTCAAAATGAGTGGATAAAATATGGCCTCTCCATACAATGGAATATTACTTTAGCCATAAAAAAGAATGAGATTCTGATACATGGATGAACCCTGAAAACACTGTGCTAAGTCAAAGAAGCTAATTACGAAAGACCACTATTGTATGATCATGAAAGGTCTGGAATAGGGAAATCTGTAGAGACAGAAAGTAGACTAATAGCTGCTTAGGGCTGGAGAAGAGGGATGGGGTTGAGGCACCTCTCTGCTAAAGGGTATGGGATTTTCTTTTAAGTTAATGACGCCATGTTTAAAAAAAAAAAACAAAAACCCTACAGTCATCACAACCACAAATTAACATCTACTGAGCAAGTACCCACTGAGAAAGTTTTTTAGTAATTTTACCCAAAGAAGGGGAATTTAACAGAGGATAAAATGTCTTGAAAAGAGACTGAGAGGAGAAAGCAGGAAAAGACCTCTCTGACCTCAGCCGTAGTAATCTCTTACTTGACACATCCCCAAAGGCAAGGGAATTAAAAGCAAAAATGAACTACTGGGACCATATGAAGATAAAAAGCTTCTGCACAGCAAAGGAAACAACCAACAAAACTAAAAGGCAACCAACGAAATGGGAAAAGATATTTGCAAATGACATATCGGACAAGGGGCTAGTATCCAAAATCTATAAAGAGCTCACCAAACTCCACACCCGAAAAACAAATAATCCAGTGAAGAAATGGGCAGAAAACACGAATAGACACTTCTCTAAAGAAGACATCCAGATGGCCAACAGGCACATGAAAAGATGCTCAACGTCGCTCCTCATCAGGAAAATACAAATCAAAACCACACTCAGATATCACCTCACGCCAGTCAGAGTGGCCAAAATGAACAAATCAGGAGACTACAGATGCTGGAGAGGATGTGGAGAAACGGGAACCCTCTTACACTGTTGGTGGGAATGCAAATTGGTGCAGCCACTCTGGAAAACAGTGTGGAGGTTCCTCAGAAAATTAAAAATAGACCTACCCTATGACCCAGCAATAGCACTGCTAGGAATTTACCCAAGGGATACAGGAGTACTGATGCATAGGGGCACTTGTACCCCAATGTTTATAGCAGCACTCTCAACAATAGCCAAATTATGGAAAGAGCCTAAATGTCCATCAACTGATGAATGGATAAAGAAATTGTGGTTTATATACACAATGGAGTACTACGTGGCAATGAGAAAGAATGAAATATGGCCCTTTGTAGCAACATGGATGAAACTGGAGAGTGTGATGCTAAGTGAAATAAGCCATACAGAGAAAGACAGATACCATATGGTTTCACTCTTATGTGGATCCTGAGAAACGTAACAGAAACCCATGGGGGAGGGGAAGGAAAAAAAAAAAAAAAGAGGTTAGAATGGAAGAGAGCCAAAGCATAAGAGACTCTTAAAAACTGAGAACAAACTGAGGGTTGATGGGGGGTGGGAGGGAGTGGAGGGTGGGTGATGGGTATTGAGGAGGGCACCTTTTGGGATGAGCACTGGGGGTTGTATGGAAACCAATTGGACAATAAACTTCATATATTGAAAAAAAAAAAAAAAAAAAAAAAGAAAGAAAAGAGACTGAGAATCCTGTCTCAAGTAGAACTGTAGAGAACACTGTTTTGAAGTATTTTTCTCTACTAAACAGTAAAAGTAGTCTGCCTAAAAATTTAAAATTCCTATGAGAATTCTTAATCTTCTGTGAAGAAACAAGCTTCAAAAGCATATTACCTTTACCTGAATACTATAAGCAAATATGATTTGATGTATGCTTGGGGGGCAGAGGTGGGGAAATACTAAATAAGCTTTTCCCCCCTAATTTTTATATATAGGTCCTAACCCTAAAAGATACTTTAAGGAAAATATTACAAATAAATTCTGAGGCCCAGCAAATTTTTCTTTTTCTTTTACTGCGGGCAGAGTATGGAGAAGGGCAAAGAAAGGTGAAGGGAATATAAGTAGGAGACGTAAATCTGATTACTTCCTCTTTCCTCCAAAATCTTTCAGTCTTTGTTTTTGTTTTCCTTTAAAAATTTTATATAACATTAAAAACTTCCAAGCTAAGTATTCTGTACAATCTACCTAGATTAAATCACCCCAATAAAAACAAGTTTCCATTTTGATTTTCACCCCCTGTAACACTGCTTTATTCATTAAACAATCCACATATTTATATAGCACTATAAATATACTATTAAGTAATGAGAAATGCTGTTTAAAATAGTTTTGATGTTCACAATCATTGATAAAATATACATTCCCTTCATTTATTAGTTTCCAGCTAATCACATCATTTGTGTGAGTTCTTTAAACCTGTTATTTTCATCATTGTGTTCATCAATAAACTATATCCCTACTATATAATTATAAAAACAAATAATGACAAAGATTAATGGAACAAATAGTTGTTTGAAATTATCTAAAATGTTGATGTATCTTTGTGAAATGATCAATAAAGAAATAAGAATATTTTAAAACTCAAAACCACCTAAAATTAAGAATGCATACATATCATGTCAATAAATGGCAACAACAGCAAAACAAGCTATGTGCTTGACTAAAAGAGAAAACCTGTTTCTTCAAGCAGTTGATAAAAATCATCACCCTGATGAAAAAGTGTACTCACCTGGTTTTGGCACTGAGTTGGTCACTGACTGGGGGACTTTCTGATTAATTAACTCCACGCAGTGTCCAGGAAAGAGACCCACCTAAGGAAGAAAAGCAGCAAAGAGAGGATTCTAAACCAGAGAGCAGACCAGTGTGTGAACAGTGCCAATTCAATTCCAGTAATATACTCCACAGTCCCTCCCAAAGGATTCTATTATTCCAAGACTCTAAATCACAGATGATACCAATTACACAAATAATAAAACAATCTGTTGCTATGTGTGTACAGGGTTGTGTTTTATTCGTCCAAATATCTAAGTCTGCTTTTTTAGTTTTAGCTTTTAATTTACCAAACTTTTTTTTTTTTACACCATTCAAATATGCAGTCTGAAACCAAGCTAAGCAAGCAGTACCTATAATTTTTACCTCTTAATAACTTACTTTGCTGAAATTTCAACCTAGTTGTGTTGGTATCTCCACAGCCAAATTTTATATTTGTCTTCTCTATAATTAAAAAAAATCAACACTAAACCACATTCAAATTTTTTTGGAATTTTCTTCTCATTTCTCCCACAGGTTTCATGAAAAATGACAGGACTAAAATAAATTGGTGAAACAACACTCATTTCACATCCTGCTGTTGTGAAAGAGCTAGTAGTGTGTGAAAACGTGGGAAAGCAAAAGAGAAGAAAACAACCAAACTCAGCAGTAGTGACAGACTCTGGCTTTGACAAACACACCACTTTGACCTAATCGCAGAACTGCTCATGGTGTTAGATACAGAATCCTAAGAAGTTATATTAGGAAAATACTGAGATCACCCACAGACCACCCAGATCACACAGAGATACTGGATAGCCAATAGAATAAATACAGAGATAAATAGCTTGGAAACAAAAGTAAAAAGAAGATCTTTGCCAATATTTATAGATGTTTCCTTAGATAGGAATATAATCAGGCTACCATGCAACAGATGTTAAAGCTGAACATGAAAACTACATCACTTTTACATCCCTCTGTTGACAGACTCGGGAAGAATGGAATGGTCTTCCAAGAGTTATGACTCATCATGAAGTTCTGAGCTGTATAATTTCCATCTGTGTGGGATTATTTTCACATATGCATTTGCTGCATTCTTATTTCGATTTCTGGATCAATATTCCATGGTAGTTCTTAAGAGTATGAAGATGTAACCAGTTATCATGAGTTGAAAAGGGGTTTTTAACAAGTTATCAGTTTGTTTAAAAGCTCTCTGATTTGGGGATTCTTAAAGTCCCTATGCATTGCCTTCCAAAACGATGCTTTGTTTTACTGGTGAAATTTCATACAATATTTTATTCAACTTCCTATTTAGCCAAACAAGTAGAAATTCTTCCAAGATCGATTAGAACCAGATAAGACTCACCTTGAAAAACCCTTCTCATTCTTTCTTACACAAACCCATTATGAGAGGTTAACAGTGCAGCCTCAAAGGTAAGAGTGCTTGGGTTCAATTCTAGGTCTGCTTACAAGATCAGGTTCGCAACCTAGCCTCTGTTTCAGTTTCTTCATCTAAACAATGTAATAGTACCTAGCTCCTAAGTGTTGTTATGAGAACTAAATGGATCAGCATAAGCACAATGCATATAGTTAGCACCCATTAAATGTCAGTATCCAATAGTTGGTTACCAGAAGACCTTGAAGGCTCCAGCTCCTCCATTAAATGGATGACACATAATACTTACCACCTTCTGCACATACAGACTTAAGTTTGTTTCCTGCCTATGAAATATCATTCTTTCCATAAAATTAGAATTCATTTCAACTTATAAACATTTTCTGCAATTTTCTAGAGAGAAAAGACCAGGATCTAAATAAACTTGGCCCACCTACTTACTAGGCTCTGTGATCTGGAGCAAATTAGTTAACATCTGTTTCAGTTTCTTAATTTGTGAAAATGGGGATAACAGGAGTGCCTGGGTGACTCAGTCTGTTGAGTGTCCAACTTCAGCTTGGGTCATAATCTCAGGGTCGTGAGATCGAGCCCTGCAGCAGGTTCCACACTAAGTGTGCAGACTGCTTAAGATTCTCTCTCTCTTTCTCTCTCTCTCTCTCTCTCTCTCTCTCTCTCTCTGTACCACCCTCTCCCCTGCTCACACATGCTTTCTCTGCAACATAAAAAAATTTTTTAATAAAAAAACAGGATAATATTAGCTACCACAATAATTTGTATGAAAGCACCTAGCCCAATTTCTAAACATGAATATCTTTCAGCAAATAAAAACTAGTTTTTTGTCACTTCCTAACAAAAACTGAACAAAGTTTAACGAACTTCTTTGGGGAACTATATAATATATATCAGTTACATTCGTACCTTTTAAATTTGTCTCCATGCATTAGCTTTAAATATATGAGTAAGCATGCTACTGTGTGCTATGTAAAGGTCCATGGTATGTTCCTCTACTGCCTATCTCCAATCCCTGCTCACTTGTCTCCCTTTAATATAAAGTATATTACCATCAGCTAAATTATATATTCAGTGCCCACACTCCTTGCATGCAGGTGTAGCCACAGCATGTGTAAATACAGCTCTATTACCACTATTCTGTTTCCTTCCTCTTGTTTTGAAGCCAGGTATCAAGATTGGATCTGTAGTGGCCATCATTTGACCTTAAAAGAAAAGCCAAGAGAATCTTAGAGATTTCTGCTTAGCATTAGTTAGCTAACTCAACAGCCATCAATCACTTTTTCTGTTCACTTTTTTGTTTCTTGAAACCAAAAGCATTCCTAGTTAATAAGTCTTTTAATTAGAAGAGTTGACTCTATAAATTTGTGAAAGGCAAATAGATTCTATTTTCCTATTATAAAATTTCCATCATAAAAAATGAAGTTGTGTTCTATTGAAAATATACACAATAACGTAACCTTAAGAAAGAACGTAAGTAAAACTAAAAATATATTTAATGAACATTTACTTTTCTGATTCATACTGAAACTAATATTTTACCAAATATCAACAATTCTGGCAAACTCAAAATGTCAAATGTTAAAAGCGACTGGAACTCTGATAATATGATTTATGTATGAACTATGTCATCCTGTGTCATAGATTATTCTTTCTGCAGCAGTGACAATTTCTAAAGCTCTAATTTATAGGACTGAGATGGGTGAGGAAAATTGGGTATATTGGGAGGGGCCAAGATGAGTTTCAACTCCAGGAATAAGAAGGAAGAGAGAGAAAAGACCAATCTATCTAGAGATAGTCCCCCCACCTTATCCACAGTTTTGCTTTGTTTGTTACCCGCAGTAAACCATGGTCTGGAAGCAGATGATTCTCCTCATGACGTCACAATGCCTACATAATTCACGTCACTTCATCTCATCACATAGGCATTTATCATCTCACATCATCACAAGGAGAAGGAGTACAGTACAATAAGGTATTTGGAGAGCGAATCAGACCACATTCGCATAACTTTCAGTATATTTTTAGAACTGTTTTATTTTATTATTTTTGTCAATCTCTTACTGTGCCTAATTTACAAATTAAACTTTGCCATAGATACATATATATGTATAGGAAAAACCTAGTATTTACAGGGTTCAGTACTATCCATAGTTTCAGGCATTCTCTGGGGGAAAAGGGAGGACTACTGTATATCTTAAAGTGTGCTGATAAAGCTAAACAACTGGCTCTCCAAGAGGAAGGGTCTTGATTTATAGTGTTTGCCAGAGTCAGTGGCTGGTGTCAAGACCCGGCGGGTGTCAAGCTACCAACAAGACACAACCAAACGCAATTGCAAAGAGATGCACAGTAGCCTGTTAGGTCGTATTTATACCACACAGAACACTAGGCAGAAATACCCTCAAGAGCATAGGTAACAGTAAAATATAGTGAAATAATTATAAATAAAGTTTTAAGTATTTATTACCTTTGTTTTTAATACAATTCATTTAACTAAAAATTCATAGGCTTTAATTTTTAAAAGCAGCTGTGTTTCACAGTTGTACCACCAAATTCCTAAAAATTTCACGACCTGCTCTGGCTCACCACTAATCTATACCTACACACTGGGTCCTGTGCCTGTCGTAACCCTAATAGCTCCTGGGAATAGGTTTCAGGCAGCTTGACCAATACATGGCTTCCTCTCCAACTGCAAGTGAATAAGGAAAGACCTAAATGCAACAGACTGCAATCTGAATCTTCTGACCTTCTTCTACATTGAGGATGGGCTCACACAGTAAAGGAAATAGGTTTGGTGACAAAAGTCAATGTACTGAAAAAATATTCTGGTACAACTTAGAGGGAATGTTGGATAAGAAACTACTGTCTTAAAATAAGGCTGGAGCTTTGGTAACAGTGAGAATAGAATGAAATCACTGCTTACCAATGGAGCCTAATCCTAACTATAGTCTCTCTGAGGCAACTAATCAAAATCTAACAGGAATTTCAACACAACAATGTGCTTACCACTGATTTTTTTTAAAAAAATCCTATTCTAATGGTTGATTTATGTTAATTAATGGCTAGTGAAAGTTTAGGACTTAGCATAACAAAATATTTTTTTGTATTAAGCATAGTGAATGAAGTCACGCTCTTACTTCCAGAGATATACCACAGATTTTTCATCAATGTAACTATGTGGCCTCAGAGAGTTTCTAATTTTTCATTTTCAGACTACAATTTCCTATCTTCCCAGGTCTCTAGTGTTCATATATTCCATGACAAGAGAAGTTCAAATTCAGAGATACTGCACCCCTTTCCTCCCTATATTTCCCCACGAGGGTACCATCTCCCCTTCCAATCATTTGTTTTTACTACTCAGTATGAATCTGTGATTGATCATTTGAACTTTAAAATATATCAGTATTTGGGGCGCCTGGGTGGCTCAGTCGGTTGAGCGTCTGACTTCGGCTCAGGTCATGGTCTCACAGCTCTGTGAGTTCGAGCCCCACATTGGGCTCTATGCTGATGGCTCGGAGCCTGGAGCCTGCTTCGGATTCTGTGCCTCCCTCTCTCTCTGACCCTTCCCCGCTCACACTCTGTCTCTCTCTCTCTCTCAAAAATAAATAAAATCATTTAAAAATTTTATTTAAAAATTTAATAAATAAAAAGTATACCTTTATTTCTTTTATATGTGAAAAATACTGACTTCTTTGAAATTGTTTGTAGGTATTGTTTGTATATTTCATTTCAGAAATCACATGGAAGGATTTTAGAAAATATTTATTATAATGAGGGGGGTGTGTAAGTTTGAGGAGTTTAAGAACTACTGCTCTAAACCATTTTGTTAATAATTTCCATGAAATTGAACGTTTAAATATCATTTGGTAGGACATATTCTGATGCTATAAATTATCAAAAGGCTATGAAGAAACAAATTTATGGTATCAATGGCAGTTGCACTAATAAGAAAAATAAAAATAGGAACAATACAGAAGATAATTTAAGAAAATTTACATATTTTTATGATCCAAGGGGGAAAAATGCAAAATTGGAACTCACCAAGCTTGTGAACTGGTCCTGGCTATACCATTATGTACTGTCTTGGTGAATCAGAATCTGCACAATTTATCTAAATCTTTTTGTCTCTAGATTTCTGTAATTTTTAAATGACAGGTTAGGACGAGATGACCCACTATCATTTTTTCTACAAGGAGACAAGTAGAAGCCACTACCAGTTCATTAAATTACTATTGTGATCTATTCGTTGCCCAGAATACCTAGGATTTGATCTAAGCTCGGATAAGAAACAGCAGAATAACAATGGGCAAGTTGTTTAAACCCACATGCTTTAGTTCTGTCATCAGCAAGAGATGATAATAGTACCTTCTTCACAGAGTTATAAGAACTAGAGATTGATGGAAAGCACTTAGCACAGCACATTTAAGAAGCACTTCATTTGTAGTATAATATATTCCCTCTTTACTTGAAATTATTTAACATTACCGATGAAAATTTATAGTATATGATTTCCTGAAACTTAACTAGAGAGGAAATGTTGTGCCTCATTTAATAGTGAGTAATGAAAAGGCGTAGCTTTGGATGCCATATATAAATAATATGATCTTTTTGTAAAGGAACAGGTAAACTTCGCCCCTCTGTTAAACTAGTATGGGGGACAATGTTCCCAAATATCTTCCTTTAGAATAAAGAATACTTTTTTGAAAATAAGTTACCTAGAACCATATTAAACTCCTGAGCTAAAGGACCTTTTTATTGTCCATGAATTGCTTCTCTGATGTTTGTACACAAAAACACTAACATGACATTTGGGCTAACTATGAAAAATAAAACAGCTCATCCTTTACCACGTTGTAGAGAGCTAAGAGAACGCAAGCTGTATAAAATTCTGTCTATCTCTAAGTGGTATTCTATCCATTAGGTTAACTATGTCCCAAATGTGTTTTAAGGAAGATTTCCTGGGGGGTAAAGAGAGTATTTGCTAAACTGTGTTTAATTTCTTCTTTTATCTGTGCATAGGATAAACAACGGGAGGCCACTTGGTGATTCTCACATTTTGTGCTGAATAACTATCTGAATAACTTGGTAAAATTCAGATTCCTGTCCCCATTCCCCAAGATTCTAATTGGTAATACCTCACTTTAACATGTTTCTCAAGTCATTCTGATGCTAGCTACTCCCAGATAAAACTCTGAGAAACTGCCTAAACAAATACTTCTCAAAGATATTGACATTTTATATTTGTGTTATGTCTTTTACCTAAGAAAAAAGGCTCCCCAGATACCTCACCTCTTATTTCCAACAAAACTCCACAGCCAGGCACAAAAGCTGATGCCATTTAGTTTTTAAAATAAGGGAAAAAAAATAGTTGTGTTGGGTTTTTTGTTTTTGTTTTTTTTTGCTTTTGTTTAAGTACATTCTATGATGAAACACTTCAGAAAACAAAGGTAAAAGATGATACACTTTAGGAAACAAAGTAAAAACAGATTTCAGAATTTCTATAGTTAATATAATTTCACACTTCCTACTCTGAGAAGTTTAAGAAAAGAAACAGAGTCACGGTATAATTTAAACACATGGGTGAACTAATCCTTCTGTTCCCACAGCTAAATTATGGTCTAAAACAATACATGGACCAGAACTTGGAAAAATGCTCAACTTTATCAACCACTGGCTGAGTAGCAGTTTACCTACTACCTACAGCACACAGTGAGCACTGTTTCTGGGCAACACCTGAACCAGAATCACATAGATAAAAATATGGTCTTATGCCTCATCCCACCATCACTGAAACAGAATTTTTGGGCTTCGGTCCTGGGACTTTATATTTTAACAATTTCCCCCGGTGATTTTCAAGTACACTAAGGTTTGAAAATCAGTGGTGAAGGAAAAGTAGAAGCAATTACTGGTAATAGAAGAATGAAGATAGCAGCATAACACCCTTAAGTGTATTAATAAATCCTATAACTTGGACTTTATTTGCAAATTATGACAACAATTTAATACCACTATGCACCTATTAAAATGGCTAAAATCCAAAAAAACCTGAGAACCATCAAATGTTAGTGAGAATGCTGAGAACAGCATCACTTGCTGGTAGGAATGCAGAACGGGACAACCACTTTGAAAGACAGTTGGTGGCTTCTTACAGAGCTAAACACAGGCTTACCATATGATCCAGCAACTGCACTCCTTCATATTTACCCAAAGGAGCTGAGGTCTTATATCCACACAAAAACCTGCACATGGATGTTTACAGCAGCTTTATTAATAACTGCCAAAAACTGGAAACGGCCAAGATGTCCTGTAATAATTGAATGGAAAAATAAACTCTGGCACATCCACAACAATGAATATTACTGACAGAAAAGGAATTCTCGAACCACGGAAACACACAGAAGAACTTTAAAGGCACACTGCTAAGTGAGAGAAGCCAGTCTGACTACGTACTGTATGACCCCAACTATATGATATTTTGAAAAAAGGCAAAACTGTGGAGACAGTAAATGATTAGTAGTTCTCAGGGGTTATGAGAAGAGAAGGACAAAAAGGTAGAGCACAAAGGTTAGGGCAGTGAAACTACTCTGTATGAAGCTGTAGTGTTCATACATGTAATTAGGCATTCACTAAAACGCACAGAACTATACATCACAAAGAGTGAACCTTAGTGTAAACAATGGGCTACGGTTAATAATAATGTACGAAATTTGGTTCATTAATTGTAACAAAAAAGCAAGCCCCCAAATTATTTTAATCATTGTGGGGCAGGATGTGAAACTGACATTCTGTATTGTATATATCCAAATATTCTGTATCCATGTGATTCTGGCCCAGGATCTAATGATCCTCAGACAACTCTTTTAGAAACAGTACTTATTCTATGCTATCTGTAATCTTTGCAAATCAGCTGGTGGTCAGTAAAGATCAGCATTTTGCCAATGCTATACAATGAATTTGTAAAGCAAGATGTTAATAATAGGAGAAGCTGTGTATGTGTCTGTGTGGGGGCGGTGGAAGGGATTATATGAAACTCTATACTACCTGCTCAATTATTCTGTAAATCTGTACTAAAAATGAGGTCTAATTATTCTCTTAATGATAAAGTCACAACCCAGCAATGCACAGCATCAGTTCACAGCAATACACAGGAAAGGCTACCATACTGATGCCTGTACCTTGTCATGCCTTGAGAGCTGGCCAGAAAGGAGACAACAAACACACGTGACTGTAACAGAAGAAAAGCAGAATCCATGTAACAAGGCATGAACACTTCAAGTTGAGCAGACATGCAAGTGGAGATGCATAGGGCCTGCATACTGACAGCACACTTCCAGAAAGCTTTCCAGCAGTGCTCAGAGCATGATACTACAGAGTTGGCATCCATCCTGGGAAGCAGTGGCCCACATCCTTGTTCCCCTTTACTCTCTCTTCTGGGAACAGTCATCTCTAAATGGCCTTGATCCCCAGGAAAACTACTAGAACCTACCTCATGGTCAAGCCCAGCCCCTACACATTATTAGTGCAGGCTTCCTGCCTTGGTGGCTCCTCCCCGCATGGTCCACTGACAAAGCCCAGCTTACAATGTCCATCTGTATGTCCAGGATCAGTCAAGTTAGCTAACTGAGGTGCTGGCCGTTTCAGTCTGATCTGTCTGCCCTGCTGGACATCCCGCCCTCAGAAGAAACACACAAGACTCTGCATTCCAAAGTCACCTTGTCCAGGAAAACTTCCTAGAACTCCCAGGGAATCTTGCTGGCTCTGAACCTACCATGCATCTAAGAGACCCTGAGGGGAGCACTGAGGTCATACCAGACATGCTCCCTGGGGCATAAGGCCCCAGGGTGCCTGACTTAAACTAAGTTTAAGGGTGCCCCTTAAACTACCAAGGGCAGCTCCATTGTTGCCTTTTCTCACACTCAGGTGTAAGACTCTAATTAACAATTCCATGGAGTTAAAATATATACATGTAGAGCGCCTGGGTGGCCCAGTGGTTAAGCGTCCGACTCTTGGGTTTCGGCTCAGGTCATGATCTTACAGTTCATGAGTTCAAACCCTGCATTGGGCTCTGCGCTGAAAGTGCAGGAGCCTGCTTGGGATTTCTCTCTCCCTCTCTCTCTGCCCCTCCCCAGCTTGCTCTCTTTCTTTCTCAAAATAAATTAAAAAATAAACAAACATAAAATACATACATGGGAAAACCAATGGGCTAAGCCATTATTCCGGTTCTTTCAAACTTAAAAATCAGCGATCTCATCTATAATTATCATATTCATGGAATAAATTCTAATTATCTTCCTCTCTCAACGAAATATTTGAGTAAGGAAGGGCATATGTTTGCCATTTAAAAATACCTAACAAGGGTAGAGAACATCACAAATAGCTTGAAGAGGAGTTTTTTCCTAGATACAATATATTAATCATCACATAAAAACACATGGTAACAGAAATGTTTCCACCAGTAAAACCTGTATGCTTTACAGTCCTTAGTTGGTTCATCTTTACAGCATTTTTTGCTGGCTGGGAAGGAAAGATGTTCTTTTTCATAGGGCTGAAAACTGAGGTGGATGAAGTTAATAATGAGACTTAAATGCAGAAATCCTACTTAGTGCTCCTCAGGCAATGGGATGGGGCAGACGTGAATTTGAGACCCTACTCCATCGCTTACAATTAGGTATCTTGGCTGTTTATTAAGCCTCTCATATTGTTTCCCCTCCATAAAAGGAGTTAATAGCTTTGTGAAGATTAAAGAAAATATTGTGTATAAAGTGCCCAGCAATACTTTGCACATAACAGATGCTCAATACATGCCTCCCCATTCAACTTCCCCCTTCAATAAGCCATGAGGCATTCTTACAAATGGACGAGTGTTTAGGAACAGCAAGGAAGAGTGGATTGTGTGGATTATTTCCTTACAGTACTGGGCTCATTTTATAAATGAAGTTTTGACAGTGACATTTAAAAACCAGTCCTGGTTTTATAGGTGACCCCCCCAAAATGCCCACAATCAACTCCCCTTTTCAAATGCATATCCTAACATGATCTAAACAGAAATGACTGCCCTTCCAAGGCTAATTAGGATGAAAAAAATTTTCAGTACTATATAAAAAACCTTTCACTATCATTTACAAATAAACCCTTTAAGTTTAAAAATCTGTTTTTATTTTAAATAATTTGTTTGGCAATAAGCTAATTTTAACAATTGTTAATTTATATACTAATTTTTAAATGAATAATCTGTTTAGGCTAGAAATTAATTTATGTGACTCTAAATAAAAGAGTTAGGAAGAGGGTGCCTGGGTGGCTCAGTCAGTGTCCGACTCATGATTTCAGTTCAGGTCATGATCTCACAGTTCATAAGTTAGAGCCCAATGTCGGGCTCTGTGCTGACAGTGCAGAGCCTGCTTGGGATTTTCTCTTTCCCTCTCTCTCTACCCCTTCCCCTACTCATGCTCTCTCTCTCCCTCTCTCTCAAAAATAAATAAACATTTATTTTTTAAAGTTAGGAATCTATACCTAGCACAAAGTCAGATCTCAATAAATATGTCACATGAAAGAAGGAGAAACCTGCTACCATTTTTACAATAATAGAATTAAAATGTTGAGAAGGACTAGAAGGATTATAAGCGGAACTTTCCAATTAAGAATAAACTAAAGTACAAAGAAAGCAAATGACTTGTCTAAGATTATAAGAAAGGTAGCCATACCAAGAAAACAATATAACTGCCATTTAAAATCCAAATTTATTTTTTTATCATCTTTTAGAGCCTAAAGTTTATATATAGCTCATTTCCATGAACATGAAAAATTGACTCCTCAATAGAAAAAAGGATACCCCAGTCTTTTATTTAGTTTTATATTTAATCAAAAGCAACAATTATGCATAGCAATTAAGATAAATGACCCCAATTATTTTGTGATATAATATGGATATGATTTTTCTAGTCTTAATCATCAAATTAAATTGCCATGGATACTTTTATAATAAAGGAATCAATAAAATTAAATTTGTAAAAAAACCAATTAAAACTTAAAAATCAATATTTTTTGAGTGAAAAGTATGCATCAGGTCTGTTCTATGTACTTTACAAATTTTATCCTCACACCTTTAATCTTTACTATAATCTTATGAAACAAAAAATAGTCCTACTATCCCCATTTTACACAGTTCACGAGCTGGAGTCCTGAATCAGGCTCTGCCCTAACAGCCTGCTTGGGATTCTCTCTTTCTCCCTCTATCTCTGCTCCTCCCCTGCTTGGGCTCTCTCTCTCTTAAAATAAGAATAAATAAACCAAAAAAAAAAAAAATGTGTGAGGGGTGCCTGGGTGGCTTAGTAGGTTAAGTGTCCGACTTTGGCTCAGGTCATGATCTCACGAGGGTTCGAGCCCCTGTGCTGACAACTCAGAGCCTGGAGTCTGCTTCAGATTCTGTGTCTCCCATGCTCTCTGCCCCTCCCCGACTTGTGCTCTGTCTCTCTATGTCTCTCAAAAATAAATAAAGGTTAAAAAAAATTTTTTTTAAATACATGTGAATCCTGATTCCAAATCAATATTAAAAGCAAGGCAGAGTCAGGGGGTGCCTGGGTGACTCAGTCGGTTAAGCCAGACATCTGACTTCAGCTCAAGTCATGATCTCACGGTTTGTGAGTTCGAGCCCCACGTCGGGCTCTGTGCTGACAGCTCAGAGCCTGAAGCCTGCTTTGGATTCTGTGTCTCCCTCTCTGTCTGCCCCTCCCCTGCTCACACACTCTCTCTCTCTCTCAAAAATAAATAAACATTAAAAAAAATTTTTTTTAAAAGCAAGGCAGAATCACAGGCCTGATAATCTAAAAGTGGTACTCAGACCTGTGATTCTATTCCTACTATGTTCCTACTGTTTCCATTTAAAGAAGAAGGAGATAAAACAACCACAAGAGTAACTAGAAAAGGAAATCCAAGTCTAATATCATCTATATTTTTCTACCTCCGCTGACAAGGTCCACTGCCAGTACATGCTGCAAAGAGAAATAAATATTACTAAAGAATAAAGAAAAACTGTTTTGTTTTGTTTTTTGTTTTTTACTCCTTCACACCTTATTTGTTGCCTACCTGAAATCCATGCTTGCCTCTCCACCATGTGCTTAACACTTTTGGGGGCATGTCAATAACAGAAACAATGTCTCCCACCTACAAGAAAAAATTTTAAGTGAAATATTTTTAGTCAAATTTTAAACCCATTACTATGTCTAGAATTTAAATGTGAACCGTAACAAAAAGTTAAGTTCCACTCTCATTCTCTGGCTAATTATTTCTGGAAAAATGTAACACTTACTTCTGCAAAGAATTTAATAATCTTAATGATTGGTAAAGAAGAGGTAAGAAGAAAAGGTAAGTGGTTAACCTACGTGTAGTAACTTCAGAAAGTCAGACTTACAGCATAGGATTTTTGAATGTCAGGTTTCACACCATCACCACCACTTCTGTTAAAATAGTCACTACTGTTACTAAAAGTAAAAGTGATCAGATCCACCTACAAGGGATAGTTTAAAATACTCATACTTAGAACCACCATAACTTTTATTCATAGACATTTAGTGAGCATTGACCATGTGTCATGTACTGTGCTGAGTACATATCTTATTAAATCATATATCAAAGGCCTAAGATATCTACAATTACTTGGTTATTCTTAGTAAGTATAAAATTTGACAAACTAGTGAGTTTATACAAACTTTTACAAAAATTATAAATATAAAATCATAATAATAGTTCTTAATAATATATTTAATGGAAATCACATTCTTCAATCCAAATAAGTGGTGATCTCTGTGACAAAACATAGTTAAGTGCTTCACAGCAATATTACTGTGGTATACATATCGCTTTTAAGAATTTTTCTTTGTAGGGGTGCCTGGGCGGCTCAGTCAGTGAAGCGTCCAACTTCAGCTCAGGTCATGATCTCACAGTCCATTAATTCGAGCCCCATGTTGGGCTCTGTGCTGACAGCTCAGAGCCTGGAGCCTGTTTCAGATTCTGTGTCTCCCTCTCTCTCTGACCCTCTCCCACTCATACTCTGTCTCTGTCTCAAAAATAAATTTAAAAAAACATTAAAATATTTTTTAAATAAAAAAGAATTTTTCTTTGTATATTTACAACTAATTTTCACATCATGGAAGAATCAACTTCACAAAGCTGTATTTGCTCACAGGCATGGCATCTTTTAAGACATACATTCCTCTGTGTATGGAACCTAAAAATCTATACTGTGTTTCTTAAACTGAATAACTGTAAGCAGTTTTTTGTCTCTCATCATCCAGTATTAGAGGAAGAAACTTAATTCCCCTCCTTTTGCATCTGATTGCAAGCAATGTTCATTTTACTTTTCATCTGTTCTTTACCTCAATCTTTGAACAAACAATGAGAAGAAGGTATCACTGGGTATCATATTTAGGTACTAAAAACACAAAACAAAAAGATTGAGACCTGGCTTTCAAGAAGGTCATGGAGACAAACAGGAGAACAATTATGACTGAGTGTAATAAATGAAAGGTCAGATATAAGCCATGAGAACAGTTCAGAGTAACATTCAATCCAGGCTCTTTGGGGATATGTATTTGCATGGAGTAGGAAGAAGATCAAGGATGACTTCCTAGAAGAAATGGGAGACATTTAAGCTGAATTTTCAAGGATGAGTATAGTCGTTAAATAAAAACAGATGGCATCCTAGGCTGAAAGACAATAGAGTATGGGGAAAGGGCCTGAGCTGACAGAGTCTTTAGTCATTTACCTCTAAAGTCAATTCATCAGGGGCCCGAGCAGTGTACCTCTTGATAACGTGGGCAGCACCAACAGCAGGAGTGTTAATGGATGATTCCTCATGAACTAGAAGATGATTTCCCTTATTATCAATCTATGACAAAGAAAATGAACTATGAGATAAAGACAGGGGACTTGTAAAAGTTTCTCTATCTACAAAAGTGTTCAATTTGATTTAGAGAAACCATAACCCAAAGAATCTTAAAAAAAAAAACAACACCTAATATTTACTGAGTACTTATTATATGCCAGTCATTGTGCTGTGCATATAACAAATGATTCAATGTAATCCTCATAAATCTAAAAGGTACTCAGCATGATTATCAACACTTAAAGATGAAGATGCTTGGGGCGCCTAGGTGGCTCAGTCCCTTAAGCAACCGACTTCGGCTCAGGTCACGATCTCGCAGTTCATGGGTTTGAGCCACCCATCAGGCTCTGTGCTGACAGCTCAGAGTCTGGAGCCTGTTTCAGATTCTGTGTCTCCCTCTCTTTGTGCCCCTACCCTGCTTGCGCTCTGTCTCTCTTTCTCTCTCTCAAAAATAAACAAACATTTAAAAAAAAAACCTAAAGATGAAGATGCTAAAGCTCAAAGAGCTTATGTAATTTATGAGAAATTAAATACAGTAAAACCTTTGTTTGTGTGCATAATTCATTCTGGAAACATGCTTGTAATCCAAAGCAAATTACTTGTATATCAAAGTAATCACTTGTGTATCAAAGCAAATTTCAAGGACCACTGGCTCAGTTGTAATCACATGACATTCGGCGTCACGTACTACTCATATTGCAAGACATTGCTCCTTTAGCAAGTTAAAATACATTAGAAATGTTTGGTCGTCTTGTGAAACACTCTCAGAACAAGTTACTTGTAATCTGAGGTTTCACTGTAATTTTCCAAGATCACACAGCCAATAATAGAAAAACCAGTATCTCAGTGCAAGTTGGCCTGGTGCTAAATTCCATATTCTTTCTACTTCCCATTCTGACTTGCCAATTTCCACTGGAAGGAGAGAATAAATCTGCAAATTAAGGAGAAATACTTAACATATTTTCTGGATACTGTGTAACACTCAATACTTAAACTGGACTCTTTAAAAGGTTAATTGTCTGTCATTCATAAATAATTGAAAAATATTTTCAATTACTAAGTCAATTAAATATATATATCTTGCTAAATGTACACTTAATACATTAAACACCAAAATAAGAGGTGTCACTGCAATTCACAAGATATATTAAAATTAGTTTCCTGGATTCTCAAAGAAAGATTTGAGATAAAAAAAATACTTAGCATAAGACATATCTATCCTTCCAAAAGATGAGCATTAATTCTATTTCTTTGATTCCTGAAGCTCAATAGCTATAGAAATTAAATTAACATTAAATTTCGTAGACAATTCAAAAATAAATTTTGATAAGAAGTGAATTAGAAAATACCTCCATCCAAGTAAGGGCAGGTCCACAATTGATCTTGTTGCCAGCAATAGCTGAAAGGCGGGAGAGGTAAGCCATAAGCATCTGAGTGATGGACTAAAGAGAAAGAGAAGATTCAGTGGTAACTCCAAGTCAAGATACTGCACTCCCTGTCCAAGTAACTGGTATAAATTAGTTGTTTCTGGGGCAAAAATTCTGTAGATTTTTAGGCATTTTAATAGTTACAGAGGATTCTTCACAGAGGCTTAAGAGTTCCGTGAAGTGAAACCATCGGCACTTACATAGAAATCCCCTGTCTTGTGAAGAACTTTAACTGCTAGCTCCTCATCATCAGGGGGTCATACTATTCTATAGCTTCTAATTTTATTGCTGTCTCTATCTCATACTGAAAATGTAAAAAAATAATCACAGCAGAGACATACTTGGCTTTTCTGCCAGCTTCCCCCTGGCTACTCTGAAACTCCAAGACCTGCTGTAAGCTTCCAGGCATGCAGCTGCGGCAGGACAGCCATGTTCATATGTGATCCCACACCACGGGTCCGTGGATTGGTCCAGAAATGGGACCAAACACTAGCTGGCCTAACAAGAGTTACTGCAGGAATTAGGAATTAAGTTGAAAATATTTAATTCATTCTAGCAGCTGTCTTAAAAAAAGAGATTAAAAACCTGGGGCCTTTTAGTAGTGGCCATGTTCTGAGACAGCTTGAGAAAGAGAAATGGAACAAAGAGACAGAGATAGGAAACAGAGACAGACTTCTAGATTTTCGGTGATACAAAAGAAGCTGTGGTTTTAGAATATTCCTGAGACCCCGTTCCTGTGTCAGTTCTTGCATGACTGATGATGCCTCTACTTTGTCCTACCTACTTAGTTGCCTTGGAATTAATTACAGATTTGAAATCGCTTCCCATCAGGACTTGAAAGACATCTGCACTGTTTTCAAGCTGCTATTGAGTCTACTGTCAATACAATTCTTGTTCTTTTTTTTTTTTTAAAGCATGTTTTTTTGCTCTCTGGAAGCTTTTGGTGTTCTCTGTTTTGGCTGTTGAAATTTCACTACACTGTTTATAGATGCATG
This sequence comes from Panthera onca, assembly GCF_046562875.1. NCBI lineage: Eukaryota > Metazoa > Chordata > Mammalia > Carnivora > Felidae > Panthera > Panthera onca. The sequence goes on along the minus strand of NC_138348.1, from coordinate 89,335,236 downwards.
TCTTTTCAGTCATTATATTTAGTACTTACTGGGCCCATGTGATCTGAAACATGGCTTTCTTTAGCTTTAGGGCATTTTCTTATATTAACTTTTAGTTACTTCCATCTCCTGTATCCTGCTAGAACTCCTAGGAGAGGGAAGTAGGAACTTCAGGATCTTTTCTCCATGATTCCCACTGTTCTCACGCAACTTTTTATCTTTCATTCCCTTCTGGGGCTGTATTATTATAAAGTTTGCTCTCCCAGCTCACTAATGCTCTCTTCATCTGTGTCCATTCTGCACACAGTCCAGCTCTTCAGGTTTGCTATAACTAAAATTAATTTAAATAAGTACATGTTCATTTCTAAGATCTCTGATTTTTTATTTTTCTAAAAATATGTTCTCATTCCATGACTATGATTGCCTCCTGTCTCTCTGAGGATAGTAACCATGCTTCTGAAAGCCCTCTGTTTGCTCTTCTCAATTATTTTATTTATTTGGCTTTTACGATTAAGATTTCTAGTTGATCTGTCTTCTTCAATCCTCCTGTACCTGTTTGTATGCAGTATTTGCTCACCCCCATAAATCTTATCCTATCTACTTTCAAAGATTCCTCACATCATGATCTCATGGTTGTGAGACCGAGCCCTGCGTCAGGCTCTGTGCTAGGCATGGAGCCTGCTTAGGATTCTCTCTCTCCCTCTCCCTCCCTCTCAAAAAAATAAAAAATAAAGAAGATTCCTCATAATTTTGATGGTTTTTATATTCTGATGTTATAAAGAATCTTTTCCCATTTAATTTTTTTAAAATCTTTTATATTTTTACTAGAAATTTGACAGGAGTAAAGATAAGGGCACAGATATGGCATGCCATCATAAGCTATGCCTTTCTTTAATTATTAGTGAGGTCAACATTTTTCCATGTTTTTGCCTCCATATTTTATATTCTCTTTGAATAATGGTCTCATATATGTAGCCCATTATATATTATGAATCTTTTTAATAAAGTTACACACCAAACCTACTTTAATTCTAAACGTTCTACATAGCACTATAACTTTTTCAGTTATGAAATAATTAAATAATCCCAAGAATCATCCTGAGTGTTCGATATAAGCTTTTATTTAGTATATAGGCAACACTTTCTGCTAATTTATATACAGCAATTAAGGCTGCAAAGAACTAAATGCTTACCTCTGGACTATCCTTCAGAGCATCAGAACGGGGAAGCTCTGAGAGTTGGGAGAATCGTCGGTCATAAATACATAAATGAAGATGTTTATCAAGTACCCGAAAATCTTCATAACTTCTTTTAACAATCCAACTTTTACCCTATGGGTAAGAAAAAAAAGACACTTATAATCTGCCTCTTAGAAAATGCTTATGAATCAGGCCTTATTCTATAATGGCATTATGAGATTTTATATTTTCTAGTGAAAAACTTCTATCAACTTGTTAGTAAATAGGTAAATACTCAAACTCCAAAACAATCTAATGAGTTACACTACACCAAAAGGTCAATAATGAAAATAAGATAAAAGTCTCCACTCTCTCTACTGCTCATCAAAGTCCACTGGCTCTCTGGGAGCAGTAACTGCTACATGGTAAGACAGCATGTGGCCTTAAATCCACAAAAAGAATCATAAAATAATTTGGGGTGGGAGAATATAATCAAAAATTAAAGAAAAATAAAACCAAGTTATTGATAGGTATCATCAACATTTTCTATGACTAAGACTGGAAAATCAAAACCACTACAGTCCTCATCAATACACATTCAATATACAAATATTATCTAGAACTCATTATCCTTCCCAACATCTCAGGCTTTCTTCCTTGCCTTGCCCAATCTCACAAGCTCATCAAAAATGAAAATCTGGGGTGCCTGGTTGGCTCAGTAGGTTGAACATCCAACTCTTTATTTCGACTCAAGTCATGATCCCAGGGGTGTGAAATCGAGCTCCACATCGGGCTCCGTGCTGAGCATGGAACCTGCTCTCTCTGACTTCCTCTTTCTCTCAATCTTTCCCTCTGCCTCTCTCCCCCATTTGCTCTCACTCTCTAAAATAAATTTAAAAAAAAAAACAATGAAAATCTACTCCCAGAGCTTATTTATTATTACATTCTACCTCCTAATTTTCTCTTGACTCTATCACTTCCCCTAGCCCAAGCTTTAGTAGGGATGAATATCATTTCTTACCGAGAATACTGCTAATTGTCCTCACCTTTGATCTCCCCTGCTCCCCTTCCCACCACTACAAAATACAAAGCTTATCAGGTGACACTATCAAAAATCCATCGAGAGCTCCCATGAGTCAGCACTGCTGCAGAGCATTTAGTCTTGCAATTTTATCTAATTTTATACAGAGGCTCTCATCTCATAAAATTCTAGAAGGACTGCAAGAAAGGCCTGAGAGCAACCATCTCAGAACTGAAGAAACACTTTTAGTGGAAGTCTTCTCCATGTGCCCCAGCCAAATGGGGCAGAGGCAGAATGCACCACTTCATAAGGCAGAGATGTGAATTCTACACAGAGGTATATTAAAACTAACATGATCAGGAGCGCCTAGGTGGCTCAGTCAGTTGAACATCCAACTTTGGCTCAGGTCATGATCTCACAGCTCATGAGTTCGAGCCCCGCATCAGGCTCTGTGCTGACAGCTCAGAGCCTGGAGCCTGCTTCGGATTCTGTGCCTCCCCCTCTCTCTGCCCCAACCCACTCGCATTCTGTCTCTTTCTCTCTCAAAAATAAATGCTAAAAAAATTTTTTTAAATAAAACTAACATGATCAACTTGCATAATCCTACTCTGGACTGAAATTCTCTATCACGTAGATGGAGAACAATACCAACTCCCTGTCTGAGAGGGTTTTTAGAATGAATTAAGACAATAACACATGGCAGAGCCTTTTAAAGAAAAGTGTCCTGGTCACTATTCTAAGAAATGCTAGTTCCATGAGTCTGAAATGGGATCCAGTTAATTCTGATGATCAGCCTGAACTGGGAACCACTGATCCATAGGATAAAGTCCAAACATATTTGCATATATCATGGCTTTCATCATCTAGGTTCTGTCTGAATTTATACTCTGATCTCAGTCATTACTCCTCCATGCCCTTTCTCTGCCTCCAGTTATGCTCAATTACTTACATTTATTCAGTTTATGAGACATTTGTTCCCTTTCTTGCCTCCATGATCTTTAACTGCTGCTTCTTTGGCTATGGAAAGTCACTCTTTTACTCTTTGCTGAAGTAAGCTCCTTTGTTTCCTCAGTTCTAACACTGCCTTCTAACCCAAATATTTCCTAAATAACCATAGGGAGTTAAATACTTGATCCTTTGGGATGGCAAAAATAAAAACTAAAAACAAACAAAGGCAGAAATAAAAGGAAAAACTTAGCATACAGTTGCAATTATTTTCTCTTTCATACACACATTTTTTAAAACTATGCAACACTTCAAATACCAGAAAAGTAAACAAAATAATTTATCACATACTCATGTCTCTATCACAGAGATTAAACAGATGTTGACTTTTTTGTTTCAAAGCTCTGGATGTTATTTTAAAGAACCAATTATTATAGATACAAAGCACCATTCTTTGTATCCCTTCTAAAAGTAAAGACAGGAGTTGATGTGTATTGTTATCATGCATAAATGCATTTTATACCTTTACCATATATGCATGTATACAGTACATTGTCCAAAACAAGTAATAAGATTTTACTTCATTCTCTATGAACCTAATCACAAATTAAGTAATTTGCTTAAAGCCTCACATATGTGAGAGAACAGAAATTAAAACACACGTCAAAAAAAAATAAATTTTCATCTGAACAAGGTTTTACGTCCATCATCCATAGTATTTTAAATTTATCCATTCTATCTTCTGATTTGGATTAGGCCTAAAGTGTGTGTGTGTGTGTGTGTGTGTGTGTGTGTGTGTGTGTGTGTGTGTTTTAAATGTATATGAGGAGGGCACCTGGGTAGCTCAGTCAGTTATGCGACCAAATTTGGCTCAGGTCATGATCTAGTGGTTTGAGTTCGAGCCCCACATAGGGCTCTCCACTGTCAGTACAGATCCCTCTATGGAGGCACTGTCTCCCTTTCTCTGCCCCTCTCTCACTTGTGTTCACTTACATGCACATGCTTTCTCTCTCGCTCTCTCAAAAATAAACATTAAAAAAATGTATATGGAGGTGCCTGGGTGGCTCAGTCGGTTGAGGGTCCAACTTCGGCTCAGATCATGATCTCATGGTTCGTGAGTTCCAGCCCCACATTGGGCTTGCTGCTGTCAGAATAGAGACTGCTTCCGATCTTCTGTCCCCCTCTTCCTCTGTCCCTCCCTGCTCATGCTCACTCTTTCTCACTCCCTCCCCAAAATAAATAAAAACATCTAAAAAATAAAATAAAATAAAAATGTATATGAATACTTTAGGTACAGCACAACAAGGTCTAATTCGCCCAAGTGACCACACCTTATTTACATTACCTGCATAGATCCTAAAAATATATATCTGAAATAAAGAAATAGCTGAAAACTTGATTATAGGATCAGAATGTCCTAATTGTGAATCCTGGCTGTTTAAGAACTAAATGATGTAAATTAATGTAAAATGATTAGTAGAGTATCAGTTAACAGAAATGGCTCAGTACACGCTGGCTATTACTATTCTTTACTGATTTAGAGAACTTGTTCTCAGTCAAACACTTAGAATTAGAGAACAGAGTTTCCAAACAAAACCCCATGGTATTTAGCAGAACAAATGACTGGTCACCAAAAGCTCAGCAACTCAAAGGAAAAAGAACATTTTTACTGATGACTTTCAAGTACATCAGGTTTTCAACTAGAGAAGTTAATCCATCTTTAGAGGTCAAAGGTTGTTTTCCATACTGGCTGAGTTTCCAGCTTTAATATTGGAAAGTAAATCTTAAATTTAATATCATTATTTGAAGATAACCTATAGATCCGGTGACATTTTGTTTTTGTTTTGTTTTCCTGCTTTCTTTTAGAAAAAAATGTAACATCAGGATTTCAAGTCACTAGTACAAAGGCCAAGCAATCAATCAGGATCAACTTTAAACATGCGTATAGTCATCCCACTGTCTGGGAAGGAGAGAAATAAGCTGACAACTTGGTACATTCACATCTATTACTCCTTTCGAGCCAACAGACTGTGGGAAGTGGTCAATATAAAGAAAATGTAGTCCTGTATTTGTTGTTACCTGGTGCTTTTAGAATAGAAATTGGCTCTGCTTTTAATCCCGTTTTCATTAAGCATTTCTCACTAAATGAAGAATATTCTGACATAATTGTAAGGTATTAGGACCTGAGTATCTGCATCTCCCCAAAATTCGTATGTGGAAACCCAAGCCTCCAATATGATGGCATTAGGAAATGGAGCCTTTGGGAAATAATTAGATGAGATGAGGTCATGAGGGTGGAACCCTCATGAATGAGATTAGTGCCCTTACAGGAGCCCTAAGAGAGCTTGCTTCTCCTTCTCTATGCTCTGCTACATGAAGTTATAAGAAGCTAGCTGTTTGCAGTCTGAGAAACGGCTCTCACCAGAACTTTGCCATTCTGACCTCCTGATCTCAGACTTCCAGCTTCCAGAACTGTTGGAAATAAATTTGTATTGTTTATAAGGTACCCAGTTTATGGTACTTTGTGAAAGCACCCCAAACTAAGACATAAGGTAACATTTGGCCCTTGGCATATCACTTTCCCCTTGGCATACAAAACAGATTTCTAGATCAACATAACTGTGAAACACAGAAGGAAAAGAGAAGAAAGAAAACAATGAGGAAAGCAGTAGTCAGTAATGCGGGATTTAAATTTAAACTACTATGGGCTACCTTAGGTGGTAGACCTTAGGTAACTTCTAAACCTCAGTTTACTCATCTATAAAATGGGGAAGTTAACAGTACCTGGAAGTCGAAAGATTAAATGAAATAATGCATGTGAGTTACTGAGCACACTGCCTGCCAATCATTCATTGAACATTCTTATCACTACTGATATTTTTGTCACTGGTATAGCGGTCTGGCCCAGAAATACCTTCTGAATGTTCTATTAGTCATATACTTGTCATGCATGGGGTATAACAGACAAATAGTTTGGTTGAAACTGTTAACATGCACGGACAATATTAACGATACATTCACTAACCTAGACTGATTTTGGAAAAGCTGTTAAATCGTGCAAATTGATAGAATTGGGAAGTTCCCAGGTTAAAAGCTCAATAATTGAAAACAAGATTGTGTATGTGCTGCTGAAGCGAGCACAAAAAACAGGATTGTAATAACAGGATGTAATAATTGTATCTAAGTCTATGCTCCAATTTCTTATACTTCTTTAGAATAAATTCCTGGGTCGCCTGGGTGGCTCAGTGGGTTGAGTGTCCGACTTCAGCTCAGGTCATGATCTCATGGCTACTGAGTTTGAGTCCCATCTTGGGATCTGTGTTGACAGCTCTCGGTGCCTGCTTTGGATTCTGCCCCTCACCGTTCATGCTCTCTCTCTCTCTCTTGCTCTCAAAAAGAAACATTAAAATTCTTTTAGAAGAATAAATTCCTAAAAATTGTGACATCATCTAAACCTAAGTGCAGAGTATACTGAATCTCTCTGCACTATTTTTGCAAATTTTTATAAGACTAAATTTATTTTTAATTTAAAAAGTTAAAATACACACACAATTTCTAAAAATGGAAAGATTGTACCAATTTTTACTGTTTGTGCCTATTTTACTGCATCTACACTAATATTTATTTATAAAAGCACTTTAATTTTCCAAAAGGTGAAAATGATATCTTTATTCTTTTAGGAATTATCTATTTACATCTTTGACAATTTTTCTACTAAAATATATTGTATACTCCTATAATTATTGCTTATCAAACTTATCAAACCCTATTACACTGAATGTCTAGCCAAAGTATTTCATTTAACTATTAGCCCTTTGAAAGCTTAACACTTTTACTCAAATAGCTTGTTAGTCAAGAAATTTCCTTGGTCTCTCAAAAAATTAAAAATAGAACTACCCTGTAACCCAGCAATTTCACTACTAGGTATTTTTCCAAAGGATACAAAAATGCTGATTCAAAGGAGCACATGCACCCCAATATTTACAGCAGCACTATCAACAATAGCCAAATTATAGGAAGAGCCCAAATGTCCATCAACTGATGAATGGATAAAGAAGATGTGATACACACACACACACACACACACACACACACACACACACACACACAGGAATATTACTTGGTGATCAAAAAGAATGAAATCGTGCCAGGTGCCAACAATGTGGATGGAACTAGAGGGTATTATGCTAAACAAAGTAAGTCAGTCAGAGAAAGACAAATATCACATCACTTTATTCATATGTGGAATTTGAGAAACTCAACAGATGAACATAGGGGAGAGGAAGGAAAAATAAGATAAAAAGAGAAAGGAAGGCAAACCATAAGAGATTCTTAAACACAGAGAGCATACTGAGGGTTGCTGGATGCATTTCGGGTGGGGGGATGGACTATATGGGTGATAGGCATTGGGGAGGGCATCTGTTGGGATGAGCACTGGGGTGTTGTATGTGGGTGATGGGTCACTGGATTCTACTGAAATCATAATTGTACTGTATGTTTCTTCCTTTCCCATTTGTATATCTTTTATTTCCTTTTCTTGCCTTAATGGCATTAGCTAGGAATTCCAGCACAGTGTTGAAAAGCAGTGGAAAGAGGGGACGTCCTTACCTTGTTCCTGATCTTATTTACAGAATGAGTTTCTCACTATTACAGTTATAGATTTTTTATAGATACTCTTTATCAAGTTGAGGACATTTCCCACTAATCTTAGTTTACTGAGAATTTTTAATCATGAATGATTAAATTTAATGACCAAAATAGCAGAATACAAAGTTAATATAAAAAAGCCAATTGCTTTCCAATGTACCAACAATGATTAAATTCAATTTGAAGTTAAAAGCACAATAGTATTTATATCAGCACACCCCCCCAAAAATAGAAAGAATTAAATACAAATCTAAAAAAACATGGGGGTGCCTGGGTGCCTCAGTCAGTTGAGCGTCCAACTTCAGCTCAGGTCATGACTTCATGGTTCACGAATTCAAGCCCCGCATCAGGCTCTGTGCTGACAACTCAGAGCCTAGAGCCTGCATCAGATACCGTGTCTCCCTCTCTCTCTGTCTCTCCCCCACTCAAAAGTCTCTCTCTCTCTCTCTCTCTCTCTGAAAAATAAACATTAAAAGAATTTTTTTAACTATGTACAAGATCTGTATGAGGAAACCTACAATATTCTGGTAAAGGTAAACAACTAAAAAAATTTGAGAGATATACCATGTTCCTGGATAGAAGGGTCAATATATGGTCAAGGTATCAATTCTTCCAAACTTGATCTATAGATTCACAATGCTATGCCAATCAAAACCAAAGCAAGTTTTTTTTTTTTTATTTTAAAGTTTATAGAGAGAGGTAAAAGATTAGAACAGCTAACACAACATTAAAGGAGAAGAACAAAGTTGGGAGACTGACACCAAGTGACTTAAAGACATACCATAAAGCTATAATCATCAATACAGTGTGGTATTAGCAAAAAAAAAAAAAAAAAAAAAAAAAAAAATTAACAAATACATCAATGAAACAGAACAGAGAGCCCAGAAATAGACCCACATAAATACTGTCAATTGATCTTTGACAAAAGAGAAAAGTCAACACAGTGGATTTAAAAAAAAAATTCTTTTCAACAAATAGTGCTGGAAGAATTGGCAAAATCCACAGTCAAAAATATAAATCTAAATACAGACCTTACAGCTTTCAAAAAATTACTCAAAATGGATCACAGACCTTAATGTAAAATGTAAAATGATAAAACTCATAGAAGGTAACATAGGAGAAAATACAAATGCTCTTGGGTTTGGTGATAAACTTTTTTAGATACATTAGAGTCACAATCCATGAAAGAACTGATGAGCTGGACTTCACTGAAATTAAAATTTTCTGCTGTGTCAAGACACTATCAATAAAATGAAAAGACAAGTAATAGACTTGGGTGAAAATACTGGCAAAAGATTTATTTGATAAAAGACTGTTATCCAAAATGTACAAAGAACTCTTAAAAATCAACAATAAGAAAACAAACAGCTGATTTAAAAAGTCCAAAGACCTAAGCAGACACCTCACCAAAAAGATATGCAAATAATAGATAAGTATATGAAAAAATGCTCCACACAATACGTCATCAAGGAAATGCAAATTAAAACGAGATAACACCACACACCTATTAAAATGGCAAAAACCTAGAACTAAATGCTGACAAAGATGTGAAATAATAGGAAATGTCTTCCATTGCTAGTAGGAATACAAAATGGTAAACACACTTTGGAAGACAACTTGTCAGTTTCTTATAAAACTAAAGATACCTTACCACAGGTTCCAGCAATTAGACTCCTTGGTGTTCATCCAAATGAGCTAAAAAGTTGTGTCCACACAAAAGCCTGTACATGCATGTTCACAGCAGCTTTATTTATAAATGCTGAAACTTAGGGGTGCCTGGGTGGCTCAGTCGGTTAAGGGTACCACTTTGGCTCACATCATCATCTCATGATTTGTGAGTTTGGGCCCTGCATCAAGCTCTGTGCTGAGCTCAGAACCTGGAGCCTGCTTCAGATTCTGTGTCTCCCTCTCTCTCTGCCCCTCTCCTGCTTGTGCTCTGTGTCTGTCTCTCAAAAAAAAAAATTTTTTTTTAAATGCTGAAACTTGGAAGCAATCAAGATATCCTTCAGCTGGTGAATGTATATATAAACTGTGATACATCCAGAAAATTCAGTATTAATCAGCACTAAAAAAAAAAAAAAATAAGAAACTATCGAGCCATTAGAAGACATGGAGAAAATTTAAATGCATACTACTAAGTGAAAGAAGCCAAGCTGAAAAGTCTATGTACTGTATAACTCCAACTATATGACATTTTGAAAAAGGCAAAACTACAGAGACAGTAAAAATATCTGTGGTTGCCACTGGTTAGGGAGAAGTAAGAAATAGAGCACAGAATTTTTAGGGCAGTGAAATAATTTTGTATGATACCTTAATGGTGGGTACATATAATTATAAATTTGTCCAAACCCACAGAACATACAACACCATGACTGAACCCTTGCTGACAAAGCTATGTCAGTGTAGGTTCATCACTGTCACAAATGTATCATGTTGGGGAAAGACATCTATCGTGGAGTCGGGCATGTGTGGGGATAAAACATATGCAGGAACCTCATACTTTCTACTCAAGTTTGCTGTGAACCTAAAACTAATCTAAAAAATCAACTATATTAACTGTTAAAAATAAATCGTGTTTTCTTCCATCCAAACAGTCTTACTCAAGGAAATAAATATCAACCAACCACATAAATGCAAATGAGCCTAAAAATGGTGAGGGACTGGATTTCAAAATTCATTTCCTCATATATCAGTGAACTGATTTCTTTCAATTTTTTTAAAAATGTTCTTGTGCCAGCAAAAAATCTGTCCTTTTATACAGAATGTCATTCACCAAATGAAAACCTTAATTTGCAAATCATCTGAAACTTAGATTCAGTGAGAAAATTCTAAAAATAGTAAAATACCTACCATTCTGGCAGAAATTCATCCAATTTCTAAAAGTAAATAAAGTACAACTGACCCTTGAACAACATGAGAAGGGGCACGGATTCCCCTTCACAGTCGAAAATCCACATATAAGTTTGCTTCTCCAAAACATAACTGCTAATAGCTTACTCTTGACTGGAAACCTTGCCAATAATATAAACAGGCAACAAACATATTTTTATGCTATATTATGTACTATTCTTACAATAAAGTAAGATAGAGAAAAAATGTATTATTAAGAGAATCATAAAGAAGAGAAATACATTTACAGTAATGTACTCTATTTAGCGAAAAACATCTATGTATAAGTGGAACCATTCTATTCAAACCAATGTTGATGTTCAAGGTTCAACTACAAAGGATCAGAATAACTTAGAAATTCACTTCTTTTATAAATATATCAACACAAAAACAATACAAAAACTCCTTATGGGGCACCTGGGTGGCTCAGCTGATTAAGCATCCGACTCTTGATTTCAGCTCAGGTTTGTGGGTTCAAGCCCCATGTTGGGCTTAGGATTCTCTCTCTCTCTCTCTGTGCCCCTCTCCCACTCATATTCACTCTCTCTCTCTCTTTCTCTCTCTCTCTCCCTCTTCCTCTCTCTCCCTCACTGTCTAAAATAAATAAAAACTTTTAAAAAATAAAATAAAAGTAAAGAACAGAAAAGAAATAAAAATGGAATGAAAGCTAGCATAACCAGAACACAGGAATGGGCACACTGTCATGAGATGATACGAAAGAGGTAGCAAGGTCCTGGTCAGGTGGGGCCCTCACAGTCCTTGATTAGCAGTTTGGGCTCAGTTTTAAACACAGTGAAAATCTATTGGAGTGTTAACCACGAAGGCAACATGTTTCAAATTACATTTTACATCACTCCAGCAGTTAAATGCTAGATGCAATTTGATGCAAATACAAATGCTAATCACAACATCCCAACAAGATAAAGCTTGGTAATAACAGAGTTGGTAAAAGACAAATTCTAGATACATTTGCTGTTCTTTCGGAGAACAGTCCTCAGCCATGTCCTTGGAAATTCCTTTACCATGGGAAAGTTAACTGAAAAAGAATGAACAAATTCTCTCTTTAATGGTATGATGAATTTCAGTGAAAAGAGAATGACCTGATTTAAATCTCAGCTGGGCCTTATCCTAGATATAGAAATTTACATAAGTTACTTAAACCTCTCAGCAATCTTTACTCACCTATAAAATGAAAATAGTAACATCTACATTTCACAGAAGAGTTACAGGTTTGGATGTTTACAATCTCTACACGTTTTGTTCATACACAGATGCTCTACAAATGTGAATAGTCAACCCCACCCCTTAGTAACAGCATTTTTTAAAAGGACTAAGTGGAGGAGATACTTAATACCAAGGAATGCATTTCTGATGGTGGAATTTCAAGCAGGGTAGCAGGAGATATTTTGAGGCAGGAAAGCATTCCCCTAAAACCAACTGTTTACCCCACCTACCAGGACATAAAGGAGCCTTTAGAGTATTATAAATATTTATGAAAAAGTTGATCCTCAGAAAAAATAAAGTATTATATACTGATGAATTCTCGTTAAAATACAAAGGTGGTTAATATACTCCAAATATAATGAAATGATTGATTTTAATTGGTCTAAAGCTTACAATCAAACACTAAAATAGTAAGTACTTTATTAAGTACTTTATAAAGCAGCGATGTCTTACACTAACAAACCTATACTCACAGAACAGAAAAATCCTGAAGGATTTTCATTGGAGTACATGTTAGAATAAATTCTTGAAGCAGCTAGGTTTAAATTTGCCATTTTAAAAGTAACACTTAAAAACTGAGAGGCACCTGGGTGGATCAGTCGGTTAAGCATCCAACTCTTGATTTCATTTCAAGTCATGATCTCACAGGTTTGTGAGTTCAAGTCCCGCACTGGGCTCCTTGCACTGACAGTGCAGAGACTGCTTGGGATTCTCTCTCTCTCCTCCCTCTCTGCCCCTCCCACACATACACTCTCTCTCAAAATAAATAAATAAACTTAAATAAGTAAGTAAGTAAATGCTGATGTTCACTTACTTGCTAAAGAATAAAACAATTGAATATAGAGTGGTACTGAGACATATTACCATTGACATTATACTCATAAGTGATTTATTCCACATAGTGGGGTTCAATTACTGTGAGTGCTTATCTCATTTTGGGCTTTTTAAAATTAGTGAATGTTCAACACTTAAGACAGTAAAGGTTTTTCTAGTATCTTCTGACATATAACAATTTTTTAGAATTTCTATTAATTTTTATTAAATTCAAAGTAAACACATTATGTTTTCTGAAAAGTAGGGGATAGACAGAGGAAAAATTAGTATGATTTTCAGAAAAGATAAAGTATTACCATTCAGATTCAATATTATGACACAAGAGTGTTTTTTCATCCACACAAGCTAATCTGTTTGTTCTACACAATACACTTTTTCAGTTTGTTTACTTAAAGAACAGAATAAAACGATAATGGAGGGAACATCTGAAAAACAATATGCCTATATTGGTTAAGACAACTTATTCTAATTTTTTTTTAATGTTTATTTAGTTTTGAGACAGAGAGAGAGAGAGAGAGAGAACGCGCGCGCGCGCGAGTGGGGGAGGGGCAGAGAGAGAGGGAGACACAGAACCATCTGTGTCAGCACAGAGCCTGATACGGGGCTCAGACCCATGAACCATGAGATCATCACCTGAGCTGAAGTCAGACACTTAACTGACTGAGCCACCTACGCACCCCAAGACAACTTATTCTAAATCGGGATTAGTATGAGAGGCAGGGAGTTGGGCAGGGCATTAAAGATCTATTTTCCAAGCATCTGAGAGAGTCACTTTATTTGCTTTTTAATGTTTATTTTATTTTTGAGGGAGAGCAAGTGAAGGAGGGGCAGAGAGAGGGAGAACGAGGATCCGAAGTCAGCACAGAGCTGACAAGCTGTGGGCTTGAACTCATGAACTGCGAGATCATGACCTGAGCTGAAGATAAATGCTCAACCGACTAAACCATCCAGGTGCCTCAAGAGAATATCACTTTAAAAATGCTTAATATTCTCCTCAGACACACCAATGTGGCTAAATGAGAGCTGTCTGACAGGTATCTGTTCCAGGACCATGTTATACTAGATTTTAACATTGTAACAAGCACTCGGACTATATAATGACTTATCATTGTAACCAGATGGCCTAGACTACTTCCCACAGAGGCTCTAAATTTGAGGCTTCCACTTAAAGAGCCTCTGAAGACTTCCTCCATCTGAAAGAAAACAGACATCCAGGTCCAGGAAGTAAAGAGAGCCCCAAACAAGCTGAATTAAAGAGAACCACACCAAGACACATAATTTAAATGTCAAAAATTAAAGATAAAGAGAGAATCTTAAGAGCAACAAGAGAAAAGCCAGTAGTAAGTATAGGGACCACCCATAAGACTATCAGCTGATTTTTCAGCAGCAAGTTTTCAGGCCAGAAGGAATACGCATGATATATTTAAACTGCTGAAAGGAGAAAACCTACAACCAAGAACAGTCTACCAGCAAATTTTTCATTCACAATTGAAGGAAATATAAAGAATTTCCCAGACAAGCAAAATTTTAAATTTTCACCACTAAACTGGCATTTTAAGAGAGTTAAAAGGATTTCTTTAAGCATAAAAGAAAGGGCCATACCTAAAGTAAGAAAATTATGAAAGAAAAATTTCACTGGTAAAAGCTAACATGTAGTAAAGGTGGTCGATCAACCACTCATAAAGCTGGTATGAAGATTAAAAGACAAATGTAGTAAAATCAACAATATCTACAATAACTAGTTAAGGGACACATTGAGTAAAAAGCTGTAAAATATGAATTCAAATACATAAAGACATGGGGATGGGGAGTAAAAATGTAGTATGTTCAGAATGTGTTCTAACCTAAGAGACCATAAACTTAAAACAGACTACTATATGCAAAGAGTGTTACATATGACTTCATACTGACTGCAAAAATCTATACTAGATACATAAAAAATAAATAGAAAGGAATCCAAACATAACATTAAATAAAGTCATCAAGTTATGAGGTAAGAGAACAAGAGAAGACATACAAAAACAATTAGAAAACAATGAACAAAATGGCAATGAGTACAAAACTACCCATAATTGCTTTAAATGTAAATGGACTAAATGCTCCAGTCAAAAGACAATAGGCAACTTAAATGGATAAAAATGTAAGACCCATCTATATGCTGCCTACAAGAGATTCACTTCAAACATAATGATACATACAGGCCGAAAGTAAAAAGATGAAAAATAATACTCTATGCAAATGTAGCAAAAAGAAAGCTGGAGTAGCAATACACCTATCAGACAAAATAGACTTTAAGACAAAGATTATGAGAAGAGACAAAGAAAAACATTACATAATGATAGACATCAATCCAACAAGATAATGTAACAATTGTAAATATCTCTATACTCAACACAGAAGCCCCTAAATATATAAGGCGAATATTAACAGACAAAAAGCAAAAAAACAGACAGTAATATAGCAATAGTAGGAGACTTTAACACCCCATTTACATCAGTGGATACAGTGTCCAGACAGAAAAATCAATAAGGAAACAGTGACCTGAAACAGTGTTTAAGACAAACCTGACATACATATATGTACAGAACATTACCAAAACAGCATAATACACATTCTTTTCAAGTGCACATGCAACATTTTCCTTGACATATCACATGTTAGGCCACAAGACAAGTCTTAATAAATTTTAAAAGACTGATATCATATCAAGCACCTTTTCCCACAACAACAGTATGAAACCAGAAATCAATTACAAGGCAAAAACTAGAAAAAACACAATCATTTGGAGCCTAAATAACCAACTGGTCAATAAAGAAATCAAAATAGAAATAAAAAAAGTATCTGGACAAAAATGAAAATGGAAACACAACAGTTCAAAATCTTAAGGGAATAGCAAAAGCAGTCCCAAGAGGGAAAGTTAGAACAATACAGGCCTCCCTCAAGAAAAAAGAAAAATCTCAAACAATCTAAACTTACACCCACAGAAATTGGAAAAAGAAGAAGAAACAAAACCAAAGTTAGTAGGAGACACAAAATAATAAAAATCAGAGCAGATAAATGAAGTAAACACTAAAAAACATCAGAAAAGATCAATGAAACTAAGAGTTGATAAACCTTTAGGCAGTGGTGCCTGGCTGGCTTAGTCAGTGGAGCTTGTGACTCTTGATCTTGGAGTTGTGAGTTTGAGCCCCACAATGGATGTAGAGATTACTTAAAAAATAAAATCTGTAAAAAAACAAACATATTTAGCCAGACTAATCAAGGAAAAAAAAGAAGGGAGTCAAGTAAATAAAATCAGAAATGAAGAGAACTTACAACTCACATCCCAGATATACAAAAAGTTATTAGACTATTACAATTACACATCAACATATTAGACAACCTACAAAAAACAGATAAATCCCTAAAAACATAAAATCTTCTAGGACTTGATCAAGAAGAAAAAGAACATCTGAACAGACCAATTACTAGTAATACAATTCAATCCATAATGAAAAACCTCCCAACAAACAAAAGTCTAGGGCCAGATGGCTTCACAGGTGAAACTGGAGAAAAAAAAAAAAAGTAAAGAAAACTGAATACCTAGCGTGCTTAATCTATTCCAAATAACTGAAGAGGAAAGTCTCCTTCCAAATTCATTCTATGAACTAGCATTACTCTGATATCAAAACCAGACAAAGACACTACAAAGAAAGAAAACTGCAGACCAATATCCCTAATGAATGGAACTATAAAAATCCTCAACAAAATATTAGAAGAATAAAGTCAACAGTACAAGGATCACACATCATGATCAAGTGGGATTTGACAGGGATGCAGAGATGGTTCAATATCCACAAATCAATCAAAATGATACACCACATTAACAAAATGAAGAATAAAAAAAACACATCATTTCAATAGATGCAGAAAAAGCATTTGATAAAATTCGACATCCACTCATGATAAAAACTCTCAACAAAGTGGTAATAGAGGAAGCATACCTCAACATAATAAAGGTCATATGTAACACAACTACAGATAAAATCATACTCAATGGCAAAAAGCTGAAGGCTTTGCCTCTAGGATCAGGAACATGTCAAGGATGAGGTCTCACCACTTTTATTCAACAAAGTACTGGAAGTCTTTGCTATAACAATCAGATATGAAACAGAAGTAAAAGGAATGTAAACTGGTAAGGAAGAAGTAAAAACTGTCACTATTTGCAGATAACATGACACTATATATAGAAAACCCTGAAGACTTCACAGAAAAACTCTATCAGAACTAATGAATGAGTTCAGTAAAGTTGCAGATACAAAATTAATATAATTAATATTAGATAATATAATTAATGAATTCGATAATTAATATAATTAATATAAGAAATCTGTTGCATTTCCATATACTAATAACAAACAGAAAGAGAAATTAAGAAAAAAATCTCACTAACAATTGCATTAAAAATAATAAAATACCTAGAAATAAATTTAACCAAGGAGGTGAAACTCCTATACTCTGAAAACTCATTAATTAATTAATTAATTAAAACTCATACATTAATATACTCATTAATGTAAGACATTAATGAAAGAAAGATGGCAAAAATAAATGTAAAGATGTACCATGCTCATGACTAGATTTAAAATTGTTTCACGGTCTATACTACTCAAAGCAATCTATAGATTCAATGTAATCCCTATCAAAACACCAACAGTACTTTTCATAAAACTAGAACCCTATCAAAACACCAACAGTACTTTTCATAGAACGAGAACAAAAAAATTCTAACATTTGTATGCAACCTCAGAAGATCCAGACAAAACAATCTTGAGGAAGAAGGACCAAGCTGGAGGTATCATGCTCCTAGATTTCAAACTACACCTTTAAGCTACAGTAATCAAAACAGTATAGTACTGGCACAAAAAGAGACACATAGATCAACAGAACAGAGTAGAGAGCCCAGAAATAAACTCATGCTTATATGGTCAATTAACCTATGACAAAGGAGGCAAAATATACAATGGTCTCTTCAATAAATGGTGTTTGGAAAATTGGAGAGCTACATGCAAAAGAATGAAACTGAACCACTTCCTTACACCATATATGAAAACAAACTCAAAATAGATTCAAGACCTGGGGTGCCTGGTGGCTCAGTAAGTTAAGTGTCTGACTTCAGCTCAGGTCACCATCTCACAGTTCATGAGTTCGAGCCCCGCCACAGGCTCTGTGCTGACCACTCAGAGCCTGGACCCTACTTCAGATTCTTGCCTCCCTCTCTCTCTGCCCCACCCCCACTCATGCTCTGTCTCTTTCTCTCTCTCAGATAAATGTTACAAAAAAAAATTTTAATGGATTCAAAACCTAAATGTAAGACCTGAAACCATAAAGCTTCCCAAAGAAAACACAGACAATAAACTCTTTGACATTGGTCTTAGCAATATTATTCTTTGGATTTGTCTCAAGCAAGGGCAACAAAAACAAATATAAAAAATTGAGACTGGGGCGCCTGGGTGGCTCGGTCGGTTAAGCGTCCAACTTCAGCTCAGGTCATGATCTCACAGACTGTGAGTTCGAGCCCCGCGTCGGGCTCTGGGCTGATGGCTCAGAGCCTGGAGCCTGCTTCCGATTCTGTGTCTCCCTCTCTGTCTGCCCCTCCTCCGTTCATGCTCTGTCTCTCTCTGTCTCAAAAATAAACGTAAAAAAAAAAAATTTTTTTTTTAAAAATTGAGACTACATCAAACTAAAAAGCTT
Source organism: Panthera onca (assembly GCF_046562875.1). NCBI lineage: Eukaryota > Metazoa > Chordata > Mammalia > Carnivora > Felidae > Panthera > Panthera onca. The sequence continues at coordinate 89,316,786 of NC_138348.1, read as the reverse complement.
TTTTTTTTTTTTTTTTGCCCAGAGAAGGAAACCAACAACAAAATGAAAAGGCAACCTCCTAAATGGGAGAAGATATTTACAAGTGATATATCAAATAAGATATACATATACAAAGAACTCAAATAACCGAACACACACACACACACAGAAAAACAATCTTATTTTAAAAATGGGCACAACACCTGAACAGACATTTTTCCAAAGAAAATGGAAGAAAATGACCATACGGATGATCATGAGACATATGAAAAAATGTTCAACATTGCTAATCACAGGAAAATGCAACTCAAAACCACAATGAGATGTTACTCCCACCTGTCAGAAGGGATAGTATCAAAAAGACAAGAAATAACAATTGTTGGCACAAGGATATAGAGAAAAGGAAACCCTTATGTACTGTTGGTGGGCATGTAAATTGGCGCAAACACTAAAAAAAAATAGTGTAGAGGTTCCTCAAAAATTTAAAAACAGAAATACCCTATGATGCAGCAATTCCTCTTCGGGCTATTTACCCCCCCAAAAAACACAAAACACTCATTCAAAGAGATAATATATGCACTACTGTGTTCACTGCAGCATCATTTACAATAGATGTGATAAGGAAACAACCTAAGTGTCAACTGAAAAGTGAATGAATAAAGAAGTTATGGAATATAGGTACATGGAATATTACTCAGCCATTAAAAAAAGAATGGGATCTTGTCATTTGTGACAACACAGACAGACGTTGAGGGGGTCATGCTAACTGAAATAAGTCAGACACAGGAAGACAAACACCTTATCATTTAATTTATATGTGGACTCTAAAAAACAAAACAAATGAACAAACAACAAAACAGAAACAAACTCATAAATACAAAGAACAAACTGGCTGCCAGAGGGGAGAAGGGTGGGGGATGCATGAAATAGGTGAAGGGGATTAAGAGATATAAAATTCCAGTTATAAAATAACTAAGAGGGATGTAAAGTACATCATAAAGAACAGAGTCAATAATATTGTAATAACTGTGTATGGTAACAGATGGTAAGTATACGTATCATGGTGAACATGTTGTACCACATGTAAATGTCAAATCACTATGTTGGTACACCTAAAACAATATAACATTGTATGTCAACTATACTTCAGTATATTAATTAATGAATGTTTACAGGGAGATTATAACCAACGGAGGAATGCTTTATAAATAATTACATAAAACTGTATATATATCTCTGTATCCAATCCTAAAATACAACTATGGAAAACAAAGCAAGAATATACAAAAGTGTAAGCAGAGACTATATCAGGGTAGTAGTGTTACGGCAATTTTATTCTTTTTTCTCCATTTCCCATATTTTCCAAAATTTCTAAAAGTATTTTTATCCTAAAAACCTATAACCCACACTTCTAAATGAGAAAAAAAAGACACATATATATGTCCTAAAATATGTACACACGAACTCTCTCCACTGAAGTCATACAAAGAAACTTGACTGTCACTCTCAGTGCATTTCTGTAATTCTTTACTACCATTTACAATATGCTTGCAGATTTCAGAGTAGCTAACCGAGTATAAATCAACAACAGTAAAACAAACAAACAAACAAAAACACTAGACTGAGGTTCAAATCCTGGTCTTTCTCTTTAATTTTATGACCCTGGGGAAGTTATTAACATTCCTGAGTCTTCATCATGTGTAAAATGAAACACAGACTACTTACCTCACACAGTTGTTGTAAGAATTAAATGTTGTACTGTATGTCGCAGTATCTGTGTACTTATATAAACACATAGGTAATCAAAATGCCTACTGAATTTGTATCAATTCAGTATGAAAGACATGGTTTACATTTCTGAATTCACAATTTAATAAGAAATAAAAACTTGAAAGGCAGAGATGAAAGGACAATTAAAGTTTCAAAGATAAGACCTAAGAGAATCAGTATTATTTAACCTCCAAAAAGCTGGAAAAAAAAATCCACAGTTTTTTCAGAATTTTCACAGAAAATTGGCCATTTTCTAGGATAAAAGAACAGGAGAAGAGTGGGTTCAGATGAAAGACAAATACTTGGGTTAAATAAAAAGAATTCCAAGTTTACTTTAATTAAAAATTAGAAATTAGCAAAAATATGCAATATGTGAAAAAGTGGTTTCTCGTACAGATTACATCAGCATGTAATGGTGATCATATCCTATCTGAAGACTAGGCAATCTCTTAAGTCTGTTCTAGATTGTAAATTCCACCGACATGCAGGAAAAACTGATCATCAGGAAACTGAAGTCCCTAGAAGTTAATGCTAAGATTTTACAGAACTTAGGAAAGCCACGTCAGTAATTTGGGCTTCAATTCCCTCACTGGCAAAAATGAGAGGGTTTGACTATGAGTCTCTATAATTTTAGTTATTAAAAAATATATATGATTCTAATTTAATACGATTTATGGCCAACACATATGGCAAGAATACAGAAAGTAAGCCAGGAGGGGAGGGGGTGTGCATCAATGATTACTTTCAGTGCTACAGAGAGGTACAATGGCATTATCATATTGCAGTAAATTACTACTTTGATGTAATGAATAGCGTACCAAGTAGTCTGAATTTTTTAAAGCAGCTTGACAAGATACTTGCAACCAGGAAATAGTCTAAGTAGCTAGGTAACTAATTCACTAAGCATAATCAAGTGACAATTATACATTCTGGCATATGGTTCCAAAATACCATGCTTACCTTTTCAAGTTCACTTAAAAATATGGTACCAGTATTTATAACATTTTGATTTGCTTATGAGAAAACTATTTGCATTGTCAGAACATATGAAAATTAATGGTGAGAAGGAAAGATGCTAAAAGATGTTAGGTCATAGAGGGATTAATAAATTCATTATTGACATGCCACTCATGTACTCTAGATAAAGAGGATATGATTTACACTAATGTGTGAGTAATGGTTCACCATAGAACATGTGAAACTTTCACTTAAAAATTAAGTCAAGAAATAGAAGCATTTTTGAAACATGACACAAAACAGTGATTCAGAGCTGCCTACTTCTTCAAAGGAACTAAGATGACACACAATAAAACATATTTAAACAATATGAAACTTTGGCCATCTTATTTCTATACAAGCTAAAGTCAATTCCCAATCTCATATTCTTACATCTATAAATAAAGCACTAAATTCTGAAAGGTTCTCCTTAAAGTCACGAAGACTAAGAAGTCAGGGATTTCTCATGAGATAAGCATTAGATTTTTCAAGATCATATAATTTTTAACTTCAGGTGAAGGAATAACACTTTTTGAGGGGAAAAAAACATAAATGCCCTTATCTAACTCTTTCCCAAAGAAAACTAAAAACTTTGCACAAAAGAAAGCCTCCCTCAAAAACACTTACTTTACAATTATGAACTTAAAACTAGACATAAGGCTTAATGAATGTAAAGTAAATTAACAGGAACTAAACTACTTAGTTGACAGAGGAAATAATGCTACAATGACCCTTTTTAAATCTCATTAAGAGAAGTCACAGTAATTACACTCACAACAGTTTTATTTTTTAAATTAAAAAAAATTGGAATGTTCATTTATTTTGAGAGACACACACACACAACGTGAGAATGGGGGAGGCGCAGAGAGAGAAGGAGACACAGAATCCAAAGCAGGCTTCAGGCTCTGAGCTGTCAGCACAGAGCCTGATGTGGGACTCAAACTCATGAACCATGAGATCATGATCCGAGCAGAGTCAGACACTTGACTGAGTCACCCAGGCACCCCCCTCACAAAAGTTTCAATACTAAGAGTCAAGAAACAGTGCCCTTCTAAAACACACCCCCCCCTATATACACCACATACACTACAGACACTATAGTGAAACGTACTGTCTTGGTTAGAAAAGTGAGCATCTCAGGCAGAACTTCATCTGCTCTTTTACTGTGATAGGGGACCAGTAGCTGATTCATTTAATCTAATTGTCAATAAACGATGTATTTCCTTTACTCTTACAAGAAGAGCTTTCAATTATGTCTGTAAATTAAGTATCTGTAAGACTGATTCTATTAATTGTTTCAACCCTGAGTACATGCAGAACTGCCAATATGACGGGGACAAAGAATAAAACAAAACATCTGTGTTGCCATCGTCACTGGTATTCATCCACAAACGTCTAAAACCTTAAAAACTTTCTAAAGATGCAGATAGAAGATATGCAAGTTACAATACTAAACTGTGCACTCCATGTAATATTGTACGAACACATTTATCTCTTTTTTAAAGGATACCATTTATTTTCTTAACAATAGTCATGCAGTGTCCAATTCCACTTCAGTATCACACAGGTATCTTTCTGCGAATTCTATTAGCCATTGAAGAAATGCACTAAAAGGAGCCTCCACATCCACAAAATTACCTGACAAGCAATGTGCACGAGGTAGACCAGCTCTTTAGATTCACAGCCATTTTTCGTTACTTCATTCTGTTCTTCTGAAAGCGAAAGCTATGTCAAAAAAAAAAAAAAAAAAAAAAAAGGGCAGAAGAGAGGGAGAGTTGTGATTAATGACGAATAAACGAGGCATTCAGTAATACTTGAACCCTTACGTTAACTTGCTCTAAGATAGGCCTTTTAATGGAAATCTACTGCTTACGGAAGACAAAATGAAGAATTCAGGATTTTTCAAAAACTACGTTTCTAAGAATTGTCTTTGTAACTTAAATCTAAACTAGCACAACTGCATAACAGAAAGAAATAAAATACATTCATTCATGAGTAGGTCTTCACCTCCTTATTTAGCACATATGTGAAAGGAAGGCAGTAAGGCAGGCACTGAGAGACAGCATGCCCAAGGGGTTAGAGAGGGCTCAGGCTTTATTACACAGACTGGAAACTGACTTCCCAGAGAATAGTCCGGGCCTGCAGACACATGTCACTTCAGAATTATGTATGTCTGTACACTGGATTTTACTTGTTTTTAAACCAGCAGCTCAAATTTAGAAATGGGGTCGTTTCATAGGAAAAATACACATTTTGACTTCTTTGAAAAATCAGAAAATCTGAAATATCGGACCCATATTCTCATATGAGCAACAACCGGCTGGAACGGAAAAGTGACCAAACCCTTTAAAGGAGGCATGTATTCTCCAGAAGACTTTGCCACAGAATTAATTGCTCTTCATTTTTTCCCCAGTATTTAGGCTGAATGTTCATTGTCATTCATCATGCCACTTGCTCTGTGACTTTTTTCCACATACAATTCTCTTCTCACATTTATATTACGTTTACAAACTCTGCTCCAGAGACACACAGCCCTGAGTTCAAAAGTGTCACTAGCGGGGCGCCTGGGTGGCTCGGTCGGTTGAACATCCGACTTCGGCTCAGGTCATGATCTCGCGGTCTGTGAGTTCGAGCCCCGCGTCGGGCTCTGTGCTGACAGCTCAGAGCCTGGAGCCTGTTTCGGATTCGTTGTCTCCCCCTCTCTCTCTGACCTTCCCCCGTTCATGCTCTGTCTCTCTCTGTCTCAAAAATGAATAAATGTTAAAAAAAAAATTAAAAAAAAAAAAAAGTGTCACTAGCTAGCTGTACAATATTGAGCAACCCATATAATCTCACATCAGGAAAATGGGAATGAAATAATAATGCTTATTCTCAAGTTTGTGAGGATCAAATGAGATAATGCACAGAAAGTGTTCACCAAGACGCCTGGTAGTCAGTAAGTACTTAATGTTACCTATCATTATAGCTAATATTATAAAAATAAAATATGAAGACATAGTCTCTATTTTTGAAAGCAGGATCACTGAGGTATTAAAAAAAACATTCTGGTCTGAAGTAGAAGTTCGCAGGATAATGATTATTCTCACACCAGTCAAAATAAGGCAGATTCACTACAAAATCATACTTTAAAAAAAGGATTAAGGGTGAGAAAAAACCTAAATGAACTAAGTTGTAGAAAGTGACAAGACATTCATGAGACAGAAGAGACTCATGGACGTGCTCAGACTCATGGACGTGCTCAGACTCATAGACATGCTCAGAAGCCTGGTAAAGATGCAGGAGGATAAAGAACGTGCATTAGACAGGGTTAAGCAGAAACCAGCCAAACCATGAAGACCGCATATGGACTAGAGTTGATGAACTAAAATTCCAACGAAAATCTTGTAACAGAGAGACAATACCCACCACCCTCCCCAGGTATATAGACAGGGTCAATGCACCAACAGCTCGGGCAAGAGCAGGAGAACAGAGACAGATAAACCAGGAGAACGGAGAGAGATGAACCTGTGCAGTGTGTGAAGTCTCCCCGAGCACACGGCAGCTAACCAGTGTAGACAGGGACAGGGCAAGAAAGCACAGAGGGCCCTCTGAGGCACTCAAGACTGAGACAGAGAATGAGCGCATGCTCTCCCTTAGGTCAGAAAACTGGTGGCTTAGCAGTAAAGCATAAATAGATCGTCAGATATCTCATCAATTTTCACTTTCCCCGCAATGGGAAAAAAACACACAAGATTTCTAAACATCCAAACCATAAGGGAGAATATAAAACTTTAAAATGACAGCAACTACAGGGGCGCCTGGGTGGCTCAGTCGGTTAAACGTCTGACTCTTAATTTCAGCTCAGGTCATGATATCACGATTCCTGGGATCGAGCCCCATGTTGGGCTCCACACTGACAGGACAGAGCCTGCTTGGGATTGTCTTTCTCCCTCTCTCTCTGCCCCTCGTCCACTCATGTTCACTCTCTCTCTCTGGAAATAAACTTAAAAAAAAAATTAAAAATAAAAATAAATTAAAATGTCAGTAACTATAAAATAAGTAAAGACTAGAAATAAAATCAATCTTCCTAAACAGAACTGGGGGGAGGAGACGGTCAGGAAGAAGAGAAGAAACTTCCCCCAAAAGGCAAAAAGATGGATGTGGAGGAACGAACAGCAAAGACAGATGGTCCAATGATGTCAGTAAAATGGCAAAGTAGGCAACTGCAAATCCCAGTCCCTTCACAGAAACATGAACAAACAAGCAAAAACTCTCCCAACCAACTTTCGCAGTATGCTAGAATACAGTAAAGGTTTACAATCACCATGAGAACGCTGAATCAAGAAAAAGCCAACTTAAAAACTCTGTGGCATTTTCACCCACCCTCGCTCCACTCCTCCCCATCTTGGCAGCACTCCTGTGGATAGCAGTCCTGGCCCCAAGTACGGGACCCCCTTTCCCTGGGTCCGGAAGGAGGAGAGACATCATTGACAAACGACTGCATGTCCCTTCTAATCTGTCTGGCAGCTACATGAAGAACCGACACACAGCACACATCTCTTTTTCACCTAACTTGGAACTCATTCAGGGATTTAAAAAAGCAGCGTTGCTAAGATATTGTAAAATAAACTAAAAGTCTTCAGTCATATGAAGCAAAAGATTATAGTCAGCTTAAAGCCCAGGAGAAAGAGCTGAGGAGAGAGGCTCCTTGGGAAACGAGAGCACTCTAGAAACCCATGAACATGTTCAGGCTGGGACACATGCACGAAAGACAGGAGAAGACCTAAGCTTTCACCTCTACTCTCCAGGCTGTCAGAGCTGTAAAAAGCCCGGTTCATTGCTGAATGAGTGCCCCAACACAAAGGAAGTATGCAAAGACTGGAGGAAGTGGCTTTTTCTTTATTTTATTTTTTATTTTTAGTTCTTGGCATTCAGGGAATTCCCTGACAAAATACTACCTGAACACAAGTAAAAGAAGAAAGACTTCAGTGAGCACATATGACATGGAACACGATCTTTTCAAAAATAGTCTGTTAAAGTCACTAAAAACATAGACTGCAGCCCTCAGTATCAAAAACAGCAAACCTGTGCTGAGGGATAGAATCCAGTTCCCAGGGTTACCACATTATAATATCCAATGTCCAGTATACAACAACAAAATCACAAGATATACAAAGAAACCAGAAGGCATGAGTCATTGACATGAAAAAAAATAAATAAATAAACCAATAGAAGCTATCCCTGAGAAGTCCAGATATAGGACTTAACACATATTAAATGTACCACACGAAACGCACTCAAAGAAGTCAAAGAAACCACAAAGAACTAAAGGAAACATGAAAAACAATTTATAAGTAAATGAAAATATCAAGAAGAAACAGAAAGTAAAAAAGGGAACAAAAAACGAATCTGGGGAATGACTAAAAATTCTAACTAAAGGGATCTAAATACTAACTAAAACTAAAAAATGCACTAAAGGGATCAACAGCAGATTTGGGCAAGAAAAATCAGCTTACTGAAAGACAGAATAAGTCAAAACACAGGTTTCCCTCACTATCCAAAAAGTAGAGCATTCCTTTAACCTTTACATTTTTTTTTTAATGTTTATTTACTTTTGAGAGAGACACAGAGCACGAGCAGGGGAGGGGCAGAGAGAGAGGGAGACACAGAATCCGAAACAGGCTCCAGGCTCTGAGTTGTCAGCACAGCTGAGACACAGGGCTCGAACTCACAAACCGTGAAATCATGACCTGAGCCAAAGTCCTACGCTTAACCAACTGATCCATACCCGGGCACCCCCCACCTTTTTTTTTAATCTTTTAATGTTTATTTATTTTTGAGAGAGAGCCTTTGAAACCTTTTAAAAGGCAAAATGGTATAAAGCAAAGAGTATCCCCTGCCTTTCAAAAGTCTACATTACACCACCTTACTTTTACGAAAGACCTCTGTTAGTTGGTACCTGGTTTTGCTAACTGAAAGAAATCCAAAAAGGGTTTTCACTTTTATGAAAAAAAGCCGTTACTCTACTAATGTAGGTCTTCATCAAAGCAAAGTGGTAAAATGAAAAGTTTCAGAAAGCAGCATAAACCTATATACAGTCCAAAGAACAGAAAGAAAAAGTTTTTAAAAAGTGAAATGTAGGGCACCTGGTGGACTCAGTCAGTTAAGTATCTGACTTTGGCTCAGGTCATAATCTTGCCATTCTTGAGTTTGAGCCCCGCACCAAGCTCGCTGCTGTCAGGCACAGAGCCCACTTTGGATCCTCTGTCCCTCTCTCTCTACCCCTCCCCTGTAATAAATGAACATTTTTTTTAAAAAGGTGAAATGTTACTCAGGAACCAGTAGGACACCTTCGAGAAGACCAACACATGCATTATGAAAATCCCAGAAGGCAAAAGAGAAAAACATAAAGAGATTATAGAAGTCATATCAGGAAAAAGGAAGAATATGGGGCTCCTGGGCAGCTCAGTCAGTTAAGCATTCAAGTTCAGCTCAGGTCATAATCTTATGGTTGGGGAGTTCAAGTCCCCATCGGGCTCTCTGCTGTCAGCACAAAGCCCACTTCAGATGCTCTGCCGCCTTCTCTCTCTGCCCCTCCCCAACTCGTGCTCAGGCTCGCTCTCTTTCTCTCTCTCAAAAATAAATATAAAAAAACAATCTAAGGGGCACCTGGGTGGTTCAGTCGCTTAAGCATCTGACTCTTGGTTTTGGATGAGGTCATGATCTCGCAGTTTGTGAGTTCAAGCCCCGCATCAAGCTTAACAGTGACAGTGTGGAGCCTGCTTGGGATTCTCTCTCTCTCCTCTCTTTCTGCCCCTCTCCCACTCATGTGCTATGTCTCTCTCTCTCCCAAAATAAAGAAATAAACATTAAAATATAAATAAAGAAGATGGAAGAACAGGATGAGGCACCTGGGTGGCTTGGTCGGTTGACTGTCTGAGTCTTGATTTCGGCTTAGGTCATGACCTCACAGTCGTGAGATCTAACCCTGCATCAGGCTCCACACTGGGAAAGGAGCCTGCTTAAGATTCTCTCTCTCCTTCTCCTTCTGCCCCTCCCGTACCTGCTTGCCAAGTGCATATTCTGTCTCAACAACAACAAAAAAAATTAAAAAGGAAGATGGAAGGAAGAACAGGAGAGCGCAGACTCTAGACCCCCACACAAAAACAGGCATTAGCAACTATCAACACACAAGAATACCTTTCTGAAAATCCCAGAACTTGGGAGGTGAGGTCAACACAAAACTTAGACCACAAAAATTAAGAAAGTCACATCAGAAGGTAAAGAGGAGTGGTTTCACGATGACTATCACCCCTTTCCCAGGCCAGCATAGCACCACACTGAAACGATTCCCTAGGACTGTGATCATCCTTTGGGAGAAAAGAGCCCATTAGAGATATCCAACTTCCCCAATGCTCAGACGTGATCTTCAGGAGGCCCATTCCTGTCTTTCCTCACAGGGAACACTGAAGGAATTGGCAGAGGGAGACCACCTAGGGTCACTTAGTAACAAAAAAGGGGGGTGCGACACAGAGCAACCAGCCAATGGATACTGGTACCATGACACCGTGGCACCATGCCCCTGCTGGCAACCTTGCCTGATAAGAAAGCCCCACCAGGAGCTCTGCCCATCTATAGAGCCAAAATGCAGGTCAGCCCAGGGGCAACAGTTATCAGTTTTGCCTGGTTAGGGTCTCACCCATACAATTTGTTTTTTAATTCCAATAAACATAAATTGTTATTTTAGTTTCAGGTATACAATACAGTGGTTTGATAACTCCATGTATTATTCAGGACTCATAAATTCCCTTCTCTTAATCCCCTTCGCCTACTTCACCCACTCACCCCGACCTCACTTCTGGTAACCATCAGTTTCTTCTCTTAAACTAAAAGCTCATTTTTTTTGCTTTGTCTCTTTTTTTCTTTTTCCTCCTCATTTGTTTTTTGTTTCTTAAGTTCCACATATGAGTGAAATCACATGGTATTTGTTCTTCTATGACTGGCTTATTTCGGGTAGCCTTATATTCTCTAGCATTATACAATAATCCATGATATTGCAAATGGCAAGATTCCATCCTTTTGATGGTTGAATAATATTCTATTGTATATATATACCACTTCTTTTTTATCCATTCATCTATTAATGGATACACGCTGCTTCCATAATTTGGCTATTGTAAATAATGCTGCGATATCGCTTCTCAGCCTTTGGCTAAGATCAAGGGTAAATAATACTGCAATAAATACAGGGGCGCATGTATCACTTCAAATTAGTGTCTTTGTGTTCTTTGGATAAATACCCAGTGCTGTGATTACTGGATCCTAGGGTAGTCCTATTTTTAATTTATTGAGGAACCTCCACACAGTGTTCTACAACAGCCGTACCAGTTTGTATTCCCACCAACAGTACACAAAGGTTCCTCTTCCTCCACATCTTTACTAACACTTGTCTCTTCAGTTTTTGATTTTAGCCATTCTGACAGATGTGTGATTATCTTACTGTGGTTTTTGATTTGCATTTCTTGCTGATGAGCAGTGTTGAGCATCTTTCCATGTGTCTGTTGACCCTCTGGATGTCTTCTTTGGAGAAATCTTTGTTCATGTCTTCTGCCCATTTTTAACTGGATTAACTGGTGTGGTTTTGTTTGGTTGGTTGGTTGGTTGGTTTTGTTTTTGGTGTTCAGTTCTATAAGTTCTCATATATTTTGGATACTAACACTTGACTGGATATGTAATTTGCAAATACCTTCTCCCATTCAGTAGGTTGTCTTTTAGTTTTGTTGGTTGTTTCCTTTGCTGTGCAAAAAGCTTATTTTGATATAGTTCCAATAGCTTCTTTTTTATTTTGTTTCCCTTGCCTCCAGAAACATATCAAAAAAGATGTTGTTATAGCTGATGTCAGAGAAATTACTACCTGTGCTCTCTTCAGGGATTTTTATGGTTTCTCACATTTAGGTCCTGAATTCATTCTGAGTTTGTTTTTCTGTATAGTGAAAGAACATGTTCCAGTTTCATTCTTTTCCATGTAGCTGTCCAGTTTTCCCAACATCATTTGTTGAAGAGACTTTTTTTTTCCCATTGCCTAGTTAGCCTTCTTCATCAAAGATTAATTGACCATATAATTGTGGGCTTATTTCTGAGCTTTCTACTCTGCTCCATTGATCTATGTGTCTCTTTTTGTACCAGTACCATACTTTTTTGATTACTACAGCTTGAAGTCTGGAATTGTGATTCTCCAGTTTTGTTTTTCTTTTACAAGACTGCTTTGGCTATTCGGAGTCTTTTGTGGTTCCAAATTTTTTAATTGTTCTAGTTCTGTGAAAAATGCTGTTGGCATTTTGATAGGGACTGAATTAAAATGTTTTGTGTAGACTGTTGGGGATAGTATAGACATTTTAACCATATTTTTTCTTCCAATATATGAGCATGGAATGTCTTTCCATTTCTTTGTTTTGTCATCAATTTCCTTCATCTACGTTTTATAGTTTTCAGAGTACAGGTCTTTCACCTCCTTGGTAAAGCTTACTCCTAGGTAGTTTAATATTTTTGGTGCAAGTATAAATGGGATTGTTTTCTTAATTTCTCTTTCTGTTGCTTCATTATTAGTATATAGAAATCCAACAGATTGCTCTACATTGATTTTGTATCCTGCAACTTAACTGGACTCATTTATCAGTTCTACTAATTTTTTGGAGTCTTTCAGGTTTTCTATATATAGTATCATGTCATCTGCAAAAAGTGAAAGTTTTACTTCTTCCTTAACAAAACGGATGCCTTTTATTTTGTTGTTGTTGTTGTTGTTGTTGTTGTCTCATTGCTGTGGCTAGGACTTCCAGTACCATGTTGAATAAAAGGGGTGAAAATGGACATCCCTGTCTTGTTCCTTAAAGGAAAAGTTCTGTTTTTCCCCATTGAAGATGTGTGGGTTTTTCATATATGGCCTTCATTATTAGACATATGTTCCCTCTAAACCTACTTTGTTGAGGGCTTTTATCATGAATGGATATTGTACTCTGTCAGATGCTTTTTCTGTACCAATGGAAATGATCATAAGGTTTTTACCTTTTATCTTATTGATGTGATGTATCAAGCTGATTGATTTGCAAATACTGAACCCAGGAATTGATTTGCATCCCAGGAATAAATCGCACTTGATTGTGGTGAATGATTTTTTTTAATGTATTGTTGGGTTCAGTTTGCTAATATTTTGGTGAGAATTTTTGTATCTATATTCATCAGAGCTATTGGCCTGTAGTTCCCTTTTTTGTGATGCTTTTATCTGGTTTTGGTATCAGGGTAATGCTGGCTTCATAGGAATTTGGAAGATTTCCTTCCTCTTTCATTTTTTGGAAAAGCTTGAGAAAAATAGGTATTCACTCTTCTTTGAATGTTTGATAGAATTATGTGAAGCAGTCTGGTCCTGGACTTTGTTCATTGGTAGTTGTATGATTATGGATTCAATTTCATTGCTGGTATTCTGTTCAAATTTTCTATTTCTTCCTCCTTCAGTTTGGTAGGTTATATGTTTCTAGGAATTTACCCATTTCTAGGTTGTCCTATTTGTTGGCTTATACTTTTTCATAATATTCTAACTGTTTGATTTCTGTAGCGTCAGTTGTTATCTTTCATTTGTGATTTTATTTGAGTCCTCTCTATTTTTGATGAGTCTGGCTAGATTGATTTTATTGATCTTTTCAAAGAATCAACTCCTGTTTTCATTGCTCTATTGTTTTTTGTTTTTTAGTTTCTATATCATTTATTTCTGCTCTAATCTTTATTATTTCCTTCCTTCTGCTGGTTTGGGGTTTTGTTTCTTCTATTCCTAGTTTGAGAAGGTGTAAGGTTAGGTTTTTTATTTGAGACTTTTCTTGCTTCTTGAGGTAGACCTGTATGTATTGCTATAAACTTCCCTCTTAGAACAGCTTTTCCTGCATCCCAAAGGAATTTTGGACCTTTGCATTTTCATTTTCATTTCTCTATATGTAATTTTTTATTTCCTCTTTGATTTCTTGGTTGACCTATTTATTGTTTAGTAGTACATTATTTAAACCCTATGTTTCCGTGCTCTTTCCATATTTTTTCTTGTGGTTGATTTCTAGTTTCATAGCATTATAGTCAAAAAACATCCATGTATGACTTTGATCTTTTTGAATTTGTTGAGACTTGTTTTGTAGTTTAATATGTGATCTATTCTGGAGACTGTTCTGTGTACACTTGAAAAGAATGTATATTTTGTTGTTTTAGGATGGAATGTTCTGAACATATCTGTTAAGTCCATCTGGTACAGTGTGTCATTAAAAAACACTGTTTCCTTATTGATTTTTTTTTATTTGGATCATCTGTCCATTGTTGTAAATGTAGTGATAAAGACCCCCACTATTACTGTATTACTATCAACTACTTCCTTTATGTTGGTTACTAACTGTTTTATGATTTGTGTGCTTCCAAAGTGGGTGCAGAAATATTTATAATTGTTATATCTTCTTTCTGGATGGTTCCCTTTAATTATTATTTGGTGTCCTTCTTTGTCTGTTACAGTCTTTGTTTTAAAGTCTATTTTGTCCAATAAAAGTATTGCTATCCTGGCTTTCTGTTCTTTTCACTTTCACATCATTTGCATAATAAATGTTTCTCCATCCCTTCACTTTCAATTTGCATGTATCTTTAGGTCTAAAATGAGTCTCTTGGAGGCAGCATATAAATAGGTCTTGTTTTTTTTCTTTTATCCATTCCATCACCCTGTGTCTTTTGATTGAAGCATTTTGTTCATTTACTTATAAAGTAATTACTGATAGGTGTGTATTTATTGCTATTTGTTACTTGTTTTGTGGTTTTTGTAGTTCTTCTCTGATCTTTTCTTCTATTGCTCTCTTCTCTCATAGTTTGCTGGTTTTCTTTTGTGATATACTTGGATTCCTTTCTCTTTGTTTTTTGCATATCTATTACTGGTTTTGGTTTGTGGTTTCTATGAGGTTTGTATATAACACCTTCTGCATACAGCAGTCTATATTAAGTTGATGGTCACTTCAGTTTGAACTTATTCTTTACTTCTCTTCCACTCCCCAACCTTCATGTTTTTGGTATATGGTGGTATACTTTACATCCTTTTATTTTGTGAATCGTTTGACTGATTTTTACGTATATATTTCTTTTTACTGCTTTTGTGCTTCCCACTTTTCTTACTCTTACTTATGGTCTTTCCTTTCCACTCAAAGAGTCCCCTTTCAATGCTTCTTATAGGGTTGGGTTAATGGTCATAAATTCCTCTAACTTTTGCTTGCCTGGCAAACTTATCTTCTCCTTCTATTCTGAATAGACAGCCCTGCAGGATACAGTATTCTTGGCTGCAGGCTTTTTGCTTCCAGCACTTTGAATATATCATGCCACTCCCTTTCTAGCCTGCAAAGTTGCTGCTAAAAAATCCACTGATAGCCTTATGGAGTTTCCCTTGTATGTATTGATCTTCTTTTCTCTTGCTGCTTTTAAAATTCTCTCTACATCACTCCTTTTTGCCATTTTAATTATTATGTGTTTTGGTGTGGACTTCCTTGGGTTAATTCTGTTGGGGGATCTCTGTGCCTCCTGGATCTGGATTTCTGTTTCCTTCCCCAGATTCAAGAAGTTTTCAGCTATTACATTATCAAATAAATTTTCTGCCCACTTTTCTCTCTTCTTCTAGGATTCCTATAATATAAATGTTATTTTGTTTGTTGGAGTCATGGAGTTCCCTGAGTGTATTCTCATTTTGCATAATTTTACTTTCTCTCACCTGTTCAGCTTGATTACTTTCCATTACTCTGTCCCCCGGTCACTGATTCATTTTTCTCCTTCCTCTAGTCTGCCATTTATTCCATCTGGTGTATTTTTAATTTCATTTATTGTGTTTTTCATCTCTGTTTTTTTTTTTTTATGTCTTTGTTAAGAGTCTCACTGATGTCCTCCACTCTTTTCTCAAGTCCAGTAAATACCTTTATGACTGTTATTTTAAATTCTCTATCAGGCACATTACTTATCTCCATTTCACTTATATCCTCTGCTGTAGTTTTGTCCTATTGTTTCATTTGGGACACCTCTGTCTCATTTTGTCTAACTCTCTGTGTCTGTTTCTGTGTGTCAGAAAAGTCAGCTACAGGGTGCCTAGATGGCTCAGTCAGTCGAAGTCCGACTTCAGCTCAGGTCATGATCTCGCAGTTGACGAGTTCAAGCCTCACATCAGGCTGTGTGCTGACAGCTCAGAGCCTGGAGCCTGCTTCAGATTCTGTGTGTCTCTCTCTCTGCCCCTCCCTGTCTCATGCTCTCTCTCTCAAAAATAAAATAAACATTAAAAAAAATTAAAAAAAAAATTAAAAAAGTCAGCTACATCTCCTGCTCCTGAAAGTGATGGCCTCATGAAGAAGAGATCCCCTAGTGCCCTGCAGTGCAGTGCTCCATGTTTACTGGAAAGGTGTCTCCTATTTGTGTTGCGTGCACCCTGCTGTTGTGGCTGAGCCCCTTTTTCCTTCAGTCCAGTCATCAGCTGTGGCTCTCTTTGCCTGTTGTGGGCAGTGTTTATCCCAGCAGTGGGATTGAATCAAGCATGACTGGAAAGGGCAGATTCACCAAAGGGCAGGGGGGTGTAGGTAGCAAGTGTTTGCTGTTTCTCAAAGGTGGCCAGTGTATTTACCTTGGGGGAGGAGGAGTGAAATGGCACCTACCAGATCCTTTGTTCCTGGAGGAGTCTCCCAGCCATTTCTGTCTATGGCACAAACTGAGATTAGTAAATAACTCTCCCATATGGCCCAGGTGTTTTGCAAACTACTGTTTCTATGCTGTATCTCTCCTGGCTTTTTGTTGTGCTTGTCTCTTAAGGGCAGGGACTCAATTCCTATTGCCCTGCAGCTCTCCCAGAGCTTTAAGTCCTGCTATCTGTAAGAACTCACAAAATTCAGCCCCTCTAGTTTTCAAAGCCAAATGTTATGAGGATTTGGCTTCCCCACGCAGGCTCCTCACTGTGAGAGTCTGTTTCTGTCCCTTCTCTGCATCCACAGATCCCATTCTCCCACAGATGGCCTGCAGGTCTGTTTAGCTCCCCACCCTTCTTACCCTCTTCAGTGTGGCCCCTTCTCTACCTTAAGTTGTGATGTTTATTCTGCCAGTCTTCAAGTTGTTTTCTGGATTGTTTACACTGATGTGAGTGTTATCAAGTGGGATCTGGGGCACAAGGTGGGCTTAGAATCCTCCTACTGTACCATCTTCTCAGCTTCTATCTGTGATTATTTTACATGCAAATGGATTAAATTTCCCAGTAGACTAACAGATAGTAGGTAAATGGATACAAAGTGAGATTCAACTACAATGTGCCTAAAAGAGATTCATTTTAGCTTTAAGGACTAAAATTGAAGAGATTTATAAACTAAAAGTGAAGGATTAGGGAAAAAATACTTCTTGCAAATGGAAACCAAAAGACAAGAGGGGTGACTACACTTATGTCACACCAAGTAAACCAACCTTTAGTCAAAAAGTGTCACAAAAGAGGCGCCTGGGTGGCTCAGTCGGTGAAGTGTCCAACTCTGGATTTCAGCTTAGGTCATAATCTCACCGTTTGTGAGATCAAACTCCATGTGGGCTAACAGCACAGAGCTTATGTAGGATTTTCTCTTTCCTCTCTGCCCCTCCCCACTCACACACTCTCTCATGCTCTCTCTCAAAACAAACTTTAAAATAAGTGTTACACACAAAGGTCATTAAATAAAGACAAAGGGGTCAATTCATGAAGTAGATATAACAAGTGAAAATATTTATGTACTCAACACTAGAGCTCTTAAATATATTAAGCAAATATTTATAGAAAAAAAAAGGAAGAGTAAAAAGCAATACAACAATAGTGAGGGATGTTAATATCTGACACTTAACATGGACAGATCATCCAGACAGAAAATCAGTACGGAGACGTTAGTTAGACTTAAACTATATTTTAAAAGAAAAAAGACCTAACAGACATATTCAAAATACTCCATCCAACAGCAGAATACGTGTTCTTCCTAAAAATGCACACGAAACATTCTCCAGGACAGATCGCACGTTATATCACAAAATATGTCTTTGGAAATTTAAGAAGACTGAAATCATGCCAAGTATCTTTTCCAATTGTTATGAAATTAAAAATCAATAACAGCAAGCAAACTGAAAAATTCACAAATATGTGTAAATAATATTCTCCTGACCAACAGGTGTCAAAAGAAAAAATGAAGTAAAAAAAATATCTTGAGAAAAACAAAATGGAAGTACAATATAACAAAACTTGTGAGATGCAACAAAAATTGTTCTGAGAGAAGCTTATAGTGATAAATGCCCATATTAAGAAAAAGAAGATCTCAAATAAACAGCCTATCTTCACACTTCAAGGAACTAGAAAAAGATGAAAACACTAAGCCCAAAGTTAACAGAAATAAATAATAAAACTCAAAAAACAAATGAAATAGAAATAAATGAAAAGAAAAACAGAATAAAAGAAAAACAACATAAAAGATCAACAAAATGAGGCACCTAGGTGGCTTAGTCGGTTAAACATCTGACTTCGGCTTGGGTCATGAGCTCACAGTTTGTGAGTCTGAGCCCCGCGTCAGGCTCTGTGCTGACAGCGTGGAGCCTGCTTGAATCCTCTGTCTCTCTCTCTCTCTGCTCCTCCCTCTCTCCCTCTCTCCCTCCCTCTCTCTCTGTCTGTCAAAAATATTTTTAAAAAAAGATCAATAAAACTAAGAGGTGGTTTTTTGAAAAGATAAACAAAATTGAAAAACTTTTAGCTAGACTATGAAAAAAAGAGAAGACTCACATAAAATTACATATGAAAGAGACATTATAACTGACAGCACAGAAATACAAAGAATCCCAAGAAACTCCTACCAACAATATGTCAACAAATTGGATAACCTAGAAGATATGAATAAACTCTTAGAAACCTATGCCTACCAAGACTGAACTGTGAAGAAATAAAATTTTAATAGACTGATAACAAGGAGATTGAATCCATAACCAAAAACCTTCTAACAAAGAAAAGACCGGGGCCTAATGACATCAATGGTGAATTCTGTCAAACATTTAAAGCAGAATTAACACCAACCCTACTCAAACTCTTCCATAAAACTGAAGAAGAGGGAATACTCCCAAATTTATTTTATGAAAGTAACCATTACATCCTGATACCAAAAGCCAGATAGGGACATTATAAGAAAAGTAAGTTATACACCAATATCCCCGATGAACATGAATATAAAATTTCTGAACAAAATACTAGCAAACCAAATTCAACAGCACATTAAAAGGCCATGATCAAGAGGGATTTCTCCCTGGCATTCAAGGAGAGTTCAACATACACAATCAATAAATGTGATATACGACATTAATGGGAGGAAAGAGAAAAGCACTTGATCAACTCAACAGAGGCATAAGAAGTATTTGAAAAAGAATCCAACATCCTTTTATTATAAAGATGCTCAATAAATTAAACACAGAAGGAATGCACCTCAATAATGAAAGCCATATGTGAAAAACCCACAGCTAACATCATACTCAACAATGAAAAGCTGAAAGCCTTTCCTCTAGGATGAGAAACTAGACAGGAGAACCCCTCTTGCGAATTCCATTCATCATAGTACTGGAAGTCCTAGCCAGAGCAATTAGGCCAGAAAAAGAAATAAAAGGCATTGAAATCAGAAAGGAAAAAATAAAAATGTTTGCAGATGACATGATCTTATACTTAAAAAAAACCCATAAACTCTACCAAAAAATATTGAAACTAATAAATGAATTCAGTAAAGTTGCAGGATACCAAATTGACACACAAAAATTGGTTGCAATTCAATATGTTAATAGTGAAATATGTGAAAAAATTTTTTAATTCCATTTACAATAGCATCAAAAAAGAGTAAAATACCTAGCAATAAATTTAACAAAGGAGGTGAAAGATCTGCACATAGAAAACTGCAACACATTGCTGAAAGAAACTGAAGATACAATTAAATGTAAAGAATTGATATTGTTAAAGTGTCCATTCTACCCAAAGTAATCTACAGGTTATATCCAGTTGCTATCAATATTCCAGGGGCATTTTTCACAGAAATAAAATAAAATTTGTAAAATTTACATACAACCACAAAAGACCCAGAATAGCTAAAACAATCTTGAGCAACAAAAGCAGAGCTAGAGGCATCACACTTCCTGATTTCAAACTGTATGACCAAACTATGGTAATCAAAGAAAAACAGTACCGGCATAAAAACAGACATTGGAGCTAAATCAGAACCAACAGAAATGAATCGAGAGCCTCGAAACTGACCCATGCACATATAGTCAACCAATTTTCAACAAATGTACCAAAAGTACACAATCAGAAAAGGATGGTCTCTTCAATAAATTGTAGGAAAACTGGGTATCTACCTGCAAAGGAATAAAATTGGATCCTTATAGCACACACAAAAACCAACTCAAAATGGATTAAAGGCTAAAACATAAGACTTGAAACCCAAAACTCATGTAAAAAAACAGGAGAAACTCCTTGGCACTGATCTTGGCAATAATTTTTTGAATTTGACTTTATCAAAAGCACAGGCAATAAAAGCAAAAATAAACAACTGGAACTATGTCAAACTAAAAAGTTGTTGTACAGCAAAGATACAATCAACAAAATGAAAAGCAATCTATAGAATGGGAGAAAATATTTGCAAACCACATATTTGATATGAACTTATTATCCAAAATATATAAAGAACTCCTACAACTCAACAACAACACAAAAAACCTGATCAAAAAATAAGCAAAGATCATATATAAAAATTTTTCCAAAGGAAAATGGCAAATGGGTATATGAAAAAATGCTCAACATTTCTAATCATCCAGGAAATGAAAATCAAAGCCACAATGAGATACAGTCCACACCTGTTAGGATACCTATTATAAAAAAATCAAAACAATGTGGAGAAAAGGTATTCTTGTGAATTCTTACCTTTTGATTGCAAAGTAGTTGTGGGTATGTAAATCGGTACAAGCATTATGGCAAAAAGTATGAGGGTTCCTCAAAAATTAAAAATAGAGCTATCATATAACTTAACAATCCCACTCGTGTATATATCCAAAGGAAATAAAATCATTATCTCAAAGAGACACCGGCATCCCATACTCACTGCAGCATTTTCACAGTAGCCAAGATATGGAAACCACCTAAAGGTACATCTACACTTGGATAAAGAAAATGTGGTATATGCATAGACATACACACGTATGCATGCACACACACACTACACACAATGAAATATCATGCAGCCATAAAAAATAAGGACATCTTGCAATTCGTGACAACATGGATGAACCTGGAGAACTTTATGTTATACAGGCTTATAAAATAAGCCTGACACAGAAAGACAGAACTTCATGATGTCACTTATATGCAGAATCTTTAAATCTTTAGGAAAAAAAAAAAAAGAATGGGGCGCCTGGGTGGCTCAGTTGGTTAAGCATCCGACTTTGGCTCAGGTCATGACCTCAGAGTTCGTGAGTTCGAGCCCCACGTAAGGCTCTGTGCTGACAGCTCAGAGCCTGGAACCTGCTTCAGATTCTCAGATTCTGTCTCCCTCTCTCTCTGCCCCTCCCCTGCTCACGCTTTGTCTCTCTCTCTCTCTCTCTCTCTCTCTCAAAAATAAACACTAAAAAAAAATTTTTTTTTTTAAAAAGGCTAGGGACACCTGGGTGGCGCAGTCAGTTAAGCATCTGACTTCAGCTCAGGCCATGATCTCACAGTTTTTGAGTTCGAGCCCTATGTCAGGCTCTGTGCTCACAGCTCGGAGCCTGGAGCTGTGTTTCCCTCTCTCTCTCTGCCCCTCCCTGCTCATGCGCGCTCTCTCTCTCTCTCTCTCTCAAATATAAATAAATATTTTTTAAAAAGTTGAATTCAGAGAAACAGAGTTGTGCTGTAGTTACAAGATGTTGAGGGGCAGGGGAAAAAGGACAAACTTCCAGTGGTAAAGTGAATAAGTTCTAGAGAACTAAGGCACAGCACGGTGACTACAGTTAAAAATAATGTACTGTACACTTGAAATTTGCTTGCAATAGATTTCAAGGGTTCTCAATACCAAAAAATAGTTACTATGTGGAGTGATGGGTAGTTAATTAGCTTGATTGTGGTAATCATTTCACAATGTATACGTATATCAAAACATCACATTATACACCTTAAGTGTATACAACTTATATTTGTCAATCATACCTCAATAAAGCTGGAAAAAATATGTATGCACCATGTAAAAGAGCCCCAAATTATATAAACACTGACAGAATCAAAGGAAAAAACAGCCCTACAGTAATAACAGACTTCAATACACTACTTTAAGTAACGGTTAAATTAGCTTCTTTTCATATGCTTATAGGCCATCTGTATAACTTCTCTGGGGAAATGTCTATTCAAGTTCTTTGCCCACTTGTGAATTAGTCCATTTTATTGTTTTGAGTTGTAAGAGTTCTTTACTTTGGATATTAGTCCCATATCAGATACAAGATTTGCAAGTGTTTTCTCCCATTCCGTGGGTTACCTTTTAACTCTCTTGATAATATCCTTTGAAGTACAAGTTTCTACTTTTGATGAAATACAATTTATCTACTGGGTTTTTTGTTGGTTTTTTTTTTTTTTTTTTTTTTTTGCCTTTAGTTTTGGTGTCATATCCAAGAAATCATTGCCAAATTCAATGTCATAAAGATTTTCCTGTATGTTTTCTTGTAAGTTTTAAAGTTTTCATTCTCACATTTAGGTCTTCGATTCATTTTAAGCTCATAAGGTAAAGAGTCCAACTTCATTCTTTTGCATGTAGATATCCAGTTTTACCAGCACCGTTTCTGAAAACGCTGTCCTTTCCTCCACTGAATGGATTTGATGATCTTGTTTAAAATCAATAGACCGTAAAAATGAAGGTTTCTCTATTCTATTCCATTGGTCTGTATGTCTGTCTTTACACCAGCACCACACTGTTTTGATTCCTTTAGATTGCAGTAAGGATTGAAATTAGGAAGTGTGAGTTCTTCAACTGCATTCTTCTTCAAGACTGTTCTGCATATTGAGTCACTTGAGAATTCCATATAAATTTTAAGATGGGTTTTTCTATTTCTACAAAAAAAAAAATAATGCCATTGGGGTTTTGATAGGATTACTATGAAGATGTAGATCACTTTGGGTAGTATTGTCATCTTAAAAACATTAAGTATTCCAACCCACAAACTAGGGATGTCTTTACATTTATTAGGCTTTCTTTATATTCTTTCAAGCAACATTTCGTAGCTCTCTGTATATAAGAGAGCTTGTTAAGTGTATTCTTAAGTGTTTTATTGATTTTGATGCTACTGTAAATGGAATTATTTTCTTAATTTCCTTTAGCAGATTATTCACTTTTAGCGTATAGAAATACAACTGATATGGGATTGATGATTTTATATTTGGAAACTACTGAACTAAGAGTTTTCTTATGGAATCTTTATGATTTTCTACATATAAGACCATTTCATTTGCAAACAGATAATTTTACTTCTTTCTTTCCAACTTGGATGCCTTTTATTTCTCTTGCCTAATTGCTCTGAATCATACTGAGCAGAAGTGTTGAGAGCAGACATGCTTGTTCTTGATGTTAGGAGAAACGCTTTCAGTTTTTCACCATGGGTATGTTAGTTGTGGGTTTTTCATAGTTGGTCTTTATTCCGTCAGAGTTTCCTTCTGTTCCTAGTTTGTTGAGTGTTTTTATCATGAAAGGAGGCTAAATTTGTCAAATGCTTTTTATGCATCAACTGAGATGATCACATGGGTGTTTTTTTCATTCATTCAGTTAATGTGCTATATTACATTGACTGATTTTGATATGTTGAACCATCCTGGATTTGTGTTTGTGTTGATGAAAGCTTCTGGAGATGGATAGTGGTGATTTTACATAACAATGTGAATGCACTTAATGCCAATGAATTGTATAAAATGGTTGAAATGGCTAAAAAACAAAAAACACAGAAAACTCACCACTATCTATTCCATCTTCCCACAGGCATTAGTCTCCCAGCAGTATTAAATTTAAAATGCAAAATTAAAAATGTATAAAATGTGGTATGTAGCCATAGGTTGGAACATTATTTAATGATAAAAACAATTAAGTACGGATACATGCTATGCTTTACATGGACTTTGAAAACATGCTAAGTGAAAAAAGCCAGTCCCCAAAAGATGACATAGTATATGATACCATGTATACAAAATTTCCAGAAGAGGCAAATCCCTGGAGACAGAAAGTAGATTACCAGGGTTAGGGGCAGAAGTGTCAGGGAGGGGAGGGCTCACAGGTTGAGGAGGGAATGGGAATGATTGATAATGAGCACACGATTTCTTTTGGAATAATAAAAATGTTCTAAAATTAGACTGTGGCAATGGTTGCACACACTGTGAATATACCAAAAACCAGTGAATTGTATACTTTAAGTCGATGAATTATATGGTATATGCATTCTATCTCAATAAATGTGTTTTAAAAGTAGATTTTTTTTTTATTTTTTTTTTATTTTTTTTTTATTTTTTTATTTTTTTAATATATGAAATTTACTGTCAAATTGGTTTCCATACAACACCCAGTGCTCATCCCAAAAGGTGCCCTCCTCAATACCCATCACCCACCCTGCCCTCCCTCCCACCCCCCATCAACCCTCAATTTGTTCTCAGTTTTTAACAGTCTCTTATGCTTTGGCTCTCTCCCACTCTAACCTCTTTTTTTTTTTTTTTTTTTCCTTCCCCTCCCCCATGGGTTTCTGTTATGTTTCTCAGGATCCACATAAGAGTGAAACCATATGGTATCTGTCTTTCTCTGTATGGCTTATTTCACTTAGCATCACACTCTCCAGTTCCATCCATGTTGCTACAAAAGGCCATATTTCATTTTTTCTCATTGCCACGTAGTATTCCATTGTGTATATAAACCACAATTTCTTTAAAAAATATGGAACGCTTCACGAATTTGCGTGTCATCCTTGCGCAGGGGCCATGCTAATCTTCTCTGTATCGTTCCAATTTTAGTATATGTGCTGCCGAAGCGAGCACTAAAAGTAGATTTTTAAAGGTGAAAAATCAACAGAATTTCAACAATCAATAGTATCTAATTTTAAAATGAACCCGAAAAAATATTCCATTCATGTTAACAATAAAAACTGTGTCACCTAAAAATAATCCAAACAGATTTAAAAATTCAGCATGATAAACACAGTAACTATCCTCAATTAACCTATAGATTTAAGTGCAATTCTTATCAAAATATCAATAGTTTAGGCGCCAGAGTGGCTCAATCGGTTAAACATCCAACTTTGGCTCAGGTCATGACCTCATGGTTGAGTTCGAGCCTCTGCTGTTAGCATGGTTCCACTTGAATCCTTTGTCCCCTTCTCTCTGCCCTTCCCCCACTTGGGCGAGTGTGCTCTCGAACATAAACATTTAAAATATGTATATATTTAAAAAAATCAATAAAAATAAATTCAATAATAAAATAATAAAAAATATAAATTAAAGGTTAAAAGATAAAATAAATAAAAAATTAAAAGTTGCAATAGTTTGATTTTTTTCCTCCCAGGATTTTTCAAGGGAAATGCAAAATGTATATGGGAAAACAATGAGTTAAAAAGAACCAAGACAACTTTGATTAAGTCAAGAGTCTTACCCTACTGGATATCAAGATTTATTGTGAAGCTACAATTCAGTGTCTCTCTGTAGGTACTTGTTTTTCATCTCATCAAGAGATAGGGCGTCCCTCTCCAGTTCTGAATTTATGTTGCACTTGGACTGTTTGAACCAAAAAAATGTGGAAAAAACAATGTTCCAGAACTTCCAAGACTAGTCATTAAAAAGTCTAACCATCTCTGCTTTCTTACTGTAAGCCTCCAAACCTTGATGTCAAAGGACCATAGTACACTACTAAAGAGTTCACAGAAAAACCCTTGATGGATGAAACACCATGTGGACAGAGAGACGACATGAAGAATCACTGGGGTACTAGATATCCAGCCCCAGCCACTGTCACCACATGACAATTGCATAAGAGAATCCAAGTAAGACCAACAGAGAATTTCCCACCTATGTCAACCCAAGGAATCAAGAATCATAAAACATGACAAAAGCATTGTCATGTTATGTCTCTAAGTTTTTGAGGTGACTCATACAGTAAGAAGTAACAGTAACCTATTAATTAAGAGGGATACTTATCCCAGCACAAGGATAGAGCATGGACCAATGGATCACAGAAGATAGCCAGATAACTAACACATATATTTGGACATTGATATATGACCAATTAGGACTTAAAAATTACTGGGGAAAAGAATTACTATTTACTCAATGTACTAAGATAACTAGAAAAAAAAAAAAAATAGATCCCTACCTTATACCATAGTCAATGAGTAACTCCAGGTAAATTAAATGCCTAAATATGAAAAGCAATACATAAAATAATACAAATAAAAGTAAAAAAATTAATAATGGAGATAGAGGAAAATGCTTTTATGCCCACAGGGCAGGGAAGAATTTCTTAGCTAAAACACAAAAGGGTCAAAACAAAAGACTGATAAAACTGACTACTAATCACAAAAGGTACACCATAAACCAAGTGAAAAGATGAGTCACAAACTGGTATAAAAATATTTATAACATGCATTTGACAGATTTTTAACCATAATACATAATGAAAAAATGAGATACACAATACACCTATCTTAGCATCTTGACAAGTACCTGGAATTTTAGTGAGGATCACTGAATATTTGATGAATGACTGAATAAACAAATTGTCTCACTGGAATAGAGTACTCATTTCCATAACTGAATTCACTACCTTTCCTTACAGATCCTCTCCTTCCTCCTGAATTCCTTAAGTAAAAAAATAGCATAACCATTCATCTAGTTGACCAACCTAATCATCCTAGATTTCTCTACTACTCTTCCTCTCCACACATCCTGTCTTTTTAGATTCCCATTGTCAAGATCTAACTTCAAACTCCAATTCCTTAATCTCCCCTGTCTCCCAAAACTTGTCTCTCACACCTGTCCCTTTTTCCCCATTCTCCACTGCTACTGCCCTGGCTCTAGGCCTCGAAGGATCTGGTCTACTTGACTGTAGAATGGATGATTACTATAGTTTTCTAAATGCTGTCTATCCATTTCTCATTATACACAAACCATGGTACTCTCTTCTCAAAATCCTGCAATACCTTCTCTGTTCCTAATAAGAAAATAATTTAAACGTAAAGTCCAAATACCATAGAGGAGCCCTGAAGGAAGGTCATTTCTCCACGTATCTTCTAAGTCATGTCTTCCCACAATCATTCTACTCCATCCATTCCCTTCCCTTCCAGGTATCTTTGTTTATGTTATTTTCCTTGCCTAAATGTTCCGTCACTTCTGCATATCTAAAATCTATTTAATCTTCAATAAAGTCTTTTTTAAATGCCACAGGAATAACCTCTCTCACTTCTGAATACCTATAAGAACTCTTACAACATGCATTACATTTTTCTTATCTTTCTATGTTTACTGGTATATTGCTTGTTACCCCTAAGGGAAGAATCTCTTACCTATTTCATCAGTGATATTCATATAAGTATCTAGCACATACAAGGTTTTTCAGTAAAACCATTTGGAATTGTGGGTTTTAAGACATCTTATGCACTAATCTGAACATCAGTGTGTTTATACAGTACCTGAACCACATGTATACTAAGAGTATACACTATGAAAAAATTAGGCAACATTTATTTGCCTGGAGAAACTTACAACGTGAATGTGATGATTTAAATTATGTTTACTTCTTCAAGTTAATGATATGTCAATCCTTTGTTTATAAGGAATGGAAAACAGAATTTCTAAGTCCCATACTCCTGGATTCTTTACAAATCTATTTTTGGAGTTATTTTTCCTATATTGAATTCACTTTTCTATCACCATGGAAACCAATCTGCAATTAGTGTTGTTAGAATATTTAAAAATACAACTCTATTCAGAAAGCATTCAAATGTTCAGAAAAGTCTTTTCTTTGCATGGAGGGTGGGAATTATTAGAGTAAGACAGGGTAAAAATCACCCCACCTACATAAAAAAATTATTCATCAAAGTCTAATCAACAGCTTGCGAATGGGGCACATGAAGACTTCTTGTATTCATCTTTTATAGAATTATTATGGTTGTAATTTCACTGTGTCATACCTATACAATTTATAAACATTTTCCTTCACCTCTGTAGCCTGTAGTAGATGTGGAAAACAGAAAATAATTTGTTGCGCAATATTATGTGCTCTACTCACACCTATTGTCAACATCCTAATATGCAATATGGAAAATACTACTTCAAAACTACTGAGCTGGGATATGCCAAGTGGACAAATAACTCTATGTTAGAGTTTTATCTTAGGTGGGTAATAAGTGAAATAAGTTCTAAGTTTAGCACATAAGGCAAAAATCAGTAACAGACAAAACTGTTCTTCAAATTTCTCAGGAAAAACTAGAGACCTAAATGCATCTTAATAAACCTAACAATCTGTTTCTCCTTCCAGATTGGAATACAGCACTGTTCCCTCAGCTAAGTACCAGATATAGTAACTGGTTTGCTCATCTTTATTTTTTTTTAAGATTTTATTCAAATTCCAGTTAGTTAACATACAGTGTCATATTAGTTTCAGGTGTGCAATATAGTCATTCAACACTTCCATGCAACACCTGGTGCTCATCACAACACACTCCTTAATCACCATCACCTATTTCCCCCAACCTCCCTCCAATCCTCTGCCTCTGGTAACCATCAGTTTGTTCTCTATAGTTACCAGCCTGCTTCTTGGTCTCCTCTTTCTCTCCCTTCCTTTTTCCCTTTGCTCATTTGATTTGTTTCTTAAGTTCCACATATGAGTGAAATCATGCGGCATTTGTCTTTCTCTTACTGACTTCTTTCACTTAGCATAATACTCCCCAGCTCCAACCAAGTCATTGCAAATGACAAGATTTCATTCTTTTTTATGGCTGAATAATATTCCCGTGTGTGTGTGTGTGTGTGTGTGTGTGTGTGTGTGTGTGTGTATCACATCTTCCTTATCCATACATCAGTCTTTACCAGAATCACCCTCAGTTCAAGATACTGAAAGCAGCACTGATAAATCCTCCCCTTAAATGATAATGATTTCACAGCATAAGAACAGGTACTAGTATGGAACGTGCAAAACAGTAGGGCTGAAAGTTCTACTTGCTTTGGTTTGAGGAAAAATAAATTCTTTGGTGGAGTGGCAACAGTAAAATTATAAAATTATAATAGCTTTGGTTTCAAAAGGCTATGCCCACACCTTATGTACTTTTACATAAGTATATTTTAACTAGAAATATATACTAGTCTGGAAACTATACATAGTGTTGACAAGATGAGGGAACTAACCTTTTCATTAGTTTAATTCATTTTTATTAATAACTGAAAGTCCCTCAGATAAGTACCAAAACTTGTTGCTGGTACATATCTCTATAAACATTAATGCTTACATTTAGATAAACTCTTTCTTCTTATTATTATTTTACAGAAACGGACAGTGCAAGTGGGGGAGAGGGGCAGAGGGAGAGAGACAGAGAATCCTCAAGCAGGCTCCATGCTTAGCAAAGAGCCCAGTGAGGAGCTCAATCCAAGACCTGAGCCAAAATCAAGAGTCGGACACTCAACCAGCCGAGCCACCCAGGCAGGCACCCCTAGATAAATTCTTACTCACGAAGAAAAACCCAGTCTGTTTCCTAAAAGACACCACACTTAGTTAATAATCAACTGAACTGGTAAATACCAGATATTTAAAATATACCAGGTTATTTTTTAAATTTTTTTAATGTTTATTTATTTTTGAGAGAGAGAGAGAAAGACAGAGCATGAGCAGAGGAGGGGCAGAGAGAGAGGGAGACACAGAATCTGAAGCAGGC
This sequence comes from Panthera onca, assembly GCF_046562875.1. Classification (NCBI taxonomy): domain Eukaryota; kingdom Metazoa; phylum Chordata; class Mammalia; order Carnivora; family Felidae; genus Panthera; species Panthera onca. The sequence goes on along the minus strand of NC_138348.1, from coordinate 89,287,095 downwards.
TCCAGGTCTAAGCTGTCAGCATAGGGCCTGACACGGGGCTCAAACCCGTGAACCAGGAGATCATGACCTGAGCTTAAGTCGGATGCTTAGCCAACTGAGTCATCCAGGAGCCCCTATACCAAGTATTTAAAATACTGGAATCGAAAATGTAGAATCCATATGTATGATACCTTACCCATTAACAATCTATTAACAAAGGATTCTCAATTTCTATTCAAAGGGGGAAAATGCAATGATGTGTTTTCTCTGGTTTACTTTATAGTTATCTTTAAACCCTAAACGTTCTAAATACATTACAATTTCAATATTCTAACCCATAGATTTAATTCTTTCTGAAACTGAAGCTAAATTTTTAAGTTAATTACAATTACTGAAAATTCATGTTATTTTAACTTACTCTCTTCATTTCACAATTTTATATAAGGTTAGGAGGGTTTTTTTTTTTTAATTTTTAAAGTTTATTTATTTATTTTGAGAGAGAGTGCAAGCAGGAGAGGGTCAGAGAGAAGGAAAGACAGAATCCCAAGCAGGTCCCACACCATCAGCATCGAGCCCAATGCAGGGCCTGAACTCACAAACTGTGAGATTCTGGCCTGAGCTGAGATCAAGAGTTGAACGATAACCAACTACACCACCCAGGTGTCCCATAAGGTTAGTTTCTGTGTTAAAAGGTATATTACAGGGGTGCTTGGGTGGCTTAGTCGGTTAAACATCCAATTCTTGATTTCAGCTCACAGATTGTGGGATCAAGCCTCCCGTCAGGCTCTGTGCAGACAGTGCACAGCCTGCTTGGGATTCTCTCTCTCTCCCTCTGCCCCCCTCCCTCACGTGCACACACACACACTCTCTCTCTCTCTAAAGTTCTTTAAAATTTGAGCAATCTGGTTTGTTTTTTAGTTATCACCTCACTTACTTCCCACAGAACTCTGTAATATATATTTGAAATAGACATATTTATTCCTATTTTACCGATGAGGAAACTGAGGACCAGAGAAATTAAGGAGTTTACATGAGATCACACAGGTTACACTGCACTACTATGCATCATACTTTTTTTACCTTTAACTACATTAAAGATGTAGGATATTTCAAATCTGTGGTTTGTTCCTTCTTATTTTTTTTTTTTTTAAATTTTTTTTTTCAACGTTTTTTATTTATTTTTGGGACAGAGAGAGACAGAGCATGAATGGGGGAGGGGCAGAGAGAGAGGGAGACACAGAATCGGAAACAGGCTCCAGGCTCCGAGCCATCAGCCCAGAGCCTGACGCGGGGCTCGAACTCACGGACCGCGAGATCGTGACCTGGCTGAAGTCGGACGCTTAACCGACTGCGCCACCCAGGCGCCCCTGTTCCTTCTTATTAAAACAGGAGTCTTGTCATTTTATCCTTTCCTAGCACTTTTGGAACAGAATGACTGTATGGCCTTGACTTAAACACAGGCTGTACCAGTTACCAAAGCTGTGATCTTGGGTAAGTTCTTAAAACTTTTTTTTACTTCAATTCCCTCATCTGAATCTACTGTGAAGAGTAAATGAGACAACATACAAAGAGTATTTAGCATGATGTCTGGCTCACAAAAAGCATTCAATAAATACTGGCCCGTATTTTTATTATAATTCTGATTAATTCATTTAAAATGAAATTTCAGGAGGGGGAGCTTATTTTATATTACTTGTCAACATTGTTACACTCAGGTCAAACTTTACTACCTCTTTCCGTATTTCTCAATATCAAGGCAAGAATGCACCTGATAATACAAGGCCGTAGTAGCACTTGCGAGTTCCCTGCACAGAAGCTTTAGTAGAGAATGCCTGAGACACGGGTATGCAATTCCATACTTTCCGAATGCCGTATTTCAGGTAAAACCTGAGCTCTTGCATTCAGATTCATTTAACGGAATGCCTCGTTTTATATAAAATCAGATAAAAAGAAACATTAATTCACAGCTTCTGATAACCAAATGATATAAGAAAATGTAAACCACACATACCCATTTGAGTATCCTCTACACTAGATGGCAGTACCACATAAAGCAAACAGGAAGAGATTAATTCCTCAAGTGGGTAAATGAGAATAAAGGGATTGTATCTTTGCATATTACAAGAGATTTTTTCCTTGTTACTGAAAAATACTTCACGAAATGTGATAAATCTTTGTGTTTGGACAGCACAGTTGATACAACAGGGAGAAATGCAATTAGGATAATAAATTTACAGAACTTAAAGCTACATGTAGCTTTACCTAAAACAAGAACCCATTTCTAAAACTTATTTATCTTCATCTTCTTTTTTTTTTTTTTTTTTGACATTTCAATTGCTCTAAACAAAACATAATACGACACTTATGTGCCAAAACCTGCAACATTCATTCAAAGTACTATTTAGGTGGAAAATGTCCAAACTTCAATGCGCTTATTTAAAAAACAATGGCTGAAAATGAATAAAATATCAACAATACCTACAGAATTATATTTCTCTAAAGAAAAGCATATACAGAATAGTATTAATATCTGACAAAGTTGATTTATGATAATACTAGTTTTCCACCATCAAATAGGTGCATGCATACTGGTTATTCACAACTCTTTTCCAGGGAAAAATATAAGGAACTAAACTTTGAATTCAAGAAACAAGAAATATGACAAAATAACAAACCCAAAAAAATGTGGAATAGAAAAAAAATAGGCTTAGGAATTAATAGTAAGAAAGGAAGGAAGAATGTGAGGGAGGAAAGGAATAAAGGAAGAATGGAGAAAGGAAGGAAGAAAGAAAGAAGGAAGCAAAAAAAGAGAGACAGGAGAAGGGAGGGAGGGAGCCTCGAACTGATCAAACCATAAGCTTGTTTCTTAACAAGACCAAACTTTAAGAATACCTTGTGTACAACATATACTCATAAATTTGAAAACCTACATCAAATGTACATTTTTCTAAGAAAATATAAATGCTAAAAATTGGCCTAACAAGACACAAAAGAACCTGTCTAGACCAATAATCAAATCATAAATTAAAATGGTAATTAAGGATTAGGCCCTTGAGGCCAAAAAAGGCTTTAATAGGAAAATTCTACTAAACCTTCAAAAAACTGATAATTTCCACTCCTACAAACTTCCTGGGTATTGATTTTTAAAATGAGATATGGCAGTGAAGTTCCCCAAAACTCAGGCTACTGGACAAGTACAATATATAGATCAACATCACTAAAAAACATAGACACAAAAATCATCAACTCTTAATGGAGTAAAAAATGGAATTTATTTTTAAAATATTTAAGCTGGGGCACCTGGGTGCTCAGTCGGTTAAGTGACCGACTTTGGCTCAGGTCATGATCTCATGGTTCATGGGTTTGAGCCCTACATCGGGCTCTGTGCTGACAGCCTGGAGCCTGCTTCGGATTCTGTATCTCCCTCTCTCTCTGCCCTTCCCCCATTCTCATTCTCTCTCTCTCTCTCAAAAATAAATGTTAAAAAAATATTTAAAAATTTAAGCCAGTAGAGTGTGTCCCAAAAATATAAAGACATTTCAACAATCTGTTTTTATGACCAGAGTAATTCTTTGTACTAATTTTTAAAGACCACTCATTCATACTCTATAAAAGTAGACTAAAGGAAGAACATGACATGATAAACACCCTCTGTTGCCCCTGTGTTATTATATCCTTTTTCCTCTTTACCTTGTCACACCCCCGTTCATTTAAATCAGAGCTCACAGTTCATCTACAACATATTAGCTAGAAGATTAAGGGAAACAAGGCGAAGATTGGCTGACAATCTCCCTAGTGGTCAAGACAGCATGACACAATGAGAACATACCACCAGCTGGCCACACCCATTATACACCACACCAGGATAATTTCTCCTCAACATGGCAGTGCCACCTTACACCACAAGTTACAACTGAAGATACTGGACTGAGACTTCAACAGGAAAGTCAGATAATTTGGCTACAGTCTACTAAAAATGACTTGAAATAGGATTTGAACACATCCATGCAATCTAAAGCATATGTCTTACCAATCTACCAGAAAAAATACACATGGGCTTGAGAATTATTTCATCTGGTACAAATTATATCAGAAACAAAGGAATGTCTGGGGATGCTCGATGTCTACTCTGCTCTCAAAAGGTAGAACACATGATTTAAGAACCACCCTATCTTTCAGAATGAGGGAGAAACTTTTCTAAGACATTCCATTTTACAAAAAAACATGTATGAGAAAAAAATCACACCACTCTGCTCTAAGCTTCAAACATAGAAATCATTTTTCTATTGCCAAAGCATTCTTTCAAGAAATATAAACATTACATTTTCCTACAAGTTCTTCCAATTTATTTTATACTTACGTCTACATTTTTTTCTTACAAAAACAGTATGCTCTGTTGAAACTCTTTAATTTATCAATATAACAAGAATATTGTTTCCACTTCAGTAAATATTCTACATGATTTTAAGTAAGTACATAGACTTTCCCCGTACGAATAATCCATAATTTATGTAACCCATTCTGATTTCTGAGCATTTATATTACTTCTTACTTTTTATTATAAATGATGATGAGATGAATACATGGATAATCTTTTGAGACTTGGTCTTTATTTATCATGCCCTCGTCTCTACTAAAAGAACTTCTACTCTCCTTTAAAATATCACCAAATGTCATCACCTCTGCATAGCATTTTCTGATGCTTCAAAAAGTTAATTTATCAGTATTTATTGAATATATATGTATGCATAAATAAATGAAGACATGAAATTAACTTCAAGGTAACATATCTTGATTCTAATGTATGTTAGAATTATCCTTTAATATTTCAGTCTTCCCATTTAAGTTTAAACATTTCAAAAGAATGAATACTGTTGTCCTATTTTTTTTTCCTTCCAACATACAGTATGGTGTCTGGAATACTGCCAATACACAATAAGTGTTTGTTAAATGACAGACTCCTCAGCATATCTAACAGGAAACATCACAAAGATATATCTTCAAGAGCACTACTGAGCCCCCTAATACTGAAAGATTGTGCTGAGTTCTACAGAAATAAAAAGTGTGACATATCAGCCCAAAGAGTTTATAACTGGGAATACCAAAAAATAAATAAAAATAAATAAAAGTGCAAATGGTGGATGATGTAAAAATATACAACTTGCATAAATCAGCACATTTCAAAAATAAACTTAGCAATAACTGTCAACTTTCTAAATGTATATACCCTTGACCCAACAAATCATCTAATAGGATTTTAATGCATATACTCACATCAATAAAACCTAGAACATCCATCAATAGGGAACAAATCAAATAAATTATGGTATAATAACAAAAAGAAATGAAATATAGCTGAAATAATCAGCTAAATCCAAATCTCTGAAAAAATATATCCAAGATGTCATTTCAAGTAAAAAAGCAACTTTCAAGGCAGTATGTGTAGTAGCAAACTATCTGTATTTTTAAAAAGTTATAGACAGCTGGATACAAGGTTATGGCTAGAGAAATACGGAGATATTGCTATGTATTTTATAAAGAATTCTAGACAGGCACATAATAGTTAACAGGAGAGCGCGTAAAGGGAATTTTCACTCGTGTTTGTAAATGTCATCATTCATTATACTTGATATATATATATATACACACACACACACACTCATAAAGAATATATTCTTTTTTTCAATGTTTATTTATTTTTGAGAGAAAGACACACACACAGAGTGCGAGCGGGCGAGGGGCAGACAGAGAGGGAGACACAGAATCAGAAGCAGGCTCCAGGCTCCGAGCTGTCAGCACAGAGCCCAGCGCAGGGCTCGAACTCACAAACAGCCAGATCATGACCTGAGCCAAAGTGGGAGGCTTACCTGACTGAGCCACCGAGGTACCCCAAGAATACATTCTTATCATGTAAGGGGAATATTTAAATGTTGAAAAACCCAAAATATTTTAAAAAGTATTTTTGAAGCATATTTTATTTTTTAAACATAAATTCATTTACCCATACATTCAACAAATATTCACCAAATGATTTTTATGTGTCAGGCACTGTTCTAGATGCTGAGGTAGAAAAAAATAGAATAAATAATAATAGTTCACATGCCAGAGAGTGGCGTTACAGAGAAAAATAAATTATGGGAGAGATGGGGAATGTTGGTGACCAGGAGTTGCAATTTTATGTAGAGAAAGTACACTCTTTCTGAGAAGGTAACTTTTCAGCAAGTATTTAAAGAAGGGAAGGTAGTAAGTTACATGGTTATCCAGCGAGAAGAGTTTTCCAAGTAGAGGAAACAAAAAAGTCCAAAGGTCGTAAGAAGGGAGCTGTATCCTGGGGGAAGAGCAACGGTGGCCAGAACACTTGTGTCTTAGGGAAGGAGAAATAAATGAAGTAAGAGATGAGGTCAGACACGTTGAGGGCAGATCTGGTAAATCCTTTTCAGAAATTTTAAGAAATTTGACTTTTTACCATGAAGAATACAAGAAGTAACTGGAGTGGTTTTGAAAAAGTGACATGATCTGACTTATATTTAAAAGACTCCCCCTTGCAGTTGTGCCAAACAAGGTTATTGAATTAATGGCCCCACAATGACGACAGCAGGTAGGAGAGAAAGAGGTGAGTGTAGTCAGATCCTGTGTTTATTTTAAAGAAAGAGCCAAGAATTTTGCCGATGGACTTGGATTAGAGACGTCCAAGATGGTTCAGAGGTTTCATCTAGCCTCAGGAACTGGAAACATAGGTTTTAGAAACATAGGTTTACTATTTACCGACATGGACAGGACAGCAAGAGGAGCAGGTTTGAGGGGAGACTGCTAAATGTGCGATGCTGACAAGTCATCCAAGTGAAGTTGCAATGCAGTCAGCTAGATAGACAATGCTAGAATTCAAAGGAGAGACCGTGAGCATTTCCTCTGTATGTTATATGATAATAAAATTACTGGCCCAGTAATTTCTATCTCAATTATTTTATAAGCGACTGTGTCTTCAAGTCTCCATAAAATTGAAAATCTGAATTTGCAACATCAGATCAAAAAAACTTATTTTCATTTTATCACTGAAAGTCTAGAAGTTAAACATAATTTTCTCTGGATTTAAAAAATTTAGAGCTCAGTGACATCTTCTAGGATACTATGGCCTACTGCAGTCACATATTTTTAATATGTGAGGAAAAGAAAGAGCTACAAATACAAGAAATCCAGAAGTCTAAGAGAAATTCCTCAGATCAGAGTGAAAAAAAGTAGGTATGCAAACGACAGAATGTCCCACATTTGGGACATACTAAAAAGCAACAATGGAGTCAACTGGCAGTCTGAATAACCTACTGGGATATACAGAGCTACCAAGCATAAGGCTGATGACCTATTCCAATCACATTTAATAAAGTTTTCATACTTATTTTCTCCTCAAAACATACTGGCAATCTGATATTAAAAATAAGTAAAGAGGGGTGCCTACATGGCTCAGTCGGTTAAGTGTCTGACTCTTGATTTCGGCTCATGTCATGATCTCACAGTCGTGAGATCCAGCCCCACGTCAAGCTCCACATGCAGTGTGTAGCCTGCTTAAGATTCTCTCTCTCCCTCTCCCTCTGCTCCTCTCTACCACTCATGCTCACTCTATCTCACTCTTAAAAAAATTAAAAAATTAAAAAATTTATAAGAAAAAATAAGGAAGGATTCTAGGAAAATGGTAGAGTAGGAAAGCACTAGTAATCTCCCATCTAGGCAACAGATATGCTGGCAGAATCTGTCTGATATAATTATTTTGTAATTCCGGAGTCTGTGGAAGACTTGCAACTTCCAGGGAAAAGCTAGGATAGTAAATTGCAGCTCATTTCAGTCTATTTCGGCTCTCGAACACAGTAGGAGCTACCCAGCCCCTCAGCATCCGAGGCAACCGTGCAGGAACTACATCTTGTGAGCAGCTTGTGAACAGCTTGGGGGAGACTGAGGAGGCAAAAAGACCTCTTCCTATAAATATCAAAGGGTCTGTGCTCTGGTCCCTAATTGCTGTTTCTGATCTCAGAGATGCAAGTAATTAGATGGATGGACATTGTTGTTACACCTCCCCATACTGTTGCAAGCATCTACCAGCTGATGCCACTTCTAAGAAATTTAAAAGGCCTGTACTCTTTCCTCCTTCATTTTTCTGTTTCCCCCCTGAGAAGCCAGACATTAGACCAGATCATTAGAAAGGAACTGCATATATGCAAAAAATTAGAAAGTGACCAATTATGACCAGGGAAAGGCACAGGCTCAAGAAGACCTTAAAACAAGTGTCTTAAAGGTGCCAAAAAAACTAAAGAAATATACAGAGAATGCCAAGAAAGTGATGTATGAACAACATGAACAAAATAGAAATATTAACAAAGAGACATAAGATCTAAAAAGGCACTATGGGGGGCACCTCGCTGGCTCAGTCGGTGGAGTGTGTGACTCTTGATCTCAGGGTCATGACTTCAAGCCCCATGTTGGGTGTAGAGATTACTTAAAATTTTTTTTTAACATTTATTTATTTTTGAGACACAGAACATGAGCAGGGGAGAGGCAGAGAGAGGGTGAGACACAGAACCCGAAGCAGGCTCCAGGCTCCAAGCTATCAGCACAGAGCCTAATGTGGGGCTCGAACTTACAAACCATGAGATCATGACCTGAGCCGAAGTCAGATGCTTAACCGAACCGACTGAGCCACCCAGGCACCCCTGTAGAGACCACTTAAAAAAAAAAAGAATTAAAAAGTATTGTGGCTTTAAAGTAGAATCACTACAATTCTCATTTCATAAGAGAAAATTAAGGGGAAATCTGAACACACAGAAGAAACAGTCAGCCAACTTGAAGATATGACAATGGGAATTACTGATCTGAAGAACAGAATCAAGAGTGAAGACATGTGAACAGAGTCTCAGGAAGCTATGTGACACCATGAAAGAACCTAACAGAACTATGGGAGTCCATCCCGTATACATTATGAAAGTCTCGGAATGAAAACAGAGAGACAAAGGAGCAGAGATAATATGTGAAGAAATAATGGCTGAAACTTCCCAAATTTGATTAAAGACATGAATATAAACATCCAAGAAGCTAATAACCTCCAAATAAGATGAACTCAAAGAGACTCACACTGACACACATTATAATCAAACTTTCTAAAGCCAAATACGGGAAGACCCCATTTTATTGTGCTTCACAGATACTGTGATTTTTACGAATTGAAGGTTTGTGGCAACCCTGCATTAAGTAAGTCTTTTGGTGCCATTTTTGGAAGAGCATTAGCTCATTTTGTGTCTCTGGGTCACATTTTGTTAATTCATGCAATATTTCAAAATTTTACATTATTATTACATTCGTTATGGTGATCTCTGATCCATGATTAAGACCTGTTGAGGGGTGCCTGGGCGGCCCAGTTGCCTGAGCATTTGACTCTTGATTTCAGCTTGGGTCGTGAGATCAAGCCCTGTGTCAGACTCCATGCTGAGTGTAGAGCCTACTTAAAATATTCTCTCTCTTTCTACCCCACCACCCCATCCCTGCTCATGCACTCTCTCCAAAAAAAAAAAACAAAAAAACAAAAAAAAAAAACCTGTTGAAATTTCAGATGATGGTTAGCATTTTTAGCAATAAAGTAGTTTATACACTAGGAAACAAAAAATTCATCTGACTTACTTTATTGCAATAATCATTTTATTGTGGTGGTCTGAGACCAAGCCTGCAATATTTGTGAGGTATACCTGTACAATGACAGAATCTTAAAAGCAGCAAGAGAGAAGCAACTAGTCACATACGAGGGTTCCTCAATAAGATTATCAGATTTCTTACCAGAAACTTTGGAGACCAGAAGGCAGTAGTCCAATATATTCAAATTACAAACAGAATGAAAGTGTCAACCAAGAATACTATCTCCAGCAAAACCATCCTTCAAAAGTGAGAGACAAATTAAGACATTCCCAGTTAAACAAAAGCCGAGGAAGCACCCTGTCAATAGACCCAGTCTGCAAGGAGGGCTAAAAGGAGTCCTGCAAGCTGAAGTGAAAAGACACTTGACAGTAATTCGACCTCAGTAAAGGTGAATACATGTGCAATTATAAAAACCAGTTATCACTGTAACAATGGTTTGTAACTATGGGTCTTTTCTACATGATTTAAGAGACTAATAGTTTTTCTTTAAATTTTACACATAAAAGCTAGTATTGTGCTTATTACTACATACTTTGTTTTCAATATAGTTTAAGAGGCATTAAAAGAATTATTAGTTTATGTTTCTGGACACATGATACATAAAGATGTAATTGTAAGATATTTAAAACCAAAAAGGATGCAGAATTTTTGTATGTTATTGCAGTTAAACTGGTACAATTTCAAATTAGAGTATTGTAACTTTAGGATGTTAAATGTAATCCCATGGTAACAACAAAGAAAACAGCTATACAATATACGCAAAAAGAATTGAGAAAAGAATTTAAACATTTCACTACAAAAAAAATCCAATTAAATCAGCATACATTGTATTACAGAAAGAAATCTATAATACATACAGAAAAAGAAAAAGATAGTAAACTGACAGAAATAAGTCCTCCCTTTTCAGTAATTAAATAGAATTGATTAAACTCTATCATCAAAAAACAGAGATGGCAGCCAAAGCAATCTTGAAGCTGGAGGCATCACAATCCCAGATTTCAAGGTATACTACAAAGCTGTAGTAATCAAAACAGTATGGCACTGGAACAAAAATAGCCACAAATAGACAACCCAGAAATACACCTACACTTTTATGGCCAATTAATCTATGACAAAGGAGACAATAAATGGAAAACTGAATAGCCACATATGAAAGAGTGAAACTGGACCACTTTCTTATATCATACACAAAAATAAACTCAAAATGGATTAAAGACCTAAACGTGAAACCTGAAATCATAAAACTAGAAGAAAATAATGGGCAGTGATTTCTTTGACATAGGCCTTAGCAACAATTTTCTAGATATCTACTCAGGCAAGGGAAACAAAAGCGAAAACAAACTATTGGGACTACACCAAAATAAAAAGCTTTTGCACAGCAAAGGAAACAATCAACAAAACAAAAGGGCACTTACTGAATGGGAGAAGGTATTTGCAAAGGATACATCCAGTAAAGGATTAACACCCAAAGTACATAAAGAATTTATACAACTTAACACCAAAACAGTAACTAATCAATTACAAAATGGGCAGACCTGAATAGACATTTTTCCAAAAAAGACATATAGATGACAAACAGACACATAAAAGATGCTCAACATCACTAATGATGCCACTCAAATGAGTGAAATGCAACTCAAAACTACAATGACCTATTACGTTACACCTGTCAGAATAGCTAGAATCAAAAAGACAAGAAGTAACAATGGTTGGTGAGAATATGGGAAAAAAGGAACATTTATATACTGTTAGTGGGAATGCAAACTGATGCAGCCACTGTGGAAAACAGTGCAGGGGCTCTTCAAAAAATTAAAAATAGAAATACCATATGATCCAGTAATTCCACTACTGTGTATTTATCCAAAGAAAACAAAAACACTAATTCAAAAAGATACATGTAACCCTATGTCAATTGCAGCATTATTTACAATAGCCAAGATATGGAAGCAACCCAAGTGTCCATCAACAGATGAATAAAGATGTGGTAGTATATATACACACATGCATACCTACATACATACATACATTCAATGGAATATCATCAGTCATAAAAAGAATGAGATCTTGCCATTTGCAAAAATATGGATGGACCTAGAGGGTGTTATGCTAAGTGAAATAAGTCACACAGAGAAAGGCAAATACCATGTCATTTCACTTATGTGTGGAATCTAAAAACCAAAAGAAATGAACAAACAGACTCTTAAATATAGAGAACAAACTGGTGGTTGCCAGAGGGGAGGATGTAGATGGGAGGATGGGTGAAATAGATAAAGGCTATTAAGAAGTACAAACTTTCAGTTATAAAATAAATACTTCAAACAAAAAGTACAGCATAGGAAATATAGTCAATCATGTTATAATAAGGTTGTTGGGTGAACAGAAGGTGACTACACTTACTGTGGTGAACATTGAGTGATTGTTTAACCAACATGTTGGACACCTGAAACTAACATAACACTGTATGTTAATTATACTTCAATTAAAAATGATAGATATAAAAGGCTAAATTAAAAAAAATACATTCCACCAATATGCTCACTTTAGATCAAAAGACACAAATAGGTTATATAGATAAGTCCTAAAACTCAAATCAAAAAAAAAACAAAAAACAAAAAACAAACAAATCAATTCAAAAATGGGCAAAGCATTTGAATATAGACATCTTTCCAAAGGAGATACACGAATGGACAATAAACACATGAAAAAATGTTCAACATCACTAATCATGAGTGAAATGAAAATTTCAATTTACTCATCAGTATGGAAAAATACTCCAAGATACCAAATAAATGGTTACCCAGAACTTTGTGGCTTACAAGTATTTGATTCTAAGTATATAATGGTGATATTTTGTGTATCTCTATTGCCCCATCACACCATTGACTATCCATGCTCTCTTTACTATTAGAAATGGAGTCATTACGGGGCTCCTGGGTGGCTCAGTCAGTTAAGAATCCGACTTCGGCTCAGGTCATGATCTCACAGTTCGTGAATTCAAGCCCCGTGTCGGGCTCTGTGCTGACAGCTCAGACCCTTGAGCCTGCTTCAGATTTTGTCTCTCTCTCTCTCTCTCTCTCTCTCTCTGCCCCTCCCCTACTCATGCTCTCTCTCTCTCTCTCTCTCTCAAAATAAATAAACAATGAAAAAATATATTTAAAAAAATGGAGTCATGAGTGTCTTTAAATCTAATCAGATTGGAGAAACAGGAATCAACGGGTGGCAATGGGAGTGGGACCACTCAATATTACTCATAGGGACTCACTAGCAAAATTTATGCTTCCTGTCCCTACCATCATATATTCTCTGCTAACCTAGAAGTCTTAGTTCCAAAAGGAGGAATGCTTCCATCAGAAGACAAAACAACGATTCCACTGACTTGGAAGTAAGCCTGCCACCCAGCCACTTTGGGCTCCTAATGCTTCTAACTCAGCAGGCAAAGAAGGGAGTTTTGGTGTTAGCTGGGATGACTGATCCTGACTACCCAGGGGAAATTGGACTGCTACTCTACAACAGAGGTAAAAATAAAAATAAAAATAAAAATAAAAACAAATACATCTGGAATATTGAAGCTCCCTTAGAGCATCCCTTGGTATCACATGCCCTGCCACTGAACTGAATGGGAAATTAGCAGAACCCAATTCAGGCAGGGCTATTAATGGCCAGACCCAAAATGAAGGTATGGGTCACCCAACCAGGGAAAGAACCACAATCAACTGAGATTACTGCTTAGGGCAAAGGGAATACAGAACGAGAAGCAGAAGAAAGTAGTTATAATACCAGCTACAACCACATGACCAGCTACAGAAGCCAGCACAATAATTGCCATGAGTATTACCTTCTTATTTTACTCTGGAAGTGCGTGTGTGTGTGTGTGTGTGTGTGTGTGTGTGTGTGTGTCATAGCAAACATCTTTGGTTTCTTTTCTCTTGTTACTTTAAAGATTTATATCATGGTACTTAATATATTTTAACTTTTCGTCATAGTATTTAAGTTGCAGGATGCCAAGAAGAGTAAACATTACTCAAGGCCTTTGTATTCTCTTCTGGGAAAATGGTCAAAATGTTTTTGGTTGTATAAAAAACAGTTGATCATGCTGTTAGGCGAAGCAGGACCCTATTATTGTCTTTATTAGAGATTAAGTACAGTTTAAGGAATGCCTAGTTGGCAGAGTGGACTGTGATTGTTAATTTTATACATTAACTTCAGATCAAACATTATTCCAAATAATTCTGTGAAGTTATTTTTTAAACGCAGATTACTCTCCATGATGTGGGTGGGCCTCATCCAATCCACTGAAACTCTTTAACAGAAAAAGAAACCGACCTCCCCTGAAGAGGTATCTCAGCCAGCAGACTGTGCTTGCACTCAAACTGCAACCTGAACCCTTCCCTCGGTTTTCAGCCTATCCTGAGATTTTTCAACTTAACCAAGTCTCCACAATCACAGGAGCCAACTCTTTAAAATAAATCTCTCTCTCTCTCTCTCTCTCTTTCTCTCTTTATACACACACACACACACACACACACACACACAAACGCGTTGGTTCTGTATCACTGGAGAACTCTAATATAATCATATTTTAAAATAATAATAAAACAGACTTTCAAAAATGATTGGTGGGTACCATAGTAAAATACTGAAATAACAGACCACCAATGATCCATACAACTAGAGGGGCAATGCATGCACTGCACAAGAGAAGGCCATTAGCACTCCACTCCAGGGCTATGGTTAATATCCATTCTGTCTGGTTGTCATACCAGGGATTTTTAATATCACTCTTTTTCACACTATAAATATAAATTCCAAGCAACCTCAACGTTCAAATCAAAATTATGAAACTTATACAAAAAGGAAAAGGACAATAATTTCATAACTTCAGGGCAGGAGAGAACATCTTAAATGTGACAGGAAAAGTACAAGTCAGGCTTATGCATACATACAACTACATAAAATGCATAAAATAAAGAATAAAATAAATGATACCTGTACAATGAGAGCAGCATAAAGAGAGTCAAATAACATGCCACAATGTGGGAGAAAGTGTTTTTATTACACATGCAAAAACAATAAAGGACTGGATGCAACATGAAAGAACACCCAAAATATGTAAAGCATTCCCATGGTTGAGTAAGAAAAATATAAGCAAATCTGTAAAACAAAATGAACAAAAGATCTGATCTAGAGTTTTAAAAAAACAGAAATCTCAAATGCCCAACAAATATTTGAAAAGATGTTCAACTGCATTACAAATCAGGAGACTACAAATACATACAGTGAGAGAGAATTACATCCTCATCAGATGAGTAAAAATTAACAAGTAGCAAACAACCAAGAGTTCCCAAGGATGCAGAACAGCAACTGACATTTACTGTTTATGAAAGTATACATTTGTCAACCACTTTTGGAAGTAGCTTGGCTTTACTCAGTAAAGCTGGACATGTGGGTATTGTAGAACTCTGAAATTCTACTGTGAGAAACTCCTGCATATGTGCGTGAGGATTTGTGCACAACAACGTTCACAGACAGCAAAAACTTACAACCCAAATTTCAAACAAACAAACGAAAAAGAAGATAAATTACTTGTAACATAATGCATGCTATCGATTAATATACAGTAGTGAACAAACTGAACCAACTATAACTACATACATCTACAGGGATCAATTTCACAATGGTAAATGAAAGCAGAAAGAATACATTCAATAATGAAGCCCACCCAGGTTTGATATTTCAACCTACCCCTGATCCTTCTTATCCTGTTCTACTTTTTTACCATAGCTCTTTTCTTGGCCATCCTCTGTGCGCTTTAAGAATGGGTATTCAGATGGGGTGCCTGGGTGGCTCAGTCGGTTAAGCGTCCGACTTTGGCTCAGGACATGATCTCATGGCTCGTGGATTCAAGCCCCATGTAGGGCTCTGTGCTGACAGCTCAGAGCCTGGAGCCTGCTTTGGATTTTGTGTCTTCCTCTCTCTCTGTCCCTCCCCTGCTTGTGCTCTGTCTCTGTCTCTCAAAAATAAATGTTAAAAAAAAAATTAAAAAAATTAAGAAAAGAATGGGTATCCGGTTTTTGTTGTGGTTGTTGCTCACTGATATAGCCAAAGCACCTAAAACAGTGCCTGGTACACTGTACTTGCTCAGTAAGTATTTGCTGAATGGATTAGAATAATTCTAAGTACATAAAGTTCAAAAATAGGCAAACTAAACACCCATACTGATTAGGAATGCATACAGATAATAAAACAAAAAATTATAACAAATACTATAAAAGTCATGGTAGAAGTAATCTTTAGGGTAGAGAAGGCAAGTGCAACATAGGAGGGACACCTAGGTAATTTCTCTCTTAGCCTGGGCTTTAAAATATACATATATATATATATATGTATGTAACATATATGTATACATGCACATGCTCTATAAACATATATACTTACACACACAATATACCTAAAAGTAAGAAAAAAATACTAAAAAATAAAATAAAATAATAAAACTCTATTAGCACATCTGCCCCGTACTCCACTTCACTCCAACTCTCATTTAATCATCATTACTATGACCCAATGTTAGTCAGGGAACAACTAGAATACTTCATGCTATAAAACAATAGCGAATTATAAGGAGTCTAATAGAAGTTCTAAGATTATAGTGATTCGATTACACTATTTCCACCTAAAATAGGAGTTATAGGGCATCAAGTATTTGCCAACAGAAGGAAATAAAAGTTTTCCCATCAACCAACAAGACATCAATAGAAAAAACTACTTCTAAGTGTCACCTCTCATATATAGATAAAAATAGAGACCAAGAAAAAAATACAGATATAGATATATCTTAATTCAGTATATAGGAAATATTTCAAATATACCTGTATGCTGCCAAACTCAACGTTCTCATAATGGAAATGTGCACATTCAGCCATCTTCGGAAAGTGACCTTTAGTGAAGGGTAACCTGAAGTACATGAAATAACTAAGTGAGACGCAAGATACTGAAACAGTCAGAATAACTAAGCCCAAGGGAAAAATAAAATGTGTTGAAGAGCTCTTGCAAGCAAAACTATTTAATAAGCGCATGCGCATGAGCACACAAATAGCCACACAAACCTTCCCAGAAATACAGTGGATCAAATGAAAATTACATTCAGTGCACAGGTCAAAAACAAAAACAACAGAAAAAATTAAAAAGCACCACTACACTCTCCTAATCTTGACCCAAGGCAATGTCCGTAGAAAATCTATGTTTTCAGTGAATGTTATAAAAACTGTGAAGAGCCAACTTCTGATCAGAAGCAGCATTCCCGATGAAATATACAACCAGATTTTACCTGTGAATGTTGTCGCAGCCCATCAGTCCTGGATTGGTGGGTCTGGATGCAGAATGAATATTTTTATCTTTGTCTTTTCTCTATTTACAACGAAAACATAGCTATCTAACACTCTACTGGGTGAAAAGATGGTTTTTCTGGTTTTTGTTCTTTAATGCCAACTTCATGGGATGGGGAAGGAGGTAGGTAAGGCTTCAGTGGGAAAGTATGAAATGGTTTTTCGGTTAAAGACTGAAATGGATACCTTCAGACATTTGACATAAGAGCCAACTACCGGCATCAAATTCAGGCTTTCTCAAAGGCAGAGCTGAGATACAGCAATCTCATAACTCAAATGACAAAGCTGATTTTTCTAAATGAATGAGAACATGTATTAAGGGCACTGAGACAGACACACTTGGATTGTTCCCACTGAACAAATGCACCCTAACAGACATTGACATAAAGGTGTTGCGAGGACAAAATTAAAATCTATTTTTAAACAAGCAGATAATCTTCAGACCTATTCCACTAATTGTTGAGTCATAATTTAGGCTTATAGTATAATTTAATGTGTGGACAGTAAGAGCATATTTACCAAGAAATCTAAATAAAAGTTGTAAGAGAACTAAAAAACTGACTGTCATTTATACAAATTCACTGAAAACCCACTGTAAAATCATACTCACTTTTTCACCTGTTTAACCTTCATACTGGCTGTGCTGCCACATGTCTTAAGACCAAGATCTCCAGGAATCTCTGGGACATCTGCTCCTCTTGCCTTAAAAAAAATAATAAACAAATAAAAACAAAGGATTTAGGACTATTCCTTTAATATAAATATTTTAAAAAGCAGATCATAATTTTAACGGTTCTGCTGACTCTGTACCAACAGCAATGCATACTGATTTAATAATCTTTTCTTAAAATTGTAACTCACTTTTTAATTACTAAGAATAAGAAAAAAAATATTCACCTAATTTAAAAACTGTACTGCATAAGGAAAAATTTTCTGTGAATCTTAAGAATTATCATACTCTTACAATCAAGTTTCAAAAGCAGCTATTATATCATCTGTCTCAACACAAACTAAAATCTCCCCTAGGGAACTGGAAAAAAAAATAACCTAGCTTACAATGATTAAGAAAAGTTGAAATGGCAATCTGAACATAATCAGGAGATCACAACATGCATTTTTCACACCAAGATCTGAAGGTGACATGTATGTCATACTTCCAGTTTAACCCTTGGTCTGCCAGTTTTCACAGTCATGATTTCTTAATTCTAGTGGCACATTCAGCTGCATCATTTTAAAGCCAGAAACTGGAAAATCAAATGGTTCTCCATATTCTGGACAAAATAAACAGCAAATCCAAATACCTATCGTAAAGAAACAAATTTACAATATATCATCTACGATTTATAACAGAAAAATTGAGTTATTAGAGCCAGTGCCACAGGATGCAATAATATGGGATGAGCAGTTACAATGAATTAAGAAGAGACTCACAAAGAAGATGTGTATACTCAGCCATAAAAAAGAATGAAATCCTGCCACCGGCAACAACATGGATGGACCTTGAGGGCATTGTGTTATGTGAAATAAGTCAGAGAAAGACAAATACCATATGATCTCACTTACATGTAAAATCTAAAAAATGAAACCAACAAAAACCAAGTTCATAGATACAGAGAACAGACTGGTTGTTTGGGGTGCTGAGGCAAGGGGTAACTCTAGCTCTAGATTTTAAAAATTTGGTGACGTTGATCATGTAAACAACAACTCAGATTGAGGGTATTTATCCTAGATGAATACTATATAACTTAAAAATTATGAGTGAACAACATACTTCTAAGGACAAAAAAGAAAATATGGTATTTTCCTCTAGTCATTCATTCAACTGAAAAGACTTTATCACACGGTCTTTTGCAACAACAACCTAGATCACCTTATTTTGCTAAAATAATGTGCAACAATATTCTTTCATTTTTTATGAAGTTTGTGCATCAAAATTTACTTGACATAAAGAGGTTTGCTGTGCTTAAATTCTTATTAAAATTTCTAATAAAGTGGGTTTTCACTATTCTGTAAATTATTCATTAACAGACTTAAAAATATAAAAGTAAAAAAGAGTAACTGGACATAGTTGGTAAATGGTGATGATTTTATCTGGTAGACTGAAACCTAAAATATTAACTCAATTTTGAATATAGGCTCTCTGTGCTAGAAAGGCCATCATCCCCTAACACACATCAAAGGAGCATTTTTAGCAATAAAATATTTCTTAAATTAAGGTAAGAATATTATTTTTTTAGACATAATGCTATTGTGCACTTAATGCACAGTACAGTAAAAGAGTGCAGTACAGTGTAAACATAGCTTTTACATGCACTGGGAAATGAAAAAATTCATTTGACTCGCGTTATTGCAATATTCACTTTACTGCAATTGTCTGGGGCCAAACCAGCAATATCTCCAAGGTATGCCTGTATTAGACACAGCAGAAGAAAAGATCAGTGAACTTAAAGAAACAGCAAGATAACTATCCATAAACAATTTTTATTTGGTTTTTAGTTTGTGTGTGTGAGAGAAAAAGACAGGAAAAAAAGTCTCAGTGACATATAGAACAATATAAAGCCATTTAACATACATGTAATGGATGGTAAATAAAGGAGAGTAAAATGCCTTCCCTTGGGATGGTGGGAGGGGGGTTAAGGAGAAGAAGAATAGAAAAAACAATTGAAAAAATAATTGATAAAAAAAATTATAAATTTTATGACGATTATAAACACACTGATCCAGAAAACTCCATAAATTCAGAGTCTGATAAACACATAGAAAATTACACAGGGCATATCATAATCAGATGGCTGAAAAGCGCTGATAAAGATAAAATCTGAGTAGCTGCCAAAGGAAAAAAAAAGAATACACATCACATTCACAGGAATAAACAGAAGAAAACCAAAATTTGGACTGAGTACTTTCAGTTGCTTTTTTAAACAACTGTCAACATAGAATTCTATATCCAGCAAAATTTATTTCAAAAAAAGAATGTGAGGTTTCCAGCCTTTTCCAGTGTTTACGGTAAAAACTCTAAAGATAACAAAATGAAATAAAATATACACATGCAACTCTAAAAATTTTAATGACAGCAGGTAGATTTGGAAACAAAGTCAAAACTTGCAGAGTGGCTAATGTAGCGGCAGTGTGCTTCCTGGCTTTTCCCATGTTACCTCCTAGACTGACCCAAGGACAGGCTAATCAGGATGTGAGTAACAGGCAGAGTCAGCAAAACTCTTAGAGAAGTCCAACTTTCTGGCCAAAAGATGTGAACAGTGCCCCTTGTGGGGAAAAGGGCAGAGAGATTGTTTTTTTCCCCTTTTATCTCTTCCAACCTGGCCCAAGGACAGACCTGAGGGTACCACTTCAGTTGTAGAGTGAAAACCCATTCTTCTAAATAGAAAAACAATGAAAAAGGACTCTTATATAAAGATTGTGGAGATAATCCTTGTTATTTTTTTTCTTTTTTCTCTCACTATTTACACCTAACAGTAGCTCAGTCAGAAAAAAATGTGTATTATACCAGAGGCTAAAGCTCTTGGAGAATTCCACCCTTCCAATCAGAGAAACCAGGGAAAGCATCCTTTGAGAACAGTGTGTGCAAAATCCCTAACAAAAGTAAGAGTACAGCAAAGACTATAAAACTGAACTGATGCTAAAACCACCACCTAAAGAATAAAGAAGTCCAGAGAGAAAGTTCAATCTGAATCCAACCAGGCTGAAGTCTGATAAGACAAAAAAAAAAAAAAAGAAAAAAGAAAAAAGTCAGCACTCTATACAGGACACTAGTGGAGTCAGTCTCACAACACAATATTCAAAATATCCATGACACAATCCAAAATTGCTAGATACACCACAACCAGTAAAATATGAGCAATTTCCAAAGGAAAAGACAATCAAGAAAGGCCAAATGTGAAATGAAACAGATGTTGGACTTATCAAAGACTTTAAAACACATATATTACAATAAACACACTGCATTAGATATTGAAACCAATGGAAAGACAAAAATTCCTTGATGAAAAATGTAAAAAAAGATCAAATAAAAATTTCAACATGGAAAAATATAGTATCTGAAATAAGAAAATACTGACTTGGCTCAATAGCAGAATAGAAACGATAGAGGAAAAGAGTCAGTGAACCAACAACCTAACAATAGACTAAAAGAAATTAATTATGTACTCTGAAGGACAATATTCAAAATTGTTTTAAAAGACTGAAAAATACAGGGGTGCCTGGGTGGCTCAGTCAGTTAAGCGTCTGACTTCGGCTCAGGTCATAATCTCATGATTTGTGGGTTCAAGCCCGGCATTGGGCCCTGTGCTGACAGCTCAGAGCCTGGAGCCTACTTCTGATTCTGTGTCTCCCTCTCTCTGCCCCTACCCCACTTGTTCTCTCCCTCTCTCTCTCTCTCAGGAATAAATAAACATTAGAAAAAAATTATTAAAGACCTGAAAAATATGAACAGACTCACAGATACCCATGGAAGAGAAATATGGTCACAGAAAACAAAAATTTTGATGTAATAATTCATGAAAACATAACAAATTTGTTGAAAGATACATATTTACAGATTCAAGATCAGCAAAAATAAAACAGAATAAAATCAAAGAAAACCACAAAACAATCCATCATAATCAAGCTGTTGATAACCTATATAAAATAAGTATCCTGACAGCCACCAGAGAAAAAAGACATACTACATTACATAGAGAGAAATTAGGATTTAAATGACTGGATTTCTCATTAGAAACTAAGAAGACCAAAGGATAGTGGAACCACATTTATAAAATGCTGAAAGAACGCTCAATCCGGAAAACTATATCAAGTGAAAATATCCTTCAGAAATGACATAAAAATAAGATCGTACTCAGATTTTCAAAAATTGAGAGTATTTGTTACCAGTAGATGGATTCTACAAGAAATACTAAAGAAAGCTCTTCATATAGAAGGAAAATGGCATCAGAATAAAACATGGACCTTCTGGTAAAAAGGGAGAGCAAAAGAAATAATAAATAATTAGGTAAATGTAATAGATCACTAATCTCCTCTTAAGTTCTTTAAAATATATGTGCCAATTGAAAGCAAAAAGTGTAATAACACTGATGAATGTAAATGTAATACTTACAGAAACTAGAATAATAAAGGGAAAAGATAAAGGGAACTACTGGTGGCGAGTTTTCTGCATTCTGCTTGAGCGTAAAATAATTTTAATATAAAGTTAGATTATAAAAAGTTAGAAAAAATGAGACCAACAAGGAAAAAAAAAGAAAACACCATGACAAGATAGATCTTGAGAATGCAAGACTGGTTTGACACCTGGAAAGATATTCAGTGTTTTGATTTGTTTGAGTTCCTAAATAAAATAACAAACCACATCCATCACTGTATGAATTTTTAAAAATACTTCAGAACCAAACTGAATTTATCCCAGAAATGCAAGATTGGTTCAACAATAGAAAAAAATCTATCATTATAATTCAATCTTAATTATAATTAAAAATTATAAGGAAAAAATGCTAGTTTGTTGCCATAAGTCCAAAAAAATTATCTGATAAAACTCCACACCCATTCAAGACAATAACATCCAACAAGACTGCTCAACTGACAACAGTAAACTGAACAAGCTGAAGACATATTTATCTCTGCTCTCTCTCACATCTTACCAAAATAATACATAAATTTCTTTACGATTTTCTTCTTATATTGGCAAAAGTACAAAGTACCATATTCATAAGGTTATTCTTTGCAGGACTATCTTTATTAACTAAAGGGTGGAAACAACCTAGATGTCCATCCATAAGGGAATGGTAAACTATGTTGCAGCAACACAAGTGAATAACAGCTGTAAGAGGAATGAGGAATATTTTAATGTATTGCTATAAAATAATCTTCTGCATAGGTCATGGCAGGGAGACGCATGCTATAAAAACAAGCTACCTTTTAACTAAAAATAAATACAAAAATATGTGTATTTTCTTATACTTAAATGAGATAGGATAAACCAAAAGTCAATTAAAATGTTTATCTATGGAGGAACAAAGAGACAGGGGATAGAAGCTAGATTTTTCTGAATGCCTTGTTTTGTAGTTCAGATGTAAATGTTTTAAATATTTGTAAAACTAAATTAAATTAAACTGGGGCAAAGAAAAAAAGGCAATCCCTTAAAATCCAAAGCCAAATAAAACAAATGAACCTTATTGTTTTAAATTGGAGGCTTAAGCACACAGAGAGAAATTACTTCAAATGACACTAATGTGAAGTAATAGACCTCAAATAGGATATATCCTCCTAGAGATAAAAGGAAACAAAGTATTCTCAGTAATGTTTGCATTATTATTTTGAAACTATTAAAAGTAGAAAATTAAAGCAAATAAGTAATTGTTAATGTCATTAAAAACTAAGGTTTTCAGGGGCGCCTGGGTGGCGCAGTCGGTTGAGCGTCCGACTTCAGCCAGGTCACGATCTCGCAGTCCGTGAGTTCGAGCCCCGCGTCAGGCTCTGGGCTGATGGCTCGGAGCCTGGAGCCTGTTTCCGATTCTGTGTCTCCCTCTCTCTCTGCCCCTCCCCCGTTCATGCTCTGTCTCTCTCTGTCCCAAAAATAAATAAAAAACGTTGAAAAAAAAATTAAAAAAAAAAAAAAACAAAAAACTAAGGTTTTCAGAATAAGAGATACAAATACAAATCAAAGAAATTAAGCAGAAACCCTTATCATTTCCCCATTTTTTGATGGTGAGGGGTTTTAACTAAGGCTGCTAGAATAATGGAACAGGTAAATGCAAAAGGTCCACTGAATAACCACAGTCAGCATGTAGCTGAGTCTTCTGTGATATACCCACGAACAGAATTTTAAAATGAAGTTTAAAATTTTTAAATGATAAAATACTCAAAATACGTTAAATGTCAATTACATAATAAATCACTAAAAAAAAGAAGGTAGCAGACCATAAGGCTCTTTCATTCCTAAATTTCTCAGGATATTTATAAAAGATAAATGAAAACGAATGACATACTTATCAAATTTATAGACAGAAGAAAACTAAAAGGGATTCTAACACTCTGAGTGACAGAAGTTGAAGAGACTTTAACAGGCTGCAAAGACAAACTAACATGATTATAAAGTGCATCAAGAACAAAAATTCAATTATATAAGTATGGGGGGGCACACTCTGATAAAAATTCACATAACGAGATCTAAGGCTTATACTTAACCACAAGCCAACTATAAAAGTATATCCTCACTGGTAAAAAGCTAATGCAGTCTGAAAAAATGCGGCATCTATAAAAAGGACAGTATCTGTTTCTCTATAATCTGAACCAGTTAAACCACATACGAGAATAGTTCATCCATTTCAGGAAATTATTTGATACTGAAAACTTAAAAACAGGAATGGGTAATGTTTTATCCTTTCTACTTCACTGCTCCCTAACCCAGAAAAATATTCCACCATTCCTGCCACTGGTACAGACCTTTAAAGAATCTTGCAAATGACTATTTTCCAGCTCCCATGTAAAGCTCTCCCATGGCTGGGTAACAGAAGTGATTTAAGTCTTGTAACACACTGTGTTCGGATACAGAACCATTAAAGCTGGCTACTTCTACAGTCAGCCCCAACACAAGGCACACCCTTTTGTGTTATCTATGTGCGTGACTATCTTCTCCCAAAGTCTATAAAGTCCATCTTAATAAATACTAGCAAAATGCTAATGGGTATTACAGATTTTTAAGGAAAAAATAGGGTATGGAAAGGTGTTTAACACATAATCAGAGTGCTGAAAGAAATCTCATTCAGCCATTTCAATGCAAGGAGGAAACTGAGACCAATAAAGAAGAAACAACGTGCCATAGTGCATTAGACACAGTATTTAAACTGAGTTTCTATTACAAAATCTGCTACAACTAATATAGGCACAAGGAAGAAAAAAGGTTCAAAGACAATATCTTTTTTAAATAAAAAATTACAATGAGAAACAGCTTTTCTTCTATCAAAATATGAAAGACCAAAACTTTGTAAGGCTGAAAAGATATGGCACGAAACATTACTGCTTAGAATACAAATTAACAAAACTCTTCATAAGTAATGTGGGATCTTCATACTCTTTAGATTTAGTTCCCCATAAAGTAACAATAAAAAGAAAAGACAAAATTCATCATAAAGATATTCATCAATGTGAAAAATATAAAACAAATTCAGTTGAGCATCTGACTCTTGATTTTGGCTCAGGTCATTATCCTACGACTCGCGATATCGAGGCCCGCATTGGGCTCATGCTGACAGCACAGAGACTGCTTAGGATTCTATTCTTCCCTCTACCCCTCTCCCACATGCACACACACACACACACACACACACACACACGTGTGTGTGTGTGTGTGTGTTAAAATAAATAAATACACACACACACACACACGTGTGTGTGTGTGTGTTAAAATAAATACATAAACTTTAAAAATAAATAAAGCAAATTCAAGATCCTACTAATTGATGAAGCATCAATAATACATCCTATATTATAGGATATTGTGTAGTCCTTAAATTTCTTTATTAAGAGTTTTCATTTAACACCAATTACAACACACAGTATACATAAATTTCTCCCAGGCAAACATAAAAAAGTTACAGTTTTATAAAGTATTAGTGGTTTTAAATCTCCTGGGATATTTGTGATTTCTATCAACTAATATTATCACATGAGTTAAACACATTAAAGCACATATAACAGAGAAAAACTATGTAACAATGTGGTAAGCAACATTCTAAGGAAGGCAGCCCACCCTCCCCCCACAAACACCTGCCAAGAGGCCTACCTCCTGGTTATTCAAACACTAACCTAGGTAATGATGGGAAGAGACCTTGTGGATGTAATTCCATTCCCAGGTCAGTTGATCTTAAAATACGATAACCGTCTGGATGGGCCTAATCTAATCACAAAAGCACTTCGAAAGCAGTTTTCTCCAGCAGGTAGCAAAAGGGAAAATCAAAGATTTAATGCATGATAAGGATTCAAGGTGCTGCTGCTGGCTTTGAAGACTGAAGTGTCCAAGTAAGAAGGAATTCAGGTAGCCTCTAATAGTAGAAAACAGTCCCCACTGACAGCCAGCAAGGAAACTGGGACCCCAGACCCAGGAACTAGAAGAAACCACAAGGAAGCAGATTCGGCCCATAATTTAAATGAGGTGGGAGGCAGATTCTTCAGTCCTCTGATGAGAGCCCAATCCAGCCAACACCCTGATTTCGGCCTTACAAGACCCCGAGCAGAAAACCCAGTTCAGCTTGCCCAAACTCGCAGCCTACAGAACTGTAAGACAACAAATGAGTATTGTCTTAAGTCTCTACATATGTGATAATTTCTCACACAGCTATAGAAAATAAATACTAATAATGTGTATATTTAAGACCCTAGAAATTCCTGAGTGATCTCAGGCTTTAAGTGCTCCTTTACTTCTCATGCAATTAAAACTCTCTCTTCCCAGAACTAGGACGCAAAGCCCCAGGAGCTCTTGCTTTCTAGCACTCCCAGACTCCACCGAAAGCACTGACTTCAGTACTCTCCAAACACTCCTGCTGAAGTCTCACAGGAGTCTGTTCATGTGAAGGCAAGCCCTGGAAGCAAGTGCAATTTCTGCAGGTGGGGTTGGTAGCCAGCAGGAGGGACACAGATCTGACTCGGGGCAACAGCCATCTCTACTTTCTCCCTTGCAACCCATATTTCAATGTGCATGTTACAATCTGTCCCATACCCATTTTGCCACTCTCAAGACCCTCACTCTTTTCCCCTACAAGGAGGAAAACTTAATTCCTTTCCCTCTCCATGGCAATATTTTGTATTCCCCTTTCACAGCGGTTCCCTACACTATGTCTACCAGCCAGTCTTTTCCAGAGATCTCTTCCTTCCAGTGAACCAGCCAACTCCTTTACCTATGACACTTTCCATAATGTATAATGGGGAATATTCAGTTTTCTCTTCACTGCAGCACCTTAATAATAAGGCAGAATGCATATGTTAAATGGGGAGAAAAAGATAGAAAACTGTAAATGGTTTACAAGTATAAAACTATATTCCCAGACATGATGGGGAAAAGAATATATTAACAAAGCAGTATTCTTTGCAAGTAACAATTTGGAGAAATTTGTATAAGAAAAATGTGTTCATATGGGTGTTAAAGTTTCTCTGCATTGTAAGAATCACGAAGGAAATATACCAAAATAATCTCACCAGTATGGAAAATAGGACTATGGGTGAGTCTTTTTTTTCTCACTTTTCTGCATTTTCTATGTAAGTATGTTTTATTTTTATAAAGGAAGAAGGCTTTACTGAGAGAAAGAGAGAAAGCAAGCTAGTTAGCTACCTTCTTCCACCTCTGCATATTACCTACATATTACAGCTATCATATGCAAATGCATAACAACCTGTCATAACTAAAGGAGGTTAGATACTCAATATAATTCCAAGAGACAAAACTAGGTATTCATATTTATAGGCAACTTAGGAAAGAAAAAAAGAAAAGCATATTTATGATGAGATATACCCATGTTGTAGTAATAAAATGGAATTTTTTGTTCACTGAGCCAAGTCATGAGTTAATGTGGTAGGAGCTAGAACCACAATGGAGATGTATCTCAAACCAGATAAAAAGAGAAGGAGAAATGACCTATTTTCTCCCCTTTTCCTGCTCTCCAATCTTCTACCAGTACCTCCCACTGGCCAAACCTTGCCAGAAGTCTGCTGGCAAGAGAGCATGTAGTTTGCAGGGATTAGCCTCCTGCAAAACAGAACAAAGCAGAGGGGCAGGAAATCCCAAACCCAGCTCCATGACATTCATTACTAAATTATGAAGATGTAATTGTACTTATATGTAATTCCAGTAATTTGAAATATAAGTGATTTTACATAAAATCTCATATTTTCAAAAGGTACAGCAACCAAATAACACCCATACTGACACATAGGTACATATACATACATACACATATATAATCAACTGAAAAAGCAAGATTGTAATATTAAATGTGTAACTGGGCATAAAGGCAAATTATTCAAAATGAGTAGTTAATACTTAAGAACAACAAAGATGGTTCTGAAACTGTTATAGAAAATTAACAATAATATCACCAAATAAGCATTCACAAAGAACATCAAAATGCAACCAAGTGTAAGAATATGCTGTTACCAAAATGGCCTTTTCTTCAAAGAACAAAAAATCCAAACACAAGATATGTGAGTAAAGGAAGCCTAGATCAAGATTCTCTTTATGCACAAGGCTAGCAAAAAAGCATGTGAAAAAGATTCAGGGGAAAAAATGGTAACTTTCTGTTACTTCTTACTTTTTTCCTTTAACAGATTCAAATCTTATTTAATATATTCTTTTTATTTGCACTCAGAATTTGAAAGAAGGCACAACAGCTTTAGAATAATATTATAAATTATGTTTCTTGATATGATGATGATGAAATATAGCATTTCTGCTTAAAATATAGTAGTAAAGGGAAGGATCTTTGGCCTCTTAAACAGGAAAAAAAACCCAAAAAACGTAGGAGCTTTGTTGGTAGAACTGCATACGTATACAGACAGTCCCTGACTTAAGATGGCTCGACTTACAACTTTTTGACTTTACGATGCTGTGAAAGCAATTCACATTCAGTACAAACTGTCCTTTAAGCTTTGAGTTTTTTTTCTCCTGAGCTAGCAATATGCAGTGGCATACTTTTCGTGACCCTCGACAGCAGCAGTAGTGAATCACAGCTCCTAGTCAACAATAGGATCATGAGGATAAGCACTGGCTCTGTACCTACACAATCATTCCGCTTTTCACTTTCCATACCATATACAATAAATCCACTGAGATATTCAACACTTTATTATAAAACAGGCTTTGGGTTAAATGATTTTGCCCAACTGTAGACTAACGTAAGCGTTCTGAGCACATTTAAGATAGGCTAGGCTAAGCTATGATGTTCAGTGGGTTAGATGCACCAACTGCATTTTCAACTTAGAATATTTTTGACTTACAATGAGTTTGTCAGGACATGACCCCATCATCAGTCAAGGGAAAATCTGTACATAATACATACGCATTAACATATACACGGCTAACTAAAAAAACAAGACCTGAATATGAAATCTGTTCTGTCAAGAAAGGCAAACAGGACTGTCAGTTTCTGTACTCGACCGTAGTTTAACTGTAAGACGTACATGGAATAAATCTCTGAAATGAAACATGTTTATAGAAACTTTAAATTTTAATCGGTCTAAGTATTGTTCCCTTTCTTACAAAGAAGCAAGAGACAAAGAGGGGAAATGTAATAATAATTATCCCAATACGACAGAAAAGCTAAATCTATTAAATCTACAGTATACTATGTTGAACAACAATATCACTGAAATGACTTTTAAAGTATATTACCAAGAAATTTAATGACCTGAGTTATCTGTGTGAATATCTTCAAAAGAATTTTTGATACAACAAAATACCCTCAATGTTAAAAACAAATTACATAATTTTCTTCACTTATTTCCTTCAATATGGTATTTAGAACTGAACTCCTAATGTGCAAATGCTAAAAAACACTCTGAAATCAAAGGAGGCAGGTAGATTTATGTACAAGGATAACTCCCCTCCAAAAGCATACAAACAACCATCAAGTAAGCCCCAGGAGTAAACTATATAATTATCCTACTTAATTTTCTATTTTGACTGGTAACAATTGAGTGAGATTACTAAAGCAAAAAAATCTATGATTCCTAAGAGTGATTATAAAACCAGTTCCTTCACAGGGAAGAAGTTGCCTTTAAGTTCAATTCTACTGCAAAATAATGTCTCTTCAGAGAGAACCAATTAACACCAAGAAAAAAAAAAATATTCAGGGCAATGTTTAAAATAATTTAGGAAAAGTTATTACCAAGTACCATTGCTATAATAATCACAAAGCCCCTACCAGGCAACATCTGGAATCAACGTAAAAATTAACACACTGACATATCAACAAAATCATTAGATATTCTGAAATTTATACTTGTCTATAATGGAGATTCATCTCTCCTTCATCTGACTCCTGTTTGTTCCAATCATTACAAGATAATCCTCCTTATTCAGCAGGTATTTAATGGACTGAACATCGAGGGTTCCATCGTTGTACATAAATTTGCCAGATATTGTATATTAAGCTTCTTAGGAAAATTTAAAAACAGTATAACATTGCCTTTATAGGGACTTTATTCAGGTAAATTATTGCCAGTCTTCATTGCTGCTAGAAACTGATACTAATCTGTTTCTACATTTGAATTTTGTACAACAGATCTACTAATAAAAATTTGCATGTAATATTTAAATACAGAATATAGAATAAAAAATACAAATTCTTTCTGAAAAAAGGTAGGGTATAAACAAAAGAATGGCAGAAGGGAAGAAAGAACCACAAATGCGGAAGATACTTCACTGGAAAGTTTCTATTAAAGAAAGACATAGCAAGATCCTAGACTACCCATGACACTCCTGTTCAGATCTACAAGAATCACTATTCCTCTAACTGTATGTTTTATGTACTTTCTCCCTGAATGTTTCGTAAGTTTAATAATTTTTTTGGAAAGCTATATAACAAATTCTATCATTAAAAGTAACATCTAGATCACTTAACCCCTTCAAAAGCACAATATTTCGAATGTACAACTGACCCTTAAACAACATGGGGATTAAGGATGATGACTCCTGGCACAGTCAAAAATTTAAGCTTGCAGCTTAACTTCTGACGCCCAAAAACTTAACTACTGATAGCCTACTGCTGGCCAGAAGCCTTATGATAAAATAGTCAATTAGCATATATTTTGTATTTATATGTATTACGTGCTGTATTCTTACAATAAGCTGGGAGGCGGAATGTTATTAAGAAAATCACACTGAAGAGAAAATAGATTTGCAGTACCATACTGTATTTCTCAAAGAAAATGCAAGTACAAGTAGATCTGTGCAGTTCGAACCCGTGTTGATCAAGGGTGAACTATAGTTTTCAGTTTAATAATCAACAATAAAATACTGGGTTTGAGATCAGCTCAATAATTCAAAAGATTTTACACTTAAACTTGTAAAACTTCCAATTTTGAGCTTCTTTAATGTATAAAACTAACAATTTCATATGGTTCACCTAATACATATCTCAGAACACTCAGCAGACCATTAATTATCTTCAATAATTAATGCCACTTGATTCATGCCAGAGAATTCCCACAATCTTCAGCCAGAAAATGATGCACTGTGGAATGGGGTGGGTTTGGGGTTGTTTATTGAAGAGCTCTGAATATACTGGCACAAATTCAAAACCTGGGCTTTGCATATTAATCAATGGTTGCATTTGTGATTATTCAGAAAGCAAAACTAAACAAAACATCCAGCTCTTAAAGGCTGTGAAATGATAAACATCACCGGTTTCTCTAGTAAATAGTTCCTATCTAATAAAGGATTAGTTCCTTTCTAATAAAGGAGCTAGAATAAAGTTCTAGTTCCTTTCTAATAAAGGAGCTAAAGACATTCACCTAAAGAACATTTGCAAAGACTTTTTTTTTTTCTTTTACTCAAACTGCAATTTTTTTACAGCTCTATGGGTAAAAGGAACCAGTGTAAGTATCAAACAGAGTGGACAACTATTAATAAAAGGAGCAATAAACAAAATACAGACCTCCTCCAAAATTACCTCTTGCTCAAGATTATTCAGGAAGAAATAATCCAGCTGTTTTCAGCAATCCTCATTCCTCTTTAGAAAGCAGGCAACAGACGGAGGAAATGCTCCAGATACATAGGGTACTTTCGAAAAGTTAAGAAAAATGTACCAATGGTCTCAACTTTTGTCTTAAAAAAAAGGAAGGAGAGAAAAGAAAAAAAGAGAATAGAAAATAAAAGAACAGAAAATAAAAAAGAAAAGAAAGAAGATATTAACATCTGACAAGTGAGATAATGAAGCAGGAAAATTTAAGGCATTTTCAAGGAAAAACAAGTGTTTCTACTTGTCCAGGAATGACAGTTTCATTCATTCAAAAAGTATTTTACTAAGAGTTTACTCAGAGTTACACAAATGATGAAACCGTTAACAAAAGTGACAGTCCCTGTACTCAAGGAGCTTAAAATCTAATGGAAAAGAGAGATAATAATGATACAAATTACATTTGCAAGTACTACAGAGAAAATTCAAGCTGAGTCAAAAAAAGAGGAAGGCTGGGCTATTATTTTCTCTAAGAGGGTGAGTAAAGGCAGCACTTAACTGTAACATTCGAGGAAACCAGACAGAAGGAAAAGAGCAAGCTTTGCAGATTGTGTAGAGAAAGCACTTTCCAGAAGAAGAGAACACAAATACAAAGGCCCTGAAGTGAGAGAATACTTGACATATTTGAGAAAGAGCAAGGAGGCCATGTGACTAGAGCAAAATGATTTATAACAAATGCAAGGATTCTGAACCGGAGTGACTGGAATAAAGTTAGTGTTCTTACCATAAACCGTCAAGTTAAAAGGAAGAAACTCATTTCTGAGAGAAGGAAAACAGAGATTTAGTGAAAATCTATAACTCACAGTTTCTCTAGGACCTTCCAGTGGGGAATGAATTCTTACGGAGCTAGAGATATGGGACATGAAGTCATCTGTAGAGAGATGACAGTCAAATCTGCAGGAATAGTAAAGAAGTGGGAAGAAACAAGCATAAAGAAACAAAATACAGACCCCTGTGAATGCCTGCATTTAGCAGGTGGGAAGAAGAGATACAGAGGGGAAAAAGCCAACCAACCCTTCAGGAGTGAGTGACTGGGACTGTGATTGTCTGTGTGTGCGTGAGAGACAGGGAGTATGTGCACACGGGAGAGAACATGTGTGCACACACACACACACACAGGAGCCAAGCACACATGTGTTTGTGTATGAGAAAGGGAAAGGGGATGGCATTTGTAGGGGCACACATACAATGTTAACAACACTGAGCATTAACTTGTTATCTTCCTTCATAAAATTTTAGGTATTTTGGAAGTTCAAAATTTATAACTTGTTTTAATTTTCATGGCTCTGGTTGTTAGCATCTATGAGTATTTTCACCAAGGACCATTTTTATTTTGTCAATAACAACTTCTTTACTACAACATGACCTGCTTTAGCCATTAGCCTTGAACACATTGATTAGAAACAGACCCTCAAGTGAGAAACTGTTCCTAAAAACACCACCACCAAAACAAACAAAACAAAACAAAACAAAAAGACAAACAAAAAAAAAAAAACAAAAAAAAAGAAAACAAAAACAAAAACCTTGAGAATTAACAGGATCCATTCTGAGATTACAGATATAATTAAAACTAAAAATAAAATATATAATGAAACACTTAGAAGTATGATATAAGGTGGTTTTAGTTAGAATATTCAAAACTACTTAAAGATTCTCCCTCTTTTTGGGTTTTTTTATCTCATTTTTTTAAGATCCTAATTTTTTTCACTAAATGATTTTATTGTTAAATAATTACAAATAAATATTTCACTTACTAATTTAGAAAAACTATAGTTTT
Source organism: Panthera onca (assembly GCF_046562875.1). Lineage (NCBI taxonomy): Eukaryota > Metazoa > Chordata > Mammalia > Carnivora > Felidae > Panthera > Panthera onca. The sequence goes on along the minus strand of NC_138348.1, from coordinate 89,253,547 downwards.
TTATTAGATTTTTTACAATACTTATAGCTATTTATTTAATTATAAATTTATTAAGAGTAATAAATAAATTATACACCATAAACCATAAGCCATAAACCACAGGATAGGGAGCTACTTTAGGGTTTGTTGTTGTCTTAATTTTTTTTTTAATTTAATTTTTCAAAATTTTTTTTTGTTTGTTTTTGAGAAAGAAACAGAATGCAAGTGGGGTTGGGGCAGGGAGAGAGGGAGACACAGAATCTGAAGCAGGCTCCAGGCCCTGAGCTGTCAGCACAGAGCCTGATGCGGGGCTTGAACCCATGAACTGTGAGATCATGACCTGAGCCACAGTTGGCTGCTTAACTGACTGAGCCACCCAGGTGCCCCTGCTGTTGTCTTAATTTTAAAAATGATTTAGAACAGATCAATTATTAGTAAGGAGATTGAATCAGTAATCAAAAACCTCCCAGCAAATAAAAGTCTGGGATCAGATAGCTTCACTAGCACATTTGACCAAACATTTAAAGAAGAATTAATACCAATTCTTCTCAAAAAGTATGAGGGAACACTCTCAAACTGATTATACAGGGCCAGCATTACTTTGATATCAAAAGCAGACAAGAACACCACAAGAAAGTAAATTACAGGACAATATCCCTGATGAACATAGATGCAAACTGAATCCAACAGTGTATTATAAGGATCATACACTATAATCAGGTGTGATTTATTTCAGGGATCATAGGTTAATTCAACATCCACAAATCAATCAACATGACACACCACCTTAACAAAATGAAAGATAAAAATCAAATCAGCATCTCAATAGATGTAGAAAAAGCTTTTGAAAAAATTCAACATCCATTTATGACACAAACTCTCAATACAGATGATATAAATGACATAATAAGGGCCATATATGACAAGCCCAGAGCTAATATCATACTCAGTGACAAGGAAGACAAAAATGTCCACTCTCATCATGTCTATTCAAAACAGTAGTGGAAATCCTAGCCAGAGCTATTAAGCAAGAAAAAGAAATAAAAGACCTCCAAATCAGAAAGGAAGAAGTAAAATTGTAACTATTTCTAGATTACATATTATATCCAAAACCCTAAAGATTCCAACAAAAAACTGTTAGAACTAATAAGCTCAGTAAAGTTTCAGAATACAAAGTCATTAAAACAGTTGTGTTTCCATATACTATTAGCAAACCAAATTATTGAATATCTTTTCAATGGAAGTCCAGTACCTCTAGGAATTCCTTGACTTAAATAGGGGTGTGGGACTTGTCTTTGCTGAGGCTATTTTCCATCCCTGCAGAGAAGTTAACTTGCAGAAAACTAATAGTACAAATAACTCCTGTCCATAGAAATGCAAATTGTGTCCAGTGGAACTAAGCAGTTTTGCCAGTTTTTGCATCCATTTGCATCTATTTTAGCATGATTAATCTCTTAACAGTAAGGCACTTTGAATTCTCCTTTGAACCAAATCTCCTTTGAATCAAGTTATAACACTTGACTGGTTCCTTCATTAATTAATGAGTTAAATATCTCAGGCATGTGTTCATTTTATATTTGTAAGCAAGTCATGATTATATCCTTTTTTAAAGTTTATCCTTCAATAAAATGAATACAAGATTATCTTTATCCCTTCTCAAAAAACTCACAATATAATAAAAGGAGGTAACAACCATAAATAACTAGAATGAGATTAAGTATTCAGACACAGATATGAACAACATACTGTGAGAATTAAAATAGAATCCTTTTCTATCTGGAATATTTCAGAGAGCCTTACATCTTACATTATAATTATATAAGGCAGGACCCAAAACTAGGGCCAACCCAAGGGAGCCCGGGGGGCTCAGTCAGTTAAGCATCTGATTCTTGATTTCAGCTCAGGTCATGAACTCACAGTTCATCAGACTGAGCCCCACATCTGCATCATCTGGGCAGAGCCTGCTTGCCCCTCTCTGCCCCTCCCTGACTCATGCATGCACATGTGTGCTGTCTGTCTCAAAATAAATAAGTACACATAAAAATTAGAGCCAACCCAGCCCAATGCCTGTTTTTGTACAGCCCATAAGCTAGAGGTGACTTTTATACTTTTAAATGTTTGGGGGGAAAAAAAATCAAAAGAAGGAGGATCATCCAATGACATATGAAAATTACATGAAACTCCAATGTGTCCATAAATAGTTTTATCGGAACACGGCCACGCTCACTTATGTGTTATCTAATGGCTGCTTTCATATTACAATGACAGAACTGAGTAGCTATGAAAGAGACCTTATGAGGCATTCTCACTGATTCATACTGCTGCTCATCACACCCTAAACTGCACTACTGAGTTATAACTCCACAGCATTTCTAGTTCCACATTATCACCATACCACATTTTTTAAATTACCTATCTATACACATGTAAAAAATAAGCAAAGAGATAAGTGGACTCTGAATGTCATGCTTTTAAGGCAAAGGAGAACATGGGTTTCATTATAAAATAAGATGGCAAAACACTGTGTTTCTTATGCACTGGCACTACAGCTGTGCAGAAAGACTACAAATCAAACATTACCAAACTATGCACTCATCACAGTATTCTCAACTCATAGGAAAACAACAATCTGAAAAGTCAGAAAACTCTAAAACAGAGTAAATGAGCAAAGCCTCACACAGAATTCCTTCATAAAAATAAAAACAAGACTGCATCCAGAGTAAATTCCCAAGTAGATCATTTGTTGGCAGACCAAGAAAGCCAGTGACCAATGGTGAATCACTTAAATCATGTTTGACTACAGCAAAGAAATCCAGAGAAAACAAAAGCCTTTTGGTAAGTACAGGCTTGAAGAGTTGAGGTCATTGAGAGTGAAATCAAGAGTCAGTTTACAAAGAATGCAAATGATTTCAACTGGTTTTCCTTAACTCTTGATGAGTCAACAAATGCAGCCAATACTGCTCAGTTGTTGAGGAGTCAATGCTGAGTTCCAAGTGAGTGAAGAATTAGTCCCAATGTACAGTCTTCATGGGACAATCAAAGCCAACAATATTCTCAAATAAAGTCAACAAACATTGATTCAGTACAACCTGAAGTGGAATCCACTAAGATACATTATACAGATTTTTGGTAATAAATAAATAAATAAATAAATAAATAAATAAATAAATAAAAAATAAATAAATAAATAAATAAATAAGAAACAGAAAAGGTTCAGTTGGACATATTTTCAACCTCTGTTACTGAATGCTAAATGGCTTTCATAATTAGTTTTTGCTGTAGATTTGATGCTATTTCTTGATCAATTTAACCTAAAATTACAAAGAAAACATAGCTTATGAGAAATTTACACTGTGATAAATGTCAGAGTCACAATCATGAGCTGCCATATATTTTTATCAAGCTATCAAACACTAAAACAAGAAGAAAGATCTCTATTACCACATAAATTTGCAGTGAATATATTTTCAGAGCTCAAACTACAGTTCCAGTACAGTTTTTCTGACCACAATACAAGCGCAAAGTATATTTCCATACTACAAAATCCATTTAACTTTGCAAATGAGGAGCTTCACCCTAACCTTCCACCGGAAGTTTGTAATATAATGTTATGCTAAAAGGTAAATAACAAGAGAAGAATCTAATAGAATTCTATAAATGCCCTTTAAGCGATAAATATGCTCAATTAAAATCATTTGCTCACGAACGGATGTCAGCATTTGGCAGTACCTGATTGAAAAGACATTTTCAAAAATAAAATTGTAAAATCTCATTATAGACCAGCATTGACAGATGAGTATCTGCATTCAATTTTGATGATAAAAAACACTAACTTTTAACTACAATTAAGTAAAATGTTATTCTCCATAAGAAAAAAAAATGTCACTGTTCACAGACCTGAGCTGCAAAAAGTTATAATAGATTAAACATGTATCTCAAACTTATCATGTGGAAAACTACATTGCATAGGATTTTCCTAATCAGACCCCAACAAAAACTGCTTTTCCAGTATCTCAGGAAATGTAAACTCCAGTCTTCAGGTTGATCAAGCCAAAACACCTGACGCCATTTTTGATCTATCTGTAGCTCACTCTATATCCCATTCATCAGCAAAAATAGTAGGCTTTGTAAAACTCTCTCCAGAATCTAACCATTTTCCACCATATCTACCAGCATGGTTCAAGCTATCATTACTGTTCACCTATTATAATAACCTTCTAGTTGGTCTCCTTATTTCTTCTTTTGCCTCCCCCTTTAGCCTATAAACAAAAACCAGAGATTTCCTTTAAAAGTTCAAGCCAGATCATGTGAGTTCTCAACCAAAAATCCTCCAATGGGGTTTCCCATCTCACTCAGCATAAGAAACCTAAGTCTTTATAATGGACCACAAGAAACTACATGATCAGCTCTCCATCCATCCAAACCATTTCTCTGTAAATGGTTTTCCAATCCTCCTACTCTGTAACCCCACTACTCTACAATTAATTGTCTACAATAGCACTTCCCATCACTTGACATATTATATATTTAATTGTTTCCTTCTCGTCCTACCCCATTAAAATATAAGCACCACAAAGGTAGGAAATTGGCATGTTTTTTTCAAGACTCTGCCCACAGAGTTTTAAACATTGCTTGGAATAGATTATCTGCTCAATAGATATTTCCTGAATAAATTAACAAAGTAACAAAAAACAATTTTTTTAAAGATTCATCAGCCCCTTCTCCTTACGTAAGTAAAATATACACAGATACATATGCATAAAATTGATTTACCATTGTGCTAAGTGTTTCTTCCCAATCAGGCCGCTCTCGAGGGTGAACATTTCTATGTAGTTCTGGAACAAAATCATCCTCTTCAGAATGTACTGAGGACTTCATCTTCCTGGAGATAAAAACATGAGAAACTATGATAAGAACTCCCAATTCTATGAAAACCTTCCAATGACTATAATTCAAAAAATAGAAGCTTATGTCAGTATGAAGTTTAATTAAGACCTTTAATGGTTAGTATTGATTCCCCATTTGTACTCTGGCTTTCAGAGATCTTTCCTGATGTACTAAACACCTTCTTTTATTCCAAAAGATAAAAGTAAAGTTAATAAGTAGCTAACCTTCATGGTCTATGGTAACTGTTATATAAGAACTGATTTTATCTGTTTAACACAGTAGGAACCTGGCAAAGATTTGCAGCAGCCACCAATATTAATGGAAAGGTGTTAAGCATTAGTAAAATTCCAGTATTACCACAATTCCAGAATATGGTATTTCTGGCTCCAATTTATGAAGCACAGTGCATTGAACTAGCACTCTTGAGAACAGCTATGAATGCTAAATAAAACATACAAAATAACTTGTCTAAAGGTGCAGGAAAGCAATCAATACAGGTAAGAGTTCTGGGGCTACGTTCTTTGAGAACCCATCAAGCAAATTCCACATTTAATCATTACTTTTGTATAAGAGATTGTCTAAATCAATAATGGGAAATAAAGCCCAAACATAATATTGTGGTCTAACTGAACTAAGCTGGCAGAGGTTGGAGGTTGCAGATGCCAAAGCAGGGTGGGGCTTCAGGGTGAAAAATGACCCCTAAGAAAACGTGTAGAAACAGAACCCATAAATCTACATAGAAATTCCGCCCCCCCCCCCGGAAACTGTTAACTGATTCCTAAGTCTACAAATATGTAGGAAAACATGCTGAGAAACCCATCCAAAATCAGGTGATGGGCAACTAAAGAACCAACAGGGGATCTCAGCAGCCCAGTCATACTGTAGAGACAGAGGCTGGCAAACAAGCTGTGTCAAGATGGAGGAGTACTGAAAAACGAAAAGGCACCCTCAGTTCTTGAGACTCCAGAAAAGTCATGCCTTAGGAGTAAGGTCAAACTGCCAATGGATGAACTCTAACAAAGCCAAAAACCAAGACTTTATAAAAGCATCAGAACTGCCAGAAAAAAAAATTAACTCTCTTCAGAGGAAAATAACATTCGACAAGCCTTCTGCAAATATTTTAACCACTCTAATACCCAATAAACATTACAAGGCATGCTTTAAAAAGTGAAAAACAATTGTAAAAAACAGGAACAAATGACTAAAAATTAGGAGGAAAATGTAAAAAAACAAAGACTCACATTTGATTCAGATTTTAGAATTTCCAGAATGGGCTTTAAAATTATTATGATGGAGTTCTGGCTTCTGCTTATGATGTAGAGGAAGCTGTAAGAGGCACTGTTCCCAGCCAAACAAGACAAAAAGAAAGCCTAAAAAATCATAACTTTTCTTGAATCCATCAGAAAACTAAGCAACTATGGGGCACCTGAGTAGCTCAGTCAGTTAAGCATCCGACTTCAGCTCAGGTCATGACCTTGGGGTTCGTGAGTTTGAGCCCCACATTGGGCTCTGTGCTGACAGCTCAGAGCCTGGAGCCTGCTTCGGATTCTGTGTCTCCCTCTCTCTCTACCCCCCCCCCCCCATTCATGCTCTGTTTCTCTCTCTCTCTCTCTCTCTCTCTCAAAAATAAATAAACATTTTTTAAAAACTGAGGCAACTAGATAAACTCTAAAGAAAGACAGGAAACTCTAAGATGAGCTGGATCGCAAGCAATTGCTTATTTAGAGCAAAGCAGAAAAGAAGAAAGCTGCTAAGAAGAAATCAGTTAAATCCTTACCAGGTTTTATCAAGTTTTTAATCATATGCTAAAAAAAATTCATGATTAATATATTCAATATTAATACATTCAATAAAATGTTTTAAACCTGTATGAAACAATGAAGAATTTTAAGACACAACTGGAATCTGAAAAACAATCAAATGCTCATCCTAAAATTGAAAAATGCAGTATCTGAAATTAAGAACTCATTAGATGGGTTTAATAAAATAATTCACATGGCTAAAGAGAAAACTGGTAAACTGGAAGACAGTTCAATAGAAAACATCCACATTGAAGCACACAGAGAAAAAGGAAATACACAACACAAAACATGAGACTGCTTAAAAAGGTCTCAAATATGTCTAAATTGCCAACTTAGACATAAGGGAGATGATGAAAGAGAAAACAAGGCAAAACCAATATCTGAAACAGAATAGCTAGCTAAAAACTTATAAAATTCATCAAAATAGAGATTCAAGAAGTCCCACATACCTCAAGCAGGATAAAAAAACAAATTAGGCATATTTTACTCAAAGTGCTAAAAAAGTAACTAAACACTTAATAGAAAAAGCAGCCAGAGAATAAAAGACAAGTTGACTTCAAAGATGCAACAAAAATGTGGGAGGACATTTCAATGAAAATGAAAAGATAAAGTAGTAAACCTTCAACATAGCAAGAGGAAAAAATACTGCCCACGAAGAATCCTCTAAAATCACCCATTAAAAAAGCAGGGAAAATAAATTATTTTCAAAGAAAAGCTGAACAAATTTACCACCAGGAGGGGTACCTGGGTGGCTTAGTTGGTCAAGCATCCGACTCTTGGTTTTGACTCAGGTCATGATTTTCGTGCTGAGTTCAAGCCCCTCATGGGGCTCTGCACTGACAGTATAGAGACTGCTTGGGATTCTCTCTCTCCCTCTCGCTGCATCTCCCCTACTTGCGTGCTCACTTGTGCGCTCCCTCTCTCTCTCTCTTGATAAATAAACTTTTTAAAAAATTCTAAAAAAAATAAAAAATTTACCACTGGGAGACCTGCAGTAAAAGAAACAGAGTTCTTCTGACTGAAGGAAACTGATCACAGAACTACAAAAATTCACGAAGAGAACAATGAAGGAAAAAGTTGGAAAATGTAAGTAATGTTTTAAACTGACATAACACAATCATACCCTATGGATGAGATTTACAATACACATAAAAAAGCACATAGGAGAGACATGTGCAGTCGATCAGTATAGAAGTTCTCTACCGGCTGGGAAATAAAATAAGCCCTATTTTAGAAAAGAATGCAGTAAGTCAGATATATGTTGCAATCTTTACAATAATCAGTAAAAGAACAGTAAATAAATGTGTAACTAGAAAGTTGATAGAGGAGAAATCTGTTAAAATAAAACATACTTGGGGCACCTGAGTGGCTCAGTCGGTTAAGCATCCAACTTCAGCTCAGGTCATGATCTCGCAGTTTCATGAGTTCAAGCCCCACACTGGGTTCAACATACTGATTGCTTGGAACCTGCTTGGGATTCTCCCTCTCTCCCTGCCCCTCCCTTGCTCATGCGTGTGCAGTCTCTCTGGGTCAGTCTCTCTCTCCCTCTCTCTCTCTCTCTCAAAATAAGTAAATACATAAAACAATAATAAAACATATTTGGGGTACCTGGTGCCTCAGTCGTTTAAGCATCCGACTCTTGATTTTAGCTCAGGTCATGAGATTGAGCCTCATACCAGGCTCTGTGCTGAGCATGAAGCCTCCTTAAGATTCTCCCTCTCCCTGTCTCTGCCCCCCTCCCCTGCTTGCTCACTCTCTCTCTCCGTCTCAATAAAAAAAAAAACAAAAAAACAAAAAAACATACTTGATTAATCCAAAAGAAAGCGGAGAAAGGAAAAATAAAGGCACAACTAAAAAGACAAATAAGAAAATATTTGCTGGTAGAAATTTAAATGATGCAGTCACTGTAGAAAACAGTTTGGCAGTTTCCCAAAATATTAAACAGAAATACCATATAATTCAGCAATTTTGTTCCTAGATAATGTAACCAAGGGAAATAAAAACATATGTCCACCATGAATTTATACATGAGTATTCACACCAGTATTATTTATAATAGTCAGAAAATAGAAACAACCAAAATGCTCATCGCCCAAAGAATGAACAAAATCACCAAACCCACACAATAAAATATTATTCAACCACAAAACCAAAAAAGAATAAAGTGCTGATTCATGCTACACAAGAATGAACGGTTAGAACATGCTAAGTGAAAGAAGGCACAAAAGAACATCTACTGTATGACTGCATTTAGGCAAAATATCCAGAACAGTCAAATTCACAGGGGCACAGAAAGTATATCTGGTAGTTGCCAGGGGCTAGGGAGAGGAAGACATCACAAATTACTCCAAGTATACCTCATTTCACTGCCCTTCGCTTTACTACACTGCACAGGTACTGTATTTTTTACAAATTGAAAGCTTGTGGCAACCCTGTGTGGAGCAAGTACATAGGCACCATGGTTCCAACAGCATTTGCTCACTTCATGTCTCTGTTACGTTGTAGTAATTCTCTGTATTTCAAACTTTTCATTATTATTCTACTTGTTATGGTGATCTGTGGTCTGTTATCTCTAATGTTATCATTGTAATTGTTTTGGGGTGCCACGAACCCCAAAGGTGGCAAACGTAATACGTGTGTGTTTTTTGGTCCCTCCACCAACTGGCCATCGTGTTGACTGCTCCACCAACCAGCCATCCCCCATCTCTCCCTCTCTTCTTGTCTCCCTATCCCAAGACACAACAATATTCAAATTAAGCCAATCAACAACTCTAAAGCAGCCTATAAGTGTTCAAGTGAAAGACAGTCGAATGTCTCACACTTTAAATCAAAAGTCAGAAATGATAACGCTTGGTGAGGAAAACATATCAAAAGCCACGCCAAGCCAAAAGGTAGACCTCTTGTGCTAACCAACCAAGTTGTGGATGCAAAGGAAAAGTTCTTGCATTTCCTACTCAAGTGAACACATGGATGATAAAAAAATCAAAACAGCCTTATCACTCATAAGGGGGAAATTTTAGTGGTCTGGATAGAAGACCACACCAGCCACAGCAATCTCTTAAAGCCAAAGCCTAATGCAAAGGAAAGCCCTAACTCTCAATTCTGTGAAAGCTGAGAGAGGTGAGGAAGATGCAGAAGAAAAGTTTGAAGCTGGCAGAAGTTAATTCATCTTACAGCCATCTCTGTTACAGTAAAAAGTGAAGCAGCAAGTGCTGATGTAGAAGCTATATATATAGCAAGTTCTCCAGAAGATTTAGCTAAGATAATTAATGAAGGTAGCTTCACGAAACAACAGACTTTCAACGTGGACAAAACACCCTCAAATTGAAAGAAGACGCCATCTAGGACTTTCACAGCCAGAAAAGAGAGGTTAGTGCTTTGCTTCAAAGGACAGGCTAACATACCTGACGACTTTAAGTTGAAGCCAGTGCTCATTTACCATTCCGAAAATGCTAAGGCCCTTAGGAGTTATGCTAAATCTACTCTGCCCTGTGCTCTACAAATGGGACAACAAAGCCTGGATGACAGCACATCTGTTTACAACATGATTTACTGAATATTTTAAGCCCATTGTTGAGACCTACTGTTGAGATTCCTTTCAAAATATTGACAATGCATCTGGTCACCCAAGAGGTCCTATGTAGATGTACAATAAAATTAATGTTTTCATACCTGCTTATACAACATCCACTTTGCAGCCCTTGGATCAAGGAGTAATTTCAACTTTCAAGTTTTATTTTAAAAATACATTTCATAAGGCTATAGCATAGCTGCCATAGATAGTGATTCCTCTGGACCGATCTGGGAAAAGGAAACTGAGAATCTTCTGGAAAGGATTCACCATTCCAGATGCCACTGAAATGTTCATTTGACTCACTGGAAGAGGTCAAGATATCAACATGAACAGGAGTCTAGAAAAGTTGATTCCAACCCTCATGGATGACTTTGAGAGGTTTCAAGACTTGAGTAAGTAACTACAGATGTGGTGGAAATAGCAAGAAAACTAGATTTAGAAGTAGAGCCTGAAGATGTGACTGAATTGCAACAATCTCCTGGTAAAACTTGAATAGACAGGGAGTTGCTTCTTATGGATGGGCAAAGAAAGCGGTTTCATGAGACAGAATGTACTCCTGGGGAAGATTCTGTTAGGACTGCTGAAATGACAACAGAAGATTATGAGTATCACATAAACTTAGTTGAGAAAGCAGCAGCAGGAGTTGAAAGGACTGACTCCAATTCTGAAAGGAGTTCTACTAGGGGTAAAATGCTACCAAACAGCATCACATGCAACAGAGAAACTGTTCATGAAAGGAAGACTGAATTGATGCAACCTTCTTCACTGCTGTCTTATGTTGAGAAAGTGCCACAACAGTGCCTGGGTGGCTCAGCCGGTTAAGCTTCCAAGTCTTGATTCTGGCTCAGATCCTGATCTCATGGTTCGTGAGTTCGAGCCCCACAGCTTGGGATTCTCTCTCTCTCCCTCTCTCTCTGTTCCTCTCCGGCTTGTGCTCTCTCTCTCAAAATAAATCAATAAACTTAAAAAAAAAAAGAAAAAGAAAAGAAATTGCCATAGCCACCTCAACCTACAGCAACCACCACCCTGATCAGTCAGCAGCCATCTATAGTGCAAACATAACTTTTATATGCACTAGAAAACCAAAAAAATTTCATTTGATCCACTTTATTGTGGTATTCACTTTATTTCAGTGGTCTGGAACCAAACCCACAATATCTCTGAGGTAGGTCTGAACTAATAAGTAAGAGAGATCTTCCTGAAATATTTAAGAACTAGATAGTGGTGGTAGTTGTGCAACTGTGTGATATACTTAATAACACTTAACTGTTTAAGAGAGTGACTATTATGTATGTAACTTATACCTTAATAAAAAAATTAAATAGACTAAAAATTCCAATTAAAATAAGTAGGGGTGCCTGGGTGGCTCAGTCACTTGAGCATCAGACTGTGGCTCAGGTCATAATCTCACAGTTCATGAGTTCGAGCCCCACATCAGGCTCTGTGCTGTCAGCTCAGAGTCTGGCACCTGCTTTAGAGCCTCTGTCTCCTCCCTCTCTGCCCCTCCCCACTCATGTTCAGTCTCTCTCTCTCTCAAAATAACTAAACATTAAAAAATTATTTTAATTAAAGGGGGACATTTCATGATAAAAGTGTCAAGTAAACAGCATAATATAAAATTAATGTGAAAGAAATACATACATATTCCAATATATCAGCTTCACAATACATAAAGCAAAAACCTGAAAGAACTGAAAATAACCAAATCCACAACTAGTCATAAATTTTAACAGATATTTCTCAATGACTGATAGAATAAGCAGATAAAAAAAAATCATGAATATAGGAGATCTGAACAACCCACCTTTGCAACCTGAGCTAGGCTAGAACATTAAACCCAACAACTGCAGAGTATGTATTCTTTTCAAGAGCATGTTAAACATTTACCAAGAGACCATAATCTAGAAAATGAAGCAAGTTTCAACAAATAAAAATAATTTAAATCATAAATGAATGATTTGTGACCAATATAGAATTACACTAAAAATCAATTACTAGGGGCACCTGGGTGGCTCAGTCAGTTAAGCATCCAACTTCGGCTGAGGTCATGATCTTAAAGTTTGTGAATTCAAGCCCCATATTGGGCCCTGTGCTAACAGCTCAGAGCCTGAAGCCTGCTTTGGATTGTGTCTCCCTCTCTCTCTCCCTCTCTCTCTGCACCTCCCCAACTTGCACTCTGTCTCTCTCTCTCTCCCTCTCTGTCTCCCTCAAAAATAAATGAACATTAACAAAATTGTTTAAATAAATAAATATCAATTACTGAAAGATAACAAGAGGAGCACCGGGCTGGCTCAGTTGGGGAAACATGTGACTCTTGATCTGGGACTGTGAATTCAAGTCCCCCATGGGGTATAGAGATTACTTAAATAAATAAAAAACTTTAAAAAAAAAAAGAAGGGAAATTAGAAATTCTGCCAGATGTATAGAAATTACAAAACCTGAATAACCATGAGTCAAATACATGAAATCACAAAGAAAATGAGAAAATATTTTTATCTAAATGATCATAAAAATACGGCAGATAAAACATGGGCTACCACTAAAACAGAGCAAATTTCAGGCCTCTAAATGCACGTTACCAGAAATAAGACCAGTTGAAAACAAATGTACTAAGCTTCCATTACAAAAAGCTAGAAAAAAAGGAAATTATTCCAAGCAAAGTAGAAACTAGAAAAAAACTATTTAAACAAAAAAATCAGTGAAACAGAAATCAGGTGGATAATAGAGAAAAATCAAGGCCAAAAGCCAATTCTTTGAAAGATTAACAAAATGGACAATCTGTAGGAAGATTCATCAAGAAAAAACCAGGACATACAATATAAACAATGAAAAGAGAGTTATAACTAGAAAGTCTACAGACAAAATGGTGCTGAGGGCATTACAAACAACTATATTCCAACATATTTGTGAACTTCATTGAAATGAACAAATTCCCTCAAAAACACAACTTACTAAAACTGATATAAGAAACCAAATCATTTGAATAGTCTTATAGCTATTAAAAAAGCTGAATCTGTAAGAAAACTCCAAGTCCAAATGGATTCACTGGTGAATTCTTTCAAATATTCAAGGAATAAATAATAGCAATATTACATTCTTCCAGAGTATAAAAATAAAAAGAAGACACCTTTCCAACCTGTTTCATGAGGCCAGGACAGTCTTCATAACAAAAGCTGATAAAGACATTAATAGAAAAGAAAATTGTAGGTCATGATCGTGAAAATAGCTGCAGAACCCCTAAATAAAGCAACAAATCAAAACACCGGTTTACAAAAAGGATATACACACAGTGTCCAAGTAAGTTTAGTCCAAAAAGGAAACTGTTTTAGCATTCTAAAATCAATTGCTATAATGACCATATGATTAAAATAAAGGAATACAAACATATATATCATATATCATATATATCAGGTAAAATTTAATACCTCTTCACAGGTTTTCTGTGAATATAAATATAGATAGGTAGGTAGGTAGGTAGGTAGAGATGAAGGTTATTAAAATACACACACAGATAACATCATATTTAATGGTGAAATACTGATGCTTTCCTGATGACAAGCAAGGTCAAGAAGGTCGTGAACAAGACAAGAATGTCTTCTATACTTGATGTCTTAGTTTTTAAAACAAGCAAGAAAAGTCAATAAAAGGTAATTAGACAGGAACAACTAGAACTCTCATTATTTGAAGATGACACAATGTGTTCAGCAATTAGAGTAAGATAATTCAGCAAAATCACAGGAAACAAGGTCAAAGGCAAAAATCAAATGTATTTATATAGTAGTATCACACAGTAAGGCAAAAAGAAGCCAAATATAAGTGTACTATTTTCCACATAACAGACTACACAGAACTGAAAAATAATTACTGTTGCCATGTGCAACAAATGGATGAACCTCATAAATGCTGAGAAACAGAAGCCAGACAAAAGTACACACTATTCTCAATAAATAAGCGTATCAAATCATCATGCTGAATATCCTAAATAATATTAAATGACAATTGTAGCTCTATAAAGCTAGGGGGAAAAGAGTACATTGTATAACTTTATTTATATTTATATATTATTATAATACACATTATATATTTATTATATGTATAATTTTATTTATATAAAGTTCAAGGACAAGCAAAACCTACTGTGACAGAAGTCAGAATAATGGTTACCTTTAGGGCTAAAGTAATATATATTTTGACTGGTTTGTGTTTACATGGGTATATACATTTATATAAATTCTTCAAGCTATACACTCATTATTTGTGAATTATATGCAAGTTATACCGTAATAAAAGTATAAAATAAGAAGTATATTGGTAAATATTACATATTTTAAAAGGTATAAAAATTGTTTATATTATACATTTTGTGTTATATAACAACGAATCAACTCCATAAAAACTTAATATCTATTTATTTAATTGATCCTTTTGTTCCATGCTTTTTAAATTATGGACAAATTTTACCTTTAAAGTGATTCATTATAGTTGCATATCGAAGAGAAAAGATAGAATGTTAAGATTACCAACCATAAAACCTAAAGAATCTAATGTTTTATTTACAAGAGTTTTCTGTAAAACCTCGGATTTGGACCTGCAGTATTTTCAAGCAAAAGGAAAAAGAGGAAAAAAAACCACTCTCTTCAAATTGTGGGAACCAGCCTTACCATCTCCCTCATCTAAAAATTATTTATATCTTTGACATATACTCACTTTATCTTTGTATGAGTCTTACTGATGGCTTATGAAAAATTATACTCGACGGTGTTAAATTCCACAGAGAAGTCCACACTACACATTATTGCCTGAGAAGCGTTCCCTAAGGGACTGCTTACACTCAGGCATATCTTTTCTTGATCCCTGGAGTAAATTCCAAGGAGCAACAGAATTCTACCTTTCTGCTTCTATTCCCTTAATCTTTGTTTTTGTTTATTGATGGTTCTTTGCTAAGTTTGGTTCTGGTTCTGTGACACTTATGGCCAATAAATTGTTCCCCAATGGTATGGGAAATGATCGAGAAGTCTTTTTTATGGCCTGAGCATGCGGTGATATTTGACTGATAGAGACAGGCATCTCTACTCTATTGCAGACAACAGAGAATTTGGTCACTCAATTTATATCTGTTTGTGAAAGAACAGGCTTCAATTCCACTGCAGAGAAGAGCTTGTTCATATACCTAAAGTGGTGAGTTTGGTGTTCTTTTACCCATGGCTGAAGTAAGACTGAAGTTGCAAGGTGTCTGGGTATGTCTGTAACTGATAGTCATTACCTGTCGTCATAAAGAGTTATATATTTTCCTATTTTCAGGTGATATTAATACATTAGATTATAAAGCTCCTTAAAATATAGAAGCTCTGTTCCGGATAGCTTATATACACTATTAAGAGCTTACATAAACCCAATATTCCCAGAATTCCCAGAAAATAAAGAAACTGAATATGTAAGACTAATGGGGTCAGCTGTTTTGATGGTGAAAACAGAACAGAGATTTGCTGAAGCCAGTGGAATTGAGATGTGGTCACTTCCAACTGAAAATGCCAGATATGCTATAATTCTTAATAGATACTGTAATTTTATCAGACAAAAATCCTGTCCAATTCCTATCCACTACACTCCCCACCTTATATATTCTTCCAAACTTTATGAATATATCTATTCATATATATAAATGTTTTCATATTATATTAAGAACACATCCACACTAAGTATAAAAGCAATGTGTAAATATCCTACTTTGTGTACAAAAATGGAAGAATACATTTATTCCTCTATTACAATCCACTTTTTGCATAAAAAAGTATCATATCTACACACCACTATGTAGTTGTCTAGTATTTCCTGCAGCATACTTCAAATTTCCATGAGTTTACAAAGAGTTTCTTTGCTGTTTTTACACTGTATGATACTCCACTGTGTAGATGTTCCACAATTTATTTAACCAGTCCCCTACTGATGGGATTCTTGCATGATTTCCAATCTTTTGCTATTACAAACAATGCTACGATAAGCTTCGAAATATGTCATTAATACATATGTGCAAGTATATGTGAAAGGCAAATTCTCCATAATGAAAAAATTCTTTTTATACATAAGCTGTTGTTTCTAGCGGGTTACTGGTCTTTTCTTACCTATTTTTAGGTCTTTATATATTAAAGAGATCAGTCCCTCATCTGTAATACGAGTTCCAAGTATTTTTCCCAGATTGTCATTTGTCCTTTTTTTGTAATGCAGATGTTTTCTATTTTATGTGGTTGAATTTCACAACTCTTTCCTTTGAGGGTTTTGCGTTTTAAAGAATAGCTCTAAAACCTTCCTTGACCCCCCAAATGTTTTTTTCCCACGTATTCTTTTAAAATTTTTGTGATGTCATTTAATAAACATATCTTTAGTCATTTTAGAATTTATTCTTGGTATGAGGTATGACTTCATTTTTTTTTATTTTCCACTGATGCATACCAAGTTTCCCCCAAGGTGCTTACTGAATAGCACACACTGTCCCTATGGGCTTTTGAGAGGCCATCTTCACCATATCTAAGTCTTCCTATGTGTCTGAATATATTTCTAGGCTTTCCATTCTATCCCATTATGCCTTCTATTCAGGTACCAGCACCACAAAGTTTTCATTATTGAGACTTTATAGTATAATATCTGGTTGTACTTAGTCCTTGCTTCTTTTCTTCTTCCCAAAGTTCCTTGGTGAAGTTATTTAGCCAAGATCAACTTATTTTCAAGATCAATGTGTCTAGGTTTTAAAAAATTGTTCTTATTATTACATAAATTTATAATAAACTGATAATTTTTTTAATGTTTATTTATTTTTCAGAGAGCATGAGCAGGGGAGGGGCAGAGAGAGAAGGGGACAGAGGATCCAAAGTGGGCTCTGCCCTGACAACCGTGAGTCCGATGCGGGGCTCGAACTCACAAACCATAAGATCATGACCTGAACCAAAGTCAGACACTCAACCAGCTAAGCCACCCAGGCAGCCCAATAAACTCACATCTTCATGATGTTGAATATCTCCAGCTACGAACAAGGTATATCTTTTCATTTCTTCCAAATGTCTTTTATGTCCTTCAGTAATGTTTTATTTTTAATTCAAATACGTCAAATGTTAAATTTATTTCTGGGTATTTTATTTCCATTGTTCTTAAAATTGGCACTTTTTCTTCCATTATATCTTCTAACTAGTTACTATCTGATACACTATTATTAGCCCTGTTGTGCAGATAGGAAAACTGAAATGCACTAACACATCTCAGTCATTCCAGATGTGGCGAGCTGTTTTCTCCTGGAAGTTTCCACTTTACATCCTGAGGAAGACACTGAAATAAACCATTCACATCTCTAGAGACACACTAGACTGCCTAACAGACACCACAACACTCTGCCTCACTGAATGTTCTCTTCAGAAGTTTCCTCTCTAAAGCCATGGGAAAAAGTACCAGTAGACTTCCAATTCGAGACTGCACGTATGTTAAGAAAGAGATCTCTCTTTTCTCTCCAAGTCTCTGAAAAGTCTCTGAAAGCTAAATAAAAGGAAACAAATCCTTAACAGAATGGTATGGGTGGAAGCAGCAGGACAGAGGTCTTGATAAGCAAGTGGGACCACAGTGAATGGTAAACCCAAAGAGGAAAACAGGCCTAAGGAGGCTACGCTCCCACTTCTCTCCACAACAAAAGAGGTATTTGCCCCTAAGGAATTAATAAAAACTGGAAAATCACTCTGTAAAGAAATTTAACCATCAATTAGAAGGACCAGGGCTCCTAATGTGGGTGTCTGCACCTACGAGAAACTAGATGCATCACGGGACTACTAAAGAAAACAGCTAAGGGAAAGAGGCAAAGAAGGGCAGACATCTAGCTTAGTTGTTAAAAGCATAAATTCCATTCAGTCAGAAAAAATACCACATGTACACTAAATAAATAGTCACAAAGCTAAAGAAGACAATAACACAAATGTATTATTTACAGGTACCAGTGCATATGCTATGTCTATATATATAAAAAAAAAAAAAAACCTTAAGAACTATTTCCCTACTCAGATTGAATTTGGAAGATTAAAGATTTTACTGGTGGCCTAAATAAACAGTATAAGGAATACATCAAATCAAAAAAATAAAAATGTAAAGAGAAATATATCATGATTAAAGGACAGATTAGGAAGACTTGATATGTAATAAATAGGTTCCACAATGAGACACTTATTGTAGATAGAAGAGAGGGGAAAATTAAATAAATAATAAGTAATAATAAAAAGTTCTGTTCTAACATGAAAACTTCAATCTATGGATTGAAAGTCACTGAGCTCCAAGCTGAAGAACTAAGGATAAAATACATGTAACTAAGGATAAAAAGACTGTGTTACAAGCATTCAGACAGAAACTACAAAAAAAAAAAAAAAAAAAAAAAAAAAAGGCACGAGTACAGGCAAGAAATCAGAGTACATCATTCATGGAACTTATGTGAACAAAATACTCAAGAAAATACCAACAAAAAGCCAAATGTACCAGAACAGACACACGAAGATGGAAGAGGATAAAAAGGAAACACCATTGGTCCTGACCAATGATACATATAATTAAATGTGAATAAATGACAAAAAGTATCAAAACATCTGAGCAAAAAACTGGGGTTGGGGTGGGGTAAGATGCTGGTAAGTTTAAAAGAGTATCCAAAGGGGACTGAGAGAAAGAGGATGGAAAAGTATTCTAAAGATCTTGTCTTAAGAGGAAGAGAAGTAGAAAAGAGAACCATGGTAGAAAAAGACAGCACACCTGAGTGGAAGAAATTATTTGATTCTCTAATAATAAAGAAAATACATATCTGAATATAAGAGCATGGAAAGAGAAGCTAATCATTAATGGAAAGTAAAACTATAGCATATCTTCTAAAATTAAATGTCCAGAAAGGTTTTGCTTGTTCTCATTTTAATCTTGCTAGGCTATCACTTGATTGTTTTTTAAGGAAATTGACTATATTACATTTACAAACAATACTTTATATGTTCCAGGGGTTTTCATGTACTGAGTATGAACATGCAAATGACTGTTTAAGGGAGTTTTCATGTTTCAGTAAAATGCAAAGGTTAAGGAAAAATTGGTTTTTAAGGTTTAAATAAACAACCTAATAGCCAGGAACTCTGACATACTTTTCTATCGTTTCTGTACTCTGAGGCCCTTCTTGAACATCAAAAAACTCATACAGGCAGGTAGAAGAAAGGTTTACCTTGGATTCCATCCCAAAGAGTTTAATTACTGAAATACCAAGAAAGCCCTGTACTAGCATGCCTCATGGTTAAGACAGATTTATTTCATAGATCATAAAGACAGCCCAAAGGCTAGACTCCAATACTGCATAAAATTTTCTGAGATTAAGTGATGTTCATATCAGACTTTGCTGATCATAATTAAATTTATTATCCTTGTGACACTGGTAAGAGTATGTTAGGTGAAAATTATACTTTATGTTGAAAGAATATTTTAAGGACTCACCTGTATTCTAGATCACACATTCAGGGTTATGGAGTAATACTCATCTTTTTTGGTAAGATACATTTTTTTTGGTATCATACATAACAGATTATTAAGGGCGAGATGCCTATGAGAAGTCACAGAGTATAAAACAGACCTGGGTTGTAATATAGGTATACATGTCATTGGTTAATTATTAATGCTACCTCTCTATCCTTCCAGGCTCATAAAAACTGAGGATCCCAAAATCAAAAAAATTTCTGCAGACGACATAAGAACAGCCATGGAATTAAAAGCAAGGAATTGTGAAATTGCTTTATAGGCTTCCAGAGAAATTTAGCCATCAAAAGAAATCATTCTAAATCTAAAGGAAAAGTAAGAGCCTAGAAGAAATAGAATACCATATTCCAAAGCCATTGTTACCTATTAGGATTGCTGCAGTTATCTTCTAACTCACAGTATCATTTCCAATAAGGCCGAGAATTAATGAAGCAACCAACAAATCAAGTGCATGAACTATTATTAGTCATATGATGCTATAAACCAATGAAGACACTGCAAAATAAATTAAAACATGTTCACCAAACCATCTGGTTTAACTAAAGTTACAAGTTTCTCTTTTCACCTAAAATCACCTTATTACGGAGTTAAAGCAAAGATCTTATTGAAAGATCTGGACATCTACAAACTGATTTTAAAAGCACAGTTCTAGGGCCACCTGGGTGGCTCACTCAATTGGGCATCCAACTCTTGATACATGCTCAGATCATGATCTCATGGTTCTGTGCGGCCCGCACTGGGCTCTGCACTGATGGCCCAGAGCCTGCTTGAGATTCTTCCTCTCTCTCTGCTCTTACCCTGCTCGCACTTTCTCTTTTTCAAAAATAAATAATAAACTTTTTAAAAAATGTATTAAAAACACATAGTTCTGAAGATGTGGTTCATTTATGCACTATATCATCTCTGTAAGTGTTTCGAACTATTATGTCATACTTGCCAGGCTATGTATCTGCCAGTAACATAATACTACAGAAGACTAAACTAGACTATATGACAAACATTTCTAATCTTAAATGCCAAAGAACCAGAACCCTTATGATAATGAATTAGTAATAACTGCTAGGTGTTCTAGAGGTCATTACTTAAAAAAAATTTTTTTTAATGTTTATTTTTGAGAGACAGAGACAGAGTGAGAGCAGGGGAGTAGAAAGAGAGGGGGACACAGAATCTGAAGTAGGCTCCAGGCTCAGAGTTGTCAGCAGCACAGAGCCCCATGCGGGGCTCAAAACCACAAACCATAGGATTGTGACCTGAGCCAAAGTCGGACCAGACCCTCAACCGACTGAGCCACCCAGGCACCCCATAGAGGTCATCACATTTAAAAGATCACATTATTGTATGCATTAGTTCACTTTTATGTTCACTGAATAAACTATACACATCACCATTGCTCAAAATCCCTCAAAGAAAGAATTTCAGAACTAAGATGTCAGCTTTAAAGTCTCTTAAAAGTTATCATTTACCAGAAAATAACCTTTAGCAGCTAAATGTTTCACTAAAGTCTTTCACTTTCAAGATCAATCACACCTGGGTTCAAAATTTTGCTCTACCATATACTACAATGTGGACTATGTGTGACTTTCTGAGCGATAATTTCCTCATCTGGAAAATGGGGAAAATAGTACCTATTTTATAGGCTTGATACACAGATAAATGACATCCTGTACATAACATATTTGGCTTAATATATTGCATATAACAACTCCAAAATTAAATTTTTCTGTCTTAAAATAATTAAAACATCTCTGCTTTTCCTTTTTTGCCTCATATTCCTTATTTACAAAAGGGCTCTTCCAATGATGTTTAAGGACTACTGAATTCTAAGGACTGTGACAATCTTTAAACATTCTAGTTGAATTACTATTTTACCATAGTGATAATGGTAGAAAATAACTTCACTCTACAAATAAGAAATCAGAAAATGAGACATTTGTGAGTCAGCGGTACAAGTTTGAACTACTGCTAAGAAGGAGACTGGGCAACTCCCCACAGGGCTAGAATGTAAGAAAAAGTATCCTTTCTTCCAACCAAGTCTAAAAATAAATGCTATTCTAAAAGCTACTGGGACAGACATGAACACCCCTCCAAGAGTACTTCCTCCTAACGCAGATGACAGCTGGGCAGCACCAGGAACCTACATTGTAGGTATGGTAGAACTTTATACTCTTATCAGTCACGGTGTCTCAAATAACACAATGCTATTTTTCTAAGAATGAATTTAAACGTAGCTTAGAATCTATTCAGAGAAAAAGAACAGCACACAATCTTTTGCCCTTGCTGTGTGTGTATGAGACTGAGTGTGTAAGTGGAAATTAACTAGAATGTAAACAATAAGGACAGTTTGATTTAATGTAAGATTTTAAAGAAACACATGAAGACTCTTCTGTATATTTTCTTAATGATTAAATTGCTTTTACTAAAACAACTCTAACATTGAGTCTACTATTTGGTTCTCCCAAGGCTACAGCTGCAACTCCTACCATCCAACCCTTCACCTCCGACACCCACACACATTTTTTTCTGCTAGGCATTTTAGCTGGAACGCGGCTATGAATGTTGTAAAGGCACCGTGCCGCCGCGTTTCCCCATGTCTTACTGCTGAATAGGTGAGAAACATGCATGAAATACGGCCTTACTCAGATCTCTCTGTTGCGCTTACAAATAAAAATAAAGTAAGATCAAACCCCAAAGACCTATTTGGTCTGGGAGAGCCATGAAGCTATTCAGATATGAAATATCATTATAAAAAGGATCAATGCTTTGTGGTGTTATCATGGTTTCCCAAAACAAAGCAAGTACTAATAGAGCTCAGTTTCTCAGGATGAAAATGCTATCACATAGGCTTGAGGAAAAGAAAAGTTCAATCTTGCACAGATTTGCTCTCAAATTTAACAATCAAAAGAAAATCCCAGATAGTCTCCTGTTGCCTAACAAGTAAATTGAGAATGACATCACCAAATGTATTACAACAAAGTCCTGTTTCTTCCTTTGACTAATATCCCAAAATAACTTTTATAGTTTTAATACCAAGTCAAACAGTTTTAACACAAACAAAATAAATACTTTATTTCTTCTAATTGTTCATGAGACACTGCCATATTGTAAGGAATTTGTGTAACATCAGCATATCTTGGGAGAGAAGCAGCTTACTCATAAGAAAGGACATATAAATATATGTCCTTTCTTATAAATAAGAAAGGACAAATAAAATTATGGGAAGAATGAGAAAGTTGATACAAAAATAAGAACTTCATATGCTAATAACTCATTTTCATACTTTGAACATTAAATTTTTCTTCAAAATTTAAAACATACTTGTTCATTATAACCACTGAGTGACAAATTTAATGTAGCTTATCAGGACTTCTTTATATTCAATCCCTTCTGTCCTTTATCCTAGATGTTATTTTTAAGTTTATTTATTTATTTTGAGACAGAGAGACACTGTAAGCAGGGGAGGGGCAGAGAGAGAGGGGGAGAGAGAATTCTAAGCAGGCTCCGAATGGCCAGCACACAGCCTGACATGGGGCTCTATCTGACAAACCACGAGATCATGACCTGAGCTGAAATCAAGTCAGATGCTTAACTGACTGAGCCACCTAAGTAGCCCTATCCCAGGCTTTAAAGATAAAGAAATTCTTTAACTTCAGAGAGACTCTTCTTGAACATTAAACATAAAGACAAGCTCTGGTGTAAATAATGGTATGTTCACCTACCCAAGTATGCACAGGTAAAATTATTAAAAGATGTTTAATTGCTCCTGTGGGTGACAGTGATAATATGTAGAACAAACTTCTTCAAGAGGTGTTTTAGTAACTCCAAAAGAATGAATCTGCTAACCATGTTCGGGGGGAAAAATGCCTTCTAAAATCTGTAACAGCATGAATAAACCAATGGTCTGTCTCCACAAGCTGGGGAAGATCTTTACCAGTACCACCAAACTTTGAGAACTGCTTAATAGGGAAGCATTTCCTAAAAATTTCAATTATGAAGTTACAACTAGAGATTGAAAACCAAGAAAGATTCGCAAGGGAGGAGGGAGGGGGGAAGGGGAATGAGATAGAAGATCAGAAACAAGAGTAAGGATCAAACCCATGAAATAATTTGTACTTATAGTCAAAATGTTTTACTTGCGTTAAATAATGCAGCAAAAGCATCCACGCACATGCACACACACAAACATTCCAAGAAAAAGAGGAAGAAAAAATCTTATTACATTCAAATTCAGATCAAATCTATTAGGTACAAATCAGATACAGGAAGGAGTGGTAGTTCATTCATTATGAGTCTCTACTTGAAATTCCTGAAATGCTACTACAAAACCTGTCTAACACCTTCTCTTCCTGGTGTTCTAACAAGTCATTTAAAATGCATTTTATAAGCTCAGGGCATGTTGTGGAATGAAGAGAGCTATGTACAACTAGAAACTTTTTCTTTTCAGCTCCAAACCTTCCCCCCACAGAAAAGACAGTCCTACCAGAAAAGAGATTAAAACAGAAAAAATGGGAAAGGGGTGTGGGGTGGAGGGAGTGGCGGGAGGTACAAAGATGAGAGAGAGAGGAGAGAGAGAGAGAACTGCGAATTCCACAATTACCTGAAGTTGTCTTCCCTTTCTCCCTCTTCACTTCCAGACACCTGAGTTAGAATTTCAGAATCCAACCAGAAGACACTATCATCTCCTGAAGTGCTACTCTCACTTTCAGTCTCCATCTTGTATTCGAAAAATGTAAACCTCAAGGCATGGATAAAGAACACCACCAATGTTCAAGTTGTTCAGCTCTGTTTATGTACACTCAGGTGTGTGGCTGATACACAGTGATATGTGATCATGCCGGGCCACAGTCTATTACGTGCTCGCTTAATTACAGTTGGGGTAAAGACAGGAAATCACATAGAGCACACTCACCGCCTCTGAGTGCTGCACCTGTGACACCAGAGTCCCTCCCACTGCCTCAGGCTCTGTGACCTACATAACCAAACGCAAAACCCAAATGAAGGTGGTTTTTCCCTAATTTATTTAGTCTTCTCAAAGTTTCCAGTTAATAAGTTAAAAATAGACATTTTCAAAGTGCAGGATGCTCTTATTTTGCTATTTCAGACTTAAGAAAGGTAAACAAAAAAGTAGAAAGGATAACATTTTATGTAAAAGTCTCCTGGGCCAACCACAATGAGACACACACAGACCTCACAGTTAAAAAGGATCACAATTCAGAGAGAAGGTAAGCCTGCTGTAGGGACCTGCAGGCCTTCTAATATTACATCCATCTTTCCTTCCCCTCAGTAATAACTGCCAGATACACTTGCTCAGGTATCCAAAACGGGACATAACAGCTGGGCTTGTCCATAGCCTTTTAAAGAAAAATGAATAAATACCTTAAGTTAAAAGACATTGACTATTACATCAAATAAAGGCATGCGACACTTTTACACATCATTTAAACTGCAGATGCCCATGGGAGCAATACAATGACCTGCTGGTAAATGAGTGAAAAGTATAGCATCTGTAACACTGGCAACGACAACTGTTACTTAGAAAACAGCCATGTTGTTACCAACCACTGACATGTCAGATATTCATCTTTTGGCCCAGGAATTCCCTTTCTAGGAAATTGCCTTATTTTCACAGGTGGAAATAAGAACTGAACTGAAATATTCATGGCAGTCAACTTTATAACAGCAAAATAGAATAGCGAAAACAATCTAACTTGCTCATTAACAGAAAACTGGATAACCAAATTATGGAATACCCATCAAAGGGAGTGCTATACAGTTGGGTAAATGAGAAACACAAGGCAGCCCTATTGGTCACGATGTGAAACAAACCCTAAGGCCCACCATTAAGGCAAAGAAGAGAGAGGTAAAGGTGTAGAACAGTATATATGATTTGTTCCCATTCACATTTTAAAACAGGAAGGGGAAACACACATGGCTAACACGTGCAGAATACGCAGAGAAGGACGGCATGCGATCTCCGAGAGAAAACACAGCTAGACAAGAAGAATGAGAGGGAGACAGGTTTTCACTGCACCATGTGCACACAATGCTTGGAAAATAATAACTAATTTTAATATAGTCTTTATATCCCTCAGCAAACAATCCAATTTTTAAATATTATTTTAAATCAGGTGTTTTTTTTCCTCCTAAGCAGTCCTAACTCCTTGAATCTGTTTCATGAATCCAACTTATCTTTCCTTTTAATCATTTATTTTGTTTTCATTACTGTCATTGATTTGCCTCACTTCCTCAAGTCCTTTTAAACATGAAAACATGAACCGGAAGCAGTATTTTTACACAGAATAGTGAGGGCAGTCTGAGCAATACAAGCTCACTCAGGAAATCTTTTCTAGTCCTGCTGCCACTGCAGAACCTCCCCCAGACACCCCTGCTGCAGCGAGCCTTCAATCCCACCAACCTGACCTATGCACCAAGCCAACCTTCCACAGGCCTCACAGGTTTTGATTTATTTACCTATCTCTCTCTGAAAGAGAGAGAAAGAGAGAGAGAGAGAGAGAGAGAGAGAGAGAGAGAGAGAAAGCAGGGGGAGGGGCAGAAAGAGAGGAGGACAGAGGATCTGAAGCGGGCTCTGCGTTGACAGTGAAGAGCCCAAAGCAGGGCTTGAACTCACCAACCTAGAGATCATGACCTGAGCTGAAGTCAGACACTTAACCAACTGAGCCCCCCAGCACCCCAGGCCTCACGGTTTTGCCTCTACTATCAGGAGTCTTAAAAAAATGGTTTTAACTTCAAAATCAACATGCGTTCTGTTCCCTTCGGTAGCTAATGAAAATCTAGCAGAAACATAAGGTAGCAGGGGGCATGCAAGGAACAAAGTGGAGTCAATCACTGGGGCTACCAGAAGCTGAGGAGGAGCCACCTTCCTGAAGACTACAATTGCTTTAACCCTTTTTCCCCTGATCGGCTTAAAACCTGAAACCTTATCAGGCTTCACTTTCCCAACAAATTGTAGTGGGGCGCAAGTCTCTGACCTACACCACAGGACTCACCATCAATAGTTTAGACTGAGTTGACTATCTTCTACTGACCAAGAGGTAAGGAAGAAAAGGGAAAGGGGAGTTCCTAAACCCATTGCAACAAGAGGAAAAGCAATTCTAGCCACAGTTTAAGAATCTGAAACTAGAATGCATTTTATGCAAGAAAAAAATTTTTAAGTGGCTTATTTTTCTAGCAGCAGTTAAGTAGTAATAGTAACAGCAAACATATACTGAGTACTTTCATGTGCCAAGCAATGTGCTATGGTTCTTAGAAACTTAGTTATAATTAATTATGTAATTCTCACAGAAGAAGCTATTTATAATCCTTATAGGTGAAGAAATTGAAGGTTAGGGTAATAATTCATCCAGGGTTACTCAGTTTATAAGTGTGCATTAAAAATACTTTTTAAAATCTAACCACCAAGGGGCACCACGGTGGCTCAGTCAGTTAAACATCCAACTCTTGGTTTTGGCTGAAGTCACAAGTTTGAGCCCCACGTCGGGCTTCATGCTAACAGTGCAGGGCCTGCTTGGATTCTCTCTCCATCTCTCTGCCCCTCCCCTGCTCACTCTCTCTCTCTGTATAAAAATAAAAATAAAATAAATAAAATAAATCTAACCTCCATGTACAATGTTATTTGTATGGGAAGAATATGTGGTTTTCCTCCTGGTCCCCATTCAGCTCATTAGCCTGGCTGGCTTTAATCTCATAGGTTATTTTTGCTCTTTCTTTTCTTTCTTCTTTCTCTCTCTTTCTCTCTCTCTCTCTCTCTCTCTCCCTTTCTCTCTCTCTCTCTCTCCCTCTCCCTCTCCCTCTTTCTTTCTTTCTTTCTTTGGGGGGGGGGGGGAGACACTGACCTGCATTCATTTCTACACAGCATCCCCCACACATTTGGGCTGACTACTAAAAAAGAGTGCAGGTAGGAGATCACACAAAACGGCAGCAGAGCAGCAAGAGAACTGAGGTCTTGATTTCAGGGCTCCTTTTCCCACTCTTTAAGTTAAAGTTGTTTTTCTCAAATCACTTCAAAACAGCACACAGTGGGGTGCCTGGGTGGCTCAGTGGGTTGGGCATCTGACTTTGGCTCAGGCCATGAGCTGGAGCCCTGCGTCAAGCTCTGTGCTGACAGCTCAGAGCCCGGAGCCTGCTTCAGATTCTGTGTCTCCCTCTCTCTCTGCCCCTCCCCCGCTCATGCTCTGTCTCTCTCTCTCTCTCTCTCAAAAATAAACAAACATTAAAAAAAAAAAATTAAAAAAAAAAACAAAAACAGCACACAGCACATAGCCAGAAGGTCAATATCCCCTAACTGGGCACCAAGCTTTGTCCACAGAATGGTTCACAATTATGACTCTAAACACAAATATACCAAACAGACTCCAGAAAATTATATATTCTCAATGTGAATAGCATGTGTCTAGGTATTATCTACATATACATATATATATGTATGTATGTATCAAATAATTCTTTGGAAAGAAAAGTTAAGCAAGTATCTTCCTAAAATATTTGCGATTGAAGATTTTCTTCCAAATGTAAGAAGCATAATCCGTAAGAGACAAATGTCATCCATCATTAATCATTCTTATACTATGTATTCATTCAAAATTTCAGATTATTTATATATTTAAATTGTTTTTCTAACCAATTGTAGGTGGTTTGTAGGTTTCCTACATTGAAATAATTAACTTCAAAAGAATAACTATTTTCTTACTTATTACAGAATATTCATGTATTCTGGATCATCATACAGAGACATCTGCTTCAGTTTATAATATATCTAAAGGGCAAACAATTATGAATATGTTACTTTATTAAAATTTATTTAAACAGAATAAATGTTATTTGTTTATAAATAAATTCATTTCATTAAAATAGCTAAAGAATACAATTAATTTAATATGATCCTCAATTGGTCACTTGAAACATAACAGAAAAAGTCTATTTCGCTGGAAAATGAAACATACCATGTCAGAGCAGGTTTTGCCTCATTAGAAATATATATTCAGAGATCTGTGAACAACTCTCCAACAAAAGCTAAATAAAATTTCCAAAAAATGGATACCTTAACAATATATCATCCCTATTACAAGAATATACGCATTTAAAAGTATATGTTCTATTTCAAAAAGCTGTTTTATGAAGCTAAAAAAAATTTTCAATAGAAATGTAAATCAGACATTGGTTCAAATCTCAACATGTCATTTATAAATAGTTTGGTTTGAGGTTAAGTAACTTAAGTTGAGTCTCAGTTTGGTTTGGTTATCTCTAAAAAAGAAATAATAACATTGTAAGGTTGTGTGGATCAGAAATAATGCATGTGATGAAACTATCATACTGTACAGTGAAGATAAGATCCTCTGTAAATGACAGCCATCAAGCTCATCATCACTGACACCATTTAGATGTTTTTATTGTTGTAATTATAAAAACTGAGAAATAAGATATTTAATCTGCAAATATTTGACTTTTTTTAGTTTTATCACTTTGTAATCACCCTTATTTAAAAGAGAGTAGTGATCTCATAAATAAAAGGAAACAAGTCTCAGCTAAGATATAATTTTCTACTTATCTGAACCCCTTTCATGAATGTGAAGGATGGAAAATCAAAAATTAGAACAGAAAGCTCATATATTCCCTTCATTACATTAAAACAAAGATTACAAAGTACATATAAAATTAGATCAAAGACAATTCAGCATGACATTTCCAATCTCCTTAACAAGTGATGTTAAGTGGAAATTTCCCAAGTGTATGCACAAATTCTCTCGAAATTTAACTAAAATCATATACTGTTTTTAAATTACATTCTGTATCTTTAGCTAAACAAGCAAAGATTAAAATCATAATTTTGGGGGCGCCTGGATGGCTCAGTCAGTTAAGCATCAGACTGGCTCAGGTCACGATCTCATGGTTCCTGAGTTCAAGGCCCACGATGGTCTCTCTGCTGTCAGTGTAGAGCCCGCCTCGGATCCTCTGTCTCCCTCCCTCTCTATCTGCACACTCTTGCTCTCTCTCTCTCAAAACTAAACTTTTAAAAATAAATAAATATTGAAAACATACTTTGTGGTATTAAAGTTTAAAAATGTGTAATATTTCTTATAATGTATAACTCTACCTTCAATAAATATATAATCTCAGACTACATTTTCACTGGATCAGTAACTACCATCAATTGTAACATGATCTAGATAGAATCTTCATCTTGTGTAAATACTGGTTAAAGAAATATACTATGACAGTCTACTTAATCAGACTTCTTCAACATAATTTTTAACCACAGTGCTATATATAGTCTGTTTGGTATCAGTAACTTGAAAAAAAAAAATCTAGAAACACTATATATAGTAGATTCCATTATTATAAGAAAAATTGTGTGTGTGTGTGTGTGTGTGTGTGTGTGTGTGTGTGTGTGTGTGTATGGCATAACATTATATACATATAGCTTGGGAGACCATATAACAAAAATACTGTGTGAGTTTTACTTTCTTTATCTACAATTTTGCTAATTTTTAACACAAAAGTGTGTTAGCTGTTTTGGTTAACTCATAAGTTAAAAGATCCATTCCATAGTTTCTTCTCTTGAATACTCGAGAATTATTACCCTAGAATATACCTCATCTACCCAAGAAATCAACAACAAAATTTTAAAAATGCTTATTGAATACATATGAGTGAATGACAGAAAAATTTACATCCAAGCATAGGGAATATAAAGTTCAAAAATAAATAAAGTCAGTGTGAATAAATAAGGCAATCTTTTTATACAGACCAAGGCAAATCTAAAATGAAGAGAAAGATACATAGATTTATATTCAAGTTTGAATGACACATTAATTAGGGATTGAGTATCTGCCAATTTCTTCCAATTTGGCTGGAACCAGACAGTAATATTATAATCTGTGGTGCTTTTCATGTGATGTGTTCAAAAGATGTAGTGAATGCAAAGTATATCTTATGATGTCTCAAAAAGTACTTCAAAATAATAAAATTGTTTCTTAAGTGTCAATTTAGAATCTTCAAATTATATCACTGTTCCCTTGAGATAAGATAAGCATGTTTAGAAACTGAACTAACTTGTTATTTACTGATATGCAATTTATTAAGCTGTTTCACAGTTATAAGTAGCATTCAAGTTAAATATACAAAGCAACTGAAAACAATTGCTAAGTACAATTTCTGAGTACCCATGGTTTCCATTTAGGAAATCATGTTGGAATTTTATTAATTTAATGAAGTTCAGATGATCCAAATTCCTCTGTGCTTATCACCTATGTGAACTCAGGAGTTCTATTTCCTCATCTGATCAGAATAACCATTCCCAATTGTATCGCAATTGAAGTGATTATATGAAACAATATATATAAAGTATCTACCAAAACATTTGTGAATAATAGGTGCTAAACAAAACCGAGAGGTATAATAAAAGGAAGATGTTTCATGAATCTATGTTTTAGGTCTACTAAAAAATGTTACACTGCTTCAGAAGAATTAAAATTCTCATGAGACAAGGACTCTTTTTTAAATTAGTAAAATATCATCATCTCACCAAAGGTGATTAGCCAATAATCCATTAATATCTTCAATATGTAGCCAATGTACAAGGCTTTCCAATTGCCATGAACCTTTTTTTTAAAAAAACAGTTGGTTTTTTTGAATCAGAAAGTCCACACATGGTATTTTAGTTAATAAGTCTCTTGAGTCCCTGGTGATTTAAAGGTCCCCCCCCCCCCCCACCGCCTTTATTTTTGTTGTACATCTGTTGGAGAAACCAGGTCCTGTATATTCTCTAACACTCAGGATTTTGCTGATTATATGCCAACAGTCTGGTTCTACAGGCTCCTCTAGCTCTCATATTTCCTTTACAGGCATTAATTCTTAAAAGCTACGTGGAATGCTTTAGTCTGATATTTTCTGCCTTATTTGCCAATCTTCTAAAATAAGTATTAATCAAATGACAAATACTAAACAAACAAAATGATAAAATGATAGAAATGCAAAGACAAAAGTAACCAAAGGCCATTGATCATACACTCTTGCAATAAGGTATTAGTGGAACAGCTACCCAAGGCAATGCACATTAAGAGGTTTCAAGCA
This sequence comes from Panthera onca, assembly GCF_046562875.1. Classification (NCBI taxonomy): domain Eukaryota; kingdom Metazoa; phylum Chordata; class Mammalia; order Carnivora; family Felidae; genus Panthera; species Panthera onca. The sequence continues at coordinate 89,221,693 of NC_138348.1, read as the reverse complement.
TTGGTTGACTTTTACCTAAATGGGCCCTTGCATCTTCCACTGGCATCTATGATATTTCTATGTCTCCTGCGACATGATCTACTGAGTTCACTGGCAATACCTGTACACATCTGAACCTATGACTACTAAAACTCAACCCAGTATACAAACATACTGTATGCAAACATTAGTCCCTATCATTTTTTTAAGTTTCATTTTTATTTTTTCTTATTTTTTTAATGTTTTTTTATTTATTTTTGAGACAGAGACAGAGCATGATTAGGAGAGGGGCAGAGAGAGAGGCAGACACAGAATCTGAAGCAGCCCCCAGGCTCTGAGCTGTCAGCACAGAGCCCAACTCGGGGCTTGAACTCACGGACTGTGAGCTGACCTGAAGTCGGATGCCCAACCGGCTGAGCCACCCAGGCGCCACGTCATTTTTATTTATTTTGAGAGAGACAGAGACAGCACAAGTGAGGGAAGGGCAGAGAGAGGGAGAGAGAGAGAATTCCAAGCAGGCTCTGCACTGTGGGGCTCAAACTCACAAACTGTGAGACCATGACCTGAGCCAAAACCAAGAGTCGGACACTTAATTAAGCCGACTGAGCCACCCAGGCACTCCAGTCCTAATTACATAACATAACAGCTGTTATGGACTACCCTTAAAAGAGAGCACAGAAACATTATCATTACTCCTATCTGGGCTGTAACTAAAAACAACAGATACCCTAGAATAAACTATCAATTAGATGAATAAAGTTGAAATATGGAAATGCACCATTACCTAGTATACTAAATCTAGTTCATTAACTTTGAAACATTTGGAATTAAATAATTACTAGGAATCAAGAAGTCAAAGATTTACCTATAACAGGGTGCACATCTTAGAAAACACTAATTCATAACAGAGATAAACAATAAACCTTCATGAGCTTGGAAATCTCACATGTTAGTACAAAATAACATAGTTTGTGGAGAACTAGACCATCTCCTCTCCACCAACCCCAAGAAAACACTGTTACTATTTGGCCAGTGTATCAGAATCTAAGCATCAAAGAACAGTTAAGACACACACAGAGAGAGAGAGAGAGAGAGAGAGAGAGAGCGCGCGCGCGCAAGCAGGGGAAGGGCAGAGAGAGGGAGACACAGAATCCAAAGCGGGCTCCAGGCTCTGAGCTGTCAGCACAGAGCCCGATGTGGGGCTTGAACCCACAAACCGTGAGATCATGACCTGAGCCAAAGGCAGACACTTAACTGACTGAACCACCCAGGTGCTTGAAACTAACAAGTTCTTAAGTGAAAAAATGGAAAAGACAATTCATCATGCACTGGTTTTTCTGCCAGCATCAAACAACCAGCCAATGATTACCATCCACTCAGTCATTTTTCAAACATAAAACACAAAACAGATACCAGCACCAAAAAAAAAAAAAAAAAATCACTTTAGTACAGCAGTCTACTATTTTCAAAGCATTCTGACATATTTCAAAGCAAATGGCAAAGAGGAATTAAGCCGAGGGAAGGGTGGAAATTTTATATTTAAAACACAGATTTTAGGGAACTTTTAAAAGAAAAAGCATTGAGAATTGAATTCACTATAATTTCCCCATAACTCCACAGTCAAATATTAAAGAACTTAATAATATATAAAGATGCAACACATTCCAGGAAATTAATATGCAACAAGAAAATATGGTCATAGCATTGTTTTAAAACTAAGGATGTTCCCTTCAACTGCGTCTTTAAGACAGAAATTTTCAATCCTTTTTTCTACCCCCAAAGAGTTCAAAAATATGTGCACATCCATTAACAAAGCTGACTCAACCTATTTAGAGATTTATTTTGATCAACAACAATTTAAAAGCAAATTATCTTTGAAAGTGTCATGCTTGTTGAGCATTCAAACCGTAAGGTGAAAATCATTTTAATTAGAACTGAATTTCATTGAAATTGGCAGCACAAAAGAAGTTAGTTTTAAAGAGGGATGGGGAGGGAGCAAGGGCTAGATGAAATGCAATCTCTGGTCAGCTAAGGGCAAAATATGAGGGTAAAAAGGAGAACGGCAAACATACAACTCCTTAAAAATTCACAGATGAAACTGGCATAAAACATTAACCAGATTACCTGGGGATAATAGTAAGGGTACTCAAAACATTCTGGAAATAACACGAAGGTGTCAGGATACTGAACTGCACAGACCCAAGCTATGAGTCAGTACGGGAAGTAAGCCTTATGTTGACTAACACTTGTGTTAGGCAGTCATTTCTGAATCAGGAACATTCACCCAACTGAATATCCAGTGTGACAGTAAAGAAGATTTTGGCCAGAGGCTACTTTCTGCTGAAAAGAATGAAGGACCAGAGAAACATCTGTGTCAGGCAACACACACAACTTGAAATAACTATTAGCACGTATAAAAAATGTCAGAGATTCCACTATTTTCAAAGTTAGGAGAAATCTTAAAGACTACCTAATCTGAAGTTTAGTAAACTTAAACTCCAGAAATTCATGCTTCCTTTTCTCCCTTACAATTGTATAATAAATTTTCACACAGCATACCATTTTAATTCTGATACCCACAAAAACCTACTGGTGTGATCAAGAAAACAACACTGTCTCTGTATATTACATGTGAGAAAACTGAGGCTCGTCCAAGTCAAATAATTTATAAGTGGTATTTCTCTTAGGTTTTTTGTGAAGGAACAGCTAAAATGTCTCCTCCGCTAAAAAAATTTTCAAATTGTGTCCCAGTCCAAAGTATTTTCCTTTCTGCTGCCCTGCAATATTTTCAAAAACACTTTCAAATTACAGGAGAACTTTCTAAAATACAAGAGAAATGGGCAAAGAAAGAGTAAGTGAATTGTCCCAAGGATAGAGGTAAGAGTCTGACTCCACAGATCATCACTACATTGTTCCCCAAAATGATCACTAGATACAGTCTCTTCTGCTAGAACACATTTCTGTAACATGAATTAGATCATAGCCAGATTATATGTAACACTTTTTTTCCCACACATTAATGTTTTCAGTCAGGTACACGGAGTTTAACACCAAGTTCACTACCATACGGTGGATGTAACCAAATGCAGGGGATGACTGCACTGTGCAAACGCCCGTGTCCATCCACACCACTCTGCTGCTAGTTCAACTTAGTCCTATGCTACCTCTGGTATGCATAGTACTTCCGCATTTTTGCATGCTTTGTCCTCATCTCTGTAATTCAGCAGCCTCAACACTTCATTACACCTCTTTCCATCAAGCAATCATCACCTTTCTCTAAAGATAAAATCCTATACTTATTGTACTATTTCTTAACTTACAAGCCATTTGACATTATCTTTTTAACTACGCTTTTGCTTTTATTAGTATTCTGGATACAAAGCTGTACAGATTTTGAATGATTTGTACAACTCTATTTCTACCAGACCTTTTTAGTGCATGATTTGTAAAACCACAAGATTTTTCAGAAACACATATATCACATTATAGCAAAAATTGTATAAAAATATTTTAAAGCCAATATCATCATTTACTGTATACTCCTCTATGGCCAGTCAGATCTCCCAAGTCTTACTGCAGAATAAAACTGCTGCCATCAAAAATACTGAACATCTAACAGAACAACAGAACAGCTAGCTATTCCCTATGAAGCTCAATGTCTTCTACGCAAACCAAGAGCCAGGAGTTCCTCAGTGATGTAAGAGAACTACACACGCATACTATGGCTGGCCCCTACACTTGACTGGACATCAGAATCACCTGAGTTGCTTAAAAAAAAACAGGTTCCCCCACCCCCATACAGACCCACTGGATTTCCAGAGACCAGATCCTAGAATCTGTACTCCTGTAAGTGCAGAAATCCTTCAGTTGATTCTATTTATCTGACAGCCCAGTTGCTTATGATCAGGTATTTACAGAAGAAAGAAACAAGCATAAAAATTACACACCCTCCTGGGGCGTCTGGATGACTCAATGGGTTGAGCTCAGGTCATGATCTCAGGGTTCATGAGTTCAGGCCCCACATCGGGCTTGCTACTCTCAGTGCAGAGCCCGGATCTTCTGTCTTCCTCTCTCTCCACCCCTCCCCTGCTTGCACTCTCCCTCTCAAAAATAAATAAACATTTTTTTAAAATTACACATCCCCAAAATGATATGCGTTTACTTTCTGAAGCGATCAATAATTCAAGCAAAAGAAATACCATTCCTAAATAAAGAGTATTAAAACTGTATAAACGGCCATTTTTAACCCCGTAACTTGGAATTAATTCAAATTGATCAATCCAAATACAGAAGGGCTGCTCATTAGTTGTGAGTATGAAAAGGCTAAATGAGTGGTACTACTAATGTAACCACCAACTACATATACCCCCTTGCCGTCTGCCTCATAAGCAAATCGGGCCCTCACCGCAGGAAATGGAGCAAAATCATGGGGTTAATAACATGTAGCAAGTTTTATTTTCTTGGCACAGAGCTCCAGCAACCTGCAGGAAACAAAGTCACCACCTTCTGACTTTTTTATTTTGAAATTCGTGGGTCTACTGGGGCAAATTGTTCTCAGTAAGGCTGTACCAATAACACTTATGCTATTCTAACCATACCACTTAACTTCCCTTAATTTATACTTATTTCTCCATTAACATTTCTTAAATGCTTGCATGAATCTACCTCAACTGGTATAGTACAACAGTAGACAACGTGGTACAAATGTAAACACTCTAGGTGACAATCAGAACAAGGTGCGCTTGTACAAAATGCTCTAGGAAAGTTCCTGTCATGCTATATTCTTAAATTTATGTTCTTAAATATCTGTGACCCAGAATACTTACACAAAGGCAACAAAGTTTTAATTTGGTGGCTAAAAGAAATTGTTCATTTTACAAATAAAGAAACCTTATTTGTACTACCAGACATGATCAACTTGGGTTTCAAATTTTATTTTTATTTGGTCTTTACCTAGTTGTTCCCCAAAATACATGTCTCATTTTATTTTACAAATAGTACATTTCAAACAAAATAGAGTCCACCTAAAGAATCCATGAATTTTCATTTGTTTAAGCCTCAAGTGTTTTGACTCACTTGATAGTTCTGCTATTTGAAATTTAAATGATGAAAACTGAGATACAGGGTAATCAAGAGATGCCTCTCAGGCACTAACATGCTGCTATGCTCAATGAAATTCACATTTCACTGAAAATGGACAAAATCACTGCTTCGGTTAAACCAGAAAAATACCCCAGGAGGTATTTTATCTGTCACAAAGGATGTGGTTTACCACCTATAGCGGCTCAATTTTAATCTTCCATTTGTCAGAACTACTTGCCACAGGCAAATGACAGTATCTAATATACTGAAATTTCTTGCAACCGACAGATGCTGTAACAACAACGGAGAAAAGCAACTGATGCAACAGTCCAAAGTGTGTCCTCACAACACACAAAACCCTGACTAAATAACGTATTGCAGGACATGTCAAAAATAATATGCCCTACCTCAGTTGCATTAAATGGATTCTGCATTATTAAAACATAAATATTAGACTAAAAGTCGTGAAAATGTTCCCTTATCTTGAATTAAATTTTTGTGTTGCAGGTAACATTTTTTTAATAGTGTCACATTTTCATAATGCTACATGAGCCATTTACAAACAGATTCACTTCAAACAGATACAGTGCTCTGTAACCGCCAAGATATCAAAGCTTACATAAGGACACTATAGGGATGATAAATTGAGGTGGTCAATGAGGACAGGAAGAGACAGAGTTTGGCAGGGGGAGGGGGGCTGTTAAATGACTTTTTTAAATAAAAATTATAAAAATCCTTAAGATGAAAATCTCTCTCTTATGTATCTTATCTTGTCCATGCTTGTTGCTCAAGAAGCAATTTTTAAAAGAAAACTATAGTAGTACTCTTCCCTGTAATCCATAACCTCAGACTAACCGTGAGAAAAAAAAGTCAGACAAACTCAAATTGAGGGACATTCTACAAAATAACCTACCAGTACTAATCAAAACTGTCACGGTCGTCAAAACTATGGGTAGTCTGAGAAATTGTCACAACCAAGAACTGCCTAAGGAAAAATGATGACTAAGGGTAATCTGGTATCCTGGAACGGGGGGAAAAATTAGGTAGAAACTAAAGATTCAAATAAAGTATGGACCACAGATAATAATTATGTATCAATATTGATTCATTACATATAATAAACGTACCATACTAATGTAAGATGTTAGCAAAAGGATATGCAGTTATTGGGAACTCTGTATTACGTGTAACTTTTTGCTAAATCTAAAACTGTTCTAAAAATTTTTTTTGTAAGAATTCTGCTGTAAGTGATAGAAAACATAACAAACTGGACTGAACATAAAAGAAATGTACTGGCTCACATAACTGCAAATGCCTAAGGAATGGTCTCACTTTAAGTACAGAAAGATTCAGAGGATTCCAATGTTTTCAGGAAAGTGTCTTCACTTGTTGACTTTGCCCTGTTCTCCAAATGTTGGCTATAATATTAGGTTTCAGATACAGTTTTGCTATAACATTTGTTTTGAAAATACAAATTCGTTCCAAAGTGATCGATATATTACGAAACAATTTGAACACAGCGTGAATTTTGCATTTGTTCACACATGCTTTCATCTGCTAAAAGAACTAGGTCAGGAGTTGGCAAACTTTTTCTGTAAAGGTCCAAATAATACTTTAGGCTTTGTGAAGCATATGTTCCGTCACAACTCTCCCTCTGTAGAAGGAAAGCAGTCCACAGGCACCAGCACGAGGGCATGGATGTCTTCAATAAAACTTTATTTACCAAAACAGCAAGGGCCTTACTTAGCTTGTCAACCAGGGTTCGGGTTAGGTGAGGGCAGAAGGCTGCACTCAGCGGAACCTAGCCCTTTCGGAACACAGAAAACGCATCTGACCAGGAGGACATGCCACACCTATCCACATGCGGTATTGCGCCTTTTCAACCAATTATTGATCCGCCTACTCCCACCATTTCACAGCTCCCAAACTGCAGCCCTTCCAATCACATGGTAGCCACTGTCCTGCACCCTCTTTTCTGGTGGCCACCACAGATTCAGTTTCACTGAGCTATCTAAGATTATTTACCTACGCTGTGTCCAAAAAAGTGTACTTGTGCCATCTGCTCATGGACTTTAACCTTGCAACAGGAAGGTGGAATCCCTGTTTGATACCTAAGTAAGACTGGGGTGAGGATTCCCAAAAACTCAAGGGCTATTATAAAAATAATAATTGGGGCGCCTGCGTGGCTCAGTCGGTTGAGCGTCCGACTTCGGCTCAGCTCATGATCTCGCGGTCCGTGAGTTCAAGCCCCGCGTCGGGCTCTGTGCTGACAGCTCAGAGCCTGGAGCCTGTTTCAGATTCTGTGTCTCCCTCTCTCTGACCCTCCGCCGTTCATGCTCTGTCTTTCTCTGTCTCAAAAATAAATAAACGTTAAATAATAATAATAATAATAATTTAAAAAAAAACACTTGAGAAAAACAAGTACAATAGCTACAGAATAGCACGCCTTAGTATGTGATGAATTTATGCAAACTCAGTAATATTTATGCAGCACTGGATAGGATTTCAAAGAGTTTAAAGACATGCATTTTTAACAAAACAAGCTTCCAAAAAATCTGTCTCAGTGTAGGTCACCTGGTACTCACTTGAAAAACAGCAAATCTGTTCCATTGCTAGAAAAAAAAACTGTGATGAATTTAGTGAAGACAGTATGCTTTAATTCTGTTCTTTAGAGTAAACTTAAAGGGTTTTCAAGGATACTTTTAACCAAGTATTACTTTCACCTTGTGCACTGACTTCAAAACTAACCTACGGATTAAGTGCAGCTCACGGATATTGAAGTAAACAAAGGTTTCCAAAGTATACACTCTCAGAGTTTATAAATCCAATTGTAACTTGCTTAAGTCTGATCAGGTAGATAATACTTTTTCTCATCAAGACCATATATTGAGGGGCGCCTGGGTGGCTTGGTCGGTTGATCGTCCGACTTCGGCTCGGGTCATGATCTCATGGTCCGTGAGTTCGAGCCCCATGTCGGGCTCTGTGCTGACAGCTCAGAGCCTGGAGCCTGTTTCGGATTCTGTGTCTCCCTCTCTCTCTGCTCCTCCCCTGTTCATGCTCTGTCTCTCTCTGTCTCAAAAATAAATAAACGTTAAAAAAAAAAAAATTTTTTTAAAAAGACTATATATTGATTTTAAATGTCAATATGCGGGGCATCTGAGTGGCTCAATCAGTTGAGCATCTAACTTCGGCTCAGGTTGGTGGGTTCAAACCCCGAGTTGGGCTCTGTGCTGACAGCTCAGAGCCTGGAGCCTGCTTCGGATTCCGGGTCTCCTTCTCTCTCTGCCCCTCCCCCATTCATGCACGCGTACTTTGTCTCTCTCTTTCTCACTCTTTCTCTCTCAAAAATAAAATAAACATGAAAAAAAGTTTTTAAGTCAATATGAAATGCTTTTTAAAAATTGCCTGCCTTGGGGCGCTTGGGTAGCTCAGTCATTTAAGCATCAGATTTCGGCTCAGGTCATGATCTTGAGGTTTGTGGGTTCCAGCTTCACGTTGGGCCCAGAGTCTAGAGCCTGCTTCAGTTTCTGTATCTTCCTCTCTCTCTGCCCCTCCCCCACTTGTGCTCTCTCTCTCTCTCTCAAAAATAAACATTAAAAAATAATAAATAAATAAAATAAAAATTGCCTGCCTTTATGAATTCCACTCAAGTCTTATCTATAAATTACCTCCCCAAACTCAACAACTTTTTTCACATTGCTATGCCTTTGTATGTAATATTTAACCCCTCTCCTTTGAATAGCCTTTCACCCTTTGCTTGGTAAACAAGGACTCATCCTTCAAGACTCAAGCAACACTCCTGTGTGAAGTCCTTCTTCCCACTGATTATCATTGTTTGGTTTTTTTTAATGTTTATTTATTTTTGACAGAGAGAGAGAGAGACAGAGCATGAATGGGGGAGGGGCAGAGAGAGAGGGAGACACAGAACCTGAAGCAGGCTCCAGGCTCTGAGCTGTCAGCACAGAGCCTGACGCGGGCCTCAAACTCATGGACTGTGAGATCATGACCTGAGCCGAAGTCGGACGCTTAACCACTGAGCCACCCAGGCGCCCCTGATTATCATTGTTTTATTCTGATTAATGATAATCTTTCCAGCGTGTGCTCAGTAATCATTATGCTTTTGGAAACAGACAGACACACATACACAAACAGACTTTATCAGGTTAAAACAACAGCCATACTATTCCTTTTATAAAGACTGGATGTTGAATTTTAACAAATGGTTTTTCAAAACGAGATTTTTCATTTGATTTATTTATATGGTGATTTACAAAAGGAAGGATTTTTGCTTTCAAGGATGGGAGGAGGGGATAATCACATCTTGATCATAGTGTATTTTTCTTTAATGAGTGTTGGATTCTACTAATATTTAAAGGATTTTTACACTGGTAGGCATTTGTGAGACTAATCAATTCTTTGTGCAATCTTTGCCAAGTTTGCTAGATCTTTTAAAGATTGTTAAACTCTCCCTTCTTTTTCTCTTCTCTGCCAGCATTCTATTTGAATGGCCCTGGTATTACCCCTTTAGTAAAGGTGTAGTGGACTTCCTCTCCAGTACCATCCAAGTCCGCTGGCTTAGAGTGGCAAGTTTTTCTATTTCCTCTGTAATCGCTCTGCTTCAATTTTCTCTCTTCTAAAGTCGGCTTGGTAATTCAAACTTTCCTAGAAATAGCATCCAGTTCATTCAGTTTCTTGTATCTATCTCATCAGAGCTAAACAAATCTTACCGGTCCTTTACGTTTTTCATGTGTCCATGTCGCTTTCCAAATGAAACTTAACAGATTAATTATTTCATTGTTTTCTAAAATAAAACCACTCTTTAACTTCTCTAATTAGATCATCACCTACTGAACATGTTACTTAACTTCTCAGAGCCTATAGTTCAGGAATAACAGCTCCTGTTTCACAAGGGCACTGGGAGAAAGAACTAAATGAGCTCACATATGTAAAGTGCTTAGAACACATCCTCGCATTCAGGGCACTCTATTAATTTCTGCCCTGATCTCTGAATTCATTTCCAATTGCTACTGTAACAAAGCACCCCAGACTTAGTGGCTTAAAGGAACACAAATTTATCTGATAGTTCTGGAAGTCAGAAATCCAAAATCAGTCTCACTGAACTAAAAGTCGGCAGGGCCACTCCCTTGAGGAGCGAAGAGAATCTGTTTCTTGCCTTTTACAGCTTCTACAGGCCATCTGCATTCCCTGGCTCATGGCCTTTCCAAAGATCACTCTAACCTCATGCTTCCATCACATCTACTCGCTCAGACACTGCTGCTTCTGTCTTATAAGAACCCCTAAGAAAACCTCGGGCCCACCCAGATAACCAGGATAATCTCCCCACGTTAAGATCCTTAACTGAACCACATCTGCAAAGTCCCTTTTGCCGCATGTAGTCATGTGATACAGGTTCCAAAGACCTATCCCTGTCCTAGTACCTAGAATTTGTGAATGTTATTTTACTTGAAAAAAAGGATCTTTGCAGATTATGATTAAGGATCTTGAGATGAGAAAATAACCCTGGAGGGGCATCTGGGAGGCTCAGTTAGGTGTCTGACTCTCGATTTCAGCTCTGGTCATGATCTTGCAGTTCGTGGGTTTGAGCCCCGCACAGGGCTCTGCACTGGTGACACAGAGCCTGTCTGAGATTTTCTCTCCCTCCCTCTCTCTGCCTCTCCCTCATTCACTGGCACATGCATGCCCTCTCTCAAAATAAAAGAATAAACATTAAAGAAAAATAACCCTGGCTTATTAGGTGGTCCCTAAATACCACCTCTGAAGAGAGAGAGATTAGACACACAAGAGAGGAAAAAGTGATGGGAAGACAGAGGCAGAAGCAGCCACCAGAACCAAGAAAAGATGAGGAACCAGTCCTCCCCCAGAGCCTCTGGAGGGAGCATGGTTCTGCCCATACCTTGATTTCTGAGAGAATAAATTTCTGTTACATCACCCAGTTTGTGGTTATTTGCTGCAGCAGCCACAGTAAACTAACACAGTCACGGGACACATCTGAGAGGCTAATATTTAGCCTTTATTAAAACCCCTTCCTTTACTGTCTTTGGATATATTTTTAGTATTTTCCCTCTCCTTAAGTTAGGTGGATAATTCACTTATTCTAATTACTTCTTGCTTATTAATATGGATATGTGAGACAAATAATCCTCCCTTATATGCAGGTTTAGCTAAACCCCATCAGTTCTAGTACATTTTGTTTCCACTGTCCTTTTCTCCTTTTTCCTTCCTCTTTGTAGAGCTGTTAATTTACAAGTAATAGTGTTTTTGTGTCTTATATGTTTTTGATTGTTAATTTCTTTTATTGCAATGTGATCAGAGACTACTAGTCAATTATTTCTATTTGGGGGGATTTCTTGAGGGTTTTTAAATGACCCAGTATATGATCAGTTTTGAACAAAGTATATTGATTGAACAAAGTTCAATAAATTTCAATTAGATTTACCTTATGTTAATTGGAGTTTCCTAAATCTCTCTTTTTTTTGTCCACCGTTATCTCCAACATGTTTCCATTTTTCCTTAATTCATAGTTTTGGCTTTATGTTTGTTAATGCTGTTATTTGAAGCATAAATAATCAATGTGTACACTTTATCATTACAAACCTTCTTTGTCTGTTTTAATACTTTCTGCATGGAATTCTACCGTCTTACACCAAAACCTATATTGTTCTCATCCTTTCTTGTTAGCTACTGCTTCAAGTAATCCAGAAAATTTTCTTCTCTGCTCTGAAAACAAAGCAGCCATGAGGAAGTAACACTTGCCATACTTAAGTTTAATAAAGACACTGATATAAAACAGTGGTAAAAGTAGGTCACCTTTAAAGCCATGTCATACCCAGAGTTACACCGTGCCAAAATCTAACATTGCATGAGCAGTAAGAAAACATTAAATGTTAAATCCATTAACATTTTTAAAGTTCAGTATAAAAGACATTTCCATGGCACCTGGGTGGCTCAGTCAGCTGAACATCCAACTCTTGATTTCAGCTCAGATCATAATTTCACGGTTGGTGAGAACGAGCTCCACATAGAGCTCCTTGCTGTCAGTGTGGAGCCTGCTTGGGATTCTCTCTCTCTCCCTCTCTCTGTCCCTCCCGAGCTCATGTTCTCTCTCTCAAAATAAATAAATAAACTTGAAAAAAAAAGACATCTCCTTTCTACGAGCATTTCTAAAGCTATCTTCTTTTATAACCATGTACAAATATGCTCTGCAATTTATATACTGTGAATCATATAACAGTTACTTCTGAGATATCTATCTTCACTAGAAATATAAGACTCAAAAACAAAGAAAAAGGTAAAAAATTTCAGTGCTATTTTCCATTTCTGATTTCTAAATAATTTCAATGAAATTAAAAAGATTAAGAAAACAAATACCATACAGTCCTTAAGGATTATTCTGACATTTAGTTATTTATTTTCTTTTTTTTTAAGTTTATTTATTTATTTTGAGAGAAAGAGAGAGAGCAAGCATGAGTGCAGGAGGGGGCAGAGAGAGGCTGGGGAGAGACAGAATCTTAAGCAGACTCCATTCTGCAGTGAGGAGCCCAATGTAGGGCTCAAACCCACAAACCGTCAGACACTTAACCAACTGAGCCACCCAGGAGCCCCGAATTATTCTGACCTTTTAAGTAAATACTCCAGTCACAGAAACAGTGATATACTTATCACTGGGGTCATCTTTGTAAAGTGGTCAAAAATATTAGCTTGGGAGTCAAATCTGAATTCAAATCCCAGCCCTGCTGATTATCATGGGACCTTGGGCAAGCTATTTAGCTTAAACTTCAATTTCCTTATATACAAATTGGATTAATACTGCCTGCTTGATAAAGACACTGGGAGAATTAAATATGACAATATAAACAATAGGCTTGGCAATGTACCTACTACATAGTAAGTGCTTATAAACTGTTGTTGTGAAACTCTCAAGTAAAACATCAAGACCGATTCTGACATCTACTTCTAAAGTCTTCTGACATTTACAAAGTATTAACTTTATGTCCGTTCAAATTCATATTACATGACTTTAAACACACTGTGAAGAATTAAATATATTAAATAATATCTACTTAGTATAAATCTGGTACTGAAAATATAGGCAAACTTATCCATGGTATCCCACTGTTACAGAGCGGAGCGCAAACTTCTTTACGTGGTATACATGACCTGGCCTTTGTATATCTGTCCAACATGGCATCTTCTGTCAATCAACCATAGCAATGATTTACAGTTCTCCACCCTTACCATGCTGTTTCTAGTTCTTTACAGAAGTGGTTCCCTATACTTTATACACTCCATTCTCTATCTCAACCACACACACACACACACACACACACACACACACACACACACACCTCTACACACCTGGCAAAATTCTATTTGTTCTAAATGAAGTCAAGTGTCACCTCCTTTAAGAAGCGAGGCTTCTTTTACCTGACTTCCTCAGATAAAAATTTATATAAACATAAATGGTGATAACAGAACTATAAATGGTGGCAAGACAGATAAGATAGAAAGGGGAAGGATAAATACATGCCAAAGTAAAGACAGAGTGAGGGAGAAAGGGCTCAAAGAAAAGTTTCAGAACGCATGCATCTGAAGCACAGGAAGAACCTTTCACCTAATGCCACGTAACAAACACTATTCAGGATTACAACTCCTAGCTAATTTAAAGGTAAGGCCTAATAATAACATGAGGTGGATATTGTACCAGGAAGCAGACTCCAATATATTTGGCATCTAGCATGTTTACCGGAAAGTGCTAGTGGGATCAACATCTGTAGCAAGGAAAAGGAGCCCAAATTAAAAGGGAGAGGTTAAGAAAGAGAGGTTGACTTTCACGGAAGACCCAATGAAAGCTGCAGCCAACCCCTGGGGAGCACTAATGTGACTCTTCAGAACTGAGGAGGGGCAACAGGGACAACTCTTTATACCCTGTATCAATCAGTCTTTTGGCCACACTGGTAAGCGCTACTGAAATTCACAAACATACAAAAACCAAACTGCAAACTCAGATAATGCTCTTAATAATTTGATAACTGGATTTTAAAATTTCTTTTCAGGGATGCCTGGGTGGCTCAGTTGGTTAAGCGTCTGACTCTTGATTTCGGCTCAGGTCATGATCTCAGTTTTTGAGTTCAAGCCCCACATCAGGCTCCATGCTGTCAGTGTGGAGCCTGCTGGGAATTCTCTCTCTCTCTCTCTCTCTCTCTCTCTCTCTCTCTCTTTTCTCTCTCTCTGCCCCTCCCCTGCTGGTGCTCTCTCTCTCAAAATAAACTTTAAAAATAAAAATAAAAATTATTTTCACCTTTTAGTTGGAGCATTATTTCAAATAGAAATGCCTTATTTTGGGGCTCCTGGGGGGCTCAGTCAGTTAAGCGTCCAATTTCAGCTCAGGTCACGATCTCATGGTTCATGGGTTCGAGCCTGGCATCAAGCTCCAAGCTGACAGCTTAGAGTCTGGAGCCTGCTTCAGATTCTGTGTCTCCCTCTCTCTCTGCCCCTATCTCACTCACGCTCTGTCTCTCTTCTTCAAAAATAAATAAACATTTATAAAAATAGAAAAAAAAAAAAGAAATGCTTTATTTTGAAAGCTGTATATTTTCTTACTAGAAATAAATATAAATCTCAGTTATATATGTACAGAGAACTATATATAAAGTTGTTTTATCATAGTGTATCCATGATGATTAGCTAGTTGTTATCAATTATCAAATATAAAACTGGTTAAAGATTTACAAACAAAACCTATCTTTTCTTTCTAGTCTTACTGTTTTGAGTTCAAACTGAGACACCCTTCCTGAAATTTTTCTAGTATTCCTGTCCTCCAAATGGTAAATAAGAAAACTTAAACCTATTTTCCAGGTACACGTTTCTGAAGTCTGTTATGCAATCTAAGCTCTACTTAGGAAGCAGAAAAGAATGGAGAATTAAAGTCACACACACCAGCAGAGATTATGTTCTTAGGCAATTTCTCAGACACTTAATCTCTATTCTTTCAGTCCAGAAATACAATTTCTCCAGTAATTTTCAAACTTTTCTGATTTTTGATAATTTCAATAACATTAACATATTATTTATAAATTATTAAGACTTGTCTCAAACTTTCTCAGGCCAGACCACAACTTTATTTTTCTGCCATGTAACTAATAATATTCTGTCTCCCAAAGGGAAAAAGGAAGGTGAGAGATACGCTCCTACTTACAAATAAAAATACTGAAAATCCCAAAGCTATTACTATTCCCATTAACTACCCATCCACACACACAGTGCTTATACTGAATCGCCCCAAAATTTAATCTGCTGAAAACACAGGGATGCATAACCACTTTGTCACGAGAAAACAAATCCTAATAATCCCATTTTCAAACACAGTTCTTCACCATCCTAAAGCTCATGGACAAACAGTGAAAAGGAATTATACTGTGGGCAAATGAGGTTTTTGAAACTACAGCACTTGCATAAATTGCTTAAGAAAACTAGATCGGGCAGAGCAGATAATTTCATGGTAAATATGTTTTTCCTTTAACGAACATTCCCTAGAATAAATTACCTTTTTTAAAACCAGAGTTATCATTAACCAAGATAATGTGGCTTAAACCCCTTTAACATACTTATTCACCATGTGGTGAGTCCAGGAGAGCACAGGGTGGACAAAACACAGAAAAAAATGCAGAAGATCAATTTTAGGGCAACAGAAAGGCTCTGTATATGGCACAGGTTAGGAGTAAAAGAGAACGGCAAATGGGACTACCAATAAAGATATGTGAATAAACTCTGGGACCCAGGGCAAACGGAAAAAAAGTTATTTTAACCTTGGTGCCACAGTAACAACAGAAAATAAAAGGTCACCTTTCCTTTCTGGAGAAAACAAAAAATGACTATTTTTATCAGGAGGTTATTAACTCAAAAATATACACAGCTTGCCAAACAGAAAAGCCTAAATGTTACTCTTAGTACTTTTTGCTTATAAGCAGAGTAATGTAGCTTATGCTCAATAATGGGTTAAAACTGAGTATTAGGGTAGAATTCTGGAGTGTCCCTTTCAAAAGCAACACAGACAGGAGTAGGTATAGAGAAAAGCTTCAGTGAAGTTACTCCTTAGTCCAAACAAGCCTCCTGCAGGTATTCAATTAAAATGAAATTGTGAACTGTGGTCAATAATTAACCACTCCCCCCCAAGAATTTCATACTCAACTCTTTTGTTTTTAATGCAAATAGTACAAATGTTATCAAATTTCTCCAACAGCTGCACATTTTTTAATAATCATATACTTATAATTGATCCTTGAACAACACAGGTTTGAATCTCATGGGTCCACTTACATGTGGATTTTTTTTCAATAATTGCAGTACAGTATCATAAATGTATTTCTTCTTCCTTATGGTATTTTAAATAAGATTTTTTTCTCCAGCTTACTAATACAGTATATAATACATATAACGTACAAAACATGTGTTTACTGACTGTTTATGCTATTGGTAAGGCTTTCAGTCAACAGTAGACTATTAGCAGTTAAGTTTTGGTGAAGTCAAAAGTTATTTGTGGTTTTCGACTCCGTGGGGTTGATGCCCCTAAACCCCCACGATGTTCAAGGATCAACCTAGAACTGCCCAACACTGCCCAACACTGAAAAGGTGAGAGGAGAGGAGAATATTGATTTTACCTTGCCAGAGTCAAGTTTCTCAACATGAAAAGATGTAAATTTCACATTAAACATATATCCTCTCATCAGATTCTAGTTTTTGCCTTAATGCAATGGACCATGAACCACCTGCATTACAATCATCTAAAAGGCCTCTAAAGAAGCTGGTTTCTACGACCAGTTCTACAGCTATTAAATGGAGACCACAAAATCTGCATTGTTGGGGTGCCTGTGTGGCTCAATCAGCTAAGCGTCCGACTCTTGATTTTGGCTCAGGTCATGATGCCAGGGTCCTGGGATCGAGCCCTGCATTGGGCTCCACATTCCACATGGAGCCTGCTTAAGATTCTCCCCTCTCTCTCCCCGCCTCTGCCGATCCCCGACCCCTTCTCGAACCCTGTTTGCGCATGCTCTGCTCTCACTATCACTCTCTAAAAAAATTTTTAATTTTTTTTAAATCTGCATCGTTAACAACTTCTAGATGATTCCTTTACAGTCTGATCACTGTTTCTGCCTAGAATCCATAATGGTAATATACTGAGCCAAGTTATATTTATTCATGCCTACAATTATTTAACACAAAACTGAACTAAAGACTACAACAGTTCTCAAACCTAACTACACATTAGAATTATCTAGGAGCTTTTAATGCCTGAGACCCATCAACTAAACCAGATTCTCTAAGGATAGGGTGAGAGGACCAGTATTTATTAAAAGCCTCTTACCTGATTTTGTTGCAAGGTCATCTTTAAAATCCACTGACTCAAATAATACTATACATTCTCACTAGGGGGAGAAAGGTATATATAAAATAACTGAGGACCCTGATGCTTCAGACGCATACTTTCCCCAATCTCATATAAATAAAATTTTAAAATTACATTACTTACCAAAAAAAGTCTACGCAAAACCTCTATTATTTTAAGGAGTCAAACGCTTCTGGATGAGAACAGTTTTTAAAAGGCTTTCCAAGGGCACCTGGGTGGTTCAGTTGGTTCAGCGTCCCAACTCTATTTGGGCTCAGGTAAGATAGAGCCCTGCTCTGTCCTGACAACACAGAGCCTGCCTGGGATTCTCCTTCTCCCTCTCTTTCTGCCCCTCCCCTGCTCACACACGCCCTTTCTCTCTCAAAAATAAATAAAAAATAATTTTTAAAAAGGATTTCCAGAGAAAATCATCATATATATTGAAGAAAGCATGATTTTTAATGTCAATAATATATCATATACTTCATGTATTAGTGAACAAGAACAAATTTTAAAGACCTACATTTTAACTTTGCTCCCCTACTAAAACCAAAATAAATACATTTTGTGATTGTCATTACTGTGTGTGTGCTTGTTTTTAAAAGCCACAGGCAGCAGAGATGAGAAGAACAGACCCCTGTTTCAAGCTAAGTCCCGGAAGCTAGGGCGCTCTGTGCATTCCATTCACAAATCTATTCACGCTTTAACAGTATCTAGTAGTGCACTGCTTCTTCTTTGCAAAATTTAATATACAAACATATCACCTGGGTATTTTGTTAAAGTGCACATTCTGGAAAATAAATAAATAAAAATGAAGATGCAGATTCTCATTCAGTACAGCCAGAGTGAGGAGATTCTGTATTTCGAATGGATGTACCGCTTGATTAGCAAGGGTCTAATGCAATGATGCCCTGTCCTATCAAAATAATAAAAATAGATCAAATTAGTTTACATAATACATTTTATTTAATCTAAAATATCCAAACTATTACCAGTTACACTAGTATTCCATATTTTTAAATTAATAATGATATAACTTTTTTCTTCTAGCTATAATAATTATAAATCTGTGTTGAAAGACACACAATGAATAAAGAATAATTTGTATGAAATAACAGCACAAAGAAAGGGGAGAAACAAAAGCTGTACAGAAGCAAAGTTTTGCTTATTGAAATTAAGTTGGTATTAATTCAAACTAGATTGTTATAAATTAAGACACTTAATTATAATCCCTAAGGCAACCACTAACAGAACAACTCAAAAAATACTGTAAAATAAAAGACAAGTAAATTCAAATGGTGCACTAGAAAACACCTAACAGAAAAGAATGTCAGAATGGAGGAAGAGGAATAGAAAAAGACATACACAGAAAATAAGTAGCAAAATGGCAGATGTAAATTCTTAGTAAAATATGTTAAATATACATAAATTAAAAACTTCAAGGGTGGCTAGGTGGCTCGGTCGGCTCAAGTCATGATCTCGTGGTTCATGAGTTCGAGCCCTGCGTCGTGCTTCTGTGATGACAGCTCAGAGCCTGAAGCCTGTTTCGGATTCTGTGTCTCCCTCTCTCGCGGCCCCCTCCCCCAGTCACACTCTGTCTCTGTCTCTCTCTCTCTCTCTCTCAAAAGTAAATACACATAAAAAAAAAAAAAACAAAAAAAACCTTCAACTAACCATTCCATTGGCAGAATGTTTTTTTAAAAAACATGATCCAACTATATGCTTTCTACAAAAGACACGCTTTAAATGTAAAGTGAAAAGATGGAAAAAATATTTCATAAAAACAGAGCTGGAACAGCTATACTAACAAATTAATATTTTAAGAGAAAAAAATTGTTACTAGAGACAATATTTTATAACGATAATAGAGTCCATCTGTCAATAAGGTGAAACAATCACAAACATACATGCACACAAAATTCAGGAAGTAAAAACTGACAGAATTGAGAGGACAAACAGGGAACACAACAATACCAGTGGAGAGTTCAATGCCCCACTGTAAGTAAGTGTCAAAACAACACTTACAAGATCAAGAAAGAAGGCTTAAACAACATAAACCACCCTGACCTAACGGACATCTATCTCTGGGAAATTTCACCAGTAACACCGGAATACTTGAATGCACATAACATTCCACAGGATAAACCATATGTTACGCCATGAAACAAGTCTTGATTAATTAAACCCAATGGAATGAAACTAGAAATTAAGAACAGAAAGAAATGGGAGAAATTCACATATAAGTGAACATTAACACAATTGTAAATGACAAGTAGGTCAAAGAAGGGAAATTAGAAAATAACTGAAAGTAAATGAAAATGAAAACACAACAAACCAAAACCAATGGAATGCAGTGAAAGCAGGAGTCACAGAAATTTACAGCCATAAATGCCTGTACTTTAAGAAGTAGAAAAATTCATGGGGTGCCTGAGTGGTTCAGTCAGTTGAGCATCCAACTTCAGCTCAGGTCATGATCTCACGGTTCCTGGGTTCAAGCCCCATGTCAGGCTCTGTGCTGACAGCTTGGAGCCTAGAGCTTGCTTCGGATTCCGTGTCTCCCTCTCTCTCTGCCTCTCCCCTGCTCGCACTCTGCCTCTCCCTCAAAAATAAACATTTAAAAAATATATTTTTTTAAGTAGAAAAATCCCTGAACAATAACCTAACCACCTACCTTCAAAAACAATGAAAGAACAAACTAAACCCAAAGCAAGCAGACAAGAAATAGTCTTAGATACCAAACAGAAAAAAAAAAAAAAAATGAAATAGGGGTGCCTGGGTGGCTCAGTGGGTTCATCGTCTGACTCTTGATTTCAGCTCAGGTCATGATCTCACGGTTCATGAGTTTGTGCCCCACATTGGGCCCTGGCTAACAGTGCCCAGCCTGCGTGGGATTCTCTCTCAGCCTCTCTCCTTCTCTCTGTCTCTCCGTCACTTGCTCATGTGCATTCTCTCTCTAAGTAAATAAACTAAAAACAAAAAAAAATTTTAATGAAATAGCAGAAAAACTGACAAAACCAAAAGTTATCCTCTGAAATGACCAACAAAATTGATAAACCTTAAGCCACTATTGGCTATAAACCATTAAGTACTACACATAATTTTACTCAATAGTCACAGGCACAAAGGTACATGTGGCTACGCCTAGTTCACACAAAAGTAAAGTCAGGTTGTTTAATTATTACATCATTTACCCTGGGACAAAGAACCAGGAAATAGAGAAATCAAAATTTAAGCCATGTGTTCTTTTCATAATGCTGTACTGCCTGAACTAGTTTTTAGATTTCTGAAAATCTATAATCTAAAAGCATTTAAAAAAATACAGTTGTATTAAGTTCTTACTTTTGTCAAATATAAGCTTTGAATTATAATGTTCTTTTGGCTTAAACTGGGCATTACTACAAAAATGGTCTTCAATAACAGTATAACTTCTCATCCTTAGAAAAAGTGTGCCCTGAAAGAAGGCCTTAGAGATCAGTATAAATGAACAGGTGCAAATTAGTTAAGGCATCAATCACATGTAAGTGGGTATTTGGGAAAAGACTATCACTCTTACTTTAAATAGTTCTTCTCAAATCATGTTTATAGTAATTTGATTCATAAATCTTTTAAGAAAAATTCGTTCCTAATTAAACCTTAACACTATTGGCTCAATTATCAAACATTCTGAATTACCAAAGAGCTAATTAATACTGTTTTCACATTGTGTTATGATAAAATCTGTCCCCACCAACACCACAAAGCAACCCCAATGACTACTGCATTAACTACAAACTGAGAGTTGACGTCTGCAGAAAGATAGCAAGGACACAAAAGGTAGTGTCGTGAACATGCTATCAGCAAGGTTTGGGGCCACAAGAAAAAAATCATGTATCCGAATCTCCTAAAATAAGTCAATTTTTAAAAATTAAGTCACTAAAGGATTTTAATTTTTATCACCTTGACTAGATAGAACACAGTCTGCATGTTAAGAGGCATGTATTGTAACATTAATACGGCGAGATAACAAACAACTAAAATATCTTAATCTGCTACATGAAATATGCAACTAGCTGCTACTAAAGCAGTAGAACATCAGGTGGCACTCTTGTAAAAGAAATAATTACTATAACACACAGGCTGAGAACACGGACCTAAGATTTAACATTACTGGTTGGTTGGCCCATCCAGATTATTTTATAAAACATACATCCAACAAAACTACTTAATTTTTTCCCCAAATGTATATATTTGAGGAAATGCTTCAAATGCTACCGAAAAAAAAATCACTGTTTGGGAAACTGGATAAACGTCTCTCTTCTTCACTCTCCCTAATGTCTCTCATTTGAGTTTATAGTTAGGATGCATGTAAAACATACAACGAATATGCAGCTGTACTCCATAATGCATTTACTGGTCGTTCTGATTACCTTTTTTTAATTTGGTTACAAAACATCTTAGGGAAAAACATTTTTGTTAGGCTATGGGCAGGAAAGCAAATAATCATTTAACATAGACATTTCCGTCTTCCCCAAACTGAATTTGTGACATCAAATTAAACTAGAATATACTTTTTCAAAATAACATTTCTCATGAGTAATACTTCACAAGTGCGTGCCTGAGAGTAAAACTTTTTGAAAAACAAGATTAAAATATCTTTGAACTAAATGATTTCAACAGAAACTATCAAATACTCCATATCCAATCAATTCGATGACTGGCTAATTTGTAGAATATAAAAATCTATCAAATAAGAGATTAGAACTTAATATGGTGTTCAACATTATGAATTTTTCATAGTTATATAGCACATAAATGCTTTCTAGCTCTTGTGCAAATATTTACTCTTCCGAGTTGATGCTGTTTTATGTGAGAAAATCCTCCTAATATGTTTGTTCATTTTTGAGAGACAGAGAGACAGAGTGCAAGTGGGGGCGGGGCAGAGAGAGAGGGAGACACAGAATCCGAAGCAGGCTCCAGGCTCTGAGCTGTCAGCACACAGCCCTACGCAGCTGACAGCTCACAGCCTGGAGCCAGCTTCGGATTCTGTGTCTCCTTCTCTCTCTGCCCCGCCCATGTTCATGCTCTGTCTCTCAACAATAAATAAATGTTAAAAAAAAAAAAAAATTATATAAAACTTTCCATTTTAAAAACTTAGAAAAGTCATGTTCTGATAGTGATGGAGTAGCTTGAATATCCCCAACAGGTTAAAAACTTATCAACTGTGGGGGCTCCTGGGTGGCTCAGTAGCTTGAGCATCCAACTTCAGCTCAGGTCATTATCTCCCAGTCAGTGAATTCAGGCCCTGCATCAGGCTATCTGCTGTCAACACAGATCCTGCTTTGGATCCTCTGTCCCCCTCTCTCTCCGTCCCTCCCCCCAACTCACTCTCTCTCTCTCTCTCTCTCTCTCTCAAAAATAAACATTTTTTTAAAAAGAACTTTCAGGGGCACATGGGTGGCTCAGTCAGTTATGTGTCCAACTTCAGCTCAGGCTATGTGTTCAAGCCCCGTATCAGGCTCCATGCTGACGGTGCAAAGCCTGCTTGGGATTGTTTCTCCCTCTCTCTGCCCTTTCCATGCTCTCTCTCTCTCTCTCTCAAAATAAACAAAAAAGTTAAAAAATAAATAAAATGAATTTTAAAAAAGAACTATCAACTGTGGACAAAATACAAGACAAGTACTCAAAAAGACTGGATAGGGATTACAGAAGAACATCTAATGGAGGGATATATGGGTTTGGCCCAGTCATCCCAACTAGAAACAACATTGAAGGATTATCCCGTTTCAGAACCCCCCCACAGGGTCAGCTCAAGCCTTTCTAAAGACCACCTTGGCCTAACTTCTCCCTCTACCCGTTTCTTCCTTTCCTTCCTCAGGTGTTGATACTAATAAATATCCTAATAAACTTCCTTCCCATTAATCTCTGTCCTATAAAGTTTGCTTCCCAAAAGAACCCGACCTGCAACAGTAACTGAAAGTCAGCAAAACTAGCAGGGATTCAACCATTTAAAAAACAACCGTACTCACAGGTGAGATCACATAGATGGGCTTTTCCCCTGAGAGCATGTCCCAGTTCCCATGATATGGGAGTGTGAGAGTTAAAGCAGAAAGCCACAGTCTTATTTGCTTGACATATTAAGTGACAGTTTGGGGTCACCAAAGTGAGTGTAAATTTGAGGATGGAAACTCCAGAAAAAAAGAGTGCTACAGAGGAAACCTACACTCTAAAAATAAGCTCAATTCACATTCTTGGCTGACTCTTTAACTCACATGTGCAAGAAAAACTGGAAGGCTAAAAGAGACTGAGTAAGGTATCTCAGCTGCTGCCCACCATAGGAAAAACAGAATTTTCTAATTGAGCCAAGCCAAGCCAAGCCAAGCCAAGTTAACTACTGGGTAAACACCTCAGGCTTTATAATGCATATGTTAACAGCAAAGACAATGTCCCAGGATTAAAGAAGTTCCCTCAGACTAAGGCAAAACCAGTCCAGGCTGGCACAGTATAAAACCAAGGTACTGAATGTTCAATGTGATCAGCCAGTAATTCAAATGTCTACTAGAGGCAAAATTAATACTCAGGAAAAGATAACAAAAGACAGGCCCTCTATGATGCATCATCCATAATGACTAGTATATAACAACAACAACAACAAAAAAAAATGACTAAGCCATAGTAAAGAGAAAAAGCTGTCAACAGAAAAAAACATGCAATCACCCAGATATTGGAATTAGCAGGTAGGTTAAATATAAATAGACCAAATACTTTAACTAAAATGAACAGGTGCCTGACTGGATAAAAATGCAAGACCCAACTGTACATTGTTGAAAAGTAATATACTTTATTAATAAAAGCAAAGTGTTGGAAAAGGTCATCAAAAAGACATGAATACCAATTGACCCATGAGCTGGGCCTAGGCACTCAGATGCTCCTCACCCCTCCCCCCTCCTTGGAATGTGGGATCCACTTGGCTTTCCCACTCCCTCAGGCTGCTCCAAGGACACAGCCTGGAGACAGTGATGTGGTACTCAGAACACCTACCTGCACGATATATTTGACTAAACCTAGTTAAGGCTTCTTTATAAACTTTTAAAATTTGGCAGGCAAGTGCCAGGATTTATCTTGCCGCTGCCCAACTCAAGCCTTGTATGTAAGTTCTCTTTGCTCATTAAAACTGTCACCTCCCAGGGCACCTGGGTGGCTCAGTCGGTTGAGCGTCCCGACTTTGGCCCAGGTCATGATCTCGCTGTCCGTGAGTTCAAGCCCCACATTGGACTCTGTGCTGACAGCTCAGATCCTGGAGCCTGTTTCAGATTCTGTGTCTCCCTCTCTCTCTGCCCCTCCCCTACTCATGCTCTGACTCTCTCTCTGTCAAAAATAAATAAAACATTAAAAAAAATTTTTTTTTTTTAAACTGTCACCTCCCAACCTGGAGTGGCCTACCTCTTTCTTGGGTCTCTTCCTGCCCTCTGCCTAAGGGGATGGGTTTCAGATTTTGCCTGGGAAGCTCCAAAGAGGGTTGTAAACCAACACAAAGATAGGCTAAGAGTAAAAGTTGACTGGCTGAACAGTCAACATAGCAAGCCAAAGAAAAGCTGGCTAAACTGTTACTACTACAGTCACTATAAGACAAAGTAGACAGACTTCAAGAAAAAAAAGTATAACCAAAGGTAAAATGGGACATTTGCAAATAATAAAAGTCAGCTCATCAGGAAAATACAGCAATCATAGATGTATATGTTCCAAATAACATAAATTCAAAATACATGAAGTAAATACCAATGAAAATAAAGGGGAAAACAGACAACCATATAATAACGAGGATTTTTTTTAATGTTTATTATTTATTTTTGAGAGAGGGAGGGCAGAGAGACAGAGAGAGGGAGACAGAATCCAAGGCAGGCTCCGAGCTGTCAGCACAGAGCCTGATGTGGGGCTCAAACCACGAGCCAAGAGATCATGACCTGAGCCAAAGTTGGATGCTTAACCAACTGAACTACCCAGGTGCCCCAATAACAAGAAAATTTAACAACTCTCTTCCTCTCTAGAAATCCTGGACAAAAAAACATTAAGGATACAGAAAATCTGAATATTATTAAATCAACTTGCTTTAACTGACAATCAGTAACAATACCTAGAAAAGACTCAAATATCTAGAAATTAAGCAACATATAAATAGCAAGTGAGTCAAAGAAAAAATTAAAAAGAAACTTGAAAATATTTCATAATAAATGATATTAAAATATACTACATCAAAACTTGTGGGATGCAATAAAAATAGTGTTTAGAGGGAAATTTAGAGCTTTAAATGCTTAAAATAGAAAGAAAATGACTTGAAATCAATCATCTATTGACCCATAACCTAGAATAAGCACAAGTGAATTAAATTCAAAATTAGTAGAAATAAACCATAAACAAAGATAAATGAAATAGTAAACAAAAAAATCAGTAAACCTTTAAAAACCAAGATTAATAAAAGTAAAAACCACCTCACTGAACTGATGTTATACTCCAATAAAAAGTTTCAGGGAGCCTGGGTGGCTCGGTTGGTTGAGCATCCAATTCTTGATGGGTCTTGAGTTCCATGCTGGGCACAGATCCTACTTAAAAAAAAAAGAGTTTAAGGGGGTGCCTGGGTGGCTGAGTCAGTTAAGCATCCGACTTTGGCTCAGGTCGCGATCTCACACTTTGTGAGTTCGAGCCCCGCTTTGGGCTCTGTGCTGACAGCTCAGAGCCTGGAGCCTGCTTCGGATTCTGTGCCTCCCTCACTCTCTGCCCATCCTCTGCTCACACTGTCCATCTCTCTCTCTGAAAAATCAATAAACGTTAAGAAAAAAATTTTTTTTAAAGTTTAAGGGGCGCAGGGTGGCTCAGTGGGTTAAGCATCTGACTCTTGATTCAGTTCAGGACATGATCCCAGGGTTGTGGGATGAAGCCCCAAGTCAGGTTCCGTGCTGAGCATGGAACGTGCCTGAGATTCTCTCTCTCTCTCCCTCTGCCCCTCTCCCTGGCTCATACTCTCTAAAATTTAAAAAGACATTTTTTTTTTTTAAGTTTCAAAAGCAAAGACAATTACTAACTATGTGGTAAATGACATTTTTTCCTAACTGACTTAAGTGCACTGGGTCTAAAAAACTGGGCCTTCTAAGGCTGTCTACTTCCATCAAGAGTGTGAGTGCCCTTTTAGGCCCACTACAAAGAAGATATCCTTAACGGCCCCTAAACGTATAAAAAGGTGCTCAATTCTCATTAGCCTTGAGAAAATGACAACAAAAAACATAATAAGATACACCCATTAGATGGTTAAAACTGAAAAACTGACAATACAAATGCTGGTAATGATGTAGGACAGCAGTTCTCAAAGGACAGCTGAGGATCCCCAAGAACTTTTCAGGGGTCTATCAAAAGAAAACAATTTTCATAGTAACTTATAACCTCTTCACTGTGTTACCATGATGGGTAACAAAGGCGGTACAACCATGAACAAAGGCAGTGCAATAAACTGTAGTATTAAGTCATTGTATTCTTCACCAATGTGCACTCACAATTTCAAATTGCAAAGTCTACCTTCCTTTAATTCTTTTTTTAATTTTTTTAATGTTGATTTATTATTGAGAGAGAGAGAGAGAGAGCAGGGGAGGGGAAGGGCAGAGAGAAAGAGAGACACAGAATCTGAAGCAGGCTCCAGCTGTCAGCACAGAGCCCAACATGGAACTTGAACTCAGGAACCATGAGATTATGACCTGAGCTGAAGTAGGATGTTTCATTGACTAAGCCACGCAGGTGCCCCTAAAAATCCTTTTTTGTTTAATGTTTATTTGTTTTGTGAGAGAGAGCATGTGCAGGGTAGGGGCAGAGAGAGAGGGAGAGAGAGAATCCCAAGCAGGCCCCACTTTCAGCACGGAACTCGACAAGGGGGCTTGATTTTATGAACCATGAGATCATGACCTAAGCTGAAATCAAGAGTCAGACATTTAATTGACTGAGCCACCCAGGTGCTCCATACTTTCATTTAAAATTCTTAAAGAAAACAGCAAAACTTATTAATTTTATTCAGTCCTGACCCTGAATCCATATCTCTCTATATTCTATGTGATGAAATGGGAAGTGTGTATAAAGCATTTTAGACTTCAAAATACAACAGATGATTATGTTTAGAAAATCATTATAGTGATTAAGATACAAGATGAACTAGCCCCATTTTTTCATTGAACACCGTTTTTATTTGAAAGAACAGAGGACAAATTACAGTTACTCAAACTATGTTATCTGGCAGATATTTTCTCAATAATGAAGTAAGCCTGTCACTTCAAGGAAAACAACTGCCAGCATTCGTAGCAAATGATAAAATTTGAACTTTCAAGTAGCTAGATTTGGGGAAAATCTGTATCTGATATCGTGAGCCTGACAGCTTTTCTGATGAGATTAATGACTATATGAATAAATGGTCTCATGAGACCAAAATCAAGGTGTCAACCAGGCTTAATCCCACCTGTCAGCTCTGGGAAGATTCTTCTTCCAAGCGCATTCAGGTTGTTGCCCAAATCCAGTTCCTTGCAGTTGTAGGACTGAGGTTCCCATTTCTTTGCTGGAAGTCACCCAAGGGCCACTCTCAGCTTCTAGAGGACACTCACATTCCTCATCACATGTCCCCTCGCTTTTATTTCTGAGCCTGCAATGATGCACCTAATCCTTCTCATGCTCTGAAATCTCTCTTGGCATCCCCTTCTGCCACCAGTCTGAGAAAACTCTTTCTAGAAGGGCCTGTGTCAGGGGCACCTGGGTGGCTCAATCGGTTAAGTGTCCGACTTTGGCTCAGGTCATGATCTCGCAGTCCGTGGGTTCGAGCCCTGCACTGGGCTCTGTGCTGACAGTTCAGAACCTGGAACTTGCTTCAGATTCTGTGTCTCCCTCTCTCTCTCTGCCCCTCCCGTGTTCTCTCTCTCTCTCTCTCTCTCTCTCAAAAAAAAAAAAAAAAAAAATTAAAAGGGCCTGTGTCATTAGATCGGGTCCATCCAGATAACATCCATATTTCAAGGGCAACTGACTTCAGACTGTAATCAAATCTGCAAATACCCCTCATATGGAAAAAAAAAATGTCTCTTCATAAATCATGCTGGAAAAACTGGAAAGCTACATGCAAAAGAATAAACTGGACTACTTTATTACACCATATACAAAACTAAACTCAAATGGACTAAAGATCTAAATGTGAGACCTAAAACCATAAAACTAGAAGAAAACATAAGCAATAATCTTATGGAGACGCTGACTTTAGCAACATATTTATGAATATGTCTCCTCAGGCAAGGGCAAGAAAAGCAAAAGTAAATTTCGGGGACTACACCAAAATAAAATGCTTTTCCACAGCAAAGGAAAGCACCCGCGAAACAAAAAAGGCAGCCTGTTGATTGGGAGAAGATATCGGCAAATGATACAACTGATAAGGAATTAATATCCAAAATATATCTAGAACTTACACAATTCAACACCAAAAGAACAATCCAATTAAAAAAAAAATGGGCAGAGGACCTTAACAGACATTTTTCCAAAGACAGAATGACTAGTATCAAAAAGACAAGAAACTGGTGTTGGTGAGGATGTGAAGAAAAAGGAATCCTTGTGCTCTGTTGGTGGGAATGTAATTTGGTGCAACCACTGTGGAAACAGTATGGACGTTCCTCAAAAAACTAAACATAGAAATACCATCTGATCCAGTAATTCCACTACTGGGTATTTACCCAAAGAAAATGAAAACACTAATTCAAAAAGATATATGCACCCCTATGTTTACTGCAGCATTATTTACAATAGCCAAGATATGGAAACAACCCCAATGTCCATCAACAGATGAATCATAAAGAAAATGTGGTATATAAATATATATACACAGTGGATATTAATCAGTCTTAAAAAAAATCATCTTGCCATTGTGACAACATGGATGGGCCTAGGGGGTGTTCTGCTAAGTGAAGTAAGTCAGTAGCAGAAAGACAGATACCACATGACTTCACTTATGTGTGGAATCTAAAAAACAAAACAAACAGACTCTTAAATGCAGGGAACAAACTGCCGGCTGCCAGAGTACAGGTGAGTGGGGAGATTGGCAACATAGGTGAAGGGGATTAAGAGGTACAAACCTCCAACTATAAAATAAATAAATCACAGAGATGAGAAGTATAGCATAAGGAATGCAGTCAATGATACGGTAACAATGTTGTTTGGTGACACAGGGTGACTACCCTTATTGTGAGCATTGAGTACAGAATTGTCAAATCACTATGTTGTACATCTGAAATTAATATACACTGTAGGTCAACTATACTTCAATAATAAATGTTTAAAAACTCCCTCTGAACAGTACCTAGATCAGTGTCTGATCGAATCACCAGGGGAAAGGAATCAAGGGTTGGGGGGGTGGAAATCATCGTTAGAATGTTGCCTGCCACACTGCTCACAAGCTGCTGCTAGCCAATGACAGAGTACCACAGGGATATAAAGGCAAGCCTGTCCCTAGGAAGCATGTGGTTCCCCTAAGAAGTGACCTGGGCTCAGTGGTACCCCATCAGCTTTAACAGAACTTTAGAACTGCACCAGTCTGGGCTTCTCCTACCCACCTTTCTTTTCTTCCCTGTCTCTTCCACAGGGGTCAAATCTGCATAGATCTTTTTCCAGCTGGAGGGATGGAACAGTCCCTGATTGGGGTATGGATTATTCAAATGTATAGATTTGTCAAAACACATCAAATACATACTTAAAATATGTTATGCTTAAGATTTTACTATATGTAAGTTATACGAAAGAAAGAAAGAAAGAAAGAAAGAAAGAAAGAAAGAAAGAAAGAAAGAAAGGAGGGAGGGAGGGAGGGAGGGAGGGAAGAAAGAAAACTATGCTAGGGGCACCATGGTGCCTTAGTTGGTTAAGCATCTGACTTCGGCTCAGGTCATGATCTCATGGTCTGTGGGTTCAAGCCCTGCATTGGGCTCTGTGCTGACAGCTCAGAGCCTGGAACCTGTTTCAGATTCTGTGTCTCCTAGTCTCTCTCTGCCCCTCCCCAACTCACACTCTGTCTCTCTCTCTCAAAAATAAACATAAAAAAAATTTTTTTAACTATGCTAAATAATTATCAATACTGTTAAAAAAAAAAAAAAAAAAGCCCTGAGCCTTTAATCTTTTGTGGAGGCATGCATTAAGCATTGAAATAGTTACTGACTGGGGTGCCTGGGTGGCTCAGTCAGTTAAGCCTCTGACTTCAGTTCAAGTCATGATCTCACGGTTTTTGAGTTTGAGCCCCGCATCAGGTTCTATGTTGACAGCTCAGAGCCTGGAGCCTGTTTCAGATTATGTATCTCCCTCTCTCTCTCTCTGACCCCTCCCCAGCTCACACTTTCTCTCTCTCCAAAATAAACATTAAAAATGAAAAAAAGAAAAAAAAGAAAAACAGTTACTGATTAAATGATATGATGGCAGAGATTGCTTCAAAATAATCCTGGATGATAGGAATAACTCTGAATAAAACAAAATTGGTCAGGGGCACCTGGGTGGCTCGGTCAGTTAAGCATCTGACTCCAGACTGCAGCTCAGGTCATGATCTCAGAGTTAGTGAGACTGAGCTCCGTCCTGGGCTATGCATTGACTATACGGAGCCTGCTTGGGATTCACTATCTTCCTCTCTCTCCCCCTCCCCTGCTCTCATGCACTCACACACTCTCTCTCTCAAAAACAAGCATTTTTTTAATGGTCACATAATAGTCTATTGAAGCTAAATGAGAAATAAAAAGTAAAAAGATACTTAACCAACCTAACCAACACTTGGCAGTGAACAAGAATTCTAATACACAATTGGTTTGAGTACAAATTGGTACACCTTCTTTAAAGATAAATCTGTCTAGGGGCGCCTGAGTGGTTCCGTCGGTTAAGCACTGACTTCGGCTCAGGTCCTGATCTCGCGATTCACAGATTCGAGCCCCACGTTGGGCTCTGTGCTGACAGCTGAGCCTGGAACCTGCTTCAGATTCTGTGTCTCCCTCTCTCTCTCCGCTCCTTCCCCATTCATCCTCTGTCTCTCAAAAATAAATAAACATTAAAAAAATTTTTTTTTAAAAAGATAAATCTGTCTAAATCTACCAACACTGAAGTTATATGTACTCTTCAACCCAGCAATTTACTTTTAGGATACCCTAAAGAACTCACCCATGTGCACAAGGAAACATGTACAGGGCTGTTTAAGACAGCACAATCAGCAAAAAATTTGCAACAATCTAAGTATCTTTGAATGAGGTAATGGATGAAGTAACTGTGGAATATTCATACAAAATATAAACAACCAAAATGAACAATATCTTTGTATATTAACATGGATGATATCCAAAAAAATGATGAGGAAAGGGGTGCCTGGTTGGCTCAGCTGGAAGGGCATGTGACTCCTGATCTCAGGAGCATGCCCCATGATGGCCATAAAGCTTACTTAAAAATAAATATTTTTTAAAAAATGGAACACACTCATTTATTTTTTTAAATGAGAAACATGCACTTGTTACATAGTTTTAATACACACTAAGTAATGCTATATATCATTTCTTTTAATGTTTACTTACTTTGAGAGTAAGCACACACACAAAGCAGGGGAGGGGCAGAGAGAGAATCCTTGCAAGCAGGCCCTGTGCTGTCAGTGTGGAACCCAACATTGGACTCCACGCAGGGCTTAAATCCAGAAACCATGAGATCATGACCTGAGCCAAAACGAAGAGTCAGACGTCTAACCAACTGAGCCACCCAGGTGCCCTAATGTTATGTATCATTTATAACTAGATCTACGTACTTAATAGAATATCATGAATGAGTATGATAATGTACCAAAATCAAGATGATGGTTACTTCTAGGTAAGAAGAAAAAAAAAATAGTATCAAGGGTTCAACTATATAATGTTTTATTTTTTTGAAAAAAATATCTGAGGCAAGGTGGTAAAATACAAAGAATAATAAAGCTGGTATGCTGGTTTATGTTTCTCTCTACTTTTCAGTCTGAAATATTCCAAATTAAAAAAATAATAATAATAAAGTAAGGCTATCCCAATAGTTCAAGACAGAAAGATTAACTGACAAGTTATCTAACATTAAATTTTCAAGTAAGAGTTAAGAATCAATTTAATCAATTTGAAACATTACCTAAAATACCCACAATTAAATATTGATTTGAAAGTCATGCTAATGACACCATAATACATTCTACAAAAATGAATTTTGAATAACTAAACCCAAAATGTACTCAAAGCACTGTAGCAAATAATTTTAAGACTATAAAAATACATATGCAAAATGAATAGCCTACTATATCTATATTATTCTTCTTAATATATATATACTAAGTGAATATGACAAAATATGAAATTTAATTAAGTTTAGGCAAAGGGCACAAGAGTGCTATGATTCACTGTACTTTTCTGTGTATTTTGAAACCTTTTATAAAATGAAGAAAAATAAATATAACTGAAATATCTGCAGAAAAAAAGGTAAAATTAAAGTTAATGTTTTTAAATGCTGTTTTCTAGGAAATTCTTCCCAAAGATCTCCTTACTGGTTGTTCAAAAACAAGAAAAAAAAAGTTTACTTATATTTAATGTGTTAACCTGAATGAATATGACAACTTTTATACAAATAAAAACACCTCGCCAGGGTGCAGCGGAAAGAACTCATCACATGAACTTCATGCTTCTCCAAAGGGGAGCCTCTAACAGCATAACTGGGTTCTATAAGGGGAAAAAAGCCAAAGGTAGTTATTCCTAATTGTGATTAACCACCTCACCATTCTCTTAGTTTTCTAGGTTTTCAAGTAGGACTTCACAGGTTCCCATCACTGGAGTGGAATGAATTTCAGCCCCCAAAAAGATATGTCCATGCCCTAATATAATACCCAGACCCAGTGAATAGCACATCATTTAGGAAAAAGATCTTTGCAAATGTTAGTTAAGGATCTTGAGATGAAATGATTCTGGAGTTAATTCTAAATGCCATGACAAGTGTGCTCATAAGACAGAAGAGGAGACCAGAGCACAAAGGACAAGTCTATGTAAAGACAGAGGTGATGACCAGTTATACAGCCACAAGCTGAGGAGTGCAAAGAGCTACCAAGAGCTAGAAGAGTCAAACAATCTGGGGTACCAGGTGGCTCCGTCGGTTAAGCATCTGACTCTTGGTTTCAACTCAGGTCATGATCTCACAGTCTGTGGGATCATGCTTGGGGTTCTCTCTCTCTCTCTCTCTCTCTCTCTCTCTCTCTCTCTCCCTGCTCCTCCCCTATGTGCTTGCCCTCTCTCTCTCACTTTCAAAAAAAAATGAATAAAGTTTAAAGAAAGGGAAGGGAAGGGAGAGGAAGGGAGGAGAGGAGAGGGGAGGGGAGGGGAGGGGAGGGGAAGGGAGGGGAGAGGAGGGGAGAAGAGGGGAGAGGAGGGGAGAGGAGGGGAGGGGAGGGGAGGGGAGAGGAGGGGAAGGGAGGGGAGGGGAGGGGAATCAGTAAGCATTAGGTCATGATCTCATGGTTCATGAGTTCAAGCCCCACAACAGGTTCCATACTGACAATGTGGAACCTGCTTGGGATTCTCTCTCCCTCTCTCTCTGTCCCTTCCCTGCTCACATTCTCTCCCTCTCTCTCTCTCAAAATAAATAAATAAACTAAATTAAAAAAAAATAGTAAAACCAGGAATAAGTGATATTATCGGGGTACTGAGTCTCTGGTCACAAGAAATTACAGACATCTGAGCGTATGTACAACAGGATGTGATTTGCAAAAGCTAATCTGGTTAAAATGCTACATTAAAAGATGTGTTTAAACCTAACATCAATTTATGAGTAAGTTGTATCTTATTGATTCTAATTACACAGAAACAAAAGTAACTGGATTACGCAGAAATTCTGACAGTTAAGCTCAACTACTTTTCCTCAACCCACATCTCCAAGGCCTCAGGCTGTTCTGACCAGCTCGCCCCCAGTTTCAGCGGGGATGGCATGGCCCCGACCCCACTGATGCAGACTATGTTTTGGAAATTCCAAGCCTGTATCCCCCTAAAAATCCCAACTACTGTATAAGCAAATCCTGTTGCTTTCTCCGCAAAACGTATCCTGAATTGCACTGTTTCTCTCCCGTCCTCTACAAGCTCAGCGGAAGCCATCACCACCCTTCACCTGGACCAGCTGTTGCACCTCATCCACCTGCCTGTTCCCAGTCCTGCCCGGACGGGTCTGGTAACCATTACCAAAAGGGTAGTGAGAGTGGTATTTCCAAAATCTAAATACTCGCCTCATCACTCATCACTCACCTATTTACATTTCTGATGGCTCTTCACTTCACTGTCAAGCTCCAGCCCTGCCCATCTCTCACTTTCCCCTTGGTCCACTGCCTTCCAACCACAGTGGCTTTTTTGTTCCTGCTGCAGACCACGTTCGTCCCTTTCACAGCGCCTCTGCGCTACTACCCCCAGAGTTCCAGATTGTGACCCAGCTGCCTCTTCACCCGGGCCTCACCTCAGAAGTCCCTCCTGAGGCCATCTGGGACCACACTGACTAAAACAACCCTCCAATAACTTGCCATCACTCTTACCTCTAATAAGTAGAAATTGGCTAACAACCCCATCACCCAACTCACAACACTCTTGTCTATTCTTTACACAACACTGCAATATTTCTGAAATTATCTTCTTTTACTTATTTAAGCAGAATGCAGATCCTATAAGAGCAGGAGTCCTGTCTGTATTTACAACACACGGAAGCAGGAATTTGTTTGTTGTGGCACAGGCACTTTGGAAAACAGATTGGCATTGTTTCCTGAAGTGGGACATTCACATATGCTATGATCTAACAGCTCATTTTCCTAAGAGAAACTCTTGCACATGTACAACAGAAACAAGTCTAAGCATATTCTCAGAAGCACAATTCACCAGTAACAAAACAAAAACTGGGGAACAACTAAAATGTCCACAAACAGAAGACCACATAAATAAATTCTGGTTAACAGTCACAGAAGGAAACATACATACAAGATGAATAAATTTTAGTGACAAGTGAAAACAAGGATAAATTTTAGCAATGTAATATTAAGTGGGAGAAACCCCCAAGATTAGATAGAGCATCATATTCTTTTTATAAAAGTTGACACATGAGTTTTTTAAAAAATAAAATATTTTTAGAAATACATAAATGCAACAATATAAATTAAAAAGGAAAGGAGGCGAATAATGTACATAGGAACCACTGCTTCAAATGTTTACAACTAGCTTGGTTTTTTTTTTCTTTTTTTTAATTACAAAAACAATGTAATGAGGATAAAGTACAAAAGACACAGTTCAGAATTTCAGGTTTGCCCCCGTCCCAGCACGATGGGAATACAAACCCAGATCACAAGTGACACAAGTTTCTCCCAGTAGATGCCAGAATGCTGCCCAGGACAGTTCAAGTTTTTTGCAAGCCTTTCTGGAAAATGCTATGATGTAACGTGCAGCAATGCATGATACCAGATTAAGAAACTACATAATTTTAAATAGAAAAAAAAAAAAAAAGTCCTAAAATGAACTCTTTACCTCTAGCAATAACACACTAGCTAAAGACTACCCTCCCTACTTAGCTGCCAACATTCTTCTTTACTCTTTTGGAACCTGTACAATATTTCTGCCTGGAAGTTAAGAGACAAATGACTTTCAAGACCAAAGTATTTATGGAATCAAGACAATAATGCAACAACCTAAAAGTGTAATAGGCACTGGTTAAAAAAAAACTGGGATATGGTCACTCAAGAGAATATCAGGCAGTCTTAAAAAAACAAAAAAAAAGAGGGGCGCCTGAGGGGCTCAGTCGGTTAAGCGGCCGACTTCGGCTCAGGTCATGATTTCGCGGTCCGTGAGTTCAAGCCCCGAGTCGGGCTCTGTGCTGACAGCTCAGAGCCTGAAGCCTGTTTCAGATTCTGTGTCTCCCTCTCTCTGACCCTCCACCGTTCATGCTCTGTCTCTGTCTCAAAATAAATAAACGTTAAAAAAAATTAAAAAAAAAAAAAGAAAGAAGGAAAGATCAAGGAGACACTTTATATAATGATACAGAATTCTGTATTATGTAAAAAAAAAATTTCAAGATACAGAAAAATGCATACAGTATAACACTGCTACAATTTCTGTTTAAAGGAGGAAAAAGAAAATATATATACAAAAAATAATTATACTCAAAATATCTAGGATATGAGTGAATATTGTAAATTCTTCTATTTCTTTTGAACATGTGATTATTCAAAAAATAAATTCTATATATTTTTAAATAAGACTATAATGCAAACCAAATATATTCCAAAGAGCATTGGTATTTTTCCAAAGAAAAACTACTCCAAGGTAGCTATTCTTACCTTCCTAGTTTTGTATATTCACAAACCTGGATGACAAAAATATTCTCTACTGTTCAGTGGTTCTGCTCTTATTTGAAGCTTTTCAAGGATTTTAAATTAGATTTCATCAAGCTAACGTGAACAACTCCTTTCACATTTAAAATGCTATTATCTCTCACCTATATGTAAATTAGGTTGGCTTA
The DNA here is from genome assembly GCF_046562875.1 of Panthera onca. NCBI lineage: Eukaryota > Metazoa > Chordata > Mammalia > Carnivora > Felidae > Panthera > Panthera onca. The sequence goes on along the minus strand of NC_138348.1, from coordinate 89,184,690 downwards.
TTTTTCTTATTAGCCCTTCTTTGTGCTTGAAAAGATTTATATCTATTATTATCAAAAGTGTACCAACAACCAGTATCAATTCATGTCCCATCTTTCGATTCAGTAGCAAGACAGTTCATATTTTTAAGTGTAAAAATAATTGGCCTTATTTGGTTTGGGGAAGAACTGTGGGTTTTTCCCCCGCTAGGTGTTAGGTAAATGAGTATTTATGTCTAAAATGACCTGTCATTTCCTTCATACACCCAACCACATACTTCAAAAGTGGAATGCTGGTTGGGCTTCTTGGTGTGGAGCATGTCAAACTGTTAAATTTTAAACCAGATAATAAAGCCCAAAACTGACCATCTTCACATTACTTCTCAAAATGGAAGTACTACAGCAAGTGCCAAGAAATAAAAAGTTAAAATGTCACATCTTCCTAGGGGGTCAATTTTAAACACTGTTACATTTATATAAATTTCAACATATTATGGTGTGTTCATTCCAAAAAGTCACGTGGATTTTAAGATAAATACGAGGGGCGATTGGGTGACTCAGTCGATTGAGCGTCTGACTTCCGTTCAGGTCACGATCTTGCAGTTTGTGAGTTCGAGCCCCACATCAGGCTCTGTGCCGACAGCTCAGAGCCTGCAGCCTGCTTCAGATTCTTTGTCTCATCTCCCTCTCTCTCTCAAAAACATATAAACATTAAAAATTTTTTTTAAAAAGATAAATATGAAATTTGATGTACATCTAACATTAGGTGTACCTCAGCAGAAAGTCTGTGATTAGCCTACCATCAGCTGATTTTATTCTAAATGAGTAAAAATGTACACAAATAAGAAAACAGGATTCTAATCACAAGGTACCTATTTTTTTTTCCAGAAATTTGCATTTAATTTGAAAGCAGTTAAGATAACAAATCAACTAAAATGTCTAGTGTATTTAAAAATAGTCCCTATTTTGGGGGCGCATGGGTGGCTCAGTCGGTCAAGCGTCCGACTTCGGCTCAGGTCATGATCTCACGGTTCGTGGGTTCAAGCCCCGCATCGGGCTCTGTGCTGCCAGCTTGGAGCCCGGAGTCTGCTTCGGATTCCCTGTCTCCTTCTCTCTCTGCCCCTCCCCACTCACGCTCCATCTCGCTCTGTCTCTCAAAAATAAATAAATGTAAAAAAAAATTTTTTTTAAATATTCCTTATTTTGGCTCTCAGTTTTCATTAAGTCCTTGCTGTCTGGACCACCGCTAAATGGCGTAGAAATATTTACTGACTTGACAGCACAGGATATGTGACATTCAGCAGAGGAGTAACAACAAACTAAAGAAATAACTTTTTCCTGTTCCACTACAGTGGGTAAGTTTTCCTTGTCTCCTACCTCGGAATTCCTTTAAGGACGATGCTTGGCGGCTCCAGCCTTTCATTACGCCATCTCTTCAGTAACTGCTGATGCCTTCTTCAGTGTAGCACATTTACGCACAATGCTTAACGTGCTTTGTAGAATAGGAACACAAGGTCCTTATTCTTAACACCTTAAAAGCAGTAATGGTGACCAACCAGCTCTATATGTGTAAAAGAAGGAAAAATCATTTTCACACAGATGAAGCACACGTTCTGCTTGCAGGCTGCAGCTGCAACCTCTATTTCTTTCGGTCAAGTTTTCCCAGATAATTTCCTCTAGGCAAACACTGGATGTTACCTGCTAGACTGCTTTCCCTGCTACCACTTTCCAGTAACCTAAGGTTTTGCACAGTACTATGTCTCGAAGGGCACTTTTGTTGGAGCAGCCTCCAGCAGTGCACCCCTGTGCAGCACTTCACAGAGCAGACCATCAGAAGGACCCAGTACTTGCGTTTACCTTTGCACAAGTCTTCATGACAATTTGCACAATTCCAACCCAGCATACCCAGCTTATTCTAAGGCAACTTTCAAGTTAACTGGCCCTTAAATTGTTTCTTAAAGGTCTATCCCATTTTCTGACCCACTGACTCTGCTTAACCATAAATTTCCACATTTCTCTACAAAGTTAGAGCAGAAAAGGGGGTAGGATATCAAGAAAGAGTCAAAGGAGGTTTCTAAGTATTTTCTACAAGTAATGACCAGAATAGTGCTATTAAGTGCTATATCAAATAAGTGGTAAATAACTGAACATTTTCTGTATCAGTCATTATTGCAGCGTTGTCTTTCTAAGCCCATTATGTACATCTTATTGCCTTCTTAATTCATATTCAGAGGACTCGGGAGAAATAATGTTTTTTCTTATTATTGCCTCTTGGTTCATTAAAATCTATACTTCATAGAATGAAGCTACTTATCTCACCTGAGAGATGCAAGACCATAAAAGCATCCGAAGAGTAAAGCCACAAAATGTTAACAACAAACAGCTTGCAGAAGCATGACAAAATTATCTGATAAAGTTGATATCTGTGACTTGAAAACTTCAATATGTGATTTTATTTTACTGAGCCATATTGTGCACTTGGCTTCCACTAACATCGATGAGATGAGTGAGCACATCCATAGTATAATTTTAAAATGCAATTACAGAGCTTCAAAAATATAGATCTCAAAAAGGTTTCAAGTTTTTATTTCACTTCCAGTTAGTTAACACACAGTGTTATATTAGTTTCAGGTGCACAACACAGAATTCAACACTTCCTTTTACACCACCCTGTGCTCATCACATAGATCTTAAAAGTTTTTAATCTTCAGGGGCATCTGGGTGTAGGTTAAGCATCCTACTCTTGGTTTCAGCTCAGGTCATGATCTCACAGTTCGTGAGATCAAGCCCCACACTGTCAGCACAGGGCCTGCTTGGGATTCTCTCTCTCCTGCTCTCTCTCTGCCCCTCCCTCACTTGCTCTGCTTCTCTCTCAAAATAAATAAATAAACTTCAATTAAAAGTTCTAATCTTTACAAGCAGAAATTATGGCACTTATTAATAACTTCTAATATTGTTTTTTTTAAGTTTTTTTAAATTTTTTTTTAACGTTTATTTATTTTTTTGAGACAGAGAGAGACAGAGCATGAACGGGGGAGGGGCAGAGAGAGAGGGAGACATAGAATCCGAAGCAGGCTCCAGGCTCTGAGCTGTCAGCACAGAGCCCGACACGGGGCTCGAACTCACGGACTGCGAGATCATGACCTGAGCTGAAGTCGGACGCTCAACCGACTGAGCCACCCAGGCGCCCCAAGATTGTATTTTTAAGGAAATTCCATACCCCACATGGGGCTCGAACTCACAACCCCAAGATTAAGAGCTGCACACTCCACCAACTGAGCCAGTGAGGCATGGCAGCCCTCTAATATTATTTTATTAACTAATTAATTAATTCAAAATATATCTGCTTTTTAAAACAAAAAATGCAAAACAAATGGACTAGACTTTATAACAATTGGATGGATTTAAAACATGTTAGGTAATACCATCAAATATCTTTGGAAAACTAGAAACAGTATATCAAAACCGTCAAAATACAAAAACATATACACTCAGCAGTACATGTACATAAAATTTTAATATAATATTATTTACCATTATGTACCAACTATATTATACAGTATCTTCTTACCGAATTCCTACATCAACCCTGTTCAGTAGCTAAGTAATACTATACCCATTTTACTCATTAGAAAAACAGACTCAAGAAAAGTTACATATTTTCTCTCTCCCTTCCTCTCTCTGTCTCTGCCTCCACCCCCACGTATGCACACATGCTCTCTCTCTCTCAAAATAAATAAATAAACATTAAAAAAAGAAAGAAAGAAAGAGAGAGAGAGAGAAAGAAAGAAAGAAAGAAAGAAAGAAAGGAAGAAAGATTAAATAACTTGTCCAAAATCACAATGGCAGTCAGAGAGAATTCGAATTTAGGACACATCTAAGATCTTTGTTTTATACACAAGGTATGCTGGGGTCTCTTAGGGACACTGAAGATCATTCTGGTATGTGTCATGTTCATTTCTCCCTCAATCATTTAAGTTAAAAGTATAGTTCTCTGATATCTGGAACTGAGACCTTGAACATTTGTCAGAACTTGGTCTGGAGGTGAAATTTGCTTAAATTGAAATCTTCTAAATACACACCATAGGACTTTAAAAATGAGAGTTACAAAATCAAATAGTAAATAAATTTGTAAGAATCAAACAATTTTTGCCAGCTCTCAAGTTTGGCACAATGTCACAGGAAAGATTAACTTACAGGTAATGTGAGAAGGAAACTTCTTCCTTTAATGCCACCAAACACTACTTCAAGCAAAAGCTATTTGGATATCATATTACAATTCTATTATTTCCCTAGTTGCTGTTTTTAATATTTGTATTTTTATTTTGCTTGTTCCAGCATGTAGATGAACATAAAATAAATATTGATGACAACAGCAGATCTCAGATTTAAAGAAATGTAAATTTCCTTTTGTTTATAAAATCATTCATCCACTAAACAAGTATTTACTGGTCACTTATTATGTTCTTTTTTTTTTTTTAATGTTTATTTTATTTTTTGAGAGAGAGACAGAGCATGAGCATGAGCAGGGGAGGGCAGAGAGAGAGGGACACACAGAATCCAAAGCAGGCTCCAGCTCTGAGCTGTCAGCACAGAGCCCGACGCAGGGTTCGAACCCTCAAGGCTTCAAGCTGTGAGATCATGACCTGAGCTGAAGTTGGCTGCTCAACGGACTGAGCCACCCAGGTGCCCCATACTGGTCATTTATTGTGTTCTAACTAGTGGCAATACAAAAAATACAGTCCTGCTCTCTTGGAGTTTACATTCTAGTGGGGAAGACAAATGTTTTTAAAAGGTATACTTTTGGGGTAGTGATAAAAGCTTTAAGCCTGTTAAAGTGAATGGAGACAACCTAGGACGGCAGCTTCACAGAGAGTAATGAGAGAAACCTCTGTAAGGAGGAAAGCTATGTACAGAGACGTGAATTCTTAACTGGGTGAATTATGTAGATATCTGATGGCTCGTGTGCATTGGGTGAATGGAGTGACAAGAAAGAGGGCTCCAAAAACGGGGCCCGACCGTGGAAGGATTTTTGAGCTGTGCTAAGAACTCCTGAAACAGGGAGCTACTGACAGGTTTTGTATAACAGGAACATGACTTCCTGAATTAGTCAAAAGAATTAATCCGGCTGTTACATAAGGACTAGTCCAGGGCAGGGCGCAAATCAAACATGGAGACCAGTTTCGGATTATCGCCGTGGGCTAGTCAAGGAGATAATGGTGATTTACACCAGAGTGGTAGCAATGGACAAAAGTGAGAAATGGCCTGGTTCAAGATAGATCTTGAAGGTAGGGACAACAGAATTTGTTGATGTAGTGGTGATGAGCTAGGGAAAAAGCAGAGTCACAGTTGACTCCAAGGGTTTTGATAACTCAAGGTAATTTTCAATTTTCTCAATTATAGCTCTAACCCTAATTTTTCCTGTAAGTTTGGGTAAAATCTATTCACCCTGAATCTCCCATCTTAGAGGCCAAACAACCATGGAATTTATTTATAGTCCCTGCAAACTTTGAGGACACAAAACACCTTTATGTTAAAGAATTCTTTCTAAAGGCACTGCATGGCTTCGATGGTTGAGTGTCTGACTTCAGCTCAGGTCATGATCTCACAGGTTCCTGAGTTTGAGCCCCACATGGGGATCACTGCTGTCAGCACAGAGCCTGCTCCAGATCCTCTGTCCCCCTCTCTCGGCCCCTCCCCCAACTTGCACTCTCTCTCTCTCAAAATAAATAAACATTAAAAAAAAAATTCTTCCTTTTGACTCTTATACCATCTCAAGCATAATTCACAACAACCAAACTAAGTAAATGGCACCTTCACCTTTTCATATCCTTTCTTTTCCATCTTCTTATTTCTCAAGACCCCATAAGAAAAGTTACATAGTGAGGAAGCAGTGAGTGAAACTCCAGTGATGGTCATTCTTCAATGATTTCCCAGGCAACTAGGTTTGCTAATCTCTCTGTGCTCCAGCACCACCACCACAAGCCCACCAGTGTCACTGACAGGTGCTTTCACACACGTTAAAGATTACTCTGATACACAGACTAATGAGATTTAAAATAATCAACTGCCTTTTCATAGAACTTACTTTAAACACACATACACACACACACACTTAACAAACACAAGATTTTTCAACGGCACAATAAAATGTTATCTAAAAAAAAAAAAAGAAAAAAGAAAAAAAGCCTCAGCATATCATACACCTTATTAAATAGTAGACTCACTGTGCTTTCCTGTGTGGTCTTTCTACCTCTAGCCTTTGCCCTTTTACAGAATAAAATTCTTATATAGCTAACATTTTTTTGTGAACGCTTACTCTGTGTTAAGACATGTAGTAAATGCTGCCCTGGATAATCTCATTTATTTATCAGGACAGTCTCTAAGTGCTACCATTATCCCCATTTTGTAGGTTAAACTCATGACTGACCGCACTACCAACCAAGAGTGACAGAGCCAGGAGATGCCCCAGGACTGATGCTCATTCTCTTAACTACCATTACACTAACCACCTCTTAGTCCACTTTAGGATAACCTTCCTAAAATACAAGTTGGATGATATCAGTTCCTGCTCAAATAAAACACCATCAAGTGCCTCCAAACACCTACAAAACAACGTCCACACTCAGCATGTTGTTAGCCTTAACCTCATCTCCAACATCCTCATTCCCCACACTATTGCTGGCCATTTTCCAAATATATTCAATACTATTCCCCCTGTGTCTATTCTCACATTAATCCATCAAATCATCCACAATCTGTGGAAACCAAGCCATCTCTCTAAATCAAACTCAAATGCCACACTTCATGAAATTATTTTCCAAAAATCAAGACATACATGCACAATTTTTTTTAAATAATAAATTTTTTCCACTTGGAGATCTCATAGCATTTTGTCACTTCTCACACAGCTGTCATCTATTTCTATCTTGTTTATACAAATTTTTTCTCTCACCTCTCAGACTATAAATTCCAAGGGAGGGACTTTTTTTGTAATCTTCATTTCCTACAAATTATCTGTACATAAAATGTTTGCAGAATTAAATCTGGCACAAAACCTTATGTTTTTAAGGATATGGGTCCCACTTGCCAACTATACTTGTTGCGCAATGATCCCTATCTTAAAATTTGACTTTCAGCTAACCAAAACCCATCAAATGCTCGATCTATTACTTAGCTCCTAAACTCTAAGTGCATCCCCCCCCCCATTTACTGCTAACAATGGCTAGTCAACAAATCAAACTCTTCCTTACTAAAAAGGTAAGCAGCATGATACGGACAAAAATAATTGGACACCATTCAGTTTGTGAAATATTCTCAACAGATCTCATTTTATATTCTCTATTTTTCCATGTATGAACAACACATTCTTGAAAACACAACTACGAAATAGTTTAAAGACAAGAACTGTAATGATAGTGATAGTTTTTTATAAAGCTAAATAACTTTAATATTAGTAATGTAAACTAATACCTTGAAACACCACTTAAATTCATTAAGTGCTATCAGAAGTAACCTTTTTTTTTATTTTTTTAAATGTTTTATTTATTCTTGAGACACAGAGAGAGACAGAGCATGAGTGGGGAGGGGCAGAGAGAGAGGGAGACACAGAATCCAAAGCAGGCTCTAGGCTCTGAATTGTCAGCACAGAGCCCGACGCGGGGCTCGAACTCACAGACCGCGAGATCATGACCTGAGCTGAAGTGGGCGGCTCAACCAACTGAGCCACCCAGGCGCCCCAGAAGTAACCTTTTTTTAATGATATAACAGAAGAAAGTTTTTCTCATTATAATTTAAATGCCTCCTTTAAAAACTGGCAAACATAACTCCACTTGGAACCCTGAGGCCAACTATTTCCACCAAGTGGCACACTGCTGTCAAGCTCTCTTGATCAGCCCCAAAAGTGAACTCCAGTCTTCTTAGTGCTCCTCTTCATTTCCTCCCGCCACGATCTCCCCACAACTCCCCCCCCCCCACCTCTGCTGACTACCTCCTCATCTCTTTCCAGGGATCCTTCAGGAAACTTGCTCCCTTATAAATAATTTCCTCACATTGTAAACCTCTCTGCAGAACACATCCCTACTCTGACAGAAGGGGTTCTTACCAGGCAAATCTCCAGGTGAATATGAAGCATCTAGCACAATAGCTATTACTGCATACTCTGCGGTCAGACTGCCTGGGATTCCATCTCCAATTCAAGCATCACTAGCTATGTGAACTTGGGGAAGAAAAGTCTAATCAAAGCACTACTTGCCATTCCACAACATGTCCCCCAAATTTCCTGCCTCTATAAATTTCTACTGAATTGATCACTCCATAATTGTGTCATCCATCCTTCAGTGGGCCCATTCAAGTCATTTCCTTTTCTACAAGTTTTCCTTAGATCTTCAACAAATTCCCATAGTACCTAATTTACCCTTCTTACAGAATACTTATATTGCCTATAAGTACACTTTTAGATGATAATCCTTAAGGACATAGTCTATGTAATTTATCTCTGAATTTCCTGAGACACAACATATTTGTGAACCAAACAAGATGTAAATAATCTACTTGGTCATATTAATTTCTTCTCTCCCTCTCCCAAACCCCAAACGCTTGAGCATGAGATTTATATTTTCTTTTATGTTTTTTAGTCATTACAATCATGAGAAACCGCTGCAATAAATCCTTCCCATCTTTAATAAAAACTGAAAAAGCCTCGTAGTCTGCAAAAACCCAATTTTGTGTAAATTTTGAACACTATCCTTAAAAGCAACATTTCGGCAGAGGAAGGAGAAAGGAATGTTCCTGAAGAAATCTGGGAAGCCAAAAGAGAGCACAATGCATAGTTCAAGCCAGCAGTTAAGAATATAGATTTAAGAGGTGACTGGGTGGCTCAGTCAGTTACGCATCCGACTTCAGCTCAGGTCATGATCTCACGGTTCGTGGGTTTGAGCCCCACGTCAGGCTCTGTACTAACAGCTCAGAGCCTGGAGTCAGCTTCAGATTCTGTGTCTCCCTCTCTCTCTGCCTCTCCCCTGCTCATGCTCTGCCTGTCTCCCTTCCAAGAATAACTAAACATGAAAAAAAAAAAAGAAAAAAAAAAAGAATATAGATTTAAGAGACATTCCTGAGTCTGAATTCTGGTTCCACTATTTACCACAACTGCAGCTTTAGGCAAATTATTTAACTTCTCTATCTCTTTATTTCCTCAACCATAAAATGTAGCTACCGGCACTACAAGTTATAAGGAATAAATGAAATCATATATACAAAAAACCTAAGTGGGTACCTGGTATACAGCTTACATCAGTAAATGAACATTAGAAGAAAATTTTTGTATTAATTAAGGGACACAGGTACACAGGAACTTGCACCTCATTAAAACTTCACTTGATTTTCTTTTGTATAGAAAGGTTAAGAAAAAATGAAATCTGCAGAAAGTGTTAAGATAGTTAATCTTGATACTATACATTGAACAAATAAACTGGATACTCTACTGGATTTAGCAAAAATAAAGTCTATGTAACAAGCTCTTACAAAGAAGCCCTTCAAAGTCATAGCACAGTAATTTTGGCTGAATTATTCAATAATAAAAAGGCCCAGTAACAAACTAAATCCAAGGTACTACCTTTTTAGAAAAAGACAAAATAAAAAAAGTGGTCATTGATACCCAAATGATTTAGATAATGCAGTATGATACATCAAGTACTACCAGTAAAAGCATAATATTTAGAAATACAGTAGTAAATATTAAGGAGAAAAAAGCCAAAAGAGTTGAAAATCGTTGCCTCTATAGAACAGGAAATGGAGGCCAGATGGGGTTAAGTTAAATGGGATGAGACAGTGTCAGGAAACTGCTGTTTTTCTTTAAAAGTCTCATGGTAGTATGGATTTTTAAAATGATGTTCTTGATTTGGTTAATAAAAATACAAAGTAATTATAAAGGAAATTTTATTATTTAATTGTTTGACAGCAGGACCAGGGATGGGTGAGCAAGCAAGGCACCTATGATGTAAAATTTTAAGAGGCATCACTCTCAGCGTCCAGAACTTGCACATACTTGCTGGTCTCCAAGAGTGAGTACCTCCTTCCTAGCCTTGTCCAGTACTAGCCCAGTACTAGCATTTTAATAACTCAAATATTACAAACAAACAGTTGAGGGAACCGAGGCTGTTACAGTTAGTCATTGTATGAAATAAAATATACTGTGCAATACATAATAGACTTCTGCAATTATTTCTAACTATCTACAAATATGTATTAAAAAAATCTAGAATGATCTTCCTGAATATTAATGACAGTTGCACCTGGGAAGTAAGATTCTTCTGGGTAGTGAGATTTTGGATATACCCTCTATACCACTAGGTTTTGTTTTTTTTTTTTTTTAAACAGGCATATGTAATTTTTTTAATAAAATAAAGTGATTCTTTTATGCTTTTAAAATAAAAAAAAGTTCAGGGGCGTCTGGGTGGCACAGTCACTTAAGCGTCCAACTCTTGATCTAGACTCAGGTCATGATCTCAGTTTGTGAGTTCGAGTCCCGCATGGAGCTGGGCGCTAATGGTATAGAGTCTGCTTGGGATTCTGTCTCTCCTCTCTCTGCCCCTCCCCGCCTGGATGCACGTGCTCCCTCTCCCTCTCTTTTTAAAAAATAAAATAAAATAAAATAAGTTCAGCTCCCTACCCACCCTCACTAACAACACACACGCACGTGCGTGCACACACACACACAGACACACACACACAACACACACACACATTTTCCCATGACAACGTAATTTACTTCAGGCTTCATCTGCTACATCTATGGACATGACTTACAAATCTGTATTTTTAACATCTCTACCACCCCCAAGTCCCAACCCCCCAACTGCCTCCAAAGGAGCCACTGAATGTTTAACTGGCAACTCAAACAAAATAAATCAAGTAAAACATATCGTTTGTCCACATACACTAGCTCACCCTCTTTTTCTCCTAATGTGCCTTAGGAATAAGTACAGTAAGTCCCCAAGTCATTCAGGTTTAAAATCTAAAAATTATCTTTACCTTTTACCTCTCCCTTACCCCATACAGAAAATTATGACGGTTGTCCCACCACCGTGTTTGACATCTAATCTACCTTTCGTTCCTACAAACACATACCAGTTCAAGCTTCATGATCTATGCTCTGAAATACCAGTTAACAATCATTGTTCAAGTAAATATGATACGGCTTACTATCCTCAATACAAAGCACAAAATATGGCAGAGAATAAGTGAGCAACACATGTTTTTTGAATGAATGGGAAACAAAAAAAAAAAAACTAGTCGTCCCATTTCCCTACTTCCACTTCTCCTACAACCACAAAATCATTTTGCAGTTACCCAATATTCCCAAAACAGAGCTCTTATCAGGTCACAAAAGCCATCATTTACCAGTGTTATGTAAATAAGATAAAAACTCCTCAGTATGGCACTCAAATCATTCCAACATGGGGACTCTTCCTCCTTCAGAGCCTGGAGCCTGCTTTGGACTCGTGTCTCCCTCCGTCTCTGCCCCTTCCTCTCTCTCAAAAATAAATAAAACATTAAAAATTTTTAAAGTTATTTATAATATCTTTATAAATATATATTATAATCACTACCAAGTGAATTTTAAGTTCCTTGAAACAAAAACCACAACTTTTATTTACTCATCTCCCACTGTACCTAACAAAATGCCTGGCACAATTACATAAAAGTCTCCAGGAAATGAGAGACCTGTGCATCAATAATAATAAAACACAAACAGTAGCAGCAGAGCCAAATTTGAGTGCTATATATCGGCCAGATACTACTTTAAGCTATATACATATATAGTTTCATTTATTCCTCACAAGGACATGAGGAAGATACTATTATTATCTCCATTTTACTGATAAGAAAACTGAGGCAGAGAGATAACTTAATCAAGGTTTAACATCATAGTATTCTTCAATTGTATAGATAATTCTGCAGTTAATATCTTTCTATATATAGCTAGCTCCTTATTTGAGACTACTTCATCAGACTCTAAAAGTTATAACATTGAGTCACAAAGTATAGATGTTTAGACATTTCTCATACTTTTAAAATGTTCTTGTAGGAGTGTGTGGGTGGCTTAGTCAGTTAAGCATCTGACTTCTGCTCAAGTCATGATCTCACAGTTCATGGGTTTGAGCCCCACATCAGGCTCTGTGCTGACAGCTCAGAGCCTGGAACCTGCTTCAGACTGTGTGTCTCCCTCTCTCTCTGCCCATCCCTGCTCACACTCTGTCAGTCTCTCAAAAATGAATAAATGTTAAAAAAAAAAAAAATCTTTAATAAAAAATAAATAAATAAATTTGAAAAATAAAACGTTTTTCTAGGGGCACCTGGGTGTCTCAGTCGGTTAAGCATCTGACTCTTGGTTTTGGCTCAGGTCATGATCTCATGGTCTATGAGTTCGAGACCTGCATCAGACTCTGTGCTAACAGCACAGAACCTGCTTGGGATTCTCTCACTCCCTCTCTCTCTGACCCTCTCTAACTCTCAAAATAAATAAATAAACTTAAAATTTTTTTCTAAGAGGATTAACCATTTTATAAAGCCACCAACAATGTATAAGGGCAACAATTTTACTGCTACTTGTCAGCCTAGCAAATCACCATTATTTTCCCATTCTCCTGGTTCAAGTAGGCAAATAATAATACGCATAACTCTTGATCTAAAATAACTGTACCTTTTTGAAAATAAGTTTATTTACTTAAGTAATCTCTACATCCAACATAAGGCTCAGATTCACAACCCCAAGACCAAGAGCCACATGCTCCACTGGCTAAGCCAGCCAATGGCCCCTTAAATAATTATACTCTTAAAGGTTTGTGACCAGTGTTTTGGGGTTGTTACTGTTATTGTCATAATTGATGTTTTAAGAGACACTATATGCCTGAATAAATTTTTAGGAGTTACTTAACAGTATTTACATAGATAAAAAGAAATCAAGCACTTACCTCTACTCAAACATTCACTAAACCTTTCACAATATCCCATTCATTCATTTATTCAACAAACCTTTATTGACAGCCCACCAGGATCAGTACTATACTAGTACCTGGACATAAATCAATACAATCCCTGCCTTCAAAGGGAACACAGTTTTTTAAACATCAGAGTCAATGTAAGCTTTGGTGACTTGGTTCACAGATCACAAACTGACTTTAAGAGGGGTCACTCTGAAGTCAGTTTTAGTACTGATTCCAACTTTAAGTGTTCAAATTTCACACAGAGAAACACCCAAATATGGCAGAACTAAAGAAGGGTCAAAGAAGTTCAACTAAAATGTCATCAAATAAAGAAGTCCAAAAGTAAGTTTTCAGTTAGAAAAAGTAATGGCTGGGACAAAACAATCTATAAAAGCATGGCTGGTACACAAATTTGAGTTCATCAAATCTAAAACCATCAAATTAGTAGGATCCTTTGTTGATGAATAAGATAAATAAGAAAAAGGTGTAACTTCTATTTCCTATGATATGAAATTAAATTATGAAAACCAATACCTCAAAATGTAATAAATAGAGGTATAACATGAACCCAAAGGTTCTGGGGGGAAAACTGACACAAAGCTGTAAATCAATCACTGCTCAAAGAAACAGGGCAATACTTAACCTTTAAAGTACTATCAGAGATGAAAGCCATGCTTTCCCACAGAAGAACTATTTTTAACTGTAAATCACTAGTGGCAATCAAACACTAAGATTAAACCTTTGGTCTGATCCATTCTAGCAATTTCTAATTCAACCCTCTGGCCCTACAGGCATTTCAAACTAATTTTTCAGGGAGATCAATCATAACAGTGGAATGGATTTTTAAAGGGGCCTATCCTTTGTCCAGACGGTTCTCTTCTCAAACTCATCTCTATCAACACCATGCTACTAAAATGAGTCTTTTATAAGAAAATATATATCATAACACCAATGTTTGGATTTGGAACTTGATAATGGATGACTTCATTTTCAGCTCGAAGGGAGCATTTCTCCCACTAAGTGCCCCCTTTGTTTTCTCCCCAGGTCTATCTTCTATCGAAAATATACTGATATGCTAGGGCTGACTTATTCATCATTCCCCTACAGACCTACCAGTGCTTTGCATCTAGCAAATAGTTAATAAGTTATATGAAATAGATTTTAAAACAGCAATAAAATGCTTATTCCACAAAATCTCAGAAGTGACTAGAAAATTATCACATTCCCATACAAACAACCCATGGTGAAAGACCTAGATTTCTGTACATTAAAAATGTAAATGATCATAGGATCACCCCACCCTTCTTGGGGCATAAGCCTCAGATAACCCTGTTTGCTCTCTCTTCTGCTGCAGACCAGAAGGACGGTTCCGGTTCAAGATGGTGATGTGAGAAGATCCTGAACTTACCTCCCACAAACACACAGTCTACAGCTACATATGGAACAATTTCCTCCTTAAAAAAAATGAAATCTGGCTAAGTGATGACTACAGATCAAGAAATTGAGAAGAAAACCATACCAAAGCAGGTAAGAGAGGCTGAGACACAATCTCACTAAAAATCCCACCTCTAGAGCTGTGGCCCACAGCCTACAGGAATGAAGATTCAAACTCCATATGAGACACCCCAACTTTTTAGACCTGCTCTTGACAAGCCAGCATAACAACTAATTTTGAAAACCAAGATGGCGCAAATCCTGAGACCCACAAGACAATAGTGATCTGAGAAACAGTTCTTACAGAGCTCATAGTTGTAGACTCACCTGCCCATGGTCCATCTCAAAGGCAGCCAATCCTGATCCGAATGAAAGTGAAGGAGGCTCACGTGCTTATATTAAAAAGCTCAGCCTGAGGGGCCAACCTCTATTAACACACATCTCGAAACCTGTTGGAACACGTTCTAGAAATGGAGACCAGTGGGTGCCATTTTCACGCTCACCCTTTGCCACACTCTATAACACCAGTACCTCCAGAAAGGAGCCTTTACATGCATCTGGTGCCCTGATTTCTGTGGCTGCTCCCCAGGGGAACCCTCTCAATCACCTGGCTCTAGAGACCCGGGGAGCTTGCATTCCTCATCACATGGGACTTTAATAATCAGTATCACCCAAAAGGAGCTTATACCCCTAGCACTCCGATCTTTGCAACTGCTCTCAGGAGATACCTCTACATTGCTGGCTTTGGCAATAAGCTGGCTTATGCTCAACAGTCCCCCAGGACAGGGGCGCCTGGATGGCTCAGTCGGTTGAGTGTCTGACTTCGGCTCAGGTCATGATCTCGCAGTCCGTGGGTTCGAGCCCCGTGTCGAGCTCTGTGATGATAGCACAGAGACTGAAGCCTGCTTCGGATTCTGTGTCTCCCTCTCTCTCTCTGCCCTCACTCCCTCACTCTCTCTCTCAAAAAATAAACATTACAAAAAAAAAAAAGAGTTCCACAGGACTATAACCAACAGAGTTATTTTTTTTAATGTTTATTTATTTTTGAGAGAGAGAGAGAGAGAGAGAGAGAGCGAGCGAGCATGAGTAGGGGAGGAGCAGAGACAAAAGGAGACAGAGGATCCAAAGCAGGCTCCACACTGACAGCAGAGAGCCCAACGCAGGGCTTGAACTCATGAACCATGAGATTATGACACTTAACAGACTAAGCACCCAGGGGCCCCCCAACACAGTTCTTAAACAACTACCATCCCAAGGACACAGCAAGAGACAACAAACTCAGGAGCTCTGTCTTTCTGAGGAGACCTATTAGCTAATTATCATGACGGTGGCCCAGGGGATAGGCTTCTAATTAAACACACATCTAGGGGCTTACCATAATCCTTTCCAGAGACCTTGGAAGGAGAACACTATCTTCACACTCACCCTCTACCACGCTCCAGAGCTCCAATGTCTCCTGGAAGGGAGTTACACATGTGCTTTGTACCGAGTTTTTGCGGCTGATGCCCAAGGCACACACCCCTCATCACTTTGGCTCTAGTGGCCAGATGGGCTTGCATTCCTAGATCCCACAGGACTGTGGCAATTGGACGGGGGAAAAAAGAAAAAGACATAAAAGGTCTCCAAAACGAAAAGGAAAAAGTAAAACTCACTATTTGCAGATGGCAAAATACTATATACAGAAAATCCTAAAGACGCCATTAAAAAAACTGTTAGAACTAATAAAATTCAGTAAAACTGCAGGATACAAAATCAACACTCAAAACTCTGTTGTATTTCACACTAATACTGAACTATCAGAAAAATTAAGAAAACAGTCCCATTTACAATTCTACCAAAAAATATTAAATACCTAGGAATATATTTAACCAAGGAGGTGATGAAAGATGCACATATTAAAAACAAGACATTAATGAAAGAAACTGAAGAAGACACAACAAATGAATGGAAAGATATTCCATGCTTATGGATCATAAGAATTAATATTGTTAAAATGTCCATACTACTCAAAGCAATATATAGATTCAATGCAATTCCTATTAAGATTCCACTGGCATTCTTCCGAGAAATAGAACAAATAATCCTAAAATTGTATAAAATCACAAAAGATCCCAAATAGGCAAAGCAAACTTGAAAAAGAAGAACAAAGCTGCAGGCATCACACTTCCTGATTTCTAACTATATTACAAAGTAATCGCAATTAAAATGGACACATAGATCAAAGGAGCAGAATAGAGAGCCCAGAAATATACCCATGCATATCTGGCCAATTAATTCACAACAAAGGTGCCAAGTATATAAAACGGGAAAGGACAGCCTCTTCAATAATTGGAAAAATGGGGTAGCCACATGCAAAAAAATGAAACAAGACCGTTTTCTTTTGCCATTCACAAAAATTAACTCAAAATGGATTAGAAACTTGAACGTGAGCCCTGAAACCATAAAACTCCTAGAAGCAAACACAGGCAGCAAGCTCCCTGACATAGGTCCTGGTGATAATTTTTTGAATCTGAAACCAAAAGTAGCAAAGGCAAAAATAAACAAGTGGGACTAAAGCTAAAAATTCACTTCTGCACCGCAAAGGAAACCATCAACAAAATGAAAAGGCAACCTACTGAATGGGAGAAACTAATTGTAAAACAAATATCTGATAAAAGGATAAAATCCAAAACATACAAAGAACTAATACAACTCAGCAGCAAAAAAAAAACCAAGCAATCCAATTTAAAAATGGGCAGAGGATCTGAACATTTTTCCAAAGACATACATACAGATAACCAACAGGTACGTGAAAAGATGCTCAATATCACTAATCATCAGGGAGATGCAAATCAAAACGACAATGAGATTATCACTTCATATCTGTAAGAAGAGCTATTATCAAAAGGACAAGACGTAACAAGTGTTGGCGAGGATGTGGAGAAAAGGGAACCCTTATACACTGTTGGTGGGAATGTAAATTGGTGTAGTCACTATGGAAAACAGTACGGAGATTCCTCCATAAATTAAAACTTGAGGGGTATCTGGGTGGCTCAGTCAGCTGAGCGTCTGACTCTTGATTTTGGCTCAGGTCATGATCCTAGGATCATGGGATCAGGTCCGCATCAGGTTAAATCCCTGCTTAAGATTCTCTCTCTCCCTCTGCCTCTCTCCCCTTGTTAAAACGCATGTGCACTCTCTAAAATTAAAGAAAAAATTTTAATTAAAAATAGAAATACCACATAACCTGGTAATTCCATTTCTGGATAGTTATCCACAGAAAACAAACACACTAATTCAAAAGGATATATACACCTCCATATTTGCTATAGCACTATTTACAATCACCAAGATATGGACATAACCTAAGTGTCCACTGATGGATGAATGCATAAAGAAATTGTAATACACACTATTTCCATAAAAAAGAATGTAATCCTGCCATTTGTGACAACATGGATGGACCTTGAGGGCATTATGCTAAGTGAAATAAGTCAGAGAAAGGTACTGTATTTTCTCTCTTATATCTTAAAAAAGAAAAAAAAGCCCAAAGATACATAGAACAAATTGGCTGCAAGAGAAGAGGGCTGTGAGGTGAATGGTTTGTTTTTGTTTTTACTTAAAGAAAATGAATAAAACTGTTTTTTTTTAATTTAAAAGATGTCCAGACATAGTTGCATTCATTATTCAAAGCTGGGTATGTGGCAAGTTGCCAGGAGTCATGAGATTTTAAAGTGATTAAATTCATTCATAGGTTTATCTTCACGTGCATTCATGCTTCCTGTTTGATGACTTCAAAGTAACCTATGAAACTTTTTTAAAAAACTTTAAAGAGACCTCACAAACAACATACAATAAAGGAGGAGAAAAATACAACTATTCTGACAATATTTCCTCCAAAAGAAAAATGCATCAAATTTTACTGACCTGCCTTCAAAAATATTTATCTTTAAAAATCACTTCATTTCATCTTCCAGTTCTACATTAAGGGAAGAAAAAGACCTTCTTTTACAACATACAAAAGGTATGATATAGCAATTTTCCATCTATCTTCAAAGGTCATTTTTTTAATGTTTATTTATTTGGGGGGGGGGGGGCGGGTGCACAGAGAGAGAGAGGGAGAGACAGAATCCCAGGCAGGCTCTGCAGAGCCCAATGCTCCCAGTGCAGAAGCCAATGCAGGACTCAAACCCATGAAACGTGAGATCATGACCTGAGCCAAAACCAAGAATCAGACACTTAACCGACTTAGCCACCCAAGTGTCCCTTAAAGGTCATTTTTAACACATTAAAACGCTGCAATATTTCTAAGGACAGCCTTTACCTTCTAATAAAAATGCTTTCAGAAAAATAAAAACTTTTGCAAGAGCAAAACAGGAAGAAAATTACATTTTTTAGAGTATTTCCTACAAATAACTTGGAAAACTAAAAGTATTTGTGGGAAGGAAATGCAAAGGACTAGTTCCTCTGTAGCTCCTAAAGTTAAACTGAGCCAATGGAAATTTTCCTTTTAATCATTTATTCTATCTTCACGTTAAATGAACCATAAACATGTTTAATAAAAGGCAAATGAAGAAACCAAACATCCTCCTTCAAAATTATTTACATCCAATCTGATCAAGACATAGAATCCAACTGAAAGGAAACTCTGAAAGCTTATCTCAGCCAGCCTATCTAACCATGTAGAGAAAAACCTATTTTTCTGGAGTCTGTGTAAGCCTAAAATCCCATGGTATCTGCCTCACAGTATTTTACACCAAGAACGATTTCTTGGGATGAGATTCAAAGAGCACTTTTATTTATGTCTTGGCCCTCATTATTTTGATTACAGTATTATTTGAAAATTTAATTTACCTCTAACCAAAATCTAATTAATCACTCTACTGGGACGCCTGACTGGCTCAGTCAATAGAGCATGCAACTCTTGATTGCTATTCTATCACGCATGGGGCATGCGTAAGTTCAAGCCCCATGTTGGGTGTGGAGATTATTTCTAAAAAAAAGAAAAAGAAGGAAAATCATTCTACTGTGCTCCACCAGTATCGCAACAACTCTTATACAAAACATCGTTATAAATGGTATTCTACACCTAAATCACCCCTCTTACCCTTTTACCTAGGCTAACCAGAACACTCATGGCTTCTTTTGTTGTACAGTTGTTGTCTGTACTCTGTACAATCAAATGCTACATATAAAGCTCATAGTACAGCACATGGAATGTGAGTCTTCAAGATACTGTTATCCCTATTACTCATTTCTCCACATACGTCCAAAAACCTGGCTGAATTTTCCCTCCCCTCCTTTTCTTGTGTCTCCACCCCCAGACCCCCTCCCAAACAGTAGCACTGATGACTTATGCTAAACTATAACATGGTTTTTTCTACTCTATCTTCACTTAACCATACCCACCCTGTACTCAGCTTTACTGAGTACCTACTGTGTACCAGGAACTGTGCAACACACATTTAGTGAGTAAAGCTGCCATAGTCTCTGCCCTCCTGGAGCTTGGAGTCCACTTCTTCTCTCACATGGTCGTTTAGTAAAACAAAAGAAAAGGATAACACAATACCACTCAGATTAGGTCTTACAACAAATGATGTAGTGCAAGGATGACAATAATATACTGAATTAAACAAGGAGATCAAAAGGACACAGTCAAAAGAAAAACATTAAAAACAAAACAAAATTTTCTAGATGACCTGTAATGAGTCAAGGAAGTATATGGCAAGTTAAAAACACAAGGACACTATTAACACACACACACACACACACACAAAGAACACTGACCACTGATCAATCTACAAGTTAGAGTATAAGGTTTCACTAAGAAGACAGTATATTCCAGGACATTTTTGGCTTTGTAGGAAAAAAAGTCACATAAAAGAAAAGAAAATATATATACTAGAGTGGAAATTAACTCAAGAGGAAAGGATTCTAAAGAATTTCCCATATTTATAAAAAGCAATGAGTTGGCATTAATATTGAGATTTTTTTATTACTGGTAGATAGATACTCAAGAAAAGAGGTACTTACAGCCAGATCACGACTGCAAACCACTAGCTGAGACCCTGCCGCTGACTCAGAGTCACACAACCAAAGTGGTTTCCCAAAGCATGCTCATTTTCCACCACATGAAAATCTATCCCAAACTGGTTTTCAGTGTGGCATTTTTCAAGGGCTACAATTCAAGACAGAGACCATAAGAAGAAATGTAGCCATAAATGATATCAAATTTATTCGTTTGAGAAATGGGACTAAAAAAGGAAACAAATGGAACAGAAACACTTGATATCCACCAAAGCTCTGAGTCCTTTAAAAAAAAAAAAAAAATGTGCTTTTTTTAATGAAAACATCTAGAGGCAGCGCTACTAGAGGCGGCCATGTTGGCACTTCTGAAGGCCAATGTGTACCTAGGACTAGATCCCTGATTCTCCACTTCACTAGTCGTTTAATTTCAATCAGTTTTCCTCTTTTAAGCCTGTGATACCTCCTCTGCAAAACAGGACAAAAGCAAATGTTTATATTTCAACTGTACTTCTAATAAAACATGTGTAAGAATATAATTGTTAGTCGCTTTAAGAATTTTATGTTGGTGTCTATTTTCCCTAATTATCTTATGCCACTGAAATATAACCTCTGAAATTAATGAAGATATCTCATTTTACATATTGAATTACTACTAGAAGACTTTTATTATCCTGAAACCCTGAATACCTTTATTTCTTAATATAGTCCTGATGAATAAAAACAATTTATCTACAACACAGCTTTAAAAACTAATCAGGTTGAAGCTGTGGGGAATTATATAAACTCTACTGAGAAAACCATGTTACTGCGGACTAACAACTGGTTCATACAGAACACCAAAGCTCCATACCCGCTTCTTCTTACCATCAGAAGTGAAATACCAAACCCCTTTGTTTTGCTGTAATGAATATTCTCACTTTCTATCCTGTAGCAGAGTTATTTCTAAAACTATCATGTCATAAGCTCTTCAGCTGCCCAATTCTTGGATACATTTGTGTTTTCGCTAATAGTTTCATGGTATTTTTCTACTGTTTTGAAGAGTTTTAACTATGATGTCATTAAAGAAAAAAACAAGAAGGAAATTAACCTGCGTGTCCACCAAATGTGTGCCAGACACTGTAAAACTACCCTACATAGGTTATATCTCATTTAATCTTCAAAAATAATCCTGTGGGAAAAATAAAGCACACTTCCGCACACTTCCTCACCCCCCACCCTGCCAAGGTCACACAGCTAGTGGAAGGCAGAGCCAGGATCTGAATCAAGGCAATTTTTACTCCACAGACTATGAGACTATGCTGCTATTACCAGTAATTTCAGCTTCTTAAAAAAAAAAAAAAAAAAAAAAAAAAAACTAACTGCTTTTTCTTATTATTAAAATCCCCGCTCATTGCCAAAATTCTGACAAGCACAGAAAAATGCAAGAAAATTTAAGAACTGTGTGAACTACCTTCCAGAGATAACCACTGCTTATATCTTAGAGAATTTTTTTTCTTTATAGTATTGAATCTTAAGTTTCAGGGCTTTTCTTAAATTCTTTACTTTAAATTACAAATTAACATACAAATATACTCTCATTGTTAAAATCCACGTAGGAGTCAAAGTATGTCTTTTCCTATCTCCAACTGCAGTCACTGCTGTTAATAATTTGATGAACCAGAGTTTTTTTCTATGCCTGTACATGCCTATATATGAATATAAATGATTCATTCAGTGCATTTTTATAAATATCTTAGTTTTTTCTGTGCATGTGTGCATTATTCTACAACTTGCTTTTTTGCATTTAATGATCTTTCCAGGTCTGTATATAAAGGTCTGACTCATGGTTTGTTTTTGTTTTTAAAGTTTATCTGTTTGAGAGAAACAGAGACAGCATGACTAGGGGTGGGGCAAAGACAGCGGGAGAGAGAGAGAATCCCAAGCAGGCTCTGTACTGTCAGCACAGAGTCTGATGTGGGGCTCGAACCTACCAAACTGTGAGATCATGACCTGAGCTGAAACCGAGAGCTGGACGCTTAACCAACTGAGCCACCCAGGCACTCCTGACTCATGTTTTTAATTGCTACCATTTGACAGAGCTCAACTTCTTATAGAGTTCTTTATAACTCTCACTTTTATATCATGATTTTCCCTTGCTATTAAATAATCTTCAGAAAGAAATTTTATAAATGGGTAACATTCTTCTATATGGATACATCATAATGAACTATTTCTTTTGTTGGACATTGTGACTTGCTGAATTTTCACCATTAGACGTAATACTACACTGAATATCTTAGGTTAAATCTTTCTACCCCTCAGAAAAATCTCACCACTTAACATACCACCAGCAGCGTATGAATTCTTTTACATTATTTTTGCCTTCTGAAGAGTCACTTTTTCAAGAAACAAATGTTACCAAATCATACTAAATGCTAAAATCTAACCTCACCTTTGGCTTAGATCTCAAAATACTAGTTTAAACTAGCAAGTTGTGATTTCTTAGATATTGGTAAAGAGAATTCTACAACAGTAGACAAGACAGTTGATCCTATCTTGATGAGGCACCACTAAGTAACTCCAAAGCTGATGGCGATAAGATAATTAAGTTAGCAAAGACACCAATACTTTTATCTGGTTAACAGACTCCTTTTCTCAAGCATCTCTCCTCCCTTAATGAAATACGATATGCTCCCACAGTCCTGACTGTCGAATACAATTCTGTTAAATGAGTCATTTTTCCATCAGCCTACATCACAAAATCTTGGAACAGTTTCACGAAGAAGAAAATGTGCCTCTGAATGTAAAAACCACATGGCACACAAAAGCAAACTTTTAAAAATAAGTGGAATATATGAACACATGAAAATATATTCATGAAAGGACAGATAATGGTGTCTACTCCTCTTAAGCTCAATGTTTAAACGCAACTGCATTTTAAAATTATGTATTTGTTACATATTTGAAATATGTCTAATAATCTTATTGAAACATATCTATAACACATGAATGCCTCATACTTATAACTCAAATATTATCTAAGAAGTAAAGTAGAAAATATTGAAGATTAAAGACAACAACAAAGGATGTGGTGCCTGGCTGGCTCAGTCGGTAGAGCACACGGACCTTGATCTGAGGGTCGTGAGTTCAACCCCATGTTTGATGTGGAGCCTACTTAAAAAAAGAGAGAGAGAGAGAGAACAAAGAAGGAACTTTACTGCAAACATACCAGTGTGATTACACACCTCACCCTTGTATTGTCACCATCACAGAAAAAAAGGGAGACAATTTATAGTTTAGAACCAATGCTAAACTAATAGTAAGCCTACCTCTACAGTATATTTTTACCATCTTTAACACCTTTACCATCCCTTACACCAATCACTCTCTTTTGACCTTAAAAGCTTTACTCTCAGCCGCAGCCATAGCTAGTCTTTGGTCATCAATGGAATAAAGCAAAAAGCTCCACTAGGATCTACTATCAAAAAACTGGCTAAGCAGCAACAACGGTCAGCTAATTAGCAGATGGTACCTGTACTAACTGTACTGTTTTTAGGATGCTGCCTATGCTAATATACTGCTTTCAATTAACAGTTTAACTGGCAATTTCTGCCCTCAACAAGAGATTCCAACTCACCAAAGACATTTGCTGCATTGAGCAAAACACCGATCACCATTACAAACTAGTTATTTCTATCAAACAAAAAAACACAGTAGAGTAAGTCAAATACCCCAGGAAAGTGTTAGTAAGAACAAGTCATTAGACAGAAATGGTCGAACAGGTCTTTCAAATTCAACTGTGTAAGAGAACCAAGATTCAAGTGTATTTGTATTTGAATTAAAGCAAAAATATACCACCATAAAGGAGTATGACGGACTCTGCCAGCATGCCTGTAGGTAAATGGCTATTAGGTTTAAAAGAACTACAATCTTTCTTGGAGGCCGGCTCCTTGATGTAACAATACTATTCCTTCTACCGGCCATGCTTTAGCCTCTCTCTAGGCCAAACTCTAAACCCAGGAAATATCACCTAGGGAAGCTCCCTGAGTTGCCACAAGCACGTCTCAGTAAAATTATTCTGGCTTTAGAATGGGGGAAGAATGGGGGTGCCTGGGTGGCTCAGTCAGTTAAGCATCTGACTCTTGATTTCAGCTCAGGTCATGACCTCACAGTTCGTGAGATAGAGAACCACATCAAGCTCTGTGCTGCTAGCACAGAGCCTGCTTGGGATTCTCTCTCTCTCTCTCTCTCTCTCTCTCTCTCTCTCTCAAAATAAATAAATGAACTTTTTAAAAAAAGTGGAGGAAGAATGAACTGGAATGTAAAAGTTTTAGATAGAAAGAATAAGGAGGCCACTGCAATAACTGGAAGAGAAAGAGCTGTCTCTCAGAACTAGAGTAGTAGCTGTGAAGACAGACAGAGGCAGACAAATTTGACATTGGTTTAAAAGGTGCAAAAGTAGGGATGCTTCAGTCAGTTAACTATCCTCCACCAGACTGTGTTCAGGTCATGAGCAAGCTCTGCCTGAGGCTCTGCAGAGCCTGCTTGGGATTCTCTATCTCCCACTCTCTCTCTCTGCCCTTCTCCACTAGCTCTCAAGATAAATAAACTTAAAATTACATAAAAACTAGGGGGTGCCTGGGTGGCTCAGTCAGTTAAGTGTCTAACTCTTGATTTCGGCTCCGGTCACAATCTTACAGTTTTGTGAGTTCGAGCCTCACATCAGGCTCTGCACTGATAGTGTGGAGCCTGCCTGAGATTCTCCCCTTCTCTCTGCCCTTCCCCTGCTTGCATTCTTTCTCAAAAATGAATAAATAAATGATTTTAAGAGAAAAAACTTTAAAAAAAATAATAAAATGAAATAAAAGGTGTAAAAGTAGAACTGTCTAGATAAAGTAAGCCCAGGTGTGCCTTAAGGAAGGGACTGGAGAGTCAGAGAGGAAGTTAAGAAGGTAGAGGGAAGATCCTGCAAGTTGGCAGAGCCAGAAACAAAGAGAACAAGGATGGAATGGGGCACCAAACCCACTTAACCCTTCTACTCCTAGATGCCTGAGGAGTAATCATCTAAACTTTGTCTGATACAGATCCATCCCTCTCTCTGTTCATTACCTTGCTTTGCTTTGCTTTTTAAACAAGAACTGACTGGGGGAGCCTGGGTGGCTCAGTCGGTTGAGCATCTGACTTCAGGTCATGATCTCACAGTCTGTGAGTTCGAGCCCCACGCTGGGCTCTGTGCTGACGGCTCAGAGCCTGGAGCCTGCTTCGGATTCTGTGGCTCCCTCTCTCTCTGCCCCTCCCCCGCTCACACTCTATCTCTTAACAATAAATAAATGTTAAAAGATTTTTTTAAAAAAGATGCAAGAGGGGCGCCTGGGTGGCTCAGTCAGTTAAGCGTCCGACTTCGGCTCAGGTCATGATCTCACGGTCCGTGAGTTCAAGCCCCGCGTCGGGCTCCATGCTGACGGCTTAGAGCCTGGAGCCCGTTTCAGATTCTGTGTCTCCCTCTCTCTCTGCCCCTCCCCTGCTCATGCTCTGTCTCTGTCTCAAAAATAAATAAAAACATTTAAACAAGAACTGACTGATATAAGTAAACAGATCCCATCTATTCTGGACATACTCTGTGTTACCAAATATGGCCATAGTTTATGGATAGGTAGGTGTACATATTCTCGTTATTTTCCAATGCAAGCAAGTAAAAAGACTACTAGATGAGGAAACATGATATATAAGGACATGCAGTGTACATTCATTCTGGATGCCCATTTCCACACTCAAAAACAGAGGCATGATATTTTCAGATAGAATATGCCCTACACAGAGTGTAAAAGGCTAAATCCAGCCAGGTTACAGGCTATTAACTAATTAGCTGAAGAAAAACAGCCCACAATACACAAAAATCTGATGCTAACACAGTGCCCTAGAAATTTTACTCTTAACAGGAGTAGAAACCCTGAATCCTTGAAGGGCAATCAAAAATTATTTACTCACAGAAAGAGAGCAGATTAGTGGTTGCCGGGGACTGGAGAGTGGGGGGAAGAGAAAGGGTACAAATCTTCAATATAAGGTAAGTTCTGAGGATCCAATGTATAATATAGTGACTAAGTGACTATAGTTAACAAAACTGTATTGTATACTTGAAAGTTGCTGAGAGTAGATTATTTTCACCCTAGGAACAACAAATATTTGTAATTATGACAGGTGAAGGATGTGTTAACCAATCTTAGCTGGTAAACATTTTGCAATGCCTATGTGTATCAAACCATCACATTAGACTCCTTAAACTTACACAATATTATATCAATTGTATCCAAATAAAACTGGAGAGAAAATTATTTATTATTACCGGTGCACAAATATACCAAGTTATAAGCCTGAGGCACACAACTCTAGTTGGAAAGTCCTATGATGGCAGAAATCACATCTGTTTTGCTCATCTTTATACTCCCAGTGCCTACAAACTATTTGAAAATCAATATGCACTCAATAAATACCTGTTCAATAAATGCTGCCACTGAGATCTTTAGGCAAAAATGTGTGCCTGACCCACTAACACATTAGCACTTCTTCCCACCATACGGTTGTATAAATGGGCTGCTGCCCAGGTATAAAAGCAAATTTAGGTTGGTTAGTATTCCTAACTCAAACAGGATATGATTACATAATTTTTAACTGTTCAAGTCTAATTCCATTAAAATTACATTATAAATGAAATAGTAATTATTTATTTGTAATTTAAAAAAACAGGTGTGGGGCACCTGCAGGGCTCAGTCGGTTAAGAGCATCCAACTCTTGGTTTCAGCTCAGGTCACGAACTCACTGTTTAGTGGGTTCGAGCCCCGCATCGGACTCTGTGCTGGCAGCATGGAACCTGCTTGGGATTCTCTCTCTCCTTCTCTCTCTGCCCCTCCCTCACTTTACTCTCTCTCTCTCTCTCTCTCTCTCAAAATAAATAAACTTAAAAAATTTTAAAAAGAAAAGAAAAGAAAAGAAAATAGGTGTGATTAGAGCCATATATGCCTAACTCACATTCAGTTCCAATTTCTGAGTCAAACACAACCTATTACAACTCGCTACTTATTAATTCAAAGGGGAAAAGAAACTCAAGCAGTCCATATGCATATAGATCTCCGATTATTCGGCCCCTATTTTAAAAACTAGAAAAAACATTCCCAAAGTTATTGTAATGATCATATATTTTGAATTTCCCAACACAGTCTCAGTTTTAAATAATGTATTCTGCATGAATGCATGTATCATATGGGAACACATAGTTACTGTACCCAGAATATTCCCAACTTACCTTCCTCCTTCCTCTTCCCTACTCCCCAAAGAAAATAAGGAAAATTATGAATGATCAGTTTTGAAGAAAAGTGATTACTATTTTACTTTAAAACCTTGTGATTTCCCCCAACTGAATCAATGTGAAATGGAAGGGGAAAAGAAGGCAGGATATTGAGGAGAAATCTCTTCCAGCTGACAATCTCACATTACTAACAAAGATCAGTGCCTTTAAATGTCATGCACAGATGATTCATTCTTCCAGATGGATTCATCTTATTTTTATTTCACTATTCCTGTTTCATCTTTTTGAAGCGAACTAATTCCTAAACATGGCATCTACAGAGCTGGTCATGATAAACAAAACAGCTGATTACTTACAAATGAGAAAATTAAGCATCAATGCAATTAAATACACACATTTGAACTAAATATCTGATTACTACACAGTGCAGTGATTTATGCTAAAAGTGAACAGAGATTTTAAATGTAATGTATTATGTGTGCACCAAGAAATTATTTTCTGTTTACTCAACAAATCTGAAAATCCATTAAGAGGTTAGAGGTCCTAACTGGGTTCTCTAGATAGCTAAATAAATTAAAGCAGTATTTCAGTCAGTTGGTTGAGGGATGTGTATGGTAGAAGTGAGAAGGCATACAAAATGAATATTAACTCCACCTGAGTTATCAATCACCAAGGTCATCTAAGGCCATCTTAAAGAAGAATAAAGCTCGAGAACTTAACACTCAAGTTAACAAACCCTGCTATAAAATTATAGTAATTAAGACAGTATGATATTCGCAAAAGAGAAGAAAAACTAACTAATGGAACACAATACAAAAGTTCAGAAACAATCCACATATATTTGGTTATCTGATTTATGACAAGACTGACAATGCGGTGTAGTAAGGAAAGAACAGTCTTTTTAATCAATGGTGCTGACTCAACTAAATATCCATATGGAAAACAACTGTATTGTGACTCCCCCCATATTCTACACAAAACTCAGGGAAGATTTAAATATAAAAAGTAAAACAATAAAGCTTTTATAGATGAAAATACAGATCATCTTTGTGACATTAGGTGAAGTTATTTTTTAACAATAGCCAAAAAGCACTAACCATAAAGGATAAGATGACAAACTGGATTATATTAAGACCTGTACCTCGAAAAAAGATTCAAGGAATGTAAGAGTAACTCACAGAATAGGACAAGATATTCACAACACACGTATGACAAAGGATCAGTATCCAGAATACAAAAGAAGACTCCCACCAACAATAAGAAAAGGCACACAACTCCCCAGAAAAGTGAGCAAGACTTGAACAGGTGCTTCACAAAATATACACCCACCAGCATGATTAAGTTAAAAACAATGACAACATCCAGTGCAGGTGAAAACAGAAAGGAGCTAAAACTCTCATACACTACTGATATCCTATCATCCAGCAATTCCATTCCAAGGTATATAGCCAATAGAATACTTACAGATGTTTACCAAAAGGTATGTACCAGAATGTTCTTGGCAGCAGTTATTCATAATAGTCAAAACTGGAACAATCCAAATGCTCAGCAACAGTAGATGAGATACACACACTGAAAACAGGCAGCCACATGACAGAATGCTAAAAGCAATGAGAATGAATGGTCTATAATTATACATAATTATAAATGTATAAAAGTATAGAGAAATCTCACGGAGAATGTCAAACAAAATATACCAGACACAAGAATACATTCTGCATGATTCCATGTATGTGAAATACAAATACAGGCAAAAACTACTCTATACTGTTAGAAGTCTGGATAGTAATAATCCTCAAGAGCAATAGAGGAACTTCTTTGTTTCCTGACCAGATGCTGGTTACACAGACATGTTGTTTGTGAAAAGCCACAGAGCTATACATGTATACATATGTACTCTCCCCTGTATGTATACTACACATAAGTAAGTTTTAAAAAGGGGGTGTGGGAGGACAATCGCCACAATTAATCTTGGTTTGAGGGAGATCAGGTCATCAGTAAGATTCCCAATACTAACCAATCCAGATGACCCTAACTGTACCAAAACTTCCTGAATCCTCTCCATTCAGAGGGAGCTGTAATAGTTTCAATATAGATTATACAGCCAGATGAAGCCAGGGACTTGAAATGAAAGAGAGGATAAAATGACAGTGGGAAATGCTTGGACAGTTTGAATACTTCCTTGCATTTCCTTCAAACCTCCAGCAGTAACCACTATCCATACAGTTGGTTATCCAGCTGGTTCAATCAAGTTTAAAAGACAGAAATAATCCCCCAAATCCTATGGTCTTCTGGATTTGGAGTTAGATAAATCCCTTGTTAAATTATAACCAGAAGATTCCAAATCTCCTGAAAGCATGTCATAATGGGCATGTAAGTTATTTTATCAGTTAGGAATAATGTTCTGATGTGTACAACAAAAGTCCAAATTACAGTGGCTTAAACAAGACAGGGGTTTACTCTTCTCATGAAATGGAAATTCTGAAAAAGCCACTGGCTGTTGGCCTGGCAGCTAAAGAATATACAGGCTAAAATCTCTGTAAATCTCTCGGGTTTTCTTTAAAAGTCTCAAGAATACTGGTTCAGCTCCAGTTATCATGTCTAATTTCCAGGCAAGAAAAAAAAGAAATGGGTAAAAGAGCTTCCCAAAAATTTCATCCAGACATTTCTGCCTACACCTCACCAAGACTATGTCACATGGCTACCTTGCCTCTTTCCAGGCAAGAAAAAAAAGAAATGGGTAAAAGAGCTTCCCAAAAATTTCATCCAGACATTTCTGCCTACACCTCACCAAGACTATGTCACATGGCTACCTCAGCTGAAAGGTAGACTAAGAAATTTTTTAGCTAGACACACTTCTACTTGAAGTAAAATTTGCATTGATTAGTAAGGAAAAGGGGAGACTGGATATTAGATAGGCATCAGGAATCTTCTCCCTCTAAGGTGAGTACTTAATGTGCTAATAATGAATCCAGTGTATACTTTATCTAGCAATTTACAAGATGTCCAGACTGTTTTCCTTTCATATTTCCATCATAATCTTTTAAAAATCACCAAAAATCTGAACAAAGTTTTCTAAAACAGTTCTTAGATGTAGTAAGTTAATAATTAATAAAAAAAAAAAAACAGTTCTAAAAAAGAAAACCAAGAAAGCAAAAACAAAAACAGAACTGCTTAAATCCTAAAGACAGCATTTATTTCCTGACAATTTTTTTCAGAATGAACAATGAATTCTCAGTCTGCCCTTTTCTGACCTAAAGCATTATTCACCATTCATCCAAATTAACTTAGCTAACATTTGCAATTTCATAAATTCAAGTAACGTAGCACTTTTCCTCTGATATCCTCTCACTATACTAGGTGTGAAGAATGCTATAATTTAACCAGTATTTCTCATATTCGTCAGCACTCCTTTTTATCTCTTCTTTGCATAAAGTATCCATTTAATGAAATGCGGTGGACTAGTCAAAGAAATGCTTACTTTTGTCCAGTATAGTAAATTCACTATTTCGTGGAAGATTTGAAAAAGGGACTGTTCAATTCAGTAAATGTTACAATTCTACCATGTTCTGTCAAATACAGTCTGTTTTATGCAAGAGTTTAGTTGTTCTCAAAAAACTATCACAGTAGGGGTACCTGGGTGGCTCAATCGGTAGAGTGTGCAACTTTTGATCTTGGGGTCGTGAGCCTGAGCCCCACGTTGAATGTTAAAATAAAATATTTTTTAAAAACTATCACATTAAAGTCTAAACTAAGTTCAATACATATCATAGGAAAGACTTTAAAATAAACCAAAGCTAACCTGAATTAAAGATATGTATCAGATAACCTAAGGAAGTTTAATTTTTTTTAATCATAAAAACATTTAAGGATTATCTGATCTACCAGATACAGATCATCTGATGCCTGCAGCTGACTGTTCTGATTCCATTCTCTGGTTTCTTGCAGATTGGGATCTGAAAGAGTGCTCCTGTGCAGCTATCTGTACCTTCTATGTCCCTCCTTTTATCCCTATCCAGCTCCTAGCTCCCATTCTCTACCAACCATCTTCCCTGACAGCCAGTTTCCCTTCACAGAAGCAGTGCCCTCCATTCCACAACTCTACCCCCACGGAAGGACTGGTTTAGTCATCCTAGGCATTTTAGGCCTAAAAAGAGAAGAATTTCTGCCAGTTAACTGTTGTATTCCAGAAGAGTAGCTGATTCAAGCATCAAGGCTAACCCTCCTAAGTAATTTTTCAGATGGAATATAATGAAGAAACTTCTCCAAGTATCAATCATTAAGAATTTATGTTAAACTTCTCATGAATCAGTGTTTTAATACACAAACACATTTTGAAAAGTTACTTAAAAATTACTTTAAAGGGGCATCTGTGTGGCTCAGTCAGTTAAGCGTGTTACTTTGGCTCAGGTCATGATCACGTGGTTTGCGATTTCATGCCCCGCATCGGGCTCTGTGCTGACAGCTCGGAGCCTGGAGCCTGCTTGGGACTCTGTGTCTCCCTTTCTCTCTGCCCCTTCCCCACTCACACTCTGTCTCTCTCTCAAAAATAAACAAACATTAAAAAAAATTTTTAATTACTCTAAAAGTCATTTTTCTTATCATAACTGCTATACTCATTTTTCACATCTTTCCCCTTCTCACTCACAAAGTCAAAGCTGCTAATGAAGTCAAGACTCCATCTCAATGGCTCCAGTTAAGCAGTATGATCACAGATCTCTGTAACATATCATAACCTATAAATGTATGGTGCTACATACTGATCAGAAAGAGAGCTACGTAAAAGTATATGAAAAGAAATTCACACATGCTTTATTTATAGGAAGGAGGGACCACCTCAAAGCACATGTACTATTTAATGGTGAATCGGTGCACTGATTTCTTGCTTTATTAATCATGGGCAAAAGAGATATGCAACCATACGAACCAGAGTCAGATTTTCTCCAAAATGGTAATAGTAGTACTTATTCCTCAGACTTTTCAAAAACAACAAGTTTGATATAAAACCGTGTTGGGCACCTGGGTGGCTCAGCTGGTTAAGCATCCAACTCTTGATTTTGGCTCATGATCATGGGATCAAGGCCCACATTGGGCTCCAAACCCAGCGTGGAGCTTTCTTGAGATTCTCTCTCTCCCTCTCGCTGTCCCTCTCCCCATTCACGGTTTCTCTTTCTCTCTCTCTCTCTCTCTCTCTCTCTCTCATAAATAAATAAATAAATAAATAAATAAATAAATAAATAAATAAATAAAATGTGTTGTTACTGGAGCCCCAATTTGAACACTAGCTAGTGCAACCAAGAGAAGTAAAGTCAAAGGCTGAGGGACTCTATCTGCAAAAGAGATTATTGTATTTACCTTGGGAGAAAAAAAAAAGTACTACAAATGCCACTATACCTACTTTCTGACACAAAAACAACACTTTTCCTGTGCATTTATTCACTCATTCACTTGACAAATACTTATGGGTTTTACTCTCTGAATAATGTCCAACCTTTAAACAATGTAACAGAAAACTAAGGAATCAGTGTGACCCCGATACAGAAAGGACTTTTCCACCAGTAGAGCTGAAGGAGAGGTTTTAAAAAGATAACAACTGCAAAGGAAGGAACCACAAGCATCTACCAGGCTTGTCAATGCATAAAACAGCAGTAAGTAATGTTGCCGTTTTTGTAAGTGAAGACAGTATTTTTATAGAGACTATCACTTTGAGATATGAATACCTAATCAGATTTAGCTGTGTGGACATAAGATTCTCCTGAGACTAAGAAGAATTTCTTCCAATTAAGTTTTGTTTTGTTTTGTTTTTTGGTTTCTGCTTTTTTGTTTTTCTGGAGTAGGGTCATTCAACAATTCTGTAGAAAGCAAGGAGAAAGCATATCCCAAGTCTACTGGCAGCTTTTCCCATCCTCAAACAATTCCTTGTTCAGATGCACAGCCACAGAAGTTCAAAGGTCACTGACGTCTTTGTACTCACTTCCATGGTAGTTACAAACAAACTTTTGTCCCCATTCCTTCAATGACATGAGCTGCAACAACCACACTGACTGAACTTTTACATCTGAGAGGGCTGCATGTGCATTACTTAACTGAAGGGCCACAGTATTTCATTTACGCTTCCACCATAAATTATTAAATCTCTTTTGTGAAACAAAATAATTTATTTACCTGGGCATAAATGATGTTGATTCTAGCCAAACACAAAAGACATCACTGGCCATAAATGGTCTTGTGATTTCTTGTCATATTTAACATACTTATTATTTTGTAAAGCTTTCACTGACTTTGCTTTTCAGGATTTTCTCATCCTTATTGTCCTTCTCTATTTTAAATCATACATGATAAAATGTAAAGAAATATATTATGGGATTTTATAAAGTTATACAGCTAAAAGTTCTTAAAATCTAACAATAAATATGCTTACATGAGAGATCTCAAAGTTATAAAATTTACTTTAAAATAGAAAAGAGCCTAAAGAATATATTTAGGATAAATAATACAAATATATAATAACTTAGAATAAAAGTAATTTTATCTTTGTACATTTTAATAACTCTACGCATAAAAATAATATATTAAATTGTTAAAACTGTCCATTTAAGCCACCAATTTTTAAATAAATTCCCATTACTTTCATGTGCTAATAGCAACCTCCAAAACCTATTCTAGGACAACAAAACACTGTTATTTTAGCTGAACAATCAAAAAATAATTACCCCCTCCCCAAAATTAACCAATAAGTAATCAAAAAAGGGACTACATAAGCATCTTTGAAATAAATTTTTCTACCAGCAGAGCTAAGTACAAGTACACAAACTGAAACAAGATGCAGAGGACTTTGCTGGTACCAAGATAAGAGACTGCGTCCTCCACACAGGAAGCTTTCCAGAATTGTTTCTAACTAAGGCAAATGCTTCCAGAAGGCTCACAATACAACTTAACATTTACTGAGCCACCAAATCTGTGCTAAACATGATCCTCTTCAGAGAAAATGGGTCCAATCTCAGATTTTTTATTTTCATGAGCACACAGTGCAAAGGAAGACAGCTGAAAGAAGCAAAAAGAAATCACATAGCAAAGATTATAGGAATAGTGTCAAAATTACAGAAATATTGTCAAAATTGAGCATGAGGTGGCTCTGAACAGGGCTAAACAGAAGAAAAAGTCACTCCAGATTTTGCATAAAAGTAACTCAGAAATATTTCTAAACCACTAGTGAAGTGCCTTTATAGGGCTCACTTAACCAAGAGGTTTTTGTCTACTTCTAGCGTACATATCCCTGAAACGCTACGAACATATTTTTCATATCACTAATCTAGCTAAGACTGATCTGAAAATTTTCTAAAACTGTTTTCCTGCTTCTGAACTTCCCTTCCTACCTTCTAGAGATTAATCTATAACAGAATAGCTCTAGCTACCTGAATTTAGTTCTACGTGCTAATGCCAGGGCCCTAATTTTGAAGAAACAGTGCTGCTAAAAGAAAAAGCCAGTAATAACCCAACTCTCCTATGCTAAAGAAGCGGGGATGAGCAATTCACCAAATAGTTTTCACGACATAAACAAATAAATGTATGAAAACTGCTTCCTACCAGAAGCAAATTTTTGACACGGCAATTTGTTCTATTAATCAAGGAATTTAGACTCAAAACATCTCACTAAATGATCCCCAGAATATTAATAGTGCAGTGGGGAAAAAAAGGCAAACTGACTGGGTGACTCAGTCAGTTAAGCATCTGACTCTTGGTTTCCTCTCAGGTCGTGATTTTATGGATTTGTTGGTTTGAGCCCCCATCAGGCTCTGCACTGACAGTGCAGGGCCTGCTTGGGATTCTCTCTCTTTCCCTCTCTCTCTGCCCCTCCCCAACTTGCACTGTCTCTTTCTCTCTCAAAATAAACAAACAAACAAACAAACAAAAAAAAGGCAAACTAAATACAGTTGACCCATGAACAGTGCAGGGGTTGGGGCACAGACTGCCCCATCCCCCACAGTTCAAAATCCACGCATAACTTTGACTCCCCAAAAACCTAATAGTCTACTGTTGCCCAAAAGCATTACCAATAACGTAAACAGTTGTACACATATTTTAGGGGCACCTGGGGGGCTCAGTCAGTTAAGCGTCTGACTCTTGGTTTCAGCTCAGGTTCTGATCTCATGGTCGGTGAGTTCAAGCCCCGTATCGGGCTCCACGCTCACAGTGCAGAGCTTGCTTAGGTCTCTCTCTCTCTCTCTCTCACTCTCACTCTCACTCTCCCACTCTCTCTGCCCCACCTCTGTTCATGCTCTCTCTCTCAAAAATAAACTTGAAAACAAAAACAATTTTGTACATTATACACTGTATTCTTACAATAAAGTAAGCTAGAGAAAAGAAAATGTCACTAGGAAAATCAAAAGAAGTGGTGCCTAAGTGGCTCAGTTGGTTAGGCGACTGATTTCGGCTCAGGTCATGATCTCACAGTTCATGGGTTTGAGGCCTGCATCAGGCTCCATGCTGATGGTGCAGAGCTGCTTGGGATTCTTGTTCTCTCCTCTCTCTCTGGCCCTCCCCTGCTCATGCTTTCTCTCTCTCTCAAAATAAATAAATAAATATACATATATTATATATATATATATACACACACACACACACACACACACACACATATAATATATATATACAATTTATATTACATACATAATTTATATTATATACATATAACTCTTATATGTATATATGTATATACAAAGAAAATCAAAAGGAAGAGAAAATACATTTACAGTACTGTAGATACTTTTAGTGGACAAAATCTGCCTATAAATGGGCCGGGCAGGGACAGGCAGCAGTAGCAGCAGCAAGGCCAGGCCCTGGGATGGAGATGGTCTGCAGCCTGGTGGCCTCGGGTCAGTGGCAGCCACCTGGTGTGTGTGCTGGCAGCAACAGCATCCTGGAGGTGCAGTACAGCCACCCCATCTGCCTGGAGGTGTACCACTGGCCTGAGGCCATCTGCAGCTCTGGCCACACTTGAGGGTCAGGGACAGCAGGGGCATGACTGCCTGCACAGCACCATCCCTGCCCCCTGGGTATCTTCTCGCACTTCAGCCCTGCCCCCATGCCTGCCCGCCCAGGGTGCCCCACCCAGCCACCCCTGCAGCGGCATCCTACAGCCCTGTCTGGTCCAGGCCCTGGGGACTGCTAAGGTCTCAGAGGGCATCTCCATATACTCAGAGGCCAAAAGGTACAACCTCCTCTGGGCCAGACACATTCAAATCCATCCGTGGAGACTGGGGTGGGCAGCTATAAACGCTGTGGCTTCTGCTATCAACTCTCAAAAAATCCACGTCTAACTGGACCTGCACAGTTCAAACCTATGTTGTTCAAGGGTCAACCATATGTTAGAATCTTATTTACCAGGAAATTACTAGAAATGATATATATAAATTCCTTTTACTATTTTCCTAAAATTTTTTTAAATGTTTATTTTTGAGAGAGAGACAGAGTGCAAACAGGGAAGGGCAGAGAGAGAGAGGGAGACACAGAATTGGAAGCAGGCTCCAGCTCTGAGCTGTCATTACAGAGCCCTACACGGGGCTTGAACTCATGAACCATGAGATCATGACCTGAGCCGAAGTCAGACACTTAACCAACTGAGCCACGCAGGTGCCCCTCCTTTTACTATCTTTGTGGGAAGGAAAAACCTTCAAATTCTTATGAGTTTTATAACTAAACTTACAGATATTTATGTTTGGCCATTACCAAATCACCATATGCTAAATGAAAATGGAACTTTATATAAATGGAGAAATAATGTCTGCCCCTCAAACACAAATTAAGAGAAAATATGGATATTGGGCAAAATGTTCAGTAACAATATTTACTAATGAAAGAAGAAATCAGGCATGCTAGACATAAACTACAATAGAATTAAAACATAGGCTTTGAATTTTTCCTCAACCTCTAAAAAAGTTTATATTGTACTATATTATACTTAAAACTATTCTAGCCCTCATGTTCTTTTTTTTTTTTTTTTTCATTTCTAACAATATGAAGAGCATAACCAAAGGCCCTGCTTTTTATTCTCTACAAATCCACTTCTAATAGATAGGTAGCAAATATCTACTAAATTAATGCTATTAATTTAACTCAACTTACAAATAAAGAGCTGTTAAATCTAGCAAAAGCTACTGTTTAAAATTGTTTCAGGGGCGCCTGGGTGGCGCAGTCAGTTAAGCGTCCGACTTCAGCCAGGTCACGATCTCGCGGTCCGTGAGTTCGAGCCCCGCGTCAGGCTCTGGGCTGATGGCTCGGAGCCTGGAGCCTGTTTCCGATTCTGTGTCTCCCTCTCTCTCTGCCCCTCCCCCGTTCATGCTCTGTCTCTCTCTGTCCCAAAAATAAATAAAATTTGTTAAAAAAAAAAAAAAAAAAAAAAATTGTTTCAAAATACGGTTTTAGGGGCACCTGAGTGGCTCAGTGAGTTGAGCATCCGATTCTTAATTTCAGCTCAGGTCATGATCCCAGGGTCACAAGATCAAGCCCCACATCAGGCTCCATGCTGAGCGTAGAGAGCCTACTTAAGATTCTCTCTCTCTCTCACTCTCACGCTCTCCAGAAGAGAAGAGAAGAGAAGAGAAGAGAAGAGAGAAGAGAGAAGAGAAGAGAAGAGAAGAGAAGAGAAGAGAAGAGAAGAGAAGAGAAGAGAAAAGAAATATAAAATAAAATAAAATAAAATAAAATAAAATAAAATAAAATAAAATAAAATCATATGGTTTTATGTACTTTGGTTAAGGTTTTAAAATGTCAGGTCAGAATGTATCCCAAGAGAGAATAAATAGCTGAACATACATGTGGGAACCTGTTTGTTTTCCCAAATGAGTCAACAACAAAGGCAGTTATTGTACACTAAAAAGAAATATACCAAAAAAGTAAACATAAATATATATTCCAAATATATTTTTTTTCTAAAAAAAGAAAAAACATTTTTAAAATCTAATTTAAAAAAGGGCAGAAGGGGATGCCTTGAGCAGAGCTTTAGGCGTTCTGCAAACATCTGATTTCAAGGTGTTCCTGTAAGTACATGATTACCTATTTTTAAAACTATAACAGGCACAAATTTAAAAAAAAAATTTTTATTCTTTATTTATTTTGGAGAGAGAGAGACAATGAGACAGAGTGTGAGTGGGGGAGGAACAGACAGAGAGGGAGGCACAGAATTTGAAGCGAGATCCAGGCTCTGAGCTGTCAGCACAGAACCCGACATGGGGCTTGAACTCACGAACTGCAAGATCATGACCCCGAGCCAAAGTCAGACGCTTAACCAACTGAGCCACCCAGGTGGCCCTCAGGCACAAATTTTTAAAACCATAACACACACATGTTTTCAACACACTGGAAACCACAAATGCATGAACTTGTGTTATCATCCCCTAGCTAAAATGGGTAAATATTATACATTTTCAGATGAATATATACTAACAAAATACTAATTAACAGTAGAAACACTGAAGGTCCATCTAAGATTTTGCTTTAGGAAAATAGGAGTTTTGTTGCTAAGAGTTTCAAAATCACTGGCTTAGTGCATAGAGTTGACAACCTATCAGAACTGGGGTGCACAGTTACTGATACTTATTCTCCTACCACATAAAAAAGACCTCACAACCCTAAAAACCTCTTTCATCTTAATGTACCAAATATAAATTACTTCAGGGTTAATTCTTTAAAAAAAAGTGTTAATACTGTATCAGTCACACGTCTATGTCAATCACCTCATCTACAAAAATAGTATAAATACCCACATATTTGGTCAAATGATTTTCAACAACGGTGCCAAGACCATTCAATGCGGAAAGGGCAGTCTTTTCTACGTGGTATTGGGAAAACTGGATGTCCATATGCAAAAAAAAAAAAAATGAAATCTTGGACCCTTATACTATACAGAAAAATTAACTCAAACAGGATCAAAGATCCACAGAAAAGAGCTAAAATTATAAAACTCTAGAAGAGCACATAAGGAAAAAACATCGTAACACTTAATTGTTGGTGACTTCTTAGATATGACACCAAAAGGACAAGGCAACAAAACACAAAATCGATAAGCTAGACTTCATCAAAATTAAAAACTTTCTGTGCATCAAAAGACACTATTAACAAAGTGAAAAGGCAACCCACAGAATGGTAGAACATATCTGAAATCATGTATCTGGTAAGAGACTGATACCCAGAATGTATTTTAAAAACTCCAACGACTCAACAACAACATAAACCCGAATAAAAAACGGGCCAAGAACCTGAATCGACAGCTCTCCAAAAACTGATACACAAATGGGCAACAAGCATATGAAAAAATACTCAGTATCACTATCATTAGGCAAATGCGAATCAAAACCACAATGAGATACCACTTCATATCCATTAGGATGGCTACTAGCAAAAAAATAAAAATAATAGAAACTAACAAGTGCCGATGAGGATGTGGAAAAAAAACTGCCATGCTGGGTACTGCCGGTAGGAACGTGAAGTGGTACAGCTGCTGTAGAAAAGGTATGGCAGTTCCTCAAAAAATTAAAAACCGAATTACCATAGGAACCAGCAATTCTACTTCTTGGTACATATCTCAAGGGCTGAAAGCAGAATCTCAGAGATGTCTGCACACTCCTGCTCACAGCAGCGGTGTTCACAATAACCAGGAGGCGGAAGCAACCCAAGTGTCCGTCGATGAACAAGTGCACAAACAAAATGCGGTAGATACATACAGCGTGGTATTACTCAGCCTATAAAAGGAAGGAAATCTTGTCACATGCTACAGTATGGATGAAACTTACGGACGTTATGCTAAGGGAAACAAGTCTGCCATGAAAAGAAAACACTGTATGATTTCACTTATATGAGGCAACTAACGTAGTCATTATTCATAGAGACAGAAAGTAAAATGGGGGTTTACCAGGGGCTGTGAGGAGGGAGAAATGAGTTGTGGTCTAATGGGCACAGAGAATTAGTTTTGAAAGAGGTAAAAGTTTTGGAGATGTTTCACAACAATGCAAATATACTTAACACTACTGAACTGAGCATCTAAAAATGGTTAGGATGGCAAATTTTGTTATGTAAATTTTACAATAAAAAAATTAGTATGAGTAACTACTTCATGAGGCAACTGTGATGATTAAACCAATAATACATGCAAGGGGCTTAGGAATAGTTCCTGGCATGCCAATAATACTTAAATAATGTTGGCAGTTGATAACATAAGACAGATATTTACCACTGAGTGAAACCAAATCCTGAACTGAGGATTATAAAGAAGAGCTCCTTGAAAAACAAGCAAGAGTAGTAAGTCCAGTAGGCACAGGGAACCTCTTATTCCTGGTTGGTGAGAGGTATACAATGAAATTCAAGTGTAAGGAGGTGGGATCAGCAATCTAGATCAAAGGAACACAAACTCAAGTCTGGGAAAGTTACTGCGAAGAAACTGGGAAAAGTGCTATGGTGACATTCTGGTCATATCTTGAAACTCAAAACCCAGCAAAAAGACAATACTTATATCAGAATGCCAAGCAACCATTCCTTCAAATGTGTGCGTTAAGCCACAAGTACAACTCCTCAAAAATTATCCTGGCTAGTGAGTTAGTACACAAAAGTCAGCTTAGTTGCTCATGCTTCTTCACAAACTTGTTTCTTCCCCCATCAAAAGTTCTAACAGAAATAAGCATTAAAACATTAAAAAAAAAAAAAATCTAACCTTCACCACTCAGAAAACTCTTTTAGATTAAATCTCAGATTTTCTAGAATTGAAATGGATAAACATCATGCTCTCCTCTCACTGACCACCTGCTTCCAAGTAGGGAGGCAGACAGATTAAGAAAATGGGCTGTGAGGGTGTCTGGGTGGCTCAGTTGGTTGAACATCCAACTTTGGCTCAGGTCATGATCTCAGGATTGGGGGTTCAACCCCCACATTGGGCTCACTGTTGTCAGCACAGAGCCCGCTTAGGATCTTCTGTCCTCCTCTCTCTCTGCCCTTCCCTTGCTTGTGCTCTCTCTCTCTCTCAAAAGTAAACATTTTAAAAGAGAAAAAGAATATGGACTGTGGAGGCAGAAGGAGCTTCATATCACTCATACATCCTAATACCTATCATCATAATAGTCAGCTGAATACAAAAGCACCTACATATTCAAAGTAAAACCTGGACTACTTAAAACACTTAGAGCACGGTTTCTTAACCTCAGCACTATTGACATTTAGACCAGATAATTCTTAGGGGGAGGAGAGAATATGTGCATGAGTAACATTAGAGAATTAGTTATTCTAAATATAAAAACATAAATCTGGGGGGCACCTGACTAGCTCGGCCCATGGAGCATATAATTCTTGATCTCGGGGTTGTAAGTCTGAGCCCCACATTGGGTGGAGAGATCACTTAAAAAATAAAATCTTTAGGGGTGCCTGGGTGGCTCAGTCGGTTAAGCAGCCAACTTTGGCTCAGGTCACGATCTCATGGTTCGTGAGTTCGAGACTCACATTGGGCTCTGTGCTGACAGCTCAGAGGCTGGAGCCTGCTTTGGATTGTGTAGGTGTGCGCCCCTCCCCCACTCACTCTCTCTCAAAAAAATGAATAAATGTTAAAAAAAAATTTTTTTTAATAAAATAAAATCTTTAGGGGCACCTGGGTGACCCAGTCAGTTAAGCATCTGACTCCTGATTTCAGTGCAGGTCATGATCTCACCATCATGGGATCAAGCCCCACATCAGGCTCTGCACTGGGCATGGAGCCTCCTTAAGATCCTCTCTCTCCCTCTACCAACTTGTGGTCTCTAAGAATCTACCACTTTAAGTAAACCTCTAATATTCAAAACAAAATCTTTAAAAAAATAAAAATAAAATCTTTAAAAAAACAAAGAGTATAAATCTGGGAAACATCCCTTTCCCAGCCCAAATTAAATGTTTAGAAGTCATTTCCCGATACACATAGAGTAGCACTGAAGAAAACTTTGAGGTCAAGCACACCTAGACTTGAATTCTGAATCAATCCACCATTTCATTGGGTAACCTGAGCAAAGGGCCATGTTTTTTTAAGATTAAAATAACTTTTGTAAAGATCAATACAAAATAGGTACTAAATAAAAAGAGTAATAAATTTAGTTTTAAGTGCTAGCACTTTTTTTTATCATAACTGCTTAATGAAATATTTCTAAGATGCACTGTACATTTTCCTGCCTTAATGTAATCTAACCTTTTATAAACATCTCATGGCAACCCTTCTGAACAAACATCACTGTAGTAACTGCAGCTGACCCTTGAACAATGCAGGAGTTAAGGGTGCCTTACCTTTTGATTAGATACAACTTTTGACTCCCCAAAAACTTAACTGCTAATGGCCTACTACTGACCAGAAGTCTTACCAATAACACAGAGTCAATTAATATACATTTCGTGTGTTATATGTATTATATGGTGTATTCTTCTAATAAACTTGAAAAAAATGTTATTAAGAAAATCCTAAGAAAAATATGTTCACAGTATTGCACTGTATTTATTTTTTAAATCTGCACATAAGTGGACCTGCACAGTTCAAACCCATGTGGTCCAAGAGTCAGCCATAAATGACACTAATTAGGGACAAGAGCTATCAAAATGAATACAGAGAATCAAGGTTCAAAATCATGTGATCAATTAAATAGCCAAAGGAAAAACAAAAAACAAACAAACAAAAAAAACTACTTCTTCATGGGATTAAATGTAAAACAGTCTTTAGGTTAAAAAGTATCAACAAAGGCAGACGACCTAACAGAAGTTGGAATAGAAAAACTCTAAAAGAATGTAATTGCCTGCATGCCCTAAATGAACCAGAAGTGATAGGCTGTCCAAAAAAAATAGATTAAAGCCAATTTGGGTTAGTAGAGAGAATATACCAAAATAAGAGTCAGAAGAATGGAGTCCTATTTTCGACGCCCTACTTGACTGAGAATATGTGGCTAGATTAAGCCATGTAACCTACATCTACAGCCTCCTTAATAAGAAAGGTACAAACCTACTGTGACACCTCCGACATTGTCAAGCAAACCAAATAATGTTATAAAAAATGTTAAAGCTATATGCAAAACACTTTATACTATGAGACCTGCATAGTTACCACCCATCAGTCTAGAGCAGGGTTTCCCAATCTTTTTCACTTATGCCACGTACAGAAAACGATAGTACCAGTACAGACTACTGAGGCAAATGGGCCATGCTGCTAGTGGCCAATAATGATCAGCCTAGAAGCCCTTACCACTCTGTCACTGATCATCCTCTGTAAGGATTCAGGAAATCAGTCTGTCTGGCCCACCTGTAACAGATCCAAAGCACTGTCTGGCACACTGGTTAAGAAGATCTAATTAAAACAACACGTCTAATGTGGAGCACTGTTAAGAGGGAATGTAACACTTTCCACAATAGCCAGCTGTGGCAAACAATAAAGACCAAAGTGGGACTGTGACAGAACAGTACTACCTTGG
The DNA here is from genome assembly GCF_046562875.1 of Panthera onca. Lineage (NCBI taxonomy): Eukaryota > Metazoa > Chordata > Mammalia > Carnivora > Felidae > Panthera > Panthera onca. Next base: position 89,140,546 of record NC_138348.1, on the reverse strand, counting down.
ACCTAAGAAATCAGAACCCCCGTTCTAGGCCTGCATCCTTGGAGGGCCATGCACTGGCCTCCTGCTGGCCACACCCTTGACCATGAGGCCAGTTACACTCAGGGCCTAAAAGTATACACAACTGAAGTCGACACACCCCAGCCTCCTCTTACCCAGGACCCCAGAATCTCCTGTTTAGTGGTCTGCTCAGGCCTCTTCTCCAAGTTGGTCCTCCCAAGGGCAGATGATTCGACTATTAGTATTTACAGCCCCAGGCCCAAGAGATGGTCAAAAGGTTGCTATGTGGGGCGCCTGGCTGGCTCAGTTGGGAGAGCACGTGACTCTCGATCATGGGGTCTTGAGTGTGAGCCCACATTGGGTGTAGAGATTACTATAAATAAATAAATAAACTTTAAAGAAAAAAAGTTGCTGTGTGAAAGGTATGTGGTGATGTATAGGCTGTAAGTCCACACATGTGCAAGTACAAAGTCCCTCATGCAAGGAACCTGGGATGAAAAGAGGAGGTCAGGTTAGAAGTTCGTTCTTTACACTTCAGTATGTTATACAGTGAAACACAGAGGAGTCTGAGAATTCCCTGTTTGACTCTGATTTTAGGTCATTATGAAGTTTTATTTATAAAGGTAGGCAACAGAACATCTTTATCAGCAAGCTCGATTTGTAACTTGTAAATTTTTAGACATATGGCATATGGACTTTCTTTTGGATTCTTGCCATGAGTCCCAGAAATGTTAGGGATGGGCCTGGAAGAGAATCTGAATCCCTTGTCATAGGAGGAATAGTTGAAGAAAAGTAGTACATTTAGCCTGGAAAGAAAAAATGCTGGTGGGAAGATAAAAGAACCAGCCATTTTTCACATGACAGCTAAAGAGCTATCATGTGAAAAATAAAGCAGATCTGTGTTGTGTTGAAAATGCAAGGACGTACATTCCATTTTAACATAATGAGTAATTTTTAAACAAGAAAAACTCTTTTTAAAAAGAGTTGGGCAGTCATATAACTGAGTTTTCAGACACTACAAACACAGAAGTAGAGGGCAGATGATTATTTTCCAAGGAATTCTGATTTTGGAGAAGGCCAAGACCACATTTTCCCTAGAAGCCTATGTAACTGCAATATTCAATAATCCTATGAACATGGAGCTTATAAAGTATGCAGAGACAACTGGTAAGAAACATGAGGCAAAGTGAAAGAAAGCTTAACCTGAGATAACCTTTCTGTCTTAAAAGTCCCTGCTGTCTGCTTACTCTTGTCATGTGCCTCCTCACAAAAAGAGAGGTAAATTCCTCTGTTCTACAAAAGAAGGAACATATCTCAACATAATAAAGGCCATACATGACACAGCCACAGCTAACATCATACTGGAAGTCCTGGCTAGAGCTATCAGGCAAGAAAAAGAAAACAAGGTATCAGAATTGGAAAGGAAGAAGTTATCTCTAGACTTAATCAAAACCCGTTAGATCTAATCAACTAATTCAGTAAAGTTGCAGGATACAAAATCATTAGACAAAAATCAGTAGCTTTTCTATACACTAACAACAAAATTTCTGAAAAAGAAATAAATCAATTCCACTTATAATAACACCAAAACAATAAAGTACTGGGGCACCTGGGTGGCTCAGTCAGTTTAAGTGTCTGACTTAGGCTCAGGTCATAATCTCATGGTTTGCAAGTTCAAGTGCCACATTGGGCTCTGTGCTGACAGCTCTGAGCCCACAGCCTGCTTCGGATTCTGTGTCTCTCCCTCTCTCTGGCCCTCCCCTGCTTGTGCTCTGTCTCTCTCTCTCTCTCTCTCTCTCAAAAATAAATACGCATTTAAAAAAAATTTTTTTAACAATGAAATACTTACACATAAATTTTACTAAGAAGGTGAAAGATCTCTCACTGAAAACTATAAGACACTGATGAAAGAAATCAAAAGACACAAATAAATGGAAAGGTAGCCCATGGACTGGAAGAATACTGTTAAAATATCAATACTACCAAAAGCCATTTTTAGATTCAAAGCAATCCTTATCAAGATTCTAAAAGCATGTTTTACAGTAGCAGGCAAAACACCCCTGAAATTTATATGAAACCACAAAAGATCTCAAAGAGCCAAAGAAATCTCCTACGAAAGAAGAACAAAAAAGGAGGTATCACACTTCCTAATTTCAAGCTATACTGTAAAGCTATAGTCACCATAGTAATCTAAAGCACAAGCAACAAAATCAAAAATAAACAAATAAGACTACAAAACTAAAAAGCTTCTACACAGCAAAAGAAACGATCAAAGTAAAGACAGAAATGAAAAAATATATTTACAAAGCATATATATGATAAGGGGTAATATCCAAAACATAAAAAACTTGTACAACTCAATAGCAAGCAAGCAAATAAATGACCCAGTTAAAAAATGGGCAAAGTCCCATTTCTCCAAAGAAGATCTATGAACAGACATTTCTCCAAAGAAGATCTATGAAAGGCCAACAAGTACATGAACATGTTCAACATCAGTAGTCACTAAGGAAATGCAAATTAAAACCACACCTACGAAATCTTACCTCACACCTATTCAAACGGCCACCATCAAATAGATAAGAGATTACAAATGCTGGCCTGGATATGGAGAAAAGGGAGCCCTTGTACACTGCTGGTGGGACTGCAAGCTGGGATAGCCACTATGAACAACCGTGTGGGATCCTCAAAAAAACTAAAACAGCACTACCATATGATCCAGCAATTCCACTTCTGGGAACAGATCCAAAGGTAACAAAAACACTAGCTGCAAAAGATATCTGTACCCCCACATTCACTGCAGCATTATTTATAATAACCAAGACATGGAAACAACTTAAGTGTCTATCAATAGATGAATGGATAAAAAAGCTGTGGTATATGTATACGATGCAGTATTATTCAGCCATTTAAAACAACAACAACAACAACAACAACAACAACAACAACAAGGAAACTCACCAGTGGCAACAACATGGATGGACCTCAAGGGCATTATGCTATGTGAAATAAGTAAGAGAAAGACAAATACTCTAAGATCTCAGCTATATGTAAAATATTTGAAAAATTACATTACATTTAAAAGCCCCAAACTCATAGAAAGAGAAAATTTTTGGTTGCTGGAGGTGGGAATGGGGGGGAAGGAGAAATTGAAGGAAGGTGGTAAAAAGTACAAACTTCTAGTTATAAGATAAATAAGTACTAGGGATGTCACGCAAACAGGACAACAACAGCCGACACTGCTGTGGGATATATCGGGAAGATGTTCCTAAAAGAGAGCTTTTTTTTTCTTTTCTTTTTATTATGTCTATATGAGATGAATGTTAGCTGAACCTATTGTGGTAATCATTTCACAACATACATAAACCAAAACGTCATGCTGTATTTAGTTTAAGCCTAAACTAATACAATGATGTCAATTATTTCTCAATAAAACTGGGGGAAAAAAACAATTTCAGTAGAGTGCTCAAATGGATCAGGCCAAAGAAGAGAATATGGGCAGCCTAGGTGGCTCAGTTGATTAAGCATCTGACTTCGGCTCTGGTCAGGATCTCACAGTTAGTGAGTTCAAGCCCTGCATTGGGCTCTGCACTGGTGATGCAAAGTCTGCTTGGGATTCTCTCTCTCTGCCCCTTCCCCACTTGCATTCTCTCTCTCTCAAAATAAATAAATACACTTAAAAAGAAAAATAAGAGAATAAGTGGTGAGAAAGTAGACACAGCCAATATAAACAATTGTTGCTGCAAAGCGATCAAAGAAATTGGGCGACAGCTGAAATGAATCATAAGGTGGAGGAGAGGGTAATGTAGAGAAATGACGTATTCAGTTAAGGTATTAGTGGCTCAAACAAGATAGAATTTTATTCCTCTCTCACTTAACCATCCGAAGATAAATGAGTAGTTCAAGGCTAGTAGATGGCTCTGCTCCACGAGATCATCCAAAGATTCGTATTATTGATCCTTCTCCCACTAAATGTTGCTCTCACCTGTAATGGTAACATGCATCAGCACCACACTGTCCTCAGCAAAAGGGGGAAAGAGGAAGTAGAAGGAAACTAGCTTCCTAAGGCCATTACCCAGAAATCACACACATCACTTCTGGTCACATCCATTTAGCCAAAACCTAGTCAGATGGCCACACCTAGCTATAAGAGAGGAAATGTAGTCTAGCTGGGCAGTCATGTGCCCAGATAAAACTTGAGGGTCCTGTTACTGAAAGGGAGCCACAAACAATGGCATTTGGTGAATGATTAATCATTGCTACTGCAAGTAATATGAAGCATGCCAGCATAGAAAAAGAGATGATCCAGTAAGGAGAGAATAATTTAGGGAAGAAAATAAGTGCAGAAGCGAAGGTCTTAAGAAGGCAGAAATGAAGGAGATCCAAGGCACAAATTTATTGCCGCAGAAGCAGGGACCCTTGTGTCTTGCCACTTCTCACATGCTTGACTTTTCAGAAGAAAAGTTGTCCCTTGAATGCATTTCCAGGAAGTTTAAGTAATTCTTTCCCAGAGTCTAGTAAATGAAGCTATTACACAGAATGAGCGTAAAAATCTGGCCTGGAATGAGCAATTCACATGGGTTGTCTCCTGACAGGCTGAGTCAAACAGTTGCTTCTCTGTCAAAGAGATGACGACCAAGTTTTAGAGCGGGAGGGAGTCTACAAGACTCATTTTACAAATGTTCAAGACCACAAAGTATCCTCTCCAATAGTACATCCCCAAGTCCTCAAATTGCCACATCAAGGATCATCCCACTTTCTGCCTAATCTTTTATAATATTCTTTTTCATAATAGTTATCTTCCCAATGAAATGAACACTTCCTGAGAGACTCAATGCCACCTTTTTTAATATCTATTTTGCACTTTATCTAGCAGGATGCAAAATACATAGTATGCACTCAATGGATACTTTTCAGTTCATTGATAAAAGAGATTTGGTTCCCCTCATCCTACTGGAGCCACCATTGCTACTGAATCTGGAAGACCACCAAATATAAAGCAACTAATAAGGACTGTCATGTTTTACTTGGGTAGGTCAATGCAAACTGGGCAAGTGCAAGAGAATGGGTCCTATTTTTTTCAAAAAATTAGAGAATCAAGGAATTTTTAAACAAGAAAGGCTATCAGAGACCCCTAGTCTGACCCCTCACTTCAGAAATAAGGAAAATAAGGTTCAGAGACAGGAATTACTTGTCCAGAGTCACAGACTGTTTATAGCAGAGCCAGACAAGAACCCAAGTCCTCTGACTTCGAGTTGAAATCTCCTTCTTTGTTAAAGGTTACTTCATTTTTTGGTCTGTGTTTAATACACTGGGAAATATAGTGAACTTCACATAATACGTTCTTCAAAACTGTTGAAAATGCTACTCATCTTAAAGTCTTTTGGGGCGCCCAGGTGGTTCAGTTGGTTGAGCGTCTGACTCTTGATTTTGGCTCAGATCGTGATCTCAAGGCCATGGGACCAAGCCCCACATCAGGCTCCATGCCCTCTCTCCCTCTGCCCCCTCCCCCACTCACACGCTCTTTCTCTCTCTGAAATAATAAATGAATGAATGTGTGAGTGAATGAATGAATGTCTTTTTACCGCACATCTCTCCAAAGAGGAACAGGATTTAATATTTCCATCCTACACACACAGTAATAAAAACAGTGAAGATCAAGCCTTGCCCAAGATTACAAGGCTGAACCCCAGATAATAAAGATTTTACTATTTAAAGGCAAAGAAACAGAATACCTGCTTTAGAATTCTTACCCAGGAAAAGGTGCTTTTCTTTTCTGATAGAGACAACATAAACATATCATAACACTTCCATAATGCACGGGTCATGCATGCTTTTCCTCTCGATGCTTTCCAACCTCTACAACCTCCAATACTAATGTACTTTATAATCCACAGTATAAAATAAGGTACTAAATGGATATATGACTGTAAGTCAAATAATAAGATCTCTCTGAAAACCAGAATTCTACTTCTACTCTGAACACTCTGGTCCATATATTTGTTATGGGAAATGAAACCAAACACCTTATTTATTTCTCATTTCCTTTTACCTTCCTTTTACCTCCTTTCAATACCAGGCCCCCTTGTCCAGGAATACTGTGAAACTGCATCTATTTTATCAGATCTTTATATTTTACTACCTTGGCGAATATTTGCTCTCAAACTTCATCTCTCTAGATAGTCAATCTCTGGTTGTTTTTTCTGTTTTAACCTCAAGAGGAAATACTGAGGTGCTACAAACAGAAGCCTGAACTTCACTTTTCCAGGTACTGCTGCTCTCCAGTTTTATCGGAGAGCCCCTCTGCTTCCATCCCCCTTTCCTACCAAGGACAGTGTGGGAATATCAATGTCCTCCCTTATCTCCCTTGGATCATCCCATTGCACTTAAGCATCATTCAAGGCAGAAACTGCACATTTGTAGGAATGCAAGAGCCACAATGACCCCAATTCTATTTTGTTCAACTCAGTCAGAACAATGACCTTTATTTGCTCACTCTTAATTTGGTATTCATGTTAAATAAACCAGCACTTGAAGTTGAGAAGCACATCCAATTTCTCAATTGTAAGATAATTTAAACCAAATACTTCAAAAAACAGCCTAATAGCAAAGCCTCTAGACAATAAACTAGGTCTACCTTTAGAAAAAAAATATTAAGGGGCACCTGGGTGACTCAGTCGGTTGAGTGTCCGACTTCGGCTCTGGTCACGTTCTCGCAGTTCGTGGGTTTGAGCCCTGCATCGGGCTCTGTGCTGACAGCTCAGAGCCTGGAGCCTGCTTGGGACTCTGTGTCTCCCTCTCTCTCTGCCCCTCCCTCACTCATGTTCTGTCTTTCTCTGTCTCCCAAAAATAAATAAAAGTTAAAAAAATTTCAGAATAAAATATTAAGTTTTATTATTTCAACTCTGAACAGGATGTTAATAGGGATGCTAATGCAAATCATAAGGAAAATTTAGAGTGTCGTATACATGTAAGAAAAGTTATCTAACACCCTGGCCTCATTAAGATAGGTTTTTCTCACATATCTCAAGAGAGAGAGAGAGAGAGAGAGAGAGAGAGAGAGAGAGAGAAAGAAAGAAAGAGAATACCAGTACCAAATGAGAAGTGGTATTTAACTTCAGTTTGCAACATAGAACAGTATCAGGGAATGGTCAAAAACCAGGATCTCCAAAAAACAGCTGAACTTTCTTTCCATCCATTCTTAATCATCTAAATAAGCAAGTGATTAATAAAACTACAGTACAATATATGGGAAATTTCTCAAGTTATTCCAATTATCAGTTGTGAACTAAACTAATGGTTTCAGTGAAGGAGAAAATTCTGTAATGAGCAGCATACCACCCAGGAAAACAACTCTATAATACAGGGGCAAAGGTGGCCTACGATATTTCAGGCATAGTGTTTAGCCACCACCATCATAATCATCGCTAACTCACTGAGTGCTTACTATATGCTTATACTGTGTTAAGCACTGACAAGTGCCACTTCATCTAATCAACAGTACAACTTCTAAGACAGATTCTAGTGTCACTGTGAATGAAGGAGGTAACTGAGGCACCAAGACATTAGTCTGCCCTGGATCAAAGTTTGTAAGTATCACAGCTGGCATTCGAACATAAGACTACATGGCTCCAAAGCAGAAATTAGAGTCTTTCAAGGGGTCTTAACCCCTGTAATGTTATGACAGGAAATAAGGCATATGCTAAGTAAAGCAAAAATTTCCAAGTCCTAAATCAGGGGTTGGCAAACTTTTTCAGTAAAGGGCCAGAAAATAAATATTTTAGGCTTTGCCAGCCATACTGTCTCTGCTGCAAGAACTCTGCTGTTGCACTGCCAATGTAGCCACACACAATACATAAACAAATGAGCAAGACTGTGTTCCAATAAAACTGTATTTATGGACACTGATATTTGAATGTCATATAACTTGTACACGTTATGAAATGTCTTTTGATTTTTTTTCCTATTATTTAAAATTTTTTAAATCATTCTTAGCTCATAGGCCATACAAAAAACAAACTGTGGGCCACATTTGGCCTACAGACTGAATTCTGCCAACTTCTATAATAAATGAGGCAGACAAATATAAAATATTTTTTTACTCAACCCTCTTCTCACAAATCCTAACTTGTAACTTCTTTCAGAATTTAGGCACCTGGGTGGCTCAGTCAGTGAAGCATCTGACTGTTGACTTCGGCTCAGGCCATGATCTCACGGTTTGTGGGATCGAGCCCCACATCAGGCTCTGCACTGACAGCAAGGAGTCTGCTTGGAATTACCTCATTCCCCCTCTCTCTGTCCCGTGCACACACACTCTTGCTCTCGCTCTCTCTGTCTCTCTCTCTCTCAAAATAAACATTTAAAAAAATAAAATAAAGAAGCTTAAGTCTCAATAAGCTTGACATCTGTCCCAGAATAATCAAAATTTCCAAAGAATCCAAAACTATAGGTACTACGTGTGGATTTCCTAAGAATGAGAAAGAATCACAAAATTTTGGAAGTGGAAGAAATCTAACACATTCTCATTCCTCATGCACATTTTCTAAAATTGATGTTAACATACTGAAAACAATTAAATAGTAAATTTATACGTAATAACAGTAATACCTTACGTCTATAAAATATTTTACAAAGCAGTTTCACATTCTCTCATCTCATCCTTCACAACAACTCTGTAAGGAAGACAATGCGAGCCCCCTCATCTCTGTTTTATACCTAAGGAAAACAAGCTCGGAAATGTAAATAACTTTCCCAAAGAAGGAACAAGGCCACACAGCTACTAAGCGGCAGAATTGCAACCATGACCTGATTTCAAGGCCTGCTGTCTCTTAACTACTTCCATGGACATCAGGTTTCATGTTAACAGGTGAAATCCTAAATTCTCAAGAATATTAACCATTATCTATAAATACAACATAATACAACCTTTAAAATACATTGAACAACATTCATCTTGTTCCATTTTTCCTCTGCCACCACAGTCTTCCGAAGAAAACAGGTGCTACTCCTTGACATTTGTTAAATGCATTTACAGTCAACAGTGAATCTATATATACTGTGCAGACAATATACCCAGGCCAGCTGGGAAAGGGGAAACACTGCTGAATAAGACATCTAAAGACAGAATAAGAGAAAGAGAATGGGAGGTGGAGATGAATGTATTGCCATTAAAGTCTCACCCAACTGATGACTGGAATATGATGTGGGGGTTGGGAAAAGAAAATAAAAGGAACATAACAACTGGAATTCAAACCAACATCAAAGACTCTAACAACAGTTGAACCTGCCTGGCTGCTTCCTAGTCACTCCCTCGAAAACAAAACAGTTATATAACCGGGGAAGGTTCTTCCAACTAACATTTCCTCTCTGGCCCACTTACACTTTATCGCCCACCTCAATGTGCACGACCATACAGTAAACTGGGCCTCCACGCCAGCTATGGCAGGACAAGTCTCTGTCCAAAGTGCTGCTTTATTCCATGGGCTGCTTATAGGGACGATGGTATGAAGAAGACACGGTTCCAAACTCACCCCATTCTAGAGACTTGTTCTATAAAGAATCACCACATATCCAATTTTAGGAATGAAGGAGATACCAGATATTCCTGTAAATGGACATTACAACACCATAATGTCTCATCTTCATGAACAGCCCTAATGAAAAGAATTCATACCAATGAATACTTGAAAACTCCGAGGTCATGTTGTGGCAGCAGTTAGGCTTCTATTTTCTTCACTCTCAAGTCCAAGGAGCAAATAACTAGACTCCGAGTTAGATGTCAATTTACACCATAAGGAAAAATATACTAAAGAATTATAACCATCACTCCCCAAACATATTACAACAAATCCTATTACTGAATCAAACTAGCATATTATCTGGACTCTAACAGCCACTGTCCTCCAGTTCCATATGCTTTTTCTTCTTCCAATATAAATATGAATATGGACAACATTTAGAAAGGCAACCAGTGTATCAGAAGTTATTCCCATTCAGACGGACTTGAAAGGTCTAAATCTGTGCCAAATAAAACTCTGAAAGAATGGAAAATAAAAGAGATGCTGACAACAATGCAATGTGGCTCAGCTGCCAGCTACCCACGTAGCATCACGGACTGCCCCAAGCACTTTAAAAGCAGATTGCAATTCTGCATGGAGATCAAAATTATAATTATCCAAATTCTATTTCCTAAAAGATAACTACTAAACTGCATCCCAAGCATCCTGCTGTGAGTCTTCTCCCCTCCACCTTCTTTAAGATTCAGCAACAGAAGGTTAAGTTATCAAGGGTCCAGAAGTAGACTAAAGCTACGACTTCAGGTTTGACTTTCCCTCCCTACCGATACTTGTGATCTATTTGCGAAAACCTTTCCCATATTTACTCAAGTCAACAAAATGAGAAAGGCCCAATACGGTGAGCTCGGGACGGGGGCTGGGGAGGGCACTAAGTCACCAGTTTCGTCCAATATGTAGCGGCAACTTCAGCCAATTAGAAAGATGAGAGGGAAAACTCCAAGGGACTCCCTGCGAGCAGAGACGGCTCGCCCAGCCTGCCCCACGCACACCGGGGGGCGGGCACCGTGAGGTCGCCCGTGGGCAGCAGCGGAGGGAAACGCTCCAGCGGCGGCTCCTCTGGGAGCGCCCGTGTCCCCAGAGCCCCCACTCAGCTATTCCTGGGAGTCACGGCTCCTGCTTGACTTGAGCCTCAGCCGCGAAGCACTGCAGCAGGCCAGAAATCCGTCCGAACCCCTGGTCCGCCCAGGCCGGGGTGGGGGGGGGGGGGGGTGGGGGGGAGTGGGGGACTGGCGATTCGAGCGCGGGAGGCGGTCGGCCCAAAGCGCGGTCCACCCCGGGAGGCTGGGGAAATGAGTCCGGGCAGGGGGGGCGGGGGGGAGACGTGGGGAGGGGGGGGGTCCGGGGGAAACCCGAGATGGTCTTCTAAGAACATTCGATCCGGAACCTTTACTTTAAAAAGAATTTATTCTAAAAAGGCAAGCAAGGCCCCCGCAGCTTTCCCTGCGGCGCCTCCCCACGTCACCCGAGCCCCCGGCCCTCCCGCGGCCCCCGCCTTACCGAGCCCCGCGGCCCCGCCGCGCCGCCGCGGCGTCGCTGCGCCCCGCTCGCCGCTCCGTGTCTGCCCTCCGCGGGCGCCGGGCCCGACGCCCTCCTCCTCCTCCTCGCCGCCGCCGCCGCCGAGCACCGCCCGCGCCACGGAGCCTAGCGCCTAGCCGCCGAGGGCAGCCGCCGGGGCTCGGCCGGGCGCCCCCCGCGCCAGCGCCTCATCCCGCCTCGCCGCCCCGTCAGGCTCGGGGGCGGGGACGCCGGGCTCCGGGCCGCGGCCTCAGAGTCCCCACCTCCGACACGCACCGCGCTCGCCCTCCCCCGGCGGAGTCGGCCCCGGGGACGCGGTCCTGAGGTGCCCGAGCCCCCCACCCCGACGCCTTCGAGCCGCCCCCGCCCCGTTCGCCGGCGCGCGCCCAGCCGGAGCCCGCCGCCGGCCCAGCCTCCGCCTCCTCCGCTCCGCCTCCTCCTGCACCCGCGACGCCCGCAGCGGGGAGAAGAGGCGCGCCGCCGCGGCCGCGGGCACGAGCACGCGCGAGGAGGGCGGGCGGAGCGCGCGCGCGGCCGAGGGCGGCGGGGGCGCGCCCAGGCCTCGCCTGCTGTTGTCCCGGGAGCGCACGTGCACTGCGGGGGGGCGGCGAGGGGCGCGTGGCTCGCTTTCCCCGGGGGCGCGAGGGCCGGCGGGGAGCTGGAAGGGGGCTGAGATGCTTGCTGCCGTAGGGATTCGGACGTAGTGTGATGCCTCGGCTTCTGCATTGTGCTGCGGTTCAAAAATAAAAAACCTGCCGCAGCAGCAGTAACACCAGGAAGAGCTATCCTGCGAGACTACGGCAGTGGCTCCTCTCCACTCCCAACTGACCCCTGAATACTGTCACCGCTCGGGGGAGGAGAGGGGGCGTTGCCACTAGTCAGGAAGATCCTCGTGGCTCCAGCTCTTGCGCATTTTGGTCCAAAACCAACTCGCATCGGTTATTATTTGGAATCGGAGGCCTAAAAGTTCCTTCAGTTGGTTTCTTCATTCAGAGTTATGGACCAGAAGACTGGAAGCGACATGGCAGGGGGAGAGGAAGGACAAGCAAGGGTGAAAGAGTAGCAAACCTGAAGGTGCGCGGCTAGACTGAAAAGCGATTTTGGAGCAAGTGAAGCAGCTCACAGGGAACCCGCTGCCTGTGGATGGCACTGCCCTTGGTTCTTCCCTATTCCTTTTGTTCAGCCTCCAGAGATGAGCAGTACTTCCTTCCACCTGCAATAACCATCTGTGTAACAGAATAGATCTTGACATTCTACCGTTCTATTTTCGTTGTTTCTTTTATATATGTACTTTTCACTCCTGATTCATGTGGTATCTAAATGTTGCTGGGAGGTGGTGGTTAACCTACATAATTTAACTTTTGGTCTTCAAACCTACAGATGCCAAATATACTGCATCATCTAATGTCACTGCAGTGATTTGGGTCCACTCAGCATTCAGTCATTTCAGTGGGTGTCATTGAATATAAAATGTGGCCTTGACCACACTTAGCACAATTTCAAGGGCATGTACGTGAAGCAGGATTTCAACACATCCTGGGGAGAAATTAGGGAGTGAACATGTTCAGTAATCCCACACTTGCCAGCTCCAGTATAACCAAAGTTTCTTTAAAGACCAAGATTCTGGATGTTTTCTAGCAGAGAACAAGGTCAGGGATAGAATGAGAAGTGTACATAGAGGGACAAACTGGGATAGGAACATTTAAAGAAGCCTACTTCAAATAAATTGGATCCTGGTATCCCAGCCATCTGCTGGAGACAGGTATACTTAGTATCCATAAGTCTTAATGGGTACTTCCTAAGTGCTAGAGAAACAGCAAGATAAATCATGAAGACTGGAGATCTTGATTTCAACGCAAGCCCGTAGTTTAAAAATTACTCTTCCTTTGGGGCGCCTGGGTGGCTCAGTTGGTTAAGGGTCAGACTTCGGTTCAGGTTGTGATCTCACGGTTCATGGGTTCAAGCCCTCCGTCAGGCTCTGTGCTGACAGCTCAGAGCCTGGAACCTGCTTCGGATTCTGTGTCTCCCTCTCTCTCTGCTCCTCCCCCACTCATGCTCTGTCTCTCTCTCAAAAATAAATAAACATTTAAAAAAATTTTTTTTAATTACTCTTTCTCCAAACTGCAGCAGTTCCAGGGGGTCACCTTTGGACCACAGGGAGCCATCTCTGGAAAGAGGGACATGTATGTAGAGAGGAATTCAATAGCTTGTGTTGTTCCCAGGATTGGTGAGCATTAAACATAAAACCTACTGGGATGTCAAAAGGAAGCCAGTACCGGACATTAAACCAAGTCAGCATGGGAAGCAAGTTTTGCCCAAGGCTCCAGTCCCTTGCCTACTCTCAACTACAGTAATGACATTCTGCATGCTTTTTGAAAATCTTCACATCCCAGAGTTTTGCGATCACACCCCGAAATTCAGCTGCAGTGGCTGAATGTTCAAGGGTTATGCCCAACCGGTGGAGAAGGTAAATATAGAAAGGAGCTAGGATTTATGCATTTGTTGGATGACACAGATATTTTACTTCAGAGTCTCAAAACATTTTGGTAACTTTCCCCTTGTTGCTATTATATCTAGTTCAGAGAAAGCACAAATGGATTCCATATGTGTATGCCAAATGTCAGAGGTGTTTGAGCAAGCTTGAGGGTGCTGATGCTCCTTACTCTCATTCTGAGTCAGCACTCCCTCTCCTTGGAAAGAAGCATCCAAATAGCCTAGGAATAATAGTTATTATTGCTAAACCTGCAGCTAAACTGAAGGTGGTTATTTCTGGGCAACTCTGCAGCCATCTGAACTTGGTGTTTCAGATGTTTGTAATCAATTACCTGTGTCCTAATAACACTTTTAGTGATCCAATACATCTAACCTAAAAATTGCAACATTCCGTAAAAGAGAAAAAGCCTGTCAAACTGTAAAATAATGTTAAATATCTGCATTTGTTGTGGGTTGATTCAATACCACAACAGGTGAGGGGCAAGAAAGGGAGGGGAAAAAAGGCTAACCCCTCTCCCTCTGAAGCTGTTGGAGGCCTCAGCCTGGCACTGTCATCTTCCAGACGGTAGCATCTGGGCTCACTCCTGGCATCTCTGATCTGTTGCACTGCAGTCCCCTCCAGGCACTGAAGCAGCGTCATGGTGCAGACAAATAGAGCCAGTGAGAGGGCAGCCACACGGACGACTGCAACACTCACCTAACCTTGAGTTTCAGAGAGAGCCTGGGAATTGAGCAAGGGAAGGAGGGGAAGCTTATTCATCTCCAAATTGAATGCTCAACAGCTGGCTTGAGAAATATGAGTTGCTGAAAGTGGGCCAGGTTTAATAGAGAATTTCCCCAAAGTGACATTTGACATTACCTTGTTTATTTATTTTTTTCCTGGCCCAAGGGCCAGCTCCATAAAGCGTCCCATAAAACAGGACAACAAAATAGATTTTTGAAAAGACGTGTCCTCTGTGTTGCATTCTCCTGGCTAATACAGATGCCCATGAAGTAACCTCTCTTAAACTTTGAGCCCTTTACAACAAAAAGCTACTATTGAGCAACATTTTAGAAAGGGCTCAGCAGTCCTATTCCCTGGGATGTGACACATCCCTGGGGGCACGCATTGAAACAATAAACTCTCTTTTCTCCTGTCCTCCACTGGCCACATTTTGGTTCACATTAGCCTCTATCACAATAATGTAGGACTTCGGGTTGTTCTCCCACACAGATTTCCTTTTTCAGTCTTTAATCCTTTACACCCAGCTATAGCTCTCTACACTTCTGCTTTGAATCATTCAGCCTGATGGTAGCTCCTTTGCTGTCTCTTCACTTAAGTCCTTCTCCTCTTCCAGGATTCTAAATGTTGGCTGGCCCGCAGCTCTGACCTTGGGCCTTTTCTATTCTCTTTCTATACTCCTTCCCAGGGCAGTCTCCTCCAGCCCTTGGTTTTAAATAGCCTCCATCCGCTGATGTATATCTTCAACCCCGACCTCTTCCCAGCACTCCGGGCTCATATATCCAGCTGCCTCCATGGCATCTCCATTTGGATATCTCAAACTTAATGTGCCCATAACAGAACTCTTCATTTTCTATATTAAAAACAAAACTCAAAATTGCTTCCTTCAAGTCTCTCCCATCTCAAGACAAAAACATCTCTCAAACACTGCTTTCATTTTTGTAGCAAATCCTTCCAGTTTTACTTCAAAACATATACTGAATTTAATCTCTTTTGTCCCTCTTTACCACTAACACCCACATCTGTGCCCCCATAATCTCTCTCCTGGGTGACTAACTGGTCTCCTGCTTCCATTCTTTCCCCTTCATGGTCTAGCCTCAGTGTAGCAACCTGAGTATTTCTTTCCAAATATTAGTAAGATAATATCATACTCCCTGCCCGAAACTCTCCAGTGCTCTATTCTTCTAATCACACTACAATAAAATCCAAAGCCCTTCCCTAGCCTTGCAAGTCCCCCCTTTAGTCCCAATGCACTTCTCCAGTCTTGTCTTCTTTTCTTTTTGCTTTCTTTCTTTCTTTTTTTTTTTTTTAAGTAATCTCTACATCTGACATGGAGCTCGAACTCACAACCCCCGGATCAACAGTCACATTCTCTATGGACTGAGCCCACCAGGTGCCCCACAAAGTCTTGTCTTCTTAACATTCACTTCACCAGCTAGGAGGCCAGCCTCCAGCTGTTCCTTAAAAGCAGCCAGGGTCACTTCCCTTCTTTTAAATTAACCTTTTTGGGGCACCTGGGTGGCTCAGCTGGTTAAGCATCCAAGTCTGGATTCCAGCTCAGGTCATGATTTCCTGGTCCGTGAGATCAAGCCCCACATCATGCTCTGCACTGACAGTGTGGAGCCTGCTTGGGATCCTCTCTCTCTCTCAGTCTCTCTCTTCCCCTCCTCCACTCTCTCATGCTCCCTCTCTCTCTCAAAATAAATAAATAAACTTAAAAAAAGTAATTAATTAAACTTTTCAACTGCTGTAAAATAGGTTTGCCTTCTCTGTCCCCTTATTCTGCTCTTTTTCTTTCTTTTTCTTTCTTTCTTTTTTTTTCTTTTTCTTTTTTTTTTTTTTTTTTTTTTTTGGACACAGAAATGATCATGTAGATGATTATGTTTTGTAACTGGTTACCTATTTGCCTCTCTTAGTAAAATGAGAGCTCCGCGAGGTCAGATACTTTGTTTTTCACCACTGCATTCGTATTGCCAAATAAATGAATAAATTCTGTACTGCCCGAGTACATAATCTGTATGCCCACTTACTTTCTGCTGTTACTTATTGCTATGGATGTATCTTTATACTTATCACAAGTGCAGACAGCTGCAAATTATAAAATTATATAATTTGCAAATTACTGCAAGTCAAATCGAAACAAATTACATTGAAAATCTGAGAAAATATCAAGATTCAGTAGTGAAGGGTACATATGAAATGAGTAATTTAATACCTATAAGGCAAAATCATACTCTAACCTTGTAATTAGGTTTTGATCTGTTTAAGTTAAGGGCACAGAAAATTAAAGCCAAGTTATATGAAATGTCTTCTCATTCCCAACAAAAATAATCACCATCTTGGAAAGAAATGTGGTAAATTTTAGCAGATGCTAGTTCTCCCTGTCATTTTTCTATCTTGTCCCACTCTGTGACCTTGAGGAAGTCAATGACATTTCCCATCTGTGTTCTCATCTTTGAAATGGGCCTGCTCACTTTGTTCATTAGTTCGGGTGTATCAGAAAAAGTAGAATAATTTAATTATCATGAAAAAGCTTTGGAATGAAAAGGAATTTGGAAATTAACAGTGATTATTATGCCTCCCAAACTTCTTTGCATAATATTTTGAAAACGAGGCAGAAATAAATCTAATTTTGATAGACAACTAAAGACTTACAAAAAATCACTCCACATTTCTAAAATGATCAGGAAAAACTGTTCAGAGGTACCAAAGCAATCCACTGTCTGAGCTCTACACTTGGCATCATCCTCAGCAACAGAGATTCCATTTTATAGTCCGATGTGAACTGAGGCCAGGAAATGAAAGGAATCACAATAAAATGTAAGTTGTTGAATAAAGTATTAATTCTGCTTCTTAGCAAGCAAAGTCATGCAGGGGCTCATGAAAGAATTAACAAAGAGACAACTATAACATTGATGTATACGAAATCCTTAAGGGGCAACAAAATGTTTGGAAGGGGGAACTTTTTGAAGTTGTATTTCCCCAGCAAACATGCTGCTTTATTTTTAAAACGTATGTTTCATGGAGGTGGCTTGGAGGAAACTAAATCTATCGGTGGCTGTGCAGTGGGGAGGGTGATGAGATGTTGCTACTGCTCCAGAGAACACACACACACACACACACACACACACACACACACACACGCATGCACACACACATACCATTTCACTGTAAACACATTGAGTGCTATACCCCTCCCTCAGAGCTCTGCCTGAATCAGCACTCTACTCAGCTGCTTGGGGATGCTCCCGACCCCAGAGCCTTTTATTAGATCTAAAGAACTGAAACCAGTGTTGAGGAAGCGCATGGGAAAGTGACTTGGGAAAGAGAGAGATCAAAGAGAGGTCATTCAACTCCAAGGCTGCTTCTTTCCCAGGGTGCTTCCTACAATTCCCCTCCCACGACTTTGTCTTTTATGGCTTCTGGTTTCCAGAACTTAATGCATCTCAGAAGGTCTAAAACATCTGTGTTTTCCTGCTGTATTCAAAATTCATGTTGGCTGAGAATTTACCTATGATTCTGAAATTTAGATGCTAGGTTTCCTGGGCAACTTGAGAAGAACTGTAGCAGATAATCCAATGTGCCATTTTATCATTTTTTTTTTTTAAATCACTTGCACTTGGCCTTGAAAGTTATTTTGTATTTAACTTGAAGTATGGGCAGTCCCTGGATATAGTGGGGGGTTAGGGGTCACAATATATCTGACAAAACAATAAAACTACCCTATCAAAATATTATTCCCCTGGTCCCCACTCAATTTTTTCTCTTATGTATTTCATGATGAAAACAAACAACAGTACTCCTCAGAGTGGTATAAAAGACCAGTCTCAGGCAGCTGATAACAGACTCAAACTTACTAGTTCACTCCTTTTCTGGGTCATGATCTAATTTAAAAAGTATTTCTCTTTAGTTCTCGATGGATTTTAACCAAAAAGCAACAGCAACTGTTTTCCTCGTGACTACAGAATACTTTGTTGAAGATTACTACAGTAGTGAGAGAAAAAGTCAAGCAGCTGAGAAAATTATAGTTAGGGTAATTTAGAGTCGTCTATGCTTTGTGGAATACCTTTCAGTTGAGGACCCAAAGCTTTATCAACAAATATGAGGCAGTATTAACTTTCAGAGAAACTGAGGCACAGAGATTCAAATTCTTTTTTTTAATGTTTATTTTCCAGAGAGAGAGAGAGAGAGCACGAGTGGGGGCAGGGGTAGAGAAAGAGACACAGAATCCAAAGCAGGCTCCAGGCTCTGCAGAGCCTGACATGGGACTCGAACTCACAAACTGAGAGATCATGACCTGAGCCAAAGTCGACGCTTAACCAATTGAGCCATCCAGGTGCTCTCAGAGATTCAAATTCTGACTGAAATCCAACCTGTGTACTTTATTATCTTTTTCTTTTCATGAAAGGCATCTCTTTTTTAATAAATATGGGTTGATGTCTAGGTCATACAAAATTGGACAAGAAAGTTATTTAAGAATTGGGGCGCCTGGGTGGCGCAGTCGGTTGAGCGTCCGACTTCAGCCAGGTCACGATCTCACGGTCCGTGAGTTCGAGCCCCGCGTCGGGCTCTGGGCTGATGGCTCAGAGCCTGGAGCCTGTTTCCGATTCTGTGTCTCCCTCTCTCTCTGTCCCTCCCCCGTTCATGCTCTGTCTCTCTCTGTCCCACAAATAAATAAAAAAAAAAAAAAAAAAAAAAAAAGAATAAATTAACTGTACGTTGCTGGAAAAAGCTCATCCAACAGAAAAGTCCCATCTCACCCTCTTCCTTTCCCCCCTACTCCTAGAGGGAAGACCAGTGGTCCCTGCATTTGCATGCCACTTACTGCCTTCAGTAATTGTACCTGGTGCAGGTGGCCATGACTCTTCCCACATCTGCAAAGAGACAGCATCAAAAATAAATCCACCTTCAAGAACTGTGTCTCAAGCTAGGCTCTGGAATATTGATTAGCCGAACCATTGGCATTTCACATACCCAGTCAAAATTTTTATTTCTTTTTGAGAGAGAAAGAAAGGGAGAGAGAGCATGCATTCAAGCAGGACACACAGAGAGAGAGAGAGAGACAGAGGATCCAAAGCAGGCTCTGCATTGACAGCAGGGTCTGACAACAGGTCTTGAACTCAGGAACCGCAAGAACATGACCTGAGCCAAAGCAGGACACTTAATGGACTGAGCCACCCAGGTGCCCCCTTACTCGGTTTTCTGATGGGCAAGTAAACCTCAATAAGAGATGAACTGTTCCATCTCTATCCATTCCTTAATTACTAGTCCTGCTTCTGGGCTAGTTCTGCGATCCTACATTTCCCCAAATCCTCTGGTGCAGTTGCTTTTTTTTTTTTTTTTTTTTTGGAGAGACAAACCTCCTCAACATCACCTCGATACTACAATGCATCCTTTTACAAGGAAAACAAAGTCAACCATCATGTTTCCCCAGAACAGATCAGGAAATTTTGACCCTTCGTTTTACCAAGAGAGAAAGATAACTCTAAGGAGATGACTAACTCTCACTCGGAAGCATCCTTTTTAATGAAGTCCTCATCTATATGGTACCAGGCTGGAGGCTGGAGGCTGGGCAAGGAAGAGTGAGCCGGGAGTCCCCTCCATTTCTCAGTACTTAGAGTTTAAGATAGATCAAATCAGCAAAGGTTAGTCTATGGGTACACAGACATCAAACAGCTGTGCAAACATCGGACAGATGCATAAATTAAATACAAAAGTAAATAAAGTATTTACATTAAGTAAAAGTCATGCAGCTGCTGTTATTATTCTCTGCCGAAGCTCAGGAGGGAAGGAGGTACATTAGGCTAAACAGATTGTATTTTTCTGTCGGGGATGGTGTCAGCAGGAAGGAGTGGAAAGGTCACCCATGGCCAGAGGAACAAAGACAAACTGTTACGTAAGCGGTTGTCTGCTGATGCGCGACCTCTAAACGTGGTCTTCAGGCTGAAGTGACTTTGTTTCTCAGAAATTACTTTTATATGCCAGACTATGCTTTCAGGAAACTGTGTCAGTAACTAATTTTAAAGTGGCAGAGTGGCCAGCAATAGCAGGAGCCCAATGAGGTGAGCTGACCAATGCAACAAGAACTGTCCTACCTCAAAGAAAATCTTGCTATTTATTCTACGTGTGTCCAGGGCGAAATGAAAGGAACCGTGCGGTAGCTTGATGCCGTTGGAAAGTCTGCATGCTAGCCCGGCAGTGTGGAAATTTCCTGTCTTTTCTATGGAGGAACTCTGGGATGCAACACAGCTTTATTTAGCCTGGATTCCTATACCCGACACCTGGAACATAGGAGACATGAATGATTGATGAATTCCTAAGCTGCTCACGAATCTCTCCTTACTTTAGGAAGCAGAAACCAGTATGGCATGTTGCACTTATTTTAAATAAAAATCGGTGTTTTTTTTTAATTCAGAAACATTAGTGTTCTATATTTGAAAAAATGAAGATTTCAAAACGGATAAAGTAATACAAGCTCATTGTTTAAAAATCGGAAATGGCGGTAAAATGAAAAAACAAAAATGGTAATCCTACAGTTGAGAGGTAATTAGTAATTAGTAATTACTGCTAATATTCCAGTACATATCTCCGACATATCTTTCTAAAAATGTATACATATATATATTTTTTTAACAGAAACAGGACCATATTGAAACTAATGTGCGCCATATGCTTTTTCCATTAACAAGTTTTTTTTTCATTTTTCATGTTAATAAATATTTATCTACATCATTTTCATATGATCATATGTCCATACCATACTTCCTTTAATATTCTCCTATTGTTGGACATTTCTAGTGCTGTAAGGGTTTTTTGCTCTAGTTAGTGATGGCTGGTGGGTTACGCTTGTTGCTAAATATGTGTGCATATCATGAACCTGGAAGAATCAGAAGCCTTTCTTCACCTCCAGGCTGATACCTAGAATTCCATGCTCAGTACCTCAATCCTTTGGCTTAAGGATTTTGTTTACTTAAAAAGTAAGAATCCCCAATAGGGGTGTTCCTTAAACACTATCCAACACTGATTTCTCATTTTTCCTTGGGAAGTCCTGAGAGGGCCTCAAAGCTTGGTTCTATGCTCAAGCTTTGGCGGGTCAAACCACAAAAGTTCCAAAGTCCACACATATTCTGGTAGAATTGTTATACTTTCATAATTGACTAAAATTCTTGAGTGGTTGGAAACACAGTTAATGCTATCTGGTACTAATTACAGCCTGAATTTAGTTTATTAGAAGAAACACGTTCAGCCTTAGCTTATTCCCTCAATACCTGATCCAGATACTCATTAATTTTATTCTCATGTTTCTCGTATTTTGTATTTGTTTGATTTTTCTGTAAATATAAATCTAGTTACCTTATAATCTGTCTCGATTCCTGCCTAGTCTGTGAATTAATCTTACTAAGACCTCAATTTTTATTTCACTTCCAAGCAATCTATAATTGGAGGTCTCCAGAATTCCCTTTAATACCAACAGGATAATATAGTTCTTTTTTACTCACATATCCAAGACTTTCTTAATCCCAATAAATGTGTCTCTGAAGTGTTATCAAACTATACTGGTTACTCTGTAAAAGGCAGAGCCAAAGGAGAAGTGAAGATTTCTGCTTCTATGTGGGAAACAGGTACAGTGTGTGTGTGTGCACACGTGTGCATGAGAGTGAGAGTGAGAGAGAGAGATCCATCTCGAGAGACAGAGGGTCAACAATGTCAAGGGCTGCCAGGTATTTAAGACATGATAATTGCTGCTGGTACTAAAGTTCTGTTTCCACAGAGACTCACAGAGCAACCTTGGGGAAATGACTGAATGATTCCACCCCTCCAATCTCACACCTGAACCCCAAGGACAATGATATTTTCCAACTTCTTCCATTATCAGGGCATAAGAATGAATTAGTTTACAGTTGGTTTTTTGAGATTCAATGGGAACCATTATGACTTCACGTTCCTTTTATATTGCTTGTATTTTCATCCAACTGTTAAGGAAGGACAATTACACTAGAGATGTTTCTTTTCTATACTGCTCTCTTGGGAAGAGTACCCAATGGCTTAACAAATTTAAGAACTAAGGAGGGGGGGGTGGGTGCGGAGAGGGAGAGGTGGAGAGGGAGAGGTAGAGAGGGAGAGGAAGAGAGGGAGAGAGAGAGAGGAATCATAACCACCCACTCACACATATTTGGCATTTCAAGCTTTGAGCAGTTAATAACCAGCTCCTTGAGTTGGAAGCTGTCAAGCCCAGAATGCTGTTTTATTGTTCTCACACACCCTACTGAGCACACCTTCCTTCCTGAAAAGGCTCTGCGCAGACCCACTTTTCAGCTTTGAAAGGCAAAAGAGTGGAATGGAGTTTAAAAGGAAGTACAAAAGCTTTCATAAAATGGAGTAAGGACCAAAAACTCTAACTCCAGGAGGCCGGTATTTTGAAGCAAATACTCCGATTGTTTTCCACCTCTCTGTATGTGTCTATTCACAAAGAGTTTGTGCTTCAAGTGTGGTTTATCTGGATTCTCTTCCTCTGACAAGGGATAGGGAACCTAGTCACACCACTGGGAGAGCCACAGGGTGAAGGAGTCTTTTACAGAAAATTGTGAGTAATGCCAAAATAAAGATAGCATGCAGATTAAAGACAGTCAAGGATCTTGAGTGGTGAAGGAGCCTGAAGAGGCCACCAGGTTGAGCAAAGCAGCACATATGGAAGCCAGAGAACAGACCCAGGTGGCATAAGATAAGAAGACCAAAGCAGGGAATCGTGGGGTCAAGAGCTACAGGGAAGGCTATCCTGGGCAAACGCTTGGGACAAGGGCTTACACCAGCTGGCTCTTCTTTGCTTACTAAGACAGCATGTAGAGGAGGCCTGGCTACTGAAGGACTAAGGGAGACAAAGCTATGAGGTTAAACCAATTGATCTGCAGCCCCTCAGGAGGCTCTGAACTTCACGATTTATCGAGATGATAGCATCGTAATCGCTGGCATACATTGAATGCTTACTCTGCTCCAAGCTAAGCTGTGCACACTAATTAAAAATGTAGTACTTAATGTTTGCAACAACAACATCAAGTAGGTATAATGGTCCCTGCTTTGCAACCCAGAGAACTGAGACAGAGGTTAAACAATTTGCGTAAGATCACATTATAACTGGCAATGCTATGGTTTGTAGTCAGGTCTCTGTCTTCAGGGCCCAATTCTTCTCAAACTTGAGATAATTAAATAGGCACATTCCTCCTCCCTCCCAGATATTCTGATTCAGCAGTTCTGGGGTGGAACCTGGCAGTCTGCATTTTAACATGCATCCCAAGTGTTGGTGATACAGGGGATCACGACTCCATGGCACATATACCAAAATGCTTTCTGGCAAAGGCCAGAAAGAACACTATAGGAAGCAAGGGTGGAAATAAATTGGAGGAAAAAATATAGAAGAGGTTTCACCTGGTAGTCTATGATAGTCTACTTATTTTTCTCCCAAAACATGTGTTTCCTGTCATTTAGAAATAGCCAAGAGTAACCAATCTGGTAACCAGAAGGATCGAGCTTCCTCCCTAGTGTAGGTCCTGCAGACCCTACTTCCTTGTCCAATTACAGGTTCTGCCCTAGACAGGTCTGCCCTAAATGTCCCTGCAATCTACAGGGGCTGTAGAATGTATTCTACAAAGCTGTCAGGGCAGGAACATTCCACACGGCCATTCTCACATGTGAGAATCCCATTTCATTGGTTCCAACCAGAGTAGAAAGGGGGTAAGAACTTGCCTTTCCAGCTATTCCAAAGACAACTTTTTTTTTTTTTTTTTAATTTTTTTTTCAACGTTTTTTATTTATTTATTTTTGGGACAGAGAGAGACAGAGCATGAACAGGGGAGGGGCAGAGAGAGAGGGAGACACAGAATCTGAAACAGGCTCCAGGCTCCGAGCCATCAGCCCAGAGCCTGACGCGGGGCTCGAACTCACAGACCGCGAGATCGTGACCTGGCTGAAGTCGGACGCTTAACCGACTGCGCCACCCAGGCGCCCCCAAAGACAACTTTTAAACAAAGGGACTACTTTTCACAAATACCCACCAAACAAAGCACCTTGATAAAAATCACTGCTAGGTTTCCCAACATCATTATCACGCATGAACTGGCATTTCTTTTACTTTGGTTAAACTCTTGAATTCCTGGATCAGACTTCTGGGGAGAAATCCATCTTGTTCACGGGGTGTTTTCTCATCTCCCAGGGTCCCACCTTTAGGGCTGTAACTTCACCTAGATTTCCACAAAGAGGTTGGAAGACGAGATACCAGCGAAAACACAGGAGGCTCTAACTAGTTGCTTTGCAATTTTAATTTTTCCAAATGAGAGCAAAGGGGCTATTGGAACATCTCATAATCTACATCAGCTGGAAATGTTCTTAAGGATTTGTTTATTTCTTCTAAAAAGTCTCCTAAGTTCTCTCCTCTTTCTTTGCTGCCCTTCCACTGCAGTGTGTCTGTAAGCGCCTTTGTGGCCTCCACTGCAGGCCTCGGGCCAAGGCAAAAACGGATTCTTTTCATCTATTCAAGTGTGATCTGGGCCAGACAAGTCTGCTCCACAGGCTAGAGGCACAGAAAAGTATTCTGTATTCAGCTTTCAGCTCCACAGAGTCTATAGCGGGGGCCCGGCCCTTGCCAGAGCCAAAGCAGTGACTAGGGTCATTTGGCAGAAACGTGAATGCTGTTTATTTGGCCCTTCCCTTCACCTGAACAGGGCACCCTGGTAGAAGAGAAGCAGGAATGGTGTGCCCTGTTCCAACTATTTTCCCTAAGTGCACTTCCAAGGATATGTTAAAAAACATATCCTTTGCGGGGGTGGGGGGAGGGCACCTGAGTGACTCAGTCGATTGGGCATCCAACTTCAGCTCCAGGTCATGATCTCACAGTTTGTGGGTTCGAGTCCCACATCGGGCGCTGTGTTGACAGCTTGCAGCCTGGAGCCTGCTTCGGATCCTGTGTCTCCCTCTATCTCTGCCTCTTCCCTGTTCTCTCTCTCTCTCTCTCTCTCTCAAAAATAAATAAACGTTAAAAAAAATAATAAAAACACAAACATATCCTTTGGGCACCTGGATGGCTCAGTCGGTTAAGCGTGCAACTTTGGCTCAGGTCACGATCTCGCAGTCCATGAGCCCCGCGTCAGGCTCTGTGCTGACAGCCTCCCTCTCTCTCTCCCCCTCCCTCTCTCTCTCCCCCTCCCCTACTTGTGCTCTGCCTTCCTCTCTCTCTCCCCCTCCCCTACTTGCCTCCCTCTCTCTCTCCCCCTCCCCTACTTGTGCTCTGTCTCTCAAAAATGAATAAACATTAAAAAAAAAAAAAATGAAAAAGTAAAAAACATATTCTTTTACCTCTCAAACATGCATTTATTTTTGAGATGCCAGGTAGAGAACATTACAGTAGCTATATATGGAGTAGATTAATACAGTAGTAATAAGCTGCTATGTTGGTGTTAAATAGTATTAAATGGAGCTCTCTACCTGTCTTTTTTTTTCATAAGATTTTATTTTTATAAGTAATCTCTATACCCAATGTGGGGCTCACACCTACAACCCCAAGATCGAGTCAACATGCTCCACAGACTGAGCCAACCAGGCTCCCTACTCTACCTGTCTTCAATATACAGAGGATGCAATCCTTGAGATATAGTACCAGGAGAAGGAATCTGGGTGAAAATACATTGAGCTAGCTGAAGATACCTTTCTTTTGCGTCAGTTTGTAAAAATAGGTTTTTTCTTTAGTGCCTTTTGAAAATTGCACCTCAGACTAAGTGTGATGATGTTATACAAAACAAAGATAGCCACGTTCTAGTATTCAATGCTGTTCTGGATGTGCTCTACAAGAATAAAATAAGAATTACAAACATTAACAAAGGCACAGAAAAATTATCGTTATTTGATTATAATATTATTGTATAGCAGCAAAAACTGGAAAACTCTCTGAAATAACTTAAGAATTTAGTAAGGTGGCAGGTTGTAGGATAAATACGCATGCACGCAAACACTTTCTGATATTCCAAAATATAACCAGTTAGAGAAGAAAAACGTCAACAATTCTCATTAACAACAATAAAAATATAAGTTACCCAAGAATAAACTGAATGAAAACTGTATAGCATCTAAGTGAAGGAAACCATAAAACACTAAGGAAAGTTTTAGAAAAGATTAGCTCCTGAGTAGTAAATCTCAGTATTGTAAGGATGTTAATTCTCCCCCAAAAGAATCTATAAATAGAAGGACTTCTAATCAGAGACTCCTGGGTGGCTCAGTCGGTTAAGCTTCTAACTTCAGCTCAGGTCATAATTTTGCAGTTTGTGAGTTCGAGGCCTGTGTCGGGCTCTGTGCTGACAGGTCAGAGCCTGGAACCTGCTTCAGATTGTATCTCCCTCTCTGCCCCTCCCCCACTTGTGCTCTGTCTCTGTCTCTGGCTCAAAAGTAGATAAACATTAAAAAAAAATTTAACAGAAGGAATTCCAATGAAAATCTCAACAAGATAGTCTTGGGGGGGGGATTAGAAAAAAAGTTATTCTGTTAAAGGTTAATTTACAAAAAGTTACCATCGTAACTATCTAGCAAATATAAAATGAACAATGATCATTTAATGAGGAAACCAGTAAGTTGTTATGATTGGATCAGAGAGCATTTAATAATAATAATAATGATTGTATACAATTATATTGTATATAAGATTCAGTGTATATAAGCAAGTTAACAAAGGAATGTTAACGCCAAGTTTGATATGTAGAAAACTGAGTAATTCCCAACAGGCAAGACAAAAATGATTTCTTTCTCTACCAGACAAAAATCCACAACTTAACCAGTAATTTCACCAAGTCTGGAAACTTAATCCGCAGAAAACAATGAGCTAAGTTTATTTCCCTACAATCCTAAAGTGGTATGACCTTAAAAGGATGTGCTGCTCACCCTTGTCCTAGTTCCAGGGTTTGGATATTTTTATCAAAATTCTAAAAATCATTGAAAGAATAAACTTGAAAGTAACTAAGTAATTTTTGAAAAACAAAACAGAACAAAACCAAGGGAATTGCTTTACCTATTAAAATAAGACGTCTAGGGGCGCCTGGGTGGCTTGGTCGGTTAAGCGTCTGACTTCGGCTCACGTCATGATCTCATGGTCCGTGAGTTCGAGCCCCGCGTCGGGCTCTGTGCTGACTGCTCAGAGCCTGGAGCCTGTTTCAGATTCTGTGTCTCCCTCTCTCTCTGCCCCTCCCCTGTTCATGCTCTGTCTCTCTCTGCCTCAAAAATAAATAAATGTTAAAAAAATTAAAAAAAAAAAAAAAGACATCTAGAGGCATCTGGTTGGCTCAGTCAGTTGAGCGTCTGACTTTGGCTCAGGGTTCATGGGTTTGAGCCCCGCGTAGGGCCCTGTGCTGACAGCTCAGAGCCTGGAGCCTGTTTCGGATGCTGTGCCTCCCTCTCTCTGCCCCTCCCCCATTGATGCTCTCTCTTTCTCTCTCAAAAGTAAAATAAACATTAAAACTAAAAAAAAAAAAAATAATAAGATGTCTAATAAACAAGAAAGTGTCTTACCTTAGTGAGATTAGTGAGATTCTAACATCCATTTTCACCAGCTGTCCCATCTTTGAAACTTGGGCAATGCATGCTTGCTTGTACCTAGGGCTCTCTTTCTGTCTCTCTCTGTCTCTATCTCCCTCAGAACTGCTGTCGTCAAGTAAGCTCACTCTCCCCTCTGCCCGCTTTCCTCCACCCAGCCCTGCCATTACAATCTAGCCCTCACTAAAATCTTAATCATGCATAAGCTCCAGCTCTCATAGCCCAGCTCTGTGTCTTGGCCCACTATCGGCCAGAACTCTGAAGGTGGCGAGATGGCAATGACATCTCTTACCGTGACCATGACATGTGTAGTAGTCTGTCACACTAAGGTGAGACTGCTATTTGGGGGCTTTTTGGTGACGCCTTTTCTTAGATTTAGAGACCTGTAGCAAATTCCTTTCTATTTTCTTTTCTTTCTTCCTTTTTTTTTTTTTTAATACTTATTTATTGTTGAGAGACAGACAGAGCACGAGCAGGGGAGGGGCAGAGAGAGAGGGAGACAGAATCCGAAGCAGGCTCCAAGCTCCTAGCTGTCAGCACAGAGCCTGACATGGGGCTCGAACCCACGAACTGTGAGATCATGACCTGAGCCAAAGTCGGACGCTTAACCGACTGAGCCACCAGGTGCCCCTCCTTTCTATTTTCTTGTGTCCTTAGGAGAATATTCATATATATCATCGATACACAAAGTTGGAGCATCTTTCTTTATCTTTCTTTCTTTCTTTCTTTCTTTCTTTCTACCTTTACTCTCTTAATTGCCTGAGATTTCATCCTGAATAAGACCCTGCCTGTGTTTTCTCATTTGTGAAAATTAAGTGATTTGATTCCTCAGCCTCCTTTTTGCTCTGGTTCTGTGACTGCAGCTCTTCAGGCACATGCCTCTCCTGTAGTCAGAGTATTGCCAAGGAGGGCATATCACACTCAAGTCTCAGACCCCTCTTTCTCCTGTAACTCGTGAACCTGCTTAATATTGGCAGTGTCACTACTGGGGGTTACATTTGGGGTACCCATCACTCACCTTCTCCCTAGGGTTCTTGCTAATAGATTAAAAATCGAAGGGTGGGGGGCTCAGTCAGTTTGAGTCAACTCTTGGTTTCGGCTCAGGTCATGGAATCGAGCCCCCTGTGGGGCCCCACACTGGGCATGGAACCTGCTTGGGATTCTCCCTCTCCCTCTGCTTCTCCCCTGTTCCCATGCTCTCTCTCACTCTATCTCAGGAAAAAAAAAAAAATTTGGCAAGAAACAAAAGAGACTAAAAATGCAAAAAAAAAAAAAAAAAAAAATCAAAGGGTGATCTGAATGGTGGTCAAAGTCCTCTGGTAACAGCTACCCGAGAATTTACCTAATTCATATTTAGACCAGGGTTGGTTTCCGATTGGCCCACAATTCCCATCTAAAGCATTATGTTCTTACTAAATTAATCTCTTCTAAAAGATAATTCCCAAATCTCTAGTTAGCAGTCTTTCCTTTTGGAATGCCACTTCAACATTCAGGAAGCTTCACATTCTTGGTAACAATGTGTAGTTGTAATACACAGAGATACAGGTTTATTTCCCCTAATTATGACAAATCAGAGCCCTCCTGTTTGCCATTTGGTGCCTTCTTTAGGAAAAAAAAAACAAAGACTATATCTCTAACTTGCCTATGTCTACGTAAGAAGTAAAAAGTTCAGTCATTCCAATGCTTTGCCTATAAGTCTGAAACTAGTCAGATGATTGAAATTTTCACTCTTCATTCAGGTATCTTGTGCAAGTAGACAGAGCTGGAGTTGTTCAGTGTATTTTTTTAAAATTTTTTTTAATGTTAATTCATTTTCTGAGAGAGAAAGTGAGAGAGAGTGTGCACGTGCGCAAGTGGGAGAGGGGCAGAGAGAGAGGGAGACATAGAATTTGAAGCAGGCTCCAACTCCAAGCACTGAGCTGTCAGCACAGAGCCAGACCCAGGGCTTGAACTCACGAACTGTGAGATCATGACATGAGCCGAAGTCAGAAGCTTAACTGACTGAGCCACCCAGGCACCCCTGGAGTTGTTGAGTTTAGAACTGTCCATCTAAGCAGCTCTTTTGCCATTGTGTACAAAGAGACCAGAGGACAATTTAAAATGTACATGTATCATGAAGGTTTGGATTCAAATGTTAAATATTAGCTTATCTATTCTGCAGTTCCTACCCAACTTAGAACATAAATTAGTACCACCAGATTAACTAGAAGCAAATGTTTCATCTGGAGACATATTGGGATGTGCCAATAAAAATAAGATAGAACTTATTGTAGCAAATAAATATTTACCTTTTGGTGTCTTACTTGAATGCTATTAATTGTCCCTAAATACTTGCAAATTATTTTCAAATATTTCAATTAGGTGATAAAAGTTTAGGACTATGTTTGACTCTACACATTTTAATTCACATTTATGGATTCTTTATATAATTCTGATTTTTTAATTTTTTTAATGTTTGTTTATTTTTGAGAGAGAGACACACAGAGCACAAGCAGGGGAGAGGCAGAGAGAGAGGGAGACATAGAATCCGAAGCAGCCTCCAAGCTCTGAGCTGTCAGCACAGAGCCCAACACGGGGCTCAAATCCATGAACTGTGAGATCATAACCTGAGCCGAAGTCAGACATTTAACCTACTGAGCCACCCAGGTGCCCCTATATAATTCTGATTTTTTATAACAATCCCAATTCCCTTATAAATATTTTTTATGAAACATCCAAATTGTTTTACTTTAAGAAAAAATAACAGCATGCCATACAATGGTTATTGTATTAAACCTTACAGTACTAAAAAGTCAAGAATTAGAATGGGGATTGGGGCACCTCGGTGGCTCAGTTGGTTAAGCGTCAGACTTCAGAAGCTCAGGTCATGATCTCACAGTTCGGTTCGTGAGTTCAAGCCCTGCATCTGGCTCCCTGCTGTCAGTGCAGAGCCTGCTTGGGATCCTCTGTCTCCCTCCCCGTCTGCCCTCCCTTTGCTTATACTCTATCAAAGCATAAATAAATTGTAAAAAAAAAAAAAAAAAAAAAAAGGATTTAGAATGGGGATTAATGGGGATTACATCAAGCATATAAAGCAGAGCTCTGACACAAAGCCTGAAATATATACTCCTTGCAGATTCAGACTTGTCTGGGCTTGTTTGATCACTAGTCATACAGGTTGTCCAGAGGTCTAAATGGCAAAGGAATGGAGGAGTTTGATTAAAGAAAGAGACCATGGGGCACCTGGATGGCTCAGTTGGTTAAGTGCCCAACTTTGGCTCAGGTCATGATTTCACAGTTTGTGGGTTTGAGCCACACATTGGACTCTGTGCTGACAGCTTGGAGCCTGGAGCCTGCTTTGGATTCTGTGTCTCCCTCTCTCTCTCTGTCCCTCCCCTGCTCATGCGTTGTCTCTCTCTCTCTCCCTCCCTCTCTCTCTCTCTCTCTCTCAAAAATAAATAAACATTAAAAAAAAATTTTAAGAAAGAGACCTAAGGGGGCACCTGGGTGGCTCAGTTCGTTGAGTGTCTGACTCCTGATTCCAACTCTTGATTTTGGCTCAGGTCCATGATCCCAAGATTGTGGGATTGAACCCTGAGTCAGGCTCTGTGGTGAGTGTGGAGCCTGCTTAAGATTCTCTCTCTCTCCTTCTGCCCCTGTCCCCGACTCCTGCTCTCTCTCTCTCTCAAAAAATTATCATTTTTTTTTTTTAAAGTAAAGTAAGAGACCTAGAAACTCTGAAGAGGGAGCAGGCCTTACTCTGACACCCCTGTATCACTTTGAGTTCTCTCAAGTGCCAACAAAAAAGCACACTCAAAAGTGATGTTAGTATATGGGACCGGTGCTGTGACATGGAAATATGCCAAGGACCTAAGTTCCCCTTTGATGTCTTTGCCATCCTCCACGTGTCACTGATCAAAAGATGACTCGGCATTTCTAGGCAGTATTTCCCCTGAAGAAGGGCCATTTGTTTCCATGTGTCCCTTTTTATTAGACAAGCTTTCCAAGCACTTTCCCTTCCCAGATGTCTTCAGACGAAAGTAGGCCACGTGCACTTACCCTTGTTGCAAGGGAGACTAGGAAAGCAAGTGTGTGGCATTTGCAGCCTTTATCGTTGGCGGAATTCTCCACCAGCGAGGAAGAGACTGCCAAAAACAGTTAAACCACTGGGTGATATCACATATCACCTACAGAAAGTTCATGAGATGTCGGAAAGGCAGAGTGCACTTGCTTGATATGTGGTCTGACCTGGAAAACTGCTGGGCTCTCCTTAAGGATAATCAGATTTTTCCTACTAGGTTGCCTTTGAACCTGTGCAAGACTCTAAGAAAGAAGAGATTTGTGGGGGTACCTGGGTGGCCCCGCCGGTTAAGCATCTGACACTTGATTTCAGGTCAGGTCATGGTCTCGTGGTTCGTCTCATGAGATCAAGCCCCGCATTGGGCCCTGCGCTGACACTGAGAAGACTGCTTGAGATTCTCTCTCCCTCTCTCTTTGCCCCTCCCCCACTCTCTCGTGCTCTCTCTCTCTCTCTCTCAAAATAAATCAATAAAAACTTTAAAAAAAAAGAAGAAAAGGTTTGTCAAAGACAAACAAAGGCAATCAGGGTTTGAGTTTGACTGCACGTAATAGAAAACACACACAAAAAACAGTGTTTGAACAAGTTGGAGGTTATATTTTATTTTATTTTTTACATTACAAACACTTAGAGGAATAGTCCAGGGTAGGTATGGTAGCTCCATGGTGTCATTGGAGACAGATTCCTTTTATCTTTCCACTCAGTTATCCCTTGAGTATGCTGTCTTTATCGTCATGATACCAAGACGGCTCCCTCAGGCATTATGACCACATTCTAGGCAGGAAGAAAAAGAAAGGACAGGGGCAATGGTGAGTGCCAGCTGAGTGATTTCTCTTTAAAGAATATTGCTGAAAATCTTAGACGGTAAGTTTGCCTTTCGTTTTAATGGCAATAACTGTCACATGAAATTCTAGCTACCAGAGAGACTGGGAAATGTCATTTTATAGCTAGATCTATGTCATCCTGAAAAATATCAAGGTTCCAATTGTGAGAAAAAAGAAACTCAATTTTGGTTAAGAAACTAATAAGGTTTGTACAATGTGGGTTTTTTTTGTATGAAAACTAAGAATGGGAATAGTGTTGTAACTGTGGGGAGAAAGGGTATTTCTCTCAATTCATTTAATTTGGGGAAAGAGCTGGAAAGACATCATTTTCTGCTAGGAACCCTTGGCCATTCAGGGAATGAGCAGGTGGTTGTTGAAAGATCATTGATGACAGCACCCACTGGGACACAGGTGCACCTGGGACCCACCTCATACTCTAACCCACGCACTGAGGCAGTAGGATATATGCAGCTGGTGAGAAAGGGATTTTGCAAGACTTCCCGGATACATACTTTGCAGAAGTAATGCTTGTTACCTATTTCTTCTATTAGTGAAATATTTCTATAATCCCATAGAAGAATGACTGGAGGAGGTAAGCATGACGGCCTGGGAACATCTGATTCGCTCACAGGTTCTGGGAGAGGTTAAGTCAAATGAATGCGGTGGTCCAAAGCTAGTGACCTCCTGGAAGGATGAAACTGATCGAACATCCTGGTTTTATTTGTCTGATCTCTCTTTCTGCAAATGACATATAACACAACAGAGAGTTAAATTGAATATGAACAAGCCCCCCCAAAGAGGGATGTATAGTCGAAATGAAAAGAGATACATGTAGACTACGGTGTAGTTAGACAAGGTTTTGTGGAGAAAATAGGTCTTAAATTGGACCTCACAACATAAGAAGAATTTGTATATTTAGAGCTGAGAACAGGGAGAACATTCTGTTAAGGTGTGATGAAAACTCTGATTTAAAAAAAGGGGGGGGGGAGGTTCAGAGGGAAATTTTCCTCTAAGAGATTTTGGAACAACCTGAAAGGAATAGGAACATGGCGGGGTATAGAAGAACGGGAGAGGTAAATCATTGAGGGAGGGGGCTGGGAGGACCACAACTCATTCAACTCCTCCCTCTCTCTCTCTCTCTTTTTTTTTTTTTTTGGTGATGTTTCCAATTAATTGCCCGATGATCCAAAAACTTAAGTCAATTCAAATAAAGTCAATTTAAATAAAACTTTGGTGAATGGTGTCAAGAATGGGTATGCACTGCTAGTAAGAGTGCAGACAGGTATCACCACTTGCAAAGCCATCTGATACATATAGTACAAATACATATAAAATCACCTTAGTGTCCATACTGGAGGAATGGGCCATCAAATGCACACTATGGAATAAAACGCTGCAGTTTGAGGCACTGGACTTAGATGTACATGTAGTAACATGGATGGATATTAAACATAATTCTGAGTTGAAAAAGTAAGGACTACATATGCATTTAGTAACACAGGTGAATATCGAAACACAGTTTGGGGGATGCCCCGGTGGCTCAGTCCGACTCTTGGTTTTCACTCAGATCATGATCTCATGGTTCATGAGATGAAGCCCCACATTGGGAGCCTACTTAGGATCCTCTCCCTGTCCCCCACTCGCACATGAGTGCCCATGCTCGCTCTCCCTCTCTCTCTCTCTCTCTCTCTCTCTCTCTCTCTCAAAGTAAATATAAACACTTTAAAAATCAGTTATGAGTTGAAAAAGCAAGGAAGAGAATGAGATGTAAGCACAATGTCATGTATGTAAATTACAGACACGTACATACAGAGCACTTCGTATATTATCTACAAGAATTCATGGAGGAAGGGAACGAAAGCAGAGATTGGGGGTGAAGGGAAGAAATCAATCTGTCAATTAAAAGTGGAGTCTTTGTGCGGTGATGATGATGGAATGTGCTATGAACTCACCTCTCTGCACCTACAGTTTGCCCCCAGCTCTTCTCCCCACAAAATGAACCTTGAGAAAAAGGACACATGCTTAGACCTCCAAATATTTTTTAAGTTTATTTATTTTGAGAGAGACAAAGACAGTGTGAGTGGGGAAGGGGCAGAGAAAGAGGGAGAACCCCCAAGCACCTTGGTGCTGTTAGTGCAGAGCTCCACGAAGGGCTTGAACCCAAGAAACCATGAGATAATGACCTGAGCCAAAACCAAGAGCAAGATGCTTAACTGACTGAGCCAGCCAGGTGCAGCTGACCTCCAAATATTTTTAAATGTGTGACTAGCACTAGAACATATGATTCCCTTAAATGTAAACTTGGGATAATAATATGTATCTCATTGGATTGTCAAGAAAATTAAAAGATATCATCAATTAGATGCCCAAATGGAGCCACACCCAGATATCGAGTGGTTGGCCAGGCTCACTAGCAGGTGAAGAGACTCACTGTGAACTATTTTTTTTTTTTTTAAGTTTATTTGGGGGCGGGGGGAGGGGCAGAGAGAATCGCAAGCAGGCTCCGTGCTGTCAGCACAGAGCCAGACACAGGGCTTGATCTCAGGAATCATGAGATCATGACCTTAGGTGAAATCGAGAGTTGGACACTTAACAGACTGAGCCACCCAGATACCCCTCATCGTGAACTTTATATCAAACTCACAAGCTTCCCGCCTCAGCAAAATGGTAAATCATTACATCACAGACTTTCAGAGTCAAGCAAATAGTCAAAACCATATCAAGTACATTATATCCTCAAACACAATGGTGCACATTCCTGCTCCCTGTTGATTTCAGCCCTGCAGAGAAAAAAATACCACTGTTGATTTAAGCTCATGGAAACTCCTCACCAATATTCTCTGCTACGGTCAGTTTTAGCCCAACTCAGTGCCCGCTTTTGACCATTACACCAGAGAAGGCAGTCCTGCCAATTCAGTGATTAACAGGCAGCATGAGCTGGGTGGTGAAGGCTAATGTCGCCAACTCACACTGCAGGGAGGAGAAGACTGGCCAAAGTATAATGACCTAAACTGGCATTTGGTCAGATGATGGGGATTTTGCTGGCTGTTGGTCAAAGGTCTGGTACTGTCTTTGGGGGAGCAATGCTGTGCCATGGTGTAATCTGAAAGAGTAATTTAGAGCAGTTTTTTGGAGGTAAGTTATAGTTTGTAGCCAAATTTACAAAGATTAGAGATGGGAGAAGCATTATAATATTTTATTACAAGAACATAAGCAGTTCAGAATGTAATCCAAGGCCTCTTGAAACTGAGGTAAAATGTGACCAAAATATTTGCTACAAGACTACTGTCCACGCAAGAAGAAAGTACTTTACCTTTCTACCCTTTGAAGGAACTTTTGAGATATCCTATCTATCCTGCTGTAGTATATTATTTATAAAATATCTGAATCATCCACTCCTTAGACTCAAAAACGTGGGGCATCGTTATAGACCTGATCAACTGACAGAATTGTCACCTATCTGCTACAGATGAAGCCTGGTTAAAGCCCAGGGCTCCATCAGATGGTCCCTCAAGATCTCTTCCAGACCTAACTTAAAAGATTATTTAGCATGTGAATGGAAACAAATTTAGAGTTTTAAGGAATCTCGGAGATCTCCCAGTCCAATATCTTTTCTTTATCTTTGTAGGAATCATGCCTTAGAGGACAGCATGCCCAATGACGAGCAGTTAGCTCAATTCCGTTCAACACAAATTTAATGAGTATCTACTACATTCCAAGCATCCTATTAAATACTAGGAATGCAGATAGGGTGAATAATAATAAAGCACGGCATATTAGTTAAGCATGCACACTAGAGCCAGACTCCCTGGATCTCATTTTAGCTTCCTTACTTACTAGCTGTGTGCCCTTGGGCAAGTTACTTAACCTCTCCATTATCTGTGAAACAAGATAATAATGAAAATATAACTCATGGGGTTATTATAAGACTTCAAAGAGTCACTATACCTAATACACATAGGATGGAACAGTGCTGGCACATAGAAGAGCTCTCTAAGTATGTGTTAATTAAAATACCAACTTTCTGCCCTCAGAAGCTCCCTATCTTTTGTTCAGACAGGCAGCCCAGCACAATGGGGGAAGTGCAACACTAGCCAAGCTAACTAGCGTTATATGTGGTTGGTGGACGCAAACTTGTCTAGTTCACCCATGGCTCCGCTTACCCCGTGTCTAGGACAGTGTCTGGCATGTGCTGAATGGATGAGTGAATTGACCACAAAACTCAAACGTCAAGGAACAGGCATCCTGAGAAGTAAATATTTGAATAGTATCCTTGAAAATGAGAAAGAAGAAAAACATGAGAAAGAAGAGCAGGATTTTTTCACTTAAGAGAAGGGACAAGGGGTTTTAGGCAGTTGAAGCCACGAGAGCAAAGGCAAAGAAGTGTGAAGGCAACTGGCTTTCTTAT
The DNA here is from genome assembly GCF_046562875.1 of Panthera onca. Taxonomy (NCBI): domain Eukaryota; kingdom Metazoa; phylum Chordata; class Mammalia; order Carnivora; family Felidae; genus Panthera; species Panthera onca. The sequence continues at coordinate 89,103,393 of NC_138348.1, read as the reverse complement.
CCTATATATATATATATATATATATATATATATATATATATATACATGTATATATATATATTGGCTGGAATGTATGTGTGCATATATATATATGTATATATATATCTATATATCTACACACATGGACTACTCTATACATATATACTATACATATAGTATGTATGATTATATATATATACATTACTTTCTTTATTTGAGGGATTTGGAAATTAGACCTATGTGTGCCATTGAATCTGCAGCTCTCAGCTCCTGCTGTATGATATAACACCGTTCTGATGAACCCAGGTGCTAATTAAGATGCTCAAGAGGCTATCAGTTCTTCTCTCCTTTAGCACATGTTCATCCAGAAGGAGTTGGCTGATTTCAGAAATCCAACAGGAATTAAAACACTTGAATGTGTATTTACTTAGCCCATCTGTTCACGGTGAGAGTTCGATTACATCGATTGTTGATGTAATTGATATTTTCCTGGAGTTGGATCCTCCTCTATGAGGGAATGAACTAGTTGTATTGTTACACTCAATTAAACTACCCATGATTGGATTACTTGCTTTAGAAGATTTTTGATACTTATGAATCACCCGGGGGTTCTTATGGCAGAGATGTCTGGTTGTCTCCCAATATCTGATACCCATTTTCACCTTCTTCTATAGTAACAGCACCCTCAATTTTTATCTGGGCACAGAGACACTGAAGATAAACACTACATTTTCCCAGCCTCTCGTGCATCTAAAGTTGGCCAAGTGACTAAGCAGACATGGTATGTTCAATTTCCTAAAAAAGTGCTTTTTCAAAGAGTGGCAATTTCTTCTCCTTCCTTCGTATTTTCTGCTCTGGACAGAATGTAGATGTGATGGCTAGCGTTAAAGCAACCATTTGGACCTTGTGAGATGACCTTGAGGATGGAAAAAAAAGGCTCAGGAGAACAAGTAGAAGTCTGGATCTTTGATGATACCCTGTAGAGTGCCTACCTCCATACTTAAATACAAGAGTGAAATAATAAACTTCTGCTTGTTTAAGCTACTGTTAATTAAAGTTTGTTGTGTTTTTCGTTTCTTGCTGCCAAACCCACTCGTAATTTAAACAGCTTCCTTTTCGTTTGCATCCTGACATCTCCTTGGCTTTCTCCTAGGCAGTTGTTACTACTCAGAGAATAAAAACCAAGATTTCCCAAGCAAATAAGAATAAGAATAACAATAATAATACTTAAGAGGATGAATACATTGCAGAAACTTTGCTTCTTCCTTCCACATCCAAAAATATCACCTTGTGAGTTTCATGGCCAGTCTAATTATTTTTGGATTGTCTCATTTGCATTTTATGAATGTAGATGATTAAGAGCCAGTCTGTGAGTGGGAGGGAAAGTAAGAGATAAAACATGTAGAAAAGGAGCAGAAATGTTACCAAAGCAATTTTAGGCAGAGGAAGATAGTAGACTCTCCAACAAGAAATAAATTGTGATAGAGCCATAATGCAAAGCTAGGCAATGATTAAGGATTGTGTTCTAGAGTAATCTTTATTGCTTTGGGAAAATGTACAGAATATTTTGTCAAATATTAAAGCAGACTTCAGAATAATATGTAAATATACATTTACATACACTTAGAAAAAAATACAAGGTATAGACACCAAAATTCTTACAGTTACTTATCTCTAGCTAACAGGATTATAGATGATTTTTACTTTCTTCTTTTTAGTTTATTTGTATTTTGTAATTTTCCATAGTAAACACATATGGTTTGCATAAATTTTGTTATTTAAAAGGCATTTCTTGGGTGGTGGTGGAAGCAGGAATAAACCCCCACTTGGTTAGGGTTTCTAGATTGCTTAGTCAGAGTAATGTGAAGCAATGCTGTGATGACAAAATCTAAAATCGCAATGACTAAATACACTAGAAGTGTATTTCTTATTCATGTAAAATCCCAAGTGGGTCAGTGGGGTCATTTCTTCATCAGAGACCTCAGAGATCCATCTCAACATGCAGCTATCAAGGTCCGTGCAGGCGAAAAGAGGGACGGAGGAGACACTGCCATACATTGGTAAGAATGTGAACATAGCCTTCCTCTAGCTGCAAGGGAGGCTGGGAAACGTGGAGGAGTATATAGGATATCTGATGTGTCCCTCTCTGCCACATACACATATGGTGAGTATGTTTCCTCACCCCAAAATCAAAATCTACAGTTTGACAAGTAAATAATTGACTCTAGGACTGATTTTTTTTTTAAATTAAGGTTTATTTATTTTTGAAAGAGAGACAGAGTGTGAGTGGAGAGGGGGCGCAGAAGGAGAGGGAGACACAGAATCCAAACAGGCTCCAGGCTCCAGGATCTGAGCTGTCAGCGCAGGGCCCAATGCGGGGTTCGAACTCACGAACCTCGAGATCATGACCTGAGCAGAAGTCCAACGCTTAACCGACTGAGCCACCCAGGAACCCCAGGACTGATTTTTAAAAACACACACACAACATGAAGCACCTGGATGGCTCAGTTGGTTAAGTGTCTCACTCTTGGTTTTGGCCCAGGTCGTGGTCTCTCAGTTCCATGAGTTCAAGCCCCGTGTCAGGCTCTGTCCTGTCAGCACAGAGCCTGCTTGAGTTTCTCTCTGTCCCTCTCTCTCCCCCTCCCCTGTGCACACTGTCTCTGTCTCTCTCAAAAATAAATCAATAAACTTAAAACACACTCACACACCAGGATATGTGGTTGCATCCTTGCTATGGTTTTTAAAATAGTCCACAATGAACAGACATGGCTGTGAGGAGAGGGAGGAAACTGGGGGAAAAATGAGGCCAAGATTAAAAGAGTCTTGTTCTCTCTCTAGTTATTCAGTGCATAAAGGCAAGTCAGCCATGGGCTGGGGCCTGAAATGGCTGGCCAGGAGAAAGAATGTGTGTTTCTGAGGGACTAAGAAGTACAACACAGACCAAGGAATGGAAATACCAGGCAGAAGGGTGAGCTGGCTAGAAATTGGGGAGGAAAGCCAGGTCCAAATAGGATGAAAAAGTTAGAAAGACTGCCAGATTAGGGCAGTTCCAAAGACAGAAATTAATGTCAGAATAGAAAGCCAAGGCGGGGGTGGGGGGTGGGGGGGTGGATAGAAGTGGGCTTTGAGCAACTTGCTTCAAATGTGTGCTACCATTTGAGTCTTGCTCTCAAGAAATAGCAGGTTATGACGTGTAGTCAGCTGGATCTAAATGGCCACGGATAAGACAGACATGAACTCAGCAGTACCCTGGCCCATAAGAAGAGCCCACAGTCTAAATTAGGAACCAGGGCTACGAGGAGAACTTACGAACCAGGCATCACTCCAGTCATTGACTGGGGCAGACTGTGGAGACACAGTGGGGATGACTGTTTGCCATCAGGAAGGCCACAGCTATACCAGGTGACCTGAATGGTTGGCTCAGGACCCCAGCAGGTAGTTCAGGATAGTACCAGCAGAGGCCAGCTCCTCAACAGGTTCTAGCAAGAGATACTGTGACCGGGGTCCTACTAAAGGACAGGGCTTTACAACATCACCCCAGAAGGAGGTCTGGAATACATGTGAGGAAAACAAGGAAAATAACCTGGTAGGATAAAAGAGGAGAGGAGATTTGCAGCGCTGGGGTTTGGGGTCCCTAGGGTCTCACTTCTGATAAAGTGAATACCAAGAAGAGGAGAGAGAGATTTACAGGTGATCCAGTTTCTTTCTTGCCTACCTGCGTCTGCACCGCCTTAAGAATGGGATAGAGTTGGACCTGGGGATAGAAGGCATCTGGGTCCAAAGCAAAACTGGTTTGGTGAGGTGGGACCAGATCTAACAGAACTGGTCCATCAGTTCAGAAAGGCTTTTCCAAGACAGCTTTTAAATAGCTACATGAACCTTCCACCCATCCTTCCCTACTGGGCATAGCAATGTTCAGGTGGGTAGATACCATCAGTGGCTGACATGGGGAGGTTAGGTGGGAGAAAACACCCAGGCTGGCCAAGCCATCATTTCCCAAGCTACTGTTACTGGTTTATTGAGTACCATGGGTGAAAACCCAAACCCCCATGTGTTGTCTCCTTGAAAGATATTTTAAAACACGAGAACACTCTTAAGAAGAATTTGAATTTGGGATGCCTGGGTGGCTCAGCCAATTAAGCATCCCACTCTTGATTTCGGCTCAGGTCATGATCTCACAGTTCCTGAGATGGAGTCCCTCGTGGGATTCTCTCTCCCTCTCTGTTCCTCCCCTGCGCTCTCTCTCATAAAATAAACAAACTTTTTCAAAAATGTCAATTTTGTACCTCTTTGGTTAAGTGTATCTCTTATGCACAGACCACTGGGTTTGAGCATCTGGGGACAGCATGGAATGGAGGGGAAGTTCTGGACTAGGAATCAAAGATTCCAAATTCTAGTATGGTTCTAATGAGGACCAAATAAAGCAGTGATCAGGATGTGTTTTAAATGCCCCAGAGTAATTGAAAAGCGAGGAGTGTCTGCATTTCTATCCATCTAGCAACTCTGAATACCTGGGATTAGGGCAACACAAAGGAGGCACCCAGGGCGTGAGGTGTGAAGGGGCGCTCACTCAGGGTTGTGCAAGTACCCTGTTAGCAAGAATGAGAATGGTGTGCAAAAAGTATCTGGTACTCGGGGATTAAAAGGATAAGTGGGCAGGGTTATCTGGACCGGTCAGACTGCTGAAAGTTACCCTTCTGGAAAGCTTCTGAGAAGTGAGGTGATTTTAGAGGCTGAGAGAAGCCCAGTAAGACTGAGTTTGTGTGGTTTGGCCTCCTGGCAGTAGGTTAAGCAATGCCACATAAGGACCAGAAGAATCAGGGTGAGGAGGTGAGGTGTCCCCGACCACTCCTGCCCAAGAAACCTCCCTCTGCATCTGAGCTTCGGCCATCCCCATCCTGGCCTTGGGGAGGATCAGCCCCTCTCGCTGCGCCTCCCCCTACCCATCTTGTCCCAACGGAAAGGTTTCCTCTGGGCCTGCAAAGAGTTTGCAAGTTTTAGAAGCTGCTTTGTGCAGATGTGGTAGAAGGGCTGGCCAAACAAGTCAGGCTGGGTCCTTAAGCCTTTATCAGCTCCCACCTTATCAGTGCTGCCTTATCAGTTAACACCTCTGGAGGAATTAATGTCCCCATCTCTGCTGAAAGTAAAAGCAGATCAGATGAGAAAGAGGAAAGAGTTGGAGAAAGGTCCTTTATAGTGACAAGGAGGAGCATCACAATGTGCTCATTGCAATCTGGCTTGCCTTGGCCCCGAATCTGCCACTGAAAGCAGTTCACTCTCCCCCTCCCAACCTGGGGGCGGGGGGTGGTCATAGGATGCAGCAGCTTAATTATCAAAGGTGCCGTCTCATTGCCTTGTAGTTTCTTGGTGCCCCAAATTACCCCTTTGCTAAGGATGCCAGATCCCAAAAGGTATCCAGAAAATCAAGGCATGTCAGTTGGCATTTATTAAATGTCTCTATCCTGGGGTGCCTGGGTGGCTCAGTTGAGCGTCCGACTTTGGCTCAGGTCACGATCTCTCAGTTTGTGAGTTCGAGCCCGACATCAGGCTTGCTGCTGTCAGTGTCGAGCCCGCTTCAGATCTTCTGTCCCCCTATCTCTGCCCCTCCGCAGCACGCACTGTCTCAAAAACAAATAAAAAACATTTTATTTTATAAAAAAATTTTTTAATGTTTTTTATGTATTTTTGAGAGAGACAGACAGAGAGTGAGCCAGGGAGGGGCAGAAAGGGAGATACAGAATCCCAAGCAGGCTCCAGGCTCTAAGCTGTCAGCACAGAGTTCGACTCTGGGCTTGAACTCATGAACTACGAGATGATGACCTGAGCTGAAGTTGAATGCTTAACTGACTGAGCCACCCAGGCAGCCCCCTCAGTAAAAAACATTTTAAAAAATGTCCCTGGATTGGTCCGGAAGATGGCGGCGTAGGAGGACGCGGGGCTCACAGCGCGTCCTGCCGATCATTTAGATTCCACCTACACCTGCCTAAAGAACCCAGAAAACCGCCAGAGGATTAGCAGAAGGGAGTCTCCGGAGTCAAGCGCAGACGAGAGGCCCACGGAAGAGGGTAGGAAGGGCGGCGAGGCGGTGCGCGCTCCACGGACTGGCGGGAGGGAGCCGGGGCGGAGGGGCGGCTCGCCGGCCAAGCAGAGCCCCCGAGTCTGGCTGGCAAAAGCGGAGGGGCCGGACGGACTGTGTTCCGACAGCAAGCGCGACTTAGCGTCTGGGAGGTCATAAGTTAACAGCTCTGCTCGGAAAGCGGGAAGGCTGGAGGACAAAGGGAGGGAGAGCTGCTGAGCCCCCGGACGGCAGAGCTCAGCTTGGCGGGGAACAAAGGCGCCAGCGCCATCTCCCCCGCCCATCCCCCAGCCAAAATCCCAAAGGGAACCAGTTCCTGCCAGGGAACTTGCTCGCTCCGCGCAAACACCCAACTCTGTGCTTCTGCAGAGCCAAACCTCCGGCAGCGGATCTGACTCCCTCCCGCTGCCACAGGGCTCCTCCTGAAGTGGATCACCTAAGGAGAAGCGAGCTAAGCCTGCCCCTCCAGCCCCCGTGCACCTTGCCTACCCACCCCAGCTAATACGCCAGATCCCCAGCAACACAAGCCTGGCAGTGTGCAAGTAGCCCAGACGGGACACGCCACCCCACAGTGAATCCCGCCCCTAGGAGAGGGGAAGAGAAGGCACACACCAGTCTGACTGTGGCCCCAGCAGTGGGCTGGGGGCAGACATGGGGTCGGACTGCGGCCCCGCCCACTAACTCCAGTTATACACCACAGCACAGGGGAAGTGCACTGCAGGTCCTCACCACGCCAGGGACTCTCCAAAATGACCAAACGGAAGAATTCCCCTCAGAAGAATCTCCAGGAAATAACAACAGCTAATGAACTGATCAAAAAGGATTTAAATAATATAACAGAAAGTGAATTTAGAATAATAGTCATAAAATTAATCGCTGGGCTTGAAAACAGTATACAGGACAGCAGAGAATCTCTTGCCACAAAGATCGAGGGACTAAGGAACAGTCACGAGGAGTTGAAAAACGCTTTAAACGAATTGCAAAACAAAATGGAATCCACGATGGCTCGGCTTGAAGAGGCAGAGGAGAGAATAGGTGAACTAGAAGATAAAGTTATGGAGAAAGAGGAAGCTGAAAGAAAGAGAGATAAAAAAATCCAGGAGTATGAGGGGAAAATTAGAGAACTAAGTGATACACTAAAAAAAAATAATATACGCATAATTGGTATCCCAGAGGAGGAAGAGAGAGGGAAGGGTGCTGAAGGGGTACTTGAACAAATTATAGCTGAGAACTTCCCTGAACTGGGGAAGGAAAAAGGCATTGAAATCCAAGAGGCACAGAGAACTCCCTTCAGACGTAACTTGAATCGATCTTCTGCACGACATATCATAGTGAAACTGGCAAAATACAAGGATAAAGAGAAAATTCTGAAAGCAGCAAGGGATAAACGTGCCCTCACATATAAAGGGAGACCTATAAGACTCGTGACTGATCTCTCCTTTGAAACTTGGCAGGCCAGAAAGGCTTGGCACGATATCTACAGTGTGCTAAACAGAAAAAATATGCAGCCGAGAATCCTTTATCCAGCAAGTCTGTCATTTAGAATAGAAGGAGAGATAAAGGTCTTCCCAAACAAACAAAAACTGAAGGAATTTGTCACCACGAAACCAGCCCTACAAGAGATCCTAAGGGGGATCCTGTGAGACAAAGTACCAGAGACATCACTACAAGCATAAAACATACAGACATCACAATGACTCTAAACCCATATCTTTCTATAATAACACTGAATGTAAATGGATTAAATGCGCCAACTAAAAGACATAGGGTATCAGAATGGATAAAAAAACAAGACCCATCTATTTGCTGTCTACAAGAGACACATTTCAGATCTGAGGACACCTTTAGATTGAGAGTGAGGGGATGGAGAACTATTTATCATGCTCCTGGAAGCCAAAAGAAAGCTGGAGTAGCCATACTTATATCAGACAAACTAGACTTTAAATTAAAGGCTGTAACAAGAGATGAAGAAGGGCATTATATAATAATCACAGGGTCTATCCACCAGGAAGAGCTAACTATTATAAATGTCTATGCGCCAAATACCCGAGCCCCCAGATATATAAAACAATTACTCATAAACATAAGCAACCTTATTGATAAGAATGTGGTCATTGCAGGGGACTTTAACACCCCACTTACAGAAATGGATAGATCATCTAGACACACAGTCAATAAAGAAACAAGGGCCCTGAATGATACATTGGATCAGATGGACTTGACAGATATATTTAGAACTCTGCATCCCAAAGCAACAGAATATACTTTCTTCTCGAGTGCACATGGAACATTCTCCAAGATAGATCATATGCTGGGTCACAAAACAGCCCTTCATAAGTTTACAAGAATTGAAATTATACCATGCATACTTTCAGACCACAATGCTATGAAGCTTGAAATCAACCACAGGAAAAAGTCTGGAAAACCTCCAAAAGCATGGAGGTTAAAGAACACCCTACTAACGAATGAGTGGGTCAACCAGGCAATTAGAGAAGAAATTAAAACATATATGGAAACAAACGAAAATGAAAATACAACAATCCAAACGCTTTGGGATGCAGCGAAGGCAGTCCTGAGAGGAAAATACATTGCAATCCAGGCCTATCTCAAGAAACAAGAAAAATCCCAAATACAAAATCTAACAGCACACCTAAAGGAAATAGAAGCAGAACAGCAAAGGCAGCCTAAACCCAGCAGAAGAAGAGAAATAATAAAGATCAGAGCAGAAATAAACAATATAGAATCTAAAAAAACTGTAGAGCAGATCAACGAAACCAAGAGTTGGTTTTTTGAAAAAATAAACAAAATTGATAAACCTCTAGCCAGGCTTCTCAAAAAGAAAAGGGAGATGACCCAAATAGATAAAATCATGAATGAAAATGGAATTATTACAACCAATCCCTCAGAGATACAAACAATTATCAGGGAATACTATGAAAAATTATATGCCAGCAAATTGGACAACCTGGAAGAAATGGACAAATTTCTAAACACCCACACTCTTCCAAAACTCAATCAGGAGGAAATAGAAAGCTTGAACAGACCCATAACCAGTGAAGAAATTGAATCGGTTATCAAAAATCTCCCAACAAATAAGAGTCCAGGACCAGATGGCTTCCCAGGGGAGTTCTACCAGACATTTAAAGCAGAGATAATACCTATCCTTCTCAAGCTATTCCAAGAAATAGAAAGGGAAGGAAAACTTCCAGACTCATTCTATGAAGCCAGTATTACTTTGATTCTTAAACCAGACAGAGACCCAGTAAAAAAAGAGAACTACAGGCCAATATCCCTGATGAATATGGATGCAAAAATTCTTAATAAGATACTAGCTAATCGAATTCAACAGCATATAAAAAGAATTATTCACCATGATCAAGTGGGATTCATTCCTGGGATGCAGGGCTGGTTCAACATTCGCAAATCGATCAACGTGATACATCACATTAACAAAAAAAAAGAGAAGAACCATATGATCCTGTCAATCGATGCAGAAAAGGCCTTTGACAAAATCCAGCACCCTTTCTTAATAAAAACCCTTGAGAAAGTCGGGATAGAAGGAACATACTTAAAGATCATAAAGGCCATTTATGAAAAGCCCACAGCTAACATCATCCTCAACGGGGAAAAACTGAGAGCTTTTTCCCTGAGATCAGGAACACGACAGGGATGCCCACTGTCACCGCTGCTGTTTAACATAGTGCTGGAAGTTCTAGCCTCAGCAATCAGACAACAAAAGGAAATCAAAGGCATCAAAATTGGCAAAGATGAAGTCAAGCTTTCGCTTTTTGCAGATGACATGATATTATACATGGAAAATCCGATAGACTCCACCAAAAGTCTGCTAGAACTGATACATGAATTCAGCAAAGTTGCAGGATACAAAATCAATGTGCAGAAATCAGTTGCATTCTTATACACTAACAATGAAGCAACAGAAAGACAAATGAAGAAACTGATCCCATTCACAATAGCACCAAGAAGCATAAAATACCTAGGAATAAATCTAACCAAAGATGTAAAAGATCTGTATGCTGAAAACTATAGAAAGCTTATGCAGGTAATTGAAGAAGATATAAAGAAATGGAAAGACATTCCCTGCTCATGGATTGGAAGAATAAATATTGTCAAAATGTCAATACTACCCAAAGCTATCTACACATTCAATGCAATCCCAATCAAAATTGCACCAGCATTCTTCTCGAAACTAGAACAAGCAATCCTAAAATTCATATGGAACCACAAAAGGCCCCGAATAGCCAAAGTAATTTTGAAGAAGAAGACCAAAGCAGGAGGCATCACAATCCCAGACTTTAGCCTCTACTACAAAGCTGTCATCATCAAGACAGCATGGTATTGGCATAAAAACAGACACATAGACCAATGGAATAGAATAGAAACCCCAGAACTAGACCCACAAACGTATGGCCAACTCATCTTTGACAAAGCAGGAAAGAACATCCAATGGAAAAAAGACAGTCTCTTTAACAAATGGTGCTGGGAGAACTGGACAGCAACATGCAGAAGGTTGAAACTAGACCACTTTCTCACACCATTCACAAAAATAAACTCAAAATGGATAAAGGACCTGAATGTGAGACAGGAAACCATCAAAACCTTAGAGGAGAAAGCAGGAAAAGACCTCTCTGACCTCAGCCGTAGCAATCTCTTACTCGGCACATCCCCAAAGGCAAGGGAATTAAAAGCAAAAGTGAATTACTGGGACCTTATGAAGATAAAAAGCTTCTGCACAGCAAAGGAAACAACCAACAAAACTAAAAGGCAACCAACGGAATGGGAAAAGATATTTGCAAATGACACATCGGACAAAGGGCTAGTATCCAAAATCTATAAAGAGCTCATCAAACTCCACACCCGAAAAACAAATAACCCAGTGAAGAAATGGGCAGAAAACATGAATAGACACTTCTCTAAAGAAGACATCCGGATGGCCAACAGGCACATGAAAAGATGTTCAACGTCGCTCCTTATCAGGGAAATACAAATCAAAACCACACTCAGATACCACCTCACGCCAGTCAGAGTGGCCAAAATGAAGAAATCAGGAGACTATAGATGCTGGAGAGGATGTGGAGAAACAGGAACCCTCTTGCACTGTTGGTGGGAATGCAAATTGGTGCAGCCGCTCTGGAAAGCAGTGTGGAGGTTCCTCAGAAAATTAAAAATAGACCTACCCTATGACCCAGCAATAGCACTGCTAGGAATTTATCCAAGGGATACAGGAGTACTGATGCATAGGGGCACCTGTACCCCAATGTTTATAGCAGCGCTCTCAACAATAGCCAAATTATGGAAAGAGCCTAAATGTCCATCAACTGATGAATGGATAAAGAAATTGTGGTTTATATACACAATGGAATACTACATGGCAATGAGAAAAAATGAAATATGGCCTTTTGTAGCAACATGGATGGAACTGGAGAGTGTGATGCTAAGTGAAATAAGCCATACAGAGAAAGACAGATACCATATGGTTTCACTCTTATGTGGATCCTGAGAAACGTAACAGAAACCCATGGGGGAGGGGAAGGAAAAAAAAAAAAAGAGGTTAGAGTGGGAGAGAGCCAAAGCATAAGAGACTGTTAAAAACTGAGAACAAACTGAGGGTTGATGGGGGGTGGGAGGGAGGGCAGGGTGGGAGGGAGGGCAGGGTGGGTGATGGGTATTGAGGAGGGCACCTTTTGGGATGAGCACTGGGTGTTGTATGGAAACCAATTTGACAGTAAATTTCATATATTAAAAAAAAATAAAATAAAATAAAATTGTGGATATTAAAAAAAAAAATAAATAAAATAAAGCTGAGCAAGATTAATTAAATCAAAAAAAAAAAAAAAAAAAATGTCCCTATCCTGAGAGGACTAGGTGCTGGGGAAAATAGAAAAATGTGTGTAGGAGAAGGGGGGATGCCTGGAATTTACATTCTAGGATTCAGATTCGGCTAATATTTACCAAGCTCCTACCCTGTGCCAGGTATACATGATTTCATTTAATCTTATAAAACCCCTGCAATAGAAGCATTATGATCCCAATTTTTATTCCTGGGGCATTCAAGTCCAAGCTCAGTGACGTTTCTAACTGTTACAGGGGCTGGGGGAGTAAATATAGTTGGTACATAGAAGCTCAAAGAGCTGAAATACACAAACATATTCATGAACCACTAACACAGTTTAAGACAGCCATAATTAAGTGCCACATATTTGGGAAGAGGGGTGGCAAAGAAAAATGCCGACGAAGAGGAATCGCTGAAGGGTTGGAAGGACTGAAGCAAGGTGAAGCTTGGCTGGGGTTTCCTGAAGAGGCAAGGGTGGGGCCAATTACCCAGAGGGAAAGGCTGTGGTGTGGTGGAGAGGTGGTGAGGGCGGGAACAGCTGGCCGTCTGAAACAACAGACAGCGAGTCAGTCGATGACATCGTTTTAATATGTGGTTAAGGGTGGGTGCTCCCAGCCTCCTGGACGCAGGTGACCAAGGGCCACAAAACTGCAGCTAGAGCTGAGCTGTACCGGCATCAGCCTCCACCAGCAGGGAGGCCGCGTCTCGCAGACACCGGTGTGCTAATTCCAGCCCAGACTGGCAGACAGCAGGGGCTCTGTCTGGGGGAGGAAAGGCACTAGAGCTGGGGACGATACATTGGAAAGGAGGGAAATAATCTCTGAGCTATTTTTAGTGCTGCGTCTCCGTGCAGAGCGGACTTAAGGCATGTGTGTGCCTGCGAATTCATCAGATGGAAATACACGCCTGCATAACCTCCTTTTCACCCCGAAGACTCTTTTGTATGACCTGACCCGTGGTGCCATCATTTCCTGCCCACTGTTGTGTACTGATGCTCTGCTGGTCAGTTTCCTAAGGTCCCCGGTCAAAGATGGGGACAGCAAAATAGCAGACGTTGAGGAATCAGTAGCTTTTGACATCAGAAGGAAAGAAAGTTTCTTGATTTCCCAATTTTTAACGAGTGCCAAATATAAGCTCAGCTTGGTTGGAAATATAAGCACGATGGAATTCAGGAGAACCTTAAATGAAGCCACAGACAATTTTCCCCAAGCTGCAGTGGAATCTCTACACCCTCACAACACCTAAGAGCTTTCCCACCAATAAAACTTGTTTGCAGAGCATTACATCATCAGAAAAAACTCTGATTGGCTGAGTCTATCCTCCAGGAAAGTCCCAGTTCTGGCAGCAAAAACTTTTCCAAAAACCTCTTTGGGCATCAGACACCAGATTTAGTTTCCCTCTTTTGGTGCAATACATTTGTACAACACTTGGCATGCAGGTCCTTTAGGAAGCTGCTTCTATGCCAACTTTGGCAAAAAAACCTCTGAAGTCGCTTTGCCTTGTCTTAGTACCCAGCCCTGCACTGTCAGTGCCCTACCTTAGTAGATGGGAAACTAGGAAAAGGTTTACTCCTCCCGCCACCGGCTTCCAGATTAGACATGGCAATGGTGATTTGAAGGATCAACCAAGGAATGTCATAATAGAAGCTACTGTGAAAACAAATTAAAGGAGCCCAGGGGGAAAGGGAAAATCTTCAAGTTAGAAAAGTTTATTAATCGCTTGTGTGCCTTGTATTAGGCTAGGCAGGTGAGCACTTGCCTTCAAGGAAAACACAAACATACATTCAGGGTACATTTCCCGTGATGTGCTGACATTACAGGAAGAAATGTTAAGGAAGCAGCTGCAGCATTAGGACCGGAGAGCAAGTCATATACATTTTATAATATGTGAAAAGGAATCATAAAGGGTTTTACCAATGGGTCTTTGGCTGGGAAATACATAAAATGAAGTATAACCAAACTGCCTCAACCTCATCCCGCGCCCTCTGCTTCCCCATTTTTCTTCTGCCCTATTTAGTTCCTATTCATCTATAACTGACCCTCAAGTGAAAGATACAGCTTGGGAAAAGGTAGACAAGTTGTAATCATGGGGCAGAGCCATTACTGCTGCTTCAGTATTCCTTATTCTTCTCCATCATGTGCTTGTCTTTCTTTCCCTTTCTTTCTTCCTCCCTTCCTTCTTTCCTTCGTTTCTTCCTCCCATCCTTCCTTCACTTCTTTCTCTTTCTTTCTTTCTTTCTTTCTTTCTTTCTTTCTTTCTTCTTTCCTTCTTCTTTCCTCCCATCCTTCCTTTCTTTCTTTCTTTCTTTCTTTCTTTCTTTCTTTCTTTCTTTCAATACAAGTAGATCTCCTTGGTTCTCCTTTAGAGAACACCCCTCTTTCCTCTAGATGGATCCCCACCTAACTCCCACTGTGGCCAAAAAAGAGTTTTGCTAAAGGAAATCCCAATTTACCATTCCTGAATTAAAATATCATGGGGGCAGGGATGGGTTGGGTTAGTTTCTAAGAGACCAATCAGCCTGACTCTGATCTGGAAGGCACATTTCTTACAGGTCTGTTTCTTTCTTTCTTTAATGTTTATTCATTTTGGGGTGGGGGGGGAGACAGAAAGGCAGAAAGAGGGAGTCACAGAATCCAAGACAGGCTCCACAGAGCCTGGCTGTAGGGCTTGAACTCACGAACTGTGAGATCATGACCGGAGCTGAAGTCGGTCACTCAACCGAACCACTCAGGCGTCACTACAGGTGTGTTTCTAGGTGACCCCAGCACCGCTGTCGGTTGGCCTTTAATCCAGGTAGTAGCTTCCCTACTATTCAGTGTCCAAAGGGAGGAGAGGGAGGCCATACATCTTCCCCCCTGAAACAGGAGATAGATTGCTTCACTACAGGTAAAATGAGGGCAAAGTGTGGCTTTTAATATGGTTAAACCTTTCTGTCTCTGCAGTTTGGGCTTCAAAGGAGTGAAGATCACATTAGAAGGATGCGAGTTTCCAGCAACAGAGAAGAATAGCCTTTGGAAGGCGGGTAGTGATGAAAGACTTCATGGGGACAAAGTGAGCAGGGGTGATGACAGTCCGTGAATCTCAGGGCATGAGTGTAGGGTGGATTCATCCCCAAATGTCTACAGAGAGGCTGCTAGGTTTCTGTTCAGGTCTCGTTCTTTTAAACTGGCCAATCTGAAATGACACCAGGCAGCCAGCTTTTGGTCGGAAGAACTGTCACCCAGCCTCCATCCTGGACCATTTTCTACCTTCTGACTTGCTTCCCATCTTTGGACCCATTCCTGCTCCCACAAGCTCCTGGCCTCTGTCTTCAGAGCCTGTGATGAACCTCAGGTTCATTGCTACGAACTGCTCCTCCAGGACTGATTTCAGCTTGCCTCTGTGAGCCCAGCAACTGGCCCTTTAAACGCGGTCAGCTCAGCAGGCCCAGGCTGGCACAGAAAAGCCTGTGGCAGACAATAGTGTTTATTCTAGGCAATTGTCCCAGACCGGTTACTCCCTGCTTACTCCCCACCTGCTGCTGTGTGCTGTCTTTTTTCCCAGCATCTGAATCCACCCTCCCCAAGCACTGACTGAGAGGCTCCCAGTCCTGGTCCCACCTAGAATAACCCAAGCCCCTCTCTGCAGGAGGAAGGGAATGTAATTGGCTGGGCAGACTGATTTATAGCTGCATTCTGACTGTTCTAGGTGCCGATGTGCCTGAGCCAGGGCAATCTCAGGGCTCCGCCCCAGCACTAACCTGCTCAACCAGGTTTGCCTCGGCCCCTTCAGAATGGACAAAGCACAAGGCTTCCAAGCAGCATGGGCCAGACTCGGGACTTCTGGTGACAGGGGAAGAGAGCCCGTCTCAGAGAGTCTTGCCATTCTCTTGTTTCCCCTGCCCCACAACTTCAGAGTTTCTTGACCCTGGAGAAGGTGCCTGTCAGTGCAAACTCCAAGTACGATCCCTGGAAACCACACTGCATAGTTTGCTCTCAGAACACGGGTGGTGGCCTCACTCTGCCTGCGTTGGATTCCCCAGGGAACGGGGCCTCTGAGCCCCACCCTTAGGATCCCTGGGTCCCCTTCCCTTCTCACCCTTTCCAGCCATCCCTTTCCTTCTGCCTCTCTCATCTCACTGAGATCCCTTCCCAGAGATGATTAGGTTTGAATCGCATGGACTCAGGGACATAAAGGAAGGGTAAAGGCGGAGAAAGTCTGGGGAGTGGGAGTGAAGAGGCAGGGGCCAAAGGGTGGCAGCCATAGAATGGAACATCAGAGTCTGTCATTGAACCTCCAGGACTCAGGGTACTTTTTGAGTAGAGAGAGAGGGTCTACTTCGAGTTTTTCTGTAAATCTGGTTATTTCCAGCCCACCCACAGCAATAGGGGAGCTTCCATCCTATAAGGTGGTGGTGATGGGAAAGGAAAGAATCCATGAAATCCTTGCTACACTTCGATGACACCCGTGTCTGTCTTACATGGTTATCTCTCTTCGCATCTAAGCTTCCTGCAGGTAAAGCATGTGTCATGGAGACCCAGGACGTGGTTGCCATGCGGCGGAACCTGACCGCTCAGTGTCTGCGTGACCGCGAGATAGTCGTTCAGACCCCACCGACTGCAGCCTCTTCCTCTGCAGGACAAATAATAATGACTCTGTTTTATAGTGTTCTGAGGACTGTGTTTAAGATCTTTCAAGACCCCACCACATCAGAGACACTAATAAAAAGCAGTTATTATGATCAGGCTTCAGTTTCTCCAGCTGTAAAACAGGGATAATAAAATACCCATCTTGTGGAGTCGTTCTAAACATCAGCCAAGTTAATATTCATAAAGTTCTCAGAAAGGGGCCTAGCGCATGGTAAGCTCTGTCCGAGGGGAATTAAATAAAATTAACCACCCTGTTGTTTCCCGCACTACCTGGATGTTGCCTTTCCCAGGTAGGTGCTTCTGCTTCTGCGCGTACTGCTGACATGGGTCTAACGCACACGCGAGAGTCTGGAAAAGGGATGAGAAACGAAACGCCCAGTGGTAGCAGTGGGTCACAGTAGGCAGCATGCTTCTGTTTTCTTCTCCTCCCTGTTCATTCTTCCATCGCTGATTCCTCCATCTGAGCCCCTCTCCACCAGCCTCTTCTCTCTTCCCCCTACCTAGTTACTGCCTCTTTCAAGAAGGAGACAGCACCTGATTCCCAAACCCCCCACAGGAGCAGACACCACAGCCCTGCCCACACCTTCCACCACCCAACCCCCCGACCCAGTGTCCACCTTCCATCCGAATTTGCTTTTGTGGCCTCTAATTCAAAGACCCAGACATTCCAAGGGATGCAGTGTCTAATCCCAATTACGTACACGTCTATTAAATTGATGTGAGAAACTCAAACGCATGTTCCTGAGTATGAAGTCCAGCAAGAGAACACATTCACCAGAAACAATGTTAGAAAGTCCAGTTAGTGACTCTGTTGGCTTGGTTTCTTCTCCATTCCTTGAGTGCCCGTGTCATCGCTAAGATCGCATTTATTGCTGTTTACCATGTATCGGGTCCCCCCCCAAACTCTTACACGCGTTCCCCATTCCTATTTCAACCTCATATCACCTCTGCAGGGTAGCTATTCTGATATCTGCTTTACCAATGAAGAAATGAAAGGTTAGAGGGGATAACTAGTAACTCAACCCAGGTCGTATCACTAGAAAATGGCAGAACCAGTCCTTAAGCTCTGAAGCTCATGCTCACTATGTATACTGCATTCATAGGCACCAGCAAGTTCCCGTGGAAGCTTGGACTGACTAGTTCTTGGCCTTTCAAATCTGCTCTTTACAAATCTACAAGGTTAGGGGCAGTGCCTGGCTGGCTCAGTCGGTAGAACATGCAACCTCTTTTTTTTTCCTTTAAGTTTGTTTGTTTGTTTGTTTGTTTGTTTATTTAGAGCATGAGCTGGGGAGGGACAAAGAGAGAAGCAAAAGAGAAGGAGGAGAGAGAATCCCAAGCAGGCCCCACACCGCCAGCACGGAGCCCAACGCGGGGCTTGAACTCATGAACCACAAGATCATGACCTGAGCCGAAATCAAGAGTTGGTCGCTTTTATGGACTGAGCCATCCAGGCACCCCAGCATGCAACTCTGGATCTCGAGGTTGTGAGTTTGAGCCCCACTTTGGGTGTGGAGCCTACCTGAAAAAATTAAATCTATGAGGTTAGACTTTCTCCCAGACTAAGAGTTCCCAGTTAAAAAAAAAAAAGAAAAGCTATAAGGTGTCTTTTCTGACATTTGAAATTTTTGACTGGCAAGTAAAATGTGGATGTAACTTTATTCTAAACAAGGGGTCCTTCTTTTATTTATTTATTTTTTAATTTTTTATTTTATTTTTTTTTAACGTTTATTTATGTTTGAGACAGAGAGAGACAGAGCATGAATGGGGGGGGGGGGGCGGTCAGAGAGAGGGAGACACAGAATCTGAAACAGGCTCCGGGCTCTGAGCTGTCAGCACAGGGGCCCGACGCGGGGCTCGAACTCACGGACCGCGGAATCGTGACCCAAGCCGAAGTCGGCGCTCAACCGACTGAGCCACCCAGGCGCCCCTATTTTTTTTTAATATATGAAATTTATTGTCAGATTGGTTTCCATACAACACCCAGTGCTCATCCCAAAAGATGCCCTCTTCAATACCCATCACCCACCCTCCCCTCCCTCCCACCCCCCCCATCAGCCTTCAGTTCTCATTTTTTAAGAGTCTTTTATGCTTTGGCTCTCTCCCGCTCTAACCTCTCTCTCTCTTTTTTTTTCCTTCCCCTCCCCCATGGGTTCCTGTTAAGTTTCTGAGGATCCACATAAGAGTGAAAACATACGGTATCTGCCTTTCTCTGTATGGCTTATTTCGCTTAGCATAACACTCTCCAGTTCCATCCACGTTGCTACAAAAGGCCATATTTCATTCTTTCTCATTGCCACATAGTACTCCATTGTATATATAAACCACAATTTCTTTATCCATTTATCAGTTGATGGACATTTAGGCTCTTTCCATAATTTGGCTATTGTTGAGAGTGCTGCTATAAACATTGGGGTACAAGTGCCCCTATGGATCAGTACTCCTGTATCCTAAACAAGGGGTCCTTCATGTCGTCCTTCTTTTCACATCCAGAAAGCATCTTTCCTGCTGTATCCCCTCTGTGGGGCCGGACCCCTCCTTCTCTCACTCCACAACCTGTCACTGACTTGAGAGTTTTAACAAAAGAACTGGAACAGGAAGGGTTTTTAAACAGGCTGTCCTTTTCTTTAAATAATTAAAGAAGATGCTATCGGAGAGATCAGGTTTTTATGAGCCCTTCTCAAGTTCACTGTCACTTGCTTTCATCCAAGGCAGGATTGGAGGTGAGGGTGAACGGTCATAGAAAAGCGCCCTAATTTGGACCCAGTGTTGGGGAGCATATTGTAGAGTCTCGCCATTCACCTCCCATCTTGATTCTCTGCCAGTGGAATGGAGGGTGGGCTTGAATGGAAGGTTTTGTGGTTCTTTGGAATCAAACTTAGAGGAAATGAATGAACGAAGTAATGAATGAAATAACTGTGGAGCCTGGACAATAGCGGGGGTATCGTGGGCAGTGAGGCTTTATGAACGCTAGCTGCAGGGCCTTGGAGGGTGCAAAGCAACCAGACTAATGGAAAATAAGCAACAGGAAAACAATTTCTAAATGGGGGACTTGGGAAACACAACTCTCATTCAAGCACAGCTTCAAAATCTCAGCCTCAGCAACATGTTCTCTGCAATGTCACTCTCTTGGGGGGATAAGCAGGCTGGGAGCCCACCCCACCCAGCAGGGTGTCTCTCAGTAGCCTGCAGGACAATAAGGAGGAAATTGGTTTTCCGGGAAGCAATTTCTCTATCAGCAGAGTAGTTCCGCATTTGCATAGAGGAGAGGTTAGGCTGACAGTTGGAAGGATTCCATCTGCTACTTGGAGTCCTAATTTGGATGGCTGCAGTGTTAAAAGGACACTATGAAATGCACTTTTTAATATGGGAAAGAGTGTTGATCTAGAGATCAGGGCCTCTAGGCCAAAGGCACTGGCTGGAAACAGACTCACCCTGAGCCCTTAAGCTAATTCTTTTAGTCTCTCTTCTCTTACTAAATATAAAATGAGGTCAAACAGTGCACGAAGCAGGGGTTAGGGGCAAATTGAAGATTTAATAATAAATATTTATAGGGCCTAGCTCATTACGGGGCTTATGTAGATCCTTATTAAGTACTTGTCAGTTAGACTTGTTTCCTTGATTTACACTAGCATTTAGAAAACTAGAGAGGTTATTCGTTTATATCTTGTCATTTTAACCTCTGGTTTCTGGGAGAGAAAAAAAAAAAAGGTATGGGAGGGAACCCTAGAAAATAATGTCTACTTTCTACAGAATTTGACCCTCCTGAAGGAGAAGTATTTTTAGTTCTCCAGATTCCTTTTGCCTAGCTGCCCAGGTCTGAAAAGGCTCAAGACCCTGAGCTCTGTCTGACTTCAAATGTTATTTCTCTGGTGTTTACGGGATTGCCACACCCACTCAGGATTAAAGCAGGCACTGTGGGGTTGGGTCAGTCCACTTGAGGAAAAAAAGCCAGGAACAATGGCCCCTTTTTGTCCTCCCCCACCCACACCCTGTTGACTCAACCTTCTGAGTTGAGAAAACAGAAAACATTGCTGCCCACGACCTCCGGCAAAGTCATTTGGCCTCTTGGGCCTTCAGTTGCCTCAACCAACTACGAAATGAGGGGGCTCCCACTTGATCTCTAAGAACCACAGCCATAAATCCCTTTTTCTGGGGCAGCACCAATTCAAAGAATCTGCTCGTTCACTGTCCCTGTAAGTGCACTTGGGTTTCTCAGGCTGAATGTCCCAGTTTTGGGAACTGAAAATATGGTCACTGTATTTATAAGATCACTTCCAGCACTGACATTCTATGTCACTAGGGTTCTAAGTAGGTAATAGCCTTAAGTGACTGTTCTAATTACTAGCGTTATGACCTTGGGCAAGTCGGTTAACCTCTCTGGGACTCAGGCCCTTATCTGTAAAATTGGGATAATAAATCTTATCTCAAGGCAGAGCGCTGGACTAGATAAGAGATCCATCTCTCTAAAGATTGATGATTCAATGGCTTAGGGCCCATCTCTTTGGACAAGGCATAGCTGGCCCCCTGGATATTTAAAAGAGGTCTGCAGATTGCTCCCCAAATAGTTCAACAAAGGCATCAATGGTGTCCCTGAGGACAATGTCCCTTTGCAACCTGGAGAGGAACCAGGAAGTTGCTGCGGAGAAAGGAATTCTTATGGTGAGGGTATCGGTGGCCTCGTAAGCAAAGCGTCTTGTGCCATCCTTCGGTATGAGGAACAGAAGAAAGCCTCTCAGGAATTCACTCGAAGTCCTGGGAATGTTCAAGTATTGTCTCTCCTTCCCTCTGGTATTTCTGTTATCCAAGAAGATGAGAGAGAGAGAGAGAGAGAGAGAGAGATCAGGGTAATTCAGGGACACTAACTCTGGGTCCTGTAAGAAGCAGTATGATGCTGAACAAACCACAGAATCTCTCTGAGCTCACTTTTCGCCTGTGAAAAATTAAGTGTCTGATTATATGAGCTCCAGGCTCTCCTACTTGGAGGTCTGCGGACTCTCAAATGGTGGATTGTGCATCCACAGGGGATATTTAGCGGCAGAGAGAACTCCGGTTCCCTTAAATCTTTAAGTAGGCAACCATGCGTCCCAGTGGCCTTCCAGGCTATCAGTGGAGCAGCTTTTTTTTTTTTTGAAAGACCTATTTTGATGTACCTTTATCCACGTCTCCATCCTCTGTGTCCAATTCCTTGCACTGTGCCTGGTACACAACACATGCTTCCTAGTAAGTTAAGATTCCATTGAAAAGAAAAATAAAAATAGGACGCTTTGTAAATATCTCTAGTTGACTCTTCATTTGGTAAAGAAAGGGCTTTCAGCATGTTGACAATAGCGTTTAGGTTGAAGAGCTGGGAGCCGGGCAGCCGGGCCAGGAGACTGGTGGACACATTCCTGCACAGAGCAACGAGAGGTAGGCGCCGCAGCCAAATTTCCAATCTAAACACTGAGTTTGACTCTCTGTTCTTCTTCCTCTGTTCTCAAATCTGTCCATTCATCTGCCTCTTCCTTGCCTCTGACTTTGTTCAGGATGCCATGAAGGCTCCCCAGGTAGCTTACCTGCAATGGCCTCCTTGATGCTTTGTGCATCCGATCTGCCCCCTTCCAGTCCATTTAAAAACAATTATGGACTATTTTGAGGGCAGCGAAAAGGTTAGAGAATAACACAGGGGCACCTGGGTGGCTCAATTGGTTAAGAGTCCCACTTCAGCTCAGGTCGTGATCTCTTGGTTCATGGGTTCAAGCCCCACGTTGGGCTCTCTACTTTGAGCTTGGAGCCTGCTTCAGATCCCCTGTCCCCCCACCCCCTTCTCTCTCTCTCAAAAATAAACATTAAGAAAATAGTATAAAAACGCTCAAGAGAGGCAGTAAAGCTCACTTTTGAAGTATTAAAAGAGTGGCAATTTATATTTTATTGTTTTGTTTTGTTTTTAATTTGAGAAAGAGAGCACATGAGGGAGAGGCGCAGAGGGGAGAGAGAGACAATCTTGAGCAGCCTCCACACTCATTGCAGGACCTGACTCAGGGCTCAGTCCCATGACCTTGGGAGCATGAACTGAGCCAAAACCAAGAGGTGGACACTCAACCAACTGAGCCACCCAAGTGCCCCAGGAGATTGTCACTTTAGTAACAACCAGTTTCAGGGGCGCCTGGCTGGCTCAGTCGGTGGGGCATGTGATTCTTGATCTTGGGGTTGTGAGTTCAAGTTCCATGTTGGGTGTAGAGATCACTTAAACATAAAATCTTAAGAAAAATAAGCGGTTTCAGTTCAAATCCTGGTTCTATCACATTCTAGCTAGGTAACATTGGGCAGTTTCCCTGATCTCTCTGTATGTTAGTTTCCCCGTTTATAAGATAGGGGTGATGAGAGAAGTTTACTGACCTCACAGAGTGGTGAGAGTTGAAATAATTCATTGACTTAGGTGCTCTGTGCATTACCCTCATTCCCTGTCCTTCTCTGATTTTGTCAAATTTACCCCCATCTATTTTGCACTGTCTTTAGAGAGAGCTATCACCAGCACAAATCTAATCCTGCACACGTCTTCCTAAATCCTCTAATGGCTCTCCATTGCCCTCAGGGCAAAGTCCGAACTTCTTCACAGGGCTTCCTAGAGTCCCAAGATCTGTCAGTGTCATCACTGTTTCACAGAGGAATGAGGAAGGGGCGAGAGGGTATTCTGGGCTGGGAACCTCCGTGAGAAAGTAGGAGTAAGGCAGGTGGGAGGCTGTCAGAGTTGTGGCCACGAGCCTCAGTTCTGCAGCCAGACAGCAGAACTCCATCGTGTGGCTCAGCTGCTTACTTGCCTTGTGACCTTGGGCTAGTCACTGAACTTTACATCTTGGTTTTTCCATTTGACAAACTGCAAAAGACTGTGCCTACTGCATGAGGTATCGGGTGAGCTAATGATATAAGTGCTTAGAGTAATTCTATACATGTAACTAGCACTCAAGAAACGTTCATTCCTTTGGGTAAGAGTACCGGTAAGGCACATTGGCACAGATTTGGTGTGATCTCAAAGGCAAACAGAGGAGACAGACTGGGTTTGGTAGAGATAAGGCAGTGGGTAGCGTGCGGAAGAGAATTCAGGGCAGAGAATCTCACCTGGACTGCCCAGCCCGGGGGTTGCTGCTGCTCAGATTAGAGCAGTGGGGGTTTGAGTGGAAGGAAAAGAAATCGGAGACAGATCTCAAGACTGAATAGCAAATTAGATACAGGGGTAAAAGGTATCTCCAAGGCAGCATTTTCTAGGTCCCGAACGTACTCCATGAGAAGTATCCCTTCATCTAAACTTGAGAAATGCCACACATTTCCCTATTTGGAAAGCTACGGGGTACATCAGCAGGTTAGAGAAGTCCAGAAACCCTACAGCAAGCAAACATTTACAATTTTGATAAATCCAGTATTTGCAAAAATGATTTCATCACAGACATCCCTCCCCCTTGTCCCTCAGCATTAACACATATTAACATCTCAAAGAACAAGAACTAGTATTGGGTAGGATCCCCTTTGGGAAACAGTGCCCTGAGGTTACACGGGGGAACTACCAGAAAGAACACACACACACACAAACACACACACACACACACACACACCCCGCACAATGTTCCTATTTTCCTTTCCTCTTTCTCTGGTGGGCTCAAGTAGTGGGGAGTCTGGGAGGACAGTTTAAAATTAAATGCACATTTCCCTTTCCTTGCCTGGTGTGAATGTTGCCTCTCTCACCCTCCCTCCTACCCACTTCCTTCTCAGATAGAGTTTGCCTGCCGTGGAGAGCCATCTGGATATTAATGTTGCAATATTGACTATTTCAAGGGACCTCCTTTTGGCATTCATTCTAGCTCATGGTGTTTTACTTTAGTCTCTCTGTGTTAGAAAGTCATCTGACTCCTTTAAGTGGTTTCTTTGGGGTAGTATCATTATTACAATTTTTCCTTTTCTCTGGAATCAAGGCTGTTTTTCCCCCTCGAGGACTTCTTGGCATTTCCGTGAGGTTTATTAATTCTGCTGTGCTTGAAGTATGTGGCATCCTGTTTGCACTGTAAACAGTAAAATAAAATTCTACCTAAGGATCACGAAGGAACCTCAGGGTCACTTCTGCTGAAGGAATCCCATCTGTACTGGGTCAGCGTCTTGACCCAGGAGACATGCTGGGACTGGAAAGGAAATTGGGCTAGCAGAGGTGATGTTGACCTTTTTGGCTGTTGTTTGAGCTGGGAATGTGAGTAAATGCCAATGAGAGCCACGTGGAGGGGGGCAGGGGTAAGGAGATTGTGTTAACCACTGAGTTCCATGAGCTTAGAATGGGTAGCACAGGCTAGTCCCTCTCCCTAAGTCTCCTCAGTTCTCTCTCATGCATGAAGAAAAGCCTGTAGAGGACTCTCCTGACTTTTCAGCTGTTAACTCATGTGACTGAGCCACCAGGAACGACCTCAAACAGCAGACTCCCCAGGACTCTGGTCAGTTCTTTTTTTCTTTTTTTAACTTGTTTTATTTTTTATTTTTATAAATTTACATCCAAATTAGTTAGCATATAGTGCAACAATGATTTCAGGAGTAGACTCCTTAGTGCCCCTTACCCATTTAGCCCATCCCCCCTCCCACAACCCCTCCGGTAACCCTCAGTTTGTTCTCCATATTTATGAGTCTCTTCTGTTTTGTCCCCCTCCCTGTTTTTATGTTATTTTTGTTTCCCTTCCGTTATGTTCATCTGTTTTGTCTCTTAAAGTCCTCATATGAGAGAAGTCATATGATTTTTGTCTTTCTCTGACTGACTAATTTCACTTAGCGTTATACCCTCCAGTTCCAACCACGTAGTTGCAAATGGCAAGATTTCATTCTTTCTGATTCCCGAGTAATACTCCATTGTATATATATATCACCTCTTCTTTATCCATTCATCCATCGATGGACATTTGGGCTCTTTCCATACTTTGGCTATTGTTGATAGTGCTGCTATAACCATGGGGGTGCCTGTGTCCCTTCGAAACAGCACACCTGTATCCCTTGGATAAATGCCTAGTAGTGCAATTGCTGGGTCATAGGGTAGTTCTATTTTTAGTTTTTTGAGGAACCTCCATACTGTTTTCCAGAGTGGCTGCACCAGTTTGCATTCCCACCAGCAGTGCAAAAGAGATCCTCTTTCTCTGCATCCTCACCAACATCTGTTGTTGACTGAGTTGTTAATGTTAGCCATTCTGGCTAACTGTAATGTGGTATCTCATTGTAGTTTTGATTTGTATTTCCCTGATGATGAGTGATGTTGAGCATGTTTTCATGTGTCCCTCGGCCATCTGGATGTCTTCTTTGGAGAAGTGTCTATTCGTGTCTTTTGTCCATTTCTTCACTGGATGATTTGTTTTTTGGGTGTTGAGTTTGATAAGTTCTTTGTAGATTTTGGATACTAACCCTTTATCTTGTATGTCATTTGCAAATATCTTCTCCCATTCTGTCGATTGCCTTTTAGTTTTGCTGATTGTTTCCTTCGCTGTGCAGAAGCTTTTTATTTTGATGAGGTCCCAGTGGTTCACTTTTGCTTTTGTTTCCCTTGCCTCCGGAGACATGTTGAGTAAGAAGTTGCTGCGGCCAAGATCAAAGAGGTTTTTGCCTGCTTTCTCCTCGAGGATTTTGATGTCTTCCTGTCTTACATTGAGGTCTTTCATCCATTTTGAGTTTATTTTTGTGTATGGTGTAAGAAAGTGATCCAGGTTCATTCTTCTGCATGTCGCTGTCCAGTTTTCCCAGCACCACTTGCTGAAGAGACTGTCTTGATTCCATTGGATATTCTTTCCTGCTTTGTAAAAAATGAGTTGGCCATACATTTGTGGGTCCATTTCTGGATTCTCTATTCTGTTCCATTGATCTGAGTGTCTGTTCTCGTGCCAGTACCACACTGCCTTGATGATTACAGCTTTGTAGTATAGCTTGAAGTCCGGGATTGTGACGCCTCTTGCTTTGGTTTTCTTTTTCAAGATTGCTTTGGCTATTCGGGGTCTTTTCTGGTTCCATATAAATTTTAGGATTATTTGTTCTAGCTCTGTGAAGAATGCTGGTGTTATTTTGATAGGGATTGCATTGAATATGTAGATTGCTTTGGGTAGTATCGACATTTTAACAATATTTGTTCTTCCTATCCAGGAGCATGGAATCTTTTTCCATTTTTGTGTGTCTTCTTCAAGTTTTTCATAAGCTTTCTATAGTTTTCAGTGTATAGATTTTTCACCTCTTTGGTTAGATTTATTCCTAGGTATTTTATGGTTTTTGGTGCAACTGTAAATGGGATCGATTCCTTAATTTCTCTTCCTGTTGCTTCATTGTTGGTGTATAGGAATGCAACCGATTTCTGTGCATTGATTTTATAACCTGCAACTTTGCTGAATTCATGAATCAATTCTAGCAGTTTTTTGGTGGACTCTTTTGGGTTTTCCATATGGTCTCTGGTCAGTTCTGCTGCAGTCAGAGCCTGGTCCTCATTACCTTGGGCCTTCAGACAGGGTCTGTTCCTTTCACCTCCTTCTGCAACCACCGTGACCAGCCTGGCGTCAGTTTCATGTCAGTTTCTTCCCCAGTTGGCTGTTCAGTACACAAAGGAGGAATCGGAGGATTGAACAGACAGATCAGTGATGGTCCTTGGTTTGGAAACAGCCTGCTACACATAGTTTACCACGTCCAGGTGCCTTTCCCACTTCCACAAACTTCTCCCCTCAGATTCCAACAGTCTCAGCCCAGTTTTCTATGCAAACCAGGTCCGTTAGGCCTGGGATTTAGGTAGCGTGCCCCCGTTGCCGGATCAAAACTGTGTGAAACTGGTGGGAGGAAACCTCATTGTACAAGGAGTCATAAGGGCACCTGGGTGGCTCAGGTGCCTGGGTTAAGCATCTGGCTCTTGATCTTAGCTCAGGTCTTGGTCTCAGGATTGTAACAAGTTCAAGGCCCACATTGGGCTCCATGCTGGGCATGTAAGCCTACTTAAAAAAAGAAAAAAGAAAATATTCCGTAAATTTGGGGTGTTTGGGTGGCTCTGTCAGTTGAGCGTCTGACTCTTGAGTTTGGCTCAGGTAATGATCTTGCCATCGTGGGGTCGAGCCCCATATCAGGCTGCACGCTGGGCCTGGAAGGTGCTGAAGATTCTCTCTCTGCCCCTTCCCCTCTTGCACTTGCTCTGGAGTGTGCTCTCTCTCTCAAACAAAAACAAACAAACTAACAAAAAAGGAGTCTGGAGGTCAGAAGGGGGAACCCTCACACTCAACTTGACAACTGCAGAGCCCAACAGAAGAGGTATACCTTGCATTTTTCCAAAAAAAAAATGCTTACTTTGCTACCTCAAGCAGAAGGGAGATTTTTTCCCATCTGCCCAGCCAATGGGAAGCTGACACAGCTCAGCCAGTGGGAACCATCACCACCCCGGATTCTCATTTTCCTCCAACAGATTTTCATTCAAAGCAGTGCCTCCCAGCTTCCTCCTTTTCTCTATAACATAGTGTTCCTCTCCTTTGTTCTCCTGACCTGCCTGTGATTTTGCCATAGCTTGCATGTCCCGGATTGCAATTCCTCTGCATTTCCCAAATAAAACCATTTTCTCGGTAAAATAACTGGCTCTTTTAAGTTTAGCAACTGCATCTCTTCAGCCACTAAAATCTGACTCTCTTTTCCAGCCTCCAAGCCTCCTGATTGGCTTCATCCAGTAGCTTCAAATCCTAAACCAAATTCCAAAATGGTTTCCCACTCCCACTGTGATTATAATTCTGTAGCTCCCTCTGTAAATTCTTTTGCCATAGGCTGGTGAGGCCGGTGATATGAAAGTTACTTGCAGTGTTGTTACTTGTTCATGTCTTTTTCCTGTCCTGCTAAAACCATACCTTAGTCAGCTTTACAGCCCCAGAACCTAGCCCAGTGCTTAACAGCAGAAAGTGTTTAATGGACGATCATTGGAAAAATTTCAAGAATAATTCCTCAGGGGGACTAGTTATCCTCGACTTGATTATCTCCAGCAAAGCGCAAGCTTCTGACCTCACAGACCAATCCTTTCCACTAATAGACACTTCTAACTTTTTAGGAGATTTTTCTCACATGAAATTTAAATCTGCCTTTCCGTAACTCAAATATTCTTCCTGTGTCACTCTGTGGGGTCAGAACCTCGTGGCAAATACCTCTGCCTGTGTGATATTTGGTTTCTTAAGTCTCTTCTTTTCCACGTTAAACATTTCTAATTCCCTGAATTTTCTCTTAGATGACAGTTT
Source organism: Panthera onca (assembly GCF_046562875.1). Taxonomy (NCBI): domain Eukaryota; kingdom Metazoa; phylum Chordata; class Mammalia; order Carnivora; family Felidae; genus Panthera; species Panthera onca. Next base: position 89,074,629 of record NC_138348.1, on the reverse strand, counting down.
TCTTAATGCTCATTGCCCTGGTGACTCTTTTTAAATATTTGTTCATATTAATGAGCATATGTCAGAGTACTCTGCCCTGAAACCACTCCTGTCTATTAATAACCCTTTAAAGGTGAGTTTGAGGAATTGCCCTCCAAGCTCTCAGGGCAGTCTAGCTGAGACAGAGTAGCTCGGGCGATTTCTTCCTTTGCCACCTGCTTTCTTTTTCTCTTGATACGCAGATGGAACACTTACAGTTTTAGGAGGCCATCACAACAGACTGCAGATTCTCAGGAATGTAGCCCTCGGGGAAACGGAGAACACAGCAGAGTTTTGATGAAAGCGGGATGGAGAACTATCTGGGGAGGCTTGGGGGAAGGCAAAGTCAAGGTAGGAGTTACAGCAGGTGGCAAAATGAGGAAAGGGCCTCGGGACAAAAGGAGAGCAGGGGGGCCTGGAGAGAGGCGCCTTGGTCACCAGGTGATTGAGAGGAAAGGCATGGGGTGTGGTAGAGAAGGGAGAGCGTGCAGGAGATGACCTTTCCTTAGCTCGCAATTCTTCTTCAATTGACCCATAATCCGGAGCTCACAAATTCTTTGCAATGACAGCTTCTACACTAAATCCAAGACTGAAGTTATTGAATTTAGCTGTCAAAGAGAAATGATTCCATTTAAATTTCATTTTCATCTGCTTCTATTCTATGAATTTTGCATCAAAATGTTTTACATTTGCACTTATACAAAATGTATGATTAAATTCAGAATAAAAAATGAGAAATTATAGAGATACATGATAGATCTTTTATTCTAATGTCAGCCTATTAAACAAATTCAGTGGTTAAGCAAATTCAGTCTTCAAATTAATTAAAATAGGCAAGAATTTTCACTCGTAAAAAGCTGAAATATAAATAATCGTTTCACATCTATACTTCTTTTCTTAGTCGTTTGGGGGGATAATTTGCTGTGAATTTGATCTCTTTTCATCAAGACAAAGTAGTTAGGCTATAATTCCCTACCTAACAGTCATTCCTCTCCTTTCCCTTGAAAATTTCTCTTTCTTCAAAAAAGCCTTCTTGGGATGGATTAGCAGAATCGGGCTTCCAAAATAGATGAGTATCTTTAAGATCATGGAATTCAACCCTTCTTTTGTTGCGGGTTAAAGAACAAGAGAGGTTTCTGATTTGCTTGTGTTCACACAGCTAGTTGCTGGCCAACTGTTAGTCCTTTCGAGAATGTTCTACTGCCTTTTTTTGGGACTTCCGGTGTTGAAGTTTGAGTAATTTTTCTCTTTTGCCAGAACTCGGTCCTTTCCTCCAGAACTCCAGTGTTCCCTTCCCTAATTATAACAAATGTCCACACTGAATGAATAGCCGCTCTGCCTCTTTCCTGAGAAAAGTGAAGACTCCATCGACCCCAGACTTAAGGCCTATTTCTTTTTTTTTTTTAAATGAAATTTATTGTCAAATTGGTTTCCATACAACACCCAGTGCTCATCCCAACAGGTGCCCTCCTCTATGTCCACCCCCCCCACCCCCACCCCCCACCCCCTATCAACCCTCAGTTTGTTCTCAGTTTTTAAGAGTGTCTTATGGTTTGGCCCCCTCCCTCTCTAACTTTTTTTTTCCTTCCCCTCCCCCATGGTCTTCTGTTAAGTTTCTCAGGATCCACATAGGAGTGAAAACATATGGTATCTGTCTTTCTCTGTGTGACTGATTTCACTTAGCATAACACTCTCCAGTTCCATCCACGTTGCTACAAAAGGCCATATTTCATTCTTGGGCTCATTGTCCAGGCCTCATTGTCATTGTCAAGGCCTATTTCTAACCCATCATCTAAATCAGGTGGGGAATATTGATGTGGAGGATGCTCGAGAGAAAAATATAGGATGAGTATTGAGTAGCCTGGTTTACAACTGGGTACGCTTTATGTCTCTGGCTAGTCTCCAGGTGCATCTGTGGCATACATGCAGGGATAGGAAAGAGCTGAGAGAGGGTGAATGAGACCATTATGGGTTTTTGTTTTTTTTATGTTCATTTATTTTTGAGAGAGACAGAGACAGAGTGAGTGGAGGAGGGGTAGAGAGAGAGAGAGGGAGAGAAAGAGAGAATCCCAAGCAGGCTCTGCACTGTCAGCACAGAGTCCGATGCGGGGCTCCAGCCCACGAAACTGTGAGATCACGACCTGAGCCGAAACTGAGAGTTGGACGCTTACCTGACCAAGCCACCCAGTGCCCTGAGACCATTATGTTTTTAATTTGACCTCTGGATGACTGATAATGAATGTAGTGCTGGTCCCATCTACCTATAGGTGTTCTTTAGAGAAGGGGCATTTGGGAATATTGCCCTACCTTTAACGTAACCTCCTTGGCACATTCTGCAGTAAAACAAAGTTAGCATCTGGGACAGAATGGAAGCATGCAGCTCTGAGTAATAATTTACCGTTCTTTGTGACTGAGGCCAGGTCCTGAGTGGATATATTGCATTGGCCTGGATGTCCTGAGGCTGAGTATAGTTGCTGTTGGGGTTCTGCTAAGTGAATGAATACAGGAGATCTACGAGGAACAACTAAATCAACCTTGCTAGTTGGTATCTCCGTCTGGTATTCTAAGAGTCTGGGGTCTCTTATCTGCCCACAGGACATGTCTGGATGGACAGCCTTAGGCTCATCTGGGACACGGCCTTACAGGGCACATTCACAGAATTTTTTTTAAAGTTTTATTTATTTAAGTAATCTCTACACCCAACATGAGGCTCAAATTCATGACCCTGAGATCAAGTCACACACTGTTCCAACTGAGCCAGTCAGGCACCCCAGAATTTTGTTATTTAAAACAAGTGGGAAAAGACTTGCCCAATGGCTTTATACTTGACATTGAAATTCATTACAAACATGAGATGCAACAATATTCCAGAACTCACCTTCTGTCTCCTCTCCCTCCTACCATGTCTTTCCCCCATCTCCCATTCTTTCTCTTCCATCATAACCAGCTATTCTTTCTTTGACTCTGTTCTCCCCATTCCTCTTTTTCTGTTTCTTTCTGTTTTAGGTGAGATACAGGCAGAAAATCTGAGAGCCAGATGAAAACAATAGAGGAAGCTGTGGTGAGGAGTGCTAAGGATTCTGCCTCTGGACTGAGGTTCAAATCCTGGTTTTGACCTTTATCGGCTACGGAATCCTAGGCCAATAATTTAAACTCTCTGAGCTTATGGTTTCTCATTGGCAAAATGAAGACAAAAAGGGAGCCTACATTATTAGTTTTTATGAAAATTAGAGAAGATATTGCATGTGAAGTCCTTAATATAGTGGGTGGCCATTAGTTTATGGTAACTACTTACTAATAGTAAGAGAAACAGACTATGTATTATCAGGTCTCTGTGTAGAAAGATTAGAGCATTTAATTCTTAACAAAACTGAATGTCTCCAATGTGAGCTTTCAGGACTATAGGACAAGTCCTTCCATTTGTGTGGGGTTCTTCCAGTGGAAAGGTTCCTTGGATAAGTGTCCCATTTATCTACCTGCTCCCTTCCTCTATTTCCTGAAACTGAGTGGATTGAAGAACAAAGAGAACACAGGAGGAAGGACACCTCTAAACTTGAAGCTGACGTACACGTTAGTTGCTGTAATTATTAGAAGTCATCTGGACCAATCTCTTATGTCATTCAGAATCCCACAGAGAACCCCAACGACCGACAGGTGCACTTAGTAGTTTGTTTGGGCTTGAGGACTACAGGTTGGAGAAGGAATGCAACAGTGGATATAATGGTGAAGAGAGGAATGGAAAGGGGGAAACATTGCTAGAAGGGAAGATGCCAGGGAGTATATGCTCGATACATGGTTAGTGGTTGAATGACAAATATGTTGGTCATGGGCCAAGTCCTGTGTTAGGCTGAAGAAATAAGATGGATAAGAAATGGTCCTTGTTGAGGCGCCTTGTTGAGGTACCCGTGGGGCATGGTCAGCTAAGCATCTGACTCTAGATTTTGGCTCAGGTCATGATCTTGGGATCATGAGATGGAGCCCTGCCTTGGGCTTGATGCTGATGGCATGGAGCCTTTTTGGGATCCTCTCTCCCTCTCTCTCTCCCCTGCCCCCTCTCATGCACTCGCTCTCTCTCAAAATAAATAAATAAACTAAAAAAAAAAAAAAGAAAGAAAGAAAAGGTCCTGGTCATCAAGAAGTTTATTATCTAGTGAGACGCAGAAATGAAAATAAAACTAATTACAAAACAATGTAGGGTAGAAGTTACGGTGTAACGGTTGGCTCAAGCTCTGCAGTTGGACTGTGTGGCTTTGCATCCTCGTTCTGTCACTTTGAGAGTAAACTCGGACATGTTAATTGACCTCTTTGTGCCTCGGTTTCTTAATCTGCTAAATGGGACTAATAATAGTATCTCTCTCCCTCATAGGGTAGATGTGAGGATTGAATGAGCTGTTATACATAAAGCACGTAGACCTCTGCCTGGCAGAAAGTCAGTGCTGTGTAAGCTATGTACATGTTGGCAACTATTACTAAGATTACAGAAAGTACACCATGTGCTCTATAGGCACAGAGGAAAGACCAGATGACTCTTTCTGGGGAGGTCAGGGAAAGGAGGGGACATTTGAGTTGAGCTCTGATATGGTTGTTTGTCCAGAAGAACTAGAGTAGGGTAAGGGCAAGGGAGTATAATCTACACAGAGAGAATATCACTCCCATGGACAAGGAGTCTTGAAAGAGGATGGGATGAATGGCAAACTAATAGTAGACTTATTACTTGTAGGGTCCTTAAGTAGATTTTTTTTCTGGGGAGCCTGGGTGGCTCAGTCGGTTGAGCGTCTGACTTCAGCTCAGGTCATGATCTCACAGTTTGTGGGCTCGAGCCCCGCATCAGGCTCCGCGCTGACTGCTTGCTCAGAGCCTGGAGCCTGCTTTGGATTCTGTGCCTCCTTCTCTCTCTGCCCCTCCCCTGCTCACGCTTTGTCTCACTCTGTTTCTCAAAAATAAATAAACGTAAAAAAAAATTTTTTTTTTAAAGTAGATTTTTTTCTTTAAAAGATGCAATAAAGGGTAAATTACCAAATTGGAGAAAATATATTCTTTTTTTAAAAAGGTCTTTATTTGTATTTATTCATTTATTTATTTATTTATTTAATGTTTTAAATGTTTATTCTTGGGAGAGACAGAGTGTGAGTGGGGGAGGAGCAGAGACAGAGGGCTGTCAGCACAGAGCCCGATGCCAGATTCGAACCCACAAACTGCTAGATCGTGACATGAGCCGAAGCTGAATGCTCAACCAACTGAGCCACCCAGGTGCCCCATTATTGATTTATTTTTAATGTTTATTTATTTATTTTGAGAGAGAGAGAGAGAGGGAGAGAGAGAGAGAGATCGTGTGGGGGGTGGGGAGAGAGGGAGAGAGAGAATCCTAAGCAGGCTTGTGCTGTCAGCTCAGATCTTGGGTCTCTATCTCACCAACTGTGAGATCATGACATGTCTGCTGAAATCAAGAGTCGGATGCTTAACCAACTGAACCACCCAGACGCCCTGGAAGAAATATCTTCTTATTGTGTTTTGTTCCAAGATGTCTTGAAAACACCGAGTACATGTGCAGATGTGGAAGGTGGCCTCTATAAGTTAATGAAAACTGTTTTTATATTTACAAGAGTATACAGAAACACCTGTGTGCATATACATGTTCATTTCCCTGTGTAGACATGATTGTCCTTTGTGGCTGGTTTGGAACTCATCCTGTTTCTAGTCTTGCAAAATTCAAACTTGTATTGGTCATAGTAATCATAGACGTTTAGACCACAGAGATGACATAATCCAACAACCGCATTTTATAGCCGATAAGCCTGAGGTCCAGAGAGCGGCTTGCTTAATGTTACCACATCACTGAGTTAGTGGGAAAACCAGTATAAGAATTTGGGTATGTTACAGGCTGAGTTTTATGCCCCCCCAAATTCACATATTGAAGCTTTAACCCCCGGTACCTCAGAATGTGACCATATTTGGAAAGAGAGTCATTAAAGAGATAATTAGATTAAAATGAGGTCTCTAGGGTGGGCCCTAATCCAATCTGACTGATGTCCTTATAAGAAGGGGGCACTAGATACTGATATCTGCAGAGGGAAGACCATGTGAAGATGCAAGGAGAGGATAGCCATCTATAAAACCAAGCAGAGAGATCTCAGAAGAAATCAACCTGGTGACATCCAGATCTTGGACTTTCAGTCTCCAGGATTGTGAGAAAACTAAATTCTGTTGTTTAAGTCACCCGGCCTGTGGTAGGTTGTTAATAGCAACTCCAGAAAACGACTACAGATGTCCTGACTGCAAGACCCATGCTCTTGTAACTGCCTCCACAGGCTAGTAAGAGGAGGCTGTGATGTCAGGCAGGAGTTCCCTGCAAGTTCTCAGCTGCTGATGGGAGGCTGGGGTTTGCGCTTGGTGCGGACAGAGGCCTCTGTCACCAGGGCACTTCCCCAGCCCTCTCCTTACTCTTGAATGGATGTTATCCCAGGCTGCGCCTACACAATGCACAGCCTCACCCAGTGAATTAATTTCCATTCACAAGACTCAGAAGTCTTTCACCAGTGTGAGCTCAAAGAAGAGTCGAGACCAATGGTATTTTGTAATTGATAATAACGATGATGACAATTTTTGTATGCAGTGACAATAAATATGGCTGGTTTATTTGCATGTCTTAACTCTCTTGACTGTAGTCTTACTGTGGGCGAAGACAATAGTAATGTCCTCATTTTGTGTTCTTTGCTGTGGATGACAAAAATCCTCATTAGATGAGTAGAAAAATTATCAGCAATAATCCAAACAAACAGTGCCCCTGCTTTGGCATCAACACAAGTTCATTCAATTGGGGCCTCTGAGAAGCGCTCCTGCCGGCTCCCTGTTGACATACTGCCATCTGGTGGAGTGAGGCCTGTGGCTTGGCTTTCACAGTCTGATGTTGCCTGTGTCTTGACATATGTTTGTTCCCATGTCCTGCTGGTGTTCTTGACGGCTGTCCAAATTCAGGGGCGAGAACTACTCAGGCCCAGGTCTTTGCAAACTATCGCAGGAGGCACAGATTGCCTTTGATTTTTCTCCTGCTTTGCCTTCTAATGGTGCTAGTAGCCTGGTATTTCCCCCCTTTCTGGATGACTTCTTGAATTCCAGTCACCAAATTAAAATCTCTCTTCCTCGTCCAAATCTCTTTCATTTGCATAGAATTCACACTTTAGAAATTGCTTCAGAAACTACTCTCTCATTTGATTCTCAAACAACTTTTGGAGTAGGCCCATCTAGAATATTAACCACATTCAACAAAAATTTATTGAATATTGGTTGTGCTCATACTAGAGAACTAGGGATACGAAAATGGAAAGACTAGGGCCAACTCAATCCACTGGGTAAGGGAAGGCCCAGGTTTAGAGTCCATATTTTTTATGGGACCCACAAAATTTTTAGGGACCCACGAAAATGTTTTAATTTATTGTAATGTCAGAAGAAAAAATACTTTTAGATGGAAGAAAATGTGTTACTCAGTAGTATTAATATATTTATCATTATGCCAATGCAAATTTTAAATATGATTTCACTACTTGTAAAATAAAATTTTTAGCATTTTTCTGGAGGAAGAAGTCCAAGAAGGCAAAATTGCCAATGACCCCCTATGACTATATGACCATAGGACCATAATGCAGTCCTAGAAAAGACAGGAATAAAATTAGTCAGTGACACAAACAAAAGTAATATGAGTAGGGAGATTTTAGTTTTTGTGGAAACAGGATTGAAGTGTGTTTGACTGAACACAATAAGAAAGCCAGAAAGTAATTTGTATGTGAGTTTACAAAATGCCGGGGAGGGAACCAGAGCTATGGTGGGGTTCATAAATGCTGAGGGTAGCTGGTGAACAGGTTGTAAGGCCCAGCGGAGATTCATTGTTTTTATTTATTATTATTATTATTATTTTAATGTTTATTTATTATTGAGAGACAGAGCAAGACAGAGCATGAGTATGGGAGGGGCAGACAGAGGAGGAGACACAGAATTTGAAGGAGGCTCCAGGCTCTGAGCTGTCTGCACAGAGCCGGACGCGGGGCTCGAACCCACCAACTGCGAGATCACGACCTGAGCCGAAGTCAGACGCTCAACCGACTGAGCCATCCAGGCGCCCAGGAGATTCATTATTCCAGGGATAACATGCAAGGGAATTATGAGGAGTTCTGGAAAAGAAGTCATCCTGAGACAAGACAACAGCCACAATGTTCCTGGCCCCACAAGAAAGTCTCACTCACCCTCCTGAAGGGAGAAATGATTGAAAGGATGCCCATCACTTGGATTTCTTGCTTGCCCAGTTCTATGGGGAGAATTAAAGGTGACCGGTTTATTGGTGAGCACCTGTGAGACCCTGTTAGAGCTCTCAGAAGCACTTTGGATGGGGAGACCTCGTAGAGCAGGGCTGCCCTCCTGGTGGGTGTGATGTAATATCTCACTGATTCAAAAAAAAAAATTTAATGTTTATTTGTTTTTGAAAGAAAGAACGACAGAGCGCGAGTGCGAGAGAGTGAAGGAGACACAGAATCTGAAGCAGGCTCTGTCAGCTGTGCTGACATCTCAGAGCTGGACATGGGGCTCAAACCCAGTGGCCACGAGATCATGACTAGAGCTGAAGTTGGACACTTAACCGACTGAGCCACCCAGGCACCCTGCCCCCAATTTTTTTTTCTTTTTTCTTTCTTTTTTTTTTTTTTTTTTTTTTTTGAGAGAGAGTGACTGCAAGCTGGGGACGGGTAGAGAGAGAGGGAGAGGGAATCCCAAGCAGGTTCCATGCCCAGTACAGAGCCCGATGAGGAGCTTGATCCCATGTCTGTGAGATCATGACCTAAGCCAAAAACAAGAGTCAGATGCTTAACCAACTGACCCAGCAAGTGCCCCTCACTGTGATTTTAATTTCCATTTCCCTGATGACTAATGATGCTGAGCATCTTTTCACATGGTTGTCATTTGTGTATCTTTCTTGGTGAAATGTCTAGTCCAAACCGTTCCCTATTTTTTTTTTTAATTTAGGGTTATTTATTGATTTTGAGAGAGCAAGAGAACCAGCAGGGGAGGGGTGGGGGGGGGGCGTCCAAAGCAGGCTCTGCACTGACAGCAGAGAGCCCAATGGGGGGCTCGAACTCACAAACCGTGAGATCGTGACCTCAGCCAAAGTCAATGCTTAACCAGAGTAACCCAGGCACCCCTGTGTTTTTTTTTATTTTTAATTTTTATTTCAGCTTTACTGAAGTATAACTGATGTAAACAGCTCAAAGCTATTTAAAGTGTATATTGTGGTAATTTGATGTCCACATACATTGTGAAAAGATCCCCCCATCTTAGTTAATTAACACATCCATGAACTCAAATACTTATTCTTTTTTTAAAAAAAGGTTTATTTATTTTTGAGAGAGGACAAGCAGGGGAGGGGCAGAGAGAGGGGGACAGAGAATCCAATGTGGATTCTGTGCTGACAGCAATGAGCCCAACGTGGGGCTTGAACTCATGAACCGGGAGATCATGCCCTGAGCCGAAGTCGACGCTTAACCAACTGAGCCATCCAGGTGCCCTTCAAATATTTATTGTTTTTGTTGTTGCTGTTGTGTGTGTAAAGACATTTAAGTTCCACTAGCAAATGTTGATTTTACAATACAGTCTTATCAATTGTAGTTACCATGTTTTACGTTAGATTCTCACAACATTCTCATCTTCTAGCTAAAAGTTTGTATCCTTTACCAGTCTCCCTATTCTCTACCACTTTCCCTCCCCAGTCCCTGGAAACCACTTTCCTTCTCTCTGTTTCTATGAGTTTGAATTTTTTTTTTTTTTTTTTTTTTTTTTTTTTTTTTAGTTTTTCTTTTCAGATTCCATATGTAAGTGGTACTACGCAGTATTTGCCTTTTTCTGTCTGGCTTATTTCACTTACCAGAATGTTCTCAATGTCCATCTATGTTGGCACAAATGGCAGGTTTTTGGGTGCCTAGGTGGCTCAGTCAGTCGAACAGCCAACTTTGGCTCAGGTCGTGGTCTTGCAGTTTGTGAGTTCAAGCCCCGCATCCAGCTCTGTGCTGACAGCTCAGAGCCTGGAGCCTGCTTTGGATTCTATCTCCCTCTTGCTTTGCCCCTCCTCCACCCATACTCACGCTCGCTCTTTCTCTCTCTCTCTCTCTGCCTCTCCTCCACTCAAGCTCTGTCTCTCTCTTTCTCAAAAATAAATAAACATTAAAAAAATTTTTTTACATACATACATACATACATACATACATAAAGTAGGCTCGGTCACAACCCTGAGATCAAGACCTGAGCTGAGATCAAGAGTTGGATGGTTAACTGACTGAGCCTCCAGGCATTCCTCCTCTGCTCATTTTAAAATCAGATTGTTTGTTACTGCATTGTATTTTTATATATTTTGGATATTAACTCCTTATCAGATATATCATTGACAAATATTTTCTAATACCCTGTGAATTGCCTTGTCATTTTGCAGATGGTTTCCCTTGCCGCGCAGAAAGTTTTCAGTTCGATACAGTCCCATTTATTTATTTTTGCTTTTGATGCCAAATCCAGAAATCATTGCCTTAATTTCTCTTTCTGATAGCTCCTTGCTAGTGTTGTTAGAGGAGGTCTTTGAAGGGACGTGACCATCCGCTGACCCATGAGTTGGATCCATGCAAACAGAGGATCCTCACTCCCTTCCCTGTCCTTGGAATGTGTGTTCTGCTGGCCTTCCCCACACTAGAAGTTGCCTCAGAGATACAGCCTTGAGATAGTATTGTGTTGTTGAGGTCATATGGACAGTATACATGAATGAACCCAGTTAAAGATTCTATATAAACTTTTAAGATTCTGGTGGGTGGGGGTGGGGATCTACTCATCTGGTGGCTAAGATAAGTCTCATATTTAATTAAGTTCCCTTGCTTATTAAACCTACTACCTACCAACCTGGAGTGGTCTGTCTTTCTTGGGTCTCTCCTTGCCCTCCATGTAGGGGGACCAGTTTGCAAACCAACAAGTGTTTAGAAATGCAACTGATTTTTCTGTATTGCCTTTATATTCTGTAACATTACTGAACTCATTTAATAGTCCTAAGGATTTTTTGGTGGGGTTTTTATAGTTTTCTATATGTAAGATCATGTCATCTGCAACAGGGACAATTTTACTTTTTCCTTTCTGATTTAGATGCCTTACATTTTTTTTTTCTTTTTCTTTTTTTTTTAATTGGTCTGGCTAGGACTTCTAGTACTATGTTAAACAAAGAGGCAAGAATAGGTATCCTTGTCTTATTCCTGACCTTGAAGGAAAAGCTTTCAGCTTTTTACCATTGAGTAAGATGTTACCTGTGGGCTTATTATATTTGCCCTTTATCATGTTGAGGTTATGTTTGCCTTATACCTAGTTTTTTGAGAGTTTTATCATGAATGTGTTTTGAATTTTGTCAAATGTTTTTTCTACATCTATTGAGATGATCATACGATCATTTTTATCCTTCAATTTGTTAATATGGTGTCAATTGATTTGAAGGTGTTGAACCATCCTTGCATCCCTGCAATTCATTTCACTTGATTGTGTTGTACAATCATTTTAATGTGCTGTTGTAATTGGTTTGCTAATATTTTGTTAAGGATTTTTGCATCTATATTCATCAGGGATATTGGCCTGTAATTTTCTTGTAGTGTCCTTGTCTGGTTTTGGTGTTATGGTAAATCTGGTTTTGTAAAATGAATTAGGTAATAGTCTCCCTTGTTCTGTTTTTTTGAAAGAGTTTAAGAAAGATTGGTATTAATTCTTCTTTAAGCATTTGCTAGAATTCATAAGTGAAGCCATTGGTGCTGGACTTGTGTTTGTTGGGAGGTTTTTGATTACTTATTCAATCTCCTTACTAGTAACTGGTCTGTTCAGATTTTCTATTTCTTCCTAATTCAGTCTTGGTAGCTTGTGTGTTTCTTGGAGTTTATCCATTTTTTTCTAAACTGTCTAATATGTTGGCATAGTCTCTTATAATCCTTTGTATTTGTGTTGTACCCGTAGTTATGTCTCCTCTTTCATTTCTAATATTGTTTTTTGAGCTCTTTTTCTTTTTTTCTTGGTAAGTCTAGCTAAAGGCTTGTTTATTTTATCTTTTGGAAGCCAGGTTTTAGGGGTGCCTGGTTGGCTCAGTTGGTAGAGCATACAACTTGATCTCAGGATTGTGAGTTCAAGCCCCATGTTGGATGTAGAGCTTACTTAAAAATAAATTATTAATAAAAAAAAATAAAAACCAGCTCTTACTTTCATTGATCTTTTCTATTATCTTGTAAATTTTCATTTAATTTATTTCCTCTCTTATCTTTGTTATTTCTTTCCTTTTACTAACTTTGGGCTTAGTTTTTTGTTTTTTTTTAATTCTTTGAAATGTAAAGTTAGGTTGTTTATTGAGCTCTTTGTTTCTTTTTCAAAATTTTTTATCTTTTAGAGAGGGAGAGAGAGTGTGTATGAGTGGGGGAAAGGAGCAGAGGGAGAGAGAAAGAGGATCTTAAGCTCCACACTGAACATGGAGCCTGACATGGGACTTGATCACACAACCCTGGGATCGTGACCTGAGCTGAAATTAAGATGCCACTGACTGAATGGCTGACTGATTCTTTCTTTTTAATTAATGGGATATTTATTGCTATGAACTTCCCTTTTAGAACTTTTTCTGCATCTAATACATTTGTTATGTTGGTATGTTGTATTTCCATTTTCATTTGTCTCAAGGTATTTTTTAATTTCTCTCTTGATTTCTTCTTCGACTCATTGGTTATTTAGTAGCATGTTGTTTCTTCACCACATATCGGTGTTTTTTTCTTCTTCTAGTTTTCTTACTGTAACTGAGTTCTAGTTTTATATCACTGTGCTGGAAGAGATGTTTAATATAATATCAATATTCTTAAATTTATTAAGACTTATTTTGTGACCTAACATATAATCTGTCCTTGAAAATGTTCCATGGGCACTTAAGAAGAGTGTGATTCTGCTGCTTTTGGATGGAATGCTCTGGAAGTATCTAAGCCCATCTAGTCTAACATGTCATTTAAGTCCACTGCATCCTTGTTAATTTTGTGTCTGGATTATCTATCTATTGTTGAAAATGGGATATTGAAGTCCCCTACCATTATTGTGGTGCTGTGAATTTCTCCTTTCAGGCCTGCTAATATTTGGTTTATTTAATTATGTGCTCTTATGCTGGGTGCAAAAGCGTTTACAAATATCATATCCTCTTGTTGGATCGACCGCTTTACCATTTTGCAATGACCTTTGTATCTTATTACAGTGTTTTATTATTTTTTGTTTTTTAAGATTTTATTTATTTTATTTTATTTTATTTTATTTATTTATTTATTTTTAAGATTTTATTTTTAAGTAATCTCTACATCCAATGTGGAGCTCAAACTTACAACCCCGAGATCAAGAGTTACATGCTCTACCAACTGAGCCAGCCAGAGCCCCTATGGTGTATGTTTTAAATTCTGTTTTGTCTGATATAAACATAGCTACCTCTGCTTTCTTGTGGCTTCCATGTGCATGAAATGTCTTTTTCCATCCCTTCACTTTTAATCTGTGTGTGTCCTTAAAGCTGAAACGAGTCTCTGGCAGTATACAGATGGTTTCATTTTTTTATCCATTCAGGCACTCTATGTGTTTTTATTGGAGAACTTAGTCCCTTTACATTTGAGGTAATTATTTGATAAGTATGGAATTAACTGTTGCCATTTTGTTACATGTTTTCTGGCTGTTTTGGAATTCTTTTATTCCTTTTTTCTACTGTTGCTCTGTTGCTTTGTGAATTGATGATTCTCCACAGAGGCATGTTTAGATTCCTTTCTACCTTTTGTGTATCTACCAAGGGTTTTTGGTCTGTGGCTATTATGAGGCTTACATAAAACATCTTATATTTATATATTTATATATTATATTTATAACAGTTTATAACAACTTATTTTTTGTTTTTGCTTTTTTTTTGAGAGAGAGAGAGAGAGAATGTGCATGTGCATGAGTGGGGTAAAGGCAAAGGGACAGGGAGAGAGAGAATCTTGAGCAGGCTATACATCCAGTGAGTGCAGAGGTTGATGTGGGGCTTGATCTCACAACTGTGAGATCATGACCTGAGCCGAAATCAAGAGTCACTTAACCGACTTAGCCACCCTGGGCGTCCCAACAACTTAACATTGAATGCATACTATAACTCTCCATTTTTACTCTCTCCTCTGATATTTTGCGGTTTTGATGCCACTATTTACATCTTTTTACCTTGCATTCATTAACAAATTATTGGTGACATAGTTATTTTTAATACTTCTGTCTTTTAACCTTCATACTAGATTTACAAATGATGTACCCAAGATGAGTACACTTAGAGTATTCTGAACTTAACTGTGTCTTTACCTTTATCAGTGAAATTTATACTTTCAGATGTTTTCCTCTTACTAATTAGTGTCCTTTTGTTTCAGCTAGAAGGAGTCTCTTTAACATTTCTTATATTACCAATACTGAACTCCTTTGGTTTTTTGCTTGTCTAGAAAACTCTTCATTTCTCTTTTAGTCCTGAAGGGCAATCTTGCCATGTAGAATTCTGGATAGATATTTTTCTCTTTCAGCACTTTGAATATATCATGACACTCCCTTCAGACCTCCAAAATTTCTTCTTTTAAAAAAGAATTTTTTTTTTAACGTTTATTTTCAAGAGACAGAGACAAAGCATGAGCAGGGGAGGGGCAAAGAGAGAGGGAGACAGAATCTAAAGTAGGTTCCAGGTTCTGAGCTGTCAAAAGAGTCCAACCCGGGGCTTGAACCCATGAACCACGAGATCATGACCGGAGCTGAAGTTGGACGCTTAAACCGACTGAGCTACCCAGGAGCCACAGGTCCTCCAAAACTTCTGATGAAACGTCTGCTGATAGATACCCTGTGTTGGCTTTTGTACATCAGATAATACTAACGCTCAGTCTGATGGAATGGTCTGGAATAGGAGATAAACATTATTTAGGTTGGCCTGGGGCAGGTGGAGGGAGGGCTCTTTGTTTTCTCTCAAACCCTTGTGATTGTCCAGACTGCTCTCTTTGTTCTCAGCTGAGGCTTCTTAATGTTTATTTATTTTTGAGAGAGACAGAGACAGAATGTGAGTGGGTTGGGACAGAGAGAGAGGGAGACACAGAATCCGAAACAGGCTCCAGGCTCTGAGCTGTCAGCACAGAGCCCGACAAGGGGCTCCAACCCACGAGCTGGGAGATCATGACCTAAGCTGAAGTCGGACGCTCAACCGACTGAGCCACCCAGGCGCCCCTCAGCTGGGGCTTCTAATAGTTGAGGGTGTGTCAACACCTGTCAGCCTCCCACAGTGGGGAGGGGTCTCAGTCAGCACCTGGATGCTAGCTGATTGAAGCCAGACATTTAGGCAACAGCTTTTAAAGTATGCAAATAGGCCTTTTTCAAGGAAAGGCTAAGAGATGGGCATTTCTGTCTGCTCTTTCAGTGCTAATCCCTGGAGGGGAGGAGAGCCAGTTAAGAACCCTTTGTTTGTTTGCTAAAGTCCTGTGGAACTTGCAAACACAAACTGCCACTGACCAAGGCCCTGCGGGAGCCAGGTGATCAAGGAGTGCTACCCTGGGCAGGAGCCCCCAAGCCCAGCCCAGGGACCAGATGTGTGCACAAGCTCTTTCCAGGGAGGCACCAGCATCCTGGAGCCGGACACAGGGAGAATGTGGTGACGGTACCTACTGACCTCGGGGAAGATCCCAGACAGCTTTTAGATGTGTCCCACCCCCCTCCCCTTTGGCAACTTCCAGTTTGTTCTCTGTAGTTATGGGTCTGTTTCTGCTCTTTTGGTTTCTTTGCTTGTTTTGTTTTTTTAGATTCCACATATAAGTAAACCGGTATGGTGTTTGTCTTTCTTTGTCTGACTTGTTTCACTTAGTATAATACCTTGTAGGTCCATCTGTGTTGCAAATGGCAAGAGCTCATTCTCTTTTATGGCTGAATAACAGTACATTGTATAGATAAACCACATCTTTATTCATTCACCTATGTTCGCTACTGTAAACAAAGTTGCAATAAACACAGGCCTGTATGTATCTTTTCAAATTAATGTTTTTATTTTCTTTGGGTGAATACACAGTAGTGGAATTAATGGATCATGTGATATTTCTATTTTATTTTAATTTTTTAATTAAAAGAATTTTTTAACGTTTATTTTTGAGAGAGAGAGACAGAGTGCAAGCTGGGGAGGGACAGAGAGAGAGGGAGACGCAGAATCCGAAGAAGGCTCCAGGCTCTGAGCTGTCAGCACAGAGCTCCACGCTGGGCTCAAACTCTTGAACTGCGAGATCATTACCTGAGCCGAAGTCAGATGCTCAACCAACTAAGCCACCTAGGTGCCCAATAGTCCTATTAAAAGAAAAACATTTTTAATGTTTATCTTTTTTTTCTTGAGAGAGAGAGCGCAAGCAGGGGAGGGGCAGAGATAGAGGGAGACACAGACTCTGAAGCAGTCCCCAGGCTCTGAACTGTCAGCACAGAGCTGGATGCAGGGTTCGAACACCAACTGTAAGATTATGTACGACGTGGGGCGCCTGGGTGGCTCAGTCGGTTAAGCGTCCGACTTTGGCTCGGGTCATGATCTCACAGTTTGTGGGTTCAAGCCCCGCATTGGGCTCTGTGCTGACAGCTTAGAGCCTGCAGCCTTCTTCGGATTCTGTGTTTCCCTCTCTCTCTGCCCCTCCCCTACTTGTGCTCTGTCTCTCTCTTTCAAAAATTAAAAAAAAAGAAAAGAAAAGATCATGACCTGAGCCGAAGTCTGATGCTTAACAATTGAGCCACCCAGGTGCCCCTATTTCTAATTTTTTGAAGAAACTCCATACTATTTTACACA